>NC_142248.1:44483476-45739726 GCF_052056855.1 Sturnus vulgaris
TTTAAATTTGCTTCTAAATACTTGTTTGATAAGTAGGGATATGTATGATTTATTCATCTCACAATTTACTGAAGCATGTTAGCTGGGGGCTTTTTTCCCCCTAATTCATACCCTACTGTCACTCTGTTTTTTATATATGTTAGTTTAAAAAGATTTGCCCAATGTAAATAAGAACAATTACAGAATCACAGAGCAGGATTACTTGTGAAGGGGAGGAAAAAAAAAATAACCATGGCTTGTATTCTCAGTGGCTATTCTATTTGACTTCATCATTAAGGAAAGTATTCAGAGCATCTAAAGGGTGAAGAGTGGAGGAGCGTGTTTTCTTTTCGATATGATAGCTGCATTCAAGTTATTCTTCCCCCTACAATAGATTTTACCTAGCTTTATCTTCATAGGAAGCTGCTTTCAGCTGAGAAGCAGAAGTGAATAGGAGTGTCATGACACAGGATTAACAGTACAACCGGATAGGAAATCAAATGTTTGAGATGGAGAAATGTGGGACGCGAGGCGCGCCGGCGGCGGCGACGAGGGAGCGGCTGATGTGTGATTATCCACAGAGCTCCCCGAGACCTGGGCTGGCACTCAGCTCCCAAAAAACACTCTGCTCTGAGCCAGCCAGTCCCTGCAATGAATCTAATCACAGGGTAAAACTTTCCCCCGGAACGGCGGGCCTTGCGGAGGGCTAATTACACATGGAGCCCGCCTAAGCCTTAGGAAAAGAAAAGCCTGGGGAATTTATGTGGTTTTCCAATTCAGGGCGAGCAACCCGAATTAAAGAGAGATCCAACAAGTGCCAAAACTAGAGAGCAAAATTAAGATTTCAAGTCTGGTGTGTTTTATTATTTGACTGAGGCTCAACAGCCTTACAATAAGCAGGAACAGTGACCTCTTGCTCTGATCAACAGCATCTAAACCAAATATTGCCACCAGATTCTTCATCACCACGGCCCTGACTATCACAATAAGTCACCTACAGCAAGATAAATGCACTTGATCCTCCCATAGGACTCAAATGCATCTCTAATTCTGTACTTGCAGTTTAAATTCACTGCAGAGACCAACTTGCAACACTTTTAACAGGCCCTAATCTCTCTGGTTTCAGTTTGAGACCAAGAGGCATTTCATATCATCAGCACTGGATTTATATTGTATGCGTAGAAAACAGAAATGGATTTCCAGGAGGTTTAATTTATCAATATCTAGTCTTTCTGGGAAACATCAGTTTGCATAGGAAAAGGGGTTAAAAGAAGGTTTAAGTGATGTCTCTAATATTTCCTGAAAACTTTGTACGAAAATATTCTATGCCACAAAAGCCCATTAAATATGCAAACTTTAATATACATTCCTCAGTAACAAATGTACAGTTAGATAACACATAAAGAATTATGAATGACTAATTATATTTTGCATATTTACAGCAAAGACAATTAGCAAATAGCTTTTATATGCAAAATAAATGAAAAAGTAATTAAGATGCACTAACTAGAGCAGCAATATCAAGTCTGTTGTCTTGTGATTCATTCCTAACAAACATAATAATTATGCATTCATTGTCATATAATTAAAACAGCTCTGTCCTTTAGAAAACTGGTTATTTACTGTATAATAACCTGAAGAGTGGCAGAAGTTCCTCATAATGGTGAGAAGGATAATTAAATATATCTTCTTGGTGTCTGCTCACTCAGTTGAGTTTATTGTCTTAAACTTGTGCTAGAAAATATTTCCTCTGCAGTTCCAAAAGCTCTCCTGCTCCCTGATGGAAAGTTATGCCTTTGCCATGCCCTGCTCCCAAGCCAGCTGTCCAAAATCCCAAATAGGCACAGCATTAAAACCCATTCCAGGGTGGGAAAGCTCAGGGGTCTGGCCTAGGGAGGATGGGAATGCTCTGGGTGGAGCCTGGGTGTCTGTGCTGTGACCTTGGCTGAACTTTTGTGTCATTGCAAGGATGGCTATATCATATATTATATCATATCATATCATATCTCATGTCATATCAATCATATCATAGAATGGGCTGGGCAGGGCATGAACCATGGGCAGAACTCCATCCTTGTAGGACCAGGGATTTGTTCATCCCACACCTCAGCTCCCCAGCTGTAACATCACCACAATTCCACTCTGCCTCTTCCACTCTCCTCATTTCCCAGCTCTTCCTGCACTTCAACAAAACATAATAAACCATCCAGTCTCAACTGGAACCCTTAATCACTCCCGAGCAGAACAGTAATATCCAGCACTGTAAGCTGTCTCTGTAATACCAATATCATCAAGAGCTTCTTTTTTTTTTTTTTTTTTTGTCTTAAAATTCCCTTTTCCTGTAAACCTTAGCCCGCAGGACCCAGCGAGCTGCAGTGGAGGGAAAAACAATGAAATTGCTTGGCTGCACGTCCGGCTGGCCTGGATCTGTAATCGGATTTCCAGGGACTCAATAGGTAAGGGGCAGGGCAGAAGGAGCAGGTTCACCTAGGACAGAAGGACTTAACTCATGCTGCTGCTCAGGCTCCATCCTCCCCTCCAAACCCCTCACTCCCATGCCAGCCACCTTCCCAAAAATTCCTTTTAATGTTTATCTACAAAGGTGGTCTTCCCTCTTAACTTTTGGGAAAAACTGAACAAGTCCTGCTGGTGGAGGGAGAATCCCAGGCATGGAAGGGTCTGTACAATGGCAGGACCACAAAGTTCCCATAGGAGGACTCAGGACCAGCCCTGCATGGTCCATGCAGAGGGATCCAGGGTGATTTTTATTGCCTCACCCCCGTTGCTGGGAGTATTTGGGGTATTCTGGTACTCCACTAGGAGGGATGGGTCAGCCAAACCCTGCTGCAGCATGCACAGGAGAAGAGAAATAAAAGGACCACAGCTCCCAGGCACCAGGAAATAGCCCAGTGCCTGTCATGCAGTGCCCTCCAGAAGGCAGCAGATTTTTAGACAGATTTCTTAACACTCCAAGGAAAAATTAAAAAATAGAGTCCTTTTGGGCTTTGCTACACAATTCATGCACTCAGACTTTCTCGTCTGCTCGCTCCCCTGTAGGGAATGCAGTGGGATTCCACCTGACCCACATGGAGGGATTCCCTGTGCTGCACCCTACAGTGGGATGTATTTCTGTTAAGAGAATGATGCATCCTGTAATGATCAAGTCCCAAAGGATCCCCACCCCACATCTAGTTCAACACTTCATGTTTACAACAGGAAAAGGGGACGAGACATAATTTCTAATAAATCTTACAGAGATTTCAGTGTCTTTAGGACAAACTTGCACTCCTCAGGGCTGACCTGTTGCTTAGGTGGATTTCTCAACAGCTCTGTCTTTCTCTATCACCCCCTCTGAAATAATTTTAAGGATGATTTATACTTCTGCTGAGCAACCAGGGCTTGCTCACTTCTTGCCAATACCCAGACTGCTTGAGTCAGGTAAGGATGGAGGGGAAATATGGGTAAATTTAAGCAAATCACCATGATCCCTTGGAGATCCTGACCCATTTTCCCACTCCTGCAAACCCCTTCCACCCCATATGGAGGAATGGGGAGCACTAGCCATTCTGTGGGGTGCCTAAGCCATGTTATGGGGTGTGTTAGCCACCCCACAGGGACTTTGAGCACCCCAGAGCCTGCAAGGTGTCAGGATGGAGCAGCTCCTTGCCCAGCTCTGCACAAAGCTGTCAGGATGACAGACTTAACCTCCCTCTGTCCCTGTTTACCCAAAGTAAGAAGATTGTAAGGCTTAGTTAGTGTTTGTAAGTGTCTCAGGGTTCTTATATGGTAGGCGCTATGTACATGCAAGTGTATTATAATACATGTCACAGGAAGAATTAATAAAACATTAATTTAAAGGTAGCAGACACTCATGCATGATAGCCTTTCTAGCTGCTTCTTTGCAGGCACCCAGAAAATGGCATTTAAAGAAAAATAATGCAGTCAGTTGCTGCCAAGTCAGTAAATATCAATTATATAAAATCAGCCGCCAATAAAAACTTTGATAAAATCAGGGGGCAGGGGACAGACACTCAGAGGGACAGATATGACACGTATTCATTTCAGAAGATATTCTCTTTTAGGAAATGGGGCTTTTAATTTGAGCACCTCCATTTTCTTCGTGGCCTTTCAAAATATTGGGAAACCCAGAAGCAGCTGGACACAAAAGCAGAAGGATGCTCCTTTTGCCTCAAAACTTTGGTGGCAGACAATGTGAGCTCCTAGGAAGGAACCAGGGGATGCTCTAGGACCTTGTCTGAAATCAGGGTGAGAATCAAATGCCCTGTAAGCATTCCCAAGCACAGGGGCATCCTTGTGTTTGGAGTGGTGGGAGAAAGCAAAGCACAGGCAGGGCTGGGTGGGCTGGGGGAGTGATCACAGCCCTGGGCACTCAGGGGTGGCACTGAAGAATTGCTGGCTCTGGGAATAAGGATGGACAAGGACCAGCCCAGAGTCAGGGAAATGCTGCTGTAGGAGCAGAGCTTCCAGTGCCAGAGGATCCCTTGGAGAACTCAGGAACCTCTCGGGTGCTTACAGAAACACAAGCTTACAGAGGCCAGCTCCCTGTTTCAGCTTTTTCTTTAATCTCAAATCAAAACCTGGGTTGTTTTTTTGTTTTGTTTTGTTGTTTCTTTTTTTTTCTAGTTTTCCAAGATGCTGCACTCCCTGCATTTCTCCTTCTGCCACAGAAGTCACCCCTAGGCTTGTCCTTTGTCCCTCTGGGCACAACCTCAGTCCTGGAAAAGCCAGGCTTTACCTCCAGTACAGGTATATTCACCCCTGCTTATGGGGAGGGATAAGGAGCCTTTGGTTAAAGAATAAAATCAGCTCTTGCTCTCTCTCTCTCTCTCTCTCTCCCTCTCTGCATAAAATAAAGAGAGAAAATAAAATTCCAGCAGCTACAAGCTGGCAACATTATACTGTCATAATCCAGAAATGAACATTGATTCTGAAGAAGTCGCTTCTTCAAACTTTAACGCAACAATTAAGTATTCCATTGTCATGGCTCAATTAAATGGTATGGCCTGAGAAAATTGGGGATTGTAAAGTGAGGATGGAATGTGCTTTGATCCTCTTTCCAGGGTTATTGTTTCATTAATAAATGAACATGTCATTTGTCTCACCAGAGGGAGCTCCTGCCCTCCAGGCTTTTTCCCTTTTTTGTTCAGGTTTTATAAAGATGAATTTCCAGTGCTCTGAAATACCATGGATTAGTAGTTAAGCCTGACAGCACTTCGGGGAGTAGTGGGCTTAAAGTGCCTCACACAGGTCTCCAAAGCACTTGTTTACTAATAGAGGAAATCAGCGACCGTCTGCAGCTGCTGATATCGCATTACCATTTGGAAAGACAGTAGCTGAGATAACAAATCACACAGTTTTAATAATTACTCCTGCATTCCAGTTTTTTGTTTCCTGCGTAACTGCAAAGGCTGGATTTCTTCCAAATAAACAGATAAAAACAGTATGGAACTTTTATCTTTTAATGATAATGACAACACATCATGTTTCGCTAAAAGTTTCCTGCTGAATTTTTTTCTGATTTCTAGAGTTTCAATAAAATGTAATTATACTTTATAATTCCACTCTTTTAATCTTCACTTCAAAAACTATTCACAGTTAGCAAGTTTGCTAGGCAGGGAGAGGGGGTGAGGAGCAGGAGCCGACTTCCCCCACATCGGGCTGTTCATAAATTCTGTCTGGGGGTAAACCTGTCATTGAAACGGCACAAACTGAGCTGCTTTGCATTCAAATTAATACCTAGTTTAATTTGAATATAAAATAGCTCCATTTATGTGGTTATTAAGAAAAAGTAACAAAACCGTTTGGCGATGAATGGATGTTTTAGATAGGAGACACTTGCAACCTATTTCTTGTCGGCACTTGGGGGTTTATTTCTCCTTTTCTTAATCCCTGGGATACTTTGGAATCGGGATGTGTTCCTGTCGATAGATAAGGCTTTAAAACAAAGCAGTATCTATGAAATCTGGATGGTTAATATATACTCTGGGAGTCAAAAACTTCTCATTAACCCAATACTGAATTAGACTTCGCTTGTTTTGTTCAAATACATCCTCCCATCTTGTCCTTTGCTATACTCAGAAAAAAAGCCAACGGTGTCAGTCACAACTTTTTTTTTGCTAAATAATTTCATAGATTTATTTAGGAGAGCAGAGAAGAGGAGGAAGAGAGGAACACCACAATTAGACCTTCCTGTTCCAACTCAAAAATATCCAGACTGAAAGGTAAGGTAAACTTTTCTCACAGCTTTTAGTTTGCTTACCATCAGCCCATGTTCCACTGGGTGATTAAAGAAAGCTTTTTTAAAGCATTACTTCAGAATGATCTTAATTGGTGCAAGGTTGAGCCCTTTCTAGGAGGGGAGGGAAAAGGTTGAATAGCCTTTTCAAGTCACATGAAAGTTTCTAGGATGAATGTACGATAATTAGATTAATAAGTAGCTTAATTTATCACAGCTAAGGATTTCAACAGCCACACATTAGAGCAAGAAAAAAAAGATTAGTGTGATTCCAGTTTGTAAAAAATTGTACTGAAACTTGATTAACCTTAAATACAAAGTGCCTTTCTTTTTTGTGTGTAAATTCAGTAGTTAAGGAGGGAAAAAAACCCACTAAAATAATCAGAAAAGTCTTGTTCCGTTCCTTTGTGTTCGCTAGCTAATGAGAGATAGCAGGGTTGTGCAAAACAACTTTTCCTGGCGATGTTATTCTTCCTAGAACATGGATTTAAAGGAAATCTGTGATCCCTGCCACTGCTGCGGACCCTGAAGATTTTGTGAGGTGTGAGACAACATTTGCAGGGGTTAAAAACATCTCCAGCATCAGCCACTTCCATTTTAAAATAAGAGAAAAGGAAGAAGCAATAGAATGGGTGAAACATTTATTTAATGTAGGTGGAAGTTGTGTTCACCTCGGTGATGGTAATGCAGAAGGGCCAGGCAGGAGCCTGGGTGCCAGGCAGAGGTGTGGGAAACAACTGGAGGCAAATGAGGAGGGTGCAATTAGGAGTGACAATTAGCAGGGCAATATTCACTAACACAGCACCAGCACCAGCCTAAAATCAAAAGGCAAGATCAGAGTGCAAAAAACCCCGACCCACGGATGGCAGATTTGTGTAAAACCCTGCCAGAGCATCCAGCTTTTCCCCCCTCCGCCATTCCTGCTTCTTTGCAGGACAATCCCTTAATAGAGAGTGAAATCTGCTGGGCTGTTTGATGTTGCCATCCACCGCCGAGGTTGCTTTCGGTGGTGTCATTATTTATCAGCGCCAACGTCAGCTTCCATTAATCCAACTCCTCAACGCTTGCATGGCGGCTGACAAAAATTCCCAGCGCTTTTTGTGCTGGCAGCAGGGCCAGCAGAGCCCACGGAAGGTTCTGGAGGGTGCTGGTGGTGCTGGTGGTCCCTGTCAGAGCTCGCCAGCCATCGCCATTTGGAGGAGGTTTAATGCAAACCCAGCGGTGGTGAGACGTGGGGTGCTGGGTTTGTGGCTCCCCAATCCCTCTTTGAAAGGAGGATGAGGAGGGGGAAGGTTGGCTCGCCTTGATGGGAGAGCACAAATGAGGCTGCTCAGAGCCTACCAAACAAAAAAAAAAATTATAAAAGAAAAAAAAAAAAAAAAAAGCGTGATGAAGCGAGAGCGGAAAAGCATTACTTTAATTTTATCTCACACTTAAGAGATGAGTAAGAGTGCTAATGAAAGGGAGGGTAATTACAGCCCAGATAGAGCCTCTTGCACAGGCTGGAACGTGGGGAAGGTTAACTCTGGCAAAGGGAGATCATACAAATCAAAGTGGCTGAGGGCACTCATGCATCGGCCTGTTTGATAAGATTGATAACTGTAACCAGTAGCTTAGGAGAATCGATTTCCACTGCCGGGGATCTCTCTGGATGCTCTCATCTTTTATTCTGTTTACATGAAAGTGAAGCTTTAAAGATGTTTTATCATCTAATGGCGAATATGACACACAGTTACAAACGGAATCTTTTTTTAATCTCGGAATGGGAAATTTAAGCGGGGCAGTGATTCGCTTTAATTATGTATATTGAACAAATTTGAAGAGATGAGAAGAAACTTGTTTTTCAGCCCACTGAACCCAAGTGCTTGCCTGTAATCTAAAATGGATATCTAATTATTGTTTAACATTATTTATTTAGGAGGAGTTACGACCTCTAATTTGCCTTTAAATGATTAATTTAGTGTTTAAATAAAGCTCCTTTTATTTAATAATGTTTTCTTTAACCAATCTTCACTAATGTCAATAAACTCTTTGTTTAACCTTCTTAAAGGAAACATTTCCTCAGCTCTGAGACAATTATGAATTACCAAAACCCATATAGAAAAATGAGCTAAGCAATTATCTAATATTATTGCAGTGTGCTTAAGAAGGGAATATTCCACACCAATAACATAAGAGAGATGAAACAAGCTTTTCTAAATATTGAGCATTTTAAGCAGTCTGCCTCTTTTTGAGGTGATAAGGCAGCACAGAAATACCCCAAAATACTCACAGCTTGGCTAAATAAACTCTGCCACTTCCATTATCACCCTAAAGAGGTTCTTGGTTCATGTCCCAGGCACAAACAAAGCAGCACAAATATCCTCACTCCATATGTAGGGACGTGGTCAGAGGCAATGCAGGCACCTTGCTGCTGTCCTCAGCCCTCAGCAGGGCATTCTCACCTGGGCCAGGGTGACTCTGCACCACCAGGGTGCCCCCCTGATGTCCAGGACCAGAGGGAATGAGCCAGACATGGGGCAAGGGACCACCAGGCACAACCCAGAAACTCCTCTCTGGACATTTGTCTCTTTTATGGAGCAGGCTCTCACATTTATATCACTGTGGATATATTGGCCACTGATTTTTGCAAGCAAAGTGCCTTTTGAGGGTTACCTCAAAAACCATGGAATAAATTGAGTTGGAAGGAACCTTTAAAGGTCACCTGCTCCAGCTGCCCTGCAATGAGCAGGGGCAGGTGTGACTGCTGTGTATTAACTGTGAGACACCTTTGCTACACAATAAATTGTGTTTGTGATAATGCAGGTGCTTTCCTGGCCTTGCTTAGATCCTCTGTACTTTGCTCTGGAGCATGCTGGAGCTTGGAAGATCACAGGAAAAAACAGGTAGCACAAACAAATTGAAATTGATGTCCTAGAGACCAGAAATCGCAGGATGTGAGTGGTGGAGGAGAAAGAGGAGAGGCAGAACTTTCAGGAGGATGAAACAGAAAATCCAGGAGTGGAAGAAAATGCTCAGAAAGAGTAAGGAGAGACTCATTGCCCAGAGAAGCTGAGGCTGCCCCTGGATCCCTGGAAGTGTCCAAGGCCAGGGCTTGGAGCACCCTGGGATGGTGCAAGGTGTCCCTGCCCATGGCAGGGGGTGGAACAAAATGAGCTTTAAGGTCCCTGCCAACACAAATCATCCTGCAATTCTATGAATTAGGAACTACAAACTATCCAAGGCTTGAGGTAACACTGGTCACCATCTGTAGCTCCAGTGGTGGAGATCTGAATAGAGCTGTGCTCGTTTCCAATGTGGGAAATGTGCTGCCTGCTTTGTGGTCAGAGCTGGAAGGGTTCTCACTTTCAAAACTCTTCTCCTGCACAGCAAAAGCAGCAGCAGAGCATGGCAGGTTCTCTGCAGTTTCCCCTTCCAGGTCCTGTTGAGGATCCCAGGAAGAAGAGGAGAAAACGTCCAGATTGGAATGAAGAGGGCTGAACATTAGTGAAGGGCAGCATGAAAGCCACAGCAACATAGATGTAAAAGGAAAAGAGGGAAAATTGATGTGTAAAAATATTGATAGGAGCACTTGGCAGTAAGGAAGAAGATTAGGAAGGGAATGTGGTAATGAAAAGGCTGTACCTAAAGGGATCCATGAACCTGGAGGGGGAACTAGGAACATGATTAACTCTGCAATAATTACTTCAGGGCTTTTGCAGAATGTGGTGGGTCAGTTTGAGAAGGCAGGAGCCTGGCCCCTGTGGCAGATCATGGCTTCAAGGATGGAGGGAACTCAGAGTCTGTGTGGTAGGACTATCACACCCAGCCAGGAGCAGAACTCCCTGCCTGCCAGAGACTGAGGGGTCACCCAGGGGTGTCACCATGAAAACACCCAACACATCCTTGCTCTGCTCATCTGCTCTCAATTTCTTCCCTCCCTGGAACAATAGATTCCCTTCGGGTTTTCTTTTCTTTCTTTCTTCTTTTTTTTTTTTTTTTTTTTTTAGCTACAACCATATGAACTGAGACCTCACCCAGGTTGTAGATGTCTAAAACAAGGGAAATCTCTAATCCTTTTTATCAACGGTGTGACACTGGGATGGCCCATTTGCAACTGGCTTGGTAGGAGGAATATCCATGACCAGCTTTTTCCTTCTCTCCCACCTCTTCCCAACATTCGTGGTACACCAATCCCTGAAATCTCAGAATATCTGAGGCCACAAAACCACAGAGTCCAGATGATGTTATGAATACAAGAGTCTCTTTTAACACTCACCCACGAGCTGATCTCTGGGTAAAGGATGATTTGGATCCACAGCAGGAATCAGGAGCATCTTGGAGGCCCCCAAAGTCTCTTCCAGAGCTGGGATGAGCTCCCACCATGACATCTCCTCAATGCTGGAACAGCACGTGTGAAGATTTGAATCCTGCCTTCATCCTTGTCCTTGGTTCTCCATGTGGGTTCTCCTCCCACAAATGCAGCTGTGCCCAGCAGTCCATGAGACTCCCACAGCCCCTTGGAGAAAGGTGAAGGAAAAGCTGGTTAACAACACTTTGTCTAAAAACCTTCATCCCACAGCCCCCCCTGAGAAGTGATGGGAAGCCAAGCACAGTCTCAGCTGGGTCACAGGTAAATGGGGAGGTGTTTTTGCCCTCAGGCAGCCTGAGGTGTCCCCCCCTTCCTGAACACAGCCTGCTGGAGAGGGATGTCCTTCTAAACAGCCATTTCCCTCAGGGCTGCTGGCTCCAGGAGTGGCCAGCTGCTCATTTCGGGTCAAGAAGGGCCTGGTTAAAAGGTTCTGCTCCACCCTGGATGCAGCAGGGACAAATCCCTCAGGACTTGTTGGCACTGCAACAACATCCAGACCTGACCCCCAGTACTCACTGGAGTTCTCCTAGGGTTAGGACATGATGTGGTTTGTCCCAGCAGACACAGGAGGAATTTCAGTGAGAAACCCCCAAAAACCTCTGCTGTGAGATGTAGAAGTCCTCTCTGTCAGCCTATGTGCAATGCTCAGCTAGCAACAGGACACATACAACTTTTTATTATTGTTATTTTAAAAACGTGGTATTGTGACTTTTTCTGAACCCTAGACAGGCAAGAATAAAGTGAAGGTCTCTTGCATCCACCACCTCTTTAGACAGGACTTGCACTGCATTGTGAGCTGCTAGAGAACTTTACTAACCTAAAATAAGTAAAAATGTACAAACCTAGCAAAAATAGAAACTGCTGCTTAGCAAAGAATTTACTTTGCTTCTTCCCCCTCACTTGCTTTTAATCAACCCTGCAAAATTCCCACTGCCTGCATCAATGGGAATGTGTAATATTGTTTGATGAATGAATAAAATATCAGGAAGGAAGTGTCCTGTTTGTCTGTGTCTTCATTATCACCTTCCCCATGCCAGAGTTAGTGCATGGGCTGTGCAGCTGGACCAGTTCTCCTTTGCTGGTCAGCCACTGTTTGATTTGTGCTCACAGCTGGAAGCTCTGGACATAGGTTAAGATCAAAGGTGTTTGACTCTGTACAAATAGCAAATAAAAAGATAATCCCTCCAGAATACTTTCAGAGTTTTGCCAGATTTTGCTTTACCCTGAGCATCTTTATTTTAAATCTGAAACAGGGTTCAGGTGATAAAACATCATACTTCCCTCTTTTCCCCCTTTGTAATTATTCAAATGACACCATTTTGGACTTTGCTCTGGGTCTGAAAACTCGGATTGGGTTGGTCAACTTTTACAGTGAAGTGCAGAATATGGAGCTGCTCTGGGAAGTGGAGGGAAAAGCCAATTCAAAATAGAAAGTTTTTTGAAAGACATGCAAAACCCCTTAAGACTTGTAACCACTCTCACTGGAAGAGCTGTGCAAGAATCCCTTCCTTCAATTCCCTGTTTAATCTCTCCTTTTCTAAGAGGGTAATCTCAGATTATTTACCAGCATCTCATTTCTAACTCACAAGAAACTCCTGGAAGCCAGAAAAAAAAAATACTCTCCATCAACCTGTTTTTGTTTTGCTCTCGTGTTTATTTTCATCTTAACATTAATTGCCCCATAATATCTGCTTGGTTTTATCAATTAGCCTTTGCAGTGGGAAAATATTTTAGCTCCTAATGCAGCATAATGATTTTTTTCCCTATTTGCCGAGGGGGTTATTAATAAATGTCCCCACTGGGGTTACAACTCTGGTGCTCTGGTGTTTGCTTTAGGGGAAATGAGGGATTGGAGGAAAATCCTAACCAAACGGAGCTGTAATTAGAGGGAAAGCAGCTGCAATTAGAAGTATATGTTCAACGACACCCGCGGCACTCGGGGACAAACCTCCCCTCCACTCGGGCACCACACAATCTGATGCTGGAATAAAAAGGGAAAACTCTTGGTTTCCCTCTTTCTCCAGGTGTTGCATCCAAGATTTGAGCTGTCTGCTCAGCGTATTCCTCCTAGGAAGGTTAAAAAGCCAGGAGGGTTTGGTTTTGTTTTTTTTTAGCAGAGGAGTGCTGGCCTGGCAAAGCCAGCAGCAGACTCCTCCAAGCCGGGATTTCACCCTGATCTCTCACTCCTCACTATTTATTTAGCCTGAACTGCTGCCACCAGCTCTGCTGGGCTCTCTGGGAAGCTGCCAGCCAAGCAGCCCCTTCCAGTGACACATTTCTGTGCACATCAGACATGCACACCGTGTCCCACGGAGTCCTCCCCTGTGGCTGCAGGTTCTCCAAGGCTGGATGGTGCATCCTGGCAGACCTCCTTCTCCTCCCTGCTGCTGCAACAGACTTTGTTCAGGAAGGAAAAAAACAAACCAGTCACCAGCCCTCTGGCTTTTCTGCCTGCTACAAATCTAAATTCTCCAGCGCCAGGAAACAAAGCAGCTCATGGGCTGTCCCAGAAAAATTCCATCCCATCGGCAGATACGAGTTTCTGGAAAGCCAAACTGGAAGGAATTCTGCATCCTGTTGGGAATTCAGGCTGGTCAAAATATTAGGGCTCGATGTTATCAATCAGCCCAACAACAAGTTTAACAATAAGCAGCAAGGGCACATAGGGAATTAAAAAATGCAGCAGATGTGCAGTAGTGCTTAATATCGCTTTTAGCTTAATTCATCTCATTGCAGAAATCTGTAATTCTCATGGTTTGGGTTCTAAACAGGTACTGATGTAACCTTTTGTCTTTCCCTGGGTTTTGCTGGTCAAAAAACCCCCTCAAACAAACAAACAAAAAACTCAACCAAATAATTACTATTACAGCACCATTAGCTTTGATGATTTACAGTTTTTCTTCTTTCACAGAAGAGCTTGGAAGTAATAGAATTTACTCTGGGAAAACCTGACTGTGTCCTTGCAAGACTCTGTAGGGCTTCTCATATTGGGTCCTAAATAACAGATTGTTCCAGCATAAATTTCTATTCTATTCTATTCTATTCTATTCTATTCTATTCTATTCTATTCTATTCTATTCTATTCTATTCTATTCTATTCTATTCTACTCTATTCTATTCTATTCTATTCTATTCTATTCTATTCTAAATTCCCCTCCCACCCCAGCACAACTTTTCTACATAGAAAGCAGCAGGGAAATGCAAGGGTGTGTCACACTCTTGTCCTCCACCACCCACGTGTGACACAGCTTATTCTGGTTTGGATCCACGAGAAAGCAGATTTCCCTAAACACCCCAAAAAATGCAACCTCATTCCTACAGATTGCTGAGCACCAGAAAAGGCACTCAAGTGAAGATGGGGCTTGTTGCTCTCCTCCAGAAAAACATCTCCTCCAGGTCCTGCATCTCTGTATTTTGACCAGAAGAGTTCTGGTGGACTGCTTTTGTAGTGTGAATGAACAGAGATTAATGGTCACCAAGTGAAATATTCAGTGATTATTTATATCGAAAAAACAACCCAAGATCTGTGTTTAATGGCCACTGCTGAACATTTTCCCTGGACTCACAGTCTGCAGGACAGTGTGGGAGGAGCAGCCATCCACAGCATTGTTTTGGAGCAAGGAGCACAGCCCATGTCAGAGTTGTATTTTATACCTCACTTGTACTTCCAGTAAAGCACCCAGGAGCTGCACAGAAGAGTTGGGAGCTGAACCTGCACAGCTCAGCACCTTCTGCTATAAACCAAAAATTTCTGTCCCTTGAAACACAATGTTTCCATCTACTTTGGGAGGGCTCAGCTGATGTCTGCTCTGATTCCTGGCCACAACTAAAAATTTCTTCAAAACCATAACCTTTCCAAACTGACATCAAACCACCAATTCCAGAGACATCAGACAACATTTGGTTACTTTTATTTCCTTCTTATCCTTCGGGGGAGCAGGATGGGTACAATTAAGTGTCTTTCCATAGAATCCCTGAATGGTTTGGGACCTTAAACACTATCCAGGTCCATTCCCTGCCACGGGCAGAGACACCTTCCACAGGACCAGGCTGCCCCAAGCCCCGTCCAACACTTCCCAGGGAATTTACCTCCATGTGTACCTTTACTGTCACACATATTTCTTGCTCACTATACATGTGTATTACAGACCTTTCAGACGCCAAGAAGTTTACAGTGGATTTTAAAAGTTATTTTAAAGGGATAAGCATTATTCTAGGAATGTGTGTGCACACACACAAATGTATTTAGTACCCTGTGGGTCCACATACTCTCAATAAAGCCATGTGGTGTTCTGTATCTCACCATAGAGCTCAGCACTGGGCCCTTTCCCCACTGTGCTTGAGGGTCTAAAATGAACAACAGGCTTTTAAAGCTACGTTTATTACCTTGCCACCACCAGGAACAGCCCAACCTCATGCAGCCACTTTGACACAGACGTTAATTTTCACTTGCAGCTGTGGCAATTAGAAAGTGTACTTAATAGAGTGTCATGTTAATTGTTGCAGAGTTAACCAATTTCTCCATTTAATTGTCAATTGATTAACCTATTGAAATGGTAAGTGACTCAGTTTCCTTCCAGAACAAATAGCAGCCACATATTGTAGCTTCATCCAGCTGGAGGGGGTACTCTGTGATTTGCTCAGCCTCAATGTGCTGGTATTTTTCTACACCTCCCTGAGCTTTTAATTAGATGAGCCAATTTTACATGTATTTGTCTGCTGGAAAGGTTATCTGTGCTGGAGCTGACCTGCAGAGACAAGGTTGAGCCTAGCAGTCTTAATAGAAAAGGATTTCAGCTATGACTGCTGTACTTGATTGCATTGTAATGGTAATTAACTTGAGACTTTGCCTCCCTCAATGTTTTTTTGTAGCTTTAACTATGCAATGAGATGTTTCCTCTGTCATATATATGCACTTATTAAGCTCTCATTGGATTCTAATATGCATGCAAATAGTCAAGAGTTTCTTAAGGCTAATACTACACTATGTAGATTGTAGTGCCATTAAGTCACTACAAAGATGTAGCCTGCAGCAAACTTATAAGTTCTTTTTCTTTCCTTTTTCTGCAAGCGCATGTGAGGGTTTGATTTTCCATTTTTGCACTTTTTTCCCCAACCTCAAGCAGGAAAAAATTTCCTCTACATACTTGAGCTCCTTTTCATCCCAAGCGTTCTTCGTTCTTCATGCCAGAGCCCGTTCTGGCGACTTTTCCCTCCCCAGCGAGCCTAAAAAAGTGTTAATGTTTTAAAAGGAAGACCCTGATGTCCTTAATTCAGTTTTTCAAGTTGGACTGTAATCCATGCCCATTCCAAGTCCTTTCTGGGAGCGGCTCGTTTGAAAGCCCTCGGTATCTCCTGTGTTCCTGCATGTTCTTTTACAGTACGGCGCTGTCGTTTAATTACAAGACAATCCCCCACAACTGAGCAAGCATTTTCATCATTGATAATGTTGGTAGCAGGCAACTGAGACAAAATGATTACAAACCTATGTTGCACTCAATAGTCCTTTAGAGGATTTCTCTCTTAATAGTCCTGGCTCATTCATGTTTGGTTCAGTACATTTGTTCTTTAAAAAAGGCGTAGATTAGAAGAGTTTCAGGGTAGGTTAATAACTCAACTGAAAATGGCTGCTTGCATTGTCCAAGCCTGTTCCTGCAGTTGCCTGGTGCTTTCTTCAGTTCTTCCACACTGCAGCTTTGGCCCAGTTGGTAAACAGCTTAAGTCCAGACATCTTTTCATTCTCTGGCGCAGCGGATTGAAATAAAAATGCATATAAGTGGCGACTGACTGGCGCTGGGCTGACAATAGCCTGTAACATTATGCAAGGGTATTTACATAGGAATAAGGCCTTGGTAAAGAAGACAGGGGCAATTAATGACTAGGGCCACACATATAAGGAAAGTTTGTCCAATCTTTTCTTCAATAAAGATCTTTTGTAAAGTGCTATGGAAACTCATGGAGGCCCCCAAACAGACTAGGAGAGGAACTTTTGTGGTGGGGCTTTTTGGTTTCTTTTTTTAGCCTGGAGTTAAAAGGGCCAAATTTTGTAAAGGTTAAATGTAATTCTCCTGTGGTGTCGAATTTTTGCTATTGTCATTTCTTTCTTTTTTTCTTTTTTTTTCTTGTTTTTTCCCCACAGGATTCAAGTTTGCATGGCTTTTTCCCTAGAAGAACATGTGGAGTAAAGAAATAAAATGAATTATGTTCCTCAACCAGGCAGAGTGGTGGAAGTGAAGGGTTTGGAGGAGACCTGTCACAATGCTTGACTCCTGCTAGCACAGGTTTGGAATTTAAGCTAATTTGTAAGCATTTAGGGCCTGACTCTGACCTCTCTTACATCCCAGCAGAGCCCCTGGTACTGCCAAAATGCTTCTGAATTCATCTTTTTCCTTCATTCTACCCAGCTGGATTTGGCCATGGGTGATTCTGACAAAGCAAGGAAGCCCCATGCTCTGGCTCGGAAGGCAGAGCACCATCCACAGCGGGTGATGCCGGGACGTAGCCCAGGGCAGAATTTAACCCCATCCCACCAGATGGGAAACTCTCCCCCGGGCTTGCAGACACAAACAATGAGTCCCTTTCCCTGGGGAAGACCAGCCCACATCCACCCGGGGCAAGGATGGCACAAAAGAGCCACAGCTGACGGTGCCTCCTGCACCTGCGACGCCTCCGGCCGTGGGTGTGCACATTTTGTCACAGTGTGGGCACAGCAGCACTTTGGGTCTGAGGCCACCATGATGGGGCTCTCGAGAGCCTTTTCACCAGCACCATGCACTCTTTTAGTGCCTCCTTGTCCCTCCCAAGGAATTCACTGTCCTCTCCATCTTCTCTGTCCCCATGGAAGTGTTTTCCCATGGAAGGGGGATCCCATAGCACATCTCTGGATGGCAGTCCAAATATTCCCATATCAGCTGAGCAACATTAATTGCAGGTCCATCTTTTGGTGTTTAGTGGCTTTGCTCTTTTTCTAATGGCTGTGGAGGGTTGATTCTGTAATGTTTTTAACTCTCTGTTCAGAGGTCTCTACCTTGAAAATAGAGCAGATCCCCTTGCTCAATCCATTCATATGTCCAGGAAGTCAACATTTGGTGGACATCAATGAGGAAAACCTCATGGATGCCTCTAAGTTCTGCCAAGCTTTCCACCATTTCCTGATTGAGTACTGAATCCTTTTCCTCACAGGTAGAGATTCTTGCAGCAGAATAAAACTCCAAGAAGAGAGATTTTCCAGGACATCCTGTCTTGCCACTTTTTTTTCTTTAAAGTGTATTTTAGAATCAAGTCTCTCATGGAAATTAATTCATAATATGCATATGTGCATAAAATTAATAAAATTCCTGCACAATAAAGTTCTGGATGTTGAAGAAAGGGAAATAAATTTTACTTCTACGAGTGCTTGGTTCCTATGAGAGGAGCGTGCAAGAAGCAGGGAATGTGTTTCTGCTGCAGCCCAGGAAAGCTGCAGAAATCAATGCTTCATTCAAGGCTATTGATCAGTACTAAATTAATTAGACTTCAAGGCTTATGGCAGTTGATAAGACAACTTGTTAATTTAGTCAATGATAGTGTTTTCCCTAAAGCAGCAAATACCCTCTTTCTCAGAAAAGACATTTCTAGCACTTGCTACTCAACTTTTTTTTTTGCTCCCCATCTCTTTAAAAAAAAAAAAAAAAAAAAAGACATTTTCTTTACATTTAAATTAAGATAAGAATTGGACAAGGAGCTGCTTCCATTTATCCCTATTTGCCTTCTTTTCCTCCAACATGGAAGTGGGGTGTCGATAACATCTGAGGTAATTTAAGAGGACGGGACCATAACATTCAGCTCCTTTGGCCCCGGCCTGCTGATGGGGGATGCTCATTTGGGAAAGCTGCTGGGGAGAGGAGGGAGGAGGGAGCAAAGCCACTTTCTACATGTGGGTTGGTGGCTTTTTTAGTGGCAAACCCAGAGGTTTTGCTTCCCAGACTAGGAGGATGCTCACGGCCACCAACAAAGGCGCGGGCGCTGCCGGTCCCGATAATGGTGAATGAGATGAAGATATCCCAAAGATATCCCAGAATACTCTGGACATGGGGCTGTACTTCCTGCTGGCTGGGAAGGACAAAAGGACAAAACCCAAGGAGCGCCAGGGTCCCACCACCAGCTCCTGGAGGCACCAGTCTGCTACCAGCAGCACTCCAACCCTCGGAGAATGCTAATAAGCCACTGAAGAGCTCAGCTTTCCTGCCATAATTCTATAGTGCCGTTGAGGACCCCATAGTGTTCACTAAATAAAGACAACTAATTGAGAATTTTTTGCACATTTTGCTCAGTGGACTTGTTGTTCAGGCGGTTGGTTGGGGAGAATGTCCCCCTACTGACAACAGGGGCTGATTGTTTTGGCAGCCGCCGGGTTAGCGCCATTGCCCGGGTCTGAGGCTGACTTTACAAGTATGACAAAAATGTTTAATTTCGGAATTTCTTTTTTTTTTTTTTTTTTTTTTTTAATTATGTGGCTGGGAATTATTTGGGCTACGTGGAGAACAGGCTGTCCAGTGTTCATGTGACCAAAAGAGAAAAAAAATTTTTTTAAAAATTGCTGGCAGAGTTTCTCACAATAAAACCTTTGGTCTTTCTCTTTCTCTCCTCTGCCTCTATTTCCCCCCCCCCCCCCCTTTTTTTTTTTCTCTGTATTTTCTGTGGTGAGGCCGACATTTTTGTGTCTGCAGGTGACACTTTGATTGAAACTAAAATTAATAAATCAGCTGAAAAGCTCACACCTACAGCTCACAGCAGGGCCTTGAAAACACGGTTATAAAGGGAGCTTTATGCCCTTGTGTAAAGAAGGAATAAATTACAGAAGCACTTGTTGCCCTTGGACTCGATTTTGCTTTGCAGGCTGGTATCTTATTTTTGGAGCTTATTGTTAATCAACAGGTTCCTTGTAGGTTTAGCAGGTGACTTTGTTATTAATCTCCTATTTGACCACTATAGCATATTAATGAGGTAGGCTCCTGGATGTGGCTGTGTCTCCAGCACAAGGAATTAGTTTAAAAGGTGCACTCTTTACTCAATTGCCCACAGTTAACGATGCTGCAGCCCAAATGCAAAGTAGCATTTTCTACAGCTTGTGTAGCATTAAGAGTGTTTTACTAACATTATGTTCCTCACTGTGCTTTTCTTCTGTTGTATACTTATTTCTTCTCCATGGAGGGCTATTATCAGGCTTACTGGTCCTTCCTTCTCTTTATATTTTGGGGGGCTTTCTTCATTTTTTATTCCCCTAACAAAATCAAGAAATTATATATAAATGACAAAATGATATCCTTTCTTATTAATGTGCACCTTGGTTTTAATTAAACAATTCCAGAGCGCTTTGGAGTACCATTGGATTTAAATACAATGCTCGGCTCAACATTTCCCTTCAAAACTGGCTTAATAAATATCATTATAAAGTGCAGGAATTCAACCAGCCCCATTTCACCTTGTATTTTGGGTCTGATTTAAGCTTGGAGTGAGGATACCTATAGGGGTACTTTGAGAACATAAAGAAAAGCCGAGGATTTAAGACTTAAATTTGTAATTACCGGGATCTGCCGAAATACATAATATTATGAGCCAGGCTACAAAACACCCTGGTGGAAACAACAGCTTTGTTGTAATACAGTAATTTCCACATTCCAAGGAACGTGCTCTGCCTTAGATGGTTATTATTGGCGTTTGCTTTCATAACTTTCAGACGTTTGGTCTACCTCCCAAACAGACACATTTTCCTATTTAAATTAGCACTGTCAGGCTTATGCCTGCAGATTCACAGCAATTTTTTTTTTTTTTTTAACAAGGGCTCTCACATGCAACAGCGTATTTGTGTCAGGTTAGATGTCAGCCTTGAGTTTTAGCCTGAACCGTAAAATATCTGTCTTTTATGGATTAAGTTCAAAGTTATCACATTACTTTAGCTTGGTACTTCGGTATTCCTCTTCTTTGGCCTCTTTTAATTGGGATATATATATATATTTTTTTTTTTAAAGGTAGAAGGAATGAAGTCTTCTAGATTGTGTGTGTAAGAGAAAAGTTATTTAAGGTGTTAGTTACACGTTAACTACAGGCAGCAAGGGTGAGGTGCTGGCCCCTTCTGCCTTTCACAGAAAAGCCTGTAAGAGATGTGCAGTCCGTATTTAAAATCACATTACAATTTTGATCTATATTTTCAGAAATCAAAGTCAATTAAATCTGCAGCCATCACACGGTGCTCAGCCTGAGCCTCTGACAAGGGCTGGGAAAGATGCCCCAAAGATGCACTGGAGTGAAGCATCCCAGTGGGCAAACAGACATCCCTGGTTATGGGGGGACAAACCACGGGGGAAAGATGGAATTCATCTGCAGACCCTGCAGCATCCTGGCCCCAGAGTGGATGTGATGAACAATCATGATGAAACACCCATAAATACTCTCACAAGCTTGGATTCCATCCAAGCTGCTCCCAGCAGAGGATGTGTCCAGCTCATGCCTGTACCTCTAAGTCCCCCCAGAATGAGCTGATAGGGCTCATTTTCAGACATTAATAATTCAACCAGTTAGCTTGTTAGAACTAAAGGGACATCTCCTCTATTCCAAGTAAAAAAAAAAAAAATTACCTAACCACACTTTGGGAAAGAAAAATCACATAGAAAGGTGGTTAGGAGCTCTGAGAACACACACAGTAATTACTGCTGACTTTATATTGTGTTTTATTTTTAAGGAACCACCATTTAAGCATTTTTGCTGGATTGCTGTTCAGGGTTTTTTTGTAGGGGTCTTGTTTGTCAGGGCTCAAGGAACTGAGAATTTTTACGGCACAGGCACAGCCCCCTGTAAATCAGGGCTGGTGGTTAAAGCACTGGCAAGCCCTTCAGTGAAGTGGTGTTAGCAGGGGCTGCTCCACTGCCTCTTTCTAAGGAGGAATCCTTAATGTAACACACATTTGGGAGCCCTTCCCATCCCCAGCCCCCATCTCCCCAGAGCTACTTACAGCACAAGGAGGTTTGAGCTTATTTTGTCTTTTCACAACTTAGCAAGATCAGACACATTTCTGCAATGCATATGCAGATTTTACCTCTTGTTACTTTCTCTAATGAGCTTTCACTTAATCAATTTGACAGTAGCCTTTCTTCCTTTTTGCTTCGTATCCACTAGGAAAGTATTCAGGAAAAAGTGTTAACAGTTTCAAGGGGTATTAGCAAAATGAAATGGTGGCACAGCCAAATTTAGGAAGATCGCAAGAGTGCTTTAAGAAAAGAAAAAAAAAAAGAAAAAGAGAAGTTAAAATGGGAGATGTGGATTTAACAAGAATGTTTGTCTAGGAAATGAGCACGACTGCAGACATCACTTTTCTTGCAAGTAATTTTAAAATTACACTAATAATGAACAGAGAAATCCTGATGTTATGTAAGTATCCAGGTTATAGAAACAAGCACTTTCTTTGATAATATGCAACCACTCCAAAAATAAAAAATATCCTCTTTTACAGGCTGTTGAATGCAGACTCCAGTCTGAGCCAGTCTTGCAGGACAGGGATGCTGGAAGTCCCAGTGACCTGCAGAGCCATGGGAAGGTCTCTGCAGAGCCCTGTCAATCCAACACATCCAGGTTATCAAAGCCAGCTACATATTCAATATCTGTGTGGAGAGGTTTCACAGAATGCCAGAATGGTTTGGGTTGGAAGGGAACTTAAACATCATCCAATTCCAATCCCCCTGTCATGGTCAGGGACACTTTCCACTAGCCCAGATTGCTCCAAACCCTGTCCAACCTGGCCTTGGACACTTCCAGGGATGGGGCAGTCACAGCTTCTTTGGTAATATTTCCAGGGCCTCAGCACCCTCACAGGAAAGAATTCCTTCCCAATATCCCACCTAACCCCTCCCTGCAATTAAAGCCATTCCTGCTTGTCCTGTCACTTCTTGCCCTTATCCAAAGTCCCTCTCCAGCTCTCTTGGAGCCCCTTTAGGCACTGGAAAGGGCTCTAAACTCTCCCTGGAATATTCTCTTCTCCAGGGCACGCTGGATTTCACAGCATCCACAGGCACTTGCTTCTAAAATGCACCCGCAGAAACAGAAGTCAGTGCTCTGCATGGCATGAAAAACCAAACCAAGCAGGAAATTCCCCCCAAAGTGGAGCTGCTGCAGGTCTCTGAGTGAGCACTTACTCACCCAATGTCATCACTAAGCTGAGGTCATCACTCAGACATTCAGTTCATAACAGCAAAGTGACAAAGAACTGCTGACACCACCTTATGGACAAGTAACAGCCACAGCCTGCAGGGAGAGGGCCTGGGCAGGAGGAAAACCCTCGTGGGCAAATGGCTTGGGCTTCCCCCCAGTCAGTAAATCCACTGGAGTCTCCTGGCCTGGCCTGGCTGTCAGAGGAAAAAAAAAATCAGATCCCAATTCCTGCTCGCCAGGTGATTCATGTGAAATAACCAAGTCACTTCACATAAGACCCATGGGATCACAGCCCAGTTTGCAGGATTAGACACACAGGGAGTGGGGATGCACCTGAGAAAGAGATTTTCCTTTCTCTTCATGAGAAATTTGTATCTTTGTGCCATGGAAGGTGCAGCCTTTATTCATGGGCTTCCATCCCTGGGTACCAACAACCCTTCAGCTGATGTTCTGTTTCTTTTCTAAAGTGGATTCCTTCCTACCTGTCCCCCAAGCCAGAAAAATTCCACTTTTCTGCCCAACACTGGACAGTTCCATCAAGAGACACATCATTACCAAATCTATCAGAATGTGGATTTTTCCTATTGCTAGAGCAAGCTGTGTTACCCAAAAACCTGGTAAGAAAACGTGCCTGTCATTAGTGAATGCTGAATCTCGTTTTCAACACCATTGCCTTCAAACTGAAGGACTAAGTCCCAAAAAAGTGCTCCAAGGGTCTGCTTCAGCAAGTGGGGTGCTAATGGCATCGTTTTTATGTACTTTAATGTTATTTTGCCCCGTTAGAAGTTGAGGGTGGGATTCAGACAAAGTGTGCTTGATTGGAGAAACAACACAACCTTGTGGAGCTGAACCTCACAGGGCAGAGCAAAGGGGGGAGACACAGACCCAGAGAGGCTTTACTGGGCTTTGCTTTCCTGGCACTGTTTCCATCCCAAAACAGGGGACCACACCACCACATAGCCAGGCTATGTGCTGCAACAGGACTTTTCCAAAATCTCTCTTTTCGAATATTTTATTCTGATCTTCCTTTTAAGCCGGGGTCCCAAACCTTTAAATCAGAAGCAATTTTGTTTTCCTAGCTGTCAGCAATATTTTGGCTATTTTAAGAATGTAGGACAGGGTTAAGGATTAGTACCAGCATTTCTTTTCTGTGTATCAGAGCTGCTTAGCAGTAATTAATTAGGACATTGGGTTTTGTACTCTTGGTTCAGGTCATTTGCCTATGAGCAGCTCAAGCCTTTTACAAAGGCACGCTGCATATGTTTCTGGGTACCTTTTTGAGAGAAGATTTAAATTGGCCAGATGAATAATACTTTGCTACAAGTGTTTTGCCCTAGGCAAAAAAGGTTTTCTTCATATTATCATCGCCCGGAGCTGGAATCCTCAAGCTTGATGTGACTGGTGTTATACTGTCACATGGCAATGATGTAAGAACAGGAGCTCTCTGTGTCAGACAAATCTGGATTTAGGGGAATTATAGCAGATGTTGCAAAATGGCAACAGTTTAGCAAGTTCCTTTCATCCCTTGGTTGGGAGGCAGGTCCACAAAGTACACCCAGACAGAGAAGAATGTTATCTTTGATCCCTTTCACTCCGCGGCGAGGAGACTCCACCCGATGAGGGATGCAGCGAGGCTGGAAATAAAAATAAATTTACAGTAGCTCTTCGCTTGGCAGTATGGAAATTGGCCATTATTTATTCATGCTGTTTGCCCAGACATGTATAAAAGATTTTTATCAGGGGGTAGCGTGTATTGTGCGCTATAAACAGATTAGGGCACTCAATATTAAGATTAATGGCACGGAAAAACACTTGGAAATTTGTGTGTGGTTAGATTACAAGGGAGACTTGCAGCTCCTCTCCACCATGTGTGCACGGACAGTGGCACAGCCGTAGTGTCATGCCGAGGCTAAGAGCAGGCAAGCAATATAATTGCCTCTGATAGAAAGATAAAAAAGTTAAACATTGTAGGATATCACCTCAATTTTATCCATTATGTGGGATTTTTTTTATTTTTTTTTTAATGAAAGGCACTGGAAACGTCTCTATTCACCTTCATTTGGGCAAACAGCTCGTTTATACCTACACAGAAACTGAACACATGATGACAACGTGACAGACCCTGTTTACAACACGAAAGCACCACCTGCAGTGAACAAAACAAGCCAGTGTAGGACAAGCAGTAATTCTTTTCATGAGTTTAAATCTGATTGGAATTTGGTCAGAATTTGCAGGATTTTTCTTAAATTGGTTGGTTCATTAGAAATAAAAAAACAAAAAAAAATTAAAAAAAATCCATTTGGTGACAGGCACAAAACCACCCCACTCTTTGGTTAGGTTTTATTGAAAAATCCTCTTTTAGCACCTGAAAGCAACATGGAGTCAGAGATGTATGGGGCAAGCACGGCTGCTCACACTGCACAACCTCTCACCCAATGTGCTCATGGCCACAGCCACACTGCCCAAAGCCACCTCAGCCTCAGCATCCTCAGCTGCACTGAATTTCCACCCCCAGAGGAGCTGAACCAGAGGGCTTCAGGCACAGGGCTGGTTACAACTGTGGTTGTTATTGACACCTCCCTGCCTGAACACGCAGTGCTCATCTTTAACAGCAGAAGTCCAGCTGGATTCAGCTCAGGGAGCTATCTAGGGGCAAGCTCAGATTTGAGTACTGGAGTCATGGCACTGCAATTCAGTTCACACACCAGATTAAAATCCGTGCTCATTTCTTCCTGAATCTGGCTCTTGCTCTGCGTGTGGTGCACCCCTGTCTGATCCATACAGGACACAAACATGGAGACAGTGGTGCCAGAGCTCTGCCACACCTTTCCCATGGGTGTCTGCAGTCACCTGAGCACCTCACACACATGAGATGTCAGCAGGACATGGTTGCACCAGCACAGGGTGCCCAGAGAAGCTGTGGCTGCCTCATCCCTGGAATTGCTGCAGGTTGGACAGGGCTTGGAGCAGCCTGGGATAGTGGTAGGTGACCCTGCCATGGCAGGGGTTTGGAATGGGATGGTCTTTAATGTCCCTCCCAACCCAAACCATTCGGGGATTCTGTAATTCTATGATCAAGCTCTTGTGATTCTAAGACAGCTCTTGTGTTCCACATCAGTGGATTTTTGGTACCATCTTAGGGAAAGCATCCCCAAGCAGTTCTGCTCACAGGAGAACAGAAAGAGCCTTCTTCTCATTTTGAACACTTCAAACCAGAGGAGACCTGCAGCAGCCAGGCCAAGCTGACCCCAGCATCCTCTTGTTTCTATCTCTGATCTGACCTGCACACAGGGGTGTCATCTATTCTTGATTCTCCACACCAAGGCGGCATTTTTGAGACAAAATTCTCACTTTTACCACTCCAAAGGAAATACCTGCTCCTGTCTGCCCACCAAACCCCTTGTGCAGGCAATTCTGCCCATGGGGAGCACCACAGAGCCCAGGCAAGCAGCAAACCCATCTCTCAGGAGATCCTTGGGATGGCCTTACAGCACAGTACTGACCCCTCTGCGCCCTCCTGTAGACCCAAAACCCAACCAGGGAGAGGCTGCAATGAACATTTTGCCAAGCAGGAAGCCAAAACCTTGAATTGTGGCCACCAAGCAGATCAATGCCACCACTACAGAGCAGCCAAAACCACACACAAGAGTCACAGCACAAAATTGGTCACGCCACTCACGGCCCCGGCCCCGTGTGCTGGGAATCAGAGGTGTTATAAGGAAAACATGGGATCAGCACACATTCCCATTCAAGATGCCTAATCTTGTCCACACTCAAAATGGCACCGGCTAAAATTGGTTTTCAATTGATTTAAGTTCACTGGCACAAAGCCCTGTGTAGACATTCTTAAATGGGTTTAAAAATGGCTTATCAATTTAGCTTAAGACACTTAGTAGCTAAACTAAGCTAAATCGGTATAAGCCAGGTTTAAATTGATTTATGATGTCCACAAAGAGTTTTGCACTGGTTTAACTAAATTGCTTTAAAAACACACCGCCACTTTAGCCTTCAAAAGTGAGTGCCTACGAGTGTAAGGATTTAGGGTAAATGTCTTTAAAAGTGCCTAAATATCTGAGGAGCTTATGCCCCTTTTCCCTAAACAGACTTAGGCTCTCCGAAATCAGAAACTGTCCTTTGTAACTGCTACTCCAAAAGTACCCCCCCACCCAAAAAAAAAAAAAAAAAGTGAGGGGGAAAGGTTCAGATTCTCCATGGAGTAAATTAGAGAGATATCTCCCATTTTACATCAGCTGGAGGTACGCCAAGCCCTGCCTCAAATTTTTAAAGGGAAAGCAAAATTATCTGAAACCCCAGGTTTCAGGGCGCTTGTGCTTTTTTTTTTGTTTTGTTGGGGCTTTGTTTGTTTGTTTGGGGGTTTTTGGGGGGGATTTTTGGTGGCTAATTTTTATTTTTCCTCTCCCTCCCTAGGTATGGCAGGTCCATATGATCCCCATATATTGAAATAATCCCATTGCTGCTCGCAGCATCCCTGCACACCACAGTAACTCAGGCTTTTATGTTGACGTGCACAGTCACAGTTTGGAAGATATTTGAGTGCTCGTAGCCACATCTGTTGTTTTCTCTCTTAATGATTTGCAGTTAGCCAAAATAATAGAAAGCAGGCAGAGCTTTTTAATATTGGCTTGCTTGACATGAGCCTATCTCAGTCAAAATGTTTATTCTGCAGTGCTCCCGCTAGCTCTGGAAATTCATGTATCTATATGTATTTGTGTGTTTTGCTTGACTAGGCACAAATTATGCTCTCAACTGGAAATATCACAAGTGTAAATAATTTGGAGACATAAGTGTCTGAGCGAAACTCATGTAAAACCTATTTGTTTTATGGATTTTGATCTCCAAAGTTTAAAATATGAGCAAACTTTTCATTAAGGGTTTTGCCATTTGTTTGAACACTCCTGTAGTAATTGGAAATGCAACAATTGTTTAAAAGTGGCATTGTCCATGAAAAGATTTAGTGAGGGATGAAGAAATTTCTTGAACCTAAAGACATAATCTGGTGATCCAATTCTCCCCACTGTGTCCATTCCCGTGAAACTCCATTTACTTTCTCCTATCCGTCACCAGCTCCCCCGCATCCCACCTAGCCAATCCTCTAGGTTTCCCACATTGTTTCCCCTTTTGTCTTTTCAGTCCAAACAGAAGAACAACAGACAAGGTTTCGAAGGGCAGGGAGCATCAGGGGCTGGAAGAGAATGGCTAAGATGAGGGTCAGAGTCCCAGCCCTACTGCCAACAGTTACTAGGGTTTGTGCTGCCTGGCTGGGCAGTGTTCAAAGACTTTGCTGGGCTTTGTTCCACTGTGTAGGGATTAGGCCTGGCGGTCTGAGAATTTGCCTTCTAATTAAAAAGGATAAAAGATAGAAGTAGCATTAGACTAAAACATAGCAGTGATACTTCACAGGCTTTTTTTTTTTTTTTTGTAGTCACAAGACAACGCGCGAAGTTGTCAGGTTGTTTTATTTCTTTTGTTTTCTGCGCTCGTGAAAAAAAAAGAAAAATCATAATACAGAGAAGGGAGGGAAGGAGGAAAAGTTTTGAAACTCTTCCCAGCTGTTCCATATGGTGAGTGAAGGCTGAATTTCTGTGTGCACTGTGGCAATTTTGCTCTCTGACTATTGCATTTATTGACAAGGATTACAGCAGCTCCCTATCACGTCCTTTAATGCTGTACCAAAAGGTGAGGGAATTCCCCACGTCATCCTGGCCAAAGGAGACTACAGGAAACCTGAAATTTCTTCTTCCACTGACTCTCTTTTATTTTCCCCACTTCTGCTCAGCCTCATTAGGGACATTCAAAACCATCCACAAACCCTCCCCTCAAATTAACCGGGACATATTATTTTACCCGTGCAATGTGGAAAATGCCAGAGGCCACATCCACATAGCTGGCGCTTATAGCGGCACTTTAATTATACTTAAAATAAAATATTAAAAATTAACAAAAAAAATTGCTGTGTTCCAAGCAGGAAGGGGAGGCCAAATCCCCACAAGCTGCTACTCGTGTGAGTAATCCCGTCTCCTGCAAAAGCCCTATTCAGATCCAGCCCCACGCAGGACGGTGAGGACGGGCGTAAATCCAGGGTCTGCCAGCCCGACAAGGGCTGCTGGAAGAAATCCCTGCCATTTACAACTTGATCCTCCTTTAAAAACATCCTCCCGGGCTGTGGCTGGGGCAGGGGGAGCCGCTGTGTTTTGGGGAGGCTCTGCTGACTTTCCCCGACAGCCCCTGGCACCCCAAGAGAGGAGCTGAGGTGAGCAGTTGCGTAAGGGCCGCTGATGAGATTATAATAATTACTTTTCAGAAGAAAAGAGGGAGGGGGGAAAAGAAAAAAAAGGAAAAAAAAAAAAAAAGGGGAAAGAGGGGGTAGGAGTTTGGTGGAAGACTTGAGAAGCTTTCAAAGCCGCCGAGCTCGGGTTGCAGGCAAGGATAAAGGAATGCCCTTTTGTTCCCACACATCTCTCCTTACGTCACAACGAGCCCAATTTCTTCTGAATTCTGGCTGACTTTGCATGTAGTAAATAATTTGGAAGGGACAACAGACCAGGCGAAAATGATTCACAGCAGAGAGTTGTTGCACTTCATCGTAGAGGATCCAAGGGGAAAGCGTTGCTCACAGGAAAGCATTTCCATTCATTAAAATTTTTGCATGAGTTTTCTTTCCTCTGAGCCAGCAAAGACCATATTTGTTCTGTGCCATAAGATGAGAAGAGAGGGGAGGACTTATAAACATTGCTTGGGCCAAAATGTTGTCGTCTTTAAATGAAATAAGCCCTGTTAGACTGCTGTGAGTTAGCTCGAAAGCAACATTAATGTGGCAAATTATCCCATTGATTTTAGGCAGGGTTCTTCATTGATTTTTGCTTTTAAAAAATGGCTGTATGAGCCAGCCCATGGTGGCTAACTTTTTAATATCAGGGCACTGTGAGAGGCTAGGGATGGACTTCTGCCCTTCCACTGAGTTTTAAGGATATGAAAATTTTATAAAACCTGTGCTCTGCTGTCCGGTTATCGGCGTTGGAAATGAGACCTGCTCTCCTTTGCTGGATTTAGAAGCAAATAGATTCAACATCCCCGCAGGACAATATTCCCAATTCCCTCCAGGCCTGCAGTCAGCTCCTTTCTGCCTCCATCCCAGAGAGCCAGAGACAGGATCAGGCCACGCTTTGGTGCTGAAAAACCCTCTTGTATTGTTTTATGTGCTTAGCATCATTTCAGAGAGACCGAAGCAAAGGCAAAGACCAGCAATAACTGAGAGGAAATTCTCAGTTTGCCCCATGATGGGGGTCACTCAGAGGATCCCCCTGGCTTTTTTTGGCTAGTTTTGTGGAGAGGAGCAGGGATGAAAACCCTTTGGAGGAGAGATTCTCGGCTGCCACACATCCAGACCTCCCCATGCCTCATCCTCCTCCTCCTCCTCCTTCAGCACTGCTCCTTCTGCAGGGCTCAGCCCCAGCTACACAAACTGGGGGAAGGATCCTCTCATCCATTTTCTGTAAGGAATATTATGCAAGGCATAAAAAAGAATATAATTTTTTTTTTTAAATAGGATATTGGAAGAAATTAAAATCTCTTTCCGTGGTGTGTTAAAAGCCCTCAGCACTTTAGAGCTGGGCCTTCCTCAACACCCCAAGAGAGACATAAGCACGAGTGTTATTTCCTTCTCTTACTCCTCACTTACTCACAGGAGGAAGGTGATGATCCAAAGAGGTTTTATATTTGCAGGAACGTTCCCAATATTTGCAGTACCCGTCAAGGAAAATATTTTTAAAGGCCAAACGAATATTCATTTATATTTATTTGCTTAATCTAATGATCTATTGTGATTCTCCCTTTCATCTATTCTTCCCTTGATGAGTGTGTGGCACTCCCATTAAGATTAATAGCGGTTTCACATGCACAGTCAGGGGAGATTAGACCCCTGCCCCGGCCTCCTGCCAGCCCCATGTATGTCTTTGGATTCAAGCTCCCAACCCTCACTGATGTCAGTGAAAGCACCATGTGTACAAAAAGACCCAATCCTGCCCGGGGCTGGGCATCCTCCCCAGCAGCCCGGGCTCAGCTTCTCCCCAAACACATTTATTATGCTGCAAAGTCTGGGGCTGTCTGGGGAGCATATGTTTATGTGGGGTCACTGTTTCTGCAGGCACGAGGGGGGATTTTTATGACACACCGGTCTAGGACAGCATATGGGGACCAGTGAGGGGTGCACTGGAACCATTTCTTAGCAAAATAAGCCACACAAAACGGTCCCTCCACACAAAGTTAACTCCACGTGCAGAAATTACATTTTGTGGCCATTTTGAGCCTTCCTGGCCATTCAACTCTGCCATCAGGCAGCCTGGCCCAGAGATGCACTTAAGCCTCCCCGTTTTGAAAATTGGGTGTATAATATAATGTGCTTCTTTACCAAGGCAGGGGCTGCTCCAAAGCCTTGGCATGAGAGCCCTCCTGTCACCTTCCCTGGGATTTGGAGCAAGGCCTTTCTTCCAGTGGCACGAGAAGTACTTCTGTCACAAGCTGGGATCCCAGACCTGGGAATAATTATGCCTTTGAGAGGCTAAAAGCTTCTGAATATTCCTGGTGCAAAAGACTGCTTCCAGGTGTAAGGATTTGTGATACCTGAGCAGACGAGGTGCATGTTGTGTGTTGGGTCTGATGTAAAAATTTAAAATAAAAAAAAAAAAAGCTGCATTTTTTTCTATTCCTTCCTGATGAATTTGTATCATCTCTTAATTTGCAGCCCTTTACCAATATCCTCTATTCCATCCCCATCCTGACCTTGTCAGATTAAGTACTGCAGCTGCCTCACTACTTGCACCACTGAAGAATCTTTTTCCCCTCCTATTTCCATGGTATTTCTGGGAAGAGGAAAAGAAGGATTTTTGGAGCCACAGTCTCCGTGTGTGGAGTAATTTACTAGTAATTCCAAACACAGCCTCGTGCCTCAGTTTCCCCAGGCACATCATGTGTGTAGTGATACCTCCAGCTTTCCAGTGGCACCATAAAAATGAAACATTTATAAGGCTTTTGGAGGCTGAAAGGTACAAAGAGCCTTCCACTGATGTTTTCAGACTACTTCCAAAACCCAGCCAGACTCTCTAATAGCAACAATTATAATTATTAATTTTTACTGCCCCGAAGCACTGAAAAACGCTGAGACCCAGCCTAAGCAATGCGAGCAAAGTCAGACATAAAGAGTGAGGAAGAGCCAGAAAGTGAGCAGGAGTCAGAGCATGGGAACTGCTCCACCATCTGTCCCCTCAGCTCGCTCAGAAGGCATCCCACAATTAGAGTAAAACTGAGGATATGACATTGTTCTCCTGCATTGTATTCAGCCTTCGTGGTAATGACCTCGTTATTGATCTGTGGGGCTTTTTCTGCTCAGAGCTTCTGCACCTTTCACAGCACACTGCACATGTGGCTCTAAATCTGATATTTATGCCATGCTGTCTATATCACAATATCCATCCTATATTAGCATACACTGGGTAATCGTGTCCTACCAATATTTGCAGGTATTTTTAATGTAAATATTTTTATTACTCCTATTTAAACACGACTGTAGCTGTTTATGGTATCAGGCACTAAATCTATTTGATTGATTATATAGATATGAGTAAATGATGAATATCTATCCTTAGCAAATGCCTTCTTGCACATTTGTATGGCAGCATCTCTTCTTTTGGCTTTTCCAGTAAGAAATAGTAAAAATTTTAAAATATATTTAATTGAGGCAATTTATGGTTGTGGCTCATGAGGTGCTTTAATAAGAGAAAATAATCTGGTGAATTTCAGTTATATCAATAAAAACTCAGAAAGTGTGTTATAATCTCCCCAAGATCATCATCCTTGTTCTAAGTAGTAGTTCCTAAAAAGCCCTGTGTTGTGATTTGCTTTTATTTTCTTTTTTTTTTTTTTTTTGGCTTAAGCAATAAGCTTGAAAGTGGCAGCTCTGAAAGCAGATTTCTTTATCCAGAAGCCAGTTTGGAGAGCGTCCACACAGGCTGCTATTCTAAGGCACCATTGCTAAGGCTGCCATCTCCACGATGGCACACGAGATGTAATTTGGTCTCTGTGCTAATTTAGCCCAGGGTCTCTCCTGAGCAGAGAGGACGGGCTGTGCCAAATTGTGTTAAACTGGGGATGGCGCTTTTGTGATACGGACAACTGTCTACCAGGGATTGAGCTGAGACCACCAAACTACTTTCATTTAGATTCTCAATTTAGTCTTGAACCAAGGTCAGAAGGTAAATAGCCAGGGCTTTATCTTCCCAGCCAAGCCCCTGGTAGAGGGTCTCTTTGAAGTGGAGTGTGATCAGTGGCGGTTTCAGAACTGATGTCCAAGACAGTGATGTTTAATACATTTGCTCCCCTTTTACATCTGCTGCAGGTTAATTTAAGTACAGATTCTCCACAAAGGAGTGTTCTCACCCAGCTGTGGTCTCAAAAACAAATCTGAAATTAACACAAAATGCCCTCTTGACACCATCCTCTCTCCAAAGTATATTTGTATTTTTTTTTAATCCCAACTGCTTTTAAAGCTGTGGCTTTGGGTCTGATCCTGCTTTTTTTTGAAGTCAACAGCCTTGTTCACGTTCACTTCAATGACTGAGGCACTTTGAAGCTGCTCCCAACATTGGCCAGTGTTTGTGGCTGCACAACCTCCAGGTGGTCAGAGGGAAGGAAATGTCCATTTCCAGGGACATTTTCTACCAGGACACACAGAGAGTGGTGTCTGGTGGCAGCTACCACTGCACAGGCAGGCTCTACACTCACCAGTCAATCCATGAACCTTAAACACAGGGTCACATTTGCCTGGCAGTGCAAATTTAAGAAATCTTGTAACTTTCCTTCTGTGTTGCCCCACTCATATGGGGCTTTTTTAAGGATCTGGATTCAGAATCCTGAATGTTCCTGCAAAGTTTATTCCCAGATTGGCTCCCTAACCCAGTTCATATCATTGGCCTCCAAACAGTTCATAGAATCACTGAGGCTGGAAAAACCCTCTGGGATCTTTGAGTCCCACCATTAACCCAGCACTGCCAAGTACACCATTAATCCATGTCCCCACGTGTCACATCCACACAGCTTTTAAATCCCCCTGGAAATGGTGACTCCACCATTGTCCTGGACTCCCTGTTCCAACGCCTGACCATTTCTTTTTTCCCTGAGGAAATCTCCCCTAATGCCCAGTCTAAACCTCCCCTGGCACAACCTGAGATGATTTCCTCTCCTCCTGTCCCTGTTCCCTGGGAGCAGAGCCTGATCCCCCTGGCTGTCCCCTCCTGTCAGGGAGTTGTGCAGAGCCACAAGGTTGCCTCTGATCCCCTTTTCTCCAGGCTGAGCCCCTTTCCCAGCTCCCTCAGCCCCTCCTGGTGCTCCAGACCCTTCCTCAGCTCTGTTCCCATCTCTGGACACTCTCCATCACCATTTTGGGGCCAAAAACCAAACACAAGATTCAAGGCACGTCCTCACCAGTGCCCAGCAAAGGGGGATTGTCACTGCCCTGGTCCCCCTGGTTCCACAGGAATGCTGTTGTGTGGGGCACAGTGAATAGTTGGGTGCAAGGAGAAGATGGCCACCAAAACCTGATCTCTTCCAAACATGCCCCAAAACTCCCAGAGGTTGATTATCCTTCCCAGTCATGTGCCACCATGGCCACACCTCATGCAGTTGTTCAGCACAGAACTGCTGGTGGCTCCTTGTACTTGATGTGTGGTCTGGGAGGCCTCTGGGCACCTCAAACCTGGGGTACAACAGAGGTTTCATACACTCCCCTGACACCAAAACCCCTGCAGGGTTATTTTCATGCTAATAAAAATGTCCCAGAGGTGTCCACCCCATGGTGGTGTTCCTCTAGCCAGAGCTAATCTGATGCACACCTCTCACCTTGTGTTGGTTCCCCACATCAGCATCCCCAGGTGTAGGATCAGGGCTTGCATGAAAGGGAAAGGGAATTGCTACCATTTTGCTTTCAGTACTGATGTTTTTTTTCTGTCCAAGACTGCTATTGAAATGGATTTGTATCAGAATATCCCTTTTCGTCAAAGCTTACAATTGAATACACTCCCCCCAAAAAAGTATTTCTTTTTGTGCCAATTTTTTAAACCATTTATTGTTTAAAATAGAGCCAGGCTTCACCTGACTGGGTCAGGAGTTTTATGGTTAGCCAAGAAGTGGACTAGAAAGAAAAATAAAGCCCTGCAAACTCCAGCTATTATGCCCAGGCACAGGCATAGGCCATGCAAAACCTTCCATTTCCTGCTCCCATGTACTGACAGGCAGCTCCTGACATCTCAGCCATGAATTTTTGCAGCATTTAAGCACAACAGGCTAAATTTGAAGAGTTCTGTTTGATTTTCCCTTAGTAACACTGATGAATGTAAGGGATGGAGGCACATCTCTTCTGTGCAAGCACATCCCAAAACAATATAATCTTGCATTATATGATGAAATTACAGAAAAACAAGGCTGGAAAGGACATCAAGAAGCCACCCATGCATTCATCTGCCCCAGGGCAGGGTCACCTGTATTTTTCAGGCTGGTATTTCTCTAACATGCTGTTAAAAGCCTTCACTGCCCCTCCAGGCAGTCTCTTCTCATGGGAAGTGTTTCTCAACCTCCAAATGGAACCTCAGGGCTTCAGCCAATGCTTTTCCTTCTTGCCCTAACCCCTTGGACATGGAGGACAGACTCAGCCCCCCCACAGCAGTTTTGGAGATGTTTGACCACTCCTGCCACCTCTCCCTTCATGGCTCCCTGCTCCAAATTCACCAAGACTTTTTAAATCCTGATCCTCTGCTTTGGTGTAGCCTCCCCAGACTGGTGTGATGTAACCTCTCCCTCTGCCATTGGGTAGAACGAGGCAAACTCTTGAAGGTCTCCACACAGGACAATCTCCTTTTCACAGAATTGGAAAGGGTGGAAAACCCCTCCAGAATCATCAAGTCCAAGTGTTAATTGCAGTGGTGGCTTATTGACAGTGGTTGCAGATAATTTGTTTCTGGTGGCATTATCTAGCAATATTATATCCAAATTACAGCGTTTTCCTTGAACAATTGTCTGTCTGTTTTGAAATTGTCTGTTCTTAACAAATCACTGTTGACTGTCACTGACTGTGTTGCATTTTATTTACATTCTGTGCTATCAGCAGTCCCACCCTGTGATTTAGGCATTTCAGAGAAGATGTCCCTGCTGAAAAAATGCCTGATCCCAATCACAGAAGACACTCCTGAAACTAGCAGAAAATAAACCCAAAGGAAGACTGATCCATAGCTCTTAGGCTCAAAATAAATGGCACATATTTCAGTCTAGGCTGTGCCAGTCCTGTCTGGTGTGGTGTAGGAAAAATCAGCAACTTCTAGGGAAGATTTGTCCTTTTCATTGGATGCATAAGACAGGAGCACACGATGCTGCTTGGCAGCTGGGGGAACACTCCCTCCCTCAGGCTCTCTGAAAGTCTCTGCTTCTACCCAATAACTACACCAGGGGCTTAAGTTAGTGCCTAAATTAGATAGTGTGCATACAGCCTGCAACTTCCCTGGTGGGAATTCCCCATCTGTAAAAAAGAAAGCAATTTCTACCTAACAGTGGGCTATGAGGGAAGAATTAATAATCTAAAGAAGATGAGGCACTCCAGCAAACAGTCGAGCACTGTAAAGGGCTGTGCTGGGTCACTGCTCTCCAGCTGGAGGCAGCCATCCCACAGACCCCTCAGCACACTGGATAACATGTTTGACCAGACCCTTGACCACCCAGCTACCCCTCTTCCTGAGGTGTCAAGGTTTGTCACATCTCATAGCTGTTTTCAGCTAAAAAATCAATTTTGAAGTTGTGACAGGTCCACACTGTGGAGTGTGGAGCCACCAACACCATCATCATGCCTTAAACCCAGCAGAGGAAGGAGAAGGCTGTGAAACACAGCTCATTATCACAGCTGAAGCACTTCCACAGATCATCTAAAACTGCTAAATAACTTTGGAATAAATGGCTTTTACTTCACTCATCATTAAAGCTCCTTGGCTAGGTGGTGTTGGAGATGACAAGAAGTGGGACCATCAAGGCCCTGCTGGAAGATTAATAATGGGATCCAGTACCTAAAAAACTGAATTTTGACTCATTGAGCTGCTTTAACCTCTCTAAATTTCCTCCTGAATAGCTCAAGTCCCTCAAAGGCACCAGGCTTAAGATCTGGGGTGGGAAAGGTCCATTGAGATGAAGAGGAAATTAATGAATCCCAGAATGGTTTGGGTTGGAAGGAACCTTAAAGCTCATCTCATTCATCCCCCTGCCACGGGCAGGGACACCTTCCACTAAGCCAGGTTGCTCTGATTGGGAAGTAATTAATGACCAGGACAAATGGCCAAGGGCTGCAGTGGTGTCTCCACTGCTGGAGATTTCAGTCTCCAGACTGGACATTTTTCCAAGTGAGATTTTCCAATCCAAACACACATTAATCCTCTAGACTACATTAAATAGCAGGACAGATTAGAAAAAAAAAAAACAAAAAAAACAGTTGTCCCTCTGGCTTTTACATCTGTGACTCCCTTTCTACCACAGACCCTCACTCTCCCAATGAGTTACACCAACCTGACACAGTCATAAAGATTCTTTTTCACAAAAATTCCCAAAATACCAGGTTTGCAGCAATTAGCAGCACACAGACAGACTCCCCATGCATGGGAGGCATATGAAAATTTGACTCCACTAAGCCTAGAACTTCTGACACTGTCCTTCCATGCACCAGTGCCCAGCATTTCCAAACACAGAGTTCTGATGGCATCCTCAGGCCAGATGAGGGATACAGCAAAAGAAGAGTGAAATGGGATCCAGAATAGCTGTGCTGCTGCATGGACAGTGGCCCACTTTGGCTGGGAGGGGATGCCTGCCAGTTAGGAAAGGCTTGAGACCCTCCTCTGGTCTCCAAAAGACATCACATCTCTCACTAGGCCTCTGAGAATCACACACCTTTTTATAGCCAAGGAAAAGTGGATAAAGGTTCATGAATCTGGGTTCAGAAGATGGCAGTGAAGAACACATGAACTGGGTGTTCATGAAGCCTGAGCTGTGCTTTCCTCATGTGCCTGAGCATCTCCTAACTGGGGATGTTCCCCTTCCTCCTGTGGAAAGGGGGTCACTGTGCAGAGGGGATGGCAGAAACCTCCCTGTAAGGAAATCCATCAGGTCCATCAGGTGGTGATGGCAGGAGTCTGGATGAGGACGTGGCTTCCTGACACAGAAATTTGTCTCACCGTGTGATCTGACAGCAGAGCTGATGTGAAATTCTCTTTTGTGTAAAGCAAGAACATCCATCCACACCAGACACCCTTAAATTTCAGTGCAGGTAGACATGGACCAAAGCAAACATGGCTTTACCAGTTCAAATCCAGCACAAACCAAAAATAGTGGCATGGCTCTTACTCAGCAACAGACTGACATAAACCCCTGCAACCACCACGGCTCCCAAAATATTGCTGCTAAATCCAAACTGTGAAATTGGGAGTTGGCCTCTGACCAAGCCAACATCTTGGCTGGGCTGAAAAGCCACCAAGTAGACACTGAGAAATGAGTACTCTGCTCCCCTCCTACAGAAATCTTTTCCAAGGTCTCAACCGTGTGCCCCAACTTTTCAAATCTTTATCACACACCATAAAATAATACACACACACATCTATTAAATTAAAAAAAAAAGAAATGGATGAGTAGTGTTACAAAACATAAAGGGCTTTTATAAATGGTACACTGGAATTTGTGTAGATTTTTATTTGGAGGAAAGAGTGGACTCACAGTGAAGCACCTGAACCCAACCATCTGCACACCCCTCTCGAAAAATTCAGCCCTCACATAATTCTTCCTCTCCCTTCCCCTTCCTGACTGCCCTTTTTCCTCACCCACCAGGAAAAATTAGGAAATCCCATGAAAGTTAACTGCCTGAAGTTACTGTGTAAGTCCTGCTAGGCAGCCAGCTCCCTTTCAAAACACACAACCACACACACAAAGGAAGCCCTGGGAATTTCTTTGGAAATGCAGCAGTGCTGGTGCCGTGTGTTTATTGGGATGTAAAGATACAGCAGAATTAAGGGACATCCAGGCAATTTCTCAAGCGTGCCTGGGAGAGATGGCAGGGATTTCTCTCAACAGTGTTGAATTCAAATCTGAGGCACAAGGTTTGGTGAAAAGGATTGCTATTTTTAATACCCACAGTTTCCTTGTGCCATTCCAGCTCTCTAAGACCCTAAGACCTTTAAATTCCATCTAGTGTCTATCACATGCCATTGAATTGGCATGTTTGCAAATTGCATGCAGTGAGATCCTTCCATACCAGCAGCTCTGTCTCAGATTCCCCACCATCCCTGCCAAACTAGTATTGCCTGCACATTTTTTTCATCTTTTCATTGAGTTCTGTGTGTCAGCCAACACATTCTTTAGAACAGGCTTCAGTAGGCATGGTAACTGGTTCCTGGTTGCAAGCTGCCTTATGCATTTTCTCCTGTTTCTTTCTGGATAATTTCTCCCCCCTCCCTCTTCCTCCTTCTTAGGTGAGGACTTAAAGCGTGTTTAGCACTATCTGTTCCATCTGTTGTGCCCGTGATAAATAGCTGAGATACAATAAAAAGTCCTAATTGAGGTAGTGATGCGGTGAATAAGCAAAGCCCGCTCGTCCGGGCTGTGAATCTGGAGGGCTGAGAGCTGCAGGTACCTCGGGGCTGCTCAGCCTGACTCTGCTGTGTTGACTTTGTCTAATTGCAGGGGAGGAGCTAGAAAAGCAGTGAAGGGCAGTGGCACACACAGCAGGAGAGCTGAAAAATACTGGCATAACCACGCAGAGCTAAACAAACTGACTGACAAAGCTCTTGGCGTATTATTAAAAAATCTGGCAAAATGCTCATCTCTTGACAAAAATGTAGAAAGACTAGTAATGCAGAACTTTATCCCATGTTGGATTTTAAAGTGGCTAATGCCAAGTTGTCTGTCAAAATTAATAGGGCATTGCTTCTTCTTATAGAATAGGAAAAAGAGAGAGATCGCACATACATTTTATTCATTTATTCATCTCTAACAAAAATGATGTATCTGCTAAAAATTTATTTAGGGAGGGCTTTGGTAGATGCTAATTCCGAAAAAGCAATACTCAAGGAGTGATGCTAGCTTATACTTACTGGGGTTAAGGGATAAAAACCTCCCAGTAATAGCAGGAAAAGCCTGCTATCATCTCAAACCCCATCACGAGGAAGTTCCAGCCCAGAGACACCATTACCCATCTGCATCTCTGCCCAGATGCATCTTTTCCTTCCTGATGGCTTTCATTTAAATCCTAAAATTTCATTTTTAGATGTGCCACGTCAGTGGAATGCCATTAATACTAACCCATAAACAGATTTGTTTACCATCAGCCATAGTTAAACTTACTCTGCTTTGGTGCCTGCAAGAGATTTTTGACTCTTTTACTTGTGGATATCTTACATCTGAGCTATATCTGCCAGAATATTCTGATATTCCTGTTTTTTTTGTAGGAGAACTTGCATAAACTTTCTCTGCTCCACTGTAAAAGCCTACCCACTCAGACAAAAAAAAAATTTAAAAAAATTTTAAAAATTTACAAAAGTAGAGAAATTTGCTTAAGTTGCTTTACTATCTTTCAAATGACTAATCACAGGCCCTGAAAATATCTGAATATTCTCCCTTCCTAAATAAAACCCATGGATGCCAGTACTGCCCTCCCTGCTCTGGATAAACAGCCACACCAAACCTCAGAGTGTCCTGCCCAGGGTGCAGAGCACCCAGAGCTCCCTCAAAAACCGCTGTGAAACTAAAAAATGCGATTTCAAATGAAGACACAACTGGTTTCCTTTGCAACCTGAGAGATCTCTGCCCAGCCTGAATACAATCTCACAAAATGCTGTGGATAATATCCTGGTGTACTTGGGGGTTTCCAAGAAGGACAAAAGTCACGAAGATATTTTATTAGCACGCTCCAATAAAGAAAAGATTTTTCCCTGCTTGAAGAAGGTGACAGTCCAAATAATGATGAATTTTGTTTCTTTCTTGTTTTTATAGCAGTCTGTGACCATCACACACGTCTTTTGTGAAGCTGCAGGGGCCTTGCTGGGCAGTACTGATGAGCTGAAGCACACAAGGGATGCAGCATTTTGTGTCTAGCTCATGTACTGACAAATGCAGCTCTTTTTATTGTGTAGTGAGGTCTGGGTTTAGTCTTTTACCAACCAGGGAACCAAATAAACCTTACTGGAGCATCCTCACAGCAGAGAGAGGGAATACATTTGGAGGCATGAGCATTTCCAATGTGTAAGGGGAGAAGTCCTGAACCCCAGCACCTCCAGACTCCTCCAGCCTGGTGTGTGGCCAAATGTTCCTGCAGCTCAGATGGGCACCTTGGAGTCACCCTCTGTGCTTCAGCAGAAGGTGAAAGCCTGAGAGTCCCTTCCAGTACCCAAATGGCCACAACAGAGCTGCAGAGGGACTTTGGACAAGAGCATGGAGTGACAGGAGAAGGGGGAATGGCTCCATATTGCCAGAGGGCAGGGATGGGTGGGATTTTGGGAAGGAATTCTTCCCTGTGAGGGTGGGGGGACCCTGGCACAGGTTGTCCAGAGAAGCTTCCCCTTCCCTGGCAGTGTCCAAGGCCAGGCTGGACAACCTGGTTTAGAGGGAGGTGTCCCTGCCATGGCAGGGGGTTGGAACAAGATGGGTCTTAATGTCCCTTCCAAGCCAAACCATTCCATCATTCTATTATATTCCAATTTTAACCCCCACTTCCAGGTGGGACAGGCTAAATCTGGGCACCTTTTCGAGATCCAATTCCTTTCTCTGTTAATGAGTCACCCCCCACCCTCTCAGGAGTGTGAGTAAACGTTGACACTCAACACACACACACACACCCCCAAAAAAAAAAAATTGTGAAAACGTTCTTCAAAGGCTGATGGAATAAACATGTAAATACAAGATGGGCTGACTTCCTACTGTTCATGTTTGCTCACTGTGAACATTTGGTTCACTTGGCTTTCCTCATTATTTCAGCTGGGGAAAGTCACTATATGAATTAATAGCAGATTTCCCCGCTGAAAATAAATGTTTACCAGTAATTTTTTTTTTCCTTTTGGCAGAGACCGGGTTTTTTTGTCTGACTGCCTCCTTTTTGGCCTGCACATCCCTGAGGTGTGTAATTAAAGTGAGGGAATTTGTGCATAGTGCTTTAGGGGCTTAATGAATAGAAAACACAGGATATTTCATTGATTTGGTGCATGTGATATTGTCAGAGTGTATATTTCCTTTGTAAATGGCAAAAAGACAGCCATAATAATATATGTGCATTCAAGCTTGTGTGTAAAAAAAAAAAAAATTGAAAAAAAAGCGAACAAATAAAAATAAAAGAACTGTATCTGTTTCCAAATTCTAATATAAAACACATTCAAAAGAGCAATTTAGATTAAAACAGGAAAGGCAGGAGCTTCAACATGGTTCAGAATAAACAATCAAGCTATACTTTCCTCAAGATATAATTTCACTTAGAGTAGGTGTGGAAATCTTTGAAAAATTCATTATACAAAGCCACATGTGAAAATAAGATTTGTGTTAGCAAAAGATTCTTTGGCTGCTCTTAAAAAAATGAAAAGCACGTTAAATAGCATGTGTGTACAATGTATAAATAGTGCACAATCTGCACGGTGAGCAGGCAGCTGGGATAAGCCTCACATGTTCTGTGTTGGAATAATGTTGTGTACTGGGATAGAAGGTGATAAGGGAAGGTAAATTCTCTTTTTCTTGAGAGGCCTTTTCTTTGCAGAGCTCTAAAGAGTCCCAGGTTTAACTATGGCTGATGGTAAACAAATCTGTTTATGGGTTAGTATTAATGGCATTCCACTGACGTGGCACATCTAAAAATGAAATTTTGGGATTTAAATGAAAGCCATCAGGAAGGAAAAGATGCATCTGGGCAGAGATGCAGATGGGTAATGGTGTCTCTGGGCTGGAACTTCCTCGTGATGGGGTTTGAGATGATGGCAGGCTTTTCCTGCTGTTACTGGGAGGATTTTATGGTTTGTGGAAGCGCCAGGTTTGTACAAATGCATTTCCTCCCTGGATGGAGCAGATGGAGATCTGTGTTCCTTTGCACCTGGTGACGAGGTGCAGCCAGAGAAGAAGGAGCACAAACCACAGCTGCAACCCCCCAGGTGACCCAGCCCCACCAGGTGACACAGAGCAGGGCACAGATTTCCTGATGTCCCCTGCCTGTCTCCACGTGCAGCATCATCCCAGACATGGAGGACAAAGACAGTGGAATCAGGGAATCATTTAGGTTGGAAAAGACCTCCCAGGCCATCGGGTCTCTGCTGCACCAGCCCTGCCAAGGCCACCACTGCCCCCTGTCCCCAAGTGCCACATCCACATGGCTTCTAAATCCCTCCAGGGATGGGGACTCCACCACCATCCTGAGCAGCCTGTGTTGGGGTTGATAACCCTTTGGTGGAGAAATTTTCCTTCATATCCAATTTAAATCTCCCCTGTCCCAGCTTGTGGCCATTTCCTCTCATCCCATCCCCCCTGATCCCCCAGGCAGAGCCTGATCCCCCCTGGCTGCACCCAGGGAATTGTGCAGAGCCAAAGGTCCCCCCTGAGCCTCCCTCTCCCCAGGCTGCTCCTCCTCAGACTGAAACATCCCACCCACATCTCCTGAGCATCATCACGAGGAGGAAGAGGAAGAAGAGGGTTCTCTAACACACTTTGTGTGCTCTGTTTATGTCAGCTGTGAATTCCAGGGGTCTGGCCAGGAGCCTCTGCCCTGCACAAGTGCCAAAATACAAATAATCCGTGTGCAAGGAGCAAAGCAGGTTCACCAATCTCCTGTTCAGCAGAGAGCAGCCCTGGCCTGCCCAGCACTGAAGGCCCAAGGCAAAAGCTGCTGCTGTGATCCTCTGCTTAACAGATGGATGGTGACACGCTGGAACAGATTATCTGGTGAGACAGTGCAATTTCCAGCACTGGAGCTCTCAGAGGTATCTTCCAGCCCTATTGCTCAATGAATCTATAATTCATCATTTCGTGAGAGAGTCAAGACACTCCCTCAACTCTCAAAACAGCATGCAAAGGACAAATTGCTCTTTTTGCATCTCTTCCCCCTAAGCAGAAGGGAAAATAAAGCATGGGATGGGAATGCAGAGAGAAAGGAGGAGAGTTCAGCATCTCCCCACAGCTCCATTCTGGCCAGGCTATAAAGCTTTGTACGTGTTTATTCATATAAAAAAATGCATGTGAGAATATAATTTTTCTCTTCTTTCCTTTGACCCTTCTGATATCTTCTTCACAGCAGAAGATTAAGTTCAATTTCAAGAATCCATTGGAGAAGAAATGCATGTAGAATTGAAAAAGAAGCATTTTATCATTAAAAGAAGACATCCCAGGGTGTGTTAGGGGATACCAGCAGAGAGAGGCTGTTTTGTTGGGACCTCAGACCTCATCCTCCCTGAATTTCCAGCTCTGTCTGACACACTTGAAAAAGGCAGTTAATTCAAAGAGTTTATTTCAGGTCAGTATTATTGTTAAATGCATTTCTATAACAGGCAGGATTTGAGGGCCAGGATTATGAATTATCTGAACTTCAAGGTATTTATTTTAACTGTGAATGACCTTCCTGACCTTTTCTCATTCTCATCCATCAGTGTCCTGGGCTTCATCATTTAAAGCCAAATCTAACACCACCTAAAGTCCAAAGTAGCACGATCCACTTGTATAATGATATTTGCAAACTGTCAAATAAAATAAATACTTCATTAATCCACTGACACCCCATCCTATTATTTCCCTGATGTGGAAAGATAGAAGCAAAAGCTAAGTATATCATCCCAGCTTTCTGTGGGCATTTATTTATGTCTCACAGTTGTATCCCAGCACTGTGTGGGTCAGAGACATTTCGGTCCCTGCTCAGCGGATCTGCAAAGTCCAGTCGAAATCAAGGCAAAGTCAGTCTTGGGTTTGCTGTTGTCCTGCTTCTGGCCAGGACAGGGTTGATTTTGGGCAGTGGACAGGGTTGATTTTGGGCAGTGGACAGGAGGGGCATGGCCAGGATCCAGAGGTTATTCTGTACCACCTCACTCACTGATGGGGCCAGGAGAAAGGGATTCTCTTCCAAGGAGAACAGGTTTTCTCCTGTGGCAGAGGAAGCTGTCCAGTATTGTTTATTATCAGAGGGGTTTCTGTGTGAATCTGTCTTTTCTTGTTGCTGTTAATGTTTGTTTTCTTATCTCATTGCTGCTTCCAGTAAATTGCTCTTACCTCAACCCGTGGTCTTTATTTTTGTGCCTCCAATTCTCCTCCTTATCCTTCTGCAGTGGAGAGAGGGAGGGGAAAATGGGGGAGCAACTGAATTGAGGAGTACCATTCCTAAAGCATGACAGCTGCATGGCCCCATATACTGGCCATCCACTTGGAAGGAGTGGGGCATTTCCAGAACAAAAATTTGCATTATCAAGTCCGTATATTTTATGTCAGTTTTGGTATTTTTAACTTAGAAGGAACAAGAAGAGAAAACAGCACCGAACACTGTGGGAACAGCAGTGCAAGAATTACAGCTTTGCACTCATAGAACTGGAAAAGAGAAGCTGTACCTGGTGTCCCTGCCCAGGGCAGGGGTTGGAACTGGATGGTCTTTAAGGTCCCTTCCAGCCCAAACCATTCTGTACAGTGTATTGAATCTGTACAGGTTGTACAGGCTGCTTTGCCTGCCAGCCATGTGGAACTATTTGTAGGACGTGGGAACTGCTTCAGGAAAGAGGATTCATCTGGCACCCCCAAGGACAGAGTGAGCAAGGCTCTTCAGCAGTCAGCACACACAGAAGCTTTGCCATTTATATGTAATGGTTATGTGACATTCCCTGATCTTAAAATAACAAAGCGTTTTAATCGCCGAGACTTTGACCTTTTGGTCAAGTGGAACACTTGCTATTTAATTTCTTTACTTTTCATACAACATGTTAGATCGTCCTGTAAAGCAACTCAGGAGACTGCTCAGCAGAGAAAAGCAGGGTTTGTGGTAAAGGCAGCCACAAGAGTTTCAGCTCATGTCTCTGTACAGCGTTCCCAGATGGATTCAGAGAATTTGCTCACACTTTGAGCCATCCAACCCAGTTGTAGTTGTCCAAGCAGAACACACAAGAGTCTCTCTGCATCCTCTGAGAAGTCAGCAGCCAGGAAGGAGCACATCCACAGGATAAGTCACCTATCCAGGGCCTGAAACACGTTTTACAGATGTCTTTCTCTGGTTCCTTGTTTGAAGTGGTCTATTGGGATTCTATGAGAACAAAATTTGCTGCTTTGGTCACACGCCTGAAGGTTTGTGAGGTTTCTAAAATCTTCCAGCTAGGAAAATGGCACCAAGTAATCAGATTTTCTGGACCAAAAGCAGGAATAAGACTAAGATAACTGGTATCTTTAGAAGAAAGAAGCCTTCCTGCCAGATACTCACCCATACCTGCCAGAGCTCCAACTAAACTCAAAACTGATTGAGAGGACAAGGAGGAGTGGCTTTGAACTGACAGGGAGTAGGTTCAGACGGGATATTAGGAAGGAATTCTTCTCTGTGAGAGGGGGAATATTGGGAAGAAATTCTCAGTAAGGCCCTGGCACAGGTTGCCCAGAGAAGCTGTGGTTGACCCATCCCTGGAAGTGTCCAGGTTGGAAGGGGTTTGGAGCAACCTGGGATGGTGGAAAGTACCCCATGACAAGGGATTTGGAATTAGATGGTCTTTAATGTCCCCTCCAACTCAAACCTTCCAGGATTCTATGATCTGTAAGTAGGGTGGAGCACTCTGACCTCCCATTAAGCCCCATCTTCTGTGATTTCATAAGTACACCCAGCTAGGCTAGAAGAAGACACAGATTCCCACTGTGCAGATGTGAATATTCATCCTGTCCCATGGAGCCCAATGTGTTTTGTGAAGGGGCTGAGCTTCCCTCATCTCAAATCAGCAACAGCCCAGTTACCTAAAAAGGCACTAAAACCCCACAAAGAACGTAAAATGCAGTAAAGAGAGAGGTTGATGCTCCTTGCCCCTCTCTCTCTTTAAGCAGTTTGATTACAAACTCTACCCCCTTCTTTCTTCCCCCATGGACACCCAGCACAGCTGGGCAGCCAAGGGACCTGCTCCTCATGGGAAGTCTGTCCATTTTCCTCACAGCCAAAAACTGGGAATTGGAAGGCACCATGACTCAGGACTTATGGAAAAAAAAACAAAAAACAACATCAAGCAACAATTGTCTGCTCCTCGACTTTGAGCCTTCCTCTTTTCACCCCCCTTTTCACGGGGCTCTCATTGCAAGCTGATCATGTTCCCAAATACCACAGGTCATCGTCTTCCCACAGCCTCAGGAGCTGCAACCTGCTGAGGCTGCAGTGCCAGAAGGCAGCTCTTCCCCTCCTCGTGGTTTACAGCTCATTTTTCACCATTTTTCTGAAGGGCAGAGGCTCTCAGAGCGGGTGTGTTACCACCACACACATTTTGGTTTCGCCACATCGCTCTTTGCTGTGTAAGCGCCAAACTCAAATTCCACCTGCTTTGCTCTTTCCTACTCTGCCCTTTCTGGGATGACTCGTGAGGAACTGGGATGTGTTTGTAGCTCAGTTTTAAAATCTAACAACCCAGCAGAGACTGCCAAATTTCAGTTCCACAGCAAATTCTTACCACCGAGCTGTAACCCTTCAAAACAGAGACTGCTAACATATGGTCGTGTCAGTGGGAGCTTCTGTAATGCAATTTATTGTTGTGTAGGCCCTTTCAAGCTACTACACATGAAAGGTAAAGGGAACATTTACTCTTCGATGGGAGTTTAATCTTAGATTTACCTAATTTTAAACAAAACCCTCATTTGCATCTCTAATACATAAGCAATCACCTGTAAAGAGTGCTTGTGAATAGAGACGTTTCTTGACTGTCATCAGAGCCTTTGCTTCTGGCTGGGGGTTTTGCCTGAGAAAAAGCTGCAGAATTCAGTCCTCATCCAGACAGTGTGCACAAACACCCACTGATATCACTAGAAAATAGTGATAAATAGAGGAAAGGGCTTTCATGAAGTGGAACAGATATTCACAGCTAACATGGGGCTCACGCAAGGCTCGTTCGGTTGCACGCATATATAATATATAATTTAATTCCTCCATGCTTTGCCTTCCGTGCCCTTTTTGTATCTAAGCGTTACAGTGTATGGTTAAGGCTTCAAACAGAAATAATCTCCTGTTGAAGTGAAAGTGCTTGATCCTGTACAAGCAATAAAAGATAAAGCAGCTCCACGCCAGGGTGAAGTGCTGTCCCTCCTCAGCCCCCTCAGTGTCAGCCAAGGGACACCAGTGGGACACAATCCTTCCTCATGGCCCACCCCATCACAGCCCAGCTGGCACCATGAGCTGGTGGGCATCCCAAAGCACCTCTCCTAGAGTGGCATGCAGAGTTTGGGAGTCAAGGATGTTTAAAAACAAGGCCCTTCCCTTGGTTTAGTCTGGGTCTAGCAATGTGAAAAGCCTTCCAGACCCATCCGAGTATTTGTGCAATGCCCAGCTTCAAACTGTTATTTGTGCAATGCCCAGATTCCTGGCCACAGTCCTAGGATTCTTCCAACAGGAGAACTGACAGTCCACAACTTTGAGATATTTTTCCTTTTTTTTCCCCTCTTGTTTAACTCCTACCTATGAAGACACAATTTAAGTAATCACTGACCAGGCCACAATTCAAGAACATGACCTCAGTCTCTGACCTGCCACTGCCTCCAGCTGAACTCCTTAGTCTGAAAGTACCTAAAATACATCAGCTTTGGGAAGGGCTTGCTCTAAAGTCTTGTGTTCTTCTTGAGGGTTTCTGAGTTGAGATACAGATTCCAGAAAATACTATGGATAAGTTGGGGGTTTTTCCCTCCAGGACAATTCCTTTAATTTGGAGTTTTGGTTGAGGTATTGCATTGGAAGTTTGCTTGGATATTCTCTGGCTACGAAGTGGGACATGCAGAATCACATGGACTATAGATTAAAGATTAGCAAACAGGGGAAAATCAGACATTCTAAATAACTTGAAGAGATGGAGATGGTCAGGTTCTCTTTCCATCATGTGGTGACTCTAAAGCCTATCAATTGCCTTTATACACCATCCATAGTTGTGAATTTTCAGAGCTGATCCTTTTAGCAGGTTTTCCTATCCAATATCTATACCAAGAATCTCCATGTGACTTCTGAAAATCAAATAACCAGGAGACCCAGCTCCAGCTTCTGCACAGAGGTTTTTTGCAAAGGACACCAGCTCTCTCCTGGAATGCACATGATCTTCTCCAGCTAAAGTCACGAGATATAAAAAAATTTGCCTTTTTTCCCAATAGTTTCCTCTGCTGCTCTCTGACTCCCAAGCCATGAGTGCCCTGGTTACTATAAAAGTCATGCACACATGTCTTCTGCCAGCATGGTGTCATGTCTTCTGTCAGAGTGTTATTTAGTACTCAGTGTTCCTATTATCTTCAAACTGGCTCTGGATTGGTTCCAAAAATTGCAATGTTATTCATGAAAACTTCAGTGGAGGCTTTCCAGTCTGTTCGAGCAAGGGGTTGGAGCAATGCTGGGTTTGGCAGGGGGAAGGTTTGGGCTTTGGGGTTTTAGGGGGGGAAAGAGAGAGGGAGTTTGTGTCTGTGTGTGCCAATTGTCAGTCTGAGAGTTTGTGTCAGCCTGAATGGATGAAAGGAATTCTGTGTGATGGGCAAAATGTGTAGCACTGATATGTGGAGGGAGGGAAATTGCTCTCCTAGACAGCAATCATCAGGAGAACTCCCAGCCAGGTCGAGTCCCTCTCTGCTTTGATTGCTGACCAATTATTACCAGGTCTGCTTTTCCAAACAAATAAACAGAGCAGAGACCTGAAACGTGTCTCTATCGGGCTCCAAGATGAGACATTAGCAAAACTTTCATAAATTATAATTTTGAGGAGCTGATTTGGCTGTTTCTTTGTCTCCCCAAATGCTGTGACTCTAAATCAGCATAAGAGCTGCCCTCTCTGGATGGCTCAGTTTTACTATTACCAGAATTATTCAAGCATATTAGCAGACTTCTAGCCAAGAATACCTTGTGGTCTGATGGAAAGTCTTGTTTTCCTTGATTAAATCTCCATTTCTCGTGTTTGTTAGAACAAACAAGCAATTGAATATTTTATTAGAAAGAATATGATTTATTTTTGCTAGTTAATATATTTGCTCTGTGACAGAGCCTCAGGGGATGAATATTTTTCTCTGTTGACAGCCCTAAAGGGATGACACTTGCAGTCTGTTCTCAGCCTCTTCTAGCAGTCTGCAAGTAGTGGGGTTTGCAGCACAGAGCCAATTTTTCACATGCTAAGAGAACTTTTGCTTATGAGAAGAAATTCCACATCATTTTCACCCTCCTATTTAGGGATTGAGAGGTTTTTATATATCTCCTGGTGGCAGAATTCAGGCACTGATTCACTCAGGACTTGCTTCTGAACCAAGGCCATCCCAAATAAAAAGATGTAGACCCAAACTTCTCCAAACACAGAGTGTACACAATTTAGCTGCCTGCTATCTCTGAAATCAGATCTGGATTCAACATGCACAGCTCCTGCTTGTCTTTTCTTCCCAGGAATGACACTGTGAGGGAAGAGGCAGTGTATTTAACAAAGCTGTTATGCAGTTTACTGATTGTGATTATTCAAGGCAAATGCTTTGAAGTAACAGCTTAGTGCAGAGTGACAGTAAACAAGATATAGAGATACAGCTAGATGAGAAGAAAAATAAATGGCAATTAGGATTGATATTCTAGGTGTGGGAAACGCCAGGAAGACCTCAACCCCCAGCAATGACACTCTGCATTTTGTGTTACCTCTGCCCCACAGGATCTCCAGGATGGATCACAAAAGGCAGCTTGACAACTCTGGACCCTTAAACACCAGGTGAGCATCAGCCCAGCTGCTGTAGAGCCAGGGAAACCAGGAACAAAGGAAGGGGAGCCCTGATTGCACCTCCTGTGCTAATGCTTGGGGTTGTCCTGGATTGTGTCAGCAGCAGCGTGGGCAGAGAGAGCAGGGCTGGGATTGTCCCCTGTGCTGGGCACCTCCAGTCCTGGGGACACTTTTGGGTCACTCACAAGAAGGACATTGAGGGGCTGGAGCGTGTCCAGAGAAGAGAACAGAGCTGGGGAAGGGGCTGGAGCACCAGGAGAGGCTGAGGGAGCTGGGAAGGGAATGGAGAATTCCTGAGGGAGCTGGGAAGGGGCTCAGCCTGGAGAAAAGGAGGCTCAGGGGGGACCTTGTGGCTCTGCACAACTCCCTGACAGGAGGGGACAGCCGGGGGGGATCAGGCTCTGCTCCCAGGGAACAGCGACAGGAGGAGAGGAAATGGCCTCAAGTTGTGCCAGGGGAGGTTTAGATTGGATATGAAGAAAAATTAATTCACTGAAAGGGTGGTCAGGCATGGGCACAAGCTGGCCAGGGCAGTGGTGGAGTCCCCATCCCTTTATGATTTATGAAAGGGATTTATGAGAGGTGTGCACGTGGCACCTGGGGACATGAGTTAGTGGTGGCCTTGGCAGCACTGGGAAAACTGTTGGACTTGAAGATCTTAGAGGGCTCTTCTAACCCAAGCCATTATGAGATTCCATTCCCTAAACACCTTCAACAACACTGAAGTTCCAGACAGTGAAGAGGAATTCAGCCCAGCCCTCCACCCCCAGCACGGTGAATGCAGAGGAGCAGGGCACTGCCCTCACACAGGACATGATCACGACATTCTCTGAATTGTCACTCCCTCCCCCCATTCCTTGCACTGGGAACTAAGGGCTGGCTGTCACGGGCAGCTCGGGGCTGATCTGTTTCACACTGTCTTGATAACAAAGTGTGTCTGTGCAAACACTGAGGAGTTACCATCCACCCTCAGAGAATCACAGAATGGACCTTTAGGATTATCCCATTCCAACCCCTGCCATGGCAGGGACATCTTCCACTATCCCAGGTTGTTCCAAGCCCCATCCAGCCTGGCCTTGGACATTTCCAGGGATCCAGGGGCAGCCACAGCTTCTGTGGGCACCCTGTGCCAGTGCCTGCCCGCTCTCACAGGGAAGAATTCCTTCCCAATATCCCACGATATCCCATCCATTCCTGCCCCCTGGCAGTTTGAAGCATTCCCCTGTGTCCTGTCCCTTGCCCCAAGTCCCTCTCCACCTCCCTTGTAGATCCTCTACACAGAACCTCAGATTTTTGCTGCGAGTTCCTGAATATTCTTAACCCCCTAAAATTATACATGTTTTCTTCTCATCCAGAACCTCATTCCTCCTGTAAACAACCAGAGATGAACAAGGAGGAGGCCAATGCAGGGAAACAACATCTTCAGGTTGGCTACAACTCCTTCCTAACACTGGCATGAGAGCCAGCCTGTAAAACCCCAGTGAGTTAAGATTCAACCCCCATATTAACCCCTCCACTTATATTTCCTCCTGAGCATTCCTGCATCTGAGGTCTGTGAAATGTCACTGTTCCAAGGGATAAAGCAAAGAATTACAACTTATCATGAACACAGTACGCAGATCTCTTTTTTCCCTTTTGTTCCCACCTAATTCTATTTTTTAGAAAAAATTATTAAAACTAATTGCATTATTTAATCCCATCACATAAAATCCTCCAGTGTTTCATTAATCAATGTAATCAAGCCAATCAAAATAGATAAAGATCTTTTAGCAGGGCTTTGATGAGATTTTATCAAAATCTCAGTGCATATTGTGAAGTCTTATCCTCAGAAGCAAACTAACTGTAGGATGTGGGAGCTTTATCAAGCAGGCACTAATAAAACAGATGATGCTTGGGCCATTTTAAGAGGCTCTCCATATTAAATTAATAACAGCAATGCTTTTGTGTTTTATATACAGGAATATAAAAGCAAATGGAAATAACATTCATTTTGTATCTGCAGAAAGATTGCTGTAAAGCAATCAGGTTTTTTAAGTAATGAAGAAGATGCATGTCTGTGAGCCAGCAGACCATAAAGCCACAACACTGTAAGGAAAAAGCAGTGGGTAATGCAAGAGTTAGATCAGAATAACTGTAAGTGAAGAGCCTTATTAAAAGCACAAACCATTTCCTTTTAAATGTAGTACTCCCACCCCACATCTGATAATAAATAAATATGGATGGAAAAGCTGTGCCTTGTGCAACATTCCCCCTCCAGGCCACAGCTCCCATTCTTCATGGTTTTGCCTCACTAACCAGGAGGATGAGGTACTGAAATCTACCACAAAAATAGAACCTAAAGGAGTGTTGGTGTAATACAACACCACAAATCCAGCCAGTTTATCAGTCCAATGTGGCTTAGGAGACCCCCAAAAAAAGTCAAAACCCAGGGAAAAGACCTTGAAGCACCACAGAAATGAACCTGATAAGGAGCACTCACTGCCTGCAGAGCAGAGAGAGTTGAAAAATAAGCACTGCCTTCTCTTACAGCTACCTCTGCACTTCTTCCAGATGAAAACAGTGGAAGTTCCACCACTTCCTTCCATTTAAAGACTCCAAATCCACCTAAGCCAGCTGGAGTTTTATTCTCCTTCCCTTTTTCTCTTAGCCTACAGCGTGGAGAGAGGCAACAGGTCGGGTTCAACATTGGCATTTCCAAGGGTTCAGCACTTCAAAAGGCACAGTCAGAGCTGAACAATGACCAAACCCAGCAGAAATAATGGCAGAGAAGGATCCTGGGTTTATTCAAAATCAGGCAACATTTGGTTGCTTAGAGAGCTGCTGGGCTGAGTGTGCAGGTAGCAGCCCAACAACAGCAATGAGTGCAGTGATTTTACATTATGCTCTGCTTTAGTTTCAATTCTGTCTTGGGAGAGGTTTTAAGGGGAATTAAGCTTGTCTTGCTCACAAGCAAACTTCGTGCTTTTTTCACTTTCCTTTCATTTCTTCCAGCACGCAGCTCAACTTAAAAATAAAGCCAGGGCTGAGCAAGGCAAGATGTGTCAGCCACAGGAGTAGCTGGAAAAATAACATGGGAGGTGATGGAAAAGCAGTTGTGGGCACCTAGAGCCTGACCTACCTGTCTTGGCTGTGTATTCCACAGCTGCTCCAGAATTGGACCTGGTGTGCCAAACACAGCTCCCTCCAAACAGAGCCTGAGCTTTGCTTTGAAAGAGTTGTTAAATTTACACTCAAACACGACTTTGTGTTGCCAGATCTCATCCAGAATCCCAGTGGTGCCAAAAAGTCACTTCACATGAGCTGGAATCAGAGAATTCTAGTTAAGGATGCACAAGGTCGAACTATTCTGTAAACATTTTCCAGCAATTTAAAACACTGGAGATATTCTCAGTGTGGTCCCACTGAGTGGAGTGTGATGAGTAGGGGCTCCCACTCACCCATTAGAGCCAGCCTGAGGATGAGTTTATTACATTAACTGATTAATTAACATGGCTGTTCATGTCCTAACTGCTGTCATCAGAAAGAAAATATTTGTTTCATCTCAATGTTCAGCCATCAGAGGAACAAACACAGAGGTTTGGGGTTTGTAGAGGGTGGCTTCCAATGCCATAATTTTGCAGTATTTTTTTCATTCTATGATAATTGTTTTTATTATGCTTTTAAGATGTTTAATTACAACAAGGGGAGGCATAAAATCTGTATTTGATGGTTTTATTTTTGTTTTCATTGCTGTAATTTCTCAGGAGGGGGAGAGATGATGGTGGGAAGCTGGGATCCCAGTCATCCCAGCCTGCCCCACCACCACTCCTTGGACAGCAATCACAGGAGCCCAGCTCAAGCTGTGGACAAGGCTTTTCCAAGCAGCAGCATCTGGCTCCCTGGCAAGGGGAACAGGCCACGGATCACATCAGAGCCACCCCTGGCTTTGTCACGTGGGGAAAGGGCTGAGGGACTGTCTGGGATGCTCTGTCCTTGTCCCAGTTACATTTTCCTGTGAGGGGATGTGAATGTCCCTCCCCAAACCCCACTGCTGGCAGCCTCCACCTGCCTGTGCCTCCCCCTGCCATCAAACGAGTGCATTTCCAAATTTCTGAGCTGGAAATCCGAGCCCCCCGAGCCACATCTCCCACCCACACCCAAGGATGGCCCAGAGGGATGTAGCTCTGGATTTAAGGATGAGCATCAGGAGCTGCATGAGCAGAAACCTGCCTGATGTTTCACACAGCTGTGTTTCTGTGAATATTTAGTTAATCAAATGTCTCCTGATTTTTTTTTAATTCTTTTTTTCCCCAAAAATCTTTGCCTGTTCTCGTTGGGGAAGGTAACCTGCAGGTGGTTTCAGGGATGCTGGGATGGATCTGCTGGATGCCAGGCTCTAAGCAGGGAGGAGGTTTTTCTTTTTTGTTTTACTCACACCTGCTCCCCCCTTCCTTGACCCACTCCCCACCAGTGAAACAATCAGATTTGCACAATACTCCACATTAAAAAAAAAAAAATTGTATAAACACAACCCAAACCTGCTCATATTAAAGCAATTAAGGAATTAAGGGATGTCACAGCAGGGGGGAGAACTAAGCTATTATTTTGTTTCTTGATAGAGGGCAAGTTCACTGAAAATTTGAGTGTCATGCCACTCAAAACTATCTGTGAGTATGGGGGAAATTTGGGAAATAAGAAAGTCTTCATTCCTTTGGATGTTCTTTTAAGGAAGGCTTGCTTTCAAAAATGCCCATGGTTTGTGTGTGGTTTTTTTTAGTTTAGTTTGATGGTTTTTTTACTTCTAAATTAACTTTTTAAAATTATTATTATTTTAAAACAGCACTTTCTTATTAAAAAAAAAAAAACCTAAATAGAGTTTTTAAACTAGTTAAATAGCCTAAAAATAAAATACTTCATGTCAGCTAAGCACAATGTCTGTGACTGATTCAAAATCACATTTCCAAGGGGTTTTAGATTACCTGTAAAATCTGGGGAAAAAAAAAAAATCTGTTTTCAGCTGTGTACAGTCCACTTTTATCCTGACAGTTTTCTGCTTCAGTCACCAAAAGGAAAACACATTTTCCCCCCAGCTCCACGTGTATGGTGCTGAAAACCCCACCAAAGGATTTAGGATTAATGCACCAACCTTTTCAGCAGCCAGACAAGTCCCTTCTACAATTGCAGAGAAGAAAAATTTGGGAACTCAGGTCTGTAGCAGATGAATGGGTTGGCCCTGGATGAGATTTCTAAGAAAGAACCAAACGAGAGTTTGTGAAGAAGTTCAGGCTGAAAGTTGTGTGCAGAGAAAAGGAAAATCCCAGCCAGGTAACCACGTAGGGGCATCACATGAGGAGGATTTTGTAAATGAGAACCATTCCCAGGTGGTTTAAGACCTTTATAAAGATTCAGTAGGCAGGGTTTGCTGCCTCAAAGGGAAAAAAAAAAAAAAAAAAAAAAAAAAAGGAAAGGGAAGAAGGGAAGTATAAAAGCTGATTTTACCACAAGAATGAGGAAACACAGAATAATTAAAATGCCGACTAAAATTTGATGGATTTATAAGCATTCCTTTGGGACAAACAACTGAGATCCACGTTGCAATATTTGTGTTGTTTTTGTACAAATTTGGAATCTGGTCTCACCTTTCCTCTCCCAAGCCACACAGAGGGGCAAAAATATTCCCTGGAAAACCAAAAGCCAGTCCCTTTTCCACTTTCCCCATGGGGACATTGATGATTTTAGTGCACAAAAAGAAAATGAAAACATTTCAGTGAAAGGAGAAAATGTACAAGGCTCTTAATTCACATAAGCCAAGATAATTCTGTGTGCTGGATGCAGGTGCTAAGGCAGGAGGATGTCTGGTTATCCCTAAGGAACAAACCTGAGCAGGTCCCTCAATGTTCCTCCAGCTTTTGCAAAGTGAAACATTTCCAAATGGTTCAGCCAAATTAAAGCTGCACTCTCTGGATGTGTGGCAGAGCCCCCTTCAAAGTCCACAGAGTCATGGAATATCCTGAGCTGGAAGGGACCCACAGGAATCATCCAGTTCAGCTCCTGGCCCTGCACAGGACAATCCCAAAAATCCCACAATGAATGCAAAAGCAGCTCCTGGCAATGTTGGTGAGGCTGGATTTTGGAACAAGTACCTTTGCACTGCTGATCTGCCTCAGATGTGCAGCCACATGAGTTTTTACACTTCCTTTGGTTAAACCTGAGAGAAATTTAGCACTCTGGGGCATCACGTGGAGTTGCCCATTTGCCTCTAAACCACCTAAATCATGCTTTGTCCAGGACTGCAGAAGAGTCATTTGAAATTCCTCCTCTGGAAGATGCTGTGGGTGTTACTTTTTGGGTTTTGAAGCCTGGGGAAGGGATGTCAGTGTGTCTGTGGGAGGGATGGGGGAGCCAGACCAATCCTCACACAAACTCTTTGCCTGACCTTCACTTAAGGGGCAGCTCCTCCCCTGAAAACTGGAGAGAAAACATCTCTGTGTCATCAGGTGTGGTGAGAATTGATTCATTAGTACTGGCAGGAAGTTCCAATGCCAGATTAAATTCACAATTCATGATAATTGAAGTATTTCATAGCATACAGAGTAATAACTAGAGTTTCATTCAGCCTGACCTTCTCTTACTGGCTCAACCACAAATGCCTGATTATTTGTCAATTTTTTCCCCCAATCCATAAATCTTTGTCCACATTTTTCTAAGGTGTCTAACTGCATTTCTCAAAACCTTTTTGCTGCTTCCATTCCAGACTGATTTTTCCTTCCAGATTTTGATGAAATGGTCACATTCGAAGTAAAAAATATACAAACTTCCAAGTCTCAGTATCACAAAAAAAAAAAAAATAAAAGCACATTCATGGGATTTTTTTCTCAGAAATATTTTTTCCTCAAAATAAAGGCCCACTTGGGCTTTAAAATGAGCTTTTCTGCTTGAGAAACACCTTAGACTTCTATTTACTTTAATAAATGGACTTGGATTTATGATCTCAGTGCACGCAGAAAATCTGGAGTGTTAAAAGTCCTGAGTTTCATCGATAATAATTCATCCATCAGCCACTGGGAAGCTTTTTTGAGTGGCAAGGGCATGGTAAAATACAGCCAGTGGTGTTTATATTAGTTCTTTTTTAATCTAATAGGCTTTATATAATAACTCCTGTAACAATTAATCCGAGCACAGAGGCTGAAACTATCTACAGTGCAGGAGGATAGCATGAAAATAAAATATTTTATTAAAAATTCTCTTTAGAAAGGTTTAAAAGTCCTTAGTTATATGAAAGGAATCGACCTTCTTCCCTTTGTAGTGTTCCTTCAGAAAAGAACTGCAGTAAGTGAAGGGGAATTGAGCAATTATATTGTTATACTATTATGCTATAATTTGCATTTCTTGATAACGCTTATGTCAAAAAAATGTTGGGAAGTTGGCATTTCAATAAAATATTTCAATTGCTGACATAGCCTGTGACTGTGTTACATAAAGACATACTGCAGCTTATTCCAAATTTCTCATCATATATCAAACACGTGGATTTATGGGCTCTCGAGAGTAAATCATAGCAAATGTCCTAATTATGGAGTTACAGAAGCCTACTCCCAGCTCCATGCACAGCTAGGAAATCTGGAGTAGTGGTCCAAAATCTGACAGGTAGTCCAAAAAGCAAAGTACAATACAAGAAAAATATGCCAGGGCTGAAAAGTCCTACCAGAACCAAAATGGGGCTGAAGCTGCAGCTTTCCTCCATTTCACCAGAGATGAGAGCATGAACTGATGAAGTGAAAATAACCACAGAATTACTGAGGCTGGAAACGACACCCAAGGCCATCAAGTCCAACTTGTGATTGTCACCACCTTGTCACCTAGCCCACATCCAGTTCTTCCCTGGACACCTTCAGGGATGGGGATTCCACCACCTCTCTGGGCAGCCCCTTCCACTGCTTAAAAGCCCTTTCCATGGAGAAATGTTTCCAATGATGTCCAGTCTGAACCTCTCCAACTCCATCCTCCTGCTTACACACCATCCCAAACATGCCAGCCCCATCATTACTCCATCTTCCTCCTCCTCTCAGCCACAGGCGGGGCTGAAGAAGCAATTTCAGCCCTTTCCCTTCTCCCAGAAGTTTGCCTTTGCACAAGCCATTGATCCCAGAGAAGTGGAGCAGAAAGATGAGCCCTGGATCTCCCCCTCAAATAAACACCTGCAGCCAGGCCCCCCTTACCCAGCCTTGCCATAGCAAGCAGCAAATCAACCATCACCATATTTCATCCTAAAGGCCCTGGGTTTGCACACAGGAAGAGAAGAGCCTCAGGGTTTGGAGGATATTCTCCACCTCTCATCTGTGTACATCCATACACCCAAAATACTCCCTAGGCAGACACAAATAAGCAGGAATACACTTTGGATGACCAAGCTGAAGGACCTCAGAAGGATTTTGCTCTCATTAATTGGGTTGTCAGCACCTCCTGAACTCAGACTTCTCTTGCTGTGTCAATCAAGTGGCCACATCATCACTGGTCCACCTGAACGAGTGCAATGAGCACAGGGAAATATGTGGGCAGGGTTATGAACCTGCAGGATCCTGCATTTCACCTGGGGATGCAAGAAGCTGTGGCAGAGGTGTCACCTTGCCCCAGAAAGGACCTGAAGAACTGACCATCACAGCTCAGACAGTGAACAACGTGGCTTTGTTGCCTAAATACAGGTGTCCAGTGTCACCTGAGGTGTCTCTGGGTGTCCCAGCTGCTGAGCCAGGGGGACACAGATCTCCTGCAAGTCGTCTGGAGTGGGGGTCTCGGGGACCTGAGGGCATCTTGGATGCTCCTGGCAACCTCGTGCAGGCAACTGAGCTGAGCCCTGTGCCACAGCAGTGCGTGGCGACAGGACACGGCTGGAAAATGGCCAGAATTCCACCCAGAAAGCATTTAATTTCCCAAGAAAAATAAATGCTGTCCGTCCATCTGTCTGTCTGCCACCAAAGGACCTCATCTCAGTGTTTATCAGTGAGTGCACACGAAAGGAGGGATTTTTTTGCTTCTCGACAACCTGTTGATATCAGATTTACCTCCACCGACAGCAGGGAAACAAACGCAGAAGGCAGACGCTTTTCCACAGAAAACCCTGCTGCATCCGGCTCACATTCCTGCTTTCTAGACACAGCCACAAACCCGAGTGTTACTGATGGCCCCTTTGCAGGGGCAGCCTTCAGAGAAACGAGGTGACAGCCCCTAGCACGGCTTGTCTCCAGACAGGAACCCGAAAGCCACGGAAATTCCTCTCCTGCCATCAAAAATCCCTTTGGAATCAGCCCTCTGAGGAGGCGCAGGGGCTGCGGGGAGGGCGGTGGTGGCAGGGAGGAGGTGGCACAGCCCCATCCCGGGGGATTCGCATCCTCCCGTGCCATTAAACCCGCGGGCAGAGCAGCCGGGGCTCCGGGAGCAGGCAGGGGAGGGAGATGAAAGGCTCCTGCGAGAAATCAGGTGCAGAGGGTGGGCAGATGCTGCTAAAGAGCAAAGGGACCCGGCCAGGCTCATTTGTCTGGAAGGGAACCAGCAGGAACTTTCTTTTTATCTCCGATTGCGGATGTCAGGGTGGTTCCTAAAGGCCACAGCCAGCCTGGCCCCCACTGCTCTGCCTCTCCCTGCCTGTGCAGGCAAGGGAATCGCATCCATATGTTTGTTCACAGGTAGAAAATCCCCCACTAGGATGGTCACAGACCCCGTAACTCCTTCCCACCTGTAGGGCCGGGCCGGGCCCTCCCTCTGCCAGCAGAACCCGGCTGGGGGTGTTTGGGCTGTTTGTCCATCCAGGTGTTCCCGGGACAAACCCTGGCCAGCCCTGCCTGCCGGCTCTGCCAGGGATTAGCCATGCTCCGCCTGCTCTGCCTGGGATTTCACCGGGCATCCCCTTGCCAGGCGGGCTGAGGGGGCACAGCCCCGTCTGCCTGTCTGTCTGTCTGTCTATCTGGGGATTAGCCCGGCCCCACCGGGGCTGCCCCCAGCTCCGCTCACCAGGGCGACCCCAGCTCTCTTCTGTGTGGGCTGCTGTGCCACAGCTGTCTGTCTGTCTGTCCGTCTGGGAGGCACGGGTGGGCATTTCTCTGCCCATCCGACCTCCGTGTCTGTCTGTCTGAGAGTGCTGAATGGGCGCTGCTTTGCCCATCCCACCATCACGTCTGTCTGTCTGTCTGTCTGGGAGGGCAGCCACTCACTGCCATGGCTAGGGATATTGGGCACAGCCCTGTCCGTCCGTCTGTCTGTCTGGAGGGATGCTGGGCACATCCTCGTCCATTTGTCTGTCTGTAAGTGCTGGGCACTGTCCGTCTGTGAGGAGATACTGGACACAGCCCTGTCCGTCCGTCTGTCTGTCTATGAGGGGATGCTGGCCACAGCCCTGTCCATATGTCTGTCTGTCTGTCGGTGGGAGATGCCGAGCACAGCCCTGTCCATCTGTCTATCTTTGCGGGGGATGCTGAGCACTGCCCTGTCCGTCGGTCCGTCTGTCTGTCTGTGAGAAGATGCCGGGCCCAGCCCTGTCCGTCTGTCTGTCTATCGGTGGGAGATGCCTGGCACTGCCATGTCTGTCTGTCTGTCCGCGTGTCTGTCTGTGAGGAGATGCCGGGCACTGCCCTGTCTGTCTGTCTGTGAGGAGATGCCGGGCACAGCCCTGTCCGTCTGTCTGTCTGTCGGTGGGAGACGCCGGGCACTGCCCTGTCTGTCTGAGATGCCGGGCACTGCCCTGTCTGTCTGTCTGTCTGTGATGCCGGGCACTGTCCCGCCCTCCCTCTCTCCCCTCCCGGGGGCAGCAGCAGCTGCGGCGGCGCCGCACCGGGACCGCACCGGGGCGGGCAGCCCGCGCCGCTGGGCACCGGCACCGGCCCCGCCGCCCGCCCTCCACCTTCCCCTTCCTCCTCCTCCTCCTCCTCCTCCCCCCGGCGGAGATTAAAAGCTGCCGGAGGGGGAACGGCCGGGATTAGGCCCGAGGCTGCGGGGAGGGGGCGGGAGCTCGCCCCGCCGGGCCCCCCCGGCCGCATTGTCCCCGCTGCCAGCGCACCCCACCCGGACACCCCAAAAAGCCACTTTAACCCACGGGAGGTGGCTGAGAGAGGAACCTCCCCCCCCCCTCTCCCAACCCCGGAGATGCGGGATTTAGGCCGGGAATCCTGCTCTTCATCCCCCAAAATAAACGCAGCGGGGATACCCCCCCACCCTGAGTACCGGCACCGCTTTGCCCGGTGCGGGACAAAGATCTGCGGGAAAGTTGCTGGCAGGGATGGCGCTGGGGGAAGAGGGGAAGCAATTTTGGGAGGGAGGGATCGGTTGTCGGATATTTATTTATTTATTCATTCATATATTTATTTATTTATTGGAAGGGGGGGGGGGGGTTAGAAATTGTGCTGCTCTGGTTTCATTATTTTATTTAGAATTATCAAATCGACTCCGCTGCCGAGGAAGGGTCTTTGGAAAGGACTTTGTTTAACTCGGGCAAGGGCGCGCAGTGCTCCGAGCATCCGTCCCTCCCCCTCGGCTCCGCGGCCGCGCAAAGAGCGCGGGGCTGCGCGGGAGCGGGGATCCCACCCGGCCGCTCCTCCTGGGAAAGGGGGGGAAAAAAAAAAATATCGGGCAAAACATCCTCAGCCAACGCTCGGTATAAACACACCTGATCGGCGCATCGAGCGACTGAAAGTTTAATTTTTTTTTTTTAATTTTTTTTTTTTTAAGTCCAAATAAATGCCCAAAGTGGAGGCGCCGCTCGGGCGGACGCTGGCGCTTGGCAGCGGGGACGAGCGGGGGGAACAGGGACTTTTCCCTTGGCTGTGGGGCACGGATTCGTTTGCAAACTGCAGCTTAAGCGCTCCCACCACCCCGCATTGTCCTGCGCTTAAATATCCTGAATTAGGCAGCTCTGAAAAGTCCCTTTAAAGCAAGCGGCGAGGGCGAGCCGCGCTCGCACAACTCCTCGGGGTCGTGCCGCCGTTCAAACTAAAAATAATAATAAAAACGATGCTGAGGAGGACGGGGGCCGGTGCTGGCGGCGGCGGAGGGGCTGAGGCGCGGCCGGGCAGGGCGGAGGGGCCGCGGGCGCATCCCCCAGCACCTCTCAGGTACGAGCACTTGCATTGACATTGATGTAACTACATTAGAGTTAATGGCAGCAGCCTGGTCCTCATTATTAATTGTCTTTGTGTTTGGATAAAGTATGTAATCTTCTCCTCAACCACACCATTAAAATAGGTTGCCTTTTCAATTAAGAACTGTCTTGAGCACAGCAGTCAATTTTCCTAATGAAGATGCATTATATTTTCACTTACTTTTTTTTTTTTTTTTTTTTTTTTTTTTTAATAATGGGAAAATCCCACGTTTTCATTAGGCGTGATTACGGAGAAAGTACAAGAGGGGGTTTGTCTAAACTAAATGTGGCCCGTGTACTGTATTAAATACCAGGCTTTTAAATAAATTGAAATTTCATACAGATAAGACGCGAGGTTGGGGTACAAATACGGCCAGATTCGCTTCCTTCAGATTAAAAAAATGCGGGGTCCATTCTTTAAAACGCACTTATCAGATAGAAAATAATGATTAAAACAACTACAGCGGACTCTTAGTTGCAATTACTCGGGTAAAGTTTTCACTCAGCCCAGTTTGCTTACATTAAACCTGAGGATGATGCTTTAAAATAGACTTGCACTTTCTGCTAATGTGCAGCTTTGGGGAACAAATAGCACAGTTTAATCATGCAGAAACACAGAGGAGCCAGAATAGTCTCACAATTAATTTACCAAAATAAACCCGAAGCTGCCTGCATTGTTTAATATTTAGCTTCCACCCCCCTCCTTCCCCTGGAGAAAAAACAGCCCTAGTTCTTTAGAAAGAGGGAACCTTGGGGGAGCTTTGGGGGAAGTTGGGATTTTTTTTTTCCCTCTCTCTTCCTTTCTTTTTACATAGGAAAAGAAATATTTCATGGCAGGGAAGCGAAGAGTTAAATTTTATATAACATAAAGCACTTGCAGAAAAAAGAAAAAAAAAAAAAAAACCAAAAAAGAAAAGAAGGGGGAAAGAAGCCGAACACTAAGGGGAAAGGAAGAGGGGGGGAAAAAAAAGAATAAAAGAAAGTGCGATTTTTGTGAGTCTGAGAAGCTGCAAGAGGACGGGATGTGGATTTCAGCGCAGTGTTATACGTGTGGGATCTTTGTTGCCGGACAGACAGACAGACAGACACCCGCGGCACAAGCCAGACCCTTCCCGCACGGAAAATGCCATCACCCAGCCACCTTTTAAGAAAGAAAAAAAATTCGCCTGTAGTATTCGGAGCTGGTTTTAAACTTTTTTCAATATGAAAAATACCTGCCTGCAAGGGAGAATGAAGTTAAGCATAGGAGTAATTTCTTATTCACATGGTAACAACAGTTGGTTTGGGATCTTTTGCAAGCTTTCTGCATGGTGGCTTTGTTTGGTCGGGGGGAAGCTGCTTTGGGGGGTTCGGGGGGTATTTTTGTAATGAACATTTGTTTCTCCACCAGCCAGCGGCTAAAGAAGATCTGCAAAGAATGGCAAAGAAGATTTTCGATTAAAACCTTAGCCCATCTCCACGGATTACTTTATATCGATTCCTATATATATGGCTGCAATTGAGGGGCTCTAATTAAAAATCCAAAGGTGGGGGGGGAGGGAAAAAAAATAAAAGTTCTTTCTGGGTCTCGATAAAAGGAGCTTTTCATATACGGGAAATAAAGGTTGTAAAAGGTTACAAACGAAAGACTAGTTTAAAGCTTCTCTGCGGTTTTCTTTTCTTCTTTCTTACAAAACCCCTTTTCTGGCTCTTTCTCTCCCTCCCCCCGCTCCCCCGACCCCTTCATTTCTCCCAAGTTTGCCAACACGCGGGACGCGGGACTGTAACTGTTATTTTAATATCTGGGTTGGGAGCTATAATCTGATTGCTGCAGCGAGCTGCTCATCAAGGTAACTTCATGGCCTGGAGAGAAAAAATTATGTAAACCGGCAGCATGGGCGCCTTTCATCACCACACACCCCCCAGCCACGGCCACAGCCCCGCAGCCCTGCCCCGGCTCCGGGCCCCGGGGGACGCCCCCTCCCCGCACGGCCTCCCCTAAATGCTGCTTTATTTATTTAACACCCATCATTTATTTCTCTTGCATTTCTTTGGGGTTTTTTGGGGTTTATTTTGTTTTGTTTTTTTTTTTTAAAGGAGGGTATTTCGCCCCCCGCCCCGTTGCACATGAGACGTTCCCTCAGGTGCAAGCCCTGACCTCACTTTCGCTGCGCTCGGGCTGACATTTTTAGGATTTGCCTGGCTCCAAGAGGAGCTGGCAAATTTTAGATCTCCCCGAAATACCTCCACCATCCCCTCCTCTCCTTCCCCCGGCCCCCCATCCCAATTATGAAACTTGGTTTCATCTGGCCAAAGATGCTGCCTTGAAATTTTTAATTTTTTTTTCCCCCTTCCCCAAAAGAGGTGACGGCTCCGCCATCCCCCTCCCAGGCGCTTGGAAAAGGAGGGGTAATTTTTTTTAATCATTCCGGCATTTTAAAACGAATCTGACCCTTTCTCGAAGTGACACAACTATACAAATGTCTCTGGTTTTGCACCCCCAGAAAGGGAGATTTTGGGGTGAGCGGGAGCTTAGAACTGAAGAAAAACCCCAAAACCAAAACCGCCAAAACACAAACAAACAAGCAAACCCCCCCAAAACCCCTAAACTAAAATAAACTCCAACCGGCACTTGAATTGCAGATAAACTTCAAGGAAAGTCTGGAATATTTTAACTAGACACAAATCCGATGAGGGAAAAGCTTAAAAGCGCGTAGCATGCATCGCTTTCTGAAGCCGATCAGAGATACAAAGATGACAAATTATAAATCGGTTCATTTTGGGGTGGGCTTTTCTTTTTTTTTTTTTTCTTTTCTCCCCCCCCCCCCCCCTTCCTTTCCTTAACTTTCACCCGACCTGAATAAATGATTTCTTATTTTCCTCCCCCCACCCTTGGTCATCATAACCGCGGGCAGCAGCTCAGCCCTGGGAGCGACACACGCGGCGATAAAAACCCTCGCGGAACGGTCGCGATAGTGAGGAGAGTCGGAAATTAAATCAGAAGGAGAAGTGAAGAGGGTGAAGGAGAAAAGGAGAGAAGAGAGACAGCTATGCAGACAGAGAAAATGGCTTTGCAACCCGACTGGCATCGGAAAGTTGGAGAACTTACTGAGAAGCAGAAGTTACAGTTTCTTTTCATCCCAGAAGCAGATTTTGGTTCTCTGAGCATAAAGTTCTCAGAGGGCAGAAAATCACACATCTCCACTCACTCCCCGTTAGCCCCAGCTAGTCTGGATCTCTGGGACCGGACCTGCTCTGCAACGCTCTCCAAATGGACCAGAAGAGATGGGAAAGTTTAAAAAAAATTAGTAAAAAATAATATTTTTTTTAAAAAATCGACATCCTACAGCTGCAATGATTATCAAAATTTTTTTTTTTGTAACTTTTCCCCGAGCTGCAGAAGGCTGAAAGCAGAGGCAGCTGCAAAGTGTATGCAGGATTGCTCCAGGAAAGAAGGTTCCCCCTTTTTCCCCCTCTCAGATCCAATCTTTGCAAGAGCCATTCCGACACATTGCTAAGCTAAAGGGAAATTCTCTTTGATAAAGCGGTGTTCCCAGCTTCTGGGTTTTAAAACCTAAATCTATATTCAAATCTGGCTGAAGGTGTGTTCTGGGATTTATGAAAGCCTCTTAAAGGGGTAAATTTACCAAACCGTGACAAAATCATCACAATCTTACTTTAGACATCTGAAGTGGATGAGAATTTTAAAGAGACCCTTGTTTATTTAAGTAACACTGTCCATCTCTGCCACTTGTTTTATTGGCCGCGGGAATTATTCCCAACTTGTCGGGCTGGAGGGGGCAGAGGGAGAGGCTGGGATGCTCCTGCTCCCGTGGCAGGCTGCAGGCAGGGCAGCAGCTCTGCCCGGGGCCAGGCAGCTGCAGGCAGGGCTGCCAGCCGGGCTTCCCATCCTGCTCTCCCACATACTGTCTTCAGGCACTGAATTTTATTTCTCTGCCTTGCTCAGCCCTGCTCTGCCACAGCCCGGCTGCCTCCAACCCCTAGACACCCATTTTTTTTCTTTTTTCTTTTTTTTTCCCTTTTTTTTTTTTTTTTTCCTTTCTTTTTTTTTTTTTTTTTTAATTTTTCCTCCCTTTATTTTTAATCGATTTCGAAAATACCCTCCTGGTCAGGATACACGGGAACGAATTATCTCTCTCATTCTTCCGAGATGGATTAAGGTTATTAAATAATATGTGGGGGCGGGAGACGATGGCAAAGGCGGAGGGGGCGGAGGGGGGGAAGGGTTCAATCGGGATATTTATTCCTGGTGCTCTGCTGAAGGGGAGGCTGAGGGGTGGTGTGGCCGTGCCGACATGCGGGGAGGTGAGGGAAGGATTTGCCCGGCGCGGGTCTCTGGGCAAGGGTTGAGAGAAGGGGGGGGGGGGGATGCTGCAAAGGGACGGCGGCTGCAGCTGCCCCTCCCTTACCCCCACCCCCTCCCTCCACCCCATTAAAAAAAAAAAAAACAAACCTCAACTAGACAAACAAACCCACAAAAAAAAGTCCCCACAAAAGAATCTCATGCGTCTGGCAGAGAAAAATAAATCAAAACACGACTCCAAGAAGGGCAGGGGATGGAGGTCCCGTGGGGCCAGGGGGGTACCCCGGGTACCAACTTTCCACGAAGTCGCTTCGCAAAAAAAAAAAATCCCAAAAAACAAAAACAAAACAAAAAACCCAAAACCCAAACCAAATGCAACCCAGCGGCCAAAGTGGGAGCGGCTCCGGCGGGCAGGGCTGCCTCCGTTCTGGGCGAGGGGGTATTTTGTTTGTTTGTTTGTTTATTTGTTTTTATTTCCCCTCCTCTCCCCTCCCTCCTTTCCTTCTGCCGCCTCCTTCCTCCTCCTTTCTGGGAGGAAAGGATTTAAAAAAAAAAAAAAAAAAAACACAACCCAAAACCAAGCCACACCACCCATCCGCCCAGCCCAGCCCCGAGCATCCCAAACCTGCTCCTGCAAACCTGCAGCCCGGGCTGCACGGCCGGCGCTAAAGTCCAAGGACAACCACGTTGGATCGCAGGCAGCCAGGCTCGGAGAGAGCCACAAAGAGGCGAATTAATTGCTATAACTTCATTAACATAGGTCACCCCGTTAAAATGATCGAGCCGCTGCAGTTTTTCCCCCTCTTTGTCACAAGTGAGGAAAGTGTGTGAGCGCTCCCTCCCTCCGACCTCAGCCGCCTCCATCCTCCTGCCTTTTGCCTGAGCTTTATTTTCGGGGTGCTGTGACCCGGGAGAAGTTGAGCGAGGACGGGAGGTGCGAGGGGAACATCCCGGTGCCCGGCTCCGGTGCGCCAGGCCGGGCTGTGCCCGCCAGCGTTTGGAACCTCCTGGGCCCTCCTCACCCTCAGCCCGTCACTGCTCCCAAATTATTTCGATTAAAAACATGTGCACGTCCCTATTTGCAAATCCAACGCCACACCGCTACGTCCCATTCTACACCCTCATCCCTATATATCTTCAAAAATAGAATTTAAAATGCATTCATGTTGTGCCTCAGGTGACTCAATTTCCCCTCTTCCAGGGGTGACTTGGCCCCTGGGAGGTGGAATTGGGGTGGGGGAATCCGTGGGTACAACTGGGGGGACCCGGGGCTGGGGGGACCCCGCTCTGTGCTGAGAGGAATTCTCCCCTTGGTTGCCGCGGGTTTCCTCTCACCCATTTCCCGCTGCTCAGCCCGGGGCTCCTGGTAGGCTCCGTGTCCCCCCTTCACGAATATTTACTTCTATACATTAATATCTTTTGTTGTTGTTATTATTACAGCCACCCCCCAGCCTTTTGCTGACCCCCCTTCCTCGCCTTCCCCGGGCAACTCGCTAATTCCATCTCTGCTGTCCATCACATTAATTTCTACAATGACTTCATCCGCTCCACTCCATAATGTATATTTTTAAACCGAGCAGGTTCTTTTAATGTATATTCTGGTGTCATTTCGGTGGCTGTTATTTCTCTCTGGATTGTCCCCCTGGTACAGCAGCGGCCTGTTTTTTCCTCCCCCTGTGTGTGTTTTTATTATTTTCCCCCTGGCTTAGATGTGTCAATCACTCTCTCCCTGCCATTGGTTGGAGAGTTTGCGTCAAAAAGTTGCCAGAGAGGCGCTTTCTCAGCAAAGCTCCCCGAGAGAGGTAGAGACCTTCAGCTCCAACGCACCCTGCCACTATTATTAAAAATAAAATCACTTTGACCAGCTCCAGCACCGGCCAGCTCTGTATGTACCGAGCCCAGACCCCGACCATCCCCGCATCCCTCTCCTGCACCGTCCCCTCCCCTTTTTCCCCATTTATTCTCCTTTTTCAAACATTTTTTCTCCACCCCCCCTCCGCCCCCCCCTTTCCCCCGATGTCGTGGGCATGTGCATGCGGCGAGCTCTCTAACCTCCCGCTTTGTGCTTTCTCTCCCAGCTCAGCCCGAGCTCTGAATTTGGCGAGGATCCGGGAGCAGGTTTCCCCCTTCGCCCCCCAGCCCTGCCGGCGAGGCTCGCAGGTAAGTCCGACCCGCTGGCTCCATCCTTCCTTGGGGGCATCGCTGGGCGGCCAGGAATGCAGGGAGAGGGGAATTAAAATGATAATTATTATTTTTTTTTAATATTATAATTATTTTTAACTAGCCGGTGTGCGGTGGGGGAGCGCTGTGGCGGGGAGCGGGCGGCTCCATCCCACAGGAGCTGCCCGGGAGAGGCCGGGCCGGGCCGGGCGGTGCCGGCCCCGGGTCAGGGACAACCGGCGGCCCCTGGTCGGTCCTCGGCAGGGACCGGGAGCTGCAGGATGAGAGGGCGAAGGGCCGAGCAGGGAAGCCGGGGGCGCTCCCCCATCGCCGCCCTCGCCCCCCGACCCTCGCCCCCCGCGCTCGGGCGCGGAGCCGCTCGCTCTCCGCGGGCAGGCGCGGGGATTCACCGCGATTTCGTTGGGTACATGATTTTTCCCCGGCCTATTCCTTTGGCCTGTAGTTATTTCCTGACCTCAAGATGGACTTTTAAAATTTGGGGGGGAAAAAAAATTAAAAAAACAATCAGGAGGAATTTTTCTTCTCTTTCGACTCCTACCTGAGAACCCTCTCATCCTCCTTCACTTCTTCGCGATGCGGACACTCAGCAAAGTAATTTTGCAAAGGTGTTTCTGAGCACTCACGGCCCGGCAGAACCGGGCTGGAAAGCGCAGGGGGAGAAATCTTCAAGGCATTTAGGGCCGGAGATTCATGATTTGGTGTGGGCGAAACGGATGGCAGGAATGGCGTCCAGGTCGGAGAGGGGCTGGAGCTGGTTTCCACCTCCTTTATCTTATTTTATTTTAATTTTTTAATGCCTTGGGAAAGCGCTTCCTAAAGACACCAACCGCGAGTAACGCGCCCCGGCCTCTCTCCTCTGAATTCGCACCGCGCTGACAAAGAGAAAGTCGGGAAAAGTCCTTGTGCACCGGCACAAGTTTCTTTAGAACTAAAAACCTCCTTGGCTACTGAGATTTATTTCCATTTCGGCGGCTTAGAGAAGTTGAGGCTTATTATTTATTTATTTTGAAAAGGTGCAACTCTAGTTTAAAAAAAAAATTAAAAATTAAGAAGAGGGAGAGAAAAAAGCACTTTAAAAATGTGGTCGGGTGCTGCAGGGAGGCAGGGACGGGTCAGGCGGCCCCGCGGTGTTGGTGGTGCCCGCCGAGCCCGGCTCTGCCGCTCCCGGTCCCGCAGAGGGGCCGCGGCCGCGGAGCAGCGCGGAGGGCGAAGCGCTGGGGACCGCCCGGCAGAGCCGGTGACGAGTCCATCCCCTCCGCCTTTGCACCGAGGAGAAATTCGCCTGTTGGGAAATATCACCCCAACCCGTCCCTCCAGCGGGCGGAAAAAAAAAAATCTCAATTAAAAAAAAAAAATTAAAATAAATTCGAATTTTTAAAATGTAAGAAATTCCTTGGAGCGCGGCGAGGGCAAGGAACGCGGCTCTCGTTTGCAAAACAAAAGGAAAGAAATTCCCTTTTCTACCTTGGCACCTTTCCCCTCGCCCTCCGCACTGCTCCGCGCCCCGGCCGAGCCCCCCCGGCCCCGCAGCCCCGGGGCAGGGGCGCAGGCTGCGCGCCCGGGCGCGGATCGCTGCCCCGCATTAATCACCGGGGCGAGCAGCGGAGCCGGGGCCGGTGGCTCGTAATTAGGGAGCGTGTGCCGCCCGGATTATCTCGTTAGTTTATCAAGAAAACATTTATTATAATTAATTCTCGGACGGGGTAATTATTATTGAGCGAGGGCAGAGCAACTGGTAGCCGGGATCTATGCGGAGCGGGGGGGGGGAGCAGGAGGAGGGGGAAAGGTGACAGATTGCGGAGTGGAGCCGTTGCTCCGCGGGCTGCGGGGCGGCCCCGGGATGCGCGGCCGCGGCCGAGGGGCTCCGCGGGCGGCCGCGCCGGGCTGGCGCCTCGGCGGGATGCCGCCGAGTTTAACCGAACCGAGCTTTAGGGTTGCTTTTTTTGTTGTTTTTTTGGGAAGAGGTGTTTGCGCGCTTTTTTGTTGCTGTTGTTTTGTTTGGGTTTTTTAATCCTTTTTTTGTTTGTTTTTTTTTTTAATTTTTGTTTTTGAAGCGGGCAGCAACGCCTCGCCTTGCTCTCCCGCGCGTCTTGCGCGGCGAACAGAGCGGGACTCCCTCGATAGAACCATCCCTGCTCGGCCTCGCCCGAGGGGCGATGCTAAAAGCGGGGGCCCCACCCCGCGCACCCCGCGCTGGATGCGCGCTCCCTCCTCGTTTGTGCGCGGAAAATCCCTCCCTTCCCCGAGGGGAGAAGGGGAAACTCCGCGCAGCGGAGAACCCGCACCGACGGCACTGATGGGGGGCTGCACCAGGGCAGGAGCCCCCGGCAGCGCTTGGCCCTCCCGGGGAATCGGCTGGGCTGAAACACGGAGTTTTGGGGTGTTTCGCGAAGAAAGTTGTGCTGGAGTTCGTTTTCTCGACGGCCGCCGAGAATGGAGGATAGGGCGAGCTTTTGCCCGAAAAGATTTTTTAAAAAATATTTTCTACGGGAAAAACAGCCTTAACCTCTTTAGGAGTCTCGGTTTGGCCCCTTGCCGTACGCTTTTATTTCTTTTTTTTTTTTTCTTTGGCGGAGTGCGTGTTTGGGTCCCCCCTCGTTCCCAGGTGCAGCGAGCGGGGACCGGGGGAGCCGCTCGCCCGCCGGGGCTGTCCCGGGGCCGCTCACCACCCGGGTGTTTGTTTAGCTTCAGCTCCGTCATCAAGAGTTTCTTGAAAGCCTAATAAATCTGTTACTTGCCTCCAAATCTAATTACCCGGAGTACTAATTAGGTGCAAATGGCCGGTGGAAATTACTGCAGACGTGGACTGATGGCGGGAGGGCAGAAAAGTTTGGCTCTTCCCGAGCGGGCATGTGAGCTCTGAAATGCAGCAACGTCGGGGGGAAGGGGAAAAGAGGGAGAAGGGGGAAGGTTTGAATGTTGCCCAAACCTGGGATAATTAAAGTCCTTGCAAGAGACTAGTGGAGAGATAGGTTTCTTGAATTGTTTCTTTGTTTCTCACCCTTGGGCTTTGTTATCTGCATTATTTATTTAGCCGAGGGGTTCTTTGTGTCTGCCAATGGCCCCAATCAAGTTTTGCTTGAGACAATTAGCCGGTGCCCGGCCGGGAATCCTATGCAAATGCCCCCGGCCGCCGTACAATGCGGGCAGTTGAAGGCATGGGGGGGTTTTGTTCGGGTAGTAATTACTGGCTGGGATGTGCCTCCCCTTCCCTCCCCTCCTCGCTCTTTTTGGGGAGAGATGCGTTTATCTAGTCAGTCTCTCCCAGCTCCCAAATCCGGTTGGGGTCCGAGCGGGAGGATTGACGGGGGGGAAGGGGATAAAAGCGGGGCGGGGGGGGGGGGGGGGGGGAAAGTGGGGGGCAGCGATCTGGCCTGACTCCCCCTTCATCCCTGCATTGCTCCCTCCTCTCCCTCCTGCGCAGGCACCTGGCGGCCCCCCCCACGCCCGACGGCTCCCGCAGGCACCGCCCGGGGCAGGCAGGGCGCTCGGCCGGCTCCCCCTCGCCCGGATTTCGGCCAACTCTCCTCCCCGCCACAACTTTAGCATGATGTCTTATCTTAAGCAACCACCTTATGCAGTCAATGGCCTGAGTCTCACAACCTCGGGCATGGATTTGTTGCATCCGTCCGTCGGTTATCCCGGTAAGCCACGTTTTTCTTCCCTCTTCCCTCCCCCGTTTTGCACCACGGAGGAGCCGCTGGGATTTTGGAGGAGCAACATGCCCAGGGATCACGCTGGATTGGGTGGGTGAGGGCGCGGGGATCCCTCTGTCTCCCTTCTCCCTCACCCCCAACTTTTTATCGGTGAAAGAGGCTGCAGGCAGGGGAGACCCCCGCGCTGGGGATAGGGGCCAAGATGTTCCAAACCGGCGCAGAGGAGATGCGGAGTTGGGATTGCCGCGCTGTGGCGGCTGATCCTGGGGGTGCGGGACCCCCGGGAGAGGGGCGAGAATGTGGGTGCCCCTCTGGGGAGGGGGCTGGAGGGGACACCGGGGTCCGAGGGGCCGCTGACTGACAGCCAGGGCCTCTGGCTCCGTTCGCAGCCACCCCGCGAAAGCAGCGGCGGGAGCGCACGACCTTCACCCGGGCGCAGCTGGATGTGCTGGAGGCTCTGTTCGCCAAGACGCGCTACCCCGACATCTTCATGCGGGAGGAGGTGGCCCTGAAAATCAACCTGCCCGAGTCCAGAGTGCAGGTAGGATGCGGAGTGGCTCCGGAGAGCCCTGCCTGCCCTCCCCCTCCACACCGCCGTGAAGGGGTTGGACTGGCCTGTGCCTGACAGGGGGGACTGGTTTAGGGCATGGATTCAGTCCTGAAGCCAAATCAAGCCTTTGTGGGGTGAAGGAGGCTCAGGGATGGGTGGGGGTTCAGTGAGGGGATGTGGTGGCATTTTGCTCCCCCAGGGCTGGAGTGTGCCCCCCTCTTCCTCCCCTTGCACTGAGAGGATGTTGTGCAGATCCTGGATCCCAGCTCTTCAACCTTCCACGCCCATCCCTAGCACCCCGAAATCCAAGCCTGTCCTGCGGGGCCCTGCAGAAGCCACAAAGGATCCCCCCTTCCCCAGGGATCACCACATCCCTGGACCTGGGCCAGATTGGGATCCCAGCTCACACCAGTTCAGACTGGGGGCTTCCTCACCCCCGAGGGGAATTTGATGAGAGAGGGGCTGCGTTGGTGGAGGGAACCCCTCTGCTGGGGCCGGGCTGTGTGTCCTCTGCAGGGACCCCATCCAGGCAGCATTTTGGAGGTGCTGCTGGCAGGGCAGGAGGGTCCTGCCCCCTCTGGGACCTAGAGCACCCCATCAGCAGTGGCAGGGCATCTCCAAAGCCATCCCTCCCACTTGTCTCCTGATGAGGTTCCCCGAGGCTGTGTGGTGCCGTGTTCCCGTGGAGCATGGTGGCTGGGATTGGGATACCCTCACGCCAAACCCCATCCTCCTCCCCACAAAACCTCCCCAGAGCCAGCCCCCTTGGGCCCTGCTAAGGGAAGATAAGGTGGGCTGAGGGGCCAGCTCTGGCCGAGGGGGTGAAGCAGAGAGCCTGTTCGGAGGGTAAATGAGACATTTTTATTCCCTTCCCCATCCTGAACCTCTGCTTCCCTAATTGTTCCCTCCTTTTCTGATGTTCTATTGTTTCTAATTAAGGGCTCTACTTCAATAGGCCTTAAAGAGTGATTCCTGGGGGTCCCCGGCTGGCAAACAGCAAAGAGGGAATGCTTCCCCTTCTCCCCAAAAGTGACCTTATTAAGGAGTTTGATTTGTGATTTCCACTTGTTATTACTGCTAATGATCTCAGGGAGGGGGATCCCCGGAGCTTTTCTTTGCAGCAGCCTGCAGCCCTCTGCTCTTGGGGGACAATTTTATGTCTCCCTCCCCGGCGAGGTCTCCCTGCCACCATCTCTTTCCTGCCTTGGGTTTGCCCGTGCATCCCTAACCCCAGGCTTTTTCTCTCTCCCTCCCGTGTGTGTCTGTCTCAAGGTGTGGTTTAAAAACCGCCGAGCCAAGTGCCGGCAGCAGCAGCAGCAGCAGCAGAACGGGGGCCAGAACAAGGTACGGCCGGCTAAAAAGAAGAATTCGCCAGCCCGGGAAGTGAGCTCGGAGAGTGGGACCAGCGGGCAGTTCACTCCCCCCTCCAGCACCTCAGTCCCCACCATTTCCAGCAGCAGTGCCCCCGTGTCCATCTGGAGCCCAGCGTCCATCTCCCCGCTCTCAGACCCCCTGTCCACCTCTTCCTCCTGCATGCAGAGATCCTATCCCATGACCTACACCCAGGCATCAGGCTACAGCCAAGGATACGCTGGATCGACCTCCTATTTCGGAGGGATGGACTGTGGATCTTACTTGACCCCTATGCACCACCAGCTCCCCGGGCCGGGGGCCACCCTGAGTCCCATGGGTGCCAACGCGGTCACCAGCCACCTCAACCAGTCTCCAGCCTCCCTCTCCACCCAGGGCTATGGAGCCTCCAGTTTGGGCTTTAACTCCACCACCGATTGCTTGGATTATAAAGACCAAACCGCCTCCTGGAAGTTAAACTTCAATGCTGACTGCTTGGATTATAAGGACCAGACATCGTCATGGAAGTTCCAGGTTTTGTGAAGAACCTTTGTGATACCGAGAGAAATCGCGACGAGAACGAACAGGCTGGGCTGAGCGCTCCAGTTTTAGTCAGGTCTTGGTTAAATTAAAGAGAAAAATAACTCCACGGACAAACAAACGAACAAAAAAACTGACAGCAACAAGAGGGGGACAGTGTTGGTGTGATCCCGTTCAGACTCATCTCCTGCTCAGACGCTCTGGAAAAGGAATAATAAAGAGGAAAAACGGAGGAGGAAGGCCTTAAACGGACAGATCATCTAGTGAGCAGAAACCAGACAGACCCATCTGTGTTCTTTCTAGTTTTAGCCAATTGTTGGGTTTCTTTGTTTGGAAGAGGTGGGAGATCTTCCCACCTGCGGGCCAGTTTTAAAAAAAGAAAAAAAAAAAAAAAAAAAAAAAGAGTCTAGGTTTTTATTTCTTTTTTTTGTGTGTGCGTGGAAAGATGATCCTTCACCCAGAGGTTTCCAATGTGTTAGCCAACCCTCGGTTAAAATATTCAGAATGGACAACATCTCTCTTTTTCTCCCTCTTTTTGTCCCTCCCTCTTTCTTTCTCTCTCGAGCTCATCCAACTGTTTCATGCCCAACTTGCTGAAGTTGGCACCCGGAGAACTTGGTTCAGGGCTGTGTGGGTTGTGTGACTGATTGTCCTAGCTGCACTACTTTATTTAAAGATTAAGAAAAAAAAAAGATAATGTTCATAAGGAGTCAATATGTAGTTTTTAAGAGACAATCAGTGTGTGTCTTATATAAATGGTACATCTGTGGTTTTTAATCTGTGCTAGACTTCAAAACTGTGATCTCCTGTATTGTATGCAACTATGAACTCTGCACCAGCGGGAGTTCTGCTGTGATTTAAATAGGTTATAATTATAAGTGAAATTCAGAGCAACTGAGTTACCTATTATCATCTTTAAAAAAAATAATAATTAAAAATATATATTTAAAAAAATAATAAAAAAGAAAAAAAAGAAAAACGCAAAAAACACGATCGCCTTTCACCCGAGGTGAACTGCACTGAAACTTTTTACAACAAACTGTCTCTGAATGAAAGAGGAAAGACCGAAAATACCCCACCCGAGGACATTTAACTCCTCTGGAGCTCACTTACTGCTGGCCACGCCGGCAGTAACCGTCAAATCCAACAGGACTTTGGGCAGTTGCTCTGACCTGGATGAATTTAAACCGAGAAATTCATTGTCGTTTATGCTTGCAGATGTTAACTGAAAAAAAAAAAGAAAAAAAAAAGATATATATGCATAAACCTTTTTTTTTTTTTTTTTCCTGGATCTGGCAGATATGTATAATTATATTAAAATGGTTCTAGCACACTTGATGGTTGTCTTCCATTTTAATCACAGCCGGCGAGTGACGGAGAAGGAGCGAGGCCAGGCACGGGAGGCCAGGAGGGCCCAGACAAAAGGGGTTCTGCTGGCAGCTCCCCGAGCAAGCAAAACCAAGGAGGGGTGTTATTTTATTTTTGAAATCTTTAATCAAAAAACTTCCATTACAAGCAGAGCTTGGCTAACGTGACCTTTCCCACCCCGGCTTCACCAAATCTCTTTGCGGGGAGGGAGGGACGCGTTCGCTCTGTGGCTTCCCAGAGGATGGAGTGCCCAGCTGTGTATTTGGGGAGAGCCATAAACTTTCCAGACAGGAGAAGGGAGAACCTGGATCAGGCAGGATGCTCTGAGCAGAGATACTGGGGAAGACGAGGGATAAGTGTTTGAGCTACAGTCTCACAAGTTGAAGCCCCAGGATGCAGGATCAGGCTCTTCCCACGCATCCCTGTTCTTGGTGGCTCTTTCTCTGTCCTTCTCCCTCTTTCTCTCTCTCTCTCCTTCCCGTGTGCAGCGCTGGGGCTGCTGGAGGCCTGAACTCGGGATGGATTTAGCACAGCACAATACTGGATTTCTGGAAAGGGAGAGACCTGGAGAAAAGCCCCCCGGCACCATCCCACGCCCTGTCACCAGGGTTTGTCACCAGCACCCTGTGAGCCACCAGCACCAAGCCTTGGTGCCCAGGACTGCAGAGCACGAGTGATGATGCAGCCACGGTGCCTCTCCAGGCTCTGCATCCCAGCATCCCAAACCAGTGGCACCAGCAAAATCCTCTTTCCTGCGGTGCCATTTGTGTCCCCCGCCGCCACGAGCAGGGAGCAGCCTTCGATATAAACAGCTCGGGGGGAAGGAGAGGTTTTTGTGCTGCCTCACGTTTGCGTGTGTCAGTCGGTGATTTTTCTCATTTATTTTTTTGTGGTGGGATCATCCGTGCAGGGGAGGTTTGGGAAGCGCCAGCCGTGTCCCTGCCACCGGCGTCTCCCAAGCAGCAGCGCGGAAAGTTTCATTTCTCCACCGATTTGCTTCCAATCAACAAAGTTTACTTCTCCCTCCAAAAAATCTATTCGAGGAAAATATGCTCAGGAAAACCAAGTCCTTACTGAACTGGGGCACAGCATCCCACCTGCCTGGAAAAGCTCTTTGTTTCCTGAGCTTTTGATTATTAATTTTTTTAAAGCCTCTTTAAAACCTCTTTTTGCATTTAGCTTTCCCCATCTTATCTTTTACTTTTCTTTCCTGAGTATTTCCCTGTCTGTCAGGGATGAGCTCCTCCAGCTAGTGCTCATTTTTATCAGAAAAAGCTAATTCATGGCAGGAGTTCTCTGATTTTTCCCTGGCTTTTTGTACTTTCCACGTTTTCTCTCCCCGTTCATTTCTGAGTTTAATTTAAATGGGCACATGCGTGGGCAAAGGGCAAAATCCCAAGGTGAGCTGGCAAACACAAAATATTCTGTAAAGAGTGTTTTAACTCCTTTTTAATTTTTAATGTTTTACATCTCCTGGTAGAATTCATTTCCTCTGAACTCGGGCTGCTGTAGGCAATCCTGGATCCAATAAAATCTGGGGAAAAGCTGGGGAGACCATCTCAGTTTGGTGATGGAAAGCCAGATTTAGGGTCTAAGAGCTGATTAGGAGGGTGTTTAATTTGAGGTGTCCTGCCCAGCCCCCCCAAAATACACATACAAGCAAATCCTCTTCCTGCTCTGCAATGTGACATTTCCCACCAAAGGGGGGGAAAAAAAATCCCTAAAAACTGGAAAAGCAGAAAAACAGGAGGGAAATCTTGAGTGCAACCGGCACCTGTGCCTGCTCCCTGCTCATCCTTGTCCCTGCCCCTCCTGCTCCTGCTCTGTTTCCTTGTTTGATTCCCTTTCCATTTGCCTGCCCACCCTCCCCAATATCCCTTTCCACTCCCCACCAGCACCAATCCACACTTCCCAGAGCTCCCCAGTAACCAGAGCATCCCTGCTCCCACCCGAGCCAGCCCAGGGAGCCCCAAAACAGGGACAACTTTTGGGGTGCTGCATTTCCAGGAGGAGCCCGGGGCTGGGGAGCACTGCCAGTTTCCAAGGAGACAGGGGAGATTTACTGAAAAAAAGCCGGATTTAGGGACAGGCAGTGGAGCTTCACCCCCTGGTGCTGGGTGGAGTGGCACAGGAACACCCCAAATTCCCACCCACACCTCTGGCACCGCCTTTTCCCTGGGATTTGGGGTGTGGTGGGGGTAGCGCTGGTGGGTTGGGAATGCTGGAAACAGAATATTGGGAAGAGGGGCTGTGCTGGGGTGAAGGGATGGGGTTCCCGAGGGTGAGGGCTGGGCTGGGCTGGGCTGGGCTGGTCTGGGCTGGGTGTGGGGAGGTGTCAGGAATGGGAGGTGTGGGAGGGGAAGGAAGGAAATGGAAGGGAAGGGAAAGAAGGGAAGTAGGGAGGCAGAGAAAGAAGGAGAGAAAGAAGGAAAGAGGGAAAAGAGGAGGGAGGAAGGGAGGGAGGGCGAAAAGGAAAGGAAAGGAAAGGAAAGGAAAGGAAAGGAAAGGAAAGGAAAGGAAAGGAAAGGAAAGGAAAGGAAAGGAAAGGAAAGGAAAGGAAAGGAAAGGAAAGGAAAGGAAAGGAAAGGAAAGGAAAGGAAAGGAAAGGAAAGGAAAGGAAAGGAAAGGAAAGGAAAGGAAAGGAAAGGAAAGGAAAGGAAAGGAAAGGAAAAAGAGGGAAGACAGAAGGGAAGGAGAAATGCCATTTCCAGCTGCTGGGGTTGCCTGGTGTCTCCCTGCTGCTGTTACTGCTGCTGCACCTTAGTGCTGGGGCAGAGCAGAGGGAAGTGATGGAGGGAGGGAGAGAAGAGGTGGTGAAGAGATAGATAAATATATAAATCCCGCACAAACTGTTAAAATCTGCTCTGAGAGTCAATTTTGACTTTTAGGCTCATGAACCATTAATAAAAATCTCCTTATACTCAGATGGCTCTCAAATGCTGTGATAGCGGATTACAAACTCCTAATGGAGATACTGTATGATCAAATATTCTCTAAGCACCAAGGTCTAACGTCCTGGGGGTGGCCAGGCCACCTGATTATCAGCTTATCAGCAAATACTTCTTAGTGAGGGATGTGTTGAAAAGAAAGTGTCTTCCTCGAAGTGCTCCCTTCCCCATTCTTCCTTCAGACAGGTTTGGGAATGGCATCCCGTGGTCTGGGGACCATAGGATGCCCTGTGGCAATGGTGTCCCCACTCTGTCATGGGGCTTGCTCCTGGTTTCTGCTTTTCTCAGTGAGGGATGCAGAGCTGTCTTTCTTGGTCTCAGCACTGGTGACACTCAGCCCTTGCCAGGACCAAACCACTAAAAGTGATGCATAATTACCTGGTAATTAAATTTGGAGGGCTGAGGCAGCATCATTAGAGAGAGAGAAAGAGGAGAGGATGTTTCTTCATGAGACCAGAAACCAGAGCTCCCTGCAGAGCCAATTGCTGGGAAAACTGGACTGTAGATCTGCTGTATTCTGTTTTCAAGGAGGAGTTGGTTCTCTCTCTGCTGCTCCTCACATGCTCACAGGTAGGGACCCTGGTAAATATTCCTATGTGGGTGCTGTTAATGAGACCTGCATCCTCTAACCCAGTCTGGGAGCCCTGTGCACTGTGAGGGTCTGGGATCAGGCTGGACAGGGAGGAGAGGCCATGAGGGAGCAAGCAGGGCAGCTTTAAAAATAGATTTTTAAAGTATCCTCTGGACTGTAACGTTTTGTGTGTCGCTCACCACTGACACCAGCTCACAGCCTGCTGGGGCACGAATGGATTTCCACTTGGCTGAAGTCTTCAAGACTTGGAGCATTTTTGGCTTTCCTAAAGGAGGTTTTGAGGTCGGGATGTCAATGCCAAGCAGAAGAACTCTCCTGCTGACCTGCTATGATTCACTTGTGACTTTTTGGTGCCTTGAGTTTCCAAGCACCCCCCTTGCAGGCAAGGTACCCCCACTGGGCTGCCTTTCTCATCCTTCTCCTGCCAGAGGGGAGAGCAAAGCTGGGTCCTCCTGCACCCTCAGTCCCTTCACAAGAGACAAATCACTTTTGCTTTTGGGCAGATTCAAGCAGAGGTGAAGCTGATTTCTCTCCTGATGTTGCTGTGAAAAGCAAAGTGTCCCTCAGTCCCTTCAAGTTGGTCCTTCCAGGTCACAGGTGTGGAAGGACAGGTAACTGTGCCCTCTGTCTCACTGATTTTTGGAGACCCCCCTAGGCCACTCTGGCTCCTCTGTAGGGTGTGGGGCTGCAGGTTTTATCCTTGGAGATAATCAGGCTCCTCTCCATTAGGAAAATATGCGGAGCCACCCTGCAGGGAGGCCTGTCTGGGGAGCCTCTGCAGGCTCCTTCAGCTGAGGGTGCTTGCCCCAGGGGCTGAAGAGCTGAAAACAAGGAATGTGGTGAGTTGTGAAGGTGTTTGTTGGGTTGTGAGGGTGTTTGTTGGGTTATGAAGGTTTTTGTTGGGTTGTGAGGGTGTTTGTTGGGTTGTGAGGGTGTTTGTTGGGTTATGAGGGTTTTTGTTGGGTTGTGAGGGTGTTTGTTGGGTTATGAGGGTTTTTGTTGGGTTGTGAGGAGGTTCCTTCATTGTTGGGCAGAGGAGGCACAAGCCCTGGCCCCCCTGGCAGCTGTGAGGTTGCAGGATCTGGGGTGATGGAAAGCTGAGAAGGGTGATGGAGTCTGGTGAGAACCCAAAGAGCATCAGCCCTGGATCAGTGGGGAATAAGGGCTGGGGTGTTGACCCTGAAACTCTGGAATCCACCCCAAATCTTGTGGGAAAGGAGACCTCTACTGAAATGGTGCTGTCCAGTCTCAGGACCTGGCTTTGGAACTGAAAGGAGAGGATTAGGAAGGGTTCAGGAAGAGCCAGGAAAGCAGCCCCAGGAGGCACAAACCTGCCTGGTGAAATACTTGGGGGTGTTCTGTCCATGTATGAGTTATCCAAGGGAAGGCTGAGATGCTGTGAGTGTATTTGGTGAGGGCAGGATATTACCTGGAAGACAAAAGCATGTCCTTACCCATTTGGTAGGAGCATCCAGGTTGACAAGTTAAAATAGAATTAATCCAAACTGGCCATCTGAGAAAAATAAAAATTAGAAGCTGAAACAAATTTCCTCAGGACAGGAAAGCTCTGCATTTTAAGTGTAACAGTCAAACAGCCATGTGCCTTTCTAAAAGCCATGCAGGAAGAACAACTATGCCCTTGTCCATAATTACTTAAAATACAACATGTCACATCATTTATGGTGACCATCCAGGTTACTCTCCTGTTTCAGGGCTTAGTGCAGGACTTTTTAGAGGATGGAGCGCTCACCAGATGTTTCCTGGGGAAATTTGCATCTGGATCTTGTCTGGCCATGGAAAATCAAACAGAGCTGGTGTAGGAGAGGGCTGAGAGCTGGGCACCAGGGATCAGAGCACCAGTGCTACAGGTGGCCTGTGCTGCTGGGATCTGTGTTTTGGGAGGACCTCCAGGCTAATGCCTCATCCAGGAAAAATGTTGGTGTCCAACCTTTCCCACCTTCCACACTCTCCCACTCCCATCAAAACTCTGGGATCCCTAAGGTAACCCAGCATGGGGAAATACCTTGCAAGAATTTCCTGGAGCTGTGTGGGTCAGCTCTGTGCTGCACCTCTGTTTTTCCTGCTGTCCTTTGGCCTCTCTCCCTCTCTCTGCCCCCCGTTCCCTCTCTCCCTCTGCCCCCCAGCACTGAGGACACAGTGCCAGCCTCTCCAGGTGTGCAAATTCTCTGCCTGCTTTGGCAGGTCCTGCCAGGGGCAGCCCACACTGCTGGAGGCTGCCAAAGCTCCTTCCTGACTCGTGGTGTCCCATACCAAGGGCAGAGAGGTGACAGCAGAAAGGGTCACAGCAGGCACAGCTGAGTCTCTTTCCCTGTGTTTTGAGGTGTGCCTTCAGCATTTTCCAGAGTGCCAGTGCTTGAATGGACCATCCAGTTCTGCTGCAAGACTGTGATGTTGAAAGGAATGGTGGTGGCATCATTAAAAATGAATAACAGTGCTGGGGCTGTTTGGAATTTGTTTGGAACAACTGTGCAGATGTAGAGGTCACCTGGCATTACACTAGTCCCTATAAAACTGAAACCAGAATTAGAACCTTGTATGCAACCACGCTAAAAGAGCCCCTAGGTGTTTAATAACCCTGGGAAAACCCCAGTCTTTGACATTTCCTTTTTTATTTGGATGGCACTGCTGGCCTGTTGAGGCTCCACTCACCACCTACCATCGGATCAGGCTGCAAGAACCAAACCCAGGAACAGCACTGAGCAGCACCCTGGGATTCCAAGGGACCTTCAGCTCCCTCTTTGCTGGGGTGGCTCTGCAGCACCCACTTCTCACACCCCTGTCCTGTGGTCTGTACACGATCCAGGAGCATCCTCATGGCTCAGGATGTGCCTTTGTGGCTTTTATGCTTCTGTCTGCAGAGCCGTAATTGCCTCAACCTTTGCACAGACACTGCAGCAAACAGTTGTTATTACTTGGCCACAGCCTTTAATATTTGCTGCAAGAAGGTGTCTGGTCCTTTGTAAGGTTTCTGGGAGGCTGAGATTTCCTAAACCCAGGAGCTGAGGGTGTCCTTGGCCTTGCTGGGATGGGGACAAGCGGAGAGGTTGGTGGTCCTGTGCCAGACAGAGCCCCTCGAGGGGGCACAGGGCAAATCACAGAATCCTGGAATGGTTTGGAGTGGAAGAGACCTTAAAGATCATCCAGTCCCAGCCCCCCTGCCATGGGCAGGGGACCAGCTGTGTCTGGCACTTGGGCACAGGGGATTCGAGGTGTTGCAAGGAGATGGGCTGAGCTGCATGGGGAGAGGGAGTGTGAGACAGAAATCAGCTGTGTGACACCCCTGGCAGCACCGAAGGTCTCCTGATAACCACAGGATCCTGGGATGCTCCTGGGCTCATCCTGGGAATCTGTGACTGCCCCCATCAGAATTAACAGCCAGGCTCTTTAATTGGCAGCGATAAGACATTGTAAAGAGTCAAATTACTCATGGACACCGGGCGTGATGTGCTCAGTTTTTATTTGCCTTCCGATCATGGAAATCCACAACGGGGTTAATTCTGGATCCAGCCATACCAGCCTGTTCTGAGAGCTTTAAAATTGAAGCAGTCACAAGGCTGCCCTTCGCTTTCCAGTGACTTACGCTAAAAACCAAACACATGAGAACAAAAGGACAAATGGAAAACTGAGGATTCCGGCTGGAATTCAGACTTTTTTTTCGGTTTGCACCCGGAGCAATGCGACGGAGTCAACTTTCCTGTGTCAGGAGAGAGGGGAGGGAGGGGGGTGTCCTGATTAGATCTAATTTCCTACCTGTTTACTGTAGGCATTTGCATAATGATCACCCTGCAAAGAGTGGTTAGCATATGCTAACACCAATTCTTGCACCCATTAAAACACAAACCCCAGGCAGGCTGCTGCTGTTTACAGCACATCTCTTCCCCCTGATTGCATCCCAGGGGATGTGTCCAGTGGTGCCTCCACTACCTGAGGTGGCTGGAAGCCTCTTGCAGATGTCATCAGGACAGGATGCAGAGAGATAAACACAAACTGGTTTATTTTCACCCATAAAGAAAAATCAGAGGGCTGAAAAAGATATCTAAAGGTCTTTCAGGAGTTGGGTTTGATGATCCTTGTGGTTCCCTCCCAAGTCAGGATATTCTGTGATTCATTTTCCATGTTGGTTCTTTGCTCAGTGTTGGAAGAAAGTAATTTCCCCAGTGTCCCATATTTCCAGCCCAAGCACTAGCTTGGCAAGAGCAGCTGGTAGATTTTGAGTCGAGGACAGTGGTTCAGTAATTTGAAGCCAGCAGGATACATCTTTCACCAGAACTTTCACCAAAACAAATCTTCATGCAGAGTGTGATGATTTACAGATTCTCACCCTGACCTGGTGGGATGTTGAGCTTATTTGTAAATCATTTGCTTTCCGTGAGGACAGGCACAAGTGTGCCATTGTTTTGGAAGAGTTTCTTGTCATCTTGTCAGCTGAGTGACAAAAAAAAAAAAAAAAGGGATAAAGGAGAGGGATGCAAGGCAGACAGGACTGTGCCATTGCCAAAGGGTGGCAGAGGATTGCAAGCTTTGAGGAGCCAAGCAGGGAGGTGTCAGCAAACAAACTCAGACTGGTTCACCTTTCAGCAGAGCTGTTCATTGCTTTGCTTTGACAAAGAGGGTCCTGCTGTCCTCCTCACCTCCCCCTTTTCAGTGTCTGCCAGATGTGTTTTCACAGGTTGGCAGCTGCCTGCAGCAGCCACAGGCTCCTCAGAGTTGTGTCTCTTCCACATCCACATCTTTTTAATGGAAGCATTTTCATAGCCTGAGTGACTCGGACAGGATCGAGACCAAATGTATGCATAGCTGGGGCAGCAGCTCTCTGAGGGAACAGAAATATCCAGGGAAATAAGCACTCATCTCTCCCCTGGGATGGAGCAGCCCACCACATTGCTCTCTGCTTTTTTTTTTTTGTTGTTCTTGACAAATTCACATCAGCTACCTCTTGCCAGGCAGTATTCTGCATAAACTGAATAGTCATAGAACGAAAAAGTTGGAACAATTCAAGTTTCAAGGGACCTTTGTGGCTCTCCACTCTTAGATCCTGTGCAAAGTAGAGCAAACTTCAAAGTTAAATCACGTTGCTTTGGTCAAATTTTGAATATCTCCAAGGATGGAGATTGCTCTCAGGTTCTCTGTTCCCTGTCTGGGGATTTAGCTCACGCAGAGGGGAGTTTTTACCTGTCTGGTGGAGCCTGAGGGATCTCTGTCCCTCCTGCACAAGCCCACAGCTCCAGCTGAGTGAGGGATATTTGCCCCAGCTCCCTCAAGCACTGCTCTCTCCTGCTTTGTGCCAATCACAGAAACACTCCTTAGAACACAGAATCCTAGAATGCTTTGTGTTGGAAAGGGCCATAAAGATCAGCTGGTTCCAACTCCCAGAAATGTGGAACCACATGATCTTTAAGGCCTTTTCCAACACCAGCACTGATCCCAGGCTGGATAGGGGAGTTAAGGGTTTATGGCAGAACCAGATGTGTGCAGAGGTAGGACCAGGTGGTCTTTGCTCTCTTTGTGAAGCCCCTTTGAGCTGTGTGTGTCCCCTAGCAGGGACATTCCCCTCCAGCCACCTGCTTTGGCAGCTGCTGCAGGGCAGCATCCCCTTGGTTCCATGTTTTTCCCACACCAAACTTCCCAACGACCCTTCATGGTGTCTGGAAGTCCTTTGGGACATCTGCAAGGGTGTTCCAGAGATTCCCATCACTCTGCACTGGACCAGGGACAGCAGAGACGATCCTGGAATGTTATATCTTGGAGTGGCATCATCTCCTCTGTGTTCTCGTTCACGTTTCCCAGCAGTGGTGGCACTGAGGTGTTAAAGTGACTCTGGGGGAGAATTTTTGCTTTCTGCCCTCTGTGTCATCCTTCATGCTGCCCTTCCTAGCTGGAGGCACTGCTGTGGGATTCCTTCTGCCACTCCACACCCTGTCCCAGCCCCTGGCCAGCCCTCACAAGTGAGCCTGTCCCTGTGGGGTCTGCAAGGCAGAGTTCCCACCTCGGTAATGCAAACACCTCATGCCTCCCCTCCTCTTGATTTCGTGTAACAAACAGTATCTCGTTCTGCTGGGGGTCCCACAGCTCCTCAAATACCTTTAGCAGCTGCTCCAGGATCCCTGGCAGGATTTCTGGGGATGCTGTTTCACTCACACCTTTTCCCTTTCCCCCATGAGCCTGTTAAGATTTCTATTTTCTCACATTCATCCCCATGGTCAACTGCCTGTGCAGATGTTTCCATCTTGTAGGAGGCTGTCCACAAATCCAGCATTTCCAGTTTGCTTTCTTTTCTAGTTGCTGGATGTTTTCCTGTCTGTTTTTATCATGGAATCATAATGTAGTTTGGGTTGGAAGGGACATTAAAGATAATTTTTAAGGTTCCAATCCTCTGCCATGGGATTGTCCTCTGCAGGGACACCTTCCCCATCCCAGGTTGCTCCAAGCCCTGTCCAACCTGGCCTTGGACACTTCCAGGGATCCAGGGGCAGCCACAGCTTCTCTGGGCACCCTGTGCAGGGCCTCCCCACCCTCACAGGAAGAATTCCTTCCCAATATCCCATCCATCCCTGCCCTCTGGCAGTGGAAGCCATTCCCTGTGTCCTGTCCCTCCATCCCTTGTCCCCAGTCCCTCTCCAGCTCTCCTGGAGCCCCTTTAGGCTCTGGAAGGGGCTCTGAGCTCTCCCTGGATCCTTCTCCTCTCCAAGTGAACATTCCCAGCTCTCCCAGCCTGGCTCCAGAGCAGAGGAAATCCAGCCCTTGGAGCAGCTTCATGGCCTCCTCTGCACTCACTCCAGCATCTCCAAATCCTTCTCATGCTGGGATCCCCAGAGCTGGATGCAGAAGTGATAGAACAGCTCTGTGCTCCTGGCAGAGATGGACATAGCCAACATGGCATGGAGACACTGGAGCTAGGACTGGGTGCCTGTGGGCTGTTTGGGATCAGCCAGGTATCCCAGGCACATCTCAGGTCTCCAAAGGTGAGCTACTGCTGATACCTCAACAATTTGCATTTTGCCTGGCAGTCAGAGCTGGCAGTCCAAATCCTACACCTGGAAAGAAGGGGCAGCCCTTGGAAGCTGCTGTTTTCTGCCATCACTCCATAGCTGCAGAGACTGGTGCAAGAGCCCAGCTCTCCTGCTGGAGCTGCACGTTGTGTTCTCATTATGCAACCGCTGCATTTTAATAGAAACCTCTTTTTCAGGCAGTCTCAAAAACAGTCAGATTTTTTTCCCCCTCCTTCTGTCAAATGACCAACTTAATAATTCACTAGTTGTGCTGGGATTAGGCACTTTGGGCCACACTCTGGATTTCTTATCTTTAATGTAGTTCTCGACGACAACTTCTGCACTTAATCCCCTGACAAAACTCCCTTTGATTCCCGCGACAGTCGCTCACAGAGATCAAACGCAGGACTCTGCTCTGTCAGGTAGAGCTGGGTGAATATTTTGTGACAAATAATTTACCCACAGCCTTTCTCCTCATCTTCCCTCCAGGAACTGTCCATTTGGCTGAGGCTCGGGGCTGCTGATGGATTTGTTTCTGGCTGCACAAGCGCGAGTTCAATGAGTTGCTCGTGAGAAAGAGCCTGAGAACGTTCAAAGAGCTTCGGTGTTCGTGGGCTTTGACCTCGCTCAGGATCAGCTTTGAGCCGAGCCCAACTCACCCCACAAGTGACATCAGCACTCGTGAGTCATCCCCTCGTGTTTGTGCTCCAGCTTGGAAGAGCAGTGACTCTCTGAGCTCAGACGTGCAGTGCAAATAATCTCTCACATCACCTTAAAATTTCCTGTTCCGTGGGTGTGCTGTAATGTATGCGCCTGATAGGGGTTTTATCACTTTCCCTTCTAAGAATAGTCTCCAAAACCCAAGCAGAGGCGAGACAGGGATGTGCAGAGATAAAGGATTCCATGTGGGATCATGTCTGGCAGGGACAAGGGGCAGTCATTACCCAGGACTGTGTGCACCCCACATTGCATGTCCAGAAATTGAACACACACTCCCCATTTTTACCCTTGCATTCCCCTGGCACTTACACCAGTTTAACCATTTAACTGAGCATTAATGGTATCTCTGTGTGTGTTATATTAATGCAATCTGGCTGCTTAAGGTAGAGAAAATATTAGAAGTTAGTATTAATTAAGAATTAGTTCTGATGTAGAATGATTCGAGCAATATTATGACTGTAATTTCATAGGCAGGAATGGCTTATCTTACAATTCAACTTTAGCTCTTTTTTTTTTTTTTTTCTTTTCAAAAATAAATTAAATGCCCGAAAGTCTCAAAATGCACCAAGGTGGGAACTTTAAGGTCTCCATTTATTTTCCAAACAGCCCTGGTAACGCCTGCAGGGAGCAGAGAGCAGTGCTGTCTTACCAGGGCCCACAGAGACGCTTCATTAACCCAATTAAGCAGGTGGATGGAGAGGGTCTCTCTGATAATTTACACCTTACTAATGAAGTGTGTGACTCTTAATCTCCTCCAAACAAGATACACTCATGAAACACTGGTGCAAGGAAAGGGGAAATTAATTAGGTGAAAAAACTATGAGATTATAGCAGAGGGATTCCAACGAGGCAACTGTAACATGGCTGGTGATTCATTTGTGCCTGTCTTAAATTAATGTCTGAGCTGTCAAGTAAATAAGACCCAGCATTATTTTGGCTTAAAAGACATTCTCACCAGGCCTAGAACGAGGCACCTTATTTTACTGCATTGCACACCATTTTCCATGCCCCAGCTGCCTGAATGACCCTGAGGTGAATCAATCCCCACTCCAAGCAGAGTTTGGCCTTTCCCTGAGATGTCTGGTGGAGGGTTAGGAGGAGCTGCTTGTTTTCTGCAACCATGTAGTGACAGCTTTGTGTCACAGAAATGTCTGCCTGGCTGCCAAGCCCACATTTGGGTCAGGGAGATGTGGCTGCCCCGTCCTTGGAAGGGTTCAAGGCCAGGTTGGATGGGGCTCAGAGCAACCTGGTCTTTAAGGTGTCTCTCAACCCAAACCATTCTGAGATTCTATGAAATCGTGGTCAGCAGAGACCTTCAGCAGCCTGAGGGCTGGATGCCCAGAACAACATGATTTCTTCTGGCCTTCAGTGGCACTGGAAGATCTCTACAAAATTCCCTGTCCTGCTTAGGGGCTGGGGAAGGATCTCCTCAAAATTGGGGGTGAGCCTGACTCAGAAGATTGCCTAGTTTGTACCCTTTATAAGACACTGCTCAACTTGTGGTCGTGTACCACCCCTCTGCCTCCAGGGAGTGAGGTCTTCAATGTGTAGGGAGTGAGAAAGCTCCCAAAATGCGTTTCATCCCTTAAATTGAACTGCTGGCCACTGAAAGACTCCCAGAGTAGCAGATCTGAGCAGATTTAGCACTGGAAATTGTATTCTGTCCTAAAAGGAACTCGATGAATCCAAGGATTTCAAAGCTTTTGGCAAACACAAATTAAATCAGCAATTAATTAAGCACTCCTCGTAAAATATGATCACTCAGTAATGCCAACTGTGGGCATTCACAAACTGTGAGTCCAGCTCCCCAAAATTATGAGATTGGCTTAAAAAAATCACGAGATTAAAACCCCAAATTGTTGCATTTTCTTTATCCACCATCTGGCTTCTCAGCCTCTAGGGTAAACATGCCTCGTGTTTTCAACTGCAAGGGTGAGCCACTTACTTAAAACCATGAAAACTGAGATCCTGGTGCTTCATAATGACTCCAACAGCTCAGGCTTTCGGAAAAATGCCAAAAATCCTAAGACTGATTATAGAATCAGAAGAATTTGCAGTACTGATCACTTGTAACTAAAATGTATTTGGCTCAGCAGCTATTTCCAAATGCAGGAACCCAGTGCAAGAGGTGCTGGAGAAGGAAAAACAAAGACTCTCCGTCCTGATCAAAACTGCAAGAGAATTTAGGTGGATGAGATACACTGACAGAGGCAGGATGTCGTGCAGTCCTTGTTGGAATTTAGCCAAGGCACGGCAGATAAACACATCAGTTCTCCTGAAAACTCTTCTGGGATTGTTAATTATTACAAATAATTGTTCCTGTCTCTCTGGGAGGTGGTTGCAGGCAATACCACAGCACCAGGCACTGTCTGTGGGGTGATGGCTTCATATGGAGCCACAGATGTGAATGCCACCCCCAGAAACCCCAGTTCCACAGCCCTGACAGACAGTTTGTGTCAGGAAAATCCTGTCTCAGGCTGATCCGACTTAGCTTGTGAGACAGGGCCATTTTGGTGGCAGGGCTGGCAGCCACCGCATTACTGTCTGGGGAAGAATTTATGCTGCAGTGGGAATGGCAAATTATCTGGAGGGAAAAGTAGCTGCAGCAGGGCCATGGCTGGCCAGAACCAGGAAAACAGATTTCAAACTAATGTAAACAGCTTGGGTTTATCACCGGGTTTGCAGGTTCAAAAATAAATATCATCGTTTTCGTGGTCCGAAATTTGGTTATTTTCTACTGACACTTCGAAAATGTAGTTTTCCAGTGACCTTGAAAACCACTTTAAACGTATTTTGCAGTAATTTAAAAACCTGAGGTTAATAAAAGAGATTGAGAGAAAGAAAGGAAGCCTCAATTCTTAAAGCAGGCCTATTTGTCAAGGAAGGGAAGATGAACTTGCAGCCACCTGAGCATCCCAGCACATGTATTTTAGAGAAAACCACTTCTAATGTCTTCACCGCAGCAGGATCCTCTGGGCATCAAGAAGCTGTTTTCTCCGAGGAGAAACATTATAGCAGTGCTTAGGATAGGCTCTGATCTTTGCACCTAAACCTATTTAAAGTGACATTAATGGTTTTGTGCTGCTATGAAATTACCTTGGGCCAGGGCGAGCCCTCGCTGGCCGCGCGCTCCGCCACGGGAATCGAGGCACAAACAGGTTGAGCTACAGACAAATTCCTGCACTGAGCACCAGCCAGGGCTATTTGAGCAAAACAGATACAGCCTCTGACTCAGAAGCTCAGTGCTGCAAGGAATGGAGGTGATAAGGGGGAGGGCTGACCTCGTTTTTATGGTTATTCTTTAAGCACCTCTGCTGATGGACCTTCAGGCCAAGTTGTGAATGGTCAGTGGTCCCTGAGGATTCCACCCCAGCCCAGAAAACCAGCACCAGGAGGAGCTCCCACACACACAGGGCTGTGGGCAGGAGAAGCAGTTCAGATGCAGAAGATATTGGTTAACCTGTGAGCTGTGCACCTCAGAATGTTTCTCTCCACTTGGACCCGTTCCCTGCTTTCCAACGGATGTTTGTGTACTGGATAAAGAGGTGTCTGTGGATAATTACAGTGTCTCAGTAATTAATGACAGGACCCATCAGTGGTGTGTTTCTCACCTTGGTAGTGCCCATGCCCTCACAACAGAACCAAGCACCTCACCAAGCTGCTTCTTTCTCCAAAAGATGCACCAGCAGGTCACGGATAGGTTAAATATGGCAACTCTGAGGGGCTTTTTTATTCTGTGTGCAAACCTGGTTATAAAGCTTATCAAGAAGAGAGGCTTGGTATCACAGTCTAGTACTCATAATTAATCCTGGAGACAGCACGGATTTAGATTCATTGGGGCTGACTTCAAATTAAAAAGTCACTATTAGCATGTGAAACAGACACCATATGTTATGTATTAACACTGCAGAGGTTACAGAATGTTGTGTATTTTTTGTTTCAAGTGAGATAGGTATAGATGTGTCCTTTTCAGTGTTTTCTTTCCCATAAAGTAGTCTCCATTAGGGGTGGTGGAAGATGACTTTAGAGAGATTGCTCTGCCAGGATCTATTTGTATGCAGACGCCCATATAGATGTGGTCCTTGTTTACAGAGCCATTTGGATTTGTACTTATAAAATTGTGCTGGGTTTATGTGTATTTTATATGATATTACTACAGCTAAAATACAATACTGATCAGTACACACACTGATCAAATAGAAAAGGCATGCACACATCAAAATATGTGATATATTTACACATACAAATAACCCAAAATGTGGAGGGAAATGCAGTCTAAGGATATATTTGGCAGCAGCCTGTAAAACCTCATTGTACAGGGAGTTAATACAACGTTCTCAGTGTCTCCAGTCATCTGAAATTTCAGTTTAAAGTTTTTGCACAATCACAGCCAACATAAAATGCAGCAGGAAATCGCCATTAGTCAAATGTGGTCGTCTAATCCCACTGCAAAATGGAGCTTTTTCATTTTTATCCTGCCACGGGTTAGTTTGTGATTTCATATGTCAGATACATCAATTCTGCCAAGGAGAGGAGATGGGGAAGAACAAATTAAAAATATAGCCTCCTTTGCTCGGGGGGAAGTAGGGAGAGCAGGTCTTTGTAGGGAACAGTAATAATGATCTCATTTGAGAGACTTTCTGGGTTTGATTCTTTGCTGCCCTTCCTCATAGTTAATTATACCCTGGCAAATTGAGGGCCCGAGCAGCAAATCCAGATGAACAAGTATTCCCTCTTTTCTGCTGGAATTGGACAGGGAGAGTGCACGTAGGGACCTCATCCTTGGACATGTCCATGCCAGGGATGAGAGCCCTGACTGGTCACTGGTGGGAAAACCTCTGTTTTTATGTCTCCCTCCTTCTTTCCTTCATCTCATTTTGCTCCTCACTCTCTCCCACTTTCTAATTCTCTCCCTTCCTTCATGCAACCACTGGGATAAATACAGCAACAACCCCTCTCTTCCCAGAGCCTCATGCTTGGGAGGATATTTGTGTGTGCCACACTCTGCTTGATGATTTGTCTTAAGATAATTATTTCTAATGGCTGTTGTTGTTTTTCCTGCAGAAACTGTAATGTAGCCCCTTTTGTCTCATTGGCTGGAGCCTGTTGTTTCTGTAAGAAAAACAATAGGCCCTCAGATTAGGACTGCATATTATGGCTCTACTAGCACAGCAGGCTTTTGGTATTGGTACCAATCCTATCAATTCCTGGCATCCTTCCCCCTTTACTCCTGGTAATTAATCTTTTCATGAATGCTGTCACATTTAGAGCCATTTCATTAAGTTTCTGCTTCCTACATTTTTATGTAACTCCCCGCATCCCTCATCTGCTCCATCAGCTGGAGAGAGGCAGAGCTGGGTGGCTCATCCCTCTTCCCTCCCCGTGGAACAGGCAGTCCCATCCATGAAGTCACAGGCTGATGACAGACAGGCAGATTCATGCTTCAGACAGCCTGAAAGGGGCAAAATTGAGCCATCAAAAATTAGAAAAAGCCCCTAAGAATGAAGCCCGTGGGATGTGATTCCCATTTCCCAGATGTATGTGCATAGCAAAGGCCGGATAGGGAAGGACTTACACACCTTGTGCAAATACAAAATGTTTTTCATGTGAAACACTGCAGGTTTTTCAAAGCAGGAACAGGATTTTGGGACAATCACTTCCTCCTGCAATGCAGTGATGCTCCTCCTTCCTCCTCCTCTTCCTCCTCAATAAGTATCTCCCACAAAATGCACAGCCTCAAACCATTTCTGTAAAGCAGGAGGTTTTCTGGGTAAGGGAAGGAAAAAGGAGGTTTAAAGCCCTTTTTGCTGCTGTCCCTGCAGACTGTCATCCCAGGTTGTGGAAGGGAGGTGGGTTGGGTGGCTGCAGTGCACATCTTCTTAGGGCACAGCAGCGGGGTGAGAGACAAAAGCTTGTATTCCCAGCCCTGCCTCAAGTGACCTTGTGCAACCTCTTAATTACTGCAATTACTTGCCTCCTGAGATGACATTATTAGGCCGTGCTCGGTAATAAGGGCTGTGAAGTTCACAGAATTATTTGTGCCGGTTGGTGGAAGAGCAGGGAGTAAAACACACGGACATCTTGTGGCTCCCAAACCAGCCCAGGGTCAAAAGGGGTTGATTGATGGCTCTTCCCCGAAATTTGGGGTTGGTGGTGTCTCCCAGTGTCAGGTTTGGAGCTGGGATCTTTTCAGTGTGGCATCTGCAGTGAGGCTGTGATGTGGCTGCACCTAAACCTGTTTTACCAGGGACAGAAAACAGCAACTGTCCCCCTCCAGTGCTGCCCATCTGCCAAATTCCATGTTTCTCCCCCAAATCAAACTCCTAAATGGTAAAATACCAGTTACAAAATTTGAAAGGGTTAAACCCAAATGCTGCTGAAGCCAATTTTTAGCATTAGCAACACTAATTCAAAACTCCAAAAGGCTGGGGCATTTTGCTGTCCTTGGGGAGAAAAAAAGAAAAAAAAAACAACACATCTAAAAACCCTGAAACAAACAACTAAAAGCAGACAGAACTGCAGAATTCACCCTAAGGCAGGGAATAAACATCGAGGATCTCAAGTGAAGTGTTTAGTTATTGAGAAGCAACAGCAGCTGAAAACAGGAGAGTAAATAGAAAAAAACTAAACAGCCTTAAGTGTAATCACTGGTACCTCCAGTGACAGCTGTAGCTGGTTCTGGTTTTGGCTGAAGCTGCTGGGATGGAGCTACAGCCCTCCCACCTTGATGTTTGCTTGCAGCAGGTGTGACAAGGTGGCTGCCACCCAACACCTGCTGCTGCCCTGGTCAGTTCTGACCTGGAGGCTTCATGTTTGGCTGGAATGACCCACAAGGATGCCAACCCTCCTCAGCACCAGCTGCAAGCCAAGCCCTGGTTCCTCACTCCCAGGCTCCTCTGCCTGGCTGCTCCCATGCCAGGGGAACCCCCAGGGCAGATGCCCTGCTCAGGTTCCCCATCCATCACAGAATTAGAAACGGGTGCTGAATGGTCTGTTTGGGGAAAGGGTGGAGCTGCATGGAAGAGAAGGGGCAGGAATGTCAGTCTGCCCTCTGCAGAAGGATATAGATACGGGTATAGAGGGCCCATGGAGAAACTCAACTCTGTGGTTTTTGGGTGGAAGGAGGTGCCGTGCCAAGCCAGGCAAACAGGAGGGGGAAAAGCCCAAGGCACTCGCTGGGGGCTGCAGGGAGTGAGTTCCAGTACCCTTTATCCCTTGTGAATAATTCAGCTGCTCTCTCTGTGCATCTTCTTCTCCACTGGAGTCAGAGGGAGCAGCCCTGCCCTCCCTTCAACATCTGCCTGGCAATTGTATTATGCTACATCCTTGGGTTTTTTTCTGCTTGGGAGCTTTTTTTCCTTTTTTTTTTTCTTTATTTTTTGTCCACTGACACCTCTGTAATAGAGGAGGTAAAATATTTTTCATTATCCTCTCCCCAGAATGTGGAAATCTTCAAAGAGGAGGTAGGAGGGAGGTTAGCTCCTCCAGCCTTATTTCCCTACTGCTGCCATTCCTTGGCTGTTCATCACAAAATGAGCCCACACGCCCATTGCATTGTGGCACCGAGCCCGTCGTATGTTTTGCCTTTTCTTTCTTTTTATTTCTTTTTCCTCCTAAAATTATTTCACGTTGCAAACCTGGCCATTATTTCATGCTGTTTAAACTATATTTGTAGTCTTTGATCATACATAAGTAGACTGAAGTAAACTGCTGATAGTGAAGATATTGTTCTCTGTGTTTCTCCTCTCGCTTTGTTCATTTCATTATGCCTATAAGCTCGCACAAAATGTTCATTGTGGTGGTGCACCTTTGTTATTAATTCTTGTGGTGCCCCACATATTTTTATGAAACGTGGCTCATTCACAAATGGAATGATTAGGGAGTCCATGCCAGTGTGCACGGGTGTATTTCACACACAACACACAATTATTTGCACCCCAAACACTTATTTATCCCCATAAACAGAGGGACCAAACCATCGTGTCCTATTTATGTCCCGGAAATACTTCATAATCCAGCTTGCCAGGGATCATTGTCAAACTAAAATCTTGTTGACTTATGGACATATATTGCTGCCTTGAGACCTGGTACAACAGCACAGAGACACAACAGCAGCCAGAAATATCCCACCCAGGATTTCAAGGCAGGTACAGCAGCCCAGGACATCCCACTTGACACCTGCGTGTCTCCTTATCCATGGCACCATTATTTACAAGGAAGCAGAGGAGTTGAACAGATAACTTCATCATGCAGCAAGGAGGTGGGAACTGATCTGTGGTGTTGAACCCCGGCCTGGCTCCTGCTTCCTTCATTTTTCAGCCCCATGGATGAGGACAGGCCATGCTGGAGGGTCAGGCTTCTTTTCAAAGAGGACAGGTACCTAATCCCACTGACTGGCCTCGTTTAGTGGGAGACAGATGTCCCGTTCCCAGGTTGCTCTGCAAATCACAGCGAGTCACTCCATCAAGTAATTAAAAAGCTGCCCATGTGCAGGACGTGGATAAGCTTCTCTCCAGCCCTGACTCTGCTCCACGCCTGCGTGTCTGCCGTGTGCAGAGCACAAAGGTGTGATTTCTGTACGATTTATCCAATGGATCTTCAGCCTACTTTAATTTGTCCTTATCATTTTTTAGTCTAGTTACTAGGAAAGAGAGAGGTAAAAAAACTTCAATTTTTTTGCTCCTGAAAAACAACAATCCTGCCCCTCCAGCTCAGGTCCAGTTGTGCAGGGAAGGTGAAATAGGAGAGCAGGTGTGAGGTGTGATGAGAAGAAGCTGCTGAGCTACATCCATAGAACCAGAGATCCATAGAATATCCTGAGCTGGAAGAGACCCACAAGGACCAGCAAGTCCAACTCCTGGCCCTGCACAGGGCAACTCCTGAGCAGGGTGACTACAGGAGGCCCCAGAGTCACGTCAGAGCAGGGGACAAGGTGGTCCCTTCCAGCCTATGAAGGAAAGACTTGGGATTTGGCACGAGAAAGCTTGCCCAGAGAGGTTGTGGCTGTCCTATTCCTGGAAATATTCAAGGACATGTTGGACAGGGTTTGGAGCACCTGCTCTAGTGGGAGGTGTCCCTGCTCATGGTGAGGGGGTTGGAATAAGCTGGTTTTTAAGGTTTTTTTCTTTCTAATTCAAACCATTTTGTGATGATTCTATGACGATGATTTCCCTTCATGTGTGTCTCAGGTGAGGTGGGCACATGCTGCTGCAGATGTTCCCAACAGCTGCTTTTTTGCCACTTGCAGAGGGGTTTTCCATCCTTAAATGGCTTCATTCTGATATGTAATGGGGTAACCAGTAACTGTTACTGGGGTAACCAGTACTCTGTGATAGGTTCCAGTAACTCAGCGTGCACCCTGTGATTTGTGTTTTAAAGCCCCAAACTCTTCCTTAGAAGGCATCTTCTCTTTCTAGCCTTGGTAAATACAGTGTCCAATTGCAAAATGCTGATATTGTGCAGCATGGAAAAGGCTTTTTTCCCCCTGAGTTTTATTATATACAATTGATTATACACCATTTTTCTCTCCTTCTGAAACCTGCACAATTGGACTCATGTCGCCAGAAGAACCTGCTGTTACCCAGCCCCAGGGAGAAGAAACAGAGAACAGGAAGAAAGACGTGTTTTAAAGCTCTTAAAAGTTTTAAAAAACCATTTCTCTATGAAACATCTTGCAGCTCTGTGTACCAGGGGCCTTGTGATTGTCACACAGTATTGGGGCCACCACAGCAGCGTGAATGCACTCCTGTGTGAGCATTTCCAGGCAGGGATGAGCTCGCTGCCATCCCTCTTCCTGGCCTGTGTCCTTCCACAGTCAGGGTACCAGTGCCTTTTTGCACCTCACAGCCTGCCAAGTCAAGGGCCACAATGCCCCAGAAATCAGTGGGGACCAAATGAAACTCGAGGATGGGTTTGCTGAATGAAGGGTTTGACTCCTGGTCCGGAGGCTGTAGAAGAGCAGAGCCTGGCTAAGAGCAGAGATGTGGCAGAAGAGAGAATATCAAGCCAGAGATATGGCCCAGAGGTGGCTTTTTGGAGCTTGGGTTGTGCTTCATCAGCAGACTGGTCTGGTTGCCCAGTGCCAGTGGAGCTGTTGGTCTGGCTCAGGGAGGGCAGCAGCCAAGCAGTGATGACCACACTGGCATCCACTGGCCCAGCATTGCTGCTGTGGGTCCATCCTCCCAGGCCTGGGCTGCACAAGGTCTGGGCTCTCTGCCCCTCACTCCACTCATAGATGGACCATGAAAGAGCAGGGACACAGTGGGAGATGTGGCATTGACCTCTGGGTGAGCAGGGAAGGAGCATGGGGCATATTTCCTGGGTTGCCAAAACATCAGCAGATATCTAAGGTCTTTTCCCTGGGGGTGGTGGCCACCTGGATGCCCCTGTGAGCCCTTCTCACTGCCACCAGCCCAGAGCAGCCCTTGGCTGTGTCACCAGCAGTAGCTGGGCCCACCAGTGCCCCCGACTCTGCCCAGGTGACACACAACACACAGCATTTACACACAGGAGGGACCACCTGAAGCTCCACTCCCAGCTGGGCTGAGCCACAGCCACCTCACCATCTGGCTGCTCTCTGCATCCTGCTGACATGGAACTGCCAGGGGAATCATCCTCACCGAGCACCAGGTGAGCTGAGTTTAACTCAGAGCATCACAGGTGGTGGGAATGGCTTGAGCCTCCAGATGCTTCTGGGAGGAAAGGGGAGGATGCTAAAAATATTCCCTGGAATCCTAAACTCAGATTGGGTTGGGTCAGAAGGGACCTTTAAGGTCATCCTATCCAGCACCCTGCAATAAATAGGGACATCTTCAACTAAAAAACCCCTCACTGACTTGGTTCACATAAAAATAAGAGCATGTAGAAAAAGAACTGTCGTTTTTAGTGTGGGGGTTCAAAGACTGGATCACCATTCGGGTGGTTATCATGGCTTATTCCTTTACAAAAATGAAAAAGTAACCTAACACAGAGACAGCTTGTAAAGACCCAAACTAGCCTTCCTAACTGTGAGCATTTCCACAGCCTCCAAATTATCCTCTAATCTCAATTATATATATGAATATAAATACACACACACTATCCTTACTAGCTGGGAAAATTCCCGTGGCTGGGAGTCCCCAGATCATCCTCTGGGTGTGATTAAATATACACACACACACACAAATAAATAAGTAAATAAATTACTAAAGAAATAAATAATAAATTTGCTTAAGGGAAAAATGCCCAAGATTTTCTCCATTTTTTTTTTCTATCACAGCTGATAAATCATTATGATTCCCTATTATGATTTATTATTGCAGTATAGCTCAGCATTGCCACAGCTTTTGGGCACCACAGTTTTGCTACCCATGAGGGTAAAAACACTTTGTGTGGATAAGCTGTAATTTTAGTGACTGAGAAACACTGAGGGATTGGGAAGGAGCAGTAAATACACGCTGCTGGTGTAGAGAGTGGCCTTCCAAAAAGGATTTCAGGGTTGAATGCTGTCTCTGTTTACCCCGTGTAAATCAGGTGGAACTCCACTAAAGCTAATAGAGGTAGTCTGGTGTCAAGCCCACGCGGATAAAAGGATCAGGCCCTCTAAGCTTTAAAGTTATGAGTCTTTTCAAACTGCAGATCTACTGTCATCATTTCAGTGATTACTTCTCTCTTTTTTTTTTTCCCCCAACACACAAACATAAAATAATAACAAGATTATCAGATTAAAGAGCCAAAGAACAGCCAGTTTATTATATTCCTGTGTCTAAAAACACTCAAATCTTATAGGTTTCCTTCCCATTCTGCATCTTGAGGGGGGGATCAGTATGTTTGTTTTTATTTGTTTATATATTTTTTAATGGAAGCCTGTATGGCTACATAGGAAAATAAAACAGCCATAATATTATGAATTGCACGGTGCACTCAGCAAGTGAAGAAACACTCCCAGACCTCCAGAACAACCCTTCTGAACATTTCAACTTTAAAAAAAAATAGAGTCTTTTCTTTCTTTCTGGAGAAGAAATGAGAGGACAAACAGAATGAAAAGGACAGAGCTGTTTAAAGCTAAAAATACGCAAATGCTGCATTCCTTCTGGGAGAGGGAAAAAACCTCACAACCCAGCACCTCGGCACCAGTATAAATTATTTAAATCAGCGATGGTTTGCGTTAGGGGTCTCGAACAGATTGCATAACTGTTGCACAACTAATGTGTACAAGTGTGTCACTAATTTAATTTTAATTTTACTGTATGAGTTTGTATAAGATCCCCCAGCTGTCATGTGCTCATCATCTGTCACAGAACTATCACTAAGCCATGCTGGGCTAAGACAGGATTATAAACGATGAACTGCCATGTGCTCTAAATCTTCTTATTTGCCTAGCCTGGAAGGTATGCCCTGCAAAATTTGATTGGCAGGGCGCTGTATTCTGTCGATTGACTTTGAAGGCCCCTCTGTATTGGCGCGGGGGGCGGCTCTCAGTGGCCGTATTGACTGTCACCTGCTGACTCCAGCACGTGCCTGACCCCGGGCCTGCACCCAGGCTCCTTCGTGGCACGCCGCGCCCGGCGCGCCCCGGTGGCACGTGCGGCACACCCGGGCATATGGCTGGGTGCAGAACGGAGCAACCGAAGCCAAGCAAGCCCCCGCGCTGTTATTACGGCAGATGGGGGAAGCGTGGCATTCAATATTAAGACAGATGCCACCTCCTTATTCCACCTGTCTGGAACTTGGACATGGGACAGAATGAACTGTCTGCCTAATAATTAAGGAAACAAAGAGTGCATTTATGCAGCTCAGCGGAGCTCCGGCTCTGCGGCGCATGCACGGGAATAATTGTTGGCGATAACAATAAGGAAACGTAGAGCGGGGCTCATCAGATGTTCGGATACGTACACACAATTACAGTAGGAAACTGTACTGTTCCCAGCTGCTTTTGCAGCCTTTTATTTAGGCTGGTTGTGTATTAAGTGAAACAAGTTGGCTGGCATTATTACTATTATAAATAACGCTTTAAAATTACAGTGAAGTTCCCGAAATAACAAAGCGCCTACCGTTCCCCCTAACAGTCCCCGCTGCTGTTGTGCTGTGCCCTTTCTTGCAAATTTGCTCTTTGCTTCTCAGTAGTCAACTGTTTTTGTTGCAGCCAGAGAGAAGAAAAACATTCCTTCCAGGACCACTATTATTGTTGCGTATTTTTACACAACAATTTGCCTCTTTCTTTGGCGTTGTTAAGGAAAAAAAAAAAAAAAAAGATAACTGTGTAAAAAAGAAGGCCTGGCTTCTCGGTATTTGTGCTATGTTACATTTGTTATTTAATCCTGCTTAATTTGGAACCAATTATGGTTGGACCCGCCGTGCTTTGTGATGGGAATGGTTGTGCTGGGGAAGGCTCGATCCTCCCTGGGTTGGAGCCTGGGCTCGGGGTGGCAGCAGGGCTGGGCTGGTGGCACTGGCCACGCTGTGCCATGGCCCTGGTGCAGCCCATGTGTCCCCAGGACCCCGCAGAGTTTGGGGTCTGGGGTTATGGCGTGGGCTCTGTAGCTCCTCTGTGTTGGCCAGGCTCTGGTCTGAGGCCTCCCAAGTGGCTGGCCCGAGATATGGACCCCATTTTCAGGGTGAATTCCTCCCTCCCAAGGGAAACCCTAACCATGGAAAAATCCAGTGCTGCCACTGGCAGCACCAGTCTCCCTGTTGTGTATCTGCACAGACCCCCAAGTTCAGTGGAATTAGGTGCTTGCACACAACACTGAACAGGTGTGGGTGTGTTGGCTGGGCAGAGACATTTCTCTGTAGAAGCAATATGCAATTAATGCCTATGATTGAGGACCTAACGTAATCCAGGAGGTATTTTTAGTATCTACTTACCTACCTCCGACCCTCTTTTAAATGCCTTGTACTGATGTGATCACGCCCATCCTTAAATCTTTCTAATTAATTTTGTTCTCTTTTGACTGAATGAATTCAAAGGCAGCTTAAAAAAAATCATCTGTGTGTCTGTCCTGGGATTTGTCTGTAGATGGCAATTGGAACAGAGATGAATAAGTTGCAGAGAATGAAAATGCAGGAGCAAGTGTTAAGGGCATGTTTACTGTGTATACATTATATACAAGATTAAGGACACTCAGAGTGCCTATTGTCTCAGCAAGCCAGGAAAGTGGGCTTTTATGCTTATATAGATACCTTTGTAATACACTCTGGCAGATACATATATATAATCTCTATAAATAAAAATGAATAATTGAATTAAGGTAGAAAGATCATGTGTACGCCACAAGCAAAGCTTGGTCCTCACATATATGTGCACATACAAGTATATACACTCATTTAGACACATATACATTTAAATATTTACAGTATAATCTGACTAATTAAACATCATAGATGGGTGTGTTATTTAAATATATACTCAGACAGGCATGCTGAACCTGCTGTAGTTCTGTAATAATTCTGTAATTCTGTAATCATGGGCTGTTCTATATTGCTCTTTTCTAATTTATAACAGATGTATTTATACCAGATAGCTTGTCCTCAGGAAAAAAACTACCAGAAGTATCAGACTCTCCAAAGCACAGAAATCACATGCAACAAATTGCAAAAAGTAATCAAAGCCCAAACTTTTTTTTTGGTAGTAGTAGAAAAGGCAGCATTAAAAAAGATACAGATACATATTACAAGATGAGGATCAGTTTGAAAAGATCCCACAATATCTGTTACCAAGAGCTTTGTTAATCTTTAAAAACCTAGAATGATTATTTATACAGGAGCTGTGAATTAACCAGGCTCTAATAAATAGCTCACAGGCACGTGTGTCAAGATTGTGCTTTTTGTTTTTATATGTGTCTGCATTTGAGCAAAAAAAAAAAAAAAAAAAGAAAAAACGAAGCTATTATTTGTTGATTTTTTTTCTGTAACAATTATTTCAAATTAAAAGCCCATCTGACGAAAGGCATATGGATGGAGAGGGGGTTCAGTCCTAATTGAACAAACCAGGACTCGTGAGGTTAATTACAGATATTAACGCTGTTGTTCTTCAGCTTCTTGCCCTCGTGAAGGCTCCAGCTTCCAAATGACCTGGCTCCAACAATAAGACTCTCTTTAGCCCATTAACTAATTGATAAAAATGTGAGTGTTTAGAATGAGTCTAATTAAATCACCGAGCCTTACAATTACGAGTCCATTTGGTAGCTGTCGGGAGATGGGTAACCTCAGCTGGCATTGTAGGCGAATAAAAGATAAAAATAAAAGGGAGCTTAACCAAAGATCATTTTGAAAGCTGTTCATTTGAAGACAAAGTACACATTTGCCTGAAATGTATACATACACCACTTCAGACTAGCACAGTGTCTTGAAAAGAAAATGGAGCGTTTAGCAATCATGATTTTTTTTTTCCCAGTGCATGCATGAAATTCTCAACAGGCTGTGTGATGGAATGAGCTGCTTTTATAATAATTTCTGAGTTACAGGGAATACCCAGATGCTTTGAGAGTGCCCAAACCATTGATACCAGGTACCTCTATGTTATTAATAATTTCTTCTCTCGCTTTTTCATAACTGCAAACTCTCTACAGGCTGGCATCCCTCCATTCCCATTCTGGTTGTGGCTGCTGCTGCAGGGACAGTTTTGAGGTGTCCCATTGGTAACAGAGACAGATTTGCTCATCCACAACGCAGGTTCCCTTGGTGAAGGAGCTGGAAAATGCCTGGTGTGTGAAGGTTCCTGTTGAAGCTGCGCCTAATGTCCTAAGCATCACAGGTAATTTTCATCTCACTGTGTCAGGCAGAGATTTAGATCTAAAAAAAGGATGCAGAGGTGGGTGACGAGGTTTGCTGAAGTAATGGCTTCCACAGAAGGAATCCTAAACTGACAAAGCCTTCCCTGGTCAGAAAAGATAGAAGTTGAATATGACAAGAACCTTTAATATAAAAAGAGGGATGGAGAAGGTGATCAGGAAAGAGGATGCAGTGTCTCATGGCAATATCAACCAGAATGATCATTTGATGGATTCCAAAACAAATGAATGAGGTCATGTTTTTTGCTGTTAAGCTGCTGAACTCATTGCCAAAGGAAGTTTTAGGTGCCAAAACTTTAAATCATAAAGCTCCTAAACCAATCAATGGAATAAAAATCCACCCCAGACCAATAAATGCAAAGACACTGTCTCTGTCTTGGGAAGTCTCTGAGCTGCAGATGTCTGGAAAATGGAACAAAACATAGGGAAATTTTCACTGTCTACCCTGCCCTTATGGTCTGCAGCCATTACCAGTTACAAGATGCTGGGATAAACTGGGATTTTTTTAGTTCACTCCAGGACTGCAGTTTGTAGGGTGTTAGGGTGCTCCAAAGTGAGTGGGCTATAAAAAAGCACATCCAGGATGGTGTCACAGGCACTCAAAGGGACTGGAAGGAGCTTTGCACAGCTTGTGCACAGCAGAGAGTGTGAATACCAAGCTCATCTTGTCAGTGAACACTGGGAGCTGTGTTTTGGACAATCTGAAATATGGCCAGGGAGTGAACTGCACTTATGGCATGTTTTGGCTCCCTGCATCTCTCCGAGGTTTGTCTCTGCTCAGTGATGAAGTGGCCAGCACAACGATTTGGAGGTAGTCATGTGTGGACTGGGAGTCCCTTCCCTCCGGGGATGCATTTCCATTTATTTCCCAGGATGGAAATCTTAAAAAGTCAAATCACAGTAAGATAAGCAAATCCCAAGCAAGTTTCTGTGTCAGTACAAAGAAATCCTCCTGCTTGCTGCCTGGCCTCTTTCACTGACTGTCAAAACACAATTTTGAGGATATTCAGGAAATCTGGAGGATGAAATAGTGGAGGTGCATGGCTTGACCACACGAAATGCTTCACACCAGCATTAACACCAAATTCACCAAGTCACAGCTCTCAGGTGTCCTCATCTGCAAGTGCTTTCTGCACAAGCAGGAAAAATATCTGCTATTTAAAAAAAAACCCGAAGAGGCCAATCCTCACCTTCCTTTGTCACAGCCTCTCAAATCTTTCTTCCTTGGATAAGGAAGTCTAGCTCAAAAATTATAGAATCACAGAATGGCTTGGGTTGGAAGGGACTTCAGTTCCAACACCCTGCAGGGACACCTTCCATTATCCCAGGTTGCTCCAAACCCCATCCAACCTGGCCTGGAACATTTCCAGGGCTGGGGCAGCAACAGCTTCTCTGGGCAGCCAAGATAAGCATTGATCCTTCTCTTTGCTCTTCTGCTCCTGCTTCCTCCTGTCTCCACAGGACATCCCTGTAGATGCCTCTCCCCACTTTATTATATTATTGATTTCCTCGGCTTTGGGTTCAGGCCCCACAAAGTGATGGGATGTTAACAGAGATCCTAAGCCAAGCAGGGCACCAGCCGTGTGGCCACGGATCTGGGCTCAGATGGCATTTCAGGTGTTGTGAGGAGGCAAGGCAGAAAAGCAGACTTGGATCTAGCCAGAGCTTAGTTCATTTCCGGCTTTATCGATATTTAACCAGTCTTGGACGGGGCCCAGGAGGGAGCTGGCAGCCAGTTCAGAGCATGGAGCACAGGTGTGATGTACTCCTGCCAGTTTGCCTTGCTCCCAAGATGGGCAGCTGTGCTCTGCTGTGCTGGATGAGGCTTCCAAGCAGCCTTCCAGGGTAGCCCAAGGTAGGGCCTGCATCCTTAGATTAGCCTTGGAATGGCAGATAACCACGGGAAGGTCCTGGAGAAATGAGATCTCGGAGAAATGAGATCTCCTGGGTGGATCAGAATGAAAGAGCAATTCCAGACACTGCTGCTCTTGGGGTATCCAGGAGAGGGGCTGTACCCTCTCACAAACCACTTGGAGAGAAAAGGATGGGAGCCTTTCAGTAAAGGGAGCGTGTTCCAACCCTGCAAGACTGTCTTCCCTCTGCCAAGCACCAGGGCTTCTGCCTGCTCTGGATTGACCCTCAGCCAAATGGCAGAGATCCACAGCTCTGCCTCAGCCAGGATTTGGGAAAGGGGGGAATGGCACAGCCAGGCAGGGGGAACTGAGGCACAGAGCTGGAGCAGCAGGGGGGCCGTGGCACAGAGAGCTCTGCTGCCCCTCTGCTGGGAATTCACACATCTTTGGAGGAATAGAAATGGGGAGAGTGAGTCTGGTGGGATGGGAGAAGCTGAAAGATTTGGGAATTCTGAGCTTTTTCCAAGAAGGGATCAGTGGGATTTTGAGAATTCTGAGCCCTTCTCAGGGAGGGATCAGTGAGATTTTGGGAATTCCAAGCTCTTTCCAAGGTGGGATCAACAGGACTTTGCGATACCTGAGCAATCCCAGGACACCATTCCAGCAGTTCCAGTGGAGCCAGGAAGGATAAGGCCAGGATCAAGGCCAGCTGGGAAAGGGATGGGAAATCCATGGAAAAGGGGAGCTGGGAATGGTGGGAAACCCTTGGAGACCCCATAAATCCATGGAAAAGGGGAATTCACACAACTTTGGAGGAATAGAAATGGCAAGGGTGAGTCTGGTGGGATGGGAGAAGTTGGGAAGGGAGGAGATTCTGGTGAAGCTTCTGACAGAATGGAGGGGCTCAGTTGAGGCCCCCTGATGTGTGTGTGTGTACTGACACCAAGATAAAAATCTCCATGGAACTCAATTAATTAGTCAAGGGATTTTGGTAGCTGGAAAATCTAAGGATTTGGGCTGGATGAAATGTATTTTTCCTATTTTCCACCTGCCTAAACTTTCCTGAAATATTTCACAGCAGAGATGTAGCTTTTGATAGAAAGGAAAAAAATAACATTTTTAAGAATGAGATTTTGTGTCTTATTGTGAGGGGCAGCAGAGGGATGAGAGGGTCTGTCAGCCCATGGGACACAGGCAGGTATTTCCCAATTATTCATATTTTCTTCCAGGGGTGAAGGCTACTTTCAAGTAGGAAGAGAATATTATAAAGTCCAACATGTTGTAAGTGGGCTTTTGTGAAAAGCCTTGCAAGAGAGTGGAAATAAAATAAAATAATGTAAAATAATGTAAAATAAAATAATGTAAAATAAAATAATGTAAAATAAAATAAAATAAAATAAAATAAAATAAAATAAAATAAAATAAAATAAAATAAAATAAAATAAAATAAAATAAAATAAAAAACGTCCTGAAAGTGTTGGGTCAATACCAAGGACAAATACAGACTGGGCAGAGAAGGGATTGAGAGCAGCCCTGCTGACAAGGTCTTGGGAGTGTTGGTGGATGAGTAGCTTGACACAACTTGGCCATGTGGAAAAGAGAAAGTTCCAGGAAGACTTTAGAGCACCTTCCAGTACCTAAAGGGGCTCTGGGAGAGCTGAAAAGGGACTTTTGACCAGGGCTTGGAGTGACAGGATGAGAGAGAACAGCTTCCCACTGCCAGAGGGTAGGTTTAGATGGGATATTGGGTAGGAATTGCTCCCTGTGAGGGTGATGAGTCCCTGGCACAGGGTGCCCAGAGAAGCTGTGGCTGCCCCTGGATCCTTGGAAATGTCCCAGGACAGGTTGGATGGGGCTTGGAGCAACCTGGGACAGTGGAAGGTGTCCTTGCCCACGGCAGGATGAGATTTATGGTCCCTTCCAACCCAAACCACCCTGTGATTCCATTAAAAAAAAAAACCAAAACAACCTGCTCTAAGAGATTTTCTGAGTTAAGTAATGGACTGCTGCAAGAATTGGTGCCTGGAACACCATCCCCTTCCTATTTGAGGAATAACCCCCTCTTTAATCCTCACCTATCCCTTCCTGCAGTCCCCCCATGCTGCTCCTCCTCTACTCAGCAACAGCTCCCACCTGACTCCTGCTCTGCCACATCACTCCTGTCACCAGAGTCACAGCTCTGGTGGCTGAAATGACAGCACAGCAGAGCAGAGGGCTGGGAGAAAGGCTGGCCACTCAGCAACCTGCCTTGTCCGAGGGAACTCGAGGAGTTTCAGCTTGATTGGATTTCATCACCTTGGATCACACACAGGATTGTGTCACAGGTGTCAATGGAAAAGCATTAAAACAGAGAAAGAAACATAATACAGCTCAAGCACTGATTGAATTTCAGCCACGGAGCTGCCAAGAGAAGGCACCTTCTGCACAGGAAAAATCTCACTGTTTTCCGGGCAGAGGGGATGCAATACAGGAGGCTGAAGAATGGGTGTGGGCAGGGGGGGAGCAAAATAATTTAGAAATGTCTGCAGCAATATCTGAATTGAAGCCCTACCCTGCAAGTCACTGTTTTAAAGATAAAGAAACTACTCACAAATATAAAGTTCCAGACCTGGGCACATCTGGCATAAGGGCAGGGTAATAAAGAAATGGCCCATTAAGGAATGAAATGCTTGTTTAGCACTGACCAGGCCTCCTGCTTTATCTCAGGACTTATCAAAATAATTGTTTGGTAACATACTAAACAAATATTAGTGTGCATTCCACCGTAGGTCCAGGGGAATGAAGAGAACAGGTTTTAATTTTAAGCATAACATCACATCCTCATCCTGTAGACAACACAGGTCATGAGCCAGTAACATTGGTAGGTCTTCATACTACAAGATTCAAGGACACAGATCAGAGAGTTCCACATTTATATTTTATATTTATTTATATTACCCTCGCAGAACTGCCCAGGCTGAGAAAATACTGAATACAATGTTTAGATACACTTAAAACCAGTTCCTTTCCATCCACCAGCCACTGACTTGATCTTTAATGTTCAAAGATAATCAGCAAATTTCAAAATCTTGGGTGAGGTTTGCACAAAGACTTTTAGAAGGCCTTATTTTGAACCTGTCAAAGGCAAGGAAACACTGAGAAAATCCTTTCCAGAGATAGATGGAAGTTGATTTGGCTATGGGGAACAAATGAGCATGTGCTGCATGTATAGACACACTTACACAGATTGTGAAGGTATAAAATATTCTCCCAGCAAGTCCAAAACACTTTCTCCTGCTTTGTTCAAAAAGAGGAGAAGATCCAACCAGCCATTCCTACCACACAGAAACTCTGCAGGCATCATCTCAGGCTTTAAGAAAAATCACTCCCTTGGTTTTATCTTTTTCTCCTTATGCTGAAGCCCCATCCCACTGCTCTGCTGCAGTGGGTCGCTGCAGCAGCTCTGTCTGCCTGCAGGCCTGCCCATCTGCCTCTGAGAATCTAGACTTGATCACAAATGTATTTTTAATGCATTGGTGAAAGCATTTACTTGAAATTATCTCCTTTCCCCTCGGGGAATTTTCAATTAAACAAACACATAATAATTATTTCCTTTAATTACTCATCTCTGCTTACCTGGAGCTAGGGCACCTTTGCCTTGTTACACATCTGAGAGCTGTCAGATTGATTCATTAGTATTTGTTTCCTATTTCCAGACCACAGAGATGTACCACAGGCATTTAAGGAAATGCTGCTGATGTCAAAGGGAATTTTTTCCTCTTGATGAGGACAGCTCAGTTCCTGTGCAGTGTTTGGGAGCCTTTCCCAATGCTGGTTGCAGCACTTGTGGTGAATCACCAAGATTTAAAGGTGGGACTTCATCTTCGAGGTTTTCCTTCATTGTCCCACCCTTCTCAAATACTAAACCCTATGGGAGATGGGATAAGGTTGATTTTTTTTTTCAGTTTTACTCCCCCAAATAACCCATTAGTGATGCTCACTCCCACCTATCCTACCTGGATCCTGCTGAGACCACCTCTAGCAAAGGGATGGGAGAAGGAATTTCTCCTTCAGCCCTGTTCAAACACCACCAAAGTTCTGGGGTTTTTATCCATCTCCACATCCCCACAGAACTCCCCACAGTTCCTGAAACCTGCTGATTTCCTTGGGGAGCAGCACACAGACAGTCAGCTGGGATGCAAACAAAAAAGGCCTGGAAAATAAATCTTATGACCAATATCCTAAATGATTTTTAATGAAACTATGAATTTCAAGCTGGATCTGTCACTCCCATCCCTATCCACTGCCCCTTCAAGCCTCACCAGGTTTCACCTGCCCCTTTCCAAACTCCCACCCAGACCCTGTTATGCTCCTCTTGGAAAATTGTGTATTGATGTCCCAAGGAGGAAGTTAAATAAAATCGATCTCCCTTACACTGCTGAGCAGCCTCAAGCACTGGTGAATCAGGAAAAGACTCTGTGACTTTTACTTCCCACAGAATCCCCTCAGCAGGAAGGAATCCAGGTTGAGTTGTTTGTTCTTTGAAGCTGAGTTCAGAACCTGAGTGTGATGCAGCCATGGAGAGAGTGCTTTCTTGTACCAAAGGAAGCAGAAAAAAAAAAAAATCTAAATATTGCCAGCCCTTCAATCACATCCTAAAATACTCTGTGTTTGCTCAGAGGCAAATGCAAATCTGGCAAATGCAGCACTGAAATAAATTTTCTGAGGCACTAAAATGACCTGGTGAAAGAACCTTAATGTCACCATGGGACAAAAAGCACCTTCCCACATCAATGTATCTAGAGAAATTTTGTTAGAATTCAGTTTTAACTGAAGAAGTGGGAGTTTCTTTTACAATGATCACAAATAACCTTTTAAAAGCAATCCCCCCACCAAAAAGGGTCAAAATGCCTCTGCAGATAATTTGGGGAGGTGTGGGTTTGTTTGGGGCTTTTTTGTTTGTTTTTTTGTAAAGTCATTTGACTTTACATTTGTCTTCTCTTTGAAACAATAACATCAGCCTTCATTAAAGCAAGGTTCCCAAAACTGTTTTCCAGTTGAAGAAATGTCATGCAAATCTGTGTGAACCGAAAATACTGGCAGGCAACAAAAAAGATGAGCATCATCTGCAACAAGCAGCCATCCCATCCCAGGTGCTCTCCAGGAATAATGAAAGGTGCCACGAGCAGAACATTCTGAAGGTTTTACAAATAAACTTTCAGTAAACATGACTGAAGGGCTCACATGTGTGAGGCCACTCATGTCATAGGCATTTGCAGGATCAGGGCTTACAGAACAAGGACACAGGGGGAGTTAGAAGATAATTATCCAAAGAGACCTACAATAAATATCTGTGGGCCAAACAGCACCATATGCACTGTATATTGATTTGGTAGTAAAGGGATTACTTGAGTGGTAGTGTCTATCCTGTATATTATTCAAATACAACAGATGGGAAATTGGCATGCCATGTAAAATACAAAATTCAATATTCACCCAAGTGGGCTGATAAATTATCATAAACCATTTATGAATATCCCTCAACCATGAAGCCTAATAATAAAATAAAATTAAAAAACACAACTCTCAGCCCAGTTCTATCAAACTGCAGGGATGGAGGCATGTGCTGGAATAAGAGCCCTGTTCTGTCATCCAGACTGAGCCAAGGTTGGGTCTCCTTCTGCACATGGTTCCACCAGCCCCAGGAGAAGGTCCATCACTACCAGTGATGAAAGGAAGAGTCCTTGATCCCATCCTGAAGAGGAATGTCATCGTGAGAGAGGCTGGCATAAGCTGAGAGGTTTAAAAGAAATAAAGCAGGAAATAAAGAGGAGCATATTTTCACCCACTGCTTTTCATGAGCAGTGAGTAAACCAGGCAAACCAGAGCTGATGGATTGAATGGGAATGGGAAGAAGATCCTGTAGTCCTGAACAAAGACATCAGCATAATGAAAGCACCATGACTGCAGGATTCATGCACAATATTTCCCCTAAGGCAGCCAAGGCAGCACAGTGCTCTCTGATCACCCCTCAGCCTGCTGCAAAGGCTGCTGAACAGAGACTTCAAAAAACGAATCTCTAGCAGGGGATGGCATCTTCAGCCTTCTTTCCGAGCAGATTCTTTTTGACAGTGGTCATCAGGTGGGCAGTGACAGACACTGAGGTGTTTGGACATTGGGTGTATTTTGAATATCAAAACCAAAAGCCAGGTTAAAAACAAGCCTCCAGTCCCCAGTGACCCACTGGGCTCTTCACATTCCTACAGAGAAGGGGCATGGAAACCTGTGGTTGCCTACTTTGAACCCCACCAGCATGGATCATACAGAAAGTAAGAATTCAGGGCAAGAAAAATATTTGGAAGCCCAAAGGAGGTTGTCTTCTGATCAAAGAAAACTTTTATCCTGGCTGTGTGGGGGTAAAATTCATGAGGACAAATTTGACACTGGGGACAACGATGGGGAAAGAAGGGAGGTCTGAGCATTGCAGCTTCAAGAATTGACCTCAGCTATTCTGGCTGGAAAATAGGGGGAAACAGTCTCTACCCAGAGGGCAGAATTCAGCACGGTGTCCTAATGAGCAATTTCTGTCTCACAGAGGACAGCTCACACCGGGTCTTAAGTGGGCAGCCCAAGTGATATGTGAAAATTAGGAATATCCTCTGTCTTCCTTCTGTTAGTTGAGATGCCTGATAGACTCTTTTGTCTAGACTGAGTTATTGCCTGTTCCTGATAAACCTATCTGTAAGCTGTTAAGAGTATTGACAGGAAGTTAGCCAACATGGCACCATCTGGACCAGTCTAGCCAGTCCCCATGACCATGGCTAAAGATGACCCTGCCTCAGGGTTATTAATCAGAAAAGGAAAAATTACCCCCCCTTCAGACACACATTGCCACCACTAAATCATTCTAGAAATAATAATAATAATAATAATAATAATAATAATAATAATAATAATAATAATGAAACTGCAGCTCTCTAAAGGTCTCATTCTCCAGAAAACAAGTCCTTTGGAAATGCTGCATGTTAGTTCTGCACTATGTGTAGTTGTATCCAAAAATAAAGTATCTAGATTAAATAAAAACAAATCTTATTGTGAGTAGTTCTGGACTAGAAAAAAATTAAAGGCTTGCTTTCACCCATAGACAAGATTTTCAGAATGAAGTGGAAATAATTCAGGAGGAATTTATAGTAAGGGGATTAATCCTCGAACAACACACAAAAATAAATTACCTGATTTTTTTTTAGTATTTCTTATCATCCAGCAGCCTCATTCTGCTTTCTTCTTGAAAGAAATGCCACCTGTTAGATCACCAAAATGTGGATTTATCTCTTGGTCTTTGGAAAAAACAAACCCACTCGGTTTTGCTCTTCAGAAATTGATTCAGTGTTGTGTCTTTGCACTTAACTCTGCTCTGTCTGTAAACTGGCACTGCTAAAAAGTGTCACACTTACATAAATAAGATTCCTCTGCTAAAATCACTGCAATCCTATGGTATAAATGCTTCTACTATTAAATTCCAAGAATTTAGGGGACGGCTAGGCTGGGAGGCTGGAATTGCCTCCTTGGTTTTATCACTGACCTGCTCTGTTAGCCAGGACTCTCCTCTCAGGTTTTATATCTAATTCCCTACATTTTGCCTGCTTTGGCTATAGAGATCACACAATACTTGAGGATTTTTAAGCCCCAGATTCCACTGGGCCCAAAAATCGCTGTCCATAAGATAATCAGCAACTCCACATATCATTATAGGTGTGTGTGCTCACCTCTTCAGCAGAGAGACAAGGGAAAGGGAAAGGGAAAGGTGCAGGTGCCCTTCCATTGCTGGGCCAGAGGAAACAGGCAAGGAGACATCCAGAGTGATCTCTTGAATCCATCCCCCGTGATAACAGTGCTGGGCAGGGCTGTGATTCAGAGCACTTCACTCCAATACTTAACAGACACAAAGAGACATCACAGCAACTTCTCACGATGATCAGCTTTGGGGGGGGGAAATCTAATTCGTGCCTACAAAACATTTTCTCTAGCAATCACATAAAGCAATTATTTGGGATTTCATCCTTTTCAAGCCATCTCTTTCCTCCTTCCACTTTTCTTCTTTGCCCAGCACACGAGAATCACCAGATTATCAACACAGAACACCACCAGAGACCCTCTTAAATCCGTGGTAAATGAGTGTCCTGACTGTCAAGACCCTGCAGCTGTCCCTGCTGATCCTGCTTAGTCTAAGGCAAAGACCTCTATGAAGCTCCTCTGCTCCCCTTTTAAACACTGGCTTAAACTTTGGGACCTCTGGGCCATGGCTGAGTGTTTGTCCTTGGCACTGGGGGTGCAGAGCAGAGTAGCTGCTGGCACACTGCTGACCTCAGTTTTGCATCCTGTGCCCATGAGAACGGGAACCTGGCCCATTCTCCATTCTTTCTGAGGTGATACCATCCCAAATCCTTTCTTTGGCCACTGGTTCTCCTACCACCATTTTTATTTTTTATTTTTACAATAGAGATTTCTGGCTATGAACTTCCACAATCTCAGTTGCCATGCAAGCTGGGTCCTTCTCATCCTCCCAAGAATAGAAACTTCCACCTGTAGTGTTCAATTAGCTTTCAGATGCCTGATCACATCAGCACAGGCTTTTCTCACGTCCCCATTACTTTTACATTTGTTTTACAAGCAATGCCACTTTTGTAGCTGTGTAGGCTCTTGCACCCCAGAGTAGCAGGGCACTAATGTGCCATTACTATAATTAAGAAATACAGGACGATTCAGTGGCAAAAAGAGAGGAAAAAAAAAGAACCAGACAGAAAGACAGAGAAGCCCCCTGCAACATAATTGGTCACTGCTATGAATCTTTACTCAGGGGACAGATAGCACGACCAGAGGTAATAGCTTACACACGTATTCTTGAGCTGTGCAATAGATGGAAAAGTGTCCCAGATGGATTGGGCAGGGGCTTAGTTCCGGGATTATGATGAGACAGTGGGTAATTATTGAGTGGCATTGCCTCAGCGCTGATTATATCTGCAAGCTTGTTCCTTTCCTTCAGAGGAAAGCATTGATAAAGATAAACCATGCTGCTCTATGTCCTTCATGTAGCACAAAACAACACATTTCAATCTAACAGGATCAGGTCTCCACTTTGATCACAATCTGTTACCTAGATGTCTTTGCAAATTAATCAGCCCTGCTTGTTTAGCTCCAGTCAGTTTGTACTGCTAAATTAATAAATGTACTAGGAGCAACAGAATACATAATTAAATTCTACAGTTTAATCTCCACATAATAATTTTGACCTTAGTCTGGGGCCTCTGTTATAGCCAGCAACACATTGAATAGAGGCAGACCTTGCAATGCAGCTTACATTAACAATCTACCTTGAATGATTACGCAGGGGCATCGCAATCAAGAGCTACTAAAATCAGAGGAAACCAGGAAAACAAAATTGCAGCCACCACTTCTGCCTGTAGAAAACAAAAGGGAGCTCATGCAGCACAAGGGCACACCTAGCTCAAAAATTAGAAAAAAGTGCTCTGGCTTGGTTCAGTTAACCAGAAATATTTTGTATTTCCAGTAGCTGCATCAAATGCAACCCAGAAGAGCAGAGGATGGCTTATGTTCTTCCCAGGAACACTTCCAAACTTTTGGGAGAAGAACAAGTCATGCCGTGGAAGGGTTTTCTGTGTTGGCCTTGTCAAAGGCAGCACCATTGGTTTATCAGAGCTGTTCAATATATCTGTATTTAGTGAACTCCTCTCTCCCATATGATGTACAATTTATATTTAAATCTGTTCTCTTCCCACTAGTGGGGATTCAGGAAGTGTTCCATGCATTTTCCACATCTGCACCAGCTGCAAAATACCCAAAAAAGATCAGAGATGTCAGAGATTGCTTCATTAACAGAGAGAGAGAGATACCTGCTGACCACTGCTCACAGAACTCCTTGAGGAAGGGGCAGGGGGCCAAGGGAGCTTCACCTTTAACTTGCAGTCTGCAAAGGCTGTGCTCTAAGAGGCTCACAAAATAACTCCTAAAAAGGGAGTTATAGGCTACATGTCAGTGTTTAAGGCTCTGCATGCCCACTGCACCTTCAGGGACATCTGCAATCACTGACTGAGCAGTTCCATCCACCTCTGCCTTCCCTATGGACACGGCAGCTCATGGGTTTGTGTTCATGCATGCTACTGACAACCAGCCAGCCAGACATCCTCATACCTGGCTCCTCTGCCAGCCCAGGACCTTGCCATGAGGTTTCTGACCTCTCCAAAAATTGTGTCTTGCTCATGTACATGGAAGTACAGACCTACACAGAAAATGTAGGTCAGAGTTCCCACTGTGTGGCACAAATACTGCTTTAAATCTTTACATTCTCATGCTTTGCCATGAGTGTTGTTTTCTGGCTGCCACATGTTCAACACCAGAGGCTCTAACATAAAAAGACACAAGTGAAAAATCAGAAGATGCTAAAGGTTGGGTCAAAGCCAGCCTAAATCACTGAGACCCATTGGTTCTGACTGGTTGTTTTGGGGCCAGCAAGCTGGAGGCACCAATGACCTAATGGATCAGTAGAACTTGTTGCTGTGAGACAGAGCCCTGTTGTGAATAATAAAATGAAACACTTGTTTCAAAAAACAGCTCATTGAAGAAATAAAATAAGAACAACAAGGAAAATATCTGTTACTAATGGATATTATACATTTCCATTAAAATATTTTAATGAAAAGCCAAAAGTTAAGGCTAGCTGCCTTAATACTTTGTGATTCAAGATAGCATCAGGAGCTTGAAAAACAGTTTGGCAGACAACATTTAGCAGACCACATGAGCACTAAAACATCTGATGGAGCTTGGACTCTGTCTAAGACTTTGACTGTGGTAGCTGGCACTAGAATCGTCCACAGAACTGAAGGCAAATAATGCTATTATTTATACAACCGTAAACAAATTCAGTGCTATAGGTCCAAGTGTTTGCACTTTGCACTTTGTTCAGAGATTTCAGAATAATTTACAGTGGTCAAACTCTCAAACTATGTGCAACTGTGGCATGGGACAGCATAGAATTAGAGCTGGCAGTGGATGCTCTTCTTGGACATGCACGTTCTCTCCTGTAAGCTCTGTAAAGTCTCTGTGCACTCACAGTAACAAAACTGTGGCCAGAGATGTTGTATTACAGGAATGTATTTTGACTCAAAATTTGCAGTGCAAATCTGTTTAGCATTAACTCACTGTCCTCCTTCAGTGCATGCCAAGGTTTAGATGGGGCTCACTGCAGAATGGGGTAAAGGGGTGAACTGGAAACTGGTTGGGCAAGATAAAGTTTCTAGAAATTCCCAGCCCATAAGAATGTCTTGGTCTAATGGGAAGCAGCAGCAAGTATAAGGGGTAGACTCATAAAATGAATCCTAAAATCCTAGAATTCTTTAGGTTGGAAAAGCCCTCCAAGATCACCAAGTCCAACCATTCCCCCAGAATTGCCAAGGTCACCACTGACTCATGTCCCCAGGTGCCACATCCACATCTTTTAAATCTTCCCAGAACTGATGACTCCACCACAGCCTTGGGCAGCCTGTGCTTGTGCTTGGCAACCCTTTTGGTGAAGAAATATTTCCTAATCTCCAACCTAAACTTCCCCTGGCACAGCTTGAGGCTGTTTCTTCTTGTAAAAAAGAGAAATCACAATGCAGAAGAAATGGCAAAAAAACCCTGCTGAAAGATCACAGAAAAACAGACAAAACCTTTGTCCCTAAGCACAGAGGACAAAGATGTCCCTTCTGAATAGGACTAAGGGAACAATCCTCCAGCCCTGCAGCTCTTGTTAAGAATTTGGATAGATGGATGCATGGAGTGAGTTATGGCCTCAGGAGCAAACACAGATATCCAAAATGGAGATGTCTCTCTTCAAGCTGTTTATCTGCAGCTCCTGACAATAAATGGAGTGTGTGTGTGTGTGAGAGAGAGAGAGAGAGAGAGAGGCACTTCTACACTCTGGTCCTTCTGATGTCCACCTTAGTCACCAAAGCTTAGGTGATTCCTGTGTCTCAGTCCTGGTTTGTTGCTTGTCAAATCCACGCTGCTCCTTGTGGCAGCTCTCACAGACACTGTCCCCAGGGGCTGCATGCCAGGGAGATAACAGAGAATCACAGAATCATAGAGTCACAGAGTCACAGAATCAGTTGGGTTAGAAAAGAGCTCTGAGATCATCGAGTCCAACTGAACACCAACTTTTCAACCAGACCATGGCACTGAGGGCCACATCCAGCCTTTCCTTAAACACCTCTGGGAATGAGGATTTTTGCTGCCTCCCTGGGCAGTCTATTCCAACGTCTAATCACTCTTTCTGTGAAGAATTTCTCCCTAATATTCAACCTAATCCTCCCCTGGAACACCTTAGGACTGTGTCCTCTTGTCCTGCCCCTTGTTCCCTGGGAGCAGAGCCCAAACCCAGGGAATTGGGAGAGCCAGAAGGTCCCCCCTGAGCTCCTTTTTCTCCAGGCTGAGCCATTCCAGGTGCTCCAGACCCTCCCCCAGCTCCAGCCCCTCCATGTCCTCCCTGCACTGAGGGACCCAGAACTGGACACAGCACCCAAGGAGTGGCCTCAGCAGTGCCCAGCATGGGGAAAGGATCATTTCTCTGGTCCTGCTGCCACATTATTCCAGATTTGAGGAAGAAGAAGGACTGAAACCTGATGGCTCCATACCTGAAGCACTGAATTGCTGCTCTGCACTGAGACCTATTGATGGTGAATTTGTGTGGTGGCTCCTCCATCTCTGGCCACACAGCCTGGTCACCACACAGCTCTCAAAACATGCCACCCCTGCAATCAGTGCTTCTCCTGTGCTCATAAAAGCTGGATATTGGCATGATAAATGAAGCAAAAAACAATATTGCACAAATTAACATGATTTGCAGCCCTGCATGCCACAGAAAAGCATAAATCACCCTAAAATAGCCGTGTCTCAGATCTTGTCACATAATCAAATACAGTATTTATCACAATTGTGTCATTTTTCCTGTGTGCTCTATGTAAAGTGACACAAATCACCTTCCTCCTTACACTGTGTACATGCAACAGTCACAGAGATAGGAAATAACCAGAGGATATTCTAGGTTGGAAGGGCCCCACAAGGATCATAATTTATCTTATTTATTAAAACAATATTATGCATTATAGAAGGGTGACCAGAACTTCATTTTAAAGCCTCATTTTAAACATCTGTAAAAACAGCACCCATGCAACTAATTTATTTATAGCTTGTAGTTTATGTTAGCAATTATTACAAAGCAGAAGCAAAGCTCATTCAGTTTAAATGTTTACATTTTTTTGAAAAAGGGAGAGGAAATGAAAAACCAGAATTAGGAATAAAATTTAGTATTCTTAAAGAATAAATAGACTTCTAACACGGAAAGGACAATCCAAGCAATCAGCCCTGTTCACCATTTATATCAATTATAAACTTAAAGATTGACTAGAATATGGAAATCTCTGGAGGCCAGGGATATTAAAAATATTATGCAGAATTGTCATGCACTATTCTTAAAAAATAAACTCCAAACCTGTGAGTAATGTGGGAGCAGATAAGCATTTGCAGTCAGGTTGTTGATCCAAAGAGAGTAATTAAAGAAGGTGAGGTCTAAACTTGTCAAAGTCATTTTGCCCTACTTTCCTATTTATAGGTTTCAAAATGGAAAAAGCCTTCAAAAGGATTTGCATCCTAGCTTCCCTCTGTAAGATCCTTCTGCAAGAGATTTGAGAATTAGCTGCTGTGCCTGCAGTATATTAAAATCTTTGACAGCCATCCACTTGGGGAATCCCTGGGAAAAAAAAAGAAACAACACACACACAAAAAAATAACCACCTCATTTTGCTTCAAAAGGTTCAAAGTATCACTTGAAAATGGAGAATAATTCACTGTTCTTCAGAATTGTTCCTGAGGCTTTTCCAGCCTGGGAGGTCCTGCAGAGGGAAGGGTGTGTGGAAGTGCAGCCTCCCACACCTTGTCCTGCTGCTCACCTGGTCCAAAGGTGTCCCTGCCCCTGGGAGGAGAGGGAAGGGTCACTTCCTTCTGTCTCAGTGTGCTGGGGTTGGATAAGGAATAAATCCAGTCATCTTTCCAATCTCTGCATCACAGAATTCCATGGTTTGGGTTGGAAGGGACCCATCTCATCCCACCCCCTGCCAAGGGCAGGGACACCTTCCACCATCCCAGATTCCTCCAAGCCCCTCCAACCTGGCCTGGAACACAGAAATGCTGTATAAAAACTAAAAAATACAAGTTCCAACATCCCTCACAGAAATTCACTTGAAAAGACAAGACAGTACTGGGGCTCTGCTCTGTTAAAATATTCTTTGGGTGAAATCCTCTCAACTTTTTCCTGCACCAGTAAATGTTAAACCCTCTTTAAACTCAAGGCTCTGCAAGACAATCTGGTGACATACCAGTGGTAATGTGTTGATAGAAATGTTTTACATGAAAAAGAAAACAAGTCTTTAACCTTGAAAGCTGAAAAAATTGACTTTTTTTGTCATTCAATATTTTTGACAAAACCAGTAAGAGTCCATCTTGAAAAAAATTTAAACTGCAATCCTGATTTTAAAAAAAAAGAGAGAAAAGGAGCTACTTCAGTACAAATTGTTCAACTGCTACATTCTCAGCTATGAAAAACTTGCTTTAAATGAACACTTTAAACATCAGGTTTTCCACTTATCACAGAAGAAGTTTTCTTTGAGCAGGTCTCCAATAGAACGAGGTCTCTGCTTTTTAAAATTGACAACTGAGCCTGGCTTTGCCCTGTGAATCTGCAGCTAAAGGCAACATCTGGCTCCAAATATATTCTTATGTCTCACAGGCAAATGAGGAAATATTCAGTGGGCAGACAGGTGTGTGCTGTGGGGACATCACATTATCACAAAATATAACTTTTCCCTTCCACTTATCTCAGCTTCTTTGTGCCAGGCCATGAAAAAACAGGGAGTTGTGAAACTCCAACATCACAGCTCTGCAAGCAGATAAGGAGCACAGCTAAAATGATGAAAATTAAAATATTTGGGCAAGCCAAGGGAGAAAAAAAACCAAACTGATTCATTTTCTAAACTGTTCCAGTTATTTGGAAAAATAAGCCAGTGAATGGTTTTGTTTCTCTCTTGTTCATTCACTCAGATTTACCAGTCATCATGACAAAGTTTGAGTGTTTCTCATCACGGGGATTAAAGGTGAGCTGACATGGGCAGACGTCAGAAAAGAAACTGCTTCTTCTACCTTGGCACTTTACAATCCTGAGAGACAAGCAATACTTAAGGAAATGTGCTTTTTATGCCCACAGTGATCCTGCTGGAGAGAACATCAGTGGTGTCATTTAGATAATTAAAAGTGAGGACTAGCAGAAACAGCATCCAGAAACACACAAAAAATATAAATTTTGCCTGGGGGCCTCTTCTGTTATTCTGCTTGTGATTTTGTGGACCAGATTTTTAGCTGAGTAACACGATGCAAGTCCACCCACAGCCACGAGTAAGCTGGTTTGCAACAGCTGAACATTTAGTCCAGCAGCTTTATGGCATTTTAAACTCCTCCTTTGAATTCTCCCATTTTTTTTTCCACTGCTATCACCCTTCCAAGAGAGCATTCATCCCACAACACCTTATCTACAAAGAGCTCTGCAGAAGATATGACCCTTGAATGCTGACTGGGATGGATTGGGAGGAAAGGCTGGCTGGCTTGCTACCCTTAAACTGGTTTAGCTATTTTTTTTTTCCTTCCTTAAATCATAGCCTGAATTATCTGAGAGGGAAAACCAATGTTTTAGAAATTAAAAACCCACTCTCCACTATGTATTGATGCTTCTAAAAGATATCTCCCCAAACCCAGTCTCTCCAACTTGAGTTTTAAATGAGTTTTAAATGAGCCTTCAAATGACACCTCATTTGCTGCTTCTGCACCACCTCCTCACCTGTTTGCAGGGGTGCAGAGCCACCGACTTGGCTGTGCCACATCCCCGAGACCTGGCCAACAAACACAGTACTTTATACCCCAAAATACCACAGGTACCCCGACTCAGGAGCCCAAGGCTCTGCAAGACAATCTAGTGACATACCAGTGGTAATTGTTCTGACAAGGACCCTCTGAGCAGTGTCACTGGAGGTGACAGTCACTGGCAGTCTCCAGCTTAGCAGCAAGGTCACCGGGGAAAGGCAGTTTCCACTAAAGCTGGCAGGCAGAGCAATTGTAGGCAAATCTTTCTGTTCCCGAGTGACCACCAGCCTGGAGGGCAAGAGATGGCAGGAGGAATGGCAGATAAAGCACGACACTTAAAAACGTCTGCTTTTCCTCCTAAAGTGATTTATTTTTTTTTTTTTTTATGGCACAAAATATAGAGAAAGGGGCTGTTTCTTTAGCATCTCTGGTAAACTTTAGCATCTCTGGCGAATGCCTGGGCCTGGAGGGGTTCAGTGGAAGCAAGTGGGACATGCATAGAGCCCACCCTCCCCCCATCCCCATGCCCTGCCCTTGCCCCCCGAAGGCAAGGTCATCATTCCTGACCCCTTGCAAGTGAATAGGTGGGGGAAATGGCCGGTTCTCCGCCCAGGGAACTCGGCACAACCCCCTGCCCAGGGCAGTGTTTCCCTTCTGTGCACACGCAGGAATTCGGGTCTGCCTCCCATGGCCGCAGCCGTATGGGTACCAATGCTAAAGAGACATTCATTTGGAAAGAGGATGCTCTGCAAACTGATATGCAAATAAAAGCCATCAGCACAGAGATGCAGCAGGCGGGAATGGGGGCTCACACACACATTGTGTGCTCTCCCAGTTCAGCATTTCCCTGACCTGACCTTCCCTGGAGGTACCACTTTGCCCAACAGGTGATGTTTGACTCGGTGGTCTCGAGGTGACAATGTGCCAGGAATGGGAAATTCATATCATTTGTATTCCTTTTCCTCTGCTATTCTGAGGGTTGAAAGGGCCACCATTTTAAATTTAATTTACAGGGTATACCGTCTATCTGTTGGAAACACGAGGAAGCAGACCTTGTCCTAGTATTTATCAGACACATGCCGCCCATCTGCTTGAGCTGGGTCGAGGAGGATTTGCTGTTAATCCTTCAGACCCATCTGCAGGGGGTTCAAAATGCTGACCAGAAAGCTAGACAAGATGAGGTTTATTTAATTAAAAAAACTGCTCCGGAGGTTACTGGAAATCACTCTGAAGAAGAAATAGCTTTTGATCATGTCACTTCTAGGGAAGGCAGGAGGGGAAGGGGGGGATGGGGGAGGCAGGCAGAGTTTTGCATCAAAATAACGCCGTGGCTATCGGTAAATAAATAAAACGACGGAGCTGCACCAAATAAGGGGACATTTCTATCTACCTGTTACATCAAATGCAGGAGAAACTAAGCCCCCACTCCAGCTTGGGTGTTTTGCCACCACATTGCAGGGCTTGGCCTCTAATCTGGGCAAAGTATGAAAGGCAGAAATTGGGTTACTCGCGCACGCACACGCCCGAGCACACACACACACTCACTAATCTGCAGGTTTGTTTGCGTGGAGCCCAAAAGGAGGCACGCACAACCTCGAAAACAACTCCAAAACCTGCAGCACTTTAAAGCCTGGCATTTCTTATTTGCCTGCTTTTGGGCAGAAGCACAAGTTTCTGAGGAATTTGGTTAAACCTGAGCTTTATTGCTTTAAGGTTTAATTGCTGCTTTTCTTAATCACTGCTCAAGATCCATTTATGTGGAAGTGAGAAACAATAAAATCCCATCTCCATTTGCTCTGCTGGAAATGGACATCTGTTAGTAACAATATTAATTCTAATGAAATATTATGTACACAACTGGTTTAGTGCTGTTGTTTGGGAGAAGTGGCTTTTTGTGGGAATAATCCTTATTCTTTCGACTCCTGATTGTTATTTTATGGCAATATAATGCATAACAATTCTCAAAGTAGCTCGGACAGAGAATTTGCCCCTGCCTCTCCCAGGGCTCTCTTCCTAATCAGATTCCTGTACTGGAGGTTACACAATATTTTTCTCTTTGTTTTATGTTGTTTGGGTTTTTTTCTTCCTAAGCACAAACATCCTCAAGGGGAAAAAAAAAAAAAAAAAAAAGAAAGAAAAAGCACAGAGGCAGACCTGAGAGCACCAAGAACAACAGGCAGCAAATTGCAATATTCCTGACAATAAACTGTGAAACAGGGTCTGGCGTTGCTGGTCCTGTACCCAGCACACCGGTGAAATACAGCTCCATCTAGGGACAAGGTACATGCAGAAAAGATGGATTTTGGAAACCAGGACCCGGAACAATGGGGAGATCTCATTCTCCTGCAGAGTGGCAAGTAAAGATTCATGCTGCTTGGGATCAGATAGCAAGAATTGTGCTTTGTGGCTGAAGATAACCTCTGAGCAAAGTAACTTTATCTACAGCAAATTATTCCTTAGCTTCCCATTGCAGGATTTGCTTCACCTTAGTCTGAAGCAAGTGCTGCTGGCTCCTATCAGATAGAGGGGTAGAGGGATGTCTGCTTTGATTTAATAGAGAAGTTTCCATGGAAAGTGCTTGGGCAAAGTAAGAAAATCTCATCCGAGGATTGTGGAGAGAGAAAGTCACTGAATTTCTTTTATTATGACCGAGTTAACTAACTATGCAGAGATTTGACCACATAGATATAAGGTCTCTGGTGCTCAGCAGGCCACTGAAATGGATGTTCTCTCTCCTGGATGTACTGCTTCAACTTATCGGTGGGTCTTTTGTTCCCCTGCACCTCCCAATCCACACGTGTTTTATTGTAAACCGGGCATTTCCCGTAGTTGTTTGTTCTCAGTCATGTAAATGGGACATTAACCCTTCCCAACTGTCCATTCCTGAGCTCACAGCCCAGGGCTGTGTGGGATCTGACACCCAGCCCTGCCTCTCCTTGCTGCATGGATGAGACATCACTGCTGCCTTAATTCAATTTAATATTTTTTTTTTTCTGACTGTTACTTCATTTGTGGCAGCACTGACAGAAAGAATCATACAACTGGCTGGAAAAGACCTCCAAGATCTTCAGTCCAACCTTTGACTGAAACCTAAGCCACTAAACCACACTGCAAAGTGCCAAGTCTGCTTGCTTTCTGAACACTTCCAGGGATGGTGACTCCACCACTTCCTCAAGGAGTCGGTTCCGAGGCTTAACCACTCTTTCAGTGAAGAAATATTTCCTAATACCCAACCTGAACCTCCCCTTGGTGCAACTTGATGCCATTTCCCCTTGTACAAACCCTAAATGACTGCATTTAAAAGGTAGCAAAGCCCAATTTCCCAGTGCAGAGACTTAAACCACACACAGATCCTGTATTTACACATGCAGAGTGGAATTTGCACATGCAATTAAGTTGATTGACATTTTCTCACTGTGTAGATACTTCCATCAGCAAACATTTGGGCAAGCAATCAAGTGAGTTATATTTTTAAATGTCCACCCTGGCACGCAGAAGGAAATGTCCCAGCCAGGCAAGGAAGCAGCAAGGACACAATTTGGATGAATCCATCTGAGCATTTAAACTCACAGAGGCCTTTAGGTTGGGGAAGTCCTCTGAGATCATCCAGTCATTAGCCCAGCCCTGCCAAGGCCACCACTAACCATGTCCCCAAGTGCCACATCCACACGTTTTTTAAATCCCTCCAGGGCTGGTGACTCCACCACTGCCCTGAACAGCCTGTTCCAATGCTTGACCACCCTTCCAGTGAACAAATTTTCTCTAATATCCAAATTAGACCTCCCCTGGCACATCTTAAATCCATGTCCTCCTGTCCTGTCCTTTGTTCCCTGTCTGCCTCTCACCTGGCTGCCCCCTCCTGTCAGGGAGTTGTGGAAAGAGAGAAGGTCCCCCCTGAGCCTCCTTTTCTCCACTTGTCAGCAAAGGTAATGAACAGGAAATCAGGGAGGCAGATGACAAAAGCCACTGGTTCTGGGAAAAACGAAGTGGTGTTAAAAGTGTCTCAGGAAAAAGCGAAGATCACCTGTGATGTCACTTTGGTCATAATTAGTTGGCAAAGAAAACAGCAAAGTCAAAGTCACAGTGGTGCACCACAGCCCTCCTGTTAACAGAGTGAGGCTATCGATCCCATCACTCATTTATTTAGGAGATAGAATTTTAAACAGGAATAAGAACAGAGTTACCATCAAATCAGCTGTCAGCTGGATGTCACCCTAGGCAATTAGCATGCTCCTAATGTGCTACAAATTTTAAGCCCAAATTATGTCCTCAGATGCCTGCGTTCAGCTCACACTGACTCTGCAGAGCACAGGGTTTAGAGCACGGAAAGAACAGAAGATCTGCAGGCAGATACTGCAGAGGCTTTGGACAAACAGCCCTGGCTGGGAGAAGAGGAATGGGAGAGGAGATCCACCGTGGCTGCTGCCAGCAGAGCAGAAAGTGTGAAAACCCCTTCCTGCCACACCGAGTAAGCAAACCTGCAAATGTGCTGTCTTCTGCTCAAAGCAGCCCTGGGAATGGACTGTAAATACATTTGTAAGCACTACAGGTAGTTAGTTATTAATATTTCTAGGGCTGAACCTCGGCAGGTATAAGTCATCCAAATTCCTCTGATTTCCTTGGTTCGTACCAACTGTGGCTCCATCTTTGTGTTATTACAAAAGACAATAAATCTCTTCTTTGGGCCAAATTTAGTCCCAGCTATGTGTCCGTGACTGGATTAACTCCACTGCAACTAACAGGGAGAAGTCTGAGCTTGTGTGTGGGAAATGAGAACAGAACGTGGCTGCAGCATTTGTTAAAGCAGAAAAGAAACATCTTCACACATATATGTGAACATATTTATTCCATGTTGAGCTGATGGAACATTTTCTTTAGAAAATAAAGGGGAAACAAAATGCTTTCCCTCCAGGAAATGAGATTTCACTCAAACCAAGATTCTCCACACAGGGAAAAAATGTTTCCCAAAAATGAGTTCTGGTTGGAAAAGTGATGGTTCTTGTTTTGTTCTACATCTGCTCAAGCCAGCACACTGCAGGCTGGAAGACTTGTAATTCCCTCAAGTAATCAGCCGCTGGAAGAAATAAGGGCATGTTATGGAAGACACAGTTTAACCAGTCATGGGATTTCCTGGGGTCACAGGAAACATAGCTACAGCTCCTACAAGCAAGAGGCTGTTCAGGCAGAGGCAAATGATGACCTGATTCAAACAAAATATATCTTATTTTAGCTCAAAATGTCAACACGAAACACTCTGACATTTGCAAATCAATTCTTTTCAGGAATTATCTGCTCCAATTTGAGATGAAAACAAATATGAAAATACCAGAATTTCCCATGGGACCGAATTTCTATTTTTCAATGAGCAGCAGGAAGTATATCCATTGAGAGGTCATTTCTCTATTACAAAGCCACTGTTTTCTTCGGTTGTGCCTAAATGCAAATAAAAAGACACTCAGGATTTGTCACAAAGCTAGATGACCACCTGGCTTCCTCAGTGCACATGGAGATGCCACAAGGTCCAGTCCCCCTGTTCTAGAGTACCCTTGTGTGGATAATTTTTTTGTCATGCCAAACTGGAATTTTTCATTTTGTAACTTGTTGCTGCTGCCTCTTATCCTTTTAAGTGTGCCTCCAAGAACAGTCTGGCTCTGTCCCCTCTGTGACCACACTGAAGCCAGGTTGTGGATCCCCTCTCAGCTTCCTCTGGCCAAACAAACCCAGGCTTCTCAGGCTCTGTGTGCCCTCCCTGCAGGCTCCTGATCACCTCTGCTGTTGGATCAAGGAGCCCCAAACTCTACACAGATCTCCACATTTACTCAATGAGAGGCACAGATGACAAGGGGTCTGGTGTTTGAACTTGCACCTTGCACTTCTTTTCCTTGGCAGCCTAGGTTGTGATGGGTTTGATGGCATTTTCTAGCTCTTACCAGCACGTGGCCACACTCCTGTCCAGGATAACTCATTTCAGCTCTGTGGTCTTCAAAACAGAGCAGACAAAATGATTTACACCCAGTCTGGGTGAGTCCGGCTGAGCCCTGGACAACCCCATCACCTTTCGTGTTCAAACACATGAAGTTGTGATTGCAAATCATCTACCTGCCGATTCCAAGCAGCAAAACAACCAGTGACAGAGCCAGTGTTCCTGAGGAGAACAGCCCAGTTATGGAATTCATGAGTGGACAGCAGGGTGTGGAGCAGGAGATTGTGTGTGTTTGGCAGGGGGGTGGCAGATCCCAGCACAAGAGCGGAGAGAAATGGAAAAGCAAACAGTCAAGGAGAGCAATATGTAATTCCTTGCACCAAAGCACACGGCAGTCATGCTACAAAGCTGACTGCAAGGGAAATGCTAAATGCATTTTCAAGCAGCTTTTCATCATCTTTTAATGCAAAGTAAGAGCTGGAAACAAAAGAGGGAGGCCAGCTCTCTGCATACCTCCAGCCAGGGCTCCGTGGAGAAGCAGTGGCATCGGGAAAAACAATCTCAAAGGCCAGGCCAGCAGAAAGTGCCCCACAGATCCAGTGTGAATAACAAGAACTACACGTGACTGCCTTCTCTTGAGACCCTGATCACGACTCTAGGCACCTTTTCCCCCTCACACAAACCAGCCCACACTAAACAGCTGCCCTGCATTGGGGTCCTTGCTCTTCTGGTCACTGTTAACACTGTGTTTCCATGGGATGCTGTACCTTTCTTGGCAGAGGATGAATTTCCCAGTATCTTTGGTAGTCCCCTGCTTTCTCCATCTTGCTGCCAGTGGTTGCACCTGACCAAGGGAGGGATTTGCTCCCCGGATATCCATAGAAAAGCTTTCCTCAATTTAACTTTGGAAGAGACCTTAAAATCTTCAGAGCAAGAAGCTCTTTCCCAGTTATTCATCTTATAGTCTCATTTTCTGTTCTCTTTCTGTTCTAAAATATTCATCCTTTACCTTCCAGCCACACAAACCAGACACCTCTGGCTACACCTTATTATCACAGCAATTACACATCTCGTGTCTCCAACTTCTTTAAATAGAGCTGATTAATATTCAGACTTGGCAATCCCTTGATTAAACAAGACACCCACAAGGAAGCCACTACTAGAGACCAGTTGCCAAACTGGAAATTCCCTGTGACCAAAAAAAAAAAAAAAAAAAAAAAAAGAAAGAAAAGAAAAAGGAAAAAAAACCAAACAACAACCCAGCTCTTTCATCTGCTTCCTATGAAGTCTCAGCTGTGTCCGTGTCACTGTGCAGAAGGCAATAAGGGACGATGTCGACAGATGGGGAGCTGAGGACACAATTCACCCAGCCTTCAAGAAAGCTTACAGTCCCATACTATACATTAATCCACAAGGTCAGTAATGGGGAGGGGGGGGAGACACTAACCCGTAAGCAGATAAGGAATTAAGATGGAGGTAGCAGACAAAGAGGGCACGTCTGCAGCGTTTAGAGCGGAGCACGGGGGATCTGCTGGAATGTCACGGGGGGCACTGCAGCCAACAGGGGCCCTGGCCAAAGGCACGAAAGGAAAGAAAAGAGCAGAAGGAAAGAAAAGGTGCAGGAGACACTCATCCAAGTGACAGTCAGTGCTGAAGAGGGAGTAAATTAATCCAGGATGACACTGACAGACTAGGATTAAGTAGCTCACCGATGTCATTAGGTTGCATGCACATATAGATGAGCTAACGAAGATAGGGACAATGCTTACCCCAAATAATTGAGGACACGGGGAAAAAAGGGTCAGGGGAAGGTTATAAAAAATAGATTAGGAAGCTTCCAGAGGGTGCTTTCAAGAGCGTCCTTTTCTCACTTGCTCACTTGCTAAAATATCTATTTCTATTCTGCTGTTATCTGTTGTCTTTCTAGCTCCTCCCCTTCTCCTTCAGCCTGTCCAAAATACCAATTTCTTTCCGTGATTTCACACATGTTGGCCTGCTCTCCAAACACCACGTTTCCTCCCAGACCTCCATGCACCCTTTGGAGCTTCATTTTTCTCACAGCAGCCATCACCAGGGTTCAGCTGATGAGAGGACCCTGCTGAGAAATGTTAACTCAATCATCACACAATATCATGGGGTCCAGAGCAGACACAACCAAGGTGCATCACTTTTTCAAAAGGTTAAGAAATTTAAGATAATCACTGAGCTCAGCCTGCTAAATACTTAGCTCTGGCACTCTCTTGCCTGCACCAACTTTGTGTGTCACCACATGCATCACCTCAATTCTGCTGATCAATTCCTCCTTCCTCCTCCCAACCTCCTAACTGCTTCACCTAAAATTTTCCTGGGGAGTTCCTCTTGTTTTGGTGGTGTGACAGGCAGGGCACAGCCCCTCAGGTGTGGTTTCAGGACCAACATCAAACAGCACATCTGCCCATAAAGGGCAGGGGTGCATGTTTCATCCTTGTCCTTCACACTGGTGGATATTCTCAAATTCTAATTATTTTCAGGGTTGAGGTACAATTCACTGCAGAGGCACAGGAGCTCTGGAGTGGGCACAGGGGAGGAGGTGGATGTGCATGTTTGGAAATGGGAGCAGCAAGTGGCTTCAGGTTCCATCTCTGAGCTCTCCAGGAGTAAGGACAGTAGTGACAATAAAAGAACACAGCCCTTTTATTGTGTTGCTCCATCCATAGGCTTTCCTGACACTGTATTTTCAGATTCTTCCAGATCTTGCCCATTCAGGGTACTCAGGGCTCTCTGCCAGCAAACTTTCACTCTCTCACACTGGAATAATGAAAGCTGAAGGCTGGTAATATTTACATCAATTAGAAACTGGGTTAAATCATGTTTGGTAAATTAAAAAATGATCTGTCTCACTCGGAGCTGGTAGTGAGATAAAACTTAACCACATATGACCCAAGCTGGAAAAATAAAAGAGCCATTTCCCATCTAAGGCCTCTGGTTATGGAATCTCTGGCCAGAGCAGGGACATTCCTCGAGCATGTGTGGCTTCTTTTGTTTCAGTTTTCCTTCCTCATGACTTGCAATTAGCATTTCTTAATGCAGCTCAGCTGAAGCCACCCCTAACAGAATCCAAAGTTGCTAACTACAATGTCATCGTTCACCATAACGAATGTTTGCCTAGAGATCAATAGGTGAGGCCAGTGTTAATTGTTAAATTAAACATAAACATTGTCAAAACACATCCCTCGTTATTCTTCCACCTGATGACATGAACCTGGAGAGCCCTTGGTGACCTTATATTCAGGCTCTGTGACCTTCAGGTGGTTTGCATCAGATTACCTTATGCAAACTTGGTGTTTTAATTGATCATTTTAGAAAACAGCAGATTGCAGAACTCCTGCTGTCTCAGAAGGGATTTCTTTAAGAAACGGTGTCTGAGGAGGGTAAAAACACCTACAGAGTACTTGGGAATATTTGTAGTGTACAGGATGACCTGGAGATAGATATGTCACAGTTTGTCTGCAGCCTTTCATGGTAACATCCATCCCTAACCTGCCTCAATTATCCACCGGACTCACCAGAGACAGGAAGGGGCTGCAGAGCAGAGTGTTTCAGGTGACAATTTCCAGATGCTTTGCTGACTGGTGGGATTCTGCTCCTGCTGAAGTCACAGGAGGAGTCACAGTTCTGAGGACAGGCACCATGGATGATGCAGGAAGCATTTACTGGTGAACATAAAAATTACTGTGCTTCAACACAGCACAAGGACACTGCTCTCAGGGACTAAGTGCAGTTACATTCCTTGTAGCAGTGAACGGGAGCTGATTCCTGCCCTGCTCCACCTTCCTACTGTGCTGCTGCTTTCAGGTAATTAGAGCTTGCCAGAGGCTGAACAGAGCCTAAAGTAATTACTCTGACATGCATTATCTGTCATGTGCATCTTAGGCGTTAAATTTCCTGTAGAATTTGGAGGGCTATTCCAAGTCTGGGCGCTCTGGTTCTTTACACCAGAGGGAGCAAAACTGCACAGGTTCCATGAGTTTATCAAACACCATCTTAAAACTATTGGATTATTTTTGTCCTGCTCACACTGGGGGGGTCTGCTGCAGATCCCCTTCCCTCTGTCAGTTAAAAGCTTCCCTCCAACTTCCAGCCCTGATTTATTCAGAGCCAGTTCCTGCCTATTTGTTCTTGTGCCAGCATTTCAGCTTATATAGCTCTTATCCCTCCCTAGTGTTTACCCCCCCCTCGGTGCATTTCTGGAGAGCAGGCCTATCTCTTCCCAGCCTTCATGTTATTAGGCTGAACAAGCCCTGCTCTTTCAGCCTTCTTTCATAAAAATAGGTTCTCCATTTCCCCAGTCACCCCAGTAACCCTGCCAGTCTGAATCTTAAACATGGGCAACCACAACTGTCCCACTTGGGTTTTCCTCTGTGCCTCCTGCAGCAGCATTAACTCTGCCACAGCCCTGCAATAAAATGGAAATATTCGAGGGCTGGGCTTGTTCTGCTCACAGCCAGGTTGCACAGTGGCCCATCTCCATTCCCTAAGCATTTAACACAGTCTTTCTCTACATCTGTCTTTCAAGCTGAAGAGCCCATGGTTTAAGGCAGCAGCTTCTATTATTGGTCCCAAAGTGCATTGCCTTTGTACTTGACAATACCCAAATTCTGTGTGTTGATCCCAATCAACAGCACTTCCAAATTTTCTATCAGCTGTGTGTTTCATTAGCTCAAGCAACTCCATAACCACTTTCCACCTCCTCATTTCTTCTTCCCAAGTCACCTTCCATCCTTGCCCCTTTGAACACGCTTTGACCCATGACAGAACACTGCTTTTAATCCTCCCCTTCTCCATCATCATCTCATACTCCCTGCACAGCACAATATATTCAATTCTTCAGAGGAGCCCAGCTCGACTGGGGCATGACACTGTTCCTTACTTCACAGAGAAAGCTCTCCAAGGAGCCCAGCACTCAGTCTCTCACAAACCCAACTTGCATTTATCCCATTGTCATGTGCCTTCACATGCTCAGTTATTTAAAAAGCTGCTCTAAAGCACTGCATAGTCTTGAGGTACAGCCAGGAGTTTCCCTAATCACTTTTCAACAGCTGCTCCATCCTTTATTACAGGTGCTGTGTTTGCTACTTCCCAGTCAGATGCTCAGGGCAGAGTACTCAGGCTTTGAACAGTTTATTGAGAGTCTTTGCCACAGGAATGGTGATTTCATGTGGCAGTTCCTTCTCCCTCCTGGGGTGATCTGATCCTCCCAGACCTGAACACATGAATTGTTGGGAGTTCTGCATGTTGCACATGCCCCTCTCCAGTTCTATCTATTCCCACTCACTCCCATTAACCATCTTCTTCCCGAGGGAAAGACCAGGAATGCCTGCATGACACACATTAATCCCTAACCCATGCTCCATGGTAGACCTATCCATTATTTTTCTTTTCATTAGAGGGCTGATGTTTCTTTTATTTTTTCTTTTATCTTTTCTTTTCCTTACTGTGCAAGATCCTTTCTGTTTCATACCCAGACTTGAGACCTGCATCTCATAATCTTCCAGCCAAGGCTTCTTTCCCTGATCTACCCCTTCTCCCATTCCTAGTACATTCTATTACACTCCATATACCCATTTCAAACCAATTTTTTCAAAGCTCAGGTCTAAATCCCTTCTGACACTTCTTTTCTCCTCATTGGTCAACAATGCCAATTCTAGATGACTCCTACACCTTCTTTTGAAGAAATTTCCTGTATTTTATGTGTCCAAACAAGAAATTTCCTGTATTTTATGTGTCCAAACACTTGAATTGTCCTATACTCTGGAGCTGTTAAACACTCTGGAAGTGTTCAAAACAGGGGTGGATGTGGCTCTGAGTAACCTGATATAGTAGAAGGTGTTTCTGCCCATGGCAGGGGTGTTAGAACTGGATAATCTTGAAGGCCCCTTCTGCCCCAAAACATTCTGTGATTCTATGATATGATTCTATGGTACCCTAATTTCACCTGCTTTAGACAAATGTACAGTCTGGGGACTCTTTCTCTGCCTTTCTTAACAGGTACCAACCTTTCTGCACCAGGATCATCCCACAGATCAAATTCCCTGTATGGCTGAGGCCACACACGTCACTCCTCAAATCCACACCAGCACAACTGAGGTGTTCTCGGTGCTCCACAGAAATAAATTGCCTTTTGATGGTTTCTCGAGTGGAGCCCTGTGTAAACTCCACGTTTTTAATTTGCTGGAAGGAAGAAGAGCACTTTGATATCCACCCTCCCCTTCTGTCACACAGGATACGTGCTCAGATCTGCCATGACTGCAATTTCATAACTTCACGAGTGCCACGCAGCAGCAAGGACATGGTTCTTGGTAAAGTCAACAAACCCAACATGGTTCAGTTTCAGGCTTCCTGATATTTTTCCCCTGTGCTGTTAGGACCATTTATTCCTCTCCTAATAAACACATTTATTCATTTTACACAGATGTGAGAGTTGATAATTACATACTAGCATGCGACTATCAAGCATGGCAGGATCCACAATAAAACACTGAGAATCAACACTGAAATTCCATCTAGATAAGAAGGACACACAGAACTAGATTTAGAAGGACTCCAAAAAAAAAAAAATCTAAGACAGCCTCCTTACCTTTCCCTCCTTATGAAAAACCTGGGGAAATAATAACAAAGCAAAGGATGGAAAGAGATGGGAATCTCCAGAATTCGACTTCTCCACACCATTAATTGTGGCAGTTAGAAGAATCAAGCGCTTTGGACAGATTTTGCCCGGATTCTGGAAAGCGCTTTAACATGGGTTTAAGTTTACCCTCTGTTTGGAAAGTACTTAAGTATAGGCTTAACTTCGAGCAGACATTTAAGTCCCCTTGACTTTAACATGTGCTCAAGTGCTACCTACAAAGGAAGCATTTTCCTGAAGCAGGAGACCATCTTGGCTTAGGCACTGGATTAGCTGTCAAGAGACAGGGATTTGTTCCTGGCTCTAGCCCTGGCCATTGGCAGGGTGAGCCCAGGCAAATAACATCTCCACTCCAGGCTTCAGTTTCACCACCTGGAGAACGGAGTGAACTCCGCTGCCCTTTGCAAAATGCTCCAGTGTTGACGCATGGAAAGCGTTTATTTAAGAAGTACACAATATTTTAATTATTTTCAGGGCTTTCTTGCAGTGTCCTTTCAAACTGGCTGCTGGATAATGAAGGATCTTGGTTTCACATTCATCCCTGTAAATTCAGAATAAGAACTGACCTGTTTTGGCCAATTTCTGCTCTCTATACATCTCTTCAAAACACCTTATTTTTAATTTTAGCATAAAAAAATTCCATTGAAGTTAATGGGTTATTAAGTTGTTGGATGCATTTTACACCTTCATATGTGAAGTGAGTTTGGATTTTCATTAGTTAGAGCTAACACCAATTTTCAATAAAATATTAACCAAACACACAGAGAAATAGTTCATGTGGATCTATCCACTACTTCAATAAAATTAACAGACTTAGATATTTACTCTTGCCCCAGCAGTAATATTTTCCCACATTACATTTCAAACAATGAAATGACACTAAATTCATTTAAAACAAATTTATATTATTGTTATTTTAAACAATACTTAATTCAATTTCAGTGTTTGGCATGCAAAGTTGGAAAATATCAATATTATTGTTTAATGTAAAAAAATAATAATAATTCAGCTACAAAACATTAGCATATGCAAGCTTCCCAAATGAGTTCCAGGGCTGGTATTTACATTAAACTGTAAATGAGCAAAACCAGCCAGATGTAACTGTGCCATTCAGAGAAGGGGATGCTGAGATTTAAAATCCAGGGCATTCAGCCCCAGTTTCAGCTCTCTCACCTGCACTCGGTGGAAGCTCATACAGGGAAGTGCCACCACAGGTTTGCTGTGAATTAAAAACAGGGGCATGAGGATGAAGAGAGACGGGCAGACAACTCACACTGCTCACTGGGGAGATTTCTGGGCCTTATTTGTCACCAGCAAACCTCAAACGATGGGACAAGTATATGTGGGTGTTTGGGCTGCAGAAGAGAAGGTTCTGGGGAGACTTTAAAGCCCCTTTCAGTGGCTAAAGGGGCTCCAGAAGAGCTAGAGAGGGACCTGGGACAAGGGTGTGGACTAACAGGACAGGGGGGATGGCTTCCCACTGCCAGAGGAAAGGGTTACATTAGATATTAGGAAGAATTTCTTGATTGTGAGGGTGGTGAGGCCCTGGCACAGGTTGCCCAGATAAGATATGGCTGCCCCATTCCTGGAAGTGTTCAAGGTTGGATGGAGTTTGGAGCACCCTGGGATAGTGGAAGGTGTCTCTGCTCATGGCAGGGGATGGGACTGGATGAACTTTAATGTCCCTTCCAACCCAAACCATTCTTGATTCTCTGTACGACTGGTGGACTAACAGCCAGGACCACCCCCAAACATCAGCACTGCAATCCATGGGATCAAATCTCTCTGCACATGGGATCTAAGAACAGCTCATGGGGAAGCAGTGCCAGCACTGTGCAGGAAATTCCACTTTGGGCAAATGTTATGTGAAACAACAAACATTTCAAAGCTGGCAAACCAGATGGAGAGTCAAGGTGAGTAATGTGCCCAGGAGTCCCTGAATGCTCCACCAACAGGGAGGAGATGCTCCACCACCTGGAAAGAAGCTGCTCCCTGAAAATGGCCAGGACAGCTCTTGCTGAGCTCTTCTGTTAATGACAGCACATCAATGGAGCCTGGGAGAGCCCACAACAAACGTGTGATTCACAGCAAGCTTTGAGGAAATCACAAAGTATATTTAGATTTGATCTTCACCTGCTAACAGCCTTTTAAAACCCTGCCAATAGCAAAGCAGTTCAATCCTTCAAGGGTGCCTTCCCCACTTTCAGTGCTTAGAGGAGCTCTGATTCAGAATAAAACAAGTGGCTAGAAGAGTATGTGGGTATTTAGCTAATTATATGTCTGGTAAATTTGTGTTTTAAAACAATGCTGCTTGTCTCCTCCCTTTGTAGAGTGCCAGTTCACTGGAGTGTTTCCCGTGGATTGGCAATTAGCTGTAATTAGGTCTTGTGATTTCCCCATTTGTCCTCATGTCACAAAGTTTACTACTGGAAACGCTCATTTGGATGGTAGGTGGTTGCTAATTGCAGCAGCAACAAAAACCATTGGCAGCTGCAGCACCTGAGGTTGCTGTTGGATCAAGCCACTGCTCCCTGCTCCCAACTTTTCAGGAGGATTTTGCAGCTCTTTGGCTGGGTCAAGCTGCACTGAAGTCAGGGAGAGGGGCCTTACCCCTGCCTGCTGGCTGACAGGTCAGAGCAGCTGGGTGGGGAGCTAGAGACCAAGCTGAATAGCTGCTAAAAATTTAGAGAGGAGGAACTGAGCTCTTTTTTTTTTTTTTTTTCCCCCAGAAAAAAAACAACCTGTCAATATTAAAGTGATAATTTACTTCTGGAATTCTGCCTATGACTGACATTACCTCAGTTCCACGCAAGGTGTTTCTGTGTAGTTTGTAGCAGGGACCAAAAGCTTTGCTTTTCCAAGGAGGATGGGACCAGAGGCAACAGGATCAAGTTGCAAAAGAAAATGTGAGAAACTTGGTCAAGTGGAAGCTGTCTCTGCTCGTGGCAGGGGTTCTCTTTCAACCTAAATCATTCTATGATTTTACAGTTCTAAAAATTAGGAAAGTCTCTGCAGAGTGAGATTTAGGAAGTGGTGAAGTAGACTGGTGGTGGCACAGTTTCTTTCAAAATTTAGCTCTTTAAGAACAGGTTAAGGAAAGAATTGGCAAGATTTTGGTTTTGTTGGGTGCTGGAGCTTGAATATGGATTTAACAGCTTCCTAAAGGCTTTTTGAGCCATATTCTTTGTTTTTAGGAGTGGCACAATCCCACCATTGTAGATGTTGTGTGTGCATTTGTCACATGAACTCATCCGGGCACCAGTCCCCTCTCCTGGCTGGGCCCTCTAAGCTCTTAAATGCATTCCCCTGAAGAGTGCACAGCAGAAGGGCGTATTTGACAAGCACAATTGGAGATAAGCAGCCCTGAGGAGTTTCAGGACACTGAAGAAAGAAAATAATCTTCTGGTTTCTTCTTTGCACAAAAAAAAAGATTTAAAATAACTCCATCCCCTCTGGACTGGAGAAAGAGACACTCTAAACCAGATAATCTCCAGCTCTTAGACAGAACATTTTCTCAGTTGATCTCCAAGATCTTTGCTAAGGAGGTCAGCAGCATGATCCTGTTTTGAGGATGCACACAGGTGTGCAGGTCTGGGCACCAGGTGAGGAAAGGGTGGGAGCTGTTTTCCCCTGCTGGGAGGCAGATGCAGGCTGTGCTCAGGCCTTCTTGCAGATGGAGAGCCCAGCACCTCCAGCCTGTGCATCTGTGTGGGCAGACCAGCTGGGCCCCAGCAGAGCTAAGCTGGCCATGTCTAAGTCCATCAGCAGACACCATAAGACCAGCTCTTTCTTAGCACTCTGCAGATGCTCGGTGCCTCCCCGGCTGCCTGGCAGCATGTACGGGTCACAGGGACTGCTCTCATTCCTCTTCCTCACCACTCTGCATGGACACAGCACCAGCAACTGGCTCGGTTCACCCCACAGGTCATGGGGTGGAGGAGGAGGAGAGCTGAAGGCACCATCCCATTGTCCTGATGTTTCCAAGGATGTCTTTGCCAGGAGCAAGCACACTCATGGATAACACATGTGGCTATGCACATTCCACCTGCAGAGATGGCAGCTCTTTGTCTGGTAAATGCTGCTGTGACAAAGCTGCTCCCTATCACTCCCTTTTATTAAATATTTGCAGCAGCACTGGCTCAGTGCTTCCCTCAAATCCCACAATCTTAAATGTAGGGCTGGTAATACAGAGGAAGCACAGAAAGAGTGTATGTGCACAGGTGCAGCACCTAAAAATTCAAAGTCTGATGGTCCTGATATCACGTGAGACTTTATTTCTTCAGTCAAGCTTTGCAGGGGAAAAAAAAACCCCAGAACTAAAAACTATCTCGTTTATTTTTGTCTGGAACTGCAGGGCAGATGAGTTTTCCAGAAGGAATAGAAGGCTGCCATCGATTTTATTATTGAGTCAGTTTTAATGAGTCACAGTATTTTTGGAAGGCTTTTAAGATTACTGTAAAGTGCTTAGTTACAGTGGCTACAGGTGCCAAGGCAGGAAAGGAAACAACAAAGAAATGCACAGCAGCTGTATTGCTACGCTTCCCCTCAGAACTGGGATCAGCAGAACAACACACATGGCAAATGCAAAAGAAAATAGGAGAAGATGTAAGAGATGACAGAAGTCAGCATGGTCAGCTCCTACGCTAAAGCAAAATGCATTTTATTTAAGGAACTGTCCAGTGCTCCTTAGCTGCAAGTTGGAAAGGGTCACTGACAGGCTCCGGATTGCCAGACGTTCAGTGAATCGTGTGTTTGCCTTTCAAGCTGTCCTTTGGTTGTAAGTCATTTGCTCCCAGAGCTGCCAAGCTCTGCCACTGCCATCCTGTGTTGAATGAAACTGTGGAAACATCTCATTTAGCAGATGAGAGAAGGGAAAGCAGAGAAGGGGGAAAAGAGGTGGTGTGAAGAGAAAAAAATTATTTTTTCTTTGTGACTTGAACAGACTTGTTTTTTTTTTTCCTTTTGCCAGTGCCATTCTGAATTCATAGGGCACGACTTTCAGAGCTCTTAAGGATGGTACCTTTGTTTTCTGGCAAAAAATTATTAAGTGTTTTCCCCTAAACAGAAGGTGCTAGAAACCCCATAGAATGGAGATAGAAAACAAACAGCCTCGGAAATACAGAGCTGGAGGAAAAGCTTCCAGTTACCACACGATGTGCCACATGGATTTTCAGACCCTTCCCATGATGTTTGGAGTCAGAGACAAGCAGAAGCAGCAACCATGAGCTGGAGCAGAACATTAAACATGCACAGGGCTGCCTTTGCTCGCGCACAGCGAGTGTCGGGATGCACAGCGAGTGTCGGGATGCACAGCTGGACACTTGCATATGCAAATTCCGGCCTGGACGTGCTGCACACAACCCAGAAAACCACCTCAGACTCTGGGTTTTCACTCCCCTCCTGCCTCCCCCACCCCCATCAGCAGAATAGCAGCATATTCTCCAGGCGCCGCGCAGCATCACCAGCATCCTCCAGCATCCTCACTGCCGGCCATGGAGATGCCACGTAGCAACCTGGGCACCAGCCACGCACCAACCCGGGCTGGGAGGGGCGGGGAGAGCAAAGGAAAGCGCTCATTGTCTCCGGTGGGCCCAGCCTTGTGTCTGCTCTCCGTGCGTGCCTGGCAGCGGGCCCGGCGCTCGGGCCTTGGCGGGCAGCCAGGCCCGGAGTGGCAGGCACCTGTCCCTGCTGGGAGACCTGGCGACCCCGGCGTGCCCTGACGCTTAGTTCTGTTCTAACATCACGTCTACTCGAATTTACCTCAGGATTTCCCCCCTCCGGGTGCCAGGGAGCTCGGCCGATGCCAACTGCTTCACCATGGAAAAGGCGAGGCGCGTTCCCGAGCCGCACGCGGGGCACCCCCGCAAGCGTTCAGCTGCGCTCGCCTCGCTGGAACAGATGGGGCCCATCAAGGTGTTCGTGTCCTCCAGCACATCAGCAAAATGCCCCAGCACCGGGACAAAGTCAGGAGAGGAAAACAAAGCCCAGCAGGGATCCCTCTTGGCTATCCTTAAAATGGAGTTTGGGACATGCGCTGAGCGCTTCCACCTTGGCGGTGGCAGTGGGGCTAAAATCTCCACTAAAATCCTTCACACAAGGACAAGGAATCTGAGTTTGCCCATGGAATCTCAGGCTCTGGGCTGCATTTTGGTTCCCTTTCTCTGGGAAACATCTTCAAGCACTGATCTTCTCCAGCACCTTGAACACACAGACCAAAACCTCTCACGAGTGGCTCAGATGGAAAAAAGGACAAGGAATTTCAGTTCACAGGAGAGAGGAGACAAAGACCAGCCAGGAAGGATTTTTTTTTCAGGAAGTTTAGGGCAGAGATAGGAATGTCCTTATTCTGCAGCCAGTTTCTTACATAAAACTCCACTTTCTTCAGCGTTACAAATGTGAATGGAAATATTTCCAAAGCGTGGAGAATTTTTGAGTGATCTCCCATTATTTCAGCTTTATTTATGGTCTCTTGTCCCAGTATAGGCACAGTTCACTTATCCTTCTGAAGAAAAAGAACAGAAGCTTTGCTTTCTGACAAATGATCTGCCTTGGAAATTGGGAAGTCCTGTGCACCTTATCCTTGATTTTAATGGCATGAAGTTCATCAGATAGAAATAATGACAAATGGTTTGTCTTTGACAAAAAAAGCAGAGCTGTATTGTGTGTAGCTGAAGCTTCCTGCTCTGTGATGAGGAAGAGAGGGTGGCTGGAGGCAGAGCATCCCAGCTCTACTGCCTCGAGTCAGGCACTTAGTGACTCTGCATTCTCCTTTCTCCTCATGGAACCACGGTCCAGAGGAATCTTCCATGTGTCCTGTCTCCCCTGACCACAGATCTTTGTGGTCCAAACTCTCCTCTGAAAGGAGGATACAGTACTGACAGCCTGGGAGCTTTATCTCAGCAGGCTCCACTACAAAAGGAGCAATATGAGGAAAACCAAAGATTCAAATCCTCTGTCTTAGAAATCAATGTTCATTTTGTGTTTAGGTTCAAAGAGGTGCAGCAAATCCGAGGCTGGGAAATAGAAAGGACTGAGCAGAAAGTGCTTCGTGCTTGAACCACAGCCCAAGACTGGAGTCAGTAATATTCTGGGGCCTGCTCATCTGTAAAAACAGGCTAAAAGCAGCCTAGCAGCAGTGAGATGAAGGAAAAGCCATCATTTAGGGCAGTGGCAACTCGTTAACCCAAATGACCTGCAGCTCTGGCGAGCGCTGACCCAAGGACTTGCGAATTTACCTCCACTGCCCAATAAACTGTCGCTGCCTGGCTTCTCTAATTAAAATAGTCCTGGATTTGCAGGACCTACCCAGAGAATAAACTGGAATTTATCAGATTAGCTAAGCCAGATCATACGCAGAGCATATAGGCTGGCCAACAGCCTACTTTGGACCAGATTAACCAGCTAAAATAATTGGGGATTTTTGCAAAGTCTGCCCCTAAAGACTGGCATTAAAGAAATGCACCAAAGACTGAGCATATATTGCAGCCCATTTCTTTTTACCCTATTTACTTCTTAGCCTGATGTTCTTTGGCAACTGCTGGAAATCAGCTTTTTATCTTTCACTAACCAGTGAAAAAAATCCTCTCTCTTTAGCTCCTTCAGGTGATCTATGCCAGTGGAAAATGGTGGATCTGTGAAAAGATAGGGAGGCTGAATTTAATCTATTCCTACTTCACAGCTCTGTTCCACTTACTCCTACACCCTGGTCTCTGCATTGTCAGCCTTGGGTAATGAGGAATGATTACTGGAGAGGTTGTGGACTGATGTTTGAGTGGGAGCAGAGCTGCTCTTGTCCTGATCCAATCAGATGTTTTTTGCTCTGGAAAGGGATGAGGTAAAAAATTCTTGCCGCCTGAAAAGGACAGAACCCAGGTGGCTGCAGAATGCCTTGGGGGCTGTGTGTAAAACAGAGTGCTTCCCCCTGGCCTCCTCAAGGGAGCTGTGGTGCAGTGGCACATCTCTCCACCTGCCCTCCCTGAGCTACAGCGCAGGAGCCGGCAGTGACATTCTGGCAGATGTGTCTCCGTGCAATTCGAGCTTTGCTGCCGCTCAGGCAAAACAGGTTTTGCTACCAGAGCCAAAGGATTGCAGCCATGGGGAGGAGCAGGAGGAGGAGCAGAACCAGAAGACACCTGCGAGCTGGATTTCCTGCTCCTGTTCACTGTTCTCACCCTCCCCTGCAGCCCCTGCCCACGCCAGCCACAGCAGAGCCATGGGCATCTTGTTCCCCTCTGTGGGTGTAACACCCCCATGGCTTGTGCCTGAGGCAGGCTTTGGGCATCCTCAGCACTGCTTTGAACCAGCCACTTCAGAGGGGAATCAAACTCGAAATCTTCTAGGAAATCTTCTTATGAGGCTCCACTTCAGCATCACTAGTTTCAGCTTTTTCCCTTTCCTTCAACATATACTGGGTTTTTCTTGCTACGCAAAAGCCATATTTAACAAAATGTGTGAAACATCCTAAAACCAGGAAAGTTGTATTTCTGCTGACTTCAGCTGTGGGATGCATTAACTCATTTCCCTTCTCCTTATTAAGGACCTGTCCAAACATGGGGGGAAAGAAAATAGCAGGTGACAAGAGGGGAAATAAGATGCAGCTGGTCTGGAGCTCATGCCCCCTGGACAGTGAGGCAATAGAGAGAAGGATAAAAGTCCTTAAAGGACAGAGAAAGACGTTCTCCCCCTAGTTTTGACTTTTCCAAGGATATCAGGAGGTTTCTGGTTGGCTATAAAATAAAAAGAGGAAAAATTCAGCAGCCTGTCCTTTCATACAGGAGAACTACAGCTGCAGGAGAGCTGTGACTGGTTCAGTGTCTCCCATCGCCACATCTCTGCCTGTCCTGGAATTCACTCCTTCTCTCATCCCCTCTGGACAGTGCTGATTTGAGTCTCACAGAAAAGCATGAAAAACCTCACACCTCCCACCAGCTGGAAGCAAATTTCCATTCCTAGGAGCCCACATCCACACGAGCTGAAAGCATCAAGCTTAGTTCAGCCATGGCATTTACACCTCTGATAGGCACCCAAAACAATTCAGCACTTCCAGGCTAAAGTAAGGGAGTCTCTTTCTTGGTTAGAGGATCTGACCCCAGGGCTGCCACTAGGCAAAGCAAACCAAATGCTATCTGGGCTGCAAACGAATCTTTACATGCCCCAACCAGGGCAGGCATCTGCTTTTTGGGCAGAGGGACAGCTGCCACAGCAGGAGACAACAGCTCGGACCCAGCGTTGAGTCTTGGCTGAAGTGACCTGGCTCCTCAATTTCCACATGTGAAATTTCTTCTGATGTGAACAAGGGAGTTCCAGGTTCTGAACAACTGCAAAAACGCAGATCTGAGCAGCAAGGTTCTTCTCCAGGGTGCTCAGGGGGCTCACCCAGCTCTAGGTGTGCTCTTAACACGGAGCACTCAGAGGATTTGCTGCAGAATGCAGGGCTGAATTTTTCCCCAGAGTTGTCATTTCACCCTCTTCTCTAGAAGCAATTCCAGAAGCTGACCTAAGACACCCGCGTGGGGGATATTATATAACAATTGAGATTGTGTGTGTAGTTTATGTAAAAACACTTAATCTCACAGCTGCTTCCCTCCCCTACACCCCGGGCAAATTTTTTCCTTCCATCTCCCGTTTAAATACCTGGTATTTGATCATTTCACAGGGTTGGCAAAACAAGCACAATGGAGGCAATGTTTGCTCAGATCTATTTTTGTGTGTATGTGTGCGTGTGAATTTTTGGCAGAATCAGTGTTTGCAAGAAGCAGATAAAACTTTTCTGTTGAAGAGCCACAGACAGCCAGGAATTGCTGCCTGCCAGCAAATCTCTGCTTACTGAGGGAGATCATGTCATTGTTAGCCAGGTAGAGGGGCTGGATTCAGCAATCTAGAGAGCTTCCTTGTTAGGTTATAAATGAAGGAGTTGTTTAGCAATTACTTTAAGACAGTAAATCTCTGTGTATGAACCCACTTCAAGATAAAATCCAAACTTGGTTTTCCCTGCTTACATAGCACAGATGCATATGCATCCTGGAAGCTACATAACCCAGTCATATTTTATTCACATCACACTCCAAGGAGCTCACTGACTGGAATTCAATAGAAACTGTTCTCTGTGTGAAAGTAATTTCAGAAAGTAATCTAGTTTATGGAAATGAAAGGCATCAAAACACAAAAAACACTGTTTCTGTACAAGTGCTTTGCTTCAAATATTTGACATGGAAATTTATATAATCCCTCTGGGGCACATGGGTTTCACGAGTGTTAACATCTTTTGAAATGAATTTCACAAATGTTTATTTGGAATACCAGGCATACAAATAATTTAGAATATCAAGGCATCTTGTTGAATCAGTCTTAATGATACAGATCTCAGATGGCTGTGGAGGTTAAAAGGTATGAATTTTAATTGGGTGTGTGGAAGATGTCATTTTCAATCATTGCACTGCATTGCCAAAGCTATCACTTTCCAATTCTAAGCTTCCTGCTACCTCCTCCTCGGCTCCTTCTGTTGCTTAAAGACCAAAATGAAACATTTTTCACGTTTTATTTGTGTGCTGGGCATGTATTAAATACGGAGTTTTGCTGCCTATCTTGGTTTATACAGGACCCCATCACCGTTGTATTGCAACACTTGTCAAGCAATAAAGAGGTTGACTTTTTCTAGCCAGATAGTGCTGCATTATCATTCCAGTTTTATAAAAAGTTAAATTATCGAAAGCAAACAGCATTAAGGAAAAAATTGTTGCTAAGACTGGTCAAAGTCAGATTTTACAGGTGCCTTTTCTCTTGCCTGCTTCCATGGTGGGCCCTGTTTACATTACAGGATAAATCAGAAGTAAAATTGTTTTGCCATTTAAAATATACGTGTTTTTAATTAGTAGATCCATATTTACACCTGGTTTTGGACGACATGATGAATAAGCATGAAAAGAAAAACCAACTGAGTACCTGTGAAGAGATCTTTGTCCATCCTGTGTGGCAAAGGAGCAAGGATCCTGTGGGAAAAGATATCGTGTGATTGGGTAATTAAAAATTATCATAAGCCATAGGCAGTAGGAAGGCAAATTAAGCCTGCAGAGGCAGTGTGAGTTCTGAGAGCTCCTCAGCCACTGAGTGTTCAATATTGCAACTTTAGCACCCATTTTAAGTTTGTTCATAACCCAGATTTGTAATCAGCAAGATTTTATCCAAGATGCTGGTTTTTTGTGTATTACAAAAAAAAAAAAAATTAAAATAAATTTGAGAGTGGTTTATTCACCTGGAACAAAGTGTTGGGCTCTTGTTGGCTCACTCACTGGCTGCCCTTAGATGTGTTCAATCAATACAGGGAGTTAAGTCAGGCATGTTTTGGGGAAAAATGTCCCTCTCCCATTCAACAGCCTTGGGCAGACCGTGTCTTCAGAGAAATGAAACAGCCAAATTTCAACAAACCTCTGAAGAACATGCATTCGACTGATAACTTGGCCAAACATGGGTGGATTTCAAGGAGGGCGTGAAAAGCACTTTGTTCACAGGCAGCACGCGGCCAATTTCTTTTCTGCTCCCAAGAGCAATGATAAAAGCTCAGCAAATGGCTCTGAGACTTTTTTTTTTCTCTTTACAAGCACATTTTATTCCAAGAAATCATCATTGTTTTCTTTGAAATGTCCATTGTCAGCAGCAGGAGAAAAATGAGCAAGGCAAACATCCAACCCACACAAGTCTGAGCCACTGGCAGGGAAAAAACCCCTACGTTGGTCTTCTGGTGGAACACATAAAAGATGCCCTGGTATAGAATTGTCAACTCTACCTGCACCCAGAGTGATTCTGATTTCAAACACTTTATTTGCCAAGACTGATGGCCTGAAATATTTAATAGCAACCACTCTGGGTCAGGCAACTGATGGCCAGACTGATGGCTTTGGCAACTATTTACAGAATCATAGAATCAGAGAGAATCCTAGAAAGGTTTGTGTTGGAAGGGACTTTAAAGATAATCACATTCCAACCCCCTGCCATGGACAGAGATGCCAAGGAAAAGAAGACAATAAATAATCTTTTTTATTTTATTTTTTTTTTAATATGTGCTTCCTGCATCTGGCAATCTGTGCCTTTAGGATTTATGGACATGCTGGCCATAAATTTGTAGGATTGAAGGGGACTGACCCCTGTGAGGCACAAATGTGTCCGGAGCATCCCTGGGAGATGCTGCACAGACCCTCTGATGAAAGAGGAATCCATGAGCCTTTGGGTTGACTCAAGGTATCAACACCTCCACGAGCAGAAAGTATTTCCCAAGAACACCTTTAAGAAACTCCCACTTTAAGAGGTGCGGATTTGCCATAAAATTCCCTTTTTTTTTTTTTTGATCCTCCAATTTTCCACTTGTCCCCACTCTGGTGGGAGGCTGGGTCCCCTCTCCATGGTGTGTGAGCACACACTCCCCAGTGCCAGCCCCGAAACTCCCCCCTCGTTAGGGCACGGGGGAGGAACACAAAGCCCCGTGTTTTGCTTGAGTCCCTCCCGTGAATAGGCGGAACAAATGATAAGCACAGAAAGAAAGAAGGAAAATTGTCCAAAGGAGGCATCAGTTTTCCTCGTGGGAAAGGCTTTCCAAGCCCTCCCCTTCCTCTCTGCCCTGCTTGGGTGGGAATGAACCTTCTGCTGAGCAGCATGGACATCAGTTCCCTCCCTCACCTTTCTTTCCCCTTCCTTTGCGTGTATCCTTCATTTCAGCCTTGCAACACTCTCATCATGAGCAATGACAAGGTGATTGGGCTGACTTCCAAAACTCCTCCCTTAGCAGAGCAGTGGCAGAAACATCCCTTGGAAGAAAAACCCTGGCAGGAGATCCTCAGTTATTTCCTGAGAAATGCTTGTGAGTTGTGATGTCCTTTCTGTGCTACAAACCACCCTGTACAGGCTGCAGAGCAGGGGGGAGGAGAAGGGCACTACCTGCCACAAAGCTGCTGGCTGGGCTGGGGAACGAGTTCCAGGAGCAGGCTGGAATGAATGAAAGAATTCCTTTGCTGGAAATGAGGTGGTAAAACGGATCTCCTGCCATGAAATGACTTTGCTGTCCTCCCTCAGGGAAACAAATCACCTGCTGGTGCTGCTGGGGTCTGGTGAGGTTTGGCTGCATCTGCCATCAGTGACATGTGGAAGATCTGTGCCAAGTACACTCAAAGTTTTGGGGTGCAAGGGGTTCCCTGACATGGGGAAAAGCTGATGATAGGTGATCTGATCCTGTCTGACCCTGCAGTGGCTGCCGAGAGTGGGTCCCTCAGAAGGGCATCACTTTTGCTCCCAAGAATGTCCTCATTTGTTAATATCCACGGGAAAAATAACTTTGTATGGATTTTTGGAGAGGGTTTCACCATTTCAGGGATGAGTTCAGCCCCAAGTTTTCGTTTCACATTGACAGCAGCCCAATTTCACAGGTCGGTCCCACTTTGTTCAAGTCTTCACTGCTCTTCATCTACTTGCCTGGCATTGATTGTTGTGTTCTTCTAGTGGCACTGATTTTACAGGTGTCTAAAGAAGAGGGAAACCAGTCCAGAAATAAATATTTCTAGTTTAGAGCACCTATGTGTCTGTATACAGCAGACTGTAGGATATAAACCTCTGGGAAAACCCAGACTCTTTAGGAAACAAAAGGTCTATAAGATCCCTCAAGTGAGTGGCTGGAGAGCAGCTGAGAGGAAAAAGGAATTAATATCTTCCTACAAGAGTGCAGCAAAAAATGAGCACCAAGCAGTTTGAGTTATCAGATCCAGACTCCTGATCCAGACTTGTGTCATGTGCTCCCTTTCTGCAACCAAGTGCCAAGATGCCAGTTTGTATTATAGAAAGCAGAACAGGCAGCCACTGGACTGGCTGCTTCAAATGCAACATTTAAAATGCTGAAAGTGCTAAAAATGGTCTTTTGCAGTGCATGTGATGTTACATTAGAGACCCCAGTTCAAGGGAAGGGTTTAAAGGAGTCATTGACAGTTTCATGTCTTTTGAGGATGTGAAAGCAGCCCAGACCGCTGCGAGGTCAAGATGGAACATTTGATTGTAACAAAACTACAGCCCTTCATCCCACAAGCAGAGTGTGCCAACTCCTACAAGGCAGGTATTTCTTGCACTCACTCCATCCATGTCTGTCAGAATGTGCCAAAAGCCTGAAAAGCAGTGTCAATTGCCATGGTCATCAAAACATGACAGCAGCTCCAGGACTTTCTGGGAAGCACCTCCAGCACCAAAGAGGAAACTAAAACATCCTAAAACCCATTTGAGGACAAGAAGGGCCCCCTTTAATCACCAAGTCCTTCCCGTCACATTCCCCAGCAACCAAGTCATACAATCCCATTTCACAGGCTGAACAAGCCTCAGCTTCAAATGAACTGGAGCATTTGCCCCAAGGCCATTCCCAAATCTCTGTTGTCTGAGAGTCTCAAACTCCCTTCTGATATCCAGCCTGAATATATTCTCCATCAGTTCCCGTCTCTCTGTATTTACAGCAGCACGGTCCATTAAAGCTCGGCAGCCTCAGCCCTCCCACAATCAGTCTCTGCACAACCAGCAGCCTTCAGCACACATCAAGCCAGGATAAATCATCCTGCCTGTGCCCATCTCTTCTCTTCTCTTCCTTCCTGCCTGAATTTAAACCAGTCCCCTGTTCCTGTTCCCATCAGATGTCCCCAGTCTCAAACCCAGGCATTGCCCCGAAGGAGCTCATGCAAAGATTTATCCCCAAAAGCAGGGAGTGATGCAAGAATGAATCATGTCCTTCACTACAGAGATGAAGCTGAGGTGGACAGATGTCACAAAGCCTCCAGATGCTGGGACAGTTACACCAGCCCAATGCAACCTTGAAGATGTTCATCCTTTGCAGAATATTTCCTCTGTATGCAGTGCTGGTAGTTTTGGGAATCTCTCTTAAGCTGGGCCAGGTGATCGCTGCTCTGATTGCAAATGTTTCAGAAATGAGTTTCACAAGCAGTCTGGATCTGGGTTGCTTGCCTGGTAATTGGGGCACACTTTTTTTTTTCTCACTGGATATAAAGCCCCAAATAAGGCAGCTGTGCAGGTCAGCAGGAATTGGAATTTCTTCTTTTTTTTTTTCTTCTTTTCTTACTTTTCCTCTTCGTTTCTTGTTGAATTGGAGGGACTGGTTAAAAATAGCTATGTAAACCTGCTGCAGGGAGTGAATGTCCTTCCCTCAGCACTTCCAGGCAAGTCCAAAATTGTTCACCAAGGCTGCATGTGCCCATGTCTCTCCCACCCAGCAACCCCATTCCCCACTTTGGAATAACAGCATAACAATCCCTCTTTGGCTAAGGGCAGCCAAAGGATAATTAGTCTCTCTTAGTAGACACTCTCAGGCATGGGGTGGGATTGTTGGGGTGTCCTGTGCAGGGCCAGGAGTTGGACTTTGATGATCCTTGTGGGTCCTTTCCAATTTGGGATATTCCATGATTCTATGATTGTACCTATCAGGAGGGAGCTGTGTCCTTGGGACAAATCACACAGGAGAAAAACAGCACTCCTCTAGAAATGAAGGGCTTCACATTAAGAAGGTGACCACGAATCAAAATTCCTTCCCAGCCATTGGTTTTATTTCACTGGTGCTTGAAGAGCCTTCTGGTAGAATTTCAGACCCATTTCAGTATTTGTGTCAGTTTGATCAAGCTCATTGCAATCAGGATTTATTTGAATTTGGACAATGATTGTTGAGAATGGTGGTAAGGGGAGGTCACATCCACAGGTTGTCATCTTCATGGCAGAAAAAGAAGTTAAAAAAACCTCCAATCAGCGTCAAATGGATTGCTTGGGAAATAATTTTCGTTCCTAAATGCAATCATCTATATTGCACACAATATTTATTTGTTAAAAAGAAAATAAAAATGGAGTTGGGGAGCTCTCATGTCTATAAAAAGACTACTTTTCCTGGCATTTATAAATATTAATTTGGAATGCTAGAGAAGAACAATACATAACAATAATGAGAATCACCAAATCCCATCATTTTTGACATCGTCGTATCAACAGCTTAAGGATTAGCAGGTGAACTTTAAACATATTGCTTCCAAATAATAATAATAATAATAATAACAGTAATGATAATAACATCAGAATGTAAAAAATAAAACCCCCTTACTGCATTATATATTCCTGATGGCTTTCTTCTTCTAATAGCGTTTGCAGGATCACTGCTTTGAACGTTTGGATGACATGCTTAAAAAATTAACCTGGGGAAGGGGGAGGTCTTCTTATCTCCCTCCGTTCTCCCAAAGCTTTCCTTAGCCCTGTCTTTGTTTCCCACTAACCCCTGACACTGACAGAGTCAAAGGCCTATCAACTAATACCCTAATTTCAGGAGGATTTTATACACACGTCTATCTATGCGCATCTGCAAATGTTTTGTGCACGAGGGGGAAGTCTGTGCATAAAACGAGGCAGTGTTTGCAAAGATAAAGTTGCACCAGGTGTCAATTTTCACACCTCCCGCTAAATACGCGTGGCAAAAAAAACGATGCCACAATTTCATTGAAAATCCAAGCTATTGAGATCTAATCGCTGCTTAAGCTGTGGCTTTATTCAAATCTGGATCACCAATAGGGCTCAGGATGTAAATGAAGTGCAAAGAGAAATAAAGCAAAGGAAGGGGGAAAAAAAAGAAATCTATGATAGCCCTTTCCTTCAGCCATTTGATTCCCAAGTCCTTATCAGTCAATTAATGCATACTAAAACTTTAGTGGCAGCCTCAGTTTAACAGACCTAATAGCTCCAGCGAGTCCCCAGCATTAGCCAAACAAAACACACTTTCAGCTGCCTTAATATGAGACTGAAAAAAGGTCAAAATAGACAGGCTTTACAGAATAAATCCTGAAGATCCATTCTAATTTCCACTCAAGGATCTTTTAAGCAGTTCTTGGATGCTCTTTATGGTACTTTGATCCAAGCATAGTTTCATTAAAACTTTGTGGCTTGGTATTTTTAAACCTGATAGCTTCACTAAACTAGTTCTCAAAATGTTAGCTAAGCCGCTATGCATAAAACTACTTTACTGTCATGGTGTCTTCTAATATCACCTAAGTACAGGCTGTTGCAATTTTGAAAATGAACCTTTTCTACATTCACCAGATCTCAGCTTGGGAATTTCTGCTTTCGCACTTGAAGGCTGTCTCACAGCATAAAGGGAAGGTGCTGCCTTACCCCCTTCCTCTCCCCCTCCTTGAAACCTAAAACTAAAATTAGCTGCTGTACCTTATTTGTTCTGGAAGCAAGTTACACAGCACTTCTATCCACTGTGGTTTCCAATTGCAGGATTAACACTGGATGCTAAAAAAAAAAAAAAAGAAAACCAACCAAAAAAAAACCCACCAACCACCCGAGAAAAAAATAACAAAACATTAAATGGTGGTTTAAAATCCAGTTTAATGATGGCAGGATAAATTCCCTTAAGGCTCAGGAAAACAAATGTTACTTCCCACCTTCATAACGTGGCATGTTAATAAATCTGATTTAACTGCCACTGATAAAAAAAAAAACAAAACAAACCCAACTATGCCTCCAGAGATTGTCCTTTGCTCCCCTGAAAATGAGGATGGCTGAAAGGTTAGGCGACAATTTTCTTCCTCACGCCTGGTGTTCACAAAAGCCTTGATTTCTCGAGGAGCTTTTGTGGTGAGTTTGCATTACAGTAGTTAAGAGAATTACAGAAAGATGGCTTCAGAAGGAGCTGGGCTGAGTTTTTGAGAGAAAATACAAGCAAAAGATTATTTAAAAAACGTAATAGTAAAACTGAAGGGGTTGGATTTGCACAGGCAGCCTCCTCCCGTCTGAGCTGAGGAACAAACTCCCACCAATTTTCATGAGAGCAATGGTCATTGTTGGGAAACAAACAACACAAAACTTGCAAGACAGCCCCAAAAACATCTCTGGGAGATTACTTTCATGCATGGTGGACTATTAAGACCAAGCTGGAAAATTAAGGCCAAAACAGGAGTTTACCTATATCATATACATGGAAATACAACTTTTGTTATGTGCAGTCACCCCCTGTCCTGGATGGGTACAAATATCACCCTGAAATGGGCCTGATGCTGGTTTTAACCACAAACCAGTGACTCTGCAGGATCTGAGCCCAGGATCCCACCCTGGAACCTCAGCCCTGGCCCCAAGAAGTGCTCGATGTGACATATTTTGCTCCAAACCCATGAATATGAGTTTTTATACACCCAAGGGTTTCATGCTCACTTCATGGGCCAGGGCTGCTATTGACTTTGTTATAGGAAAGGCCATCAACTCTTGGCTCTTTAATTCTCTCAGATGGTCCCTCCAGAAAAAAAAAGAAATGGAATTACCGATTTTTGTGAGCAGCTGCTGCCCCAGTGAGTTGGGTTAAGACTGTCCCACTTCTCCCCGAGTCCTCATCACCTGGCAGAAATGGTTTGGTTGTTTTCACTGCTCCACACACCTCAGAGGGGTCAGCAGAGAATCCTGTCAACTGAAGGGCTGACAAAGCTCCTGATGTCAGGTATAAAGAATGCCACCTACAGCTTAATGTCTGCACAAACCCCTCCGACTTCGGGCAAACAATGAACGTTTTTGTCTCCTTAATGCCCAGTATGCAATCGAGTGGAAATGCTACTTCCATCCTTAATCTACAAATGAAATTAAAGTTGTTGAAAGACACACGATAAACCAGGATCCTTTGTTTCTTACAAGAAGAGGGGGGGAAAAATTGAAACCACTAAATATTTTAGCAGATTTACTAAATTTCCAATTAAATCTGGAATTATGGCAGAGCCTGTATCTCCCCTCTCACTCCACCACACGCATTTTCTATTTGAATAAAGTAGGTTAGACACAGCGCTCCCTCCACCCGCCCACCCGAGCAGGAATATTAATGAAGCAGATCCATCGCCGGCGCGCTGGGCCAGCGGGGATGCTCGGGGATGCTCGGGGATGCTCGAGCATCCCAGGGCTGGAGCGCCTGGGAAGGAAGGGCTGGTTTATAGGGGAACAGCCTCGGCTATCCGGAGGGAGCGGGATATGCAAGGCAAGAGCACCCTCTGCCCGCTGGCAGGAGGGTCTGGCTCTGCTAGCATGCCCCCCATCCCTCCCCCTCCTTCCCTCCGCTGAGGAAAGGTCACGGGAAGCAGCTTACACAAGCCAGATGAGGTGGAGACCAAATCAGGACCAAGATTATGTGTCAGGGACTTAGAGACGGAGCGGAAGGGCTGAGTGCAGTGCCAGGGAGTGCTTTCTGCCCGGCTCCAGCCCTTCCTCCCACCCCACAGAGCACTGGCCATGCCAGGAGAAGGGGAAGGGACAGGGGCATCCCCTCGCTTAGGGGGTTCCAGTGCATGTGACCACATTGCCAGCACTTGGCCAAAAAGGTTTGAGACATGTGGGTGTGCTTATGGCTCTTCCCATCTGCTCCAGTCCCGTTTGGAATTGGAGGTGTTGGCCCTCTTCTGCTTGGGGAAAGGTGGAGAGTTGTCCCCTGCCACAGGTCAAGCCACAGGGGACGGGCAGACCCACAGGGAGGTCTGAGCCTGGAGCCTGGACCAAAGCAAGGTGACACTGGCTGTAAGGACAGGGTCACATCATCTGTTTTGGGTCCAGCAGTTGTGTTTTTCCACCTCCAACACGAGCCACATTCTGGAAATGAGGGAAGAAGCACAGAGCAGCCTTTCCCCACCATATCCCTCAGCCTCAGCAATCAGGGCTCTAGGGATGCCTCGATTCAGGATGCTGGATTTGGGACCACCCCCTTTATGTTTTGGCCCCATGATATTTTTGGTGTCTGTGGCAATGTCACCTCAGAGACACACAAACCCTGGGGAGCCCAGGGGGACTGTCACCATGCAGCCACAGGAACATGGCAAACAGGCACTGAGTGAGGAATGCGTGGGCAAGGATGCACAAAGGAATGGACAGAACTTCCAGAGTGGCTTTTGGTGTAGCTTATCTTTACACACCTTCTGTCACCTGGAGGTGACACTCACCTCATGGGCACCACTCACAGGCACAAAGCTCTGCTGCACCCTCACATCCTTGGGCACCCTCTGCACCTGTAGGGACAGCTGAGGAATTTTCTCAAGGATAATGCTGTGGCACCTCACTTTAGTGGGAAGCAACATGCCATGGTGGAAAATGCTTCTTGTCTGATGGTGAAACCTGAGCTCCAGAGGAGACCACCTGAGCATTTGCACATTTACACAGCCAGTCCTGAGCACCTCCTCACGAGCCACCACGAGGAATCCACACACACTCACTGCTCCCAGGGATCCTGAGCCGAGCTGTGTGACCCTGGACAGCTCTCATCACACCAAGCATTCCTCAGGGGCACCAGGGACAGGGGTGTGTGACAGGAGGGACTCACAAAAGTTGCCTTTGCCTCACCACTGACCACACATCACTTTTCCTGTGCATTGGACAAGGCTTTCCTTCCCTGGACTCTGCGTCCCTCCAATCCCACTCACTCCCTGCTCATTGCAGTGCTCAGGGACATCACTCTCCTCTTGCATTCCTTAGCATCATCTTGCACAGGAGAGATGTTTTATTCCTGCCAGTAAAACAAAATAGAAGAGTGGAATATCCTTTTCTTTTCCTTACATAGCAGCTAAGCCTGTGCAAATTCATCACAAGTCTTTGCTGTGGCACAGAGCACTTGAGAACAAGGCCAAAGAAATCAGCAATTGCCTTTATTTTCTTCTCTTAAAAACAGGTGAGTTGATCCATTGCAACTTATTCCTGCTGTCTCTATTCATATCTTTTCTTCCAGGCAGTTTCCAGTTGATGCTGCACATTTGCTTGGAGTGGAATATACCAGTGGGCCTGAGCTCTAAAATGTTGTTTCAGCCGTATTTCAATATTTAGCTTATACACATCTGTATAAATCCTGCTTTTTTCAAAACCTAGTACACAAAGAGAACTAAATGGGGTTATTTCCTTGTTTGCTGTGGTCAGAAAATGCAAATTCCAGCTGCAGAAGGTTTTGCCACCTTGTGTGGGCTTCCCCACACTGCAGATGGCAACGCCTGGGCTTCCCCCAGCATGGACTGAGAGAAGGGGACCTCCAAGCTCCCCATCCCCTGATTCCTCCAGGATTGCTGCCTTAGGATGGGGTGGATCACCTGGTGCTGTGCAGCCCTTCCAGGACAGTCTTCCCTGGGAAAGGCTGAGATGCAAAGGGGATGATGCAAGGGGGAATTGGAGAGGTGTTTTCATCCTGAGCTGCCCCAGCCTGGAGAGTCACTCAGGAGCCAGGTCAGGATATGTCCCATGTTCCATGAGACATCAGTGAAGCTGAGGAAACAGAAGGAACTGTAGGAAATTCCAGTGGAACTGGCAGAGATGTATTTTTTTTCCTACCAAGTATATATTTATCATGATATTGTATTTTCAGGCTTTAGGTCTGAAAATTCAGGTGTGAGGGAGTTTTGGTTTTGTTTTGTTTTTGGTTTTGTTTCTGTTTTTTAAACAAAATGTATGATTTCTCCTTTTCAACAGTTTCCATTCTAAAATGGTCCTATAAGGAAGAAGCCTTTGAAACCAAAAGGCTCAAATAATCTCGAATAATGCTCCAAACAGGTCAAATTATTCCACTGCTGTTGAGCAGAGCATCACAAAGAAATGTTTCAACAGCAGAAAAAAAGTGACCTGTTCTAATCTAAACTGGCTTCAAATAATTTCCATAATTCCCAGTGGGAATTTCTGCTTACCTTGTGAGTTGTAGAAATATCCACTGCAATCAACCTGCCATGAGCTTGTGGAGAGCAGCCCCCCCTGTTCTTACCAAAGGAAGCAGACACAAAACCTCCCTCAATGGGTTCAGTCAATCCCCATGGCTTTTACCCCCTCTAAAAGGAAAAGGAATTACCTGCCAGGGCTGCTGCACATGTCCAACATATTGGGTGAAACCCAGGGCAAGAGCAGCCTTTGCTCCTCCTCAGATCCTGCACATCCAGCTCCCGGGGGTGTTTTGGTTCAGCACCCTTTGCTTTCCTGCCTCGTTGGAGCTGGAGGTTTCCACTTCTCACCAGCCTCAAGCCTGGCAGAAGGGATGGGAGACATTTGGGGTCTGAAGGACAAGTCAGTGGTGGCACAAGGGATTGGGATTACGAGACTTGGGACCATGGATCCCTTAGGTTGGAAAAGCCCTCTTGGATCATTGAATCCAATGATTCCCCCAGCACTGCCAAGCCTACCCATTAAACTGTGTCCCCAGTTGTCACATCCACACGCCTTTTAAATCCCTCCAGGAATGGGGACTCCACCACTGCCTAACTTCACTAATTAGTGGATTTTTAAAATTTATTTTCTAGATCTACAAATAGATCCTGGATCCTCCTAGCCTGAACTGGAGACTCAGTGATTTCTGTTCCTAAAATCAGAGACAACAGAAGTCTGGGACAACTTGTTTCTGCAGGTCTTTTAGGCACTCCCTGGGTTATGTGATTAAACAGCAACACTGAGTTTGCAAAGCTGTCAATCTCATATCTTTCATCAGCACTTAATTCATATTAAAAAAAAAAAAAAAAAAAGAAAAAAAAAGAAGTCACACCAGCCCTTAAAAGCTTCAGAGCTGCATTTCTCGTGGCTGCAATAATACTTACTTACAATATGGACTCTAGCTGCTTTTTATGTAACTGCTGCTCTTAATCAGCTCAGTATTAGCAGCTCTAACCTGCTCTTGCTTGATTTATTTTATTTTATTTCTAAAACAAACATAGCTTTACAATCTCTCTGATTTCCCAGCTTTTATGCCACTCCACTGAGGCGCTTTAAACATCTCATTTATCTCCCATACGTTGGGAAATTACAACCCCCCTCCTCTCCAAAACAAACAAGCAAGCGAAAAAACCTCCAGCTAAAATCTACACAGTTGGAAAGTGTTGATTTAAACAAAAACCCTGAAACAAGATAGGGAGAGACTAGAACATGAAAACAGACTCCTTTTTTTTTTTCCTTGCACAGATTGAGCTCTGAGGTTTTTTGCATCAAATGTTGACTTGTTCCAAGGCAGCCTCTATTTAGATGTTGTGAAACTGGAAGGAAACAGCGTGAAAAACATTTTTCTGTTGTTTCAGGAAGACTGTGCTGTTGTATTTTTCCTCACACATGTTCCCCTCTCTTCCTACCTCCCCACTTCATCCTACTTGTGCAAAGGGGGCTGGAAGCAGTGGGAATATTTTGAAGTATCAAGCTTTCCAAATAAAGATGGGCGGGAAGAACATGTTAACAGGAGTTTTTTTTCTGATCTGTATTATTTATTTTAAAAATTCTCCCCTAAGCAGAGAGGCTGATTTAAGGGTTGTGCTTGTTCCTGGGGATGTGCTTCTGAATAGTCTACTTAGGAATATCTACCCTCTTTGCACTACTGAAAGCACTGCCATGCCCCAATGGTCCATTTTTCTAATTGCATAATTCACTGAATTTGCAAATAATAGCAAATCTGTAAAAAAATTTTGTTTTCGGTTTCTCTTACATGTTCTCCCCAGCTATCTCCTGCCTAGTGCAATCACAGGATTTATTCTATAGTGTGTGAAACTAATGGGAAACTTTCTCTTCCCGGCTACTGTTTTGTCCTATATAAACCAGTAACTCACACTTTGCCATAAATAAAAGGGACAGTATTCCCCTCCTTATCATTATCTTCAACCTGTTTTGCTTTAGGGCTTTTTTTCATTCTGTAACATTTTTATTTAGCCACAGAAACCCACATAAAAACACTGCTAGAGGAACACGCTACCACAAGATGCATCCTGTCAGCAGCCAAGATTTGAATTTTTAATTGAAAATATCACTCAAAGACCAAACCAGTTCCCCACACTTCCCCAAACCAACCCCAGCAATTTAACGAAATATAAAGTGGGCAAAACACAAAAGTCTCTTATTGATGGGGCTGATGGGGGAAGAAGGGTTATAAATCTAAACCCTCCATTCCAGACCACATCCCCAAATTTAAATAAGCACCAAAGCATGTTGCTACATATTTTTTTTGCAGGAAATAATTCCAAGCAGCCTTATCAGCGGCGGCGGATCCCATCACTTATCCGTTGTGCCCTCTGCTGGATGCAGCACACAAAGGCAAGGAATATTATTTCCAATTAATTTTTGGCATCATCCCTTGGCATCTGCGTTAGGAATGCAAAGCGTGAAATTTGTAGTAGCAGGTTTAATATTTGATCCAGCCAAAAAAAAAAAAAAAAAAAAAAAAGTGTTTTTTTTGCTACAAGGACTTACCTTTGGTAGTGTTTTCCTCCCCGCTCGCCCCCCTCCCTCCTCCAGCTTCGAGTTGTGTCGCTGCCACCGAGCCGTGTTTATGGTCCAAACGGAGAAATCTGCCACCAAACGCCATCCATGGCAGGAATAATTTCATGCTGTGCAAAATTTGTTTCATTTCACATCCTGTAAGAATAATTACTTAGCATAATGCCATTTAAGCTGTATTTCTAGCTGCAAATATTAAGGAAATGGTAAAAAGCTAGATCTCGGTTGGGAGAGGGGAAAAAAAAAGGGGTATTTAGGGGTCCCCGGGGTTTCTTCAAACTGGTTGCTTTTAACACTAGGAACAACTGGAAAAATTAAAGTGTTATGAGTGATGTCACTGAATTTAATGAACCCAAATAATTTCAATTATATTTGAGGTCACCCATGTGCTGGGGACCTCGATAGGACACTGCCTTCAGAAAGGACAAAATAGGACAAAACACCTAGCCCATATTGCCCATCTTTCTCATGTTTTCAGCAAGTAAGTTTATTTGAAGGTGACCATTGCCCAAAATGGTCCTAAATAAAACAGCAGGTGAAGAAACTGAATCCTCTTCATGTCATGTCACAGATTCCAATTTTTATGTGACAAAAATCAGGTCTCAGTAGGTTTGGAGGAGAGTCAGTGTGATGGGTGAGCAGGGTATTGATCAAATATCAGCATAGGCTGAGCCAAAGGAGGCTCCGACCTCCCTCCTGGGCCCCCACAAGAGAGAAAAATCCTCTTTCATATCTAGTCAGAATTATCCATGGTTCACTCTTACCTTCTAGCAAAACCAAGCTGCTGCCTTCAATCAAATGCAAGACAGGCATGGTCTAATTGAATTAGTTCAATTAAGTTTAAAGATCAAAATTATGATTGTGGATGCCTAAAACAAATCCCGCTTTCTCAATGCTAAACCTTACAGCTTGTAACCGAGTAGTAAATTCTGACTTGTTCTTTCCCAAATGCTGGAAATAATCACTTCCAAAGCACTTCTCTTTCTCCAGCAATGACAACCCTTTGTACACCAAGTATCCAGGCTGACCTTCATCTTCCTCGAGGCCATCGTGTCTCTTCCTCACTCACCAGCAAAGCCCAGTTTTGAATGGGATGATCAAGGATTTACTGGTAAAATTCACTGATGACAAGAATGTTTGCCTTGGGTTTGTTCAACCCAAGAAAAGGCAAAGTCTCCAGTTTGTTAGAAGCAGGCTGTGAAGGATTGATGGATGGATGGATGGATGGATGGATGGATGGATGGGTGGATGGATGGATGATGGATGGATGGATGGATGATGGATGGATGGATGGATGGATGGATGGATGGATGGATGGATGGATGGATGCTGTCAATCACAGCACCCTCTCCAACCAGCCTTCCTCCCAGCACAAATTCCCTCCACTCATCTGAATAAAATGATTTCATATTCATTCTTTGTTTTCACTCTGTTTCAAAAAAAAAAGCCTTTATTGAAAAATCAACTTTGAATGCAACAGAAGCTTCAAGAGGCAACATGAGAGAAACAACAAATTTTGGGGAAAAAATTGGGCAGAAAAATCTTTCAGGCCTGAAGCAGGCAGCAGATCCTCCTTGTGCTTCAGGAGCAGAAGAGCTCTTCAGATGTCTTTTTTTTTTTTTTAAGTGGCTTTACTACTAAATCAAAGAACATGACAGAAAAGACCCCCAAAACCACCCAAACCCATGCTCCTCTCACATGTTTCTTCCCCAGATTTCAGCAAGCTGATGCTCTATCTGACCAGCAGCAATGTGCTACAACTCCAGAACAGCCAAGAACACTCAAATGTTCCTTGGAAGGGACAATGTGGTGCCACCAGCACCCTCCACTACTGTGTGGCCCTTGGTGGCCGTGGAGCTGGGCACTGTCTCACAGCCACCCTGCAGGAGCAATGCTCCAAATCCATCAGGCAGGTCCAAACCAAACAGCCTTTCCAAGGGTTCTGACAATGATGTCTCCATTCCCCATAGCCTGATGGGAGAGCTTCAGCTGCCTGTTTGCTCAGGTAGCACCACGCCAAGCTCCCTGTCCTGGAAACCCCTGGTAAAATGGTGTGGGTTTTGCAGGGTACATGCACTGGCATCCCAGTGGGAGATGCCATCCTTAGTGTGGGCACCTTGGCTCATGTGTCCTTCAAACACAGAGGTTGGGGGACACATCAGTGGGATTTTGTGCTCTAAAACCCCTGACTCAATGTCTTCCAGGTTGAGGTTGCCCATGACATTCTCACTTCTCATGTACAATATGCTTTAACAACTTTGCAGAAGTTTTTGTCTTTATTTAAAATACGCAGTGTGGGGAACATGAGGAGAAAGATCAATAAATACCTTCTAATTCATGTAGCACTTAACCAAAATCAACATTAAAAACCAATTCACATGAGAACATCCAAGTGCCTCTACACTGAAATACTTCCCATCTATAAATCCCACCACTAAACCCAGAGATGACTCTAGGCCAGCCAGAATTCTCCTGGCATATGAAACCTCAGCACTGCTCTGCTTGACCCTGGAGTGGTTGCAAACTGTCCAGAACAGTGGTGCCCCCTCACAGGCCATCTCCCACTGCTTTTGGGGAGCCTGTCCCATGAGTAGGTTTGGGTAATGCACACCTGTAGGATACGTGAATTCCGACTGATGAACATCTGCCTCCATCAATCTCTTTTAAAGAGCAAACACAACTTGCCAACATCCTCGTGAAGGACAAGCCCAACAATTTAGCAGTTCTCTCTTCTTTTTTTTAATATTTTTCTAATTTTTTTTAAACACCACATCGAATCCCAACGGGATTTCAGGGGTTTTGTTTTAACAGCGAGGCAAAAATTTGCTGATCCTCCCCGTGGTGAAGTTACTTTCAAGTCAGTGAAAGTTCTTGGCCCGCAATGAAAAGTCTTTGCCAATTAGCGCTCAACAACTTCAATTCATCCCTCCTGGTTCAAGATGAGTAGGAACCTAATAAGGCTGTGATAAAAGGGCAAAAGGCACCGAGTACCCAAAGGGGATTAATGGGCTCTTCCATTTATTTGTCTTCCTAACAGCTGAACTGTTACAAGTATTGACGGTCTTCAAACGCCGGGCGCCGGGGTCTCCAATGGCCAACTCCAGCTCCAGGCCCTGAGGGGCGAGGGCTTCCCCCTGGGCCATGCCAAAACCAACAAAGCCCCGGGGATCAGGTAATGAAACTTCAGCTTTTCCCCCCCTCCTCCTCCTTCTTTGAGATTTATTTACTGGCAGCTGACAAGGGGCAAATTCAGCTGGAATTGTGTAGTCAAGGCCTTGTCAAGCCTTCAGAGGCACCCTTATGTCGAATCACCTTCCTGACTGGCATGTCGCTGAAAAGCGCTCCGCGCTGGTCCTTAACAGCTCCCGACAGCACAAAGGACACTCCAGACAGATGCCTACATGGCATCCTGCAGCATTTTAAAAGAGAATTAGTGGTTTTAATTATGGTCGTCGTATGAAAGGAAACCATGCAAGCTCGGCAGGAGACCTTTGATCAAACCCTTTTGCTAGCACAATGCCGCGGAACTGTGACTATTCCTAGCAAGGGGCCTTTTCTCGCTGAATGACTCACCAGTGATCTTTGAATGCAGACAAGTTCCTCACCCTCCCTCTTCATTAGCGAGCATTTCTATACAGCCCCTATATAGTGCGCCGAGTCTTGGAGCTATACAATGGGGGGGAAAAAAGAATCCCTACAGATTCTGGCCTCTACTTAGGAAGTGCTGAAGGACTCTGAGTGACTTTATTCATTAAAACAGGTTGCTATTAATTAACTGTCATAATAAAATAAAGAACTATTATTTGCATTTCTTAGTGCGCTCTCTTTAGTAATATGTATAAAAGATGCTTGTAACAAAAATGAATTTATAAGGGAGAAAAAAACCCTCAGAAGTCTTTTTTCCCCTCTGCCCCCACCCCTTTTTTTTTTTTTTTTTTTTTTAAGGTCTAGGCAGCAGGAGCCTGACTAATTATTAGGACCCGTTTTGCAAGAGAACAAATAGAGGTAAAACACAAATATGAAAGTAATTAGGAAAATGCAAAATCCTGTTTACTTGGCAACCGATTCATGCAACTGAGACTAACGAAGAGCAAATCAGCTTTGCTTGTTTGATAAACTTCAGGGTGCCACCTAAGAGGAGCTGATAAAAATTAAACTCTGCCAGCATCCCTCCGCACCGCCTTTTAGCCAACAGGCTCAGCAACATCCACGCAGCGGCTCCGTCTGCGAGCACCAGCAAATCTCATTTGAACAGATTCAGGGGGAGGAAATTTGGAAGTTCCATCAGTGCTGGATACTTCCCCCTCTGTGGCATATCTTCTGCTGAACACCCAGTAGAAGATAACCTGCGTCTCGCACGCACGGGATTTATAAGGACACGGAGCGCGTCATCGGCACGGCTCTGATTTTCTCCCTAAAAAGGCATCACCATCCCACTGCTCTTCACACCTGGGAAGGCTTTTGCCAGTGGTAAAGTTCTTTTTGTAGCCACCAGCACTGTTTATTACAATATAGGATGATACTTTACTCAGCACAGCCCCTCTTTTCTCCTGAGCAGATAGCGGGATCAACAAAAGCTTCCAATTATTTCAAGACTATGCGGCTAAGGAGGGGCATCTAATCAAGATAAAGAAAACCCTCAGCTCAGTATATTTGCTTGAATGGATTTGCAATAATGCAGGTAACAAAAGCATTCAAAAATTGGATTCCTAATGCTTTTCTGCCGGGGCTGGAGGACTGGTTTGGAGAAGGGAAGGAGAAAGCCTGCCCTGAGAAAGCTGCACGGAGGAATGTGTGATATTCCCTCGTTCTGCACAAACACTTCTGCCGGGATTGAGAGGAAGGAAGAGATTTAAGTGAGGCACAGACGACCTGAAATGTAGTAAATTACAACACAAAGAGTTAAAATGACACCCCTGAACTACTCCTCTTCCCTCTCACCCCTCTGCTTTGTGGCTTTGCAACCCAGAAGCTACAGTTTTCCATCTTTTCTATTGCTCATTTCTCATCCTGTTCGTACAGGAATGGCTCATAGGAATTAACAGGGAATTGCTATGGAAATCATATAAAACAAAAATAAATCAAGAGTGAGAGGGTGAAAAGTAAAGGATGTTATTTTGCAACTAGAGTTAGAGATTCCTAGACAGCAGCTTGATTTTTCTATGGGAAGCACTCAGTGAAAGTTGGAAAAATCAGCACTTGGAGAGAAAGAGAGAAGTGGTCCATTTTAAAAGGATCTATTAGGAATAGTGGCCACGTGTCCCTACACACACCTCAAAGTCCAGACCAGCAGAGCATCCACCTGAAACACCCCTTGCTCCTGCCCCCATCCCAGTCTGCTTCAGAGATGCTGTTTGATAATGTGATCTTTACAGAAGCACTTATTTCTTCTCTGATAATTTTACCAGTCCAGAAGAAATCCTGGCCTGGCAGTAATTTATCTCCTGCCAAACACTGGGCTGAGATATCACAAAACCACAGAATAGTCTATGAAGTTTTAGATGAACAGAACCGTACAGGAACACGACCAGAATTTTGGGTCTGTTTTAAGCATTTGAAGTAGTGTTAACTGACAAAATATTGGAAAACACGACATTTTATGTCTTTTTTATTGAAAAGAAGCTGAGTTCTTAACCCCAGAAGTTGCTTGGCTGTTTGGGCAGATCAAAAAACAGATTGGATTCACACCCAATTCTTTTGGTTAAAGCCCCTGATATCTCCAAAACTGCAGTTCTGGCATCCCCAGGAGCCACGAGGATGTGGCAGAGCAGATGAGCTTGCACAGAAAGAGGCCACAGGAGGGAAGCCACCATGACCCATGGAGAGAGCAGCATCCCAGGGGAGCAGCATCCTAGGGGAGCTGCTCTTATGTCCCATGTGGGGTCTCAGGACCACAGTCCCTCCACCCCAGTGCAGGAGATGTCACACTGCTGCCAGCAGAGTCCCTCTGCGAGGGAAAATACATGAATTTCTTGCTCACTGTTGGAACTCTAAGCAATAAAGACCATCCTATCATAAAATCCCAAGGGAATGAAAGAAGCCATTGATGTTTGGTCTCTATCCACTCCATTCTAGGACATCCTGTCCCTCCAGTACCTAAAGGGGTTATAGAGAGCTGGAAAGGGACTGTTGACATGGACATGGAGTGACAGGACAAAGGGAGAAGGATTCAAAGTGAAGGAGGGCAGGGTTAGATGGGATATTGGGAAGAAATTCTTCCCTGTCAGGGTGGGGAGGCCCTGGCACAGGGTGCCCAGAGAAGCTGTGGCTGCCCCTGGATCCCTGGAAGTGTTCCAGGCCAGGCTGGACAGAGTTTGGAGCAACCTGGGATAGTGGAAGGTGTCCCTGCCATGGCAGGGGATAGAATGAGATGATCTTTAAGGTCACTTCCAACCCAAACCATTCTGGGATTTTGTGATAATGAATCTGCAGTGCCCTTGGGCATGGGCACAGCCAGGGCTCAGAGCACATCCAAAACAGTGAATGACCAATGAATTCTCCTGGAGGGTGTCATCCCACAGCTTGTCCTGCAGGAAACCCACCACAAAAACACAGACACAGCACAGCTAATGAAAAATGGCTTTAGGAAACCTCTTGGCTCAGCAACAGAGGAGACAATAAAATGCTAAATACATTTTTACATCTAGAATGGATGATGCATTCATTAAAAAAAATTATTCACAGTATAAGCTCATAGCTTTCTTGTAAAAGAAAATCGTCCTTTTTGAAACCCGATATTTAGTGTTGAGCTTCTCTCCTACCCTCAAAGAAGTTCATTTGGCAACAGAAATCAAACATCACTATGTTCCTGCAGAGGGGATCACACTTGATTTCCTCTCTGCTGCCATTCCTGTCCCCTTTTAAAACCACTCTCACGCTGCCAAGGACTAATTCAGATTTTAAGTCCCGACTCGAGCATTTCACCAGGACCAGGTGCTACCCAGCTTTGCGCCTCAGCTCCGCTTTCCTCCTCCTCCTCAGCCCCTGCAGCTCCTCCCTGAGGTGCTGCACAGCCTGCAGGATGTCCTGGCGCTGGGGATCATCCTCTGCCTTCTCGGTGTAGAGCAGGAAATGTTTCACAGTTTGGGCGAGCAGCGTTTCGGGGTCCACGTCCCCCCGGCCGAGGCGCAGCATCCTCTCGCAGGCTATGGCGTAGTTTTTGTGCCAGTTCACTGGGTGATGGGGATGGGAACTGACAATTTCTTTGTATGACTGTTAAAGGAATGAAAAAAAAAAAAAAAAAAAGAAAGAAAAAAAAGAAGAAGGTGGGGGCAGCAAATTAATTGATCGAAGTGGGAGCAACAGCTTTTAACAACGCTTCAAAACTGCCTGGAAAGAAACAGATGCTATTTAGATGTCCAAGTCCAGAGCTGGAGTATTTCTGTAATTTGCTCTGTGTTTGCCATTCAGCAGCATGAATCAGAAATCCAAGGGGGGCTGAAACGTTTCCCTTCCAACAGCAGCTGTTTGTTTAGAAACATTACAGATGATGGTGATAACCCCACAGTACATTATGTGCTTCCCCCAGAGAGGTGTTACACCAAGCTGGGGGAAAAAAGAGATTTAACTGCTGCGCCTGCAAGACATTTACTCAATATTTCAGGAGATCAGGATGTCTTCCACAGGACTTAAGCAGTCTGTTGACTTGAGTGGGAATATTCATAAACTCAACAGCAGGCATGTGCCTGGGAACTTTGCAGAATAGCAAAAATCACACCAAAATGGGCAAGAATTAAAGAAACCATTTGTTGATTCTCTGCTGGAGTATGAAATACTGCTCCTCTCTGCTGACACACATTGATCACTTCGTGCATCTGTTGGCATCTCAGGCAGTCCAGCATTTCCAGAGATACCTACACCAGCTTATGGGTGTTATTCTTTGGTGTGAAATGCAGCAGAATTAATTTGCAGCGAGAAGACTGTCGGATTTTACACTTGCTGGCTCAGATGTACAACTGTGTAATGACAGAGGGGACAAGTGCATAGAGGGGACTTCAGGACAAGCAATCTCTTGGCATGGGTTTGGAGCCCAGCACAGACAACATAATTATAGCAAAAGCAGAGTGTTGACTGGTTTGCTTTTGGCATCCTCTGTGACCGAGGGGGCAAGCAGGAATGGATAAAATCCCTGAACAAATCTCTTTGAATCGGCTATGCTCCCAGTTTGGATAAACAAGAGGAATGCAGATTACAGGGCCCGTATGGAAACACCCTTTTTCCATGGATTCCAGAAATTTAAAAGAAAAGAGGGGGGGAAAAAATTAAGATGGAAGCTGCAGGGAGCATCCCTAACCCAAATCCAGGACTTACATTGTATGCAAATGTGTAAAGTTGTGATTTCATTTCTGCAGACACACTGGCTGTTTCTGCGAGGTCAAAGATGAAGAAAGCTGTTTTCATCCTAGGAAAACAAGAAAAACTTCCATTTGGTAAATTGCCTAATGCAACCAGCTCACATCACAGGGTTATTGTACACAGCTTCAACATGTCCACAAGTGGGACAGCAAAGCCACGTGATACAAATTTGTCCCCATAATCTACTTCCTCACCCTACATCCCAACTACCTTTGAGAGACTTTGAGCAGAACCTTTTGGTGAACAGAACAGCCACTTTCCTGAAGGCTTTGCTGGTGGCCTTGCACGCTCCATCTCATCCCTCCAGCCTTTTCCTTCTAAAGCTTGGCACGTGCAGACCCAATAAGGCCACGGCCCATCAAGCTGCCTGCTTTGGTGTGTGTTTCCACACCACTGAGCTGGCAGTGCCCACTGGCTGTTGGAAGAGAGCAAAGGAAAATTACCTGGCTTGCCACATCTCCTCGTTGGCGACAGCTTCCCAGGAAGAGGGGCTGAAACTAAACGGGAATGGAAACAAAATTCAGCCATCAGATCCACGTCGCTGGGTTTCACCCACCACAACCCTTCCAACCCAGGCAGCTACAGACCTCCCAGGCTGAAGGAAACCTCTCATGAAGCCTGTGGCTCTGACAGCAAGGAATTCAGCTGATTCTCTGTCATTCAAAAAACTTTGTTCCTCTCTCTCCATAGAAGGAGCCTCTGGTATATCAGGTGTTTCACAGCATCCCAGATCTCAAAGCCAGAGATGTTTTTTACCACCACAGCTCAGTCTATGACATTTAAACCTTTGGATGTTTCAATAACTTTAGATCCTGATCAAGTTTTAAGGTGTGAATTGGACCTCACACTTGACTAGAGATGTTCTTGCTATTTTTCACACTACTAAAAATCACAGACCATGGAATGGTTTAGGTTGGAAAGGACCTTAAAGATCATCTAATTCCAACTCCCTGCCATGAGCAGGGACACCTTCCACTATCCCAGAATGCTCCAAACCCCATCCAACCTGGCCTGGAACACTGCCAGGGAATGGGCAGCCACAGCTCTCTGGGCTGTGCCAGCCTCTCACCACCCTGACAGAGAAGAATTCCTCCCTGCTCTCTCTCCAGAGCACAAAACACTGAGATTATGGCTCTTGTTTTATTCCTCTAACACTGCAGCGGGTGTGGCAATGCTGCTGGCAGAAAAACGATGGGCAGGAAGGAGCAGAGGCTCCTCTGCCTCCTACCTGCCATAGTCCTCAGTCCAGTTATAGAGATTCCTGGTGAGATGAATCCACTCTCCTGGGTCAAACACAGCTCCAGAAGGAACCAACTTCTCACACGTACCCCAGGGCCAGAGCGAGTGGCTCCTTCTCCAGGTGGAGTCCCCTTCATGAAGGCCTATGCAGACAAACACTTCCTTACTGCCAAAAAAACCAACAGAGAGAGCAATGGTGAAGCCACCTCAGGCCCACCCTGTGTCCCTGAGCAAACCAAACCACACTGTGCAGCAAACACACCCATCCAGCACATCTCCCATCAGCACGGGCATGTTTTGGGGCTATCTGGAAAACAGATTAATTCCCCATCTGGCATTGCCCATCTTGAGCAGCCAGCACAGCTGGCACATCCTGTCCCCTCTCCTGGACCTTCCAAACGGGCCAGAAGCTGTAGGAGAAGCCCATTTCTCCCCAGAGACACCTGGCTGTGCTCCTGTGCCTCCCCACCCTCGCAGGGCTCACCCCAGCTAGTCTAAATGCAGATGCTATTCTTATTCGTGTGAGTATCTAATCCTTTCCCCACTCTTACTAAGCTATTTTTATATGATGATTATTCCTGGAATACATTCATTCTATGCTAATCAGTTGGCCACAATGCTCACAAAGGAGAAGCAGCAGCAATTTGCTCTCCAACCATCATCGTTCTGAGTACACAGGAACGTTCCTATTCTCTGTGATGAATTGTATCAACAAAAACAACAACAAATAATCAGTAAACACTCTGCAGATCATCTTTTTTTCCCTCCTTCCTAAAAACCAAACCAACCTCAAAACAACAGGCAATATTATATCCGGATGGAGTTACTTCTGCAGAGATATTTTGCTTTAATTGCAAAAATAATCTTGCCACCGGGGAGGAAGTCAGTGGAGAAAATTGGTCTTTTGGATGCAGTACCAAGCTGTTCCATAAACAATTTCAAGAGGAAAAAAAAAAAAAAAAGGTCAGAGATTTTAGGAAAGCTGTTACATATGAAAGAAATGCTTACTGTTTATTTACTTTGAGGAAACGATGGAGATTAAAGGCGAGTGTCCCGTCGGGTAATGCTCCTTCCACAGGATTCCACCGGTTCCCAGGAAAATGAACACCAGGTAAATGCTTTGCCAGCTTGGGTAGATACCATTCATAAGTCATCATCTGCACCACAAGATATTATCACAATTAAAACAGCAATCAGAAGATTTACATGCAGAAGAAATGGTTTCTGCAGGAGTAGCAACCATTTGCTCAGGGAAGTCACAAACTCTGTCAGCAGTGACGTGAGACCACAGCACCAGAATGGGTCACCATGGTCAGACTGGGTCACCATGGTCACCCCACAGCACCAGACTGGGTCACCATGGTCAGACTGGGTCACCATGGTCACACTATAGCACCAGGCTGGGTCACCAGTGCCTTCTCATCAGAGGCATGTGGTTCTCACTCCAACACAAAACAGCCACTGCTGGTAAGACACACAACAGGGATTTAGTTTGGTTAAACACCAGGAATTGGGTTTGGAGTTTGCCAACAGGTCACAGACTCTTGCTGCAAAGCCAGGTGTGAGGCTGATGTGGCAGTAGAAGTGTGGGTGACCCATCCTGTAACTTTTTTTTTTCCACTTTTCCCATTTCTCAGTGAAAAAGGAATGTGCACACCACGCTCCGTTCCAGGGCTACCCACCCATCTTTGAAAAAAAAAAAATCCATTTTGTTTATTCCCACATCATGAGCTTTACTGAACAGAGAGACCCTCTCAAGGACATCAACTGAACTTTTGCTGCCCATGTTTAAATCTTCTAAACAGCACTTTTTGGAAATACCTCCTGGTCCACTAAGGTGACATCAGGCCTCATGCCCTCACAATAATGAAGGTAACGAAGAGCATTCCCAGGCAAGTCTCCTCTCAGCAGGATCACTGCCCCTGTTGGCATGGAGGACAGCACATTCCTTGCAAACTTATCAACAACGTAGTTGTTGCTCTGATCACAAGTGCTGAAGGGAACAGATGAAAAACAGAATTTTAGAACCAGGTATTTGCATGGCTTTGCAGAACTTCAGTTTTATGCAATGGGCACCCATAGGGGAACTCCAGCCTGGTCAGGCTGAAAATATCACAGAGGCACAGAATGGTTTAGGTAGGAAAGGACTTTAAAGAACAACTCATTCCACCCTCCTGCAGGGACACCTTCCACTATCCCAGGTTGCTCCAACCCCATCCAACCTGGCCTTGAACTTCCAGGGATGGAGAGTGTCAACAACCTAATCACAACAACAATTTAATATATCAATTTCCAGAGAAAATGAGATACAGAAACAAAGCATTTAATACACAGGCCCTTAGAAAGCACCACCCACTACAGTTCTGCCAAAATACACACTCACTGCACACCTTCACCTTAATTCTGATTTCTTCTTGGGCTAAATCTAAAAACTTATCAGTTGGTGCTGAAAGTGCCAGTACAATGATGGTTCTGTAGAGCATTTGAAATCCTCCTCATCCTTTAATATTTCCATTAAGATTGAAAAAGCCAAGTTTTTCTAGTATCACGCAGAAGTAGATTTACATCACCTGGATTGGATTATTTTCATTAAAATTATGTGCACATACTCCAGGTATGGATTCAGATGACACCCGAGGACAGGAGCTATGACTGGCTCACCTATGGACAAGCTTTTGGAAAAGGTGTGCCAAAAAAAGGATTCCTGAGGATGAAACCTGCACTTCCTTGGTCAGTCTGTACCAGAACATCCCTACCAGGACACTGATTCCTATCCAAGCAACTGCATGTGGTTATGGGATAGGAAAACCCCAAACCATAGATTTAACTCTTCCAAAATGAGGAAAAAGTCAGAAAAAACTTCAGGCACAAGGTAGCCTGAAGGAAAGCAAGAGAAGTTCAGGCCACATGAATTCTGCAAACCTCCTTAGGAGAAAAAGCACAGATTTACAAGGGTTTTTTAGAAGTCTATGTATCTACAGGATTTTTTTCCCATGACCTCTGTGACATTCCCATTTGCAGCCTGGAGTTGGTGACTCTGAGGGAGATCACACCAGGGAGTCCTGCAGGCTGTGACCATGCAAGTTTAGGTGGGGTGTGAAAAGTGCTTTTCCTATCCCAGCCAAGGACAGAAACCCAACTCACCCTGTGAGGCAGCACCACGGAAACTTCTCACCTGTAATTTGCCCAAATTTGAGAAGCAACCAGGGCAAGAGCAGGAAGCCACTCCAGGCATGGCAGCAGCCAGGTGCCCTCCAGCACAGTGCTCCTCCCAAGGCTGGCCAGCGTGGCCAGCCCCAGCCCTGCCAGCACAGCCACCACAGCACTGCTCTGCAGCCAGAACCGCTCCACCTAGGAGAGAGAACCCCAAAACTGGGGCTGGGATGGAAGGGACCATAAAGATCACCCCATCCCACCCCTCATCTCACACCTTCAACTATATCAGGCTGCTCCAAGCCCTGTCCTTGGAGCTGCATTTTGGCACCTTCTGCAGCTTCAAGACAACTGCCTGCACCTGGTCAGGTGGTTTTAAAGTTTTTGAGTGTTTCTCTCAAAAATTAACATGCCAGAACAACTTTGGCAGTGCAACTTACCACGCCTAGAAACAGAGGCTTTGTAATATCCAAATTTGCTCTCCAAGCGAAGAAAAGGGAATAAAGGCAGAGCATTCCAGTGAACAGCCAGATCACAGGTGATTTCTGCTGCTTTTTCCTACAAAAAAAATAATGTATCACTCCTGAGACATGATGAAAATGAAGCAAAAATGTGCTTGAACTCCTTGCATATCTAAATGCATTTAACACAAGGAGCTGATGAGTCTTTCTTTACCTTTGCCCTTTATGAAGTTTCTGTTTTCAAGGCACAAAACCATCAGGATTTCATGAGTTTTAAGCTTGCCATCTATCAAGCCATGGGGTTAACCAGGAGTAAGGGATATTTTGTTCTTAATCATAGATGACCACAGCCAATTGCTGCAATTTCTGCAGCAGCAAGCAGAAGGTAAAGCGAGTTTCCTGTGCAGGCAGTAAGAAAAATGGGCAAAAAATGCACATTAAAGCAAATATTGTTCAACTTACGGCAGTGCTGTGCTCACACAGGCCACGAGTGCCAGGGCAAGGACAGGGAGGGAGAGCTCTGACTTCATCTGCACCAGCTGGAAACTGTGGAGAAATAAAGGCATGGATGTGTCACCCCCAAATCACCCCTTGCACTCAATTAAAGTGTCAGGAGAAACAGGGAATAAGCACAGCAGAAGATATTCCCAGTCTGGGATTAAGTCTACCAGAAATGGGGACAAGAGTGGGTTATATGGCAGGATTTTGAAGAGAAAATCACTGGGGAGGGGGATCACCATTTTTCCTTCAGTGGGGAAGGCAGAGGGCAGGAATGCTGTCCCAGCCCTGGACAGGATGAGGAAAGGAAGGACAGGAGCCACCAGGTTACTCTCCACTGAAAGGCACAGCCAAGGTGTTACTCACAGCAACATCTCTCCCATACTGGATCCTGTCTCGGATTTGGCCTGAAATAAAAACAAAGGAAACCCATGAGGAACCCACAAACTGACTGGGTATCACTGGGGCAAGGAAAGTCTTCTCATTTTGTTTGCAAGAAAGGCATCAACCCCTACTCAAACCTTCACTGCAAGATATTCTCCCACATTCCTGTTTTATGTGATGCCACTGAAGGATTTACCTCCTGGATAAAGCATTATTTCAAGGTGCTGACAACACATTATCCTGTGAAGAGAGCATGTCATATGGTTTAACCATGACCTCTGCTGTATCATGGAATCATTTGGGTTGGAAAAGCCCTCTGAGATCATCGAGTCCAACCATTCCCCAGCACTGCCCAGCCCACCACTAACCCACGTCCCCAGGTGCCACATCCTTTAAGTCCCTCCAGGGATGGTGATTCCACCACTGCCCTGGGCAGACTATTTCAATTCCAGGCCATTCTTTCTGTGATTTTTTTTCCCTAATATCCAATCTAAACCTCTCTTGCCACAACTTGAGGCCATGTTCTGTATCTTCATGGTGCAATTATTTTCTGGGCCATCTCACCACAGCCTGAGACAATCTCAATTCCTCCTTGCTTACCAGGCTAGCCCCTGTCTCCTCTGCCCTGACAGATGCAGAGCTGTACAAAATCTCCATGAGACAATGAGAATTTTTATTGCAGAGACCTGCAATCCATGGCACATGTCTGGGAAAAAGACACGCTGTGTGGAGGTGAGGAATTACCTTCATTGCTGCTTGTTGGAAAAGTGGTGGCTACCAGATAAAAGATAAGGTAAATCAGTTCAGGGAGTCTGGAAGGAATATTTAATCTCAATTAAAATGGAATAGCTAATTGCATTCAGGATTTGATTTCAAAATAAGTGTTAGAGGATGGAAAGTCAGCTCACAGCTCCTGAAAGTCACACTTTGCTGGCAGCTGATGGCCCTGGACACATCCATCACAGAGATGACATTTCTGATCCATGGCTTACAGGTAGAACCCCCTCCAAATTTTTTTTTTTGGGCTGTTTTTTTCCACCCTGCTTGCCTTTAAAACAGAGCTATGGGATGTAAAAGCTGTCTGTCCATCCAGCAGTGCTCTGGCATTATTCCAACTGGCATCAGGACCAAATGCTTGGATTTTGCTGTATTTATTGCTCCTGCTTCAGACAAGTTCATCCCAAATGTGATTTGTGGTGTAGGATTACACGCAGTCCATCCCTAAGCCTCCTGAACATCAACTTGAATTCATCACATTTTGATGGAGAGAGGAGTTAAGGGATTTGCATGCCTTGGTATTGCTCTGCCCAGTGGAGGCTGATTCTCAGGAGACAGCTGGGAACAGGACAACAGGGGAAGTCTCACAAGGCCTTCAGAGGATGGACCTGATCTCTGTAGGAGTTTTTGGACAGATTTAGTGGCAGCAGCAGGAATTATCATGTCTTTTGCCACACATCCTACAGCCACACAGCTCTCTGAGAAGGGTGGAATGGCACCAGAATCACAGTGACAGTGATGCTGTGTCAGGCTGGCTGCATGTGAGGGCTGATTGCTGAGGATGTGGGGCTACAGAACCCCAAGGAGTGACAGAACATGTAGATCACACCTTTTTCTTGTTTTCCTCCCAGTGGTGTGATTTCCCAGCTCTATGCCCTGAAATCTGTGAAGCAGGACAGACTCTGGGGTGATGGGCTGGTGATTTCCTTGGGAGGCCAGAGCTCAACATCCAAGTCAGGGCTGGAGGAGGCAGATGCAAACCCTACACTCTGAAAGCAACCACGGATTCTTCCCTCTCTTGGCAAGAGCAGAGACCTCAACAACTCAGATTAGAGGAACCTGAGAACCCTCAAACCAACCATTCACTTAAATTCAACATTAGTAAATTAAAGAGGAATAGCTTTTAAATGACAAATGCTTATGACCTCTTTAAATGTCAGGTTAAAAATAGAAAAATAAGACAATATTCATCTTTAAAACACCACAAAATTGATGTCACCTACTTTCTCTGGCACCGTTTGCTGTTTCAGTTCCTACACACATAAGCCACCCATAAAACTCCCAGGAAATAATATGGCTCACCCCATAAATGAGAATTATCTCTTTGCCTTCCCAGCCATGTGACCTATTCCCAGAAAACCTGACAGGTCAGGAGGTCGAAATCAGAAATGAATGCTTAAAAAATGAAACATTTTCAATTTCCTTCCCCGCAAGCCCTTAATCGTCACAAACAGAACATTTCTGCTGTTGCATAAGTGAAAAGGAAGTGATTTAGGAAACGACCCTTGTTTACCAGATTGAATGTCCCATATTCTTCCCTCAGAAAGTGGGTCAGAAACCCTTGAAAAGTCGTCTGGTCTCCCCATGTCCAGCGGGCTCGATTGAGGTAGGATGAAGCCGGCAGATAGAGATAAGGCAGCAAACCAGCCAAGAAGCATAAACCCAACTTCAGCAAATGGCCTAGGGACAATTCCTGCACCAAAATATGTCATATTGCATAACAATGTTTATTTTAGTTTAATCACGCTGGAACTTCAAGAACAGATAAAGAAAAAAACATCAAATATATTTACACAGAGCTGATCTCTCAATTTATAGTAAGTCCCTACAAAATGCTATGTTAAACCTTACGATTTTGTGGATTACCAGGAAACTGCATCAAACTGATCTCCTTTGCATGGCAGGGTGAAATTTAAGTGAAGCAAATAATATTAGCTAGGACTCATGAGTATCATACTCATTGCATCTTTCACATTTAAATCATGGCATGACATGCATAGATGGCTGGAGCACTGCAAGGCTGAGATAACCCACTTTGCAGCGATTAAGAGTTGGCTGGTTTTCCATCTGGCAAAAAAAAAAAAAAAAGACCCCCACATAAATGCTCTCCAGTACAACTGCACACATCATCACCATCATCAGGAGTCAGTTTTGCCATTTACTTGATCGTGATTACTGGCTAAATTGGATAGGCCAACTTTTGGGGTGGGATTTTCGAGACTGCCTAAGGGGTCAGGGAGACAAGACTTTCAAAGGGCCCTCTGTGCCTAACTCCTTTAAGTGCTTTGGAAAATCCCACCCTAGAATATTGCACGCTTGCTTTGTCGTTAGCCACTGCCCTGTCAATCAAAGCACTTCCTCAGCATTTGGGGTTACTGGGAGTGATGATCTGTGGAGCAGAGAAAGCAGCTTGATAATGGTGGTGGTCAGAGCTCCTTCAGAAGAAAGGTGGCTCGTTTGTACTTTAAAAAGGCAGTTTTCCATCCATTACCCATCCTTTCAGTGGTTTCCTGCAGCAGGCACTACTGGGCTGTCCAAAGTATTTCCCAGGATTATTATATTGGCACAGCATTGCCCTTGCTGGAAATCACAGAGGTCTCTCTGGACCTCCTGCTCAAAAAAAACCAAACAAATAAAAATCTGTTTAAAGAACATAAATATATTGCAGAAGTGATTCTTGATTGTGTTAATGGAAATATATGTGGCCAGAAAAGGGGGTTGCTGGGGATGCTGAAGAGATTTTGGATCAAGCTTGTCTGAGTGCCATCACATTTCTTGCAGCTCCACCCAGGCTGTTATACCCTGTGCCACTACTGAGAAGCACACAGGGTGGATGTGGCTTTTGCTGGTTACCACCAGGGAGCCAACACACACAAACTCGTCTCCAGGTGAGCTGATGGCATGGGAAAGTCTGAGTTTTTAGCTCCAAGTATTATTTTAGCTCACAGAGTATCTGCAAGCAGCTGGGGCAGAGCAATCCTGTGCCAGGGGACACAAGGGAGTCACAGATCACCAGCATGAGCAAAGGACCTAAACTATGATCACAGAATCCCAAAATGTTTTGGGTTGGGAATGGTTGGGAAGGGAACTTAGAGATCATGTTGTTTCAACTCCCTGCCTTCCACTATCCCAGGTTGTTCCAAGCCCTGTCCAGCCTGGCCTTGGACACTTCCAGGGATCCAGGGGCAGCCACAGCTTCTGTGGGCACCCTGTGCCAGGGCCTCCCCACCCTCACAGGGAAGAATTTCTTCCAATATTTAAATCTAACCCTGCCCTCTATCAGTTTATAGCCAGTCCCCTCATCCTATCACTCCATGTCCTTGTCAAAAGCTTTCTTGCAAACCCTCTTTAAATCAGACCCCTTGAGATCAGTGGCTGTGGTGTCAGACTGTGACTTCAGTGGGTTATGATTAATCACATGCATCAATTGAGAAGTGGCACAAGTTCTGGGGGAGAAGAATTAATCCCAGCCTTAGGAAAACAGAGGTGTGGGTCAGTAAATACGTACCCTCTTCCTGAAAAGCCGTGAGAGAACCCAGGGCACAACACAAGCAACATAAAGCACTATGGTGTGCTGATTGCACAGACTGAGCCCACAGCAAAAGGCACCCAATTTAGAGATCTGAAAGGGGAAAAAAAAATTAAAAAGTCACAATTACTATTTACAAGTTTGCAAAAAAATATCCAGAGATCAAAAAATTTCAGCACAGCATCCTTACAGGAAAAAGGCAAATACACCAGTGAGCACTGGTCAGTTGTAACAGAGAACTCAGGGGACTTTTTTATTAGTTACAGAGAGATTTCAACTCTTTAACAGAAAACATTCTTTAAGAAGTGTCCAGCTGAACAGCCATGCCTCCAGGCACACAGAGATCCTGTGCAGCATCATCACATCCTAACAGTGTGATGAGTCAAATTCCTGAGCCCAGCTGCACAGGGGAGGCTGCCCACCAGTTCACTCTGAATGACTTTTCAGAAATGTCCTGAAATAAAGCCATTATCTACAGAAATCTCACTTTTTTTGTAACAGGAATTATTTTTCTCCTCTTCATTAGGCACACAGGGCTAAAGTCAGTGTATAAACTTCCTAAGCCAGGGGAATTAAAGGTGATACTGCTCATTATCTAAAAGCTCAAGCCTGTTCCAGTGCCCAATCACTCTCTGGGGGAAAAACCTTTTCCTGATATCCAACCTAAACCTCCCCTGCTTGTTCCAGTGACTGGTGAGGGTGGTGTGTGAGATGCAAACACTTGCCTTGATGTAGTGATGGGATGGCCTTGTAATTTTTAATTAACTGCTCAGGATTCCATGCTGGACACTGCCTTGCCATGGAAACACCTTGCTTTGCTGTAAGCTCAAAAAAAAAAACCCTTTATGAGAGCTGCCTGGCAGGGCTCAGAACCACCTCAGTAATTTTTTAAGTACATTAATGAACTTCAATATGATGTCTGTATGACCATCTGATTTATGAAAATCACTGCAAGCTTGCTGTTGGCAGCCTGGCTTCTTCCAGGCGTGGGATGCCAGACACTCAAAAAACCATTGGAACAAGCTCCTTAACTGCTTCTGAAAATCTAATTTTGAAAATCCCATTGGAAACCGGGCATGTGAAATATGGGAGAAGGTTGGAAAATGCCCAGCTCCATGTCTGTGGAGTTCAGGTTGTAGGGATCTTGGGACACTGCTCATTAGAAAATAATAATAATTTAAAAAAAAATCCAACGGTGAAACAAGGTCTCTGTAGCCATTGATAAAACATGTTATTTGAGAACTCACGAAGCTGAGTAAAGTACCACTGCAGACTCCTGAAATTCTAGCCTAGCCTGACAAAAATCCCTTTATTCACACAATTTATAGGAGTCACAGCAGGCAAGTCTGTCGGAGGAAAAGAGATCAGATGTTCAGGCAAACAAAACTAGAAAGAACAAGACTGCTGAGCAAAAATATCATTTGGCTGCCTAGTCTGTTCATAAAGTAGAAAATATAGCATGAAATTTAAAGTCTCTGTGTTTAACAATGCCATTATTTTAGGGGCACATTTAATTTCAAAAGAAAAACTGACTGAAAATTTGCTTGTTCCCGTTTTTTAGTTGAAACCTGGTTTCTGATTAGATGAAGTTTTCTGTAAAATACATCCATTTATCCCGAAGAAAATTGCCAGTCCTTAAAACAAAACCTTGAACACCCACAGCCTAGCTTGTGTCTTTGATGCAGGATGAACTAAAATGTTTAGATTGAAATGATTTTGGTTTTTTTCCCTCCACCCTGTGGATATTAAATCAATCAATCCCAAACTCATCCAACAGGTCCCAACTCAATCCTTAAGCAAAGTGGGCAGGGTTTTTTCAATGTTTGTCACTTTTGAACATCCAGGTAGGTCAGAGATGGACCCTACCCAGCACTAGTGCTGAACCAAGACTCAAAATGTGTCCTTTTTATTTAAACAAAACGAAATCAGCAGTAAATTAATGGGAAATTAAACAAACAGCCGATATAATCAATTATGAAAAAAATAAAGAACTATACACTTTGCTTGAGATGTTTTACCTTTGATCTCTCTTTTGCAGTGGATGCCTCCTCAAAACGAGCAGTGAGAGCCATCAGCAGCCCCACAAACAGATTGTTTAAGCTGAAAACCTCTGCTGTGATGGACCACTGCCATGTTAGACGAGAAAATGAAAACACCCCCGCAGCAAGGATTCCTCCAGCATATGAGCCAGAAAGCCTGCAAATACAGATAACATGAAATCTTCTTTTCCAACAAAAAAAAAAAGCCTACTTTATTGTCCTTCTTTTTTTTAATTTTTTTTTTTTAAACATACTGTAGCAGCAGCAATGAGTGTCACCCAGCACCCTGCCAAAACATTATATGGTTAAGATCTCCCTAATAATTTCTCTGCTAAGGATTGCCACTGGGAAGAGCAGAGGCTCTGCCAGCCACCCAACACCAAAGAACCTGCTTCTTCTTGCCATGAAAACTTCCAGGATTGGATTTGGTTCAGGAATCCTGATGAGTGAAGGGAGTCATGGCTTTAATGGGATACTCTGGAGGAGATGCCAGCGAGGGTACAGCCTTAATTCATCCAGGAGCTGAATTAAGAGTGGATTAGAGCCATTGAGGATGGACAGCATTGGCAGGGCTTTCCTAGGGGGTGTTTGGGGCTTGCAGCACCCACAGTCCCAGCAGGGACAGGTCAGGAGTGTGGGAAATGGGTGCCAGCTCCAGCAAGAGGGAGGGAGAGGGTGAAGCACCCACAGCTGGGATGGCTGTGAGCTCAAAGCTGGCCATCCCTGTGACTCCCAGATGGGATTATGGCACACATTCCCCATGGAGATGCCTGCCCAGCTCAGCACAGGGAACCCACGAGGTGGAATTCAGGAAACCCATTCCACCACAGTGGCTCTTCCCAGCCAGTCTCACTGGGAGCAGCTCTGGCTGTGCCTGTCTGGAAGCTCTCCCCTTTAGGGAGTCACCCTGAAAAGATGCAGGGTAGGGCACCACAATCAAGCTTTATCCAAAAACACAAATAGCTGTGGCTGTGGTCAAAGCTACACTCAAGAAATTCACCATTCCACTGTAAGACTCAGCTAGTCTCCACCACAAATTGGGTATTTTTCTAATTCCACCCCAGACATGGACACTTCCATTGAATCCTAACAATTCTAGCAGGTTTAAACCAAAATAACTATAAGCTACCCCACCTCTTCATTGAGCTACATGTGTGATTTCCACGTGAGATGAGTCCTCTACAAGGACTCCTCTCTTTGTTTGCCAGAGTATCTGAAGGCATCTGGAAAATGAGACTAATGATTTTTATCTCCTTTGTGAAGCATTTTGAGATCTGCAGGATGTAGCCAAAGGGTGAGAAGTATGGAGATAACATCGGGAAAAAAGGAAACAATTCTCAGGGGTTCCAAGTCAAGCTCAAGGTGACACTGTGAGTTCAACAGCAAGACTGTGGGAAGAAGTCTTAAAAAATAACAGAATTGGGAAAAAAACCTGAAGAAAAATACCAGGAAAGGACAGCAGGACTATGTGTAATTAAAAACTAACAGATCCCCAATAAACAAATCCACTTCATAACGTTCCTGTTTTGACTAAACCATTTAAACAGTTCAAACTTTTAGTCATAAAGAAACAACTTCATAAATCCCTTTGACATTCTTGCAGGGAAATAACGTAAAAAAAGGTGAGACAACTTTTCCAAAAATCTTCTTCAGAAAAGCAGCATTTTAGGCAAACATCCCAGTCGTTCACCAATTCTCCTTGTCTTTCCCAGGAAAGACTCAAACATATCATGAGAGTTCAAATGAGATGAAAGAAATCCTGTCCTCTTGATAAAACTCAAACCTGTGAGTCGAGTTTTCTGAAATAAGGCTTAAGCAAAAGCCACTCAACCCAAAGCTTAAAGACTTATCCCAGCTCTGTGGCACAGAGGACACCTCTGCTCACCAACCAGAGCAGGGTCAGGAGCCCAAACTAAGCCCAGCCCACAGACCTGTGTGTGCACAGAATCATAAAAACAGTCACAGAATGGTTTGGCTTGGAAGGGAACTCAAAGATCATCCTGTTCCACCCCCTGCCATGGGCAGGGACACCTTCCACTGTCCCAGGCTGCTCCAAGCCCTGTCCAACCTGGCCTTGGACACTGCCAGGGATCCAGGGGCAGCCACAGCTGCTCTGGGCACCCTGTGCCAGACCCTACTCACCCTCTCAGCCAAGAATTCCTTCCAATATCCCATCCATCCCTGCCCTCCGGCAGTGGGAAGCCATTCCCCCTTGTCCTGTCCCTCCATGCCCTTGTCCTTGTCTCTCCTCATCCCTCTTGGGGCTCTTTTAAGTTTTGAATGGGGTTCTAAGGTCTCCCTGGAATCTTCTCCAGGCTGAACAACTTTTCCCAGGCAGCCAAGCTGCTGAGCTCCTGGCTCACCTCCTTTGTGAGGAGGACAGCCATGCATGCAGCACTGAGCTCCTCTAAGTGGAACAGATGTCAAAAACCAAATGGGAACGTGTTGCATTCTTGAAGAACATCAATAAAACAGCTTTGGGAAGTGCAAGTTGGAGACCAAGGGTTTTTCTGCAGGTTCTGTTACCAGCACTGATGGATTTGTGAGTTTGCTGATTCAGAGGAAAACTCTCAAAAGTGGAAGCAATCAGAGCAGGTATGTCCAGAGGAGGATGAAGAGCACCTGGCAGAAGAAATGCAACAATCTACAGTGTAAAGCAGCACCAGCAGGACAAGAAGAAATTAATCCCATGTGATTGTCAGCATGATTTTGGGGCAAATTAAATCAATCCTGCCCTGCAGCTGGGGTAGCATGGTTTTACAGCTCATTTTGATCAGCATGAGGGTCTCCATGCTCCTCTGCAGCCTCTTGGAATTCTCCAGCACAGAGTGATTGTGACACATCTCTCCTGCCTAAAAGCCAAGATGACCTCAAATACACACACTGTCCAAGGAGGTGACAAAAATTTCATGGAAAGAATAATCAAGTATTGGAATGCTTTGCCTGGGGAGGTGGTGGAGTCACCATCCCTGGATGTGTTAAAAAAAAGATTGGATGTGGCACTTGGTGCCATGGGTTAGTTGAGTGTTAGGGCATGGGTTGGACTGGATGATCTTGGAGGTCTCTTCCAACCCAGATTCTGTGATTCTGTGAAAAAACCTCAGGCATGGACAGCTCAGCCACCTACACCACTCTGGAGCAAAGGCTAACCTCAAGGTGGAAAAGACACTGATGGGTGTTCAGTGATGCAAAGCAGAGTGAGATGAAAGAACTCTCCAGAAAAGGCACAAAAACGAGAGTAAAACAGAGATGGGAAAAACTGAAAAAGTAAAGGGATGGGGCAGAGCTTTGAAACTGAAGTCAAGAAGCATAAAGCCAAGAATTTTTTTCCCCCATCCCTGGCAGTGTTCCAGGCCAGGCTGGATGGGCCTTGGAGCAATGTGGTCTAGTGGAAAGTGTCCCTGCCCATGGCAGGGGGTTGGAGTGGAATGAGCTTGAAGGTCCTTTCCAACCCAAACCAATCCGAGATTCTGTGATTCTCCAAAAAGCACAATAAAAAATTGCAAAGGAGGGCAGTGCAATCTACAGCTGAAGATGCTGGTGACATGTTACATAAGGAAGCAGGGCATTAGGGAGCCAGAAGATAATGGCTGCCTTAATTACAGGCACAGAGAGAATTCCTGTGGTATTTTGTGGAAGAAGGGAAATGCAAGAGCTAAAGGAGACCTCCCATAACTCCAGCAAGAGCTCAGCAACCCAGTGACCAATGTGGAGAACACAAAGAGGCCACTTGTTGTGTGGAAGTTAAGGAGCTTTTCATGGCACATAGTCACTTGTCTCACCAAAATCAAACACCAGGCCTGGAACTGACCATGTAAATATTTCCTGCAGTGAAGCCTCGCTGGACAAGAAGGAATCACAGAGCTTTTTGGCTCAGCCACCCTGCCTGGAGGCTTCCCAGGTGTGCCAGGAAACATTTGGGTTTTTTCCTGGAAATACCTCCCAGTTGCTTAACACTGTCTTTCCTTTTGACAGCACATCAGAGAGCAACAGAGAATTATCCTCACTCAACTTCTACTCATGATTCTGTCTTTAAACACATTTTTCAAATTGAGTTGAGGTGCTACAAAACATGGCACAGACATCAAAAGCTGAATCCTCGACCAGCCTCGTGGAAAAGCAACATCTTAGGAGAGCTTTACCCCAATGATTGTGGGGAGCAGGGAGGGTAGAGAGCTGCTCCCCCAAATCCAGCTCGTTTCCCCAGTCTTTGGGCCCAGTATGGGAAAGAACAGCCCCAGCACTCAGGAGTCAGTTCGTGAAAAAAAAAAAAAATAGTTGAAGCCATGGGAAAAGTGGGAAAATCTTCATGACCATCACTTAAAAATACACTCAGAAGAGACAGAAAGAGTCAGCAAAGGAGAGGTCACACAGTCCTTTGTGATAAATATTTTCCCATGGCATCCCCAAAACATAAAAGGAAAAGACTAAAAAAAAAATTATGATTTTGTTTTCTTTTCAAGCATGCAAGTGAAAGAATGTGCTGCTGGGTCTCAGCTCCAAGGATGCAGCCAGTAGGAATTTGCCTTAATCAGGACTATTTTAACTGCAGGTTTTATTAACAGTTTGCTGGAACATTTGGGAAAACTGAAATTAAATATTTTAACCTGGGTTTCTTTTGCAATTATAGTTTTTAGCTTCTCATTTGTCGGCAATCATTAAAATGTGCAAGTTTGCAATTTAAAATTTAGCTTTTCCTTTAAGTTTGGTAAAATTTTCCTTTAGCCAAGGTTACAAGTCATATGCATTCAACAAAAAAACTCCACCAGCATTTTTACTTTTTATTTTGAAAATAATGGAAGACATTCTATATTTAATAATTCCTCAAAATGTATTAAATGATCGGCATAAAACTATACATGGATGGGAATTGGAATTTAATTAAAATGTTTTCGTTAAATGCAATCTTCAGTGCACCGGATTCATTAAGAAAAGTAAGATAATTGGAATGGTTTCTATTTGAAGCTGATGTATTTAACATTGGCAACACCTATCTGTACCTAGTGAAATAAGCTGATTATTTCTGCCTTCTCTTCCCTCCAAAACTTTACAGGCAGGAGATCTTAGTCTTGCATCTTTTATTTTATTATTTTTTTATTAGGCAATGGAATAAGAAAAAAACTCTCCTGATTTTTAAAATCTCCAATAATTGACTAAATAATGGATTATTTTTTTAATTTCTGTCTCTCCCTGCAGCTGCAGATGATGACCCTGATGTTGGTGGTTCCCTGTTCACTTCCACAGACTCATCAAACTCACAGGTACCTCACCAGCAACTTCTGTCTCTGCAGTTCTGTGGCTTTGCAGCAGCAAAGATACATCCCTTGAATGTATTTTTATTTCAAGGCAGTGCACTAAAGAGTTAATATTTTGAATTTAAGAGGTTTTGCTTGTTAATCAATCAAATTTTTTCGATGCAGGCTAAACAGAAAAGGATGTAGAAGACTCAACAACCAAGCTTCCCTTGATAAATTTTAAGCGTGAGCGAGCATCGGCTCTGAAACAGAAGAATTGTTTAAAAATTAAAATCCAAACACGAGTTTAGGGCTTAAGTAACAATAATTATCCCCAAAAACCCCAATCCCTGTGGGTTTGCCTGCCTCTTAGCCACAAACACTCCATGACAAAAGGCGGTTTCTCTTGCTCTCAGCGCTGAAGAGCCAGCTCAGGTACTACAGGGAATAGCAAACCAGATTTTATTCTTCCTCAAGGACCTGGAGCTCAATAGCCACTTAAGCCCTGCCCGCAGCAGGAGGAGGAGGAGGAAGGAGAGCAGGGCTTGGCTCATCTCTCCTGGTTGAGTCCCATGGTCACAAGGAGTGAAAGGAAGAGAGGCAGAGCCACCATAAAATAAAACCAAACCAGTCTGGTCACAGCCAACCGCTGTCCTTTATGTCAAACGGGACTTCAGCATCCCACAGCTTCAGCATCCCCACACACCCCGGATTTTTGGGATGGGGGTGAGCAGGCAGCACCCTCACCTCCCACCACACACACATACAGAATGCCACTTCCCTCAAACCCAGCCAAGGACTTCCTGACTTTTCTTTCTTGCAGTTATTTTATGGAAACGCCACAGTTTGGAGAGGGGATGGTCCAGGGTGGTTAAGGAGTGCTGAGACAGTGAGGATTTTGGCAAAGGGGAGCTGGTCCTTACACCCTCTCACACACATCCTCCTGGACTGCAGCGGTCCAGTTAGGACACTGCCTCTGAAGGACATTGTCTCTGCCCATCCCTTTGGAAATGTGGACCTGTGAAGGTCACCAGCACGTGCAAGAGGCATCTTGCACCCCATCCCTTGTGTTCTGGGGCCAAGTCATCTTGGATCCTCCTGCTGGGAGGATCAAACTGCTCTGGGATGGCAGCAAGGACCTCTGTGGGTCCACGTTGGGTCTGGACAAGGGATGGGAAGAGACAACTCATCAGGGGAGTGAGGAATGAGACATCCCAACCTCACACCTTGCATGCTCCAGGATGTCCATCACCACTGCAGCAGAGCCTGCCTGCCTGCAGCAGCCCCTTGCCAAGAAAGTTTGGCATTTAAATTCAACACCTCCATGCCAAGCTATTCCAGAGCAGCTCAACGAGTGGAACAGCTCATGACAGATCTATAAAATGCACACAGGGCTGCGCTGCTTTAAGAAATATCACCCCACATTCACACTTGAGTTGTATAGACCGTGCTTCCAGCCATTACAAATGAGAACTTCTCTCCTGGTGTCTTTGCAAGTGCAAAGGCTGTATTAGTTCAATCCATTATTTGATTCACAATCCTTGGAAAATAGATACACCTTTATCCCAGGCTCCTGTAATAACCAGTGCCTGCTTCCAGCAGCCAAAAAACCCCAACCCGCAGTAGGAGCCGACTTGAGCTATTTAAATGTTTTATAAGTTGGCTTTTTTTTTTTTTTTTGGGTAATTGCAGAAACTTTTCCTAATCTGACATTTGTTAAAACCCCTTATTAGAAATTATGCAGCCGCAGAAAAAAAAAAAAAAAAAAAAAAAAGAAAAAAAAAGAAGAGGGGAGCGGGGAGGGGGGGCGGAAAGGAAGGAATTGAGGGGGAGAGAGAAAAAAAAAATAGAATAAAATATAAAATAAAATAAAAATGAGCTGGCTTCACAATTACCAAGTCAGCCCATGCAGCCCTTCGCTATTGTACGAGTGGCATAAACCCCCCGGCGGCCTATCAGCTCCCTGGCAGGCAGGGGGCTGCGCTATTCAAAGCCAGAGATACAAGCTGCAGGGCAAAAACCTGGCAGCTCCCATCTGACCCCCCAATCCCCGGCTGGTGACAGCTCCAAGCTCCATGGCAAATTAGCCCTTCTCACATTACAATTGCAGGAGACAGATTCCATTAGCGGTATCTGAAATTGAGTGGAGAGCTGCTCCGTTATCAGACTTGACTCATAAGCGCCGCTATTAATCAGAGCTATGATAGCATTTATATATTTCAAGCTATCTGCCGCCGCTGTGATATTCTGCTACAAAGGGTTGATGGGACTTAGGGAAGGGAACAATGGAGCTTTCTGGGAAAAGCAGAGTAAATCAAGAAAGTCTGTGACTTCCGCACATTCTGAAGGGATTGCGGTTTACATAAATTTTCTCCCAATTGGAGATTGAGCTCTTCCTCATCTTACACATGGGATTTAGTTGTCACTCAATGGTAACAGCTGTGAAAAGGTGAAGCGGCCCACCGCTCAGAATATTGCCTCCGCTTTTAAAGCAATTAACCCATGAACAGGAGGATACCTGGTGATATCAAAGGGATTAAGCCAGGCAGTGCATTATTAACATTTCCTTGAACTAATTCTAACTCTGACTAGCTGTCAGAAAAGACTCTTCAGTCTTTAAAAAAAAAAAAAAAAAAAAAGAAAAAGGAAAAAAAAAAAAAAAAAAGAGTTTTTTTGCCCTGCTTTTTCTTCTCCCCCCGCTCCCCTTTTCAAAATGAAGCAGAGTTACTGCAGCCTCGTGTGCCTACTTTAGAGCCAAATGCAAATGAACAGATTTGGCAGCGTCTTCAAACAGACTGAACTCAGCGCCGGTTTATTCTGGGGACAAGTGGGAAAAAAAAAATAAAAACAGATATGTGATCAATTAGCCAGAGGTCACGGTAGATTTTCTAAAAGCAAATTAGTACCTGAGTACATTCCTTTCTCCTCTCCCTCCCTAAACTTTGTAACTACTTCTCGCTAAGCACAGCTGCTTTCCAAATGCCTGAGACGTTCCTGCTGTGCTACAACAGAGATAATCTACGATAATCTGTAATCTGGAAAAACCCAAACACGCCCTGTAAGGAGATTCCTCCTTCCCCAAATTTCTTAATTTCTCACTCTGGTTGAGCGGGCACTGGCTCCTCTCTCATCCCTCCATCTTCCCCAAGTCACATCCACAAAAAAAGGGGTCAGAGTGTTCAGGGATGAATCCTGCTCTGGCAAACCCGTGTACCCCAGGGACGTGGAGCATTTCCTCACTCCTCAGGGCCAGCACACAACTTTTCCCAGCACAGAGCACTTTTAAGGGAGCATCAGCCATCAGGTCCCTCTGAAATGGCCATGAAGGTCACTGATCCTCCTCAGGGACCTTCCCACCTGAGCTCCAGGACACACACCCTGGGAGCCAGAAAGCTCAGTGCCATCAAGACAGTCAAGTGCCACTTCCAAAACATCCCAATGATTTCAAAATGATGGAATAATTTTGATTATTTCATTATCCAACATGTCTAATTCTCCTTTTTGTTGGTGGTGGGAGAAGAGTTGGCTCTGGGTTTTATATACACTCACAGTCTGATGCCTGGAAGGTTCAGTGGGCAGGGAATACAATATATCTATTTAAAATATAACAGATATATAAAAATACAGATGTATAACATATTAATCCAAAAGTTAATATGATACCCAGAAAAGCAAACCAGAGAGATGTGAACTGCTAAATTTAATGCAACATCTTCCCCCTTTTCAAAAACCTGTTCTTAACTCAGCCAGAAAAAAGCTGGCAAAAACTTCCTACAAATACCAGGGCAATGACACCGTCCACTCTGCTACTGCCTCTGCAACAAAAAACAGCTTTGTGTATTTAGAAACCCCAAAAGAGCCAAACTACGAAAGGTATACACTGAAAAAAAAATGCACTTAGAGCAGGGGAAAGCTTCCTATTTCTCTTTGCAGCAGAGAATGCAAAGAATGCATCCCCTGTGCAGAAAATGACACTTTGGCAATCATATTATAAGAAGATAATTGGTTTACTTTGTAAACTTGCTATGCTTTGCCTCCCACAGTAAAACAAATAAATAGTTGTTTAAAGAAACAATCCTAGAGCTGCACTCGCTGAGTCCTAAAAACATAAAGCAGCTCCCCCCCTCCTTCAAAACAAAGATGAATTATTTGCCTCAGTTACAAACAGTCCGAGAAAACTCTTTGTAAATGGCATTTTACAATAATTACAAGCAATTTATTAAGACTGTGCGGGGAGGGGGGGGAATCCATACTTGAGAAGTCACTCAAAGGAGCAAAGGGCTCGTTCAGCGATAGTCTGGATTACTGACAAAAAGGCTTTCTGCATCAATGTGCTGCGACGTAATTTTTGCTTCGAGAAGAACAATCCAGGCTTTAAAAAATAATGCAATTAAATGAGTAACATCGTATATTACAACACAATAAAAATTAACAAACGGACGTGATGCGGCGGCTGCTTCCTCTCGACCCCCGCGCTGCCTGCACGGAGCATCCCGCCAGCCGTCACCTGGCAAAGGAGAAATCTGCTCAAGGAATAAATTCCACCCTAATCCCGCACGTGCCACAACATCCCAAACACCACAGAGGGAACGGCGACTCTTCCCCTTAAGCAATAAAATCGTCCCGACCTGCCGAGGAATAAACTCCGGGAAATGACTCAAACAAAAAGAATCAATGGGGAATTTTATAAAACAGAACAAAACCAAAAAAGAAGGGGGGGAAAAAAGGGAGATATTTACTGTACGGGGATGCTGGGAGGGAGAGAGGGAGGCACAGCAAAACCCCGTGCGAGGATAAACAGCAACCCTGCCCGGCTGGCGGGGAGAAAAGAGAGGTTTTAGAGGTTAAGTTCAGGTCAGACGACAAATGAAATTGTAACAACCCAACTGACATTGTATAATGTCTTCTTCACTCGATCAATAGGGCAGCGTCAGCCCCATTTCCATAGAGATGGCTTCCTCCCGGCTGGAGGGTGGCTATTGTTTGAGCAGGCAGATTTGCCACTTGAACCGTGTTGCTCCCGAAGGATGTGTACTTCATCAATTATTTGTACTCCTAACATCTACATATTTTCATATTAACATCCACGTTTCGCCTGGCAAGAGGAGCAGGTGCTGATTTTGCCACTGGTACCTTGTAGGTGTCATCCCACAGGATAATTTTATTTGAACACAAAAATGAGGGGGGATTTGATAGACCCGTTTAGTCTCTTTGTGAGCCCAGTTTAAAACACACCACATGACTCTCAGACTGCTACAGCTTCAAGCAGACAGTGACAGTGAGCACCTCCTAATTTTTTTCTTATAAAAGTAAATTAAAAAGCAATATTTTTTCCTTTTTATTGTTTTAGCCAAATGAATATCCCAAAAAATAAATCAGTTTTAAGGTGCTTGAAAGGAAAAATGTACCACTGTAATTTGGAAATAAAACTGAACTTACAATTATTTAAAAAAAATAAACATCAAATACTACTAGGCTGAATAATTGATCCTGCCAGTATCTATGAAATTATTTTTATAAGTCTTAATAGTTTTTATCATCTCTTGCTTCCACATTTTCCGTTCCTTCATGCAAATTCTGAAATTGATAGAAGCGCCGTCTTCCAAATCCAATTAAACAACAACAAAACACCTAAACCTTCAGAAGTGCTAAAGCAATTCCCCAAATAATTCTCAAATTCAGCCTGTCATTTCTCTCCTGTACCTTTATTTCTCTAAAGGAACGACTGCATCATTTCCAAAGCACAGAGCGGGCACACAAGGAACTGTCACTCTGCGGTTCAAACTAAAAACTGGGGAAGATCTCCCAAAAAACTGCCATCATGGGAATAACCATCATTAAAAAAGAAACCAGAACCAAATATAGAAAACCTCCAGCAACTCCTCGCAGGAGTTTTTAACAGAATGGAGCTGTGCTCTGATGCTGCTCCGGGCGCCGTGCACGGGAGGGCAGCGCCACTTCCAGCCTCCCAAACGGGCTGTGAAATACAGGATATTAAATTAAATAACGCCGGCTTAATTACATGTATTAGCCACCAGTGAAAGCAATCACTTTAAATGCCTACAGAAATATTTAGGAAGTACTCAAGCAATTCCGGTAGGTGTGCTTTGGAGCTGATGCTGTGTGCAAGGTGACGTGCAAAAAATCTTCAGCGGAGGAAGGTGGACGCTGTGGAACCAAGTTTAAGTGAGCTCAGGGCTCTCAGGCTGCACAGAATCTGCTCCCCACCACCTCCCCATCTATTCCTGCTTTTATTTCTAGGTTGCTTTCACTCCCTGGGAAGGTTTTCCTGAGGGGTGGGAGAAAAGGGCTTTTGTCAAAATAATCCCGGTCGGGAAGAGCCCCGTCTCATCCCCAAGCGCCCCGATACCATCCGCAGCCTCAAAACGTGCCCTATTTTCCCTGCAAAAGAACATCAGAAATTGTTTATACGGGTTGCCATAATCCTCTCAAATATGGGTCAGGCTGAGGTTAAGAGCAGCCAGAACTTGCACATCAAAGACGAGCAGGGTTAACAAAAAACCCCACAAGCACGTGAGCATCCCGATTGTTCCCTGTCCTCCCCAGGTTAGAGGTCCGGGGAGGAGGCTCCGGACATTCCCCGCAGCCCCGGGGGAAGGCAGGGATGCTCTCCCTGCTCCTCGGGTACCACGGGCAGGCAACTGCCCACCCACCTCCGCCGGGAGCTGCAATTAAACCAAGTTCACGGTTTCCCCATAGGTGAAGCTCATCCTGTTAATTTAAACAGACCATCTGCATCTTTCGAGAACGACAAACTTCATTAGTTCTGGTTAGTTAAACCGAGCGGTGATTTGTGATAATGAGCCTGAACAACCTGTCACGGCTGGGCAAGGGAAAGGGCGCACTTTTTATTACTGCTATTATTATTATTTAACAGAAAAGAAAAGGGGTGTGGGGGAAAATAAAAGAGGGGGGTAGGCTTTTGTGCGGGGAAAGAAGGTCAAATTCAGATTAAGTTACTGTTAGGTTAATCAGAGGAACTAATTAGGGAATGGGGGGAACGCTGGTCTGAAGGCCAGCAGGGAGCAGAGGGAGCCTTGGGGCACGTCCCGAGCCGCTGGGGAAGCACCACGAAGCCAAGGAAAAAAGCATCCCCGAGAACTTTACCTGAAAACCGTGCAAAAAAGCAAAGAGGCAGCAGCTGCTCCCACCAAGCCGCAGAGGAGATTGACTCGGAAGGCGGGGGAGCCGCAGGGCAGCCCCGTGGCCACTTTGGCCAGCAGCGTGAACAGGGGGTAGCCCGGAGGGTGGGCGACCTACGGACAGAGGGACACGGGGTTGGAAAGGGGGAGAGGCTGGGAATGGGAGAGGACAGGAATAGGAGTGGGAGAGGATGGGAATGGGAGCAAGGCAGCCCTGAGCGGCTCCACTCCCCCAGCCACCCCCAGTACCTATCCCAATCCCAGTCCCAATCCCTGGTATCCATCCCCAACCCCAGTACCTATCCTAAATCCCAGTACCTATCCCCACTCCTGGTACCCATCCCAATCCCTGGTACCCATCCCAATCCCTGGTACCCATCCCAATCCCTGGTACCCATCCCAATCCCTGGAACACATCCCCACCCCTGGTACCCATCCCAGCCTTCAGTGCCCATCCCAACCCTGGTACCCATCCTAACCCCCAGTGCCCATCCCCACCCTCAGTGCCCATCCCAGCCCCACAAAGATTATTTTTCCTCCGTGGATCTGGCTCCACGCCTCGTCCATAATAATGAGGCGGCGAGGAAAAGGAGGTGCCACGTTTCATTAGCGTGCCTTAAAGGGCTCCTTGTTTGGGTTCACAGTATATTAGGGTCATTCAAAAGGCTGTTGTTTTTTTTTTTTTTTTCCCTTTTATTTATTTTTTTTTTAAAAGGAGCTTCTCAACTATTTTATTGGTTAGCAAGTTGAAAGACCACACTGCTATCGGATTACCACCGCGCTGACAGTCCTAAGGTCTTGCCTAAAGGGATCATGCACCATAATAAAGTTTATTAAATAATAAAACTTATTAAAATTGTTAACCCGATTTATTTTATTCTCCCCAGCTTATACAAAATTTGGGTTGATAATAAGCCAGCTACTGTATATACAGTAAAGCCTTTGCTTTATAATTTAGTTTAATTGGATTTAAAACTTGAAGTAAATTGTCGCGTGCTGTACTTATAAGTTAGTAAAAACTGTGGTTTGAAAATAAATTAATCTACTTTACTCCATGCTTAATTAAACTTCCTTAATTCCTAAAACTGTTAATGAGAGCATTGATTAAACAATAAAACTAATACTTACTCCAAGCTCATATGCGGCTGTGATCAGCTCCCCTGTGAAAAAATAATGTAAAACCAATAATTACTATTAGGAAATGACACTCCTCCAAAGTTTTCAAAATCCAAATGCTTGCATTGGGGTTTTGCATTAATTTGACTGGATAAAACTGTAAATCTGTGGAGATTTAACAGCATGAAATTTTCTAAGAATATTTTCTCCCTCTGATGTCATTGCACAAAATATCTTTTGTATGTTTTCGTGAGACTTTTATGAACAGATAAGTGAAAATATAGGTAGGCTCGGGCAAAGAATGGCCTGAGATACTCAAAATGCAGACGTTTGTGTGTGTGTATTTTTAATTTAAAACCATCTGACTCAATAACTTTCAAGCACTACAGTTTGCAATGCTTAAGCTGCATTGTCTGTTCAACAACCCAGTTGTTTCTCATTAAAAAAAAAAAAAAAAAGAAACCAACATAAAACCAGAGCTTTACAGTTTTTAAAGAGGAAAAATATAATCACTGATTACGCAAATCTGCATCCATTTATCTGGGAATGATTCTGTCCCTTGATGCTAAAGCAATTCTGCTTCACAAGTAACTCTTTTACCTGTCAGTGGACGCTGCACCCAGAAACAGCATTTAGATTAGAAACAACATTCAGATTTTGCATTTTGTTTGTAATTTATGCCAGGATAAATAACTGCCATAAAAAAAACGCATGTTAGCAGAATACTTGGCATTTTTATAGCACTTGACACTGGAGCATTTTGCAGCAAATACTCCTGAACAACATACACTGAATATATTCAATAGGCATAACACATTCAGGGACCAACAAAATTAAAAATTATGGCTGGTTTTCCTTCTTTCCCTCCAATTCCATAATCCAATTTTACTGGTCCAGCTAATTTTGCAAGCACCAAGGTCATGGCAGCATTGTTAGATGGGAAAGGTCCAAACGAAGGGCGCTGGTGGCTTTAAATGCCAAATTAAGAATATCTTAAATTTCTGTACAATCACGTCCTCACCATGCCATGCAGAGGGGGGGAAGGTGTTGTACAAATGGCACCTTTAAATCCTGACACCACAGTAAATGCTGCATTTTAAAACAAAGATGCAAGTCAGCCCATTACTGCTAGTGGCAACTTCTGCAGAATTAGAGCTGTGGCCTGGCAATGGCTGGGGACAAAGTTGCCACTTTTTGCACCAAAATCTCTCAGACACGGAGTTTCCTGCACTTGCTATTCTTATTTCAGGAAAACTTCACCCTACTGCAACACAGCCCCCAAAAAGTGGGTGCAATGGGAAAATAATCCATCCCAATTCTGAGCCCTTCAGTGCTCAGCAGCTCCAGCATTTCTAGGGCATGGTGAGGCTGGGGAGGGATAAATCCTCCTGCACACAGCAAAGGATGATGATAATAAAGGAAACCCTAAATCTGGCACTGTAGAGGGTCCCCAGTGTGCAGCAGCTGGTGGTGCCCATCACCCAGCACATCCCTGGGATGCTGCTCCCAAGCCAGGCATGGATTCACCTCCACTGAAGTCCTTCTGGGATGCAGCAATATGTGCACCTAAACCAGCAAAACGTTAAGTTCATTCGCATTGCTGTGGCATTTATATCAAGGGCAAGAATAACCCCAAAGAAATAAAGCCACAAATCCACCAGGAAGCTGCAAAAATAATATGAATAAACCACTGGTGGAAGCCACTGCCAAGCTTTGAAAGACAACAGCACAACTTGGCCTTGTAAGAATTAAGGAAAAAAAAACAAAACAAAAAGACCTGCAAAAATTAAGCTCACAGGCTGCAGGCCTGTTGAATTCAAGTGGGAAAATCCAAATAAGTACATAACACCCACTACTTGGGATAAGGTTAATTCTCCATCTCCCACCCACACACCTGAGCATCCCTTACAGCCTCCATGGGCTGGAGGAGTGAGGAACACTAATATTAAAAAACAAAACACACACGCACACAGCAAAACACACACAGCACCCACAAATTTAGTTTCAATGTTTTGTGAGATAGAATGATCTGTGGTATCTTCAGGCACTGGCTCAAACTGAAAAGTTTATTCTGTCCAACTCCACAAGGCCAGGAGTTGGACTCAATGATCCTTGTGTGTCCCTTTTAACTCAGAATATTCTGTAATTCCTGATGTAAACAAGTTTCTCACTGCCCAGTCTGACTACCCCCAATAAAGGTGATTTATTCCCAGCAAGTTTGGGAGCTGATGTTTGAAACATCACAGGAAACATTTGGTTGGTTTCTTTCTTTCTTCTTTTTTTTTAAACTTTATTTGATTCCTTTTTTAGCTATTTTAACATCTGTGGATGTTTCTGAATTGCAATTCCTTCTCCTCCCATTATTCTCTCATTCATTTCTTTATTCTAACACTCAGTAACACAAGCAAACTGCCAGTGGAAATACCGACTGCCCTTGACATTTTTGGATTACTGCAAATTTTGGGAACAATTAAAAATACAGATAGCTTTAAAAATAAAATAAAACACTAGGCTCCCTGTCTGGAAGCAGATACAGAAAATCCTTAAGCAGCTCTTTACTCACAAAAGTAGCCTCAGTGCTTTTGGTGGCACAAGTTTGAGCTCTGTGCTCAGGCACAGGCAAATTAAACACCTTGAGCAGGGCCATGCACAGACATTCCAGGGACTCCAGCTGAGGAATTCCATGCTCAAGCCATGAGAAATCAGGGCAATAATGCCCCAAAAAAGTCCTGACACTGTGATGGGACACAATGCTGGCTGGGACAGGCACAAGGGGACAGCAGGGATGAGCCTGTGGCTGCTCAGTCCCACTGAACACATGGAAGCCAGGCAGCAAATTTAGAAGAAAATCCAGAAAATAAATAAATAAGGAGAGACAAGGAGTGAGGTCACAGGGCTGGTCAGGGGACACTGTCCTGAGAGATCTGCTCTAACAGCACAATCATCCATGGAAAGGGGAATGAACCCACGTGCTGTTTGGTTGCTCGCTCTGTCTACTGGGATAATCCACATCAAACAAAAAAAGGAATCTCAGCATCCATCCCTCACATCATCAGGAGAACCTGCATCCCTCTCTGCAAAGGCTGCTCATGGTTATTTACATCCCAGAGGGAGAATCCAGCTCAAGCACAATTAAAAACAAGGTTCCTGAGGCTTCATGCAGCACGGACAGCTCAGAGCACAGGGTGCTTTCCACAGACAAAAAATGAGCAAAAATTATAATAAAAACCAAAATGGCAACAACTGTAAATATATCAATCATCACATATTAATTGATTCACCCAGAAGGAGCAGAGCCAGCCCTTTTAGTAACTTGGGAGCAGAAGCAAAAGCCATCAGGATGCACATGGCCAGCCTGGCCAGTGCCTCTCTCTCTCCACACATCCTAAGCCTGTAAAATACATGAACCCATTAAAATGCCATTCATTTAGAAGGAATTTCATGCACAGCTTGGATTTGAAACCACTGATAACCAGGAGGCACAGTGTTAAGCAGAGCCACTAAACACTTTTCTAGGATGACACAGAAAGAAAGTATCCTGGACACTTGTTCCATGAAATAAAAATTATCAACATAGTCCCAAGAAAAAACAAGCCCTCCTATCTCCAAACCACACACATGAAACCAAAGTGTTTTTTAAGCAAGAACAAGTTAAATCAGTAAAACCAGAGCAGGACCAAACAGGAGAACTCTGTCCCACCCGTGGGATCTGAAGTGCCAAACACAAAAATTCAGACAGTCTGACACTGTCAGGAAGCTGCACTTCCAGACAGTCGGATCCAAAGATTTCCCTGCTGCACAAGCCCAGGGAAGTGACAGTGACAGCACATCTGGCAGGATGGCACATCTGTCTCCTAAAGCCACCAGCTGCCCCTAGGGCCCCTGGCTAAATCCTTTGCTGAAAGGCTCAAATACAGGCAAACCATTATGGGGTGGCCCGAGGGCATCAGCCCCAGGGGAGACCTTGCTGTGCTGACCCCACTGCCCCGAGGGGCGCCCACCCCAATGCAGGGTGTCCCTGCTGCACCCACCTGTGGGGCCAGTGCCATCAACCCCAATGGGGTGAGCACCCCAAAAGCGGCTGTACTGCACCAGTGGCTACAGGGACCTCATGGGACCAGCAACGCTATGGGGTGACAGCAGTGCATCTACAGCATGAGCATCCTTATGGGGTGACAGCCACCCTCTGCAGTGACACCAATGCCCCAGTCTCTATAGGATAACAGCCACTATAAGGGGTGACAGCCCCTTATAGGATGAGCATTCCTATGGGATGACAGCCAACCTAATGGGGTGCGAGCAATGCCCCAGCCCCTCTGAACTGAGCAACCCTAGAGGGGTGAGAGCAATGCACCGGTCTCTATAGGATGAGCATCCCTATGGGATGACAGCAAGCTTATGGGGTGACAGCAATGCACCAGCCCCTCTGGAGTGAGCAACCCTGCAGGGGTGACACTGATGCACGAGTTCCTACGGGGTGACAGCAACCCCATGGGGTGACAGCAATGCACCAGTCCCTAAGGGCTCGTCCCCCCACCCCTGCCGAAGCCTGACCGCGAGGCACCAGCCGCTACGGGCCGAGGGTCCCCACCGTCGCCGCTGCCGTGACCCGGTACTTTACCCGCATCCCCGCCGGGCAGGGCGGGCGGCAGCGTGGCCGTGTAGAGAGCAGCCACGACAGCGCCCAGCGCCCCGGCGGCTCCTCCCGCCCCGTTCCCTATCCCGATCCCGGTGCCGATGCCGGTGCCGGCCCCGGTGCCGGTCCCGGCCCCCGCTCCCATGTGCGCCGCCACCTTCCGGGTTCGGCCGCGCGGGGCGGGCGGGCTGTGCCATCCACAGCCTGGCGGGGGGAGCATCCCTGCCCCGCTCGCCTTCTCGCTCTCCCCAAAGCGCCTTCCGGGGCTTCCCTTATTGTAACTCTGAGTCAGAGAAAAGAGAGAGCCTCAAAGCTGGTAAGGCGATTCCGCGCGGCCTCCCGCTCTCTTCCATTCTCCCCCCTTGAGAGGAGTTGGTACAGCCAGAGTGGGCATGGCGGAGGGTGAATGCTGCCGGGCAGCCGGACGGGACCAACGTGGGAAGGGAGGGGTAGGGGGGGACGGGACGAAACCACCGCGAAGAAGCGGAGGGGAGGACGGGACTGGAGCCCGTCCTGTCTCTCCCTTGCTCCCAGGATCGTCCCTTCAGGATGAGGTTTTTTAAGGATCAGCTCCTTCTGGCCGCTCTCAGGCACATCAGACCCCTCCTCGGACAGGGCTGGGTGCAGGCTGCGGCCGCTCCACCACAGCCCCAGTGTGGCCATGCAGAAATAATAAAGATTTAACCCCTGCATGGAGTGGCACAAGATGCTGGTGACGGAAAGGATTGAAAGTGTCAGCGCACGGAATATTAAAAGCAGCGATTCCCGCTGCGGGAAGTAGTTAAGGAAGGCAAATAGCATCCCGAGACCTATCGATAGAGGACTAGAACACATCCGTGGAAATCATTATGGGATTGTACGAAAGAGCGGCGAGGCCATACCTGCAGAATTGAGACAGATTAAAGAGAGGCTTTTGAATACAAATGAAAAAGGTATAGAAGAGGGTAACGAGGATAATAAACAGCCTTATGGATTAGATCTAAGTGGAGACGTTAGAAAATTAGGTTTGCATTTATTAAGGGAAAAAAAAAAAAGAGCAGGATTAAGGGCTGCCACAACTGAGGGAACACACATCGTGTTCTGGGGGCTGGGGAAGCTGCTGCCAAAGGGTCCCGCTGAAACAGCAGCACAAAACCCCTGGAAGATGAAAACAAGGAAGGATTAAAGGGAATTCCGGGGTCCCCAGCACGGGAGGGACATCGACCTGCTGGAGTCCCTAGGAGGACACCAGGATGGTTTGAGGGATGGAGCAGCTCTGCTGTGGGGAAAGGCTGGGAGAGCTGGGGCTGTTCCACCTGGAAAAGAGCAGGATTTGGGGTGACCTAATTGTGACCTTCCAGTGCCTGAAAGAGCTCCAAGGGAGATGGAGAGGGACTTTGGACAAGGGCATGGAGTGATAGGATGAGAGGGAGTGGCTTCAAACTAAAAGAGAAAAGGTTTGGATGGGATATTGGGAAGGAATTCTTCCCTCTGAGGGTGGTGAAGCCACAAAGAAGCTGTGGCTGCCCCTGGATCCCTGGAAATGTCCAAGGCCAGGCTGGACAAGGCTTGGAGCAACCTCATCCAATGGAAGGTGTCTCTCCACATGGAAGTGGTTGGCATCAGGTGACATTTAAGGTCCCTTCCAACCCAAGGCACGTGTGATTTTATGAATTTAGGGAAGCTCTGCGCACTCAGCCGGGCTGTACAGAAAATCTGAAGTTCTCACCCACTCAGAAGTCGCTGGGGCTGTTTGGAGGAGCTGTGATGTCTGATGTGTTGGCTTTTGAGGGCGTGAGCAGCACCTGGGGAATGGCTGCCTCCCATCCCAAAGGGAACCTCCCAGCTCCGAGGTGACCCAGAGCTTCCACGGACCCAACTCCTTGGCAGGTTTGTTGGCTGAGCACCATCGGGGAGAGGAAAAAGACATGTTCCAATCCTCCACCAGCCATTGTCACTATGGAAATGAGCGGGGTCATTGTTCCTGCACCCGTTGGGGCTCCTAAAATGTAATTTTAGCAGCAAAGTGCGCAGCCTGTGTGTGAAAGCAGGCTGCTGGCGAGCCCCTTTATCCGGAGCGTGGCTTTTTTCTTTGCCGTATTTTTCCTTCTTTGTGTTTCCCTTGGAAAAGGCATCCAAAGACAAATGTTAACCGTGGCTGATTACAATTATATTGATGGGGGAGGTAGCAATTTACGGGCAAATATCGAAACGTGGAAGAATGGCTGGTAATAATAGGGTGAGGACAAACTGTTCTTTAATTGTCCTGCAAGTTGTTTCATATCTTTGTCATGCAGAAGCTGGAACTTTTAGGGTGCCAGTGACAAAGTACTTTGCTGTAATGTGGTAGGGCAGGCTCACAGCAGCCTTTATCTTACTGAATAACTACCACCATTTCAAAGGCTGGGATTACAGGCACACTTTATGTTGAAAAGGGGAATTTACATGTTTCTTCTGTAAGCAGAAATCTATTAATTCGTGAGATTTGCCTCCCCTTTCTTCATCAGCCATGACCCAGGGGTCTGACCAAGACAGGAAGGACGTGCAAACCTCCCTTTTTTTTTGTTGTTTTTTTAGAGACAGGTAAGATATTTTTTGGCCATTTTCACCCACCCTCTGGAAGCTGGGAGTTGCCCAAACCCAAGTTAGATTCACCTCACCACAAAGCGACCCTCCAGGCTTTCTCAGAGCTTTGAGTATGTTCTCAACAGCAATTAAAAAAAAAAAAAAAAAAGTATTACTTAGGAAAAAACAAAACCACTGGGGCAAGTGGAAAGCATTTGAAAGGCGGCCTCGTGCTACACAGAGTGATTTATTTCTAAAAAAATCCTTGGAACTTGTAGCACGAGAGCATACTCTAGTGGCAACCGAGCAAAGAAAGTGCTCTGGTTTGTGCAGTGTCTTGATGATCAAACACCTCCCACCTTTCTTCAAGAGGTTTTTTTCTCTCCTATCTCCTCCAGCTCCACGCTCGGTGCTCAGCCCGACAGGAAATACCCAAGGCAGGCAGAGAAAATAAACAGGAACTGCGAAAAGTAATTTTAAAAACACAGCTTGGGAACATATCTCCCCAAAATGAATGTGTACTTAGAGAGTTGTCTTTTTACCAGGCTCTGTTGCAGATTTTCTCCTGAGAGACACAGTTTAGAGCAGGCAGGAGATAGGAAAAGGGAGAATAATACTTAAAGCAAATTCTATTCACCCATGGCAGTGTCATTACAAACTTGAATGAGCACAGTTATTGCAAATAAATAAAAACAATAGACCAGAACCAGTTTTACATAAGAAAATACTGAAATACCGTTCAATTAGTCCTAAGCTTTAGTTAAACCTTTTCTTTTGCCCATCAGGTGATAAGGTTAATACAGAAAGCACTCAACTGCTGTACTCGTGTAACAACAGTCAGCACCCATTTAATGAACTCACACGTCCACACATTTAGCAAAGCTTCAATATTGTCAGCACTGGGCTGGCACGGAATTTTAATGGCAAAGTAGCCAGCCCAGGCTTCATTCTAAACAATATCCCCGTGCAAGGAGAGCAGGTCCTGGTGGGGACACCAACAATACAAATAAGCACAGCTCCTATATTTAAACAAGAAGTTTGGCAGAATTTCCACTGACGATGTATGGCCGCCTGCAAAGCATGAGAAAGGAGGTTTTGCTGCTTTTATTTGTTCTTAAGTTGCTTGAATAAGCTGCTTTTTATGGCTTGCTTGTTGAGGGGGGCCAAGACCAGGCTCCCATATCCCAATTTCAGCTGCATGGCTGCAGTGGTCGTGGTGCAGAGGGAGTTTCCAAGGGGAATAAAGTGGAATAAAAGCAGACCCGGTCCAGGGAGAGTCCTGTTGTCCCTGGACATGGGGTTCTCTCTGCCCCATCCTGCAAAAGCTTGTTTTCAAGGTACATCCAGCCATCAAGGACGTGCTTGGATGTGGCTGGTCACACAAAGCACGTGGGGAACCTCTGTGCTGGCTCCTTGTGTTCTCCCTGGCCATCCAAGGGACCCAGATTCATGCATTGCACATCCATCAGGAGACCCCCTGTGCCTTGTGAACCCCTCAAAATTCAAAAGAAAGGTAAAGATCTCCCAGGTGAAGGTGTCAGAGGTCTGGGAGAAGACAAGGGTCCAGTTCCATAGGAAAACAGACTTGGTTCCACTGCTGTCAGGACAGCTTCTTCTTTGTTTCAGAGCTCAGCTTCATGTTATTCCCCAAATAGGAAAATGTACTGAACTAATTTCCCCATGTTTGTTGTTTCCATTTTTAATTTTAATTTCCCCATTTCTTGTTCCCCACAGTTTTGCACCTTTGTCAGAAAAACTTTATTGACTTGTAGAAGACTCCAATCTCTTCCTGCAGCAGTCTCAGTGGCCTCCCAGCTGATTTTGTGTCACACTGAGCAGTCATGGATCCCATTTGTGTCTCAGCTGGTTTCCCAGAATGCTGACAGTCATCTCTGTGTTTTCACACCTGATTTCCTTGAACTAATATCATTTATGTACCCCCATGCCTTATTGGCAGACTCAGGTCTGGTGTCTGATCTGCACAGTGACTCCACCATCACCTCCCAGACCATCTTCTCTGGCTGCTGCACCACTTGAGGGCTTTGTTCCCTTCATCCCTGGGCTGCTCCATTACTTTCTGGTAAGTGTTTGGGAAAAAGGAACATTTTAAACTAATTTGCACATTTTCATCCTTCTTTTAATTACAGGTGTAGGACATAATTTCTAGCCCTGGTGGCCAAACTCACAGCCTGGCCCACACACAGCATGTGGCTGAAAATCTGTACCAGTAGTTCAGGGGCCCCCAGGGTTTAAAACTCTCATTTCTTCACCTTCTCCTTCCAGTAAAACTCATCAAGGAACTCATTTAGGTAAGAATTTTTCCCATTCCATCAGTCCTCTCTGTTTCCTCCCCATTTCTTAAAGCTTCTACCAGAATTGTGTCAGCTGAGGATCATGCTCAGGGAATTTGCACAAAGGATGTCAAGTAGGACAGGAACTCAAAAATTGCTCTCTGTACCTGGTTTAACCTGTTTTTTCCTACCTAGACCCACTATATCTTTGTTGTGTTCCTCCATTGAACAAATCCTTACTCATGGTTAAGCTACCCCAGGTTGTCTTTTATTCCAGATGGAAACTGATGCAGCTCCAGAGTCAGTTCCTGTATTTTTTGTATAGGTTTTTGTATTAATCTCATTTTGTTAAGATTGTGATAGGGACCTTTTCTCCTCCCCCTGTTCTGCATAGATGAGGTTACAGACAAGGACTGTGGTGTGTTATTACTGTGGCCAAAATGAACTTGTGGAGATGCTGAGCAGCAGGTGGTGTTGGAATAGAGGACACATGGTGGGTTGCCCCATCCCTGGAAGTGTCCAAGGCCAGCTTGGAAGGAGCTTGGAGCAACCTGGGATGGTGGAAGGTGTCCCTGCCCATGGCAGGGGGTGGAATGAGATGAGCTTTAAGGTCCCTTCCAACCCAAACCTTTCTGTGATTCCATGATTCCCATTTCTCTGTGTCCAAGCAGCCCTGTGATGGCCTTCTAACCTCTAACCTCTGCAGGACATGCCATTCTGTGGGTAGCTCATGTTACCTGGAGAGCTCCAATACAATAAATCCAAGTTTTGGAGGGGAGAGAGTTGGGAGGTTAGCCCATGGATAGGATTTTGAGTTGGGCTGAGTGGGCTGGTTTGCTTTTCCCAGGCTGATCTCTGGCTCAGCCCCTTTAGTCCCAGACCTGGGACTAGTTTTTACTACACAGGAGCAGAACACAATATTCTTCTCTTACACTAGCAGTAATGGCTGAAACATTTAACCATAAACCTCACAAAAAATTCAGGCTGGGACAGTGGGATTCTCCATAGCTTCAAAAAACAAACCAAACCTCAGGCACATTTCCTTCAGCATGCTGGTGGCTGACAGGAGCATGTTCCAGCTCAGCAGCATCTCCAGAGCTCAGGTGGAACTTCACCCTCCACACATCCAGGCAAATCTCCTGAACGTGCTCCATCCCCTCGTTTTGAGGTCTGCAGTTGTTCTCCTTAGAGGTCAGGAAGCACAAAAACAGAATCAGGATACTTTGGCTCCATCTCCATTTCCTGTGGAAGGCCGGGCTAGGAAACAGATTAAATGGATTACATTAAATCCAGATTAAATCCTGGCCTATTCCCAGACCTGGCTTGCCCATTCACATCACCAGTTGCTCAGCACCCATGTGGCCAGAGCACTCCATGAGAAGTGCATGCCCAAAACAGCTGCCTTGTGGGAGATGTTGTGGGAAGGACCCCAAAATCTTCATGGAATGGTTTGGGTTGGAAGAGACTTTAAATCCCATCTCATTCCATGGGCAGGGACACCTCCCACTTGGCCAAGTTGCTCCAAATCCCATCCCATAAAGAAACAAATCTTCCAATCTGGTACTGCCCAATCGTGGATTTGAGGTAAAATGTGCCTTCCCTGAGCATCTTTTTCACACCAAATGCTGACAATCACAAGAAAACGACATTTAACATAAAGCCAAGAGCAGCTTCTGTAGGACAGCGCCTGAAGTTGCCACAGCTTCTAATTTAGGAGCCTCAGACTTCTGTGCTTTCTGTCATCTGGCATTTGCAGGCTCCTCTCAAGCCACAGTGAGAAAAACGCATCTCATTTCTGAAAGGCCAGAACTGCTGGTGCAGAAAATAGCAAAGTGCAAGGGGCTGAGCTCTGCTTCTGCCTCCACTGGGATAAATCCAGCTTCCCTCACTGCCTTCAGCTGATTTACTCCCCTTTCTGGTGTAGCCCAAAGCAGAATTTGCCTCTTGATGTTTTTCTATGGCATTAAGGCCTTTAAGGAAAATCCTACAAAAACATTTAGGCGCAAACAAAATCTCCTGCTTTCCACAAATCTGCCTGAACTTACACTGTGAAAGGAAGCACAGGGGAACTGAAGCCTCTTGCAGGGGACAGGGGACTCTCCAGCAGGGTCAGCTGTGCATATATTTACACATGATATTAGCAGGGAAAAAAAAAAAAAAAAAAGGCAAAATGGGTGCATGGTGACCCAAGGTGGACCAAATGTTCTGTGCTATCATTCCTGCTGGGGTCAAAGGCCTTGATAAGCCTGGTGAGCTAATGAGCAACAGCTTAATCAGCACAGATGATTTTTCTGCAACAGAGGAGGTAATTGCAGCCTTTTTTCCTGTTTTCTAGGAACCTTGTGGATTTTTTTTCACTCGTAAATATGAGATAATGCCGTACAACTTGACCTTCCCAAACAAAGCTTTTGCAGAATAATGTCCACTGCTATTCATGAATATCATTTAATCTGGGCTGTGTTTTTGTCCACTGTAGCTGACCAAGAAAAGAACACCACGAAAACTAAGAAAAACCTTCAAAATTCATTTGATTTCTCTACACATGATTGAAATCCATTGGGTGCTGAGTTCAAGGAGTCACTCCTGTTATTTCCTGGGAGACACCAGGCATGGAGATATCTGTGGGGTCTCATCTCTTATCTACCCAGAAATCACCCAGCTCTGCAGCACTTTTGGGAGAGGAAGTTTTCAGCTAACCACCACGAGCTCTGCATAACCCATCCTTTCACCTGGCACTTTTTACCCCCGTGCTGGCCAAAAACCACACCTGTGAGGGGCTGCCAGGAGGGCCCCCTGACACAGCTGCTGTGTCTGGAAGCTGGAGACAAGGAGGCTCTGCTCAGACACCCCCTCAGAGTTAGGAAAGGCTGTGGCAGAGCAGGGGGAAGGCAGGACAGTCTGCAGACCCCAGGGTGGCTGCCTCGAACCGCTGTGTTCCCCCAGACAAAATGTGTCACCATCCAGATTGGGGGGTGGGGGATATCCTGTCCCCCACCTCCTTTGGCTCACTCGAATTTCCCCTGACTGGGATTAAAATAAGGAGTCGGGGTGGTGTGTTGCCAAAATTCCCTCGGTGGTGGTCAAAGAGGAGCTGCCCATCCCCACCCCTCGCTCGTTTGTTTGTGCCTGTAATCACTGGATTTCCCAGCTGGTCCCCCAGCACAGGACCTGCTGAACTCCAGTGAGCAAACAGGAGCAGGGAATTCTGTCCAAGCAGGCAGGTGCAGTGGCTGGACAGCTTGTGGATTTCCCTTCTGCCACCAAACAACAGTTTCTGCACATATGGTGGGAGGATAAAACCTCATTTGCTGTCGGAGGGGGGAAAGCCAGAAGCTCCCTGCAATTCCTGCTGTCCCAGAGATGTGAGAGAGAAAGGTGTGTGTGGAAAGGAGGGAGGATGCTTTCCCAGCAGCTGAGGAACGAAAGGTGAAGCGTTTTGATCTCAAATTCTTGCCAACAGGAAACAGCACTCGTGGAGTTACCTCTGTGTCCAGCACTGATGGGAGCATTAGGCTCAGGTTAGGCTTCCCAAGGAGGGTTCTTAAAGCATAGGACAGGTCTAAAATTTGCTGTGAGCACCAGTAGGGGTGGAAAAAAACCCTCTGTAATTCCATTGAGCAATCTACAGCTTAGCAGAGAGGAGGGTGGGCAGTAATGTGGCCGTGGGCTGTGAGTGCCCCATGAGGAGAAGATTTCTGAGTCTGGAAGGATGATTAATTGAGCAGATGAAGCTGAAGTGAGCCTGAAGTGCTAAAAGCTGCAATTAGACAAACTAGACCTAGAAGTAAGGTTCTGAGAGGAGGGAATTAAACACTGCAGAAATCTGGCTGGGATGGCAGATCCTAGCCCACTCCTCTGCATGGTGCTGGCCACACACACCATTTTCTCCTCTTGGTGTACCCTGTTTCTTTTCCAGCTCCCTTTTTTCTTTCCCAGGGGATGCAGGGGACATCAGGGCTTGAGGTGACTTAAATGTCCCTCCAGCCACGAGTGAAGACAGAGAGAAGAGATCCAGTCTAGCAGGGTTCAATTTTTACCCACCCAGACCAGCTGGGAAGACTTGGCTTTCCCTTAAAACACTCATTTTAGGGATAAAGACTCCAAATTTCTTCCCCTGTCCCATGCAATGTTTCCAAGGGACCAAGACAGGCAGAGAGGTCCATCCTCACATACAGATGACCTGTACACAGAACCAGTGCCACCAGTGCCTCTGGCCTTATTCCACCCCATAAATCAGCACCCACGCCTGGAGTCCACAGAGCTCCAGGAGGCCAAGGCTGAGAGGAGAGCAAGACCTCCTGCTCCTAACAGCCTCTAATCCCTGTCCTCCATAATCAGTTTTAAAATGGCCATCAAATCTTCCCTCTGCCTCTAATTGAAAAAGTGATGTCAACAGTAATCTGCTGCCCCAATTTATCCCCATATATTTGGGGAGGTTTTGGGCTAATGCATTGTTTCATAAACATATGTTTTAGCCCAGCCGTGTGTGCACACACACAAAGAGAAAGCTCTGAACACACTGCACCAGTTATGGATCCTAATGCCTTAAATATTACTTTTAATACTAATGTCAGATTATTAAAAACGTAATCCATTCTCCTGATTGGACCTAATGTAAGCAGGAGGATAAGAGGACTTCTATCCATGCATTAACACATTTCATGTGGTGTAAAGCCACTTTCTTCCTCTTAAAACATAAGGTCAGGAACTAATAGAATCTGTACTTGAAGTGGGTTTTTAAAACATATTACATAGAAAGTTTAGTGAAAGTTAATCTGTCGATAAGTGTTGGCTGGAGCCGTATGGGTAAACAAGAAATAAATGTAATTCACATGCAATTTTTTCCCTGTTAAAAACCTATCTGTGCACTTTAAAACATTTATGTTTAAATAGAGCAGAGACCAGCACTAAGAAGCACTCAGCCCAAAGCAGCTTTATATAAATGTATTGCAAGGGACTAAAATAAAGTAAGCTACCCAAATCTCCCAAAGATAAAGGGAGAAGGGCTCTGACCCCATGTGAATTCTCCCCTCATCCCCACCCTGTGCTGTTCCTGGGCTTCATTCCCTGTTCTTGTGCACCTCTCTGTGGCAGCATTCCCCATCCTCCCACATCTGCCCCGTGCCTGGCCGGTTCTGGGGCTCAGGGGCAGTTTGGCAGCGCTGGGGCAGCGTTCCTGGCACCCCGGTCCCCACCAGCAGGTCTGTCACCTCTCCATGGTGCCCAGCCTCTGCCAGCTCCTCCTGCCAACTGCAGCACCTCCTCAGCCACACATTCCCACTGTGGAGGGCTGGGTTGTTTCCCAGAGCAGCCCCCTTTGCCCGTTTCCTTTTCCCAACCTCTGGAAAGCCTGAGCTGGGCGCTGAGGCAAAGACAATATCGACAAAGGGCTGATTTCTGCCCCCAATTTTGGCAATGCCATCATTTTTAAGCAGCCTCAGCTCCCCAATGCTGGTGGAGGCCAGGCAGCTGACCCTGCTGCTCTTCATTTATTGCTTTTTTGGCAGCTTGAGAGCTGGCAGGTGGTTTGGGAAGCAGATTTTGGAGCACTGGTGATGCCCTCGCAGGGGAAAGCACGCAGCCAGCTGCCCAGCTCTGCCTCCTCCTTGCTCCAACAGCACATCTGGGCTGCTCCACCACCAGCTTTACACGGGAACCATTTGGTTCCCCTAAAATGGGTCCAAGAGTCGCTGCAGGGGGTGCTGGCTGCCAGGGGAAGGAGACAAGAGGGCAGCAGGAGAAGTGGGAGGTGGAAGCTTGTGCTGGCAGGCACCAGGACTTGGCCCTCGTGCTCCCAGCCACATGCCAGAGATTTAAGCTTCATGAGCAGGCTCCAGCCACCAGAAAGAGATTGATGACATATGGATTTCGTACATCCAGCAAATGGGAGAAAAGCTCTCCACGGCTGCATGGGATTAGCAGAATTTCCACGCCGTTCCTGGTAGCCAGGGTGCTGCAGGAGGGGTGGAGTGCTGAGGGGACAGGGACTGGGGGGTGTTCAAACCTTCCCACCATCACTGCAAGTCACCCCTGGTCATCTCAGTGGCATTGCAGAGGATTGGCATCATCCAGGAGGTGTAGGGAGAGCAGCAGAGAAGCCACAGGGAAGGGCAGCTGGAAGGAATTCATGTCCAAGTGGGTCCAAACCCTCCCTAGAGTAAAAACAGGCAATTCCCTTCCTTCCCTGTCTTTCCACAGGCACACATTTTGACTGGTCCTTCAGCCCAAAGGTGGCTGGTGGGTGGCACAGGGTCTGTGTGGTCGTGTGGCCTCTCCTCCAGTGCCAACATGAAGGTGCTGCTTTGTGGGGAAAGGCGAAGTGGAATGAAGATCCCAAAGGGGATGAAGGCACAGCCTCCTTCCTTCAGGGCTTAAATCTGCTGTGTAAAAGCTAGGGAGGAAAGAGTGGAGAAAGGGGTGGATGGATCAGAATAAGTGCCCAAAGTTTGGTTTTCCTGCACTTTGAGGGAAATGTAAAACAACGTGATTGCCCCATCCCTGGCAGTGTTCCAGACCAGGCTGGATGGGACTTGGAGCAACCTGGGATAGTGGAAGGTGTCCCTGCCCACAGCAGGGGATGGAACTGGATAATCTTTAAGGTCCCTTCTAACCCAAACCATTCTGGAATGTTGTGACTCTGTGATTTGACATTTCCCACCCTGTCACACAGTTCAGGCAGCTCTTCCTGGTACAGACATCAGTTGTGATGCTGCTTTCAGCACAGCAACCTCAACCTGCTGCAAGTCCTTAGGCCAAATAGTCCAGCACCACAAAAATCAAACAACAAGGCCTTTCACTCAGATTTCAGAATGGAAAAACCCTTTTGCCTTCAAATATCTTCAGGACATAACCCAGGCAAACACCGTGCACCAGTCCACGAGCAAAATCACCAAAGAAAAAAGTGAGAAAAAAGTTAAAAAGAAAATCTAGGATGCTGGGTAGTGAGCCTCAGACATTGTGCTGCCACGTTATTTTGGGAAAACAGTAGGAAAACGCTTTGAAATAAATGAAAATTATTTGGGAGTCCGATGGTGTTGGAGGAGGGAGCTGCTATCTAAACCCTTTATGTGGCTTGAGTCCTCAGCAGAAGCTGAGCATGCCTCAGGGGATCAAAAATCCCTACAAATGGGAATTCCTTGGCCATCTCTGAGGCTCTGATTTTGTCATGGCAGCCACGGGAGCCATGCATTCAAATTAACTCCGTGAAACCTTGCAAATGGATGGAGAAATACCTCTAATTCGGCAGGTCCTTTCTTTCTCTTCCAAAAGATGGTGTTTTGCCAGTGACAGCAATTCAAATCAGAGGAGATATCACTCATCAGGGAATTACCTCCTGTGACTGTGCCTGTGTCCAAGCCATGGAGCCGAGTGGGGATGTGGAAGCAGTGAGGGAATGTGACCAAGGTCGGGATGAGATGTGGAAAATTTGATCAAGAGCTGGCCTTGGGCAGAGCAGCGTTGCAGATCCAGGACAGTGCTGGCTCTGAGCAGCAATTAAAGAGGAAGCAGAAATCAGAGCTGACGAGGAGGCAGCTGCTGTGGCACTGCCAGCTGGGCAGTGTCCCTGGTCACAGCACTGAGTGCTTTGCTGTATTGGGAAATTTACTGTGTTTGGTCAAATTCAGAGACTTCAGGGGTGCAGATTCCAATTAAAGAAGCTCGGTGCCACCGAAGTCATGGCATTGCCACTGTGGCCACTGCCCTCCAGGATGCTGGCCAGTGGCCATCAGTGTCCTGGTGGGATGGTGGTGGGTGTGACCCCATGGATGGCAGCTCCAGCTCGGGGTCCCACCTCCACCAGCTTCTCTGCAGAGTCAACTATCACCTCCTCACACTGCTAGTGAAAGATGGAGCTGCCTGTCTGCCCCAGGCAGGTCTTCAGGACAGATATTTTACTATTTAAAAACATCTTTAAGCCAAATTCCTCATTTGGTATCAGTGCAGGGAGCTTTCCCCCTCCTCTAATCTCCATGATTAAGCTAAAAATTAATACTCTGAACCCACGGACACATCATGTGCTGGGAACTCTCTTCTTCTTTATATTTAAGTGTCCCTTAAGCAGTGTCACAAGCATGGCAAGCACTTGTGGGTTGCATTTGCAGCTTTCCTCCCTTTTGTCAACCAGTCAACACCACAACCTCTATGTCCCCTGACCCTTCAGGAAGATGTTATCATGGCAGGAGCGAAAAGAAGAGAAGCAAAGCCCTTCCCATGAGAGGAGTCACTTTTGGGAGGCTGTCAGGTGAGGCAGAAGGTGGACATTGCATGAAGGAGTGGTCTGTGTCACCATCACACACCCGAAATTATGGCAGCACCTTTGCACGTGGCACAAGGAGAGGGGCAGCTCATTTGTCCCGGCTGGGAGCACCACGCAGGACAACGCAGGGAGAAGAGGCTAAAAATCACCCGGAAACACAGGCAGCTGGAGTTGAAAACATGAACAAATTTGGCAATGGCTCCTGTTCCTCAGATCTGAGAGTATTGAAACAAAATGGGGCCAGGAGCTAATTATATGGAAATATTTCTATTTGCACATTTCACTGCAAGGCAAAGCAGACAGTATAGCTAATGTATCCCCACCACTGACAGGAATATTAAGTTTTCTGTCATTTTGCTACCACAACTACCTTTCTCAGCATGCATTCTGTCCTAGTTCCTATTAAGGTGAGAGCAGAATCAAACTCATTAATTGTCTGCATTTTAGATATGATAAGAATTCAGTGGTTGATGTTAATTAAACTACAAAACAACTCCTCTTGCTGCGGTGTGCATTCCAAGTTGGAGCAATTAATTCACTCACTTAAACTGATCAAGATTTAATTACCATCACTCTGTGCAATTACTCCATAATTAAAGTAATTTGGTTCATTCCACTCGCTGACAGTGTCATTGAACAGCCATTCATAGTACCAAAAGAAGTGATAATTAACTTAAAGAACAGCTCAAGGCAGTTTTACACAGACTTTTTGTTATTCCTAACTATACCTATATGGGAGAAAGAAGCCTATCACATACTACAGGTGCTTCCCTTGTAAAGAGGTTCAGATCTTTTGTGTTCAATTTTTTTCAGCAAATGCACTGTAGCAAACCCAATTTTGGGGAAGGCTCTGTAGCTGTCACCAGATAACACAGCATTTTGTAAATGCATGATAAAACCTGGATCCTTCCAGCAGCACAGGCATTCCCTGCCTGCTCCTCGAGACTCCTCATTAAGAAAAGAAAAAAATCTTCAGTTAAAGGTTCTTTCCATCCAGATAACAGTGCCAGATCTTAGATCTTGTTATCTTTTAACAGAGCAAGTCCACGGTTGATGGGACCAAGGGAAGGCAGAGAAATCTCGGGTTCTTTAATGATCAATATTCTCAGTCCCCAGGTTGTTGACAATCATTGAATTATAGAATTATTTGGGTTGGAAGGGACCTTAAAATTCATCTCATTCCAACCCCCTGCCATGGGCAGGAACACCTACCACTAGACCAGGTTGTTCCAACCTTCCTTGAACATTGCCAGGGATCTATAAATAAATATCTGGTCTAGGTGTTCATGGCACATCTATTCAGAACCCAATTTTAGGCTTATTTTATTCCAGAAAATTATTTTTTTTCTGGTGGAATCATTCCTCAAGGTTTGGAAGTGAATATTGCTGCCTGTTTTCAGAAAGGCTGTTTGCACTCACAAGTACAAAGCTGCCACCAGAAACCTCTGTGCTGAGCCTCCTTCTAAGATAACCTTGTGAAATGCCCCTGCCAAGCTCTCTGCAGGGTGGGCAAAGAAAGAGCCAGATATATCTGTCTGTCCTGACTTGTGAAGGATGGAGTGGCACTGAGGACCTTCAACACATTGTGCACCCATTTCAGAGTTAAACCTCCTCAGCCCACACAGAGAAATTCAAAACATGACCTGTCACAACCATTTGGACATGAAATATGCAGTGTTTGCACTGATTTTTTTCCCCCCACCATAAAAGTGATGTTATTCTAGAGAATCATCTCAAACAAGTAGAAGCAGCACACTTGCCTTGATGGAGAGCATGGACCCCAAACAAGTCAGGTTACAATGATCATGAATCAGCCAGGGGAAATGAGATTTTGTAATTATCAGAGCTGGTTGATTCTGGTCAGAGGAAAACATGGAAGTTTAAGAAGAATGTAATGGGTTTAAACTGAAAAAGAGGAAATTTAGATTATATATGCAGAAAAAGTTCTTGCCTGAGGGTGAAGGTGGGGAGGCCCTGGCACAGGTTGCCCAAAAAAGCTGTGGCTGTCCCATCCCTGGAAATGTTCCAGGCCAGGCTGGACAGGGCTTGGAGCAACCTGGGATAGTGGAAGGTGTCCCTGCCCATGACAGGGGTTTGGAATGGGATGGTCTCTAGGGTTCTTTTCAACCCTCACCATTCTGTGACTCAATGATTCTGAGGTAAAATTAAACCAAAATGGTTTAAGCAGAAGGTGAACAGCTCATAAAGGGGACTGTGGTCCCTGGCTCCAGTGGCAGCAGATCCCAGTGGCCCTGCACTCCTGTGACCCACCTTGGAGGTGGCAGGTTCCCTTCAACTCCTCTCTTGGTGCTCTTCCATCAGCCACTGAATCCACAATCCTCAGCAATGCCAGACCTCCCCAGAAAGCTGAGCTATGCCATGAATTATTCCTCCACCTGCAGCATCCATAAATCAGAGCTTTTTGGTTGGGCTCCCAAATGCTTGTTAGCCTTCCGTGACTCAGCAGTGGCTAAGTTAATGTCAGCTCTACCCAGGGGAAAATCTTCAATATTTCTTTTTACTTAAAAAGAAAGAGGAAAAAAAGAAATCTCAAACATTATTTTTAAGCTCCTAAAAGAGCATTAGAAAAGAATGAAGGGGAAGAAAAAAAGAGACCGTGTAAAGATTGCTTACCAGAGTCCTTTTACAATAGTCAGCCACACAACAGAAATAGGTGGACATTAATTCATGCTAACCTTGCACACCTAAATACCATTAATTCATCAAAACTAATAACATTTATTCCTTCAAAAATGAGATTAAAGACAGGCACCCCTTGCAGTCATAATCTGTGGCTGATGACTCTAAAATGAAACCTCCAGTATACAAAGCTACCAGCAGAGCTTGCAGAATCTCATAAATTGCAGCTGGTAACACATAAATCCTCGGGACAATGTATATTATTTTCTGGGGAGCGGGTGTTTGCATGCCAATTGCCAGGCAAAAAGCAAAGCAGAGCTGTAAAACTTCTCCCCCATCCCAGGAGTTGTTGCCAGAGGTGCCAGCTGATGTCAGGTGATGCCACTCGGGCCAATGCTCACCGAAATCCATCGGGCTGGAGCAGGATTCAGGGCACACGTCCTGAAAAACACTTTTGATTTAAGTTTGCAAACCCAGGGAGCAGCAGCCTCTGAGCTGGAGGTGCCCAGGTCCTCTGGCAAGGCATGCAAGGCTTTGGGTGCATTCCCTGCCCTCTCTGGAGGATGCTGGAAGGGCTGGGAATGGTCTTCAGCTGCTGCTGGTGCCTCTGATGGGTGCTGGGATGGTTTTGGGGTGGATAAGGGCTCAGCTGCACATTGGCTCCAATAAGGAAGTCAAAAGCTCCCCTTTTGCTTTCACTGGGTTTTGGCCATGGAATGGCATCAGGCTGAGTCAGGGGAGGTTTAGGTTGGGTATCAGGAAAAGATTCTTCACTCAGAGGGTGATTGAGCTCTGAACAGGCTCCCCAGGGAATGGGCACGGCCCCAAGGCTGCCAGAGCTCCAGGGGTGTTTGAATGATGCTCTCAGGGACAAGGTGGGACTGTTGGGGTGTCTGTGCAGGGCCAGGAGCTGGGCTCTGATCCTTGTGGACCCCTTCCAGCTCAAGATCTCCTGTGAATGTATGGACTTTGGTGGTGGGAGAGCCTCTCATCTGCTCCTGAAACAACCTTCTGCTGCTTCTGCTCATGTTTGAAGTACAAGTGTCTGATCCTGGTGCTGGGCTGAGCCCACCTTGGGCTGCCAGTGTCACCCTGTCCCTGAGCTCTGCCACACTTCCTTCCCACCCTCCCTGTTGTACCCATTGCATTTCCCTTTCCTTCCAGGCTCAGGTGAGTGGTTTCACCTGCATGCAGCAGGATGGGGCAGCTAACCCACAGCCTTTATCCCGGGGCTCCATTTCCCTGTGACCACTGCCTTGAGGGGACCCTGACAGCACCTGCCACATCCAGGTGCTGTGTGCCACCCCCAACAGCACCTGCCCTGGTTTAGGAGCTCCACTGACTCCTGTGGACTGTGAGGGTGTTCACAAACCTGCAAATCCAACAAATTTCCGTCTTGCACTCAGAAGGGTGGTCAGGATGAGGGTGTGATCAGCACCGCTGCTGGTGGCCACAGGGACCCAGAGATGATTGCAGGAGGCAGCAGGGTGCTGCTGTCCCTGCCAGCCAGCCTGGCAGCCCTGCCCAGGGCTCCTGAAGGACGGGCTGGTCCCTCTGCCCATCCATCCACAACACCGGAGGTATTATTTCAGATTAAGACCAGATTAAGCCCATTTAATTTTAACTCAGATTAAGCCCCTATTTAGAAGCTGGCCCTGTTTCTGATGCAGCTGGGCTGACCCCCCCCAAGGGGCTGTGAAACACCATGGAGGGGTGTTGGGAACCACCCAGCCTCTCCCCCATCCTCCTGGCACACAGCAGCTAAAACTGGGAGTTACTAAAATAAGGCTTTGCATGTGAACACTCGTGTCACAGCAGCATTTTGGGATGGGGTTTAATATTCTGTGGCTTCAGGAGGGACCCCAGTGCCTGCAGTCCACGGGGGTGTTGGGCAGACGTGAGCACTAAGGAGCTGCACTGGTTTAATCTCTAAATAACGATGGAAGTGCAAGTGTGTGAATTACTCCAAATGAATGTATCACCCACACACGCTACGCTCTCTGCATATCTAATTACACAGCACTTGCTCCTGCCCTGCTTTTGAAGAAATACTCCACAAGCTGCCAATGCCTTTCAAACAAGTGATTACAATGCAATTTGAGGAAGGAAGAGTTTGGGACCCTTTCAGACTAGCTGAAAAGCAGTGGGGAGAACATAATCAATCTCACTGGTTTTTTATTCCTGTTTGTGTGAAGAAGGCACCCCAAAGGTCCAAATCTGTGAGGAGATAGCCCCAAGACAAGAAAAATCTCTGTTTTTCAAGGTTTCTTAAGAACGAGGCTCCACAGCAAAGGCAGGTTTGGCAGCACTTTTTTTTTTTTTTTAATTTGATAGATTCCTGGAGTAGCTGTTATTCTGACTCTACCAACACATCCTTCATCCTAACCCTGCACTGGGCTGTGATATTAGGTGACTGTGTGGTGTGTTTTCACTTCCTATTGACTGGTTGTGTACTTCCCTCCTGCTAATCCCTTGTTAATGGACACTTTCTTTGAGCCAGCTGAGATCTGAGTTATGTTGTCTTTGTGCTTCTCGCAGATTTTATTACTTGGATATCTTTGTTTTCATTATTTCGAGATTTGGGGATTTTGTCTCTTGCCTTCAGATGGATTCACACAGTTAGAGACGGGCTGGCCTCCCACAGCTCCTGTTTGCATTTGATCTGGGAGTGATGGGAGAGCAGCTCCTGGGATGGAAACAGCACAGTCCCACACTTCAGCAGCCAAATCCAGGAGAAAACTCACTTTTGGCTTTTGCTAGAAAACTCCTCTTGCTTCCAAAGGTAAAAATAAAGCAATTCTGCTGCTCTCTTGCTGTACTGGGGTAAACTGGTTTTAACTGGGCTCTGCTGGAGGGTGCACACCCAGAAAGATACAAACCACCCTGAGCAGCAGGGAGGTGGCAGGTGGAGCAGGAAAGCAGGGGACAGCCCCCCAACTCTGCTCCTGGGATGCCAAGGAACTTCCAAAAACGTGGAGCCTGAGGCTGACAGAGCATGGCTAGGGGCAAGCTGTCATGGAATCACAGAAAGGCTTCGTTTGGAAAGGACCTTCAAAGATGATCCAGAGCAGCCCTCCTGCCATGGCAGGGACACCTTCAACCCATCAGGTTGTTCATGGAGTGGGGAAGCCAGCAGTGACATCCCTGGACACGGTGCCCAGAGCAGTGAGGTTCAAGGACACCACGCTGGCCTTAGAGGAGGGGAAAAGGCACAATCCATGGTGCAGCAAGGAGAGATGGAGAACCCAGAGTCCCCTGGCAGCAGGGCCCCTCCTCCAGGAGCAACATGAGACTCACTGGGCAAATCCAGGGTTGGAGGCTTGGTGGGAAAGCAGAGAGGTGGAGATTCAGCAAAGCCACCAGCAGAAGGGAGACACAATTAATTAAAGACTTATTCCTCCCAATTAACTTTTCTCCTTCTGCCACAGTCCCAGGCAAGGAGCAGAGCTTTACAACCTTCTTTTTCTTTTTAATTTGAATGTGTTTTAGCCCCATCATCCTTAGGATGGGCACTGAGCCAGTTCAGAGCTGGCATAACCTGAGCAGTCGCTGGAGAGCCAAGGCTGCCCACGGGGACCAGACAGGTCACCAGGGGCAGGTGGCAACTGGAGTGATGCTGAATTGGGTTTTCCAGACAAGAAGGAAGAAAGTTTTTTAGTGCAGAAATCAGAAACTGCCCCACAGTTTCAGAAAATTAGAGAAAACTAAAACCCCTGAGAGTTCACCCAAAGGAACGTGGTTTGAGGGTGAGTTTCTCAGCTGGGACACAGAGCCTGGTGCTGGTCATGGCTGACCTTACAATGTCTCAGCTCTTTGCAGACTGGGAGCTGCTTCCAGCAAAATGCCACGGCTCAGGAAAGTCCTGGCACGTTCAACATCCCTGCTTTGTCTTCTTAGTGCCCTCTCCTCAAAAAGAAATCAAAAACGAATCTGATATTTTGATGCTTCTTGATAAACGTTACCTCTGTCAAAATGACCTTTTGGTTAAACAGCACTGGCTGGCATTAATCTTATTATTTCATCACGATTATTATTTTTTTATCAATCCAGCACAGCTGCCATTTCATCTGGCACTAAGTGAATTGAAGTTCTCAGCTGGGGCACGTCGTGCTCTCAGATGTGTGAAATGCTGATAGCCACAACATGAATCAGCCACCCCTTCCCCTCCTGCCACCCCACACTTGGCTCCAGGTCTGCATTGAGATGATCAGAAAAGTCAGCTCAGCATCAAGAAAAAGAATTTCTTCCCAGTTCGTGGATGCACCAGATGAAGTTCACAGCTGTGTCTCGTGGTGCCCTCAGCTCCTCACAGCCAGGCAATGCCACAGCATTCCTCAACTTCTGCAAAAAAGGAGAAAACATTGCTGGGATTGCTGTTTCTTGAAAGGAATAACAAATACAAGACAGCCCTTATTCCAAGATTGATTTTAAGGCAGATAAAGACGAGGGCTAAAGCATTTCAAATCCAATCCAACAAAGTCCTTAAGCGCCTGCTTTAAGGCAAGCAGAGGAATAATGCCACCAGCTCCAAGGGGGTGTTTATCTGCTTGTATTTATGAGGGCTCTTAAGGGCTTTGCTGGATCAGGGTGTCAGGTATGAGAGGAGAAACACCCTGCTCTGACCTCGGCACACGCAGCTCCCCAGTGTCCTGGTTTAGGGCAAATCTGGGAGGAAACCTCTGAATGGGGTCCCTCTAGGAAACAGATTCAAGCAGTCCCTCCCCCAGTTGGTTCAGGGAAAAATATTTCCTCGGAGAGAAGTGGAAAAAACCCGTTTATTTAACAGGCAAAGCACTCCCCAGCACAAAAATGAACAATACTAAACAGCAAAACCTCTCACTGCTCCGGAGAGATGACAGATTCAGAACATCCCTTCCGTGGGTTGGAGCCCAGCTCACTCAGGCTGTTCTCAGTCCCTCCAGAGTTGGGAAATGTCACAGCCCAGGTGAGCCACAGGTGCCAGCTGCCACTGCTCTTCTGGGTTTTCAGTCCAGACCAGGTTCAAACAACTCCAAGAAAAATGAAAAAAAAACCACAGTCCAGGGAGCTTCTCTGCCTGAGCTATCCAGAAATACTAACCAAAAGCAAAGGAGAGCTCTGTGCTGCTGTGCACTGCAGACAGCACAGGCTGTGTGAGGGATGTGGGGCAGCCAGGGCAGTCTGTGATAACAAACTCTGCACCTCTGCTCTCCCCCTTCCCTCCTGGAACCAGCCCTAAAGCTGCAGAACTCAATATTCAACACCACCAGAGCAGACCATTGGGGATACAAGCGTCATAAAGTCACCCCAAAACACCAGGAAAACACATCCAGCAGGAGGAACAGCCTGACAGAGTCATTGGAAGGGCAGCCAAGCCTGGGTGGGTACCCAGGGGATGTGCTGGGGTCTCAGGAGCCTGTGAGACAAACATCTCTCTAGTCTGGAAGCTGCTGAGCCCACCTGAGAGCCAGGCACGGGTGAGGTGACCCTTTGAGGTCCCTGTTTCTGTGAGAGGGAAGGGCTGGGATCACAGGAGGGGCTTGTGCTGGGCTGCTCCTGCTGAGCCTGACCCTGGACAGATGTGGGAAAAGGCGTGGATATAACCATGAGTGTGGAGATGAACGTGGAGAGAAACTTTTTACACGAGCAGGCAGGGAGAGAACAAGGGGAAATGGTTTTAAATTGGCAGAAGACAGGTTTAGAATGGTTATGATGAAATTATTGATGGCTAAAGATTGGTAGAATTGGGAATTCTCAGCCTGGAAAGGAGAAGGCTTTGGTGTGACCTATTTGCAGCCTTCCAGTGCCTGAAGAGAGCCTTCAAGAGAGATGGAGAGGGACTTTTTCAAGAGCATGAAGTGACAGGTCAAGGGGGGAATGGCTTCAAACTAAAAGGGAGTAGGTTTAGATGGGATGTTGGAAAGAAATTTCACAGGTTGTCCAGAGAAGCTGTGGTTGCCCCATCCCTCAAAGTGAATTCCAGGCCAGGTTGGATGGGCTTGGAGCAAGCTGGGATAGTGGAAGGTGTCCCTCCATATGGAAGAGGTTGGAATCAGGTGATAATGAAGGTCCCTTCCAGCTGAAACAATTCTGTGATTCCGTGATGGATGTGCAATGAAATTAGGTCTGAATCACCATAAGGATCCACCTGAGAGCAGATTCCTGCTGCCAGTGGGAGCCTCTCCATGTGGTGGAGAAAGGACAATTATTAACCAGAGCAGGTCCTTTCCAGGGCTTCCCAAGGACCTCATCCCCAATGAGCTCAGCCAAAGCAGCAAATCCCTTCTCTTGCAAGCCTCCAATGAACCAGGCCCCAGTCTGGTTCTCTCTTCCATTTCCACAATCTGGGTGACAATCCCAGAAGAGAAGGAGCCTTAGGAGATCCCTCTGCTTTAGGAGACAGCGTTGGATGGTGGCTGCTTCTTCTGCAACTCTTCATTTGTCCTTTACAAGGTTCTGTGATTTAAGAATGTGTGTTAAATCTTCTGCAACAATCAATTCAAATATACAAGTTTGGCTATTCAAATTACTTTTCCAAAAGTACTTTAAAATGCATTAAGTTATTAATTGCCTGCTGGCACTTTAATCAAACGGGAAAATTGACATAGCCAGAGGCATGTATTTTTGTGGAAAGGAAATTTATTTAAGAAGAAACAGCGGCTCTTACTGCTTAATTTAAACTGAGAAAACTGTGGAAAATCAACTGCTATGGAAAATTAATAAAACATTTCCAGCTGCAAACAGTGACTAATTGTACAAGATGAAGACTGCCTGGAATTAATAACTTGCAATCTTCTGTGTGAAGAACCCCCTACCAGTTCAATTTACTGGGAGATTAAATTACTTCTAAGTTTGCCATATTAAAACAGAACATGAATAAAATGTTAGTGAAAGCACATCTATTATTTACCGTCTGTGATATGGATATAATTATTTCCAAACAACCACAATGTGACGTGACTGGCAATATTTAAATTATTTGCTAGCAAATGTAGTTTTTACCACCTCGCTTCCTATAAAAACAGCCCAAATGGGTTTTTACAGATGGCACATGGGGAATTATCCCCTCATCCTCTGCCCCGTGGTCCCCAGCATCCCTGCCTTGCTGCTCTTTTAGCACCACCTCCTGTCTTCCCCCACTGCCCCACCCCACGAACTCCTTCTCTTTGCCGGGTTTTTGTGTTTTTTCCCCCTTTTTCGAGCTGGCTGCACCGAGTACCCCGTGCCAACAAGAGCTTTGGCGGTGGCAGAGCGTAATCAGGAGAACGCTTTCCCCGTGTGCGAGGGCTCCTCGCTGATCCCAGCACAGAAAGCTCACCTGTGGAGGCTGAAAGCTCACCTGTGGAGGCTGAAAGCTCACCTGTGGAGGCTGAAAACTCACGCTTGTCCTTTTCAGAGCGTGCCAAGCTCACGGGGCGCCCGAGCCCCTTCCAAGGGAGAGGAAAATAGGGAAGACAACAAGAAAACCCAGGCAAGGGGGTGTTTGCAAAAACCCAAACAAAACCCAGCAGGATTTCCAAGAATCCTGCAAAGGAGCAGGAGGTGGGAGAGCTGCAGAGGACGGAGGAGTTGCCAGCCCTCAGGGGCTCCTGCTGGGATGATGTGTGGTGGCCCCAGTGCCTTGGTAGGTGCTGAGATAATGGAAAGAAAGGGGTTGTGCAATGGTGTGGCTCTGGTAGAGTGGATTTTCAAAGCCTGGAGTGAGCTGGGAGTGAGGAGAGACCACCTGGAATATGTTTGAGGCTGATGGGGTTGGCCACACGCCCACTGCCCTGCCATGAGATGCAAAACTGGAGAGGGAGGACCCTGAGGAGCAGCTGAGGGAGCTGGAGGGGCTCAGCCTGGAGAAAAGGAGGCTCAGGGGGACCTTTTTGTTCTCCACAACCCCCTGGCAGGAGGGTGCAGCCTGGTGGGGGTCAGGCTTAGTGGAACCAGTAGCAGAATCAGAGCAAGCAGCCCCAAGCTGCACCAGGGAAGGTTCAGGTTGGAACTCAGGAGGAATTTCTTCAGAGAGATGGTGTGGGAGGATGTTAATGGGTCATTTAATGGGTGTCTTGTCCTCTGCTTGGAGGAAGCAGGATGGAGTGTGTGGCAGCACCCCTGCTTTAGAGGGGGGAAACTGAGGCATGGAGTGACCTGGACCAGCTCAGCTCTCTGGACAGGCTTTGTGGGGCATCCTGCAGTCACAGGCCTGGCAGAGACACCACTCCATGTCCCTGTCTGTCCATCCAGCCAGCACAGGGGGCTGACACCCCCAGCAAAGCTCAGGGGATATAGGGGCAGGATGAAGTACTTCCAGAACCTGCTAGAAAGGGATGAGAGCCATGGAGCTGGACAAACCACAGCAGGAATCAGTCCACAACTCCTTCCAATAGAATTCAATGATTCTGTCATTAAAGCCTGGCACAGGCAGGGTTAAATACAAGTGCATTAAGCCAAAGCTGCCCAGGTGGCAGTGTCAGAGAAAGAACAAGACCAGCCACCCTCTCCAGCTGCTGCTGGAGGTCAGGACTTAAGCATGGATGGTGCCTTTACATCTTTTCTTCACTTCCACTGCTCTGCCAGGCTGCTGCTTCCAGACACGGGTTTGGACCTTTTTTTTTTTTTTGGTTTTGGATCTTTGGACCTGCCTGGGTTCCTGAGGTGAGGAGATCCACAGCTCCATCACTTGTCCTCACCTCAGCAGGAACCATTTATTCTTGTGTTTAAAGGGATTTGGTCATGCTCTGTGGATATAACTGTGCTGCAGAAAAGGGAAAGGGGCTCCATGGTAATTGTGAGCACCTTTATTTGCTGTTTATCCCCATCTGTCCTCCAGTGTCCTGCCCAGCTGGAGGTGATCCCTGTCCCTCACACTGTCTGCCTGGGAAGGTCTCCTGAGGAAGATGCTGAGCCCAGGCAGAAGGCCCTGAAGGGAGGAGTCAGCCCATTCCCAGACACTCTGGGAGAAGGAGCTCATGTTCACAAAACCCCAGAACAGTTTGGGTTGGGCCTTAAAGCTCATCTCATTCCCACCTCCCTGCCATGGCAGGGACACCTTCCACTATCCCAGGTTGCTCCAAGCCCTGTCCTTGGGCAATTCCAGGGATGGGGCATCCACAGCTTCTCTGGGCACCCTGTGCCAGAGCCTCCCCACCCTCACAGGGAAGAATTTCTTCCCCATATCCCACCTAACCCTGCCCTGTCCCAGCCTGAATCCATTCCCCCTTGTCCTGTCACTCCAGGCCCTCGTAAAATCCTTCTCTGTTCACAAAGCAGTGAGTTCAGCTCAGATCTTTGGTTATCACAGAGAATGTGGGTGGAGATGGAGTTTCCCAAAGATGCTTTCCCATGTCAATAATTGAGTGTGGCACATTTAATCACCATAGTCCTGTTGCTGTGCAAACCTGGGGGCCTCTCCTCTTGATGTCAGCTTAGACCTGATTTTCTAATTGCATTACCTGGGTAATTAGATAGAAATACAGCAACCCTGTGCTGCACCAGAGCGAGGATCCACTTCCTAACAGAATTAATCTGGCTTTAGTGCAGAAAACTTGTACACACAGACACATTCCACCTCACCTGGCTGTGATCACACAGATTAGACCATGGGGCTTGTTCCCTTCAAGAAATAGCCCAAAATGACACAGGTTTGGTTCCAAAGAAGCTGTAGCTTGAATTCAAGCAGTTAGAGGTACCAAACAACATGGAAGCCACCAGGTTCCCAGCACCCAGCACTTTTGCAGGATCACCCAACAGCCCTGTCCAGCCCAGCTGGAGATGCTCCAGACTGGCATGCAGAGACACTGAGGAACATGTCAGGCTTTGTGGAAGCACCATGCTAGGAAAGGTTTGGAGTGTTGTGGGCTTCCTCACTGAATCCTGCAGGTGTTTGGTGTCACAGTGTGTCCCCTGGCAGGACCTGGGGAAGATGGAGGGAATGTTGTTGCAGGCAGAAGGACTCACTGCAGCCACGACTGGTTGCCACCCTGCCCTGCTGTCACCGTGCCTTTTCCCAGCCAGGGAGGAGAATTAGCTTTGCCCTGGAGTGGGTTCAAGAACAAGAAAGAAAAGAATAATCCCCCTTTCCTCCCGGCAGGGTGCAAATCTTGTAAAAACAAGTGGCTGTAAGGCTCACCTGGAGACCTGGTGAGATTTGTTGGACCCTTCCCTTGTGGTCCATGCAGGGACAATCAGGATCAACCTTGGCCATGAGGAGCAGGAGGGAAGAGGGTGGCTGGTGTTTAAAACAGGACCAGCCCCTTTTCCAGCCCTTCAGCCCTGTCTGGAACAACCTGGCCTTTCCTTGCTTTGAAGCTCCCATTTCCCATCCCTGCCTACACTTGTCCCACCTGTCCCCACAACCCAACCACCAACCCTCCCTTTCTCCCTCCTTTTGTTGTTCCCACCCCGCCCTTTTTTTTTTCTTTTCTTCCTTTTTCATTTTTTTTTTCTTTTTCCCCCTAAAGAGGGAACAAAACAAACCAAGAAAAAGCGATGCCAAGCCGATCCTCTTAACCCCAGCAGCGTCGAGGCACACGGCAAAAACCCCCACGCATTTTGTCCTGTTCCTTCAGAGCATTTTGTCCTGTTTCTTCAGAGCAACTCGAGCAAATTGAAAGCCACGGAGGGGTGTGTGCCCCCAGGCACTTGGTAAATCCACTTCCTTTGTCATAACAAGAACAAATCCCACCTTTGAAGTTTTTCCTTCTTGTTACAAGGGGAATGTCTTTTGTTTAATCCATTTTAGCCTTTAATGCCTGACCTGGATCAATCCTGTTGGGTAGATTACACACTACTCACGCCGACTTTAAACTACCCTACAGGGATTTTTATTCTTCCCCCCTTCTCCCCACCGCATTTGTGTGAGAATCTCAGCAATAATCGGCATTACGACTTTAGACCATCACTCACTTTGAAGGAGGAGACTGTCCTTTAACAAAAGGGAGGGAGGGGGAGGAAAGCCACAAATATCAAACAGATTTAATCAGCTTTGAGGCCTTTCAATCTCATATTCATACCGGATCTTTATTAGTTATGAAAATCAGTGCAGAACTTGGCTGGGCTTTGTGTCTCCACGTTCTCCTCCCCTGTTTCATGCTCTGTTCAGGGCTGAACACGCCCTCCCAGTGCTGCTCCAGAGGAAATCCAGGGAAATATCCACCCAGGACTGCTGCAAACAACCTTACAGGGGGGTCCATCACTCACACCACACCTGAACTGCCTCCTCCTCCTCCATCCCATTGCTCATTCCAGTGGAAGAGGCTGAGGACTGCTGCCAGCAGGAGCCAGGTGACCCCCACGGTGACCATGGATGGATATCCACGGTGGATGGATATCAGCACAGGGAATAAATCTGTGTATGAACCCACAACCTTCAGCTCCTCAAACCTTCATATTAGGGCGTGCTGTGGGAAGTGGTGACCCTCAGTTCTTGTCACCTCCTTATTTTTCATGACAACCTTTAGCATGGGCTTCCTGTGTTCCCTGGTGAGTAGCCAGAGCAGGAATATCCTGTCCCAAAGCCTTCCCCTGCTGGCAGCTCCTCCCTTTTCCTGCAGCACTGAGGCACTGGCTGTGCTGTGGGTCTTGTGAGCACATTAACCTCGGCTTTCTCTGCTGTTTCTCCTGCTTTAGGGCCAGCCAGCAGCTCCCTGAGAGCCACAGGGCTCAGGCACTGCAGAGCTGCAGGAGAGCTCCAGAGGGGATCACAAGGAGCATTCCCCAGTTCAGTCTCTGGCACCAGGATGGAGCTGACAGCATTCCCACCACTCTGGCTTTGCTCCTGATGGCCCCGAAGTGGAGAAGATCTGAATGACTCAGTCCCTGCCCAGGAGCTCCCTGTTCTGGAAAGCTCCAGGGCAGAGCTGCCCGTGGTCCCCTCATCATGTCATTGCTCCTCCAACTCAAACCAGCTTTTCCTTGAGTGCAGTTTGACCTTTCCCCAAGGAACAGGAGAGCCAAATCCTGCTCCAGGAGGCTCGTAGCCTCACTTCTGTTCCTTCCCCCTGAGCTGGACACGTGGCTTCCCTCATGCCTGGTCTCACATGTGACTCTTTATAATAATCACCCCATCATCTTTATAATAAACACCCCAAATAAGTTTTTCTTTGCTGTCCAGTCAGCCTTAGGCTGTGATTTGTTCTGCCTTCACAACCCCAATGATGCTGCTTTCCCATCTCTTCTCTATTTCATACTTTTATGCCTGATTTTGCTCTCCTAAATGTGCCCAGAAGCCCTGGGCTTTGAGAAATTGTAACTGCTCATTTCTGACCTTGGTTCATCCGGGTCTATTTTGGATTCTAGCAGAAAAGCTCTGGTCTCTCCCCATCTCCAAGAGTTACAGGTGTACCTGCTCGGTGTCTCATCCATCCAAGAATGGGAAACCAAATAAAAGAGATTAAATGACCCAAATATGCCAACAGCATCTTGGATTGCAGCCCTTAAATCTCCCACAGCCCTCGAATGGCTGTTTCTGATGGATTTCTGCTCCTGCCTCATGGGTAGATGCCCTCTTGGCATGTGGAAACTGGGAAGAATGGGAACATGAGGACCTTGAGGAATCTGATGAATGCCGAGACAAGATTTGGCTGACTCAGTGACATCTCCACCCTTGAAGCTCCCAGCCAGAACCCAGCCAAGGTCACCACAGAGACACATCCCAAAAGAGGTCACCAGTGGCCACATTTGGGGCCACAAAACATCCACCAAGAGCCTGGGGGATAAAGCAAAGAGTGGGACCATTTTACAGCAAGAATTCTCCCCTGGGTCAGAGTGGCAGGATTGGAGTTTCTGACAGCACCAGCCTGGGGGATAAAGTGGCTTTTCCTTGGCTTCCATAGGGCCAAGCCTCAGCAGTGGATGCAGCAGAGCACTCTGGCATGTGGAGCCAGGCTCAGGAAGGGGCCAGGGAGCCCCCCAGACATCCCCCAGGACAGCCGAGCCAGGAACCATCTCCTTTCACTTTTTATGAGATTGATATGCTTTGAAATTAGTAACCCTCCATTAGCTCTCCAAATAGCTCCGAATCATTAGGGTCACTACGTCTGCACTCCTCAAAATGAGCTTTTACCTGAATTAGCATCTCAAAGAGGCAGGGCTCCCTTCCCCGGTTTTAATTCCAGCACATCAGGATGGTTTTGGTGGCCAATCCAAGCCCCGCATCCCAAATACATTCAGGGGAAACCTGCTGGCTTGTTTAAAATGTTCTTTTTCCTTCCCATTCTTTACTAAATGCCTATTATATTAATGTTTAAAATCCATTTAAGTTCATCATGGGTGGCTTTGTGAAAGGACAGCGGCTCCATCACTGTAATTAGATGATTTATTGCCCTCTCGTGGTGACACACGCTAACTAGAGAAGCTGTGATTTAAATTGGATGATCCTTCCAAGAGTGTTTGAGTGAGAAATAAAGGGAGAATTATTAATACTATTAGAGAGCAGCAGCGTGTTCGTGCAAGGGATATACTGTGCTAGGAGAGGGATTAGCCAAAACTTGCTGGTTTTGCAGCTGAGCTCGGTTTTCCCTCGCTGTGGGACCAGCATCACCCTCAGCCAGAGCTGGGAGCAGGCTGAGGTGCTGGCACAGCCATGGGCACGGTGTTAAAAACCAAGTGTTAGCCAAAATCTATGGGTTTAGAATTGGAAACTGTGGGGAAACCGCCCTCCAAGAGGAACTGCTGCTCCATCCCAGCCAAGTGTCCCATCTGACCCATAAATCTGGATATCTCTGTCCTCCCTCCTGCTGACCACAGGAAAAAAAGTGAAGGAGGTTAAATTTAATTTTTTTTTATAATTGAAATTTTGGTTCCTTTCTTCTCCCTGCTGTTTAAAATACTTTAAGCACTGCCTGGGTTGACAGACCCCCTTCCCTCTGAGCACTCAGGCCTCCTCATTCCCACCTTTGGGAGAGCTGGGTGACTCCCAGAGCTCTCCCACTGTAAGGCAATTCACCACCAGTGTGACTCCACATGAACATTTCTCACTGATTCAATTAAAACACCAGGCAGGCCTGAGCTGCAATAATTTGGTACAGAAACCAAGTATAGACCTAGCCTGGAGCTGTTATTTAAAAGCCTGGGTTAATACAGTGTAAACCCATGAGCACATCCTCTTACGATGGGGCTTAAATCTTTTAAGAGTGGCTTATATCAATCTAGTTTAAGTCAATTCCTCACCCAGTTAAGCCAAATTGAAAGAAGCACTCAGACCCCAAACACAGAGCTGGTGTTACCTAATCCCTCTGCACACAGCCATGGCTTTGGCCAGCACCTGCTGGCAGGGGACAGGGCACCAGGGAGCCTTGGGCAGCACCAGGGCACAGGGTGGCACAGTTTGATCCCCACAGCTCCATCCAAACACGGCTGCCCCCCTCTCAAAGGGTTCCCCTTTCCTGCAGAACCATGGCATGGCCCTGTCCTCACACAGGACGAGGGTCTCCAGGTCACCATTCCTTCACAATGAGCTTCATCCCAAAAATATAATATAATATAATATAATATAATATAATATAATATAATATAATATAATATAATATAATATAATATAATATAATATAATATAATATAATATAATATAATATAATATAATATAATATATCAATTATAATCAATAATAACAATATAATCAATTAATATATATTGTATATTATATATGACATATATATCTTATATGTCATATACTTATATATTTTATATAGTATATATTCTATATTCTATATACTTTATACATTATATATATTATACATATTATATCTATCATAGATTATATATATTCTATATTCTATATTTTATATTCTATATTATATCTTCTATATTATATATTATATATTATATATTATATATTATATCTTCTATATTATATATTATATATTATATATTATATATTATATATTATATTTTATATTTTATATTTTATATTTTATATTTTATATATTTATGTATCATGTATATTTTATTAATATGTATTATATTAATATTATACAATAATAATATAATCGTCAAGTTTTGGAGAAAACCACCTTTTATTCTGGGCTCATCCAAAGCAATGGGCAAAAATTAAAAAAAAAAATAAATTTCCTGGCAGGAAGTGCAAGGGAAGTTTCAGAAACAGTGGATGGATGTCCTGTAACCACCAGAGGTGCAGATGAGGGCTTTAGAATGTTGAAGGAAAAAATAAAGGAAAAAATATTTTCTCCTCCTTGGGAGTAAGCCTGGAGGTCACAAAGTGTTTCAATGCCCAGTTTCATGATTTTTGTGTGATTTTGGGGTCAGCTGGATGACACAATGCCCAGGAGCTCCCACCAGGAGCATTATCACCTGCACACAGGTGAAATTCTTTAAGGGCAATAAAGGAAATCGAGCCTTGATTTTGGGCATGGTCATCAGGAAATTCCTTGGGTGGGTGTCCTGGTTTAGGGCAAATTTGGGAGACAATTTGGGACAGTGGGTCCCATGAGCCCATGGTCCATCACCCCAGATGTCCCAGCAGCCTTCATCCCTGCCCTCCTCATCCCCCAGGGGAGCAGCACCTTTCCAAAAGACAGAGGCCACTCCAAATTCTGTGTTTATTTGTGTCCAGCCACACAGACCCCATGCATCCTTCATGGAAATGTGAAATCACCAAAATCCCTGGGAATGTCCTCAGGAGAGTAGGCCCCACTCTGAGGGTCTCTTTGGGAAGGACAAGAGAAGGTTTTTAATCCATTTCATATCCACCCACACTCATTCTGGGGAGTGGTGGTTGTGGATATAAATTAAAAAAAAAAAAAAAAGGCAAAAAAATAAACCTTCTGCAAAAGTGACACAATAGAAGGAACCTGCCCTGAGCACTTAAATGAGTATTAAATGAATAAAAAAGTAAGTAAATAAATAAAAATAAATAAATAAATGATAAATAAATAAGTAAATGAGAAATAAAAAAGTAATCACAGCAACACTACTCAGAAACAAAGATTAATGAAGATCTGCCTTGAAAAAACTCCCTTCTCCACACACAGATCCACACCCAGCCCATCATGCCATGCCCACGGCAGGGGGTTGGAATGAGGATTCCTTAAGATCCCTTCCCACCCAAATCATTCTAGGATTTTGTGATACGATTTTATCCAAGAAATCATCTCTCCCTCCCTTGCAGACAAAGAGCAGGGAGGAGCAGCCCCAGCAGGGCTGAAATCCTGCCTGTGGGGAGCTGGAGGATGTTTCCCCTGCAATTTCCAGCTGCCCTCATCCAAAAGGACCAACAAAAGCGCTCCAGGTACCCCTGCATCCCTGCCGGGATGCTCCCCCCGCTCCCAGTTATCCGTAAGGGGAAAACTCCGGGGGAAGGAGTATCCCTTACCAGCACAAACTAAAAGCAGGAGGGTCATTCTTCGTGTCTCAGCTCCCAAAATTCTCCTGCGGGCATTAGATGGCAGCAGCGCTCAGGGATGCAGGAGCCCCTTCCCAGCACGGCTTGGGGATGCAGGGCAGAGGGAAGATGCTGGAACCCTGGAAATTCGGAGTTTTGGGCTCTCTGTGCTGACAGGCACTGACCCTGGAGAAAATACTGCTTTTGGCCTAGGGACGTGAAAAAAGCTTCCAAAATCGAATGGTGAAACTAAAATCACTGCTGTGTAGTTTGAATGGAAGGGTGTGATATCACGGGGTGAAAAATTTAGGATTTAAGGTTTTAGAATACAGTAATATGTATGGAACATGATGAAAGTTTTAGAGTGGAGGCTTACTTCTTCTTCGCCTTCTTCTTCATGAGTCTAGGTAGAATCTTGTTTAAGTAAATAGAAAATTCTGCATTGCAAGTCACAAGTGTTTAGTTATTAGGCTAAAAGTAAAAATAATTTAAGTCTTAATTCTTAATTGGACAGTTTAGGTTTGAAAGACCTCATTACAAGAAAAATTCATCGCCATTTTTAACTTGTTAAGTAGAAGTGTTGTGAAACTCACTGTAATATAGATAAGAATTAATAAACACCTGAGTCCAAACACAAAAATCTTTTGAGCTTTTAATCACGACTCTGGCAAAAGAAAAAAAAAAAGATAAAACGCAATAGAAAGTGTTTTGGGTTGGCAGCGTTATCCTGGATGCAGACGTGTTGGTGACTGTGGCCTCCAGAGAATCTTTTTCATCAGGAGCTGCGTGGGCAGAGGGAGCAGGGCTGGGATTGTCCCCTGTGCTGGGCACCTCCAGTCCTGGGGACACCTTTGGGTCACTCACAAGAAGGACACTGAGGGGCTGGAGAGTGTCCAGAGAAGAGAACAGAGCTGGGGAAGGGGCTGGAGAATTCCTGAGGGAGCTGGGAAGGGGCTCAGCCTGGAGAAAAGGAGGCTCAGGGGGGCCCTTGTGGCTCTGCACAACTCCCTGACAGGAGGGGACAGCCGGGGGGATTTGGGATCTGCTCCCAGGGAACAGGGACAGGAGGAAAGGAAAGAGCCTCAAACTGCACCAGGACAGGTTTAGGTTGGATATGAGGGGGAATTTCTTCACTGAAAGGGTGGTCAAGAGTGGCACAGGGTGTCCAGGACAGTGGTGGAGTAGAACAGGTCATTCCCATGAGCCAAGCAGCCAAAAAAAGGGAATGTGCTGGGAAGTCTCAGACCTGAGCTATGAAATCCCCTCAGCTTTTCAGCTTCAGGACATGCTGGGGGTCCTTCCCCCAGGTCCAGGTGTGGCACAGGTGACATGACCACAGCTCAGGATGTGCTGTCACTGCTCCATGAGGATCACAGTGCCCTCAGCCCCAAACCCCTGGGCAGGAGCCAGACAGCAGCTCTGGGATGGGCGTTTTCACAAAGAACCGTGTTTGACCCCCAGCTCTCTGTTTCTGTGCCCATCAGGAGCAGATCATTACTGGGTGAAAAAATTGGAGAATGGAAAAATGTGTCTGGGCTCCTGCTGCAGCAAACTCGTGGATGTGGGAGGGGACTTGCAGAGCACAGTGTTTATTTTTAATTTTATCTGACATAGCCACTCTCTGAGCCTCACATTATCTTATCTGCCATCCTGATAAGGGCCCCAGCAGAGAAATTAGCAATCAGGGGCCATTTTATCGGGTCTGTGTGACAAACACGGGCACAGGGAGCAGAGTGTCCTTTGGCCCCTCGGAGATTGGGGTGCCTGGAAACCTCAGGGCTGTTTCCAGCAGAGGTCAGAGAGGTGACGTGGCTTTCAGTTCTGTTTTTCCTGGTCCCACCTCTGCAAACATCCAGCACACCCAGACTCCTGCAGGGAGCAGCAGGTTCAAGCCCAGGATGCCAGAGAGTTCTTGAATGTTCTAGATTCACTTCATGTGAATCTAGAAAGTCTTTGCTTCAGCAAAAGAAAAATCACCTTTTTTTTTTTTTTTTTTTTTTTTAAGCTGGTTTTGCTCCAAGAGCCTAAGGAAAGATTCTGATGCTCAGTGTCTGATGAATTACCAGCAGAGAATCCCAGGATGGTTTGGGTTGGAAGGGGCCTTAGAAACCATTTGGTTCCAGCCCCCCTGCCATGGGCAGGGACACCTTCTAAATCTCTTCTCTGCAAATGCAAACCTCTCAGAGGGGAAAAAAAAACCAAAACAAAACCAAAAACCCTAAAAAAACCCCCCAAAACCCAAAACCAAACCAAACCAAAAAACAATAACAAAAAAAAACCAAACAACAAAACAAAACAAATCAAATCAAAACAAAACAAAACAAAACAAAACAACAAAAAAAAACCCACAGAGCAAAAAAAAAAAAAAACTTGCAGAGAAAACCAGAGATGAGCTGAAGCCCCAAAACCTGGAAGCAGCCCTGTCCCAGGCCAGGCTGGGGTCTGGCATCAGGTGCCCCCATCCAATGTTGCACCTTACAGAAGCTGCAGAGAGCTGAGCCAGATCAATGCTAACCGAATTTATATCTTAAAAAATAAATAAATAAAGAGAGAGGGAGAGAGAAGAGCTTGCTAATAACCTTGGGCTGTGCCCTTTCTCCGTCTGGCTGATGAGATTGTGCAGCTGACCTGCCAAGGAGGAGTGGCAGGACGTGCCAGGCTCCAGCCAGCCCCTGCCCTCCCTCCTGCCTTGGGGGAATTTCGTGTTTTATCACCAGTGCATGCAGACACTGCCACCAGCAGCGGGGGGAGCAGGAGGTCACATTCACAAATGTTGGGGAAAAGAAAAAAAATAAAAAATTCCTTAATTACTCCCCCAAGGGCCATTTCAGAGCTGCTGCCGGGCCAAAAGCGAGATTGAAAAGGTTCATTAAGGAAGTTGGCAGACAGATGTGCCCGAATCACAGAGTCACAATATGGTCCCTGACCTTAAAACAGGGAACCTGACCACCTTGGATAGAAAGGAGGGGGTGGGAGAGCTTCAAACCTGCCCTTCTCCAGCAGGGAGGGAGCTGCAGAGAGGAGGATGCTGTCAAGAAACGCGGATTGTATTTTTTCCAGCTGAGTATTTTGCTCTGTGCAACATTCAGCAGTGCCCAAGAGAGGGCAGCCCAAGCCACCACATCACTGCCTGGCTTTTCCCAAGGTGTGCACTGAGGGGTTAGGATGATGGGAGCAAGCAGAGTTTAAAAAAAAATTCAAAAATTAAAAAAAAAAAAAATATATATATATATATATATATATATATATATATTTGGGGGAAAGGGGGGGAAAAGATTTTTAAAAATCAGGAAAAAAAAAAAAAAGAGAGAGAATGGGGAAAAAACAAAGGAAAAAAAAGCCAGTCCAAATACTGGGAGAAAAAAGTACAGAAGGGAAACCAGAAGGAGACTCCAGCTTTGGAGGGATGGAGAGACTGATGCTGTAAAATTGCAAACTGGCTTTGGGCGAGAAAATTATAAAAGGTGTGAGGTTAATCCCTAGCCCAATCCTAAGGGGCCACGAGGGGGGATGTGGGGTGCAGCAAGGTGCTCCAGGGATGCTGAATCACCCCCTGGGAGGGAAGGTGAACCCGAGGTGCTTTGGGGTGATTTGTTTTCAGGATGTTCCAGGGAAAAGAGAAGCTGGGAAAGTTTCCTGCCCAGGCCATAAATGAGTTTTTGTGCTCACAGGAACAGGTCTTGGCTCCCTCAGAGCAGCCCAGGGGTTTTCCATGCAGGTCACTGGGGATTTATTCTCTCCCAGGTCCCTTCCTTGTGGAAAGAGGTTGATTTGCACATTTCTCAAATTCTTAATAACCATGGCACTGGATATTTTCCTTTCTGAAAGAGAACAAAACCTCAAGTTCATTTGTTTTCCTTTCTTGCATTTCCCAACCCTATCTGGACATGGAGGATATTGAAAGGGAATTTGAACTGGATTTTCCTTTAGGTTCCTTGAAGCCAAACCATTCCAAGATTCTATGACTCTGCATCCAAGGAATTGTTTGGAAATGGCACTGGTGAAAATCCAGGGTGCTGAGGTGAGGATCTTTCCCCCAACAAATCTGAATTTTACACAGACAGAGTGAATCAACCAGAAAGAAAAAGAATTACCCAGAAAATTTCTTCGCCTTGTAGTGTCAATTTAAACCAGCGTGAATGTTGATTTATTGATTAGGAAAGGTACTTACATTTATAAAACAGCAAGGGCTTGTCTGCAGTGCCAATAATGTAACACACACCTGATGGCTCCAGGCTGGCAAGTCCCTTATCAGCACCTAAAATTCATCATGAGGGAAGGATGCAAAGGGGAAAGAAACCAGGAAACTTGATTTTTTTTTTTCCCTGCAAAAAATAAGCAGGCTGAGATACCGTGTCGTGAGCCAAGGAGTTAACCAGGCTGGGAATCAGAGCGGGGATCAGGGGGAGCAGTGAAGTCTCTGGCACATCTGAGGCTCAGGGATCAACACCAATGCCATAAATCCCTCAAATATCCCCAGAAGCAAAGGCAGCTCCCCCAGGGATCCAGGTGAGCAGCTGGAAACAGGCAGGAAACAGCAGGAAAGGTGGGAGCAAGGAGCAAATCATAGAGATGCTGCTTTAGGGCTGGTGAGGAAAAGCACAGAGGATTTGTGAATAAATTCGAAATGCCCTCCCCTAGATCCAGTGGGTTTGTGGGTGTGTGTTTCGTGGCAGAATTTGGTTTCTGGAGAGCCCTGAAGGTATTAGGTCAGGGCTGCTCAGTGAAAAGATGTTTTTCAGTGAGAAGGAGCAGGGTTTGCTCTTTGGGTGGCTCAAAGTGGGATGCCAAGAGAAGAAAAAAAAAAAAAAAGGGTCAGGAGCCAAAAGGTTGAGAGATGCCAAAAGCCCATGGGACAGAGCCTGCCATAGCTTTTCCCCAGGTCCCTGCAGCTCCCTCTGCTTTGTGGCTTTTCCAGGAGATCCATCACTGGATCAGAGGAGGAGGAAAATCCCCTTGCAAGGCAAAGGCAAACCAATAACCTGCTCGAGGCTCACTCTTAAGACAGGTGTGGGAAGGAATTTTTTCAGAATTTCAGGGTATTTTTTCAGAATAGGATGCAGAAAATAAATCATTTCTGATGAATCCATCATGGCCCAGGTCAATAGGCAGTGTAGAAAGGACGTGCCTGACCAGGAAAATCCATATAATTTCCCCACAGCTTCATCCAACTCCTCACTAGATTTTCAAAGAAAGGAGTTGAGTTTCTTGCACAAAATCTGCCCCTGGGATTATTCCAGGCTGGACCAGGTCGGAGAGCAGAGAAAAGCAAGGAAAACCAGTCCATTTTCTCAGCCTGGACATCTGCCCTCTGCATCCTGTGCAGCTCCTGGATGGATTCTCATTCCCAAATGCATCCCTGGAGGATGGGGTACCCTGTCTGACATGGAAAAAAGGGATGTTCTCGTCTCAGGAAGCAAATCACCCACAAACTGTACAAACCACGGTTACTAAATGATTAAAGCATCTGATCTCTGGAACGGTGAGGGTGAAAATGGTTTGAAAAGCAGGATATTTGGGCAGGGGGAGAGGGCTCCTCCAGCATCTCTCTGGGGCTGGGCCCTCCAGAGGCGCCCCAGATAAGTAAGACATCATTAATAAATCAATGACAGGGAAATGAAAATGGAAGTAGATGAATCAGCGAGCTGATGGGGTCACAGATGAAAACAGCGCATCTGCCGCCGCTTTCAGTACATTAACAAATAAGGCCAGTGGCTCAGACACGCTAATGCTGGGAATAATGAAGCTTCAAGACCGATTAGAGCATAAATCACTTTTTGAAAGCGTGGCCAGGCGCTCCCTGGACATCGGGAGACAACATTTGCTGTATCCCAGGAGCTTCCCAGCAGTGCCACTGCTCCCGGTGGGGCTCATTCCAGAGCCATCCTAAATCCCCGTGTTCCATCCGCAGCCAGGGATGTGGAATCAGGGAATTCCTGACGGGACCTGCATGGGACCCACCCCTGCCCCTCTTCCTTCCCCACTCACATCCCTCCGGGTGTTTTTTTGGATCACAGAGGGCAGTGGGAGCGGGACGCAAAATAACAAAATAACTCCGTGTTATCCAGGTGGGTTTTGGGAAGGAAGGCAAAGCTGCTTTTCCCTGGGAGCAGCCCCAGCCTCACCCTGTCCCTGGGGACCTCGGGATGGGACACAGGGGTGGGACACAGGGGATGCACAGCGCTGAGCACACCTGGCAGGCACAGCTCGCAAATCCCGGCGTTTGTTTCTCCTTCTCCCCGTCCCTGTGTCCCCGTCTCGCTGCCATCGATCACGGCGATGCAGCCCGCTCATCCATCACCTCCAAAACCAGCCAAAAACCACCCTCCGAGGGCGTTTTGGGGACAAAAGCACGGAGTTACATCCATGGATGTGCCCGGGGGGGGTCTCCCCTCCTGGCTGCTCATTCCCACCTCCTCCATCCCTTCCCTGGACGCTGCGGTCATTCTCACGCAAACCAGGAGATCCATGAGCTAATCAAGCTCCTTCCCCTCCGGGCTTGGTAGAGAGACAAATCTTTATTGGTGCTGCTATTTTTAAATGCCCGAGAAGTGCCTGGATGTCGCAGCAATGGGCGACAAAGACTCCCAATCCCCCAGTATCCACAGCCGGGGGGAAAGGGAGGCACAGCCTGCTTTTTGGAAACACAGCACCCAAAATATCCACGGGAAGAGGCAGCTCTTCGTGCCCTTGGAGAACTCCTCTGGAAGGAAAAAAAAAAAAGAGGGACAGACAAAAAGGGAAGCTCCGGCTGCTGGGATGGGGATTCAGGCTTGCAGCATCCTCCATCCCGGCTGGAAATATTCTGGACTCATCCTGACACTGAGCTCCTCTGCTCAGCCCTAAAACAACACCTCCCCAAATTATTGTTATGGCCACACCGCCTGCCTGCAACACCCAGAGCAGTCAGAGCTTGCTCCTCCAGGCTGGTTAAATCACATTTAAATGAGGGCAGCCCCAGCTCGGGGGTCGGGGATTATTGCAGGACGAGATTAGGGAGACATCACGATCCCAGCCCGGGGTTGAAACAGAAATGCAGCCCCTGGTCCCACCAGCAAACACGATCCCATGGGCTGATCATTGCCAGCGGGAAGCACACAGGAATTCCCAGTGGGCAGGGAGGGCTGGCAGGGCCACTGTCACTGCCAGATGGTGACAGGAGGCTGCTGGGCTGGGGACTGGCAAGGAGATGGTGTCAGATGAGGCAGAGGCCAAGAGCTGCTGCGGGATTTCAGGGAGTCTCTGATCCCGAAGGAAGAGCTTTGCTTGGGCTGTCACATCCTCTGTTTATTCCAGCGGCAGCTCCCGGTGTTTGTGCTCCCATTAAAAGGCAAAGGACCCGGCAGCCACACGGGTTCATTGGGAAGAACATCGTGGAAGAGCCTGCTCGGGCTGTGATTGCCTGCTTGCAAGTGATATTAATCACTGAATCAAAAACTAATTATGTGGTTCACCAGTTTTCCCTTTTCCTTCGACAGCTCCTCTGTGAAACCCCTGGACTTGACAAACAGGGAGCCACAATCTGACACTGCTGTGACACAAAATGCCTCCTCCTTCCAAAAAGGGAAGGACCAAGGGATTTAGGACGAGCCTGGAGGAGTTGTGGGAGCATCCCAGGGTTTCTATGTCAAACACAAACCTCTCTGTGATGACTGGGACGTGATGGGAAGGGTTTAAAAATGCATTCTGACCTAAAAAGAGCTCCTGGGGTGTGCTTTCTAAAAAAGTATCCATCCTTGGAATCTAAAGGACCCTTCTGTTTTAGGACAGGTGATCCCAAAGGAGCTGGGGGCTGCTAGAGGGGAGCCCCAGAAAAGCAACAGAAAGGGAAAAATGGGAGAGAAAAATGAGAAAAGGAAAAGGGGAAAATGAGGAGGAGGGTAAAGGTAAGGAGAAGGAAAAGGAGAAGGAGAAGAAATTGAAGGAAGAAGAAAAGATGAAAAGGAGAAGGGGAGACAAGAAGGGGAAGGAGAAGGATGAGAATGAGAAAAGATGAAAAGGAGAAAGGGAGAAAAGGAGAAGGGGAAGGGAAAGAAGAATGGGAAGGAGAAAAAAGAAAAGGAAAAGGGGAAAAAAGGAAGGCTCAAACATTTTGCAATCCTGGAAGTAAGGCAAGGGTGGGAGCAGCCACAGGAGCCCAGCAGGGTCTGTGCACCTCGAGTCACCTCTGAGCGCTCACCGAGGAGCAAGCCCAGAGGGGCGCTGATTAAGTGGGTTAATTCCCATCCCTAAATGATTATTTTATCACAGCAGCAGCAGCAGCATTCCATGGCAAGGCACAGGCCCTGCCTCCACTGCCTGCTCCCCAGCCTTCCCCCAAAGAGCTCCAATCTAGGTCAGAGCCACGCTTTGTACAGCTTTCAATATTAAACAAAACTGAGGAGCTGCAAATAACTCATCTGCAGGGGGGTGGGGGTGGCTCCTGCTCCCATCCATCAGCTCTCAGGGAAAGGCAGCCTGGAAAAAATATGGACAAAAGGCTGGAGTGCTTGCAGGGTCTTGAACCTGGCAGAACCTGGAGGACTAAAGATCTGGCCTGTGAATATTTGATATATTAGAATCATTAAGGTGGGAGAATACCTCTAAGATTGTGTCCAACCATTCCCCCAGCCCACCCCCAACCCACGTCCCCAAGTGCCACATCCATATGGCTTTTAAATCCCTCCCAGGGATGGTGATTCAATTTTGCTCAACCTGGTGCCAGATGAGGGTGGTTTTGTGGCAGGAAAAACCCAAGAGTTCATTTTCTGCCTGAGCTCCATGGGCTGAACGAGGGGCAGAGCCTCCCCAGGCAAAGCTTTCCCCACTGGAGGTTCCAGCCCTGCCAAACCTCCAGGGATCACGGGCAGGATGGACCCTGGGAGCACACAGGGCTTTGGGAGCACAGGGAAGAGCATCAATTCCCCATTTCCACGAGCAGTGACACTGGAATTGCCAGGAAAGGGCTGCTGGTGAGCGTGGCTGGGGTCCCCAGGGCCCAGCTTTGCTGCTCCATTCCCTCCCATTCCAGCACCTGTCCAAAGGGGTTCCAGACCCAATAAATCCAGCCTCAATTTAGTGCCTGTTACATTCTGCAGGGAGAAGGAGGCTCCTGTCCAGGAAAAGGCACTGGCTGGTTTTCATCCTTTTGATTTATAGAGCTCGTGGTTCCAGAGATGTTCCTCTCCTCTCCAAACGGAGCAGGCGCTGACAGCTCCATCCATCACCCCTCCTGTCAGGAGCCCAGTGCTTTAAATAAGCTATTAAAGGGAGATCTAGCTGGTTAACAGTCATAACAGAGCAGGAATCAGAGTTTACTTACGTCAGTGCCTGGTGAAATTAATTTCCTTTTAATGACCGGGCACCGGAGGGAGAGATCACTGCAGGCTGGAGATGCTGAGATATCCCTGACACGGCTGCAGCACCAGCCAGGAAACACCTTCCTGTGCTTGCTCTGGAGGGAGAATCTGTTTTCATACTCTGGTAAAGGCTAATTAACAGTGTCAGACACCCACGGTGCTGGGCTGGGAGAGGGAAGTGGTGGCACTTTCACTGGCGTCCCCCGGGGACCCTCTGTGACCTAAGATGAGACACAGAGACATTGGAACTGGACACTTTAAATATCTCCTGTGGTGGCTCAGCATCACCTGTCTGGCTGTTTCAATCCCTAAAATAGATATTCACTGCTTATAAAATGAGTGTTGCCACCAATGTTGAATATTAAAGTTTTTTTTTTACATTATTAACCCTTGAACTTGAAGCCTTGAAGCCCTTGAAATTCCAATGTTAAAGCAATTAGTGCTGTTATCCAAATTTTATTGAGTATGTACAGCTAAAGAAAGAAACACGATCTAAGTGTGATTATCTAACTCCAACAGAAGAGATTGAAATTTAATGTAGGAACTGTAATTATCCAAAGGGAAGTCTATTACTCTAGGATAAAACTGTCAAAACAATGATGGGAGCTCCTACAAATCACGCAGAAAATCAATAAAGCGAATTTTGCATCATAGCCTGAGAATTTAGAAATTGTATTTTGACCTTAAATCATGATGCAGCCATTCAAAACATATTTTTAAAATGGGCTTTAGTGCTGCTTCTTAATTAAAAGTTAAACTGTTCCTGCTGGGCTGGGACCAGAGGGGGGCCAAGAGCTGCTGTGCTCTGCCCAGCAAAGCCCATCCCATCCCAAAAGGGCCCACCAAAACAACCTGCTTTGCCTTTATGGTGTTTTTTAACCCCAAAGTGGCCAGGCACCAGTGGTTCCCAGCCATTAAAATGCTGCTTTTCAGCAGCAGAGGCACTCACTCGCTGCTCAGTGAATATTTCATTCCTTCAGAGCAACCAAGTCCCTTCCAAGCTGGTCCTGTTGGCCACAGCTCCATCGGGATGTTGGGATAGGGATGCCATAACCCCACAGAAATGCACAAGGGGTGCTGAATCCCCAGCCCCAAACCCCCAAAGGTTTGGTTCCATGGGCACAGACCCATAAAGAGATTTTTGGGATCCACAGGTGAGTATCAGGATCTGCAGCCTCCATTCCCAGGGGCTCCAGGAAAGCTGGAGAGGGATTTTGGATAAAGGATGGAAGGACAGGACACAGGGAATGGCTTCCACCTCCAGAGGGCAGGGATGGATGGGATATTGGAAAGGAATTCCTGGCTGGGATGGTGGTGAGCCCTGGCACAGGGTGCCCAGAGAAGCTGTGGCTGCCCTGGATCCCTGGAAGTGTCCAAGGCCAGGCTGGACAGGGCTTGGAACAACCTGGGATAGTGGAAGGTGTCCCTGCCATGGCAGGGGTGGGATGAGATGGGATTTAAGGTCTCTTCCAACCCAAACAATATAATAACAATAATAATAATAACAATAACAATAATAATAATAATAATAATAATAATAATAATAATAATAATAATAAATTTTAACAAGGACACAACATGAGGGCAAACAGCTCCTTTTGGGCAGAGAGATGGGGCCAAGGGAGGGGTCAGGCACAGTGGGGAGCATTTGGGCACCGAGGGAAGCTCAGGCAGACAGTGATGAATGGGCAGGGGGATGAAAAGACACAGCTGTATTTATTACCACTGGTCACTTCTGACAGCAGAATGTTAATAAGAATACTAATAGTCAATATTTCTTCGGGAGAGGCTCCATCCATTTTTAGCAGCTTGCTGCTCCCAGCAGATGAGTTTCTCATGGGCTGTTCCTTGTGGCTGCTGACACGATGTGATGAAATCTGAGCTCCTCCAGCCACGGCACCGAGCAGTGGCACAACTTTATTGGGCTTTCAAAAATCCAATTTTACTGTGTCCAATATTGTGAGTTGATTAAACCTGATTTGAATCGACAAACGTCCGGGAGGGTGGGTGGTATCTCACTGTGGAAGAAGGGAGAGGGTTTAATAAACAGGCTTGGGAGATAAAAATCTGTTTTTATTCCAATAAAACCCCTGTGTCAGAAAGCTGATGGTAGCATGAAGGGTGAGAAAGAGAGAGAGAATTTTAAAAAAAAGACATTTCCAAGCCAGTGGAGACTCAAAGATACTGAGAGTACAAGAGATTAAAATGGAAAATGAGCCAGGATGGCAGGACGTGGGTGCAGAGTTTGGGGACAAGGTGCAGAGCTGGGTTTGCTGCAGGGGATCCCCAGCAGCACCAAAAGCAGCACAGCAGGATTTCAGTGTGCTCAGGGAAAACGTTGATCCTGGGAGAGAACAGCATCTCTACTGAGCTCAAAGTAAGCTCAGCCTCTGTCCCCACCTTCAAAAACCCAGCTGGGCTCAAAAATGGGCCAAAACTGGGCTGCTGCTTTGGTTTGAGGGGCTGGAGCACAGCACCCAGAGCTCTGCCAGTGCTGGGCCATGGCCAGAGGGAAATGCAGGTGCCCTCTGCTCCTGTCCTGCCCCTCCAGCCAGCCTTGTTCAGGGTTGGGATGCAGCTCCTGGGGTGCTGGGCATCCAATCCCACCCCAAAACCCTGCTCATCTCTCCCCTCCTCCCCAGTGCAGCTGTCTGCCATCAGAGAATTTTGCTTTTCCCCTGGTTGTGCCCTCCCTGGCCCCAGGAGGGGAGGGAGTGTCCAGTCATCCCTCCTGGCATTCCCTGTGTCCCTACAGCAGCCCTAAAAGCCTTCAGTCCTGCAGGTTAAACTGCTGGATCCGGGAATATCCCCAGCTGGCTCCTGCCCCGCATTTGTCCTCCCTCTCCCATAAATCCAGAAATCCTTCACCGCTCAGAGCCCTGCCTGAATGTTCACTGGCAGCAGTCAGAGCACGATAAATTCCCTCATCCCTCTCTGTAACAGCCACATATAAACCCTCCCTCCGTGATTTAGGTGGAGCTGGGAGGGATTAAACACAAACTGAGCTCCCCAAAACCTGCCGGCTCCCGGAGAGCCCCTCTCAGCATCACCTCGAGGAGGGGGTGTCAGGAATGTGCTGTGCCAAGCTGAATCCGTGGAAAACTGTACCTGGAGATGAGGAAGGAGAAAATCAGAGCCTCAGCTCCTGCCAGAGGAGCCTGGCACTGAGCAGGTTTTACTGCCCTGCAAAAATAAATTGTCCTGTCCTCTGCAGCCGGGTCCTTGTTATTCCATCGGCATCCGTGTGCCCGTGGCTCTCTCCCAGGCAGCTCAAGATCACAGCCAGGGCTGCTCCAGACACTTGCTGGGACTTTTTTCTCGAGGAGAGCGTTGTCAAAACCTACAGGCTTTTTGCAGGAGGTTTAAAAGGGATTTTTAAAGGAATCTGCTGTTCCCAGCCATCCCAGAGAGGATGGGCAGGTGAATCAGGCTCATGAGGATGCTCCTGGCTCTTGGGACAAACTGCAACCAGTGGGTCCCTTCAGGCCACCAGACACTTGGCTTTCCCCACATTCCTCTGCCTTTGGTTTGATCAAACAGGAGGCATTTGGCTCCTGGGCATCCCACTCACATTTCACAGTCACTGAGGCTGGAAAAGTCCTCTAAGACCATAGAGCTCAGCCTTGGACCAAACATATTTGGTGGGTGCAGAGGGTCCTGTCCCCTCAGTGCCAGGCAGAAGGGCACATCTGCCCCACCCAGTAATCCCAGTCCATCCCAGCCTGGCTGCTTGCAATCCCACCTCTGCCCAAATTTAAATTGAATGGGAACAGCGAGTACCTTGCATGGACCACACAAATTATTCCCTGTGAGGGTTTCAAGGCCTTGGCACAGAGAAGTTGTGGCTGCCCCTCTACCCGTGGAAGTGTCCCAGGCCAGGTTGGATGGGGCTGGGAGCACCCTGGGATAGTGGAAGGTGTCCCTGCCCATGGCAGGGGGTGGGATTTGATGAACTTTAAGGTCCCTTCCAAGCCAAACCCAACTCTGAGTTTGGAGAGATGCAATTGGTACAGGCATTTTTTTATTGCTCCCTCCCCACCTTTCCCCTTGGCTGGACAGGATCCAGGTCCCAGAGCCAGATGGATGCACCAACACCTGGGAAGGAGATTTCAGCCACGGGCTCCCTCCCAGCCTCACACTGGTTTTATTGCCCCCATGGTTATCATAACCTCAATGTCCCTCCTTTTCCATCCTCCCCCACCCTTTTCCCTCAACATCACATTTTCCCTCCATCACTTCCAGCTCCCTCCTCTTCTGCCACAAAGGCAGGAATGTTTCCAAAGCCCTCAGCCCAGGATTTTGCCCTCAGTGGGTTGGATGTGCACAAAATCCTCGTGTATCTCCCCGAATCCAACCCCTGCAGGTACAAACCCACCCGTGCCCAGGGCTCTGTGCACTCACCCTAATAGAAAACAGGAGAAATTATTGCCAGGAGCTTAAACCCACAGCCCTGGCAGGGTGAAATGTCCCTGTGCCAACCCTCCCTTGGTGCTGGGGGTCTCTGAGATCCAGGAGAACATGGATGGGCCACAGGAAGATCCCACTTTGGGTTTTGCTTCACTAAAGCCCCAGGACACTGGATAAAGGGAATGCATCCCCAAAACCCAGCACTGGTGTGAAACAGCTCCAGATCTTTGTGTGGTTTTGAAGCATTTAAAAAAAAATCCTAATTTGATGCCCATCTCCAGGTCAAACAATTAACAAAGGGCATTTTTAACCACACCTTTCCAACTACACAAGATTTCCTTGGTGGGGCACAGCTGAGGGGTGTAAATCTCAAAACTTCCCTCTGCTGTTTTCTATAAGATGAGGCTTGATGAAAACTTTTGATTTCTCAGGGATAAAGTTTCATGTTGGAATCATTTTCCTGCTCTAAGTGTTGCATTTTGGCGGGTCCATAATCAAATCCCTGGCAGGGAAGGGGAAAATTAAATTAATCCCCTCAGATTTTGACCACAAATGCTCCAGGGCTCAGATTTTTCACCTCATCTGAGAGCCAGCCCCTGTGCAAACACATCAGGTTTTCCTGGGAAAGCTGCATCTTCACACACACCACCGAGCCAACAGCCCCTGGTCCCTCACAGCAATCCCAAATCCCTGCAGAAAACACAGGGGTTTTAACGTTTTTTTTGTCTGGCAAGGAGGATAAAGAAGGAAATGTTTTTTTAGGGAACCAAACAGCATCCCTGGCTCCAGCATGGGCAAGGGGCACTCTTTGCCTGCAGCCAAAATCCCTGCCCTGATAAGGAGATCCCCTCCCTCCCCTATATCCCTCTCCCCCCCTCTTTGCCAAGTCCCATATGCACAAAAGGTCACTGAGTTCACTCTTTTTTTGTTGTTTATTCCCTTATTCGATTTTCCTGTCCCCAAATCCCTCAGTGTTTTTGAGCCAAACCAAAGCCCAGCTATAGGCTGGGTTATTGTTTTTAATTACTCATAATTAAGTGATTCTTGGCAGGGAGGACCATGGAAAGAGCATTATCCCACAGCCAGGAATTCAGCTAGGAATTTCCTCTTAGCCTCCTAACCCTAAATACATCTGGAAAAATGTATAATCACTTTATTACAGCAGTATTTCCTAGGGAATAGAGCACCCCAGGACTTTTATCACAAAACCAACAGCAAGGCCTCGAGCTGCACCTTTGGCTCATTATTTGCTCAGCTCCACTTTTTCTCCTGCCAAAGCCACCAGGAAAAACCCTCCAGATTCTTTCTGGGAGGGTTGTTTGAGCACCCTGGGATAGAGGAAGGTGTCCATGCCCATGGCAGGGGGGTGGGATGGGATGAGCTTTGAGGTCCCTTTGAACTCAAACCATTCTGGGATTCTGATTCCCCCACGCTCTGAAGTGGAAATGAACCCCAAATTGCTGTTTCCTCACATCTCACAGCATTTTTGGAAGGCCAGCTGGGTCTCCTAAGGATGCAGGAGGTTAAAGCAGCCCCCAGACCCCTTTCCAAGCTCAGGATCATAATCCAAAATGCTCAGAGGAGCAGATTTCCTAGGGGGGGCTGCTTCCCAAAACCTCAGTGCCTCAGGTTGCCCAGGGATGTTGTGGATGTCTCATCCTTGGAAATTCAAGGCCAGGCTGGATGGGGCTTGGAGCAGCCTGGGACAGTGGAATTGGATGATCTTTAGGGTCCCTTCCAACCCAAAGCATCAAACATCACCCTCCCCTTAAACCCCCCCAAAACTAAAGGAACTGAGTTCACACAACTCCAACACCCTGAGCTGCTCTGAGCTCATCACTCACTGGAGTTCAGCACCACTGCCCCAAATAAACTCAAGGAAAAGTGTCCTGTATCCAGGACTGTCAGCTCTAAATATTCATAAGTCATGAGACTGCCTTCAAAGTCGGCAGATTTTTTTCAAAAATCTCACTCATACATTGCTATTATTCAAAATAGTCTTAATTTTATTTTTTTTTAATGTTCTATATTTGGCTTTCTTTTGATGTGCGTCCTCTTTGGGGTTGTGTTTCCCCCTGCAACCACGTGGGCTTTAAAAAAAATGGAAAATAAAGGACAGCTGCAGTTCTGATACATTCACAGGGCTCTAGATGTTAATCCTTAAAACAAAGCAGACAGGAGAGGGGAAAAAAAATCAGGATGATGCCACAGTAGCTGGTGGGGAGCTCCAGGAATCTCCTCCCACATCCAAAATCCTGAAATCCAGAGTGCTTTGGGGGTCCATGTCCTGTGATAAGAGCAGGGACAGGGATGTGCCAAATTCCTTTTTCTTCTGACAGGTTTGGATTTGCTAGAAAATCAGAAGCTGGCTGTAAACCTACAGGTAAAATCCTAGAAAAAAAAAAAAAAAGCTCTTTGGAGTGACAGGGATGTGTGTGAAATGAACCAGGAATGAATGAGTATCCCAGGAACTGGATAACAGGGACAGGGAGAATCCTCATCTGCCCCAGCAGCATCCTCCACCCAGGATGAGAAAAAGAAAAAAAAAACCAAACCCGCTGTGATTCCTGCTCCTTTTGCTGAGGGAATTCAAGGAAAACCAAAACCTTCTGATTCCTGCTCCTTTTGCTGAGGGAATTCCAGGAAATCCCCGGGCATCCCTGACGAGCATCGCCGGGAGCAGAGCAGTGCCTGCATCCCGCTCTCCATCCCCAAATCTGAGCTCATCCGCACTTTGCATAATCCGATTAAAGGGAATGGAGGAATCGCCTGGCACGGCGCGGGGAGCACCCGGCTAATCACCAGCGAATAAAAACATAAAAATCTCCGGGATTTTGCTGGATGCTGGTGGATTCTCCAAGGAGAGGCTTTACCTTGTAATTCCTGGAGTAGAGAGTTTGGTGTTATCGCTGTGGAAAGGAAAGAAGAAAAAGAGAAAAAGAGAAGGAAGAAAAAAGAAAAAAAAAAAAAAAAAAGAAGAAGAAAAAAGGGGAAAAAAGAAAAAAGAAGGAAAAAAGGAAAAAAAAAGAAAAAAACCAGAGAAAAAAGAAAATAGAAAAAGAAAAAAGAAAAAGAAAAAAAAACAAAAAAGAAAAAAGAAAAAAAGGAAAAAGGAAAAAATAAAAAACAGGGGGGAAAGGGGGGGGGAAAAGGAAAGGAAAAAAGAGAGAGAGAGAAAGAGGGAAATGAAAATAAAGTGTTGGGTCCTAAGTCAGAAACCTCCCAGAGCCAACACGAAGCTGTTAATGACATCTAATTAATTGTGGATTCAGGGAAGTTCTGGAAAGGGAGAAGGATGGTTTAGTGTGGATCCAGGGTCAAATAAGGCAAAAGGAATGACCCAGGTTGTTTCCCACCAGATTTCTGTCCCAGGTGGAAAACCACAGGTGACAGTGCAGGACTGGGCTCAGGGGATAAAGAAATGCAGAAATAACTGGTTGTGCTGGGAGGGTGTGCAGGAATAAACACCCAACACGGCTGTTCTCCTTCCTCATGAGCTAACGCTCAGCTTTGCCAACAGCAGGGAACTCCAGGCAGGAATTCCAGGAGGATTTGGACTCAAAAAAGCCCTGACTTTGGAAAGAAGAGCTGCAAAATGGTTGCACTGAATGACCTTAAAGGTGTTTTCCAACCTCAGTGATTCCATGGGGGAACGGGGCCGATGGCTGGAGGGGGGATTTGGCGTGTGGGGAGATTCCAGCCCCATGGGGTGGGGATCTGAGGCCAGGGGAGCCTCAACCCCACTGAGCCCAGCAAAACCAGTGACTCCCAACGCCTGCCAGCTGCCTCGGGGGTGGAACAGGGGGTGCAAGGCTGGGATGTGACCCCACACCACAGGGTCCCACCGAGGGGCTCAGCAGGAGAGGGAGCCACATGCCCAGAGCCAGTGAGGGAACCTGGAAAGGCACAGGAAAAGCACAGGAATTTTCCTAAGGGCAGAGAAAAAGCCGTGTGGAAAGGACCAGAAGGATCTCATCCTGCTTAAGGGAAAGAAGATTGACAGAGGCTGGGCTGTGCTTGTGGGGTGACACAGGCACAGCCCTGAGCAGCTGTGGCTGCCCCAAATCCCTGGATGTGCCCAAGGCCAGGTTGGACAGGGCTTGGAGCATCCTGGGATAGTGGAAGGTGTCCCTGCCATGGCAGGGGGTTGGAATGAGATGGGCTTTAATGTCCATTCCAACCCAAACCATTCTATGAATTTCTGATCCTTCATTTTCCTTCTGATCCCTCATTTTCCTTCACCTCCCAGCACTAATTAACACACTCATTTACCCAGGGTACTTAATAAGATACAACAGCAACACATGAGCAGTGAGAAGCAGGAGACCACTCAAACCTGTTCATCATCCTACAGTGATTCTCTGTCAACAGAAGAAAAAAAAAGAACAGCAGGAACTGCTGATTCCAGTGGAAAAAAAAACATAATGTCACCTCAACCTTTGAGAGACACGAGCTGCCCCTGTCACAGCTTCACAAGCAGTGAAGATGTGAGAGCTCAACCCTCACCCCGTCCCTGCTGAAAGAAGAGTTTAGACAAGCCCCAGGGCTGGGAGCTGATATTTGGTGCTGCTGGATGCTCTGCAGGGTCCCAAAAGAAACCTGGGCTTAGGGCAGGGCTCCAAAGGGAACCCCGGGCTGCAGCATCCATCAGATGCTTTGCTCTCCCATTGTGGATTTATTTCCTTCAAACCCAAGATATTTGGGTTTTTTTTCCGAGAAATCCATCAGTGTGAGCGTGTCACCAGCTCAGAAGGGCAGGACCTGGCTGCTTTAATCCTTGCTCACGAAGACATCGATGGTGCTTTTCTCCCCAGGCTTCACAGAACTGCCAAAGCCCAAAAGTTTCCAAAAACTTCCCTTACAAAAGGGCAGACCCAGAGCAGTGAGGTGCAGCAGCTCCATCCACCCCTGCAGCAGGGCAGGGCTCAGGGAGCTGAGCTGGGCATGGGGCTCCTGTTCATTAATTTCAGACCTTGAATACAAAATATGCCAAATCCTCCATATCTGCAAACAGGGTTTGGATTCTGCTCCCAGCCAGTCTGGCACCCTGAGTCACTTGAAAGGACTTTGGGCTTTAGAGGGAATTTCTGGTGTGTTTGCTGGCACCTGTGATGTCTCCAGTAACCAGAACCACCCAGGAGTCATTGAACCCCTGAATTTTCTGTAAATGTCACCTTAAGGATGTTTTGGGTATTTGAATAGATTTTGTTCTTTGAGATAAAGGTAAAAATGCTGTGAGCTGCTGCAGAACAAACCCCTCCCAACGCTTGTGTTTGGAACCTGATGGAGAAGGGAAGATTCTCATTGTGGATTTCACCCACACCCAACTGCTGGTAGTTTTCTGAGTTGGGAAAACTTTACCCAGATCTGAAGTTTTTTTCTATTTAAAGCAATCTGCAGCAGTGGAGCTTTGCATTTTTGAGCAAAGACCAACAAAAATTACCTTCCCTGGGAGCTGGGTAGAATAACTTTTAGGATGTAGACAACAAGCTGCTCCTTTGAAAACAGCACCCTGACACTGAGGCTGCAGATCCTGCCTCTCGGCTGGAGGCTTTGAATATTTACATTTAAATAGGAACCTCCTGCCTGAAAATCCCATCCAAATGAAAAAAAAAGGGGATTGGATATTTGTGTGCTTCCATAGGCTGGAAATCTCAGGCTTGCAATGAGTCTTTAGGTGGGACTCAATGGACTGAGCTGGATCCTGCACGAACAGATCAAACCTGGAGTCTCTCAACTTCAGGTTCTTGCTGCTCCACACGTGTCCAAGTCCTTTCTGCACTCCCTGGACACAGGAATGTCCTGAGTGTTGCCTGGAAAGGCTGGGCTGGAACAGAGACTAGACAGAGCAAAAGGGATAAAATAGGAATTTATTGAAAGGATTCACCTTGGGCAGTGCAAGAGCCTGGCTGGGGCTACACCCAAACCAAATCCAAGCTGGATCCTGGTCACGAGTTTTTACACTTTTATAAGTTTTGGTTCATCTTGGGGTCAATTGTCCAAGCACAGCCCCAGGCTATGGAGTCTCAGCCCCTGCCTTGCCCCCTTTCCCTCACTGTTGTTTCTGATTTTTGGGTACTGAGTGTCCTTGATTCTCCAGCTGGGCAGGGATTGTTTTGTCACTGCCCTGTGAAGAGACCAACACCTAATACGAAGTTTCAGAGTTACACACTAAGCAGCAGAGATTCTGAGAAACATAAAAGCTAAAATGGAGTGGGGAATGTCACAGTGGGAAGGAATTCACTGTCACCACTCTCTGTCCACGAGCTCAGGATCCTGCAGATCACCACGGCGAGCACCAACATCTGTCCCACAATTGTGCTGGGGAGGAAAGATTTCCCAGCTGCTCCAGGGAAAACTTCCTGCACTGGAGGCTCCTGGCTGTCGAGACACGCTGGGTTAGAGGCACTCAAATCCCCCAACGCTCCTGATCTGGCTGGGAGGGACCCTCCTGGCTCTGCTCCTGAGGAGGGGGTGGCTCTGCTGCCAGCACAGCTCTCCCAGCCAAGGGAAAGGCAGGAGGATCTCCAAACCAAGAGCCCAGCCAGAGGATTCCAGGGCTGGGGTGGTGTATCCTGATGGGAAGGGAGGGAAGGAAGGGAGAAAACAAATCCTGCCAAAGGGACAACACTCCTGGGAGCGCCCAGAGGGTGAAGGAAGAACAAATACCTGAAGGAAGACACTGGATTCTGCAGAGAACTGGAAAAGGGACATGTTTACTATCTGCTTGCAGGGAGAGGATAAAACCATTTAGTGAAAAGCTAGATTTTAATTTTTTTTTTTAAATCTCAAATAGTTTCAGGCAGTGCCAGGTAACCCTTTAGTTCCTATTCCCTGGATAGAAAAGGGGAAATGAAAAAGATCCAACCCAAGGGTGGAGCAGGGAAAAGCCAGAAGTCAAACCTGCCCTCCTGTTAGCTTCTGCCTTCCTCTGGGAAAGATGAATTTTTTTGGCTTTAGGTGCCCATGCAGCTTCCATGACATGGGAGGCAGAACCCCTTGGTGCCTTTCTGCCACTGAGAGCTGGAAAAGGACTTTGGATAAAGGATGGAGGGACAGGACACAGGGAATGGTTTCCACTGCCAGAGGGCAGGGATGGATGGGATACTGGGAAGGAATTCCAGGCTATGAGGGTGGGCAGGCCCTGGCACAGGGTGCCCAGAGAAGCTGTGGCTGCCCCTGGATCCCTGGAAGTGTCCAAGGCCAGGTTGGACAGGGCTTGGAGCAGCCTGGAATAGTGGAAGGTGTCCCTGCCATGGCAGGGGTTGGAATGAGATGAACCTTGAGGTCACTTCCAATCCAAACCATTCCATGATTTCTCCAGGCCCACTCATGGGTAAAGTTTGCTAAACCACATCTAAAGCCAGAACAGACTCCCTGTGTGCAGACAGAGTTTGGACAAAGCTCAGCTTAATCCTCATCTGGACCCTCTCATCAGGGGAATTACTCTGGCCCATTCTCCCTTCCCTGGCTCCTCACTTCCATTTAATCAGGGAGAAATAAAGAGGGGAGGGGATGCTCCACAGACCCAAGATGTGCCAGATGTTGCTCCCTGCTCTCCCTGCCCAGCTGAGCTGGATTTGTGGCCTTTGCCCAAATCCTGTCCCCCTTGGGGCTGTGCCTCCTGTCCCTGCTAACACAGCTGGCTGTGCAGAGCCACAGCTGGATCCCAACAGCCTGGCAGGGACACACAGACCATCCCTGAGGAAACCCAGAATCCCACCTGCATGGGCAGCAGCACATCCCATTCCTGCTCCCTGGCTCCCTTTCTGTCCTTGCAGAGGACAATTCCTACCAGAATTAGCAGATTTTGGCTCAGTTTAAAGGCCAGGCTTTGCAGTCTCCTTTACCAAGACACCATTTAAGGCCAATACTCCCCAGAGAGTATTTCTTTGCATATATAATTATTTAATTATCTACAGGCACATCTAAGATTTTAAGCCCTGATATAACTGGGGTTCTACTGAACTCCTTTCTGCTGTGAAGTCTTTTCTCATCTCAAGCCTGTCTTCAGACAGGAGATTTCAGCAAGTGGAAAAGAAAAGAACTATCAGGCTCAGACTCCTCTGTCAAACTTCTGTCTGCCTTATTTTTACATGAAAGAGATTTCTTAAGAAGTTCCTCCTAAAAATATGCATCCATACATGCATGCCTTGAAAGGCAAAGAAAAGCAGGAGTCACAGATGCCCTGGAAACCTCTCACAAAGATGATTTCCCAGCAGCACAAGCTGCAGTGAGTAAGTAGTGAAATTTTACAGCCAGGTAACACAGATAGGAATCGATGCATCCTTCAGAGAGGAGTGAAAAAAAAAAGGACCACAATATCTTTAATCAGGGAGCTGGAGGAATGAGGAGAAAAGCAGCAAGGGAAGGGGATCATTAGGATGATGTGTGGTTCTGTTGTCTTGTTTAAAATGAATGGAGAATAGGCTGAAAGCTGAAGGTTTCAATTAAAAAACAAACCTGTCACAGAATTGATACAAAATCCACACAGTCTGCATAACAAGCTCACAGAGGGTCAGTCCTGAGGGGTACTGAGGATTGCTGTAGGATATGAGCTGGGACATTTCTGCTGCTCTGGAGCCAGGCTGGGACAGCTGGGGGTGCTCAGCTGGAGAGGAGAAGGCTCCAGGGAGAGCTCAGAGCCCCTTGCAGAGCCTAAAGGGGCTCCAGGAGAGCTGGAGAGGGACTGGGGACAAGGGATGGAGGGACAGGACACAGGGAATGGCTTCCACTGCCAGAGGGCAGGGATGGATGGGATATTGGGAACTGGGAATTCCTGGATGTGAGGATGGGGAGGCCCTGGCACAGGGTGCCCAGAGAAGCTGTGACTGTCCCTGGATCCCTGGAAGTGTCCAAGGCCAGGCTGGACAGGGCTTGGAGCACCCTGAGATAGTGGAAGGTGTCCCTGCCCATAGCAGGGGGTGGAATTAGATGAGTGATTCCCTAATTCCACATAAAGATCAAATCCACATCCTCACCCTCTCCCCAGGCTGGGGCTACAGCAGCAGCACCTCAGCTCTGACCTCTCCTGGTTCCTCCCTCCCAGCTTTTGTTCCTGCCTTGAGGCTCTTCCCTCTCCTCTGAGGAGCAGCAGAAACTTCTCCCTCCCCCAGGTTCCCTGCTTTGAGGCTGCCTTAGAATCCTGGGATGGTTTGGGTTGGAAAGGACCCCAAAGATCATCTCATTCCAACCCCACCCTACAGCCTTCAACCCTTTCAAACCAGCAGGGCCCTGCCTGCCTCTGCTCCCCTGTGCACTGCCTTTCTCCAAGCACAGAATTCCTGCCCAGGAATCCACCACGACCACATCCATGCCATTAGGAGTGAATTTATGGAGTCCTGGACACAGCAATCCCACAGGAAAATCCCATTCTTTTGTTGGGAGGTGGGAACAGTTACACCCGAACATCCCAAAGCTTCCCACTCAGCCAGGAGCATCTTCTCTGGAAAGGATTTAGCACTCTTGACTTCCATGGAAGCACAAGAGCCAGCTGGCAGGTGACCACATCTAGAAAACACAGCAGATATCTTTATTTCCCTTCCCTGTGCTCATGCCAACGCTTTTTTTTCCAAGTCCTGAAAAAAACCTGACAATTCATTTTAGCTCCTTTTAAAAAATGAAGCTCCTGTACTCACGGGGGCCACCTGCAAAAAAGGGATACAGAATACACAGATGGAAAACAAACCACTGAATTCCCATTATGGAAATTAATTTTAAGAGTCACAAAGCATATTATTCCTGGAAATTGCTTTTATTTAGCAATTACGTTAACACTGCAAGAAGGCAGCTGGCACTGAAAACAAACAGTTCAATTTAAAAATCAGGGAAGGGAATTAACTGAAATTCCAGAGCACTCACACCCAAATATTCTCCACTACCTCCAATATTTAAGAATCCTCAATCAAAGAGTTCGGATTTTGCTTGCTGAGTAGAAAGGGGATGAAAGAGTAAAAGAAACCATTTATTTCTGAAGTTGTTTATATGGTTTTTTGCAAATTAAAGTCAAGCTCTGACAACCAACCAGCAGGGAAAATAAACTGAAGGAGTCAGTGACAATACTGAGATAGTATTTTAATTTGTTTTATAGGTTTTTTTTTTTCCTGTAAAATGGCTTGTACTTCCACAGGTACAACAGCAAAAGAAATTATTCCAGTCCATTTCACACGGTGTATAAAAAGACCGATTTTACAAATATACCCAGAAGTTGAACAGCTGCTCACACTGTTTTTAAGGTAAACATCAGCCCTCCATCACCCAGGGCTCGCTGTGGGAGAGGCTTTTCCTACAGCTGTGCTGCTTTCCAAGGGCTCTCCACGCTGGATGCAATCCAAGAGCAGAGCCATCCCCAATCCCCAATCCCCAGGACAGCAGCACGAGGGACTTGACGTGACTCGAGACTGGCTTGGCCACCAGGGAAGTATAAATATGCCCTCAGTGAGGGAATCTGGACAGACGCTGGTTTTTGGTTTTTTTTTCTGGTGTTTGGGTGTCCAAGCTGCTCCTGGTTTTGTTCTGCTGCCAATAAACAAAAACTGAGCAGCTCGGGCAGTCAAATTCCATCTTTACTGCCTGTCCAGGGTCACTCCACTGCTCTTCCCAGATCCAGTGTCCCCTGCACTCAGTGGGACACAGTTTGCAGAGCCACTGTGACTCCATCCTAGAAACTACCCCCTCTCCACCCCCCACCCCCCAAAACCAGCCTTACCTTCTATGTTTGTCCTTTTCCCTCACAACACCATGTGCAGACTTGTGATGAGTGCTTAGAAAACCCAGAATAACGAGAAAAATCTGCAAAAAGACACTGCAAGCCCAGGCTGTGTTTTGTTTTCCTTCCAAGCTGTATTTATTTGTGTACCTGCAACTGTGTGGATAAACAGAAAATGAGGAGCCAAGAACTCACAGGAGGGTGAAAAACTGAGGAAATGAAAAGGAAGAGCCAGGTCAGTTTTCCTACAAGGCTAAAAAATGGATTTAAATGCCTGCCAGTCCTCACCACAGCCAGGTCCCTACCAATGGTTCTCCAACCTAAGGGAAGTGTTAAGACTGTGGGATGAAGAAACAGAAACATTATGGTCTTAAAGAAGTTTCCTTCCACTTCCAGAAGAATGAAAAAAATGGTGAGGAAGCCACCAGCTAGTGCAAGAACACTAACGGGAGAGTGACCACAGCCAAACCAGATTTCCTATGAGTGGTGTGAACACTAAAATATAATTCAGTTCTGTTCACAGTTCCGTTGCAGTTTCTCACTATGACACACTCAGCATCTCTGGCTCCTCACTCAGGCTCTGAAGCCAAATCCTCAAATTCCAGGAACTGCTCATTAAAACACCAAGGAGTGTCTCAGTGGGAAGACCACGGGCTTTCCATGGCATCCCAGAACTTCCTAACAAACTGAGGAGAATCCTTTTCAGAGCATGGATGAGGACTGAAAGCAGGAACAGCTCCAGCCACATTTCCAAGCAGTTCCCGGCACATCTTTGCTGCAAGGTGGATCTGTCCCTACTGGAACCAGCTCAACCATGGCTTTCATCTCTTCTGATCCCCACTCCCACCCTCAAAATGGAAAAAAAAAGATTCTCCTTTAACTGAAAAAAAAATTGAAAAAAATTAATGAGCAAAACACAGTCTTGTGTGAGCTCTCCTGTATAACTGGACAGTAACTCCCAGTAAGAACAGCATTCACCACTCATTTTATTTAGACTTCAGTGTACTCCCAAAAAGCTGCCAGGAAAAAAGGAAGTGCTCCAGCTCCAGCGTGCATGGATACGACAGATATAATCTTTAAAAAAAAAAAAAAAATCAAGACTAGAAAAAAACTTTTGGTTCTAAGTGATGCAGTCAAAGCTGCTTTTGAGGCATTCAAAGAGAATCAACAGTAACAGGTGATGAAAAATCCTTGTGGAATACATTGCCAGCAGTAGAAATGGGATGCAAAGAACATCATAACACTGAAATAATGAATGAACTTGAGGGTAGTTCTCAAGTTTACTGACTCCAGTTTTATTTATCCACAAACTCCTTTTTCCTGTCGAGGTACCAGAGCACAGGAGCTGTTTATGGAGCTGAGGGAAGGTGAGGGCTTAGAGCTGAATGCTCCATCATTTCACCAGAGCAGGGGTTGAGGAAAATCACGTTACAAACTCTTCTGCCTCCCCAGCAAATCCAGCTCTGCGGGACTGACCCTTGATTTGAACAGCAAAGTCCCTGAATTCCATACAAACTTTGGAAAACTGCTTCCCAGAAAAGAATCCTGCCCTGCTGAGGCACACCCAGAGTGCTGTGCCCAGTTCTGGGCTCCTCAGGACAGGAGGGACACCAAGATGCTGGAGCAGGAACAGCAGAAGGCAAATCCTCCCACAAGGATGAAGGGAGTGGAGGAAAGGCTGAAGGAGCTGGGAATGTTCAGCCCCGAGAAGAGACCTCATCAATGTGTATGAACATCTAAAGGGGGGTGCCGAGAGGATGGACCAGGCTCTGCTCTGTGGGACAAGAGGAACGAGTAGGAACTGATGCCACAAATTCCTGACCACGAGGAAGAACTTCCCTGTGCAGTGACTGAGCACTGAGACCAGAGAGGGTGGAGTGTCCCTCACTGGGGATATTCCAGAGCCACCTGGACACAATCCTGTGCCCTGTTCTGCACGCTGGCCCTTCTTGAGCAGGGAGGTGGGACCAGATGAGCCCCTGTGGTCGCTTCCAGCCTTGCCAGTTCTGGAATTCTGAGAGTTTTCCTTCCTGCAGCATTCCTTGTGTTATACAGAACTGCTGACAGCAAAAGAAGAAAAAAAAAAAAAATCTTGTTTAAACAGTTTCAAACAGACACTTCCCTTGGATACCAACCATTATCCAGTGTTCTGCTTCACACAAGCCAAACACAGCAAGCCTGATGATGTGCTGTTTCCAGTGAGGATTCCTCCAACAGCATACATTCTCTTTCCACAGGGAACAGGAGGGAGGTGAAGCCCTGAAGCAGCAATTAAACTGCACCAGTGAAGGGAAGGAGCCAAGCAGACGGGGGAGGGAGCTGGGTCAGAGGAGACAGCACCATGTGCACACCCTGCTCAGCTCAGCCCCAGGGCTGCCAACAGAGCTGGCAATGGCACACACACAGCTCCAGGGCCTGAATGCAGGCAGGAGCAGCTCCCACAGGTGAGTCCCAACATCTCTTCAAGCAGCAGGTGAAGCCTTGCAGAGTCCAGCAGGGAGGGGGAGTGAGGTCACCTCTCCAGGTGAGGTATCTGCTAACCAGGAATGATGCTGCACTTGGCATCTGAGGAACCTGCACAGGCACCTCCCATCCAGAAAGCCAAAGGTGTTCCTTGCCCACCTGGGCTGGGCTGCCACTCTCCGTGGAGATGAGCCACAAGGTTGCCTTGTGGGAGTGAGGACTTGGAATATGGAAATCACAAGAGGATCTCTTTGAAAAGGCACTAGGAAGAAGCATAGAGTTGTAGGTTAACAAGGTTTATCCTGTTTCCAGTCACTGAGTGGGACAAAAAAACTGTACAGTTTGGGGTTTCTAGATAAAAAATGCTGCAGAGTTATATATTTTTTTTTTAACAGCAAAAGCATAAAAAGAAAAGTAAAGCTATTTTCAAATTATTAAAATGCTGAACATGTATACAGCAAAATTATATTAAAAACAGCAGCAGACAAAGTCCATCCCATCACCATTGGCAAGGGACATGTAAAATGTTTATAAGGTTAACTATAAAACAATTTTACAACCAAAATATGAACAGGCCAATTCAAGTATATATATATACAGAATATATTAAAATCATATAAATTATATATTTATACAAAGGGCACAAATATAGCAAAAAGCTATAGCTGATTAAACAGAACTGAGCTTGAATGATCCATTTCATCTAGAGATGTTATAGATTTCCTCCCAAATTCTTTTTTTTGTAAAAAAACCTGGATAGATTGATACCTCAGATACCAAGAGTACAGAAAGCATAAAGAAAAAAACCCACAAATCAAAGTGTTATCATTCTGCATGAAATGAGCCTAACAGTGGGCAGGGTACACCTCATATGAAATTCTGATTTAATTATTTCCATAGTAAACATTTATCAGCTCTCTTAAAAAGTCACGAATTTCAAGTGATCCACTTCAGATGTACCACCCTGGTGCATATATTTGATTACATTTGAATGTTGTTTGATTTGCAAACATTTGGGGGGGAAAAAAAAAGAGATACAAACACAACTCAATCTGCAAAAGAAAAGGTGACAGATGGCAGCAAGTTGAAAAGTGAACAAAAATGCTCAGCTGAACTGGAAATGATGCTCTCCCTTCTAGTGAAAATGCTTTAAAGTGAGCTTAAAAAATAACTTATTTAAAATCGCTTTTTTTATTTTATTTAAAAACATAACAGCAAATAACCGCAACGCACTGAAGCTCTTGAGAATCCAAACTGTCCCAGCCGTGGGCTTGTATTTAAACACAGACTAAGTGCTTTCCTGAATTCAGGTTTATGTAAAATAAATTCTGTACCAGCTGTACCTAAACCACCCTTTCATCACTGCAGTAAAGCCTGGACACGTCTCTGGCTCCACCAGGGTGCCCAGAGAAGCTGTGGCTTCCCCCTGGGACAGTGGGAGGTGTCCCTGCCCATGGCAGGGGGTGGAATGAGATGAGCTTTAAGGTCCCTTCCAACCCAAACCATCTTGGGAATCTGTGGCCTCCACTCACCCAAAGGTGCCGGGTAAGCAAAGCAGAAATAAAAAGGCTGGACTACACAGACACAGAACATCAGCTTAAATCCCAGAGCTAAGGATGGAAAAGAGTAAAGTGGTTTCACCAGATGCAGGTTAAATGGAAAAAAAAAAAAAAAAAAAAGACAGAAAATAATCAGCCATTTCCCAGACCTAATAGCCAGTGGATATCTACTACACTGAAAGGAAATCAATGCAAACAGGATTTCCTCAGTTTCAAGTAATCTTTGATGCCTTTTTGGCCAGCTGTGTTATACCATAATAGATATTTTAATAGCTTTTATTCTCTACACTTTAGGCAGCTAATTTTTCTCTTACATATCCAATTATCTCTAGTGAACATTCACCTATGGTTGTCCACACATTCTGCATTTGCTCCTTGAGAAACTATTCAAGTTAAATTATATTGCAAATTAAAGACAGTTACATTCTGTATGTTCCTTCTAGATTTGAAAAATAGGTTTTAAAGGCTTGTCAAAGTTTAGAAGAAAAAACCTTTCCATTAAAAAATCTTAGCTTAAAAAAATCGTTTAAGACACCTTTTTCTGTTCCAGGGTACTAATAAAAAGATTACAAATATACTACAATTTGACCAAGAAGACTCCATGAATATGCTGCTTTTGAGCATGCAACACCACTGATATCTGTCAAGTTCCAGGTATCAATGCATCCCAACTCCACCACGGTCCCTCCATCTCCCCCATCCCCACCCTTACCACCCCCTCTCATTAATAACATCATAAAAAAAGTTAAAACCTAAAGAGTTAGTGGCAAAAATCTTCACAGTAAACCGTCACAAGAGAAAAAAAAAAAAAAAAAAAAAAAAAACCCAAAAAAAAAAAAAAAAAAACTTTTATTGTGGCCATTTCCAAACGATTTCCTTCAGTCGACGGGGCCCTGAAAGATGAGCTTGACGCAGTTGTGCTCGCCGCAGAGCTGCGCGGCGCAGAAGGGGCAGGCGGCGTGGAACGCGTGAGTGCCGTGCGGCAGCGGGATCTGCGACCAGTACTTGGCCGACTTCTCGGAGCACACGTGTCCGCACGGCGTGAAGGCGTGCGTGGGGGGCCCGGCGTCCACGTAAAACCCGGCCTCGCAGCCCAGCCACAGCGGCACGTAAGGGCCGACCGTTCTGCACATGGGGCACTCGCGCTCGTTGGCTTCCGTGTCGCTGCGGTGGCCCCAGTTGTGGTAGCCGTGCACGTGGCCGCAGCTGAGGTAGGCCCAGGGCTGCTTCTCCTCCACCACGTCCTTGCGGTTGATGCTGGGGAAGGCCAAGGTGTTGAGGCCCACGGGGCACTGGGGCCGGGCGGCGTTGATCTCCTGCCGCAGAGCCTCGATGTGTTTCTGCGTGGGCGTGTGCAGGAGCCCGTCCGCCGTCCTCCACAGCAGCGTGGCCCCGCACAGGTCGATCAGGGAGCCGTCCTGAAGGATGTTGGTCTCGTTTTCTACCTGGGGGCAAGGACACAAGGGGAGGCTGTTTAGCCTGAGAAGCCATTTTACACACATCGCTTTCAGCACTGTTATAAATGAGAGACCAAAGTCTCGATATTCAGTAAAATTTAGATTGTTTTATTTGATATAAGAAGAGCGAGCAGCGGGCTGGGGAACGTGAGGGGTCACTGCCCACTCCACGCTCCACCCAACCTTGGTTTGCAGCCTCTTCTTATACTGTGGGTTCTCGTTGTTCACAAATTCACAAAGCCTTTGGGTGATAATCAGTCACAGATTGCCATCATCCCTGTAGATGACCACCAGAGAAGTTCTGGGAGTCTGGTTTTTGGGATAGGCAGTATTGATCAGACAAAGGCAGGAAGGGCTTTTTGGAAAGTCTGATTATGCAAGCTGGTAGCCGATACAACTTATTTGAAAAACATAACATAACATATTATAATGTAACATAATACAACATAAGGTGATTTTAAACAGAATTATTTAATCATATAATTTCCTTTATCACGTGTCCATGCCTCACTTCAGAGCTTAGTATTCTGGTTTATACAAACCCCAATGCTTTTGTGATTAACACGAATCTTTTATCAATTATTACAGCACTAACCTCGGTAAATGCTGCTGAATTTTGTCTCGTTGCTGTCCTGAATCCACCTCACCTCCTAACCTACATCTAGGATTATAATGAGCCCCAGTCTCTTATTCTGTGCTTGTACAGGGGATTTGCATTTGCAGTTGCAACACAAATTATTATACACAGTCTTTGGGCCCTTAAGCATGCATTTTTTTTTCTCCAATATTGATTCTCTGTGTCTCTGTCATATTTCAGTAAGTCCTGATACACTGAAGGAAAGACATGCCATTCCCTGAGGGCTGCATTAGCAGATTCTCTCCTGGAATTCTTTGCCCACATAGACTGCCAGAAGCTGCTCACACGGTCAAAAAAAAAAAAAATAAAATAAAAAAGTCCTTTTTGGATAAAAACTGTCACCCAGGACAGGCAAGCTGTCCCACCTCTCAGATTTTTCTGGGGTTGTGGCAAGGGTCAAGCATTTTGCAGAAGCAGGAGCTCCCAGAGAGTGCCCCAGCAGCAGCACAGGTACCTGCATGGCTCAGCACTGCAGCAGACAGAATTACACCAGTTCCATTTCTCAGGTGACAAATCTGAAGCCACACAGGCTCAGCTTATGAACAATTACCCACCCCACTCATTAGGCCTTTTATTTAATGAGGTATTCGAAGCAAACACAGCCCCAGTGTGCACTGCCTAAAGGCTTCTCTCTGATTAAAAGCAGGTACTTAAAACATTTTCAAGGGATTATGCCAAACACACAATGCACTTGCCTGAAATATTCTTTATTTTAATGTCACAAACATAAGCAACCTGTGCTTTTGGTATCAGTTCATTAACGATGAATATATATATTAAAAAGGCTCTGTATAAAATTAAAGAGAAAAACAGACCTACTGCCTGGCTTTATGCACAGAAAGTATGCAGAAAATGCCACTAATGCAGAACAAATAGCCAAATACAAACAAATATATTAAGTAGGTCACATGAAATCATCACATCTGCCTAAGAACACTATGAATGACAACCAATTTAGCATTTACATTTTAATCCAGTTTAAATTCACAGATTAACTGTGGATCATCCTTGCACAAAACACCTCAGTGGTACAATACAGAATACAGCTAAGAGGTCACCAGTGAAATGTAATTCCAGCAGAAAAATGCAGTGGTTTAAGTAGAGATGAGAGAAGCCTCGATCTGATGCTCTTTTCAGATAATTCCTACACAAACAGCAAAGCAAAAAGCTCCCTCGTATGCAATGTGTTCAATTCATTATACAGCCTGCATTTGGTTTTATGAACCCAATCAACGAATACTGATCACATCAATACCCGTGTGCCATGCAATTCTATTTAAATGAGAATTCAACTCATTTTGGATGCAGGGAGGGGGATTCATTTGTTTTGCTGTGCCTCTCTTTAGCAGCACTAAAAAGGTGTTTTGCTAACCACGTACAAAGGCTGCAATTGCCACATCATCTGTCCAGGTCCCCAGGCAACGTTTGCCTGCCACCATCAGTGTGACAAAGCAATTTATGTCCTGCAGGGTGTCTGCTGAAAGCAGAACAGCCCAACTCCATTCCCCTAACTCTTTCAGCAGTCAGTTTCCTGCAAAGCCAATGGCAGAGTTGCAAAGTCAGTTCATTGAACTTCTCTCCTGGTTTTATGTGTCACAGGTCCCTGGCAGCTGAAATCCCTCACTTCTGGGAAAGGCAAAGCCCATCCTGACTCACAGGAGAAAACAGGAATATACTTCCAGGGCCCCTCTTATCTTCCCAGTGGCAGGTAAATCAAACAGAAGCTGCCTTACCCAAACTGCTTTTGCACAAAAGTGGACTCTTCTGGAAGTACTGCAAAAGACAGCTCTGCATGCAGCAACTTCCAGACATCCTCATGCCCAGGAGAACATTTCAGAGATGGAGACCCCAGAGCAGAATTTATTTAGCTATTACACTCTGTGCTATTTCAGTTGGAGAAGCGGCATTACCAGAAAGTTATGAGTGCTCTCCCATACAATCAGTAACAGAAAAGCAGTGCAAAATCTGCCCTAACACACAGATTTAGATGCTTGTAGTGCCCACTACTCAGAGACAGTCACCCTGTACCTGCCTCCATTCCAAGCCAGGAAAATAAGTACCCCTTGATTAATCTGAGTTACTGTAACAGTGCTGGGAGTTTTGCACCACTTTAGTGGTTTGTCTCAGTTTCTTGTGCCTTCACTCAGAGCCAGGATTATAAAATATACAAAGGAAACGAATTTTCTCGTGTTTGGCCTTGGTTGTTTATTAAATCTTATCAAAAGTACAGAAAGTTCAGCAGCACTTCCAGCTACCTGCTAGAAGTGGGAAAAATGGAGCCAGATCCAGTTGCTACAAGATCTCTTAAAGCTAAACAGTCCAATAGAGAAATAACACCTATATTATTTATACTTTTAATCCAATAACTAAATTCTCATAACCCTCAGTGTGGCACTGACTGACCAACCAGAAACTACTGCCTGAAATGAAGAAGGAAGATGAAGACTGAGACACCACCCAAAATCTTCCATCTTGTCCCATGTCTATTACTATATTATAAAAACCTCAAATACAAAGCCCTTCACCATGTGCAATCACACACTTCTATTTCACTACACCCCCGTGATTTTAACTCCATCACCCAAATTTGGAGCCTTCTGCACAGGCTCAGGTCCAAAGCAGCGTTCTGCAGGGGGCCAGTGCCAGAAAGCTCAAAAAAGCCCAGGGTTCTGGGATCCAACAATTACCTCCCACTCACCAGTTTGCCTCTCTGCTGAGCAGACCTGGTCTCCCGGAGCGTGTACACGTCCCCACACACCGAGATCTCCCGCCACACCCCGGGCTTGGACTCCTCGGTGAAGCCTCCTTTGGGATGCATGACCAGCACCCCGTTGGTTGTCAATCCATCCATGTGGCCATCAGGGTTTTTCCACTTGGCTGCTTTTTCCTACGTGTGACAGTCACAGTGACTATCAGAAAATACATCAAATCAACCTAAAGAAAACCCACTAACAGTTACTGAAGTGAAGTTCATTGTTAAAGACAATTATGACCACGAGTCTCTGCTGGTGATAACTCAGGCACATAAAACTGCAATTTCTACTTAACGCTGCAGCTGGTGCATTGGAGTAATAAAAGTCTAATGACAATGCAAGTTATCAACCAGTACAAGGAGATTTGGGGGCTTGAAAGCAACAGAATATAAACCAGCTTGCTCATAACATCATTATTAACAGTACTTACACCAAGAAATATATTTTTAGATGAGTCAAAGCCAGCTGCAAAGATCCTTGCTGTGTATGGTGGGCTCCTGTCACAAACAATCCTGCAGGCAAATCGGGAGATGGTGCTCTGGGTAATCTGGGTTTCATCATTATTTTGATTTCCTGAAATAGTATCTGTTACTACAAAGTCTATGGGGCTTTCTGTAGACCTCCCAACCTGCAAAAAAAAAAAAAAAAAAAAAAAGATAATGGTTTAACTAGAAATACCCACAGAAATATGAAGCATTGAGGACAAAGTTTTGCCAGGTTAATACTGATGACATCAGTAAACTTCTGTCTATTGAATTTTTGGATGGCAAGATCCAACCAGAGACTAACCTGCATTTTCACATTTGTCCTAGGCAGAAACACATCACGGACATGGAATGACATATTTTCACTTACCACAAGTGATATTCATGCTTGCTTGAAATAGATCAGCACAGCTGATCTGTTTGATAAGAGTATTGTCACCAAAAAAAAGTATTATCACCTTGCTATTTCCTCATCCAACCACAGCAAATTACCTGCCACTACATTCTGTCAGTTAAGGAAACGTTACCTTGGATTGACAAGTTTTATTCACATTTTCCAGTTCCACATATATTTGCCATGAAAATAAAGGACTTTTTTTTTAGACCCAGAACTAGGTTATTTTGATATGTCATAACAAAGAGCTACCCACCTTCATGTTTTCAGGATTTGTAGTCCCAGAAAGAAAGTTTTCAGGCAAAACCCATCATATGATGAAATGTATTCCTAATCATGGACATGTATGACTAAGAGAATTAAGAAACTTTCTTGAGTTGAGAAGACATGAAACACACTTAGCAGTAGACAGGAAGGTTTTTCTATCTTGTCAGCTAAAAATTTTAATTCTAAATCTGGAAACATCTGGGACAGAAAACTTCATGACTGCATTGATGGAAAGATCTGACTGGCAGCCAGACAGTGAAGCTTTATCAATATTTCTACAGGCAAATTAGTGTTACACCAACTTGGAGCTTAAGTGAGAAAGTGGAGCTGAGGAACAAGAAGTGGAACAGAATATTAATTTTACAGCCACCTTAGGATCAAATAGAATTAGGAATACTCTTCACATGAAACTACCTTCAGTATCAGGTATCTACACTGATATTAAATAACCTCCTTACTAAACAAGATCTCATTGTCTCCCAAGAAGTTCCATTCTGCTCACATCTTGCTCTTGAAAGCCAGCTATGGGGAGCCATGTATGGTTCCATCATAAACAAACCTGCCTGTAAACTAAACCTGCTTTAAAGAAACATTGTTCAAGACTCAAGGAAATTAATATTATCAACACCTAAGCCTTGTAACAACTGGATTGACAGAAACAGCACAGAGATCTCTCCTGTACTTCTCTCCTGCTTCAAGCTCTGCTTTGCAGGGTTTCACTCTAACACATGTCAAAATTCCTGTCTCCAATGACACATCCAGTTACTGTCTCCTGTATCACAGGACTCAGCACAAGCAGAAAATGGGATGAGCTCCCTGCACAGGAAATACTCAACAAGGCCTAATCAAAAGTCTACATTTCAATTTCTCACAGAAAGTGTCTACTAGAATACCCAGGAGACAGAGTTTAGAAACTATTTAATATGGGATATTTCTGATTTATGTAACTTGACAACTTGAAGCTAAATCTTACAAAGTAATATTCTTCTTCCTTTTACAGTATTATTTCTACCAGGCTTCTATTTCCCATCCAAAGCAATTCCTGCTAAGAGTCAGCACTGAGCAGCAGCAGCAGGAACCTCATGAATAACTTCTGACTATTCTCTATCTGTACATGGAGTCCCCTGAAGGATAATCAATAACAAATATGAAATTAATTTGTTCATAACAAGTTTCTGCCTCTTGCAGTCTCTGAAATAAATCATTCTCTCGAAGCTTTTAGATGCAATTAGAGAAAAATCTGCCTCATTTTTCCTTAAAGGATGACAAAGCACACAAATGTGTGCTCCCAGCCTTTCTTACATCACACTAAATCATCCACCATGAAATTCAAATTTGTTTGGATGGATGTAACCATTAAGATCTATAAACAATGCTTGTATGTGCTTTTTTAAATCTCTAGAATGATATGTAGTATTTTGTATAAGCATTTAAGTACTTATCTCATTTGTGTCACAAGTATGTCTATGCAAAATCAAGTATTTTAAGTATTTGGTTTTCTTCCCTTTTCCAGCTGAGAAAACCTTCTAGAGGATCAGTCTCGTGTATTGTGCTACTTTTCAGAATTTGAATTTATTTGAAGAAGTGGCCTTCAAAATCTGCCAGTTTTCTCAAGCTCTGTATTAAATCAAGAATTGGGGTTTGAGATTACCTGAAAAGCAAGTGCCTAAAGAATAAATGAAAACCTTGATGCTATCAACATCTACCCTCTAAAACTTATAACTCATCTGTCACTACAGACCGAGTCCATTATTCAGAGCTGCTCTTCACACACTTCATTACTCATTTTCTCCCCTTTTCCTCCACATCATAGAATACTTTCCTCTTTCCAGCAATTTCAGGCTGTATTTTGGGATTCTTGCTAATTGTGTCATATGATTTCCCCATAGCTACCTCCAACAAGAACCCATAAACGTGGCAGGTGCAGCAGAGGCAGCCAGTGCTGTGTCCTCTGCAGGTGATTGTTAAAAGCTGTGTGAGAGGCAGGCAGTCCCTGGCTTTGCTGTCAGTAAAACATTGCTCCTGACAAGGCAAAGCCTGCCAGCACAGAATTTAACAGCTGCAGCTTCTTGGGCTTCAATAGAATTTCACTCTGGTGAGAGCAAGAATTGGATTCTGTATCTTCTGAAGGGCCATTCTTTAGAAGAAAAAAAAAAAAAAAATCGATGCTTTGTATTGAATGTACCTGCTTCTTGTATAAACTTGCAGTTATTTAGGGTAGAAGCTGCACATTTGGGCTCTTTGTAGTGGCATGAACAGGTATAATCAACCCATTCTCATCCCCATCAAACCATGAAGGAACTGGTTCAACTTCACCTAATGCATCGTCAACAGAATGGTTAAACTCTGAAGAAAATTTTTATTTATAGCAGCACACTGATGCTGGAGCATACAGAGTCTGGAAGACGGCAGAGGAACACATTTGTACATTCTTTTTGCAATTAAATGAAGAAATCTGACCTGGATGTCACTAAGACAAATGCATAGCAGCATTTGCACACAGATTTCATAATACAGTTACATTTAAAAAAACCCAAAAAATCAAAACTACAAACATCACAGCAGAACAACAGCTCAAGAAGCACAGTGGGAATAAAGAACAAAAAGCCAAGTGATTTGCCCAGGATAATAAATGTCAACTGCAGTCAAAGTGGGGCCTCAAGGCTCAGGATAATCCTGTGGTCCAGGAATTATCCTTCCCTTTTCAACTTCCACATCCTACACAAGCCAAGAACACACATTTGGAAAGAAAACATCAAACTCCAGGGATTGTCTGACCAACAATGAAATTCTACTCTGTGGATCAACAGACATGAATTTTGTCATCATGTACTACAGGCTGCACTAAACACCCTCAAGTAACTTTTCTCCAACAGATTCGTGAGAACAGTTAAAAATCTAATGGCTCATCTAAATAATGGAAACCTCTTCAACTGCTCTGGCATTGCTTCAGTGCGGAATTATTGCCACAGTCCAGAGAGCAGAAACCTGAACCAGGGCACAGCACCCGAGGCCACACTGAGATCAAGTCACAACATCAAGACTGAAATGGTGTCTTTCCCCCCCAAAAAAGCTGTACCCACCACTAGGACATTGTGCAGTAGATATCTATACAGTATGCCCAGAAAAAGCAGCTGTTCTGCAACTCTTTATTCATTTTTTACTGTACTCAAGAAGGGGGAAAAAAATCCAGCTTTCAAACATGGCTTTTCAAAATTTATATACAGGAAAAAATTTTACTGGAGCTATTCAAGAGCTAAACAAGCATCACACAGTAGCCCCAATGGATGGGTTACATTTTTCTGTCACTAGTGAACACAGAAAAACCTATTTCAGCTCACTGTCTGTTCAATCCTTCATTCTGCAGCAAATGAATAAGACTGGGTTTTAATCAATTCCTATTTGGACCTAATAGTTTCACTCACACTGGGAAAATTTAATGTAGAGCAAAACACAGAAGTCAAGAGAAGAAACGACATCTCCAAAGAGTTATTTCCTCTCTGTCAACAGCACTCAACTGCTGACCCTTCTAAATATGAAAAACTGAATAAAGAGAGATAACTATTCCTGGTGAGATGCTCTAATTAGAGGTCAAAGATAACACAGATCTGACCAGTGTAGAATGAAAAAGGTTTTTTTGTCATGTTTGGGCTCCCCAAGTTTGAAGTCTCTGAATTCGCACAGAATTTTTACACTCTCTTACTGTACTGTACATAAAAATAACTATGGCACAAGGAAATCACTCAGGTTATTATTAGAATGTTAAATGATGCAGAAAAACAGAAATGCAGACAGAGGACACTGAGCACGTGTTGGACAGTAGAAGGGAGCTTGGAGAAACTCAGCCCAGTCCCCTGCAGCACCTGAGAGATCTGCACACCCCACAGGAACAGTTTATCATTTATCACTGGTTTGTCTTCCCTACTGCACAGCTCCTTTTATTTTCCTCCTTCCCCATCCCATGTCCTACTCCTCCCACTTCCTCTTTACTCCAGCTATGTGATTAACTGGAGGGTGGTGGGTGTAATTCTGTGCTCATTCATGAATCCAAACAGAGCACACATTTCTCTCCAGTGCTGTGTTTGGAGAAAAGGCAGAGTACAATTACAGGAGTCAGTAAGAATATTAACAGATGCTGGTGTGGGTTTGCAGAGAGCAGAATAATGCAAAATTTCCAAGTGTTCCCACATTAATGCAGCGGGGTCAGACTCTGGGAATCCCACAGGTCACAGAGAAAACCCAGAGGATAACGCAGAAACAATCCAAATATTTCAGAGCCTTACCTGAAACATGTCTGTATCTTTATCATGAATATATTCCACTATAACTGTCTGGCTTCTGGATAATGTGAAAGAGATACTGTGGTGACCTTTTGCGCTGATTGCCTGGTGGATTTAAAAAAAGATGTCTATTACACACAAAATATTGTAATCAAATTCATTTTGCTACATAAACACCTTTGCAATGATCAGGAAAAGCAGTGTATCGTAACATGTTATTACAAGGTTGGGTAAACACATACAATAGCATTTCTTTTGTTTGTTTTTAATGGAAAACTTCAAGCTGCATTTGTTTGTTTCTAGCTCAGAAGCACCCAATACTTACCATTTTTACAGTCTGAACTCCGAACACCTTTTTTCCCTGAAATTATATTCAATTCCTAACCCTTGTAACAACTTAAACCCTAGCAAAGACTTGGGAGTTAAGGGAGTTTTGGCTTGTTTTTGAAGTAAGTGAGCAATAGAACCGATTTCCAGTTAAAAGCCAGGACTTCAGGTTTAGTAAATTCCTGGTTATATCAGAAAGAGCCCAGCAATTTTATATAGCTGGTGACAAAATCCAAACACTTTCAGTGTGGTTTTCCTCGTTAAAGGTTACTTCTTGGTACCTGTCAAAGTAGACTGGTGTCTGTAGATATGGATTTAGCACCAAAGATTAAAGAGCATTTCAGTATTTAAAAGAAGACAAGAAGAAGAAAAGAAGAAGAGGAGAGCTCCTGTTTTCTGCTTTATCTCGCCAAGATTGAAGGAAACGAGCTGAGAAACTGAATCTACTGGCTAAGAGGGAAATAGATGTAAATATAAAGGCCCATATAACCACACACAATTCTGGAAGGTAATGACTGTTACTACTCAGAAAACACTTTGCAGACACTTAAGCAATGAATTAATAGGTTAATTAAGGCTTTCTCCAGTTTTCAGCTAGGAGGATAATTTTCTTCAAGAGGTTCTCTCACTTGCTCCATTCCTTTGTTCTGCTTTTCACCTAAAGAATTCAGATAGGGATTATTAAACTAAACAACTAAATATATTCTACTCATCTGCCTGCCATCTCTCACAAAAGCCTAAATTATGCCAAAGCTCCATCAATTATTGAACAAATCATTAAAAATCCTTCTGAATGCTGGAGGTATTAAAAACATCTATGTGCATACTAAAAGCCTACTAAGGGTTAGCAAGAGTATTTGACACAGAATTATTGAAAACACATAATGGAAGAATTGTTTTTTGCAAACCTCATGCATTTTCAACCGGACAGTGCTTTTACAACGAGCCTCCTGCTGGAAGCTCTAGCACCTGGTCTAGTGGAAAATGTCTTTGCCAATGGCAGAGGGGTGCAACTGGATCATCTTTAAGATCCCTTCCCATCAAACCATTCTATGATTAGGCAAGAGGACCCTTCCCAGTACTTATTTTCTGCAATAAAGCTTTTAACAAAATTTGAAGACAAAGTCTGGGAATTTTAACAGCTGAAAAGTGATGTAAACACACTTGGTAATCAGTTATAGCTATATTTTGAATTTCCCAGATTATTTATAGTGTTTTATAGCAACCACTACAATGGCACACAGTTGCAAGAACAAATGGCACCAAGATGCAGTTTGGATTAAGTCACTAACACTCTGTGACCTGGCAGGACACTGAGCTGTGGTCTCAAAAGATTTTCCTCTGTGTCTGTTTGACAACGAAGGAAGGGATCTCAAACCCTGGGGAGGTCTCTGGTGCTCCTAGGATATAAAAGAAATAAAGTGATAAACAGGAGACCCTTACACCTTAAGTTTTATGCTTAATATAGCACTAATCAGTTCATACTCACATTATCAGGTTATTATTACTGTTTCCACCATCAGAAAGCAATAGCTTTCATACACAAGCTTTCACTCATTTCCACAAATACAGCAGAGGACAGAGTGTAAATGTGGCAGTCCTGACTGTAACTGCTCTGTGCAGCTCTGGCCACCAGCATCCAGGCAAAATTCCCAGGCAGGGACGAGTGCCCCAAGCTCATTCTGGTGTCAGACAAAGCTTCTGGGTTACATGGAAGCTTTGGTGAGAACCCAAGCTGAAAATTTTAAGGTCTGATGGAAAAAACACAGAGGGCAACACAAGGATTTCCTCAATTACTGAGTAAGGTCGTGCCCTACGCCTACAGAGCTCAGGGTTTAGATATATTAATAATATTGACCAGGGTCAGTGTGTCCTCTGAAATTCCAGGGTAGGACATAATCTTCTTTTCTGTGTTTGCTCCTTTCCCCTCCCAACTTTTCCTCCCCATCTACTTCCCCTCCTCTTTGTTTTCCATTATTTATACCTAGTTATTTTCAGTGAAGAAATGCTACATTTAATTTCCTGGAATTGTGTAATCAGTTTTGGAAAAAGCCAAGAACATTATGAGAAATGTTTCAACTTGTGTCCTTTCACAGACTGCTCAGTACCAACAATCCTTCTAATTCAGACACTTGACTTGTATTTTATGTGCTGGTCTCAATGCAATTGACCACTTCCAAGTCAAAAAAGGAAAAAAAAAGTGACAAGCAACAGTATTTTAGGAACTACACAGAACACTGGAAGTTAAGACTCCTAATAAAACACTATTGCGAGTGGAATGCAGACACAGACAAAATCATGAGAAGGATTTTAACTGCTTGAGGAAATATAGAAGCACACAACTACAAGTCCCAAAAGAGTCTGGAGATTGATTGCACAAATCTGGTTTTTTTTTACAGCCAAAACAGTGAGTCTGCCCTTTTTACTGCTTTTAGCATTCAAATTTGCAGACTGTTTTTCCTGTCAGCAGGATTCCCTCCTCAAAACCCCTGATGCTATCACATAATTGCCCTGGTGCAGCAACTGAAGTCGTGAGAAAAGCCCTGAGTGCCACAAGAATTACAGCAGCTTCACAAGTTCTAGCAGATAAATTCAGAGTTTCAGGCTGGACAACACCATGTCCACCTTCCAGGCAGGAAACAGAACAAGGAAGAACAAGAACCTGGCACTAAACTTTGTCTCTTCACCTCCACTCCAAGGCTGCCAAGATCCACCAGAGCAATACTGGGTATTTTCAAAGCTTTTTCTTAGAATCCACTAAGCTTTTGAGAAAGTGGAATTGTAGAATCATTTTCATTTTAAAACACCTGTAAGATCATCAAATCCAACCATAAATCCCAGGGTTCTAGTTTCATCTGAGCAGTCATGGAAAGAAAATCTTCCTTCAGGCACTTTTAGCATTTTAGGCTCCTTTACTCTTTTTCTTCCCTGCGCTTTCTTGGAGCAGTTTGTTCCTATTTTTCAGATACTTAAAAGTTTAATGAAAATTATCAATTGAACAGGGAAAAAAAAAACCAAACCAACACTCTGAATTAGTTTCCAACAGACACAAATGATGGAAAAACCTGGTTAGCATCCATAGCCTGAGCCTACCAAGCCAATGCAAACCATGTGCTCCAGGCTGGCCATAGCACATCCCACCTCTTGTGCAGTAGGAATGTTGGTGTGGACACACAGGCAGGGTGAATTCAGCTGCCTACACAACAGCTGCTTTTATACATTTCACTGCCTCAAGGTGCTGAGTTTAAGTAACTCCCTTTGGAGGAAACAGAGAGCAAAGTGAAGATGAACTGACCAAAAACCCGTGGAGCAATGAGGGGCACAAACAGCAGCAAGAGATTTTTCCAGAATAATTCCACTGGGGCTGAGGGATTTTTAAAAGTGCAAATGCCAAACAAAAGCAGTAAGGGAACTCTGAGTGCCACATTCTATGAGGCATGAAGGGACAGATTTGCCCAGCACTTTTCCAAGACAGAGCTCATGTTTGCACAGCAATCCATTCACCTCCATGGGGTTTCCCAAATGGAGGCTCCAAGCCCCACTGTGTGCTGAGCCTCCTCTTAAGGTAATCAGGAAGATTTTTCCCTATTGCTCCAGGCAAACCCCACAGCTCCCCCCACTACCTCAAGATTCGTGTTCTGCTGGTTTTGGATCAAAACTGCCTGATTTTAGCAGAGACTGAAAGGAGAAGATCCACGACCTCACGATAACATGGCTTAAGCAAATGTTCCTTTTTTTTTTTTTATATTTCATTTTTCAACTTTGCTAGTAGCTCAGGTTTCCAGTTATATCCTTCCTGTTGGCTGGAATTTCACTTGGCCTTGGTTTTTCCCCTGCCTCCTTCCACACACTTTTTCATTCTTGCTCCTTTCTCTCCGTTTTGAGAACAAAACCTCGTTCCAGCACTTTGCCCTCACAATCAAAGCAGCAGCTAAAGGCTATGACTTACAAATCTGTCAGGTCTCAGAGGAGCCAAGATCAAATAGAGATCAAACAGAGTCTGCTTTCCCAGCAGCAACACTGCAACTCTGCCAGCCCCTGGAATATCTCAGTCCATCTGAATTCTTTGCTCTCCACTCACTCCCCTGGAAAGGTGGATGCTATCAGTTTTATTATCATTTCAAGAAGTGAGAAAATAGAATTCCCTCACCCCATGTAAAGTCACCTCGTAGATAAAGGGAATAAGAATATATAAGGGTTGCACATAAAACCAGTGTTTCTTAGTGCTCTGCTTTTTTAGCAAAGATACAGAAAAAGGAGGGAACAAAACTAGAACTTAACAAATCTTCAACAGATTATCCCCAAGAGCAGAAATGGCTCTTTAGTCAGAATTCCCACCTTTTTGTCCTACACTGAATTTACATCTGTGCTCACCAGATGTTCCCCATCTAGGATCATGTCATGTGTGTCACAGCAAGCCCTGCACACTGACAGTGCTGCCGGCTCCCCTCAGTCACCTCCAGCCCCGGAGTTCAAGAACAGGTCAGGAGCTCATGGCACGATTACATCAACTTAACACTATTAAGTCAAACCTTCCGTGTCAGGAGCGTGGCAATGAACTACAGAAGCAAATCCCAAAATTCTCAGAGCCTTTAGGCTGCTGCTTGCAAAGCTTGCAGGGAACGAGTCTAATCCACTTCTAGAAATAGAGATTTTATTGCTTCCTGCTGGCTTGCAAACCATGTTTCCAAGGAATGAAAAAAAATAAAAATATCTCTGCATTTGGAAATTTAAAATTAACCATTCCCTTGTGCCAGGTGAGCTCCCCAAAGATGGCAAAAGGGACTTAATGTTATTATGGTCACCAACTCTTGTGCACTATAGCAGAAATAAAAGCTAAAATCCATTAAGAAAGAGGCAGATGTCTCACAGGAAGGACTGCTTCATCAGAATAGGAGTTTTAGTTTAGTTAATTAGGTTGGATTAGGACAATAAAATGATTTATGGGAACACTTTAGTTTTCTTTGTTGGTAGTCGAGCTGACCGACACCAGAGTGACGTGTTTAAAATTAATGACAGCAGAGCCTTCATGAGTTAAATGCTTTCAGACTTGGCTGCCAGCCTTCCATTGCTTTTATAAAAAGAGAACACAAGAAACACTCAGGGATGTCAGACAAAAGATCTTGCAACTTAAAAGGAAGCTTTAGCCAGCAAGGAAGGAAGCCTTCAAAAGCAAAGAACACATCCCATTTCCACTGGATTTTTGGACAGACTGACTGCCAGAGCCAGCAGACTCTGACTTATCATAAGAAAACGTAACAAAAGCTCATAAGCATCAGCCACTGATATTTTACCCACATTAGCAAAGTATGTCCACCACTTGGGAAGTTTCCCAGCAAATTAAGACAAATGCCAATTCATACAACATTAGCTAAAGACTGTTTGCAATTTTACTCTGTCTCAAACCTAACAGTAATTGCCCAGAATTACTGCTTCTCCAACACAGCATTTCAATAAATTTACACTGACCTCTGCCTACTGACACAGCTATTATACATATACTGTAATTTTCCTATAGCCTTCTGCAAAGAAAGACATTATTATGGAAACCTTCAGGGTTTCATGTGCCTGCAAGAGAGGCTGAAATATCTGTATCAACCAGAACCACTGGCCCAGCTCTTTTAACTCTGCATCTGCTTCCTGCACAGCTCCACACAAGCCCATTCTTCAAGGGTTTTCCCTTTCCTTATAATAAACATTGAAACTCCAACAACATCTACACAGTCGTTTTTGAAATACCGATGTTAACACCTTGTCTGTCTCTAATACTTCAGCCATCAATATTCTCTTGACAACCAAATGAGTGTTAGGAAATGGCCAAGAAAAGACCAAGAGCCAGTAACTGCATGTAGCGAAAGAAATGTGCCACCACCAAGAAATTAAATTTTGTCACTTTGAAGTGACCTACGTGTGGCACTGTCTGCAATCCCTGTCACAAGGAACGAGTCGAAGCATGCAAATAGCAGGTCACCCACCCCACTTCAATTTACTGAATGCACATCACCCACCCCCCCCAAAACTCAAGGCTCAGTGACTAAACAGAAACAAAGTCAGCACAGCGTGGTTTATTTACACTTCACGTTTTTATGGCTTTTGAAGCACTCCCAGGTTGGTTGTGTGCACCCTCTCCTGCTGAGGCTGGAGGGGGCAGAAGGGACAGCACATTTGTCTCAAACACACGTCAAAGCCATCTGCTCCAAGTGCACATATGGGGTTGTGTGCTGCCACTAGAGCACTTCACCATTTATCAACTCAACAGGCAGATGTTAAACCATTTTCTCCATTTGCTGAGTCTGTGTTGTTTTAGACAACCAGCCAATACCACACACAGCACCCTCTCTAGAGAGGCAGCATAAAATCTGCCATTCCCTGATTCTCTGCTTGGGTACTGCAGCAAGGAAGGAGGCAGAAAAGTACAAGTTTTCCTAGATAAGCTACTGTAAAGCTATGTCAGGGCTGATAAGACACTTGGCTATACTCTGCTTTTCAGAAGAATGTAGAGTAGGCTACTCCTCAAACAAAAGGGAGTATTCAAAACACCTTCAAAATGCACAGGGGGTGTTGGTGAAATTGCACAGACTGAAGTTAGGGGCCCAAACCACCATTTTTGCAGCCACTGACCAGACCAGAGTCCCTCCTCATTCCCAGGATTCCTGACCAGCCCTACAAGCCCGGTTGTTCCCCTTAATAAGTAAAAGCAGCTCAAAGGAGTTTATACCAACAAACCAACCAGTTTACACCAACACACCAACTTCACGACACAGTAGCTCAAGAGTTGCTTTGTAAATCACCAACTTTTGGTGGTTGTGAACCAACACTTCACAGAATCATCCTATCAATCATTTTCCTCCCCTTATCTCACCTTTCCACTTTTCTAGCCCTTAAGATCTTTCTTCTCTCCATTTTCTTCTGTCCATGTTCAGTAACATTATTTTACAAGTGATCTGCCATCCATCTTCGAAATTATCTGTGTTTTTCCTCCTTTACTCAGTTTGCTGAATTTCCTCCTCCAAACAAACTAGAGTCAGAGACAGCTCAGAGGCATCACACAAAGCTGCAGCAATGTCAGATACATCAACTACCCAAAGCATAAATCATCCTTCCCAAAATCCAGAATGCTCCTCTGGACACATTACTGCCTGCACATTGCTGTGACATTTTCTATCACAGCTGCTCTAGAGTTGTCTGCTGGGAATCCTGTGTTGCAGACACATTTAACTGCTTTGGAGCCTCAAGAGACATTTCTGTTTATCACTGTCCTGTGCAGAGTTTCATCTGCTTGATAGGAGACCTTAAGTGTTGTTGTATCAGACTGTCACGTGCTTATTTTTTTGGAAGTTTTGAATTTTTTTTTATATTTGCAGTCAACAATAACTTATCCATACTTAAAAGTCTCACTACATCTTATTTACTCCAGCAAGGATTCTCTTTCTCATTGTCTTAACTGATCACTACAGACTATATGGGGATCCCCCACTGTATTACAGGCTAGATTTCCATATTCCAATATGGATTACAATCAAGTTATTAATATGATTTTTGGACACCAGTGAGACCCTCCCTCATACAGGCTTTCTGGAAAGCAAAACTTCTGACCCCAAAACTCCTGGCATTAATTTCCTAAGAGTAGGATTTCTCTAGGAAGACTACAAGCCTATAGATTTAAACATGAAGACATAAACATGATTTTGTCACTGCAGCTGGATCACATCCCCAAAACTCTTGACACACCCACAAAAATATCAGTAATTAGAGAAGGATGCAACAGTGTTTGTAACTGAACATTCTGGTGCCAACAGTCTACAATTCATTTATACACATCAGGAACAAAAGCAGCAGATGCCTGGCTACACTCATGTATTTGGGTATGCCAAGCACACAAAATAGCCACAAATTAGAATCCTTAACTAAAAACCAGACAAAAAAAAAAATATAGTGATAAAGTCCCCTCAAGGGCTTCTATCAATACACAGCCTGAAAGATTTGTACACTCAGCTCATCAGCAGTGAATGCTTCTGTGAATCAAAGCACCCCTGAGCACCAAGCTGTGCCTGCCTGCCAAGGGAGAGCACATCACAACACCAGGAGAGGCTGCAGATCATTCCACAGCTCCCAGAAACCATGAACTGCATCTGACACAGCCAAAGACTCTCCAGACAGTTACCTTAACAGACCTGTTAAGCAGCTGCACAAAACTCTCTCAAGAGGGGAAAAATAAAGCAAATTCTTCTTGCCAAAAAGCCATTCAGTGCTTCTAGAAAGCAGTTACATTTTATAGAGTCCATCAAGGGACAAAAGCTGCTTTCTAGAAATCACACTGTGGAATACTGTGATAGAAGGCACTCTGACAGAACAAACCCAAAATCAATCAGGTTCCTTTTTTACTTGTCTGGGATTGCTGCACGAACTGCAACAAGTCACTGCAAACTGGACTTTGTGGCAATTTCCTCCGTGGAGACTTCCAATAATAAAAAAATATCCTATAGACTAGTTCAACTGGTACTTGAACCAAGCTGAGCAAACTAGACAGTAGCTCTTGGCAAAAGTCTGTTAAGCCCACCTTTCAAACAGAATCCTTATTGCAAGAGATTTCTGGGGGCAAAAGGCACAAGACAGGTAAAACTGTAGGATCTGTCTCCTACAGGGATCAAAGGGATGATCTGACTTCTCAGTTCACTAACACAAGTTAATAGCCCACATCTTGCATGTGTTAAAAAAATCACTTTGGGTTTCTTTAGCCCTAAAAGTGCACAGTGAACAGAGTATTTGCAACCTTTCCAGTTCTTATTTATATACATTACCAAGCATCTTCCTGAGCAAAGTTCAGAGCTTACTCACATTCCTCACACACAACTTAGCGTATTTAAAAACACACACACACGCTGAACTGTGTTTAACTGAGCTACTTAAGTGATTTAAGTCAACAAGATAATACATTAAACAGCAGTCAGAATTAAATCCTCATTTACGTGCTGCACGGGAGTTGAAAAATCAACTTGCTAACAAGTGGGAAGCAAGGAGCTTTCCTCTCCACATGTGCAGTTGCCAAGCTCATTTCAAAACATAAGTGACTGTAAACCCCTCTGGTGCTGTCTCTGAATCTGTGCAAAACTGAAAACAAGGCTGGCCCTGATTCCCAAACCTTTCTAAATTATCCAAGGGAGGAAAAAAAAAAAAAAAAAAAGAGCATCTCATCAGCCAGGAGGTGTCACAGGCTCCGGGAGGATGTGGGACCAGTGCTGCCTCTCCACATTGCAAATTGAGAAGGACAGTGAGAAAGCAAATCCCATCCTCATCACTCACCAGAACTACAATGAATTTAGCATACTTTTATCCCAGGTTGTTTTGTCCCTGAGTGTTACTCTGGAACTTTTAGTGTCCAAGATACCGGCCAGGCTCACAAAACACAATCCACAGCAGTACAGGGAACTTCAGCTGAAAGCCACACATGAAACTTGAGTGTGGAATAAGGGAATGGGGAAAATTTCAATATCAACAGCACACTACTGAGCAAAGCAAGCACAAAAGAACTGGCTGAGAGCACTTGAGCCAAAATCCAGGTCATGTCTGCCACTGAACAGCTTTGATAGCAGTGTGGAGCCAAAGAGAACTTTCATAGCAGAGTCCAACACAAACAGCCACTGCTGTCAATGTGCCACATCCTCAGCCCCCATGCCCAGAGCAGAGAGCACTGCCTCATGGTTTATAAAATCACGGAATTGTTTAGTTACATTTCAAACCCCAGGGTGTGAAAGGGCGAGCGCAGGGCAATTAAGAGCCAGCAAAATTCAAATCTGTAGACAGGCGTTTGACAGAGCAGCCACATCTGCTTGGCTCCCATCAGATAAAGACCACCACAGCCCATTACTATTCTGAGTTGGTAGCAAAATCCCTCCCTTTACAGCTTTGGAATGGAATAAATTTAGCTTACTCTAGATTGTACTGAAGGATATTCTGCAGCCCAATTCCCAGTGTTCAGAGAAAGTAATTAGAGGATTAGTCGCCTCTATTGCTCTCATTCCTGTTATTTTCATTGTGTTCTCAAATTCGAATCTTCTGTCGTTTTTTCGGTGAGATTGATACAGACAGAGGAGAGGAAGGGAAATTTATTTCCCTAAAATTTAAATCTATCATGCCAGCTTAAAAATTCAAGCCACAAAGATTCGTTTTAAAATTTATGATCGTGGAATTTGGGTTTAAGCAGGCTGTACTAGATGCATCCACATCAGGAAATTACCACTTATCTTTTCTGCAGTTTATTAAAATTTAAAGCAAGCTTTACAGGCAACTTGCTTTCTATTCATATGTAATGTCAGATAAGAGAACAGCTCATCAGAAGCTCTGCACTTCACACAACATGATTTTACCACTGATATGACCTGCTCTGCCCCTCTCCAAAACAGGCTGTCTCAGACAGAAGCAAGGCACGACTCCATCCCATATTAACACTTTTTTCCCAGATGTACCTTCAGTAATAAGGCCCAAATTCTCTGAACACACACACAAAAAGATAACAATATTGAAAATTATATTTTATTTTTATATTTTTACTTTAAAAATAAAGAGAGCACAAGACTATAGAGTTGCAGGAGAAAAATTATGGTATATGCCACTATTTCTATGAAAAATACAATTTCACCAGTGGTAGGTGGGATTTGGGGCTTTATATTGAATGAAACAAGCACTGAGTAATCATCTTAAATAAAGACACAATGCACTTAGCAGGCTCACAGTGTAAATAAGGCACAGTTTTAATTAGGGTTATAGAATATCCAGTGCTTCCTAGGATAAAGCAGCACACATTTATGTGGAGAACAGGTTTATGAAATCACATACAGCAAAAAGCACTTTACAAAGACCTTTTTTCCCCCCACAGCATGCCTGGGTAGAAGTTCTTTACATAAAAATTTATTGTGTTTCCCAGAATTAACTGATTTAAAGCATGGTTTTAATTTGGTGTCTAAAACTACTTGATTTTTTAAATCAGTTGTTTAAGCTAGGCTTTAACAAGGAGAAAAATCAGCTGTGCTTATTCTTCTCCTGGCAGAGCTTTGAATCCCAATCTCATGACAGTTAAGGGTATTTAGCACACAGCACTATCAGGCTGCCCATAATAAAGATGATAAATGTGTTCAGTATTACTGCTTAATTTAAGAAAAATTCACGAATTTACACACGTGTTTCTGAGAGCTTTAAGAGCAGTATTTGACATGTTTCAAACCACTTCACTATCCACAATTTTATAGGTTTACTGAGAGCAGGACTTGGAACAGCCATTACACATTTCACACACAGCTCAGAGATCACTGCTTACTCACCCATCATTTTTATGCTGGAGATAAGAAGAGAAAAAAGTTTCCCTTCTGCAACCCTCTGCCAAAAACCCCATTTTGACTTCCCAGAGAGCTGCCCCATAAATCCCAGAATCATCTAAATCATTTCCACTGTCCCTTCCCTCTGCACCAACCTTCACCTCCACACTTACGTGCCCTTTACATTCTCTTGACTAAACATCTAAGGACAGTTGTTACATGATTTGGAGAACATCTACTGTGTCCATATAAATATATATATAAAATTAAAACCACTGAAATCACATGCTTGGGGTGCAATGTTAGGCACATTCTGGAATACTTGGATGGTATCCAGAGGAAGCCCCAAGACTCTGCAACTGGCAGTGAAGTCAGCTATGGGTGAGTGAATTAAGAAGCAGCTCCAGTGACTCCCTGGAGCAAACACTGCCTGCAAATGAATTATCATATCATCTAATGCAGGCTGTAAAAAATCATGAGTAGTCTTTTTTTTTTTTAAATAAACGGCAGTGGCTGTGAAGATCAAATTGCAGGAACTCTGCCATCACTCTGCTGAGCTAAGAAAGCAATTTAAGAATAGTAACCGTGGGAATCTGCACTGAAATCAATTGATTCTTTCACTAGGTATGAACTGTAAAGCTACAAAACCCAGCAGGAAGCCTAATTAAAGACAACAGATGAAAATGGCAATCCAGATCAAATGCCAGATAAAAAAAATAATTAAGAGCTTACATATTTTTAGAGCAAATATAATAAATGGAAATCCAAAAAGATAATCTCTTCAAAGTCAATATAAATGAAGAGTATATTCTAATTCACATTTAATATAATTATAACAGAAAAAAAAACTTACCCATTTTTCTAACAACCACCCAGCAAGCTGGTACAGATTCACTGATCCTTAAAAACAAGAACTTAACAGCACAGCATTGCTGAAGAAATGCAGACCATAGAGTGCAATGCCAACACAAAAATTCTTTTTAGGTACGAACTGTACACAAATAGTTGGCTTTACCTAAAGAATTCCCTTCAGAAAACTGCAGCAGAACCTCTCTTGGGTTCCATAAACATTGAAGGAAAGGTTGGAATGCCTCAATAACTGAATGCACTCCCCACTGCAGCATGACTTCCACCTCTGTCTCACTGTATCAAAACATTCATTTTTGCATTGACCCTCCAATGTTTTATTAAATCTCTGGGATAATGACATGTATTCTTTAACAAGCAAGGTAATATGTAGAAAATATTTCACACCTAAAAGGTGTTTTATTCAGCTACATTAACCCATCCTGCTCTCTCAGCCTCTACTGTTATTATTAATACAGCTATTATATGTAATAGGTAATTCAGAACACCTTTTATCACAGTATCTCATTTTGACCTTTTTGTTTCTGTACGTGGCAACTGATGTAAAATTATTTCCACTCAGGAGATTTGCCCTCTGACTGTTAAGTCAGGTCAGGGGGTGTGGATAACAGGGATTGAAAATGATGACATGGAAATAATAAACCAAAATTTGTGGTTGATTATATATTTTCCACTTTATACAGTATCATTCCAAATTTACAATTCCCCAGACAAAATATGAACTCGAATTTGAGGCCTTTTGGTATTGGATTTTGTTGCTGAGCTTCTGTAAGAGGAGCAAATAATCCCTTAAATCTCACATCTGCTTTGCCTAATGAAGCACCAGGAACAAAAAAACCCCAAGAGCTGCGAGGGTTTCCCTGCATCCATCAAGGCTCAGGGCTCTCAGCCCCTTCCCTGATGGCTCTGCAGACAGAGCTGGAGCTACAAATCACATATGGGCTGTAAAGATGTAAAGATCTTCCTTTAATCTTCCCACACTAATGCTTCCCAGGTTTGTTTTTTTTCCCCCCCACAGAGACTTTCCTCTCACTACAAGCATCATCATTTTCTACACCTTTAAAAAAAAAAATAAATAAAAAGCTCCATTTTGGCATTTACTTACAAACAGCTGTAATTTGTTTTTACAACAACCATTACTCTCCCATTCCACACACTGCACACAGTGACTACTACAACACACAGGAACATTTTCCATCATTTTTCAAAACCCTGCAGTTACTGGGATACAACTCACCTCACCCTCCACCCAGACCCTAAAGATAACAGTGAACACCTGCTTCAGAATAACCAAATACTTTTGCACACTTAATATTTTATCCAAAAGAACACAAAGAAATTATAATTATAAACAGAATAATTTAATCAGGTTAAATTTTTCCCCATACCAGCTATTTTCCAAAGTCATCCTGTTGTCCCCCACATTGGTTTAAGTGCATCACATTTGGCTAAAATATGTCAGTCTGCTTCATGCTAATCTGATTTCATCACTGAAGTGCAAAATATACTGAATTAAAAGCAAGCCAGATTTTTTCAGAGAAATCAGTTTTCATACAGCAGCAAGTGAAAACCTCTAGGCAGTTGCTGGAGTTCAGAATCAAATTGGAGAGGCACTTTCAGCCAGGGTTTCTTGGGTAGTTATGGTGAGTAACTTGTGGAATAGCTCATTTAAGCTGCCAGTTTTCATTTGCTGCTATACCAGGCAAAGTCTCTCCATTCCCTCCTTCAAATCAGTTTTGCTACTCCCTTTTGAATCCTCTCCAGTATTTCAGAATCCTTTGGAACACTTGACAGCAGATCTGTATTGGATAACACAGCCTCCTCAACACAGACTGTTCAATTCCACAATTCCCTGCTCATCCCAGTCCAGAAATCCATCACATTTTTACCAACTGGAGGCAACTCTCATTTCCAAGGCACAGTCCCTATTGCAATAGCTATAGGCCCTACTGAAATCCTCCAAATATTTCACTTTGCTAGTATTTTGGTTATAGTCAATTATAACTAATATGTTTAAAAAAAAAAAAAAATCACCAAACCATCCAGACAACTCCATGCAGCTGTTTTGTTTTATTTACCCTTCTGACACTTGAACTGCTACCAATTTTGTCAAATGAAATTTATGAGATTTGTTATTTGGGGTTTTCTTGGTTGTTTTTCAAAGGTTTTCTTTCACGTGATGCATTTAATACTGGAAAATTGCTTACTACTATGGAATCCCATTAGCAACCAGCTCAGGAATTTCAATTTCACAAACAATTTACCGGGATTTAAATTAATTAACAGCCAGCTGATAACACTGAAGATAATATCACCTAAAGCTCCTTTCCATTTCTCTCTTTTTGACTTTTCATACCAGTGTTCAGTGGTGCCATATTCCCCATCCTGCACAGGGATCTGGTCCCTCCTTATCCCTTTCCAGTTCTTAGCAGACCATTAAAGCTCTTCAGGAATTCCCCACTGTTCTCACTCCAGCAATCAATTACCAAACCAGCAGGTGCTCTCTTCCTCTCTCTTTAGCCACTTAGGATCCTTGGGAACACACTCATTTAGAAAATGGCATTTCTAGGAAGTCCTCAATAAACCAGGACTCACCTTATAACCCTGCAGTGAACAGACACCTGCTGTTCTGCTGTTTTCCCCAAATGCAAGGGGAAAAAAAAAAAAAAAAAAAAAGTGTGCAGAGGGATGAAAAGGCAGCAGGGAGGTGCTGTGCAAGCTTTGCCATGCCCACCTTCCTTTGGGAAAGGCACAGCCAGGCTCTCCCCTGGCCCAGCAAACTCAGAGAATTCTCCTCACAGAAAAGGGATCCAACCCAACCCAAATGGAGAAGGTACTGATCCCTCCCTCATCAACATAAATAGTTTAATGATTCCTCATTCCTCTTTACTGTATTCTCATAAACTTTCTCAAGGTGTCTTTTCTTATACCAACATCTCATTTACACTCAGCAAGTCCCAGAAATGTCAGATTCCTCACATTATTATGTAGGCAAGCAAGGAATTCTTGGGACTAGAACCAGCTAAATCAGTTTCTCCCATTTGCTGCTCACCACAGACTGTTCACCTGGTTTACTCTACCTTGTCTTCAACCCCAATGATAAATCCCACCTGCAGAACGTTGGGGTGACTCTTCATATAATCCATCTTCCATTGAAATGCAACAAAATAATGCACAGCACCAGAGCATTTAATTCTCATTGCTCTTGGTACATTTTTTCCCCCCCACTCCTTGCTGAGAGCATCTGAGAAAGCCAGAATTTGCATCCTGCCAAATCTACATATTGACATACTCTCTTTCAAGTAAAATATTTTGAATAGACCTCTCCACATTACCACAATTCCTAAAAATAAATATTGAACAATAGCTAAAGCTCACTTTCCAGGCAGGAATTGCAGGTAGCTACTTAAGTACATTCTTTGAAAGTATTATAGACATTCCCTTAACAAGGAGTTATAAATGCATGAATAAACTATTCAGTTCCCCTGACTTGTACTCAATAAAAGCTGGCAAAGATATAACTATGAAAAAAGAACTACATCCTACTGAAATACATAAGCAAAAAAAAAAAAGAGCATTTAGTTGTTAAACATTATTTAAGAGGTCTTGAAACAACAGGTGTGCAAAAATTTTCTGCAGTGGAATGTATAAATGTAAGAGAGTTTTTGTGTCTGTAACCAAATGTATTCTCATTACAGTTTTGTGCTGCCACTCAAGCCTCAGCTTTGGTAGCTAAAATTGTCATATTAAAGGAGATTTTAAGCGTTATGAAAAGACAAAGCACTACCTGAAGAAGGAAATATTACAATCAAGTGTAACTAACTCTGGAGGGTCTGAAGCATTAAGTACTTGCCCTCAGGGTTGGATCAGCAAATCTAAAACTTGAGGAAAGCCTGCTTAAAGCCCCACTAGTCCATCATGAAATTGTTGTTAGAGCACGAGGCTTTAAGAGTTAGAGCATTACGTGCCTGTCAAACTGCATTAAGCAATATTAGAAATGGAGCAGTTTAAAGCTGTTTTGGGGCTGGAAGTGCCCTGTCTTTGGCTGATAGCAGTGGAGGAGCTGATGCAGCAGAACTGTCGATACTTCTGCCACATCACGATCAAACAAGTCGGTTTCAATAATACAAGGTCTGTGTGAACTCTCTCCTGTTACTACAACAACAGCAAGAAAAAAAAAAAAACAAAAAACCCCAACCTCCAGTTAAATGTTCCATCAGCAGGGATGAAATACTACACACACACAGAAAATCATAATTTGTTGTGTCTGTTGAATCCTGAACTTCACCTTGCCGGGACACGGCAGCGGGGAGAGAGGAGCTGCTGTAATGAAGCCCCTCGGGAGTACAAAGATAGAGATAATTGCAGCTTTGTCTCACTGCTCATCAACCTGACTAAACTTCTGTTAGGAAGTTCAAACATCATTTCACAAATTAATTCAAGATTTTTATTTTTTAGTGGAAAAACAAACAAAAAACCCACGCGGCACTTATGGGGAAGGCATTCAGAAAAGAGCAACGCGCTGGAGTTGTAAGAACAAAAGGCAGACATTCCTCCTGGAGGAAAAAAAAAAAGCTGAATTGTTACTATGAGGCTTCTCCAGGCTTTTCTCTCTATGAGAAAGGAGCTGAAATTCTGTCCTGACCTGCAAAGATTATTTTATTTGTGACACTAGGAGATGACACATCGATGTTGTGCCACCAGACACACAGATCCATGACTGACACTTTCTGCTCAGACTGGCTTCCAAGGAAAATAATAATAGTTTTGAGGAAGCAGAGCTATGAAAGAACAGCATGTATCCTACATTTTTCCCTTCAGCAGCAAAAGGCCTCAGTACCAAGGAAAATATCAAGACAGAGGAAGAATTTCAAGTGTAACGTGTAATTTTTAGTGCTTGTCTCTGTGCACCTCACTTAGCAAAGTGGGAAAAGTAGTGATTTTCAGTAAAGCTGAAAGAGGTGATCTAGTGTAACTAATATTGTAATTACAGAATCATGTCTCTTAGGCCAGGATTCCCCATCACAGAAACGTGAACAAACAGCAATGCAACAAAATCCTATCATTTCCTGCTTTAAAGTTAGGATCTGTTTATTCATGAAAATTCAAACCTAGGAGTCAGTGAAGATTTTAGGATTTAAGCCAGAACCATCAGGGCTATGAACTATTTTCATGAACACAGGCATTCAAAACAAATTGTGAAGAGATAAATTTGTAGTTCTACGTTTTTAGATTAATAAAAGTCTTTTCTGGATCTAATATTATATCCTGTCAATACATCCCTTCCATTCCATTGGTGCAGTGCTGTAATTTGTGTTCAGAGACCAGCAAAGAAACTTGCTGTGGCAAAGACAAGGTTCTCAGTTTGCCAGCTCAAGAGAAAAGAAATAAAAATCAAAATATTACCAACATGGAGTGACAGACCAACACAGTGCAAGTGTGATTGTTACGAATGAAAACTGGGACACATCAAATCTCACAATTCCTGAGCACACCAGACTATTTTTACTTTATGTGTATTCCAGCAGGAGCAAGGCTCTACACCAGTAGTGAGTGCTAAGCACAGTGGATACATGTTTTATATATTAAATGCAAACTGAGAAGGAAAATTCTCTTTTAAAGCCCCATGAGTACAGTTTTAACATTTTTCTTTCCAAAAAGAAAATGTTCAGCAATGTTTTCCTAAAAAGCTCAAAGGCATCTCACTGATAAGCCAACCAGAAAAAGCAAAAACCAACATCCAGACTCCTGGTGTCCCTCACTTCCCAGGGACAAAAGAGCAAAGGAGAGGAACAGGGCAGGTCAGTGGCAAGAGACAGGAGAGTGGAGGTTTGATAAGAAAGAAAACAACAGCAGGACTTTAACCCAGGCTTACAAAACAATAAAAATTAATTTCTTCTTTACACTGTGTATTATGTCTGGATTTATAAGATGCACAGGAGGTGATGCATAAGGGGAAGAAGACAAAGTACAAGATTCTGTATCAGTTTATTTCCACATTAAATGTCATCATCTGATAAAAAGTTCATACTGTACATCATTCCACAACTACATCACAGCCAGATTCTGTATGTCAGTTATCAAAGAGTTCAATTCAACCCCTTCACAGATTCACTTTTTGATGCTTTAACGTCCTAGTAAAGTTGGAATTAAATCCCAGCCCAGGAATTTTGCAGCTAGAACACCACATCAGAGAGCAAGTCTCACTGTTTACACACACAACCAACCCATCTGCCCCTTGACAAGGAGACACAACCTGCCTCAGACAGGTGTTAGTTAATGTCAGTTTCTGCCAAAAGTGCTTTAATATAACCACAACCCCTATTTTCAAGGCAAGGTGTTTTCCCCCAGTGTAGAGCAAAACATACTCTTGGTATAAGAGACTATTAATAGAGAACTAGTCCAGCAAGGCACAATCAGAAATTAGATTAATACAGTACTGATAATGCCAAAATATTCAGCACATTCTTGGCCTTTTCACTTTGCATGCAATTTCTTGCTGTTGACAAAGTCATCTCAGTGAATTCCAAAGGTGAATCTTATTCCACTTCAAGTCTCCACGAGTCTGCATGAAAAAGCATTCAATCATCATCATACTGGCTATAGTTAGCAGGCACTACATAAATAGATTTAAAAGTAGTGAATACTTCATGAGAAAGAATTATAATTGTAAATTACATTCCCCCTCCCAAGTTTGTATGTCTTCTTTAACACTGCTCATCTATTTCAGTAATAAGAGGAACATGGTATCTAGATCAATGCATAAACAAAGAAAGCACATAGACAGTAAACCATCATGGCAAATAAATGTGCAAGCTTTTACCAGTCTGGAGACTGAGTACATAATATTTGTATGACAAGGATTTTTGTTTTTAAAAAAATCTACTTTTTATCTTCACTGTTCTCCAAATACACATTGATACACAACAGGGAAAAAAAAAAGTTATGTAAGTGATAAAGAAGAGACATCGTGTACCTGTAACAAGTGTCCTAAGTGCTCTCTCCTTCCTGTTAATCAAGCCTGAGAAATACAGGACTGAGATAATCCTGGAACACTGGACAGGCTGATTAAATACACAGATTAAATCTGTGATTTATGATCTTCTACTGGTGCTAACAACACATTTCACAAGTAGGCAAGTGAAAGCTGGGAAAAGACAGCCTATGCACCATTTTTGCACAATTAATAAATGATTCTGGATATGACATTTCCTTGAAGACAACTTCCTTGACTTCAAAACAAAGAGTACCCAAATCTTGGCAGGAGTTCAGAAAATGACTCTGCAGACACTCAAGGTTTTGGCAGAAAAATGACTGAAGGACAATAACATTACATGAGGCTCCCAAGTTGTCAAATATCCCATGTACACAAACTGCTACAGTTCCTTCTGGAGTGACCTTCAGCCAGGGTTGTATCAACAACTAAGATATCGAGATTGGTATGACGTCCTGGACACATCTGAGTCACTGCAGCCTTGAACACATCCATGTGCTCTAAACCAGCACGTGCTGCTCAGCTGAGCCTCCACTGACCCTGCACGGCCCAAACCTGCACAGCCAAGCCTTCAGCATCTCCCTACTCAGAGCAAATATTCCAACACAGGCTCCAGTCTCAGCCCCCAGGACCCTGACACTGCTTTCTCCACAGCAGCAAACAGAATCATGCAATTCACATTATTGCTCCACCACCAATGCTGCAGCCAAGCATTACCTGGTGAACGCTGGAACAGAATGGATTACAGCTCCAGGGAAACTCCAACATCCATTTGTAGAGGCAGCTATCACCTCCCAGCCTTTGCACAGCCCCAATGCAACCTGAGGCAGAAGTATCAGTTGTGAAACTTCTAAATCTCCTTCTCACAGATGTGTTTGAAGCCATCAAAGCCTCTCACAGAGGAAGGCGCCTCCATACTCCTGTTTCAAAATGGTTCGGTGTTTTAAAGGCTAAATGAGGTAACTCACTGCCACCAAGTAAAAATCAGTTACTACTTGAGCCTGGAAAAACCTCAATGCATTCATAGTGCCACACTGTGTTCTCCCTTGTCATGCTGTATTTGGTATGCACATACAGATTTTCATTTACCATTATGGCTCAATTTTAATCAGAGGATTTCTACACAAAATTTCTCAGCAGTTAGAGAAAAATCAGAGCCCTATCTCTACATTTAGCAAGTACATCTTCATCTGGAGATGAATAAAGGTTCCTCACAAACAGCCTTGTTTTTATACGTATCACATAATGGCACAGTGATACTTTCAACTCCAGCAGTATTTGCTACTACACTGCAAAGATACCAAGAGACAACATTAAATAACCAAGGTATTTTTAACCAAGGAAACGAGAGTTAGAGAGTTAGTTTCCAGTAACAGGCAAGATCATAACACAGGGATATTTTAAGACATTCAGTATGGGCTGTCTCTCCAACAAAACTGCAAACATTTTGTTTTGACTTCTGCAGTTTATTTATTACACTCAAGTAGCAACAGAGTCAATTTTTGTGACAAAACACCAAACAAAGATTTGAGAAAGCTCTGAGGAGGAGGAGGAGGGATGAGTTAGGGAGAACACTTGATGTGCTTTTAGAAGTTTCGCAATCCAGCTTTCCAAGGCCAGCTTTTCTTTGGGAACAAAGTGGGAGCAGCTGCCCATGCTGAGAAGCAAGGTCAGCTTTGTCCCTCCCTGCCTCCCACCTGGACCACCAAGGCACTGCCTCATTTCTGACCTTCAGCACTGGAAGATTCTTTGGTGGGCTGAAGCAGAGACAGAGGTGTGGGAAACCAAATGCTAATGTAGAGACAACAGGGAGGAGGAAAAGCTTCTGCATGTTTTACTTTGTAGCATATTGTCCAAAGTTTATAAGGATAAATGCCTTTACAGGAAGGCTACAAGTCAAAATAATCCACAAAGCCTCCCCAAAATTTTTCAGGCCCCCTTCCAGCTTTTGTGCACTTGCTCTCGCTGTCCTATTCAACACTCCCTCCAAACCTCTGTAGAAAATTCAAAAGTGTATATATAAAGTCCAGTGCCTCAAAGCTGCAAACTGCAGAAAGCAGCCCATAACTGCTGAAGGGTTTTTTGATAATTCACACGATTTTATTTGCATTTATGCACTACAGAGGCAGTTGTGCTTTAGTAACACTCACAAACTCTCTAAAAACCTCCAGCACAAAAAAAGCACCTCTCCCTCACCTTCCCTGAGCCATATGATCTCTTGAATTACCTCTTCTGGAGTTCTGGACTCATTCAGCTGAAATAAAGCTTCAGTAACAGCACTGTTAGGAAAACACTGTCTGGGGAAGGGAACAGAAGCTCTGATCCTCAGAGGCTGTAACTCACTACCCAAAGAACAGCTTCCACAGGATTTCCCAAAGAGCTGAAGAACAAGCAAGCTGCTAGAGGTTCAGAAATTCCCTGGTCACCCAGGGTGTACATGTGCATGCTCTGGTCCCACAAAGCCCTGATTTTCAGAGGTTGTCTGATACTACAAAACAAAGCATCTCTTCAGTTAAACTTCTATAGGATTTGAGGTTAGCAATAAAATCCAGAAATTTGCATTGCTGTAGTGCAAGTATAAAATGTGCTTTATCTCACCAGGGAAGTTCCATATTCTTTTCAGATTCCCCTGCTCAAGAACACCCCTAACCAATGCTGAACAGAATTGGTTTAGACACAACAGTTATATCCAAGCTGCAAACTGGGAGTGCTTTGTCATCCAAGCCTCTGATCAGTTGTGAAGTCTGGGAGGAGAAACACACTTGTTCAGCTACAGGCCCTGGAACCAGAGCTTCTTTGACCATATGAGCTTCATGAAAAAAACTAAACACAGAGAAATCAACCATGTACTTGATTCCCCTTTTCTTATCCTGGGTTAGGGCAAAAGAAAGAAAAGCATCTCTCAGTATCTTGGACTTACAAAACAGGAGAGGTTCCCAGGAAAATCTAGGGGACCACAAAAGTGGTAGTTGTTGTCAACATCCAAAGCTGAGAGTGCAGCAATTCAGGGTGACCCCTGATGAGACAGATCACTGTTCAGACACTGGCCTTGTTCTCAGGCCACCGTCCCCACAGTGAGAGTTCCCAGGAAATGTGCAATCCTGAGCTCAGTGCACCAAGCCCAGAGTTTTTCAGGTGGCCAGGGAATGACACCCCTCCCTGCCTGCTGGTATCAAAAAGCAGAGAAGAAAGCATCCATCATTCCCTGGCTGTGGTGAACTCAGTGGAAGAGAAATCCCTCAGAGCTGGGGGAAAACACAAGACTGAAGAGGAGAGCAAGCTGGGCCCTTGATGAGCTTCCTCAAGTCAAAGTGATAGGCATCTGCTGCTACTGAAATTAGAAGGCCAAAGTATAGATTACCACAAGCATTATCTCACAGCAGGCATCTGCAGAGCCCAGAACTTCCTGAAGAACTGGCAGAATCACTGTGGACAAGAGATATGCAGAATTTCAAGGCAAGTCTCTGCAGAACACACTCGGTCTGACACAGAAGTCACCTAAGTACAAGCCCTGATGCAGGTCCAGTGGCTGGACTCGTCTGTTTTCATGGAAGGACACCTCAGGGATGATTTTAAAAAAAAGTTAATGATTTTGTAGAAGCAAAGCCACAGTGCTAAAGAATTCTGAATTGCTTTATGACCGCCAGAGAATTTCTGCACACAGAGCTTGGAGCATCCAGCCAATGAAGCATCACCACAAGCACATTGCTGGGGATACATCCCTTCAAAAGAGATTATCAGGATAAAGTACTCCCTGTTCTCTCCTAAAATATTTGTGAGGTCTTTAGTGTTGAATAGGAGCAAACCAGCAGGATCTCAACACAAAGTAAATCTACATCCAGAAGAAAGCATAAACATGTCTCAGACAAGAGACCTACAGAGTGGAAAGAAGAATCTTTGAATGTCACAAGAGAGTCACCCCTCTTAGTTCTTCTCTTGGCAAACAGATAACATTACTCATTTTACAGATGGGAGTCATAAGCAACTCCCAAAAAGAGAAATATTTAGATTTTGTTCTTTCCATCAACAAAATCTCTAAGCACTCTGGAAAACAACTATTTTCTAATTTGTAAAACAGGAATAGCAGCTGTTTGTTTCTTTGAAAAGTTACTGTTGGCCCATGATGCTTCAATTGCTTTCTGTGTTTTCAAAATAATTGCCCCTCTCAACAAAGCCTTGGAGCAGAGAACTCTCATCTCCTCTTTGATGCAGTTCCAACTCCCCTGTTCCAGGAGAGCAATTCCATACTCTGAGTATGCACTACCTGACTTTTGGAAAACACAATGTTCCATCCATTTAAGACAATTTCATTCGAGATAACAGGAAAAGCACATCCATCATCAGCTGCCATGTTCCCCTTGTCGTAGCATTTTCTTTTGAGCATGAAACAACCTATACAGAAGAGGCATTCCTGCATTACAGATGCTGACAGTCCCAGGCTCTAATAGTTGTACACAAGCCCCAGCAGTCACCAGGGGCTGTTCCCAACTGTGCTCCAGCACAACCCACCCAAACAGCTGGAACACCACAGCAGATCCCCACCACTGTAAAGAGATTCTCCCTCAGTACTGCCAGCTTGCAGGGTGAGTTATCCCTGACAAGTTCCAAAGGCAGCACCACCACACAGCCAGAAATAATATCTATGCTCAGGCCATGCAGCTTCACTTGATCCAAAAGCAGACTAGGGAGTTTTTCAGGAAGCTCAGAGCAGCCCAGCTCTCAGGAGACATGCACTTCTAAGACCACATCTATTCCAGCCGATTGAGAGTCCAAACAGAATAAATAAGAAACAGGACAGAGCTTCACCACTACAGGTGGTCCAAAATTTCCACTCTAAATTCTGGGGAACAGTGGGAAAGCACGCAGGAACCAGTCAAACTGGAACAAGACAGTTTTAAACAAGTCATGCTACATTAAGCTCAAGCTGTGAAATTTTAATTTTCCAGTGAAACAAGTGGCTCTGCCATCTCCAGTACAAATCCTACTCGTGGCTTTTCCCATGGCACAAAAAAAACGAGGATATTCCGTGATGGACAGCAGGATTTGCAGTGTCTGACCTTACACTACAGCATTTAAACCTCAGCTGAGGTGCAGCCTCTTCTTTCCCTGGTCCTGCATTGTCACAAGCCCAAACTCCCCAGGTTATTTCTGACATGGTCAAGGAAGCTGCAAAGTGACAGATCCTGCACAGCACTGCTTCCACAGCCTGGCTCCCTGTGGGAAGCCAAGGGGAAGCGTATGGGGAAATGAAATATTCCCGAGTTTCTTGACACCAGCCCTGGTGATCACTGCATCTTCCTCTGCTTTCAAAGGGCACCACATTCAAGTAGAATCAGCTCTAAAATATTGATTTAGTGCAGATGTAGTTTAAAGAGAGTTTACAAGGAAAGCATTTTTTGATCTTTTTTTTTTTTAATCCTCTGAAGGGAGAGCATGAAAACAAAAAGCAACTTTAAGTCATAAAAAAATAATTGTTGTAGACCTCAGCAATTTTTAATTCCCCTTCCTTCACTAAACATCTGGGTTTTGTTACAAAACACTATAAAATGACTTTCCAAAACCTTTGACATGTATTCTGCTCAACGGGACCCAAAAGTTCAGGAGGGAGGGTTCCAAACCAAGTAAGGGTTATTATTTATTCAGCCTTACCAGCAAAATTGGCGTAACCATTTTCTCCTGCCTAACCATTCCATGCTATTTCCAAGGGCACAGGGGTAGGGAGTTAGCATGTTAAGATGATGCTCATTTAATAGAAGAAAAGGACATTACACCAAGGAAACTATTATTCAAGCAGACTCAGTCTGATGAGCCAAGAAAAAGCTGCCTGTGCACAAGGCAGGGCTCTCGAGACACCTCTGCGATTAAGTTACTTCAGAACAAATTAGTGCTCCATGAACTGATTAGACCATAAATAAGCCCAACAGGAAAGAGAGAAGCCACTGACAGACACAGCATCCTCCCAACAGCAGCTGAGCTCTACAGCTCTCATTCAGAATGAACACCAAAAAGCTGTCAGTGCCAAAAGGATTTGTGGCCTTTTTACTCCCAATTCAAAGTATGTCAAAGCAGATGCAATATCTCCAGTAGATAACTAATCACAAGAATCCTATACTTTCATTTTCTCTCGTCACTCAAAACACAAATTGCAGCTCTCTCCCCGACCTAATAATTATTCGTATGGCTGTGTTTTGTTCTTCTCCAGCAGCAGCAGGAAACTTGATTAGAGCTGCAGGAACCCAGCCAGTGACTATCCAAGCTGCTGTTGTGATAGCACAAAGCAGAAGCCAACCCGGCAGGTAATTGGACTTGGAAGTCAGAGAGATCTTCCTCAGTCAGCTTGAAATAGTAATTTCATAGGGGAGAAAATAGGTTGCCTTTATCTACCACAGGTTACCAAAGGAAAACTTTGATCCTAAGGAAGACAGACATAATAAATACCAAGACACACCACCATAAAAAGGTATTAAAGGTGGGGTTTTTCAAGTCTTCAGCAATTCAAAAGGCATTTGGAATCTTTTCTGGAGTCACTATTACACATGCAATCACTTAGGAAAGCACAACATTCCCTTGTTAAAAAGGAGTACTTCCAATGCTCAGCAGTGACATTCTCTTGCCCACTGACTGAATACTTTGGAAAGTCTCAATTACCATCCACACTGTAACAAGGGAATCAGTCATGTTTTCACAGTAATCCTAGGGAATCCTGGAGGGCTATTGTCAACAATTCCTGCTTCCTAATGCCATACCTCAAGTAATTCAAATGCACAGTAAGTTCCTTCTTCATTTCTCCAAACGTCACACCCATGGAAATAATTCTGAAGCATCAGAAGCCAATAGAGAAATCTAAATGCTTGCAGAGCCCAAGTCTTGGGAGATTCCAAGATCAGAGTTTCCAGTGACACTAGTGAGCTCAGTGTTAATGCCAGCACCTCTCATATGGGACTGGGGGAGTTCTCTCCCACTGCTCCACAAAAAGAATCCCAACTAACAACATCCAACAAGAAGCCAGGGATGGTCACGAAGAGGAGCAAAGAGGAGAGAAGATTCACCTGTGCTTGTACAGAGACAGGTGTTAACCTGGTGATCTATGGACTCAAACTGGAGGTGGACTGGAACAGGAACATCCACACTTTGCAGAAATTGGGATCATATGGTTTTATGTTGATAGCATATTATTGACCTGCTTAAGAACTGTAAGAAAAACATACTGTCCTCAAGTATTACTCCAGTGATATTAAGCTGGTTCCGTTTTCACTCAGACACCTCTTTCCCTCTTAGACTCAAATATCCCCAATCAAAAAAAAAAAAAGTCACAAACTCCCAAAATACAAAGAACCCTTATGAAAGCCTCCCCTACTCCTCCCAAAACCCAGTGAAGTCTAGTTCAGCATCCCATCATTCCCAGATGGTTATTCTAAAGACAACCTTTTATCCCACTCTCATCACAAGTTCAGCACCTACAGGAAAATTTCTGCCCAAGTAAGCCCTGTCATCATTTCAGACACCAACAGACAATGACTGGAATTTCACAGAATTAAATACTGTGTTAACTGTTGTTTTCATGCATAACTCAATCAAATGAAATAAGCATTACAACTGACCTCTAACTTCGTTAAACAGCTCCAATAGCTTGAAAATAAAACTCACCAACCCTAACTAAGTTATAATGAGCCAACAGCAAACTAACAACTGTGAGTTTGGTAGTCAGAGGAAGGTTTTCACAAATTCTGTTATCATGACTGGTAAACCTTCCTCTTCATCATGAGACTCAGGTCAAGAGGCAAGGAATGGCCTCTCCTGTGATGTGATGATTTTGAAAGAAACTCTCTAATTCAGCAAAGGGGATTATTAATATCTTAATATCTTAAGAAATATCCATATGCAGTTATGAAGGCTCACAGACCCCCATTCCCCAAAACTCCTACTCCAGACATGTCCACACAGACAAGCTTAGGACAGCAGAAGAGACTTCAGCTCTTTTTTACAGTCAATCCAATTTCGACAATGCTGGAAAAATTCCATCTCAAATGGTCTGATTTTTGTCAAATTGGAGACTCCACAAAATTTACTGAATAGTGCCTAAGCACAGAGTTAATAAAATAGGTTTTAAAGTCCAGTGCATAACATTGAAGAGATGCCTCTGTATTTCAACAACTCTGAAAAAACTCCAGACTTACTGCCCTATGCACTGCTTTTCTCCTAAATACACCCATATACCCTCAGAAGGCCAAACATTTCTGAATTTTCTTCAGCACCTCAGAAGGCAGAGCAGCAAAACAAGTGCTCAGTGGAAAAAACAAAAGGCAGTGATTCATATGCAATTAGCTCAGCTAAATTTACTACTGAAGCCATTGCTACTCCAGCTGTCCTTGACACCTGCACAGCAGGGACAATGGAACATGACAAGCATCCTCTTACCATCTATTGCAGTGCTCAGGCTGACACATGAACTTGAAATTGGTGACAGCTACAGTTCTTGAGCTGCTGCATTAATGCAATCAGCACAAAACCAGTCATGCACCTCATTCAAGCCTCCATTTGTCACAGACAAAACCAATGGAGGCAGCCAGGGCTTCTCCCACTCTGCAAAATCCACCACCCAAAAAGCATCAGTACTCTACACTTGTCTTTTTATTCACAGATTCAGTTTACAGTGACAGACAAGCAGAACAAATCAGAAAATTGGTACCTGAAAAGTTAAAATGAAGGATGCAAAGGGAAGAAACTTGTTAGCACCCTAAGCAGCACAAGTTTCTGTTGGTTTATCTTTCTTAAATACAAGTTAAGACTGAAAGACTTGAGAGCACAAGTAAACTTTTGAGGTCAAGTTGCCCATTATTTTCTAAGAACTAAGCAGCTCACTCTTTACTAGCCTGTGTTTCTTCAGCCATTTACACAAGTTACATGCAGAAACAATTCTCAGTAAAACAATTCAGGCTCTGGTGCCTAAGATGTGAGAAAAGCTCATGACAGCATCTTTAAAATATAAGTGTTCTTTCTGTGCATGGAAAGAGCATCACTGAGAGCCACTGCACCACTGTTCTGGCACACATCCACCAGCCCTGCCCCAGACAGCAGCACAAATACACAAAAGCTCTTTTCTAAGGGTTCAGAGAAAGTGCAAAATACATTCAGCTTGACACATCTACCCGAATCCAAAAGCTCAGAAGAAAGGCTTTAATGTCCCAGATCCTCTGCTATCTTTATAAGGACACTAATTGGTACAGCACACATATTTTATCTGCACTACAGTAACACCACAGATGAACATTAACCAGATTCCTTGTGGTGCCTGCCAGGTGTTTAAATATTTTGCAACTCAAATGCTGAAATACTATCTGCAGTCTAAATGCTTAAGATCATCCAGTGAGAACATGTGTATATTTTCATCCACTATGCAAAAAACATTTCTTCCCCATTTGTTACATTTTAAGCAACAAACTAGAATTACCAACATATACTACAGGTCTATTCTGAAGGTTGATTTCACCAGCAAGATTTAACTCACAAAAGCTTTCATTTTGATACCAGAAAGACTGAAAAATATTTACTGTAACTTTTAATCCAAAAGACTCCACATTTATCAGTAGCAGGAAAGCCCTACACAATGTTCAAAGAGAACAAGTTCTGATATTGGGTATTTTGATAAGTTTAGGCACATACTGTGTATGGTGTGTATTAGAAAAGAAAACAATCCCATATTATGTATTAAACAACATTCTTCTCCTGGTCCAAGTCAGACAACACATTTCTGAGCACGGTGTAGATTCTCTCTGTCCCAAGAGATATTTCAGTGAGGTACATTTCATACAAACCATCCTCTTGTGTGAGTGTGCCAGCACATCACTCCCCCTCCAGTTTAGCATAAACTCTACTCACTTCTTGCTTTTAAGAAAAAGGCTTTGAGAAGAGAGGTAGGAAGATCTTTTGCAGCCTGAAATATGTTCTACCACCAGAATTCTGACCTGGACAGTCCTAGACATTAACATGTTACTATATTAATATATTAACTTTGCTGCTCTTCCTCCTTCACTCACACTAAACTTCAGTTAAAAATTTGTACAGTATCATTATTAGCAAGAAAAATGAACGGCCCAAAGGGATCAGGACATTTTTTATAGCATGTCAGTTATCTTGCTGAAGAGGAAAGAAATATCACTCCAGTGAGAAAGAAACTAAAATACTTTTTGTGTTTTTACCCCCTGTGTACTCTATGGCTTGGATGAAACAGTCAGCACTGACAGCCAGCTTTCTGAACTGGGGCACGAAGGTCACATTATCTCATACCTGATCTTATAGATTATTTTAAACAGGTAACTGGATTATAGCTATATACCCTAGAAAGCAAATCCACTGCAGCCTCTTCATTAAACAAAACTATTCTACAAGCACAGAATAAACTGGCAGCAAGGTAAATCAGCAGCAATACTCCACTCAGGAGCATCAAAAAACAGGATTTGTCCAATGTCACATACCTTTGATGCTTGAGGAGTAGAGATGACATGAACAGTGCTGGCTTTAACTCCATTTGCTTTAGGTCGCTTATAAAGGGCAAATCTGCTTTTTCTGCGCCCCCTGTCACCATTAGGAAGGGATCCATTATACCTGGAAATAAAGGAAAAAAGTTGAGCAAAGAACACCACCAGTATGGAATACAGCAAAGGAAAGAGAGGTAATTAGGCCACAACACTCTGGTATCATTAAATGCATGGGGCCAAACAAAAAAAGTAACAATCAGGCTAAGTCTGGCTCCCTGCATTGAGCATTCAAACATTCTTTACCTACTAATGGTTGAAATTCTGTTCCCTTTAAAAAGGTAATTAATTACAAATTAAATACTCAGTTTTTCAGCCACAGAAACACTTCTTCACCTCCAGAATCAAAGGAATTTGGAAGAACAAACTCATCTTCACTTTCATTTCAGAACATGAGGAGTTCTAAAACGTTTTTACACTACCAGCCATCTGCCCATACTTCATGCAGGAATGGAGGAAGAACAGGGGCAACATGGAAAACCAAAATAATTTAGGGGCAAGTAAAACTATGTGAAAAGGAATTTTACTCACATAAAATGCTTTGCTAGTTGTGTCCCCCTCATTTTTAAAAAAACTTTAAACCTAAAGGTTTCATTTATTATTAAGGAAACCAGATGCAAGTGTTTTTAACTTATGTGACTTTATCAGGTGTAACACAGGAGCCCTCACAGTTCTTTCATCTCTCCCTGAGGACACAGACCCAATGGATTAATTATTCAGAGAAATCTGAAGCCTCAAGGGGACAGAGCTCCTTCCCCAGGGATGGGGAAATTTCTTTGCAGTGCACAAGCACAGAATTCACCATCACCTCACCCCCAAATTTGGGTCACCACCCAAATTTTTTTACCACCATTCCTGCCAGCTCTCAGCTGGAAAAGTTTTCAGGGCTTTACTGACTCCCATTCCTGATCCTCAGAGATTTCAGACTTTCACCCAAGAAACTGCAGATGTTATTTCACTGCTGAATCTCTTCTGTCTTACTGGTGAGGTCTGTTCTATACTGATCTCATATAACCTCTCCTACAGTCTTTATGATTACAGGTTAACATTGCAGGCAGAAAGAGAATATTAAAAGGAAAAAGGCAGCAATGCAGTAACCCAGAATATTTATTTTTTAATCATTACATCCTGTATATTAAACTATTTGTATAACAGGAGAATGCAGTTGGAGAGCCTCCTTTCCTTCTAGGAATCCCAAAGGCAGGACTGCTGAATGACTGAGTACAAGCAAGAACAGATTTAAGATAAAAATTATCTCAAATCTCACTGCTCTAGACCTTAAAACCTAGACATTTTTTAAAAATGCACATTTAATACATGATGCTAAAGCCACACAAAGTTGAGAGACTTCCAGCTGAACTTGTCCTCTCATTTTCATAGGTTAGACTACTGTGTCCTTCTGGAATATTAAAGGAGATTCCCTAACACAGCACAAAACCAACAAAGTTAATCACTAGTATTTCATGCCAGACCTACTTGCACCTTGGAAATTTGTTATTAACTCTACTCCAGAGAAGTGCAGCCTGTGGATCCTTATCACAAGAAACCAATCTCTAGAAAGATACATCAAAATGTTCCACAGGCAGCTTAAATACCAGCACTTAAAATAGGATTTATTTGATTCTCCATTTGAATCTCCCTGGGTAAATGCACATGCTTTCTTTCAAAGACACTATTATCAGGAATATGCCAGCAAGTTTCAACTTATTGAAGACAAGATTCTTTCTACAAGTATTTTTATCTGGAAACCTAAAAAAGTAACAATTCCCTCAGAAATAATACATAATTATTATATATTACCATTGCTAGCTTTATATCCTGTAATTATTGATTTTTTTAATGCTTGTGTAACTGCTAAACAGTACTGAATTAAAGTAGTTCCACTGGAAGTTAAAACCAGGCAAGCAGGGTTTTATTGTTTGGGGGATTTTCTTCCTCATTTTTAGAACACAATTTTAACTGGGGAAGGCCAATCTATTTCATTTCAGGTCTCTGTGGCGTTTAATTACTTTTAAAATAGATAACTAAAGAAGCTCAAAGACCTCTTGGAGTCTTCAAATAGGAAGGAAATCCAAGCAAAGTGAATGTTGAACTCATTCATCCTCATTAGCACTGACAAATTCTCATGAAGGTTTTCCTTGTGCCCATTTCTACATTTCCTTTCCACAAAGGGCAAGAGCAATTGAGTGGTAGCTTTATTATTTTTTATGCTTCAATTATAGACCTGTAAGTTTGATTTTGATCCAACAGTGGTATAAAGAGCTGGGAGAGTTCCTAGGGATACACATATGTATTAGAAGGTGGGGGGGAAATGAGGATGTGAGAAGTTGCCTCTTTCCACAACAGCAGCTCCACATATTAGTAGCTAACTTCTTTTTTGTTCTGCCTTCACTCAGAGTCAGGATTGAAGCACAAGAGATGGATTTTTCATGTTCAGACTGAGTTGTTTATTAATTCTTATCTATAGTACAGAGAGTTCTGCAGCACTTCTAGCTAACAAGCTAAAAGTGAGAAAATGGAGGTAGATCTAGCTAGTTACAAGGTCTTTTAAAGCCTAATTATCCAATTAAAGGTTAACATCTATATTATTTATACTTTTGACCCAATAACCAAACACCTGTGACCCACACTGTGGTACTTACTATACAATTAAAAAACCACTACCTGAAATCATGAAGAAGGAACAAGAAGGAAGAAGAGACACCACCCAAGAACCTCCATCTTGTCCCATATTCTAAAACCCCAAACTCCAAACCCTTCACCATGTGATATTACACACTTCTATTCGAACTACACACCAGTGATTCCAACTCCATCACTCAAATTTGGAAGCCTTCTCCAAGATCAAGTCAAAAGCAGTGCTCTTTTGAGGTTCAGAAAGCACAGAAAATTCAAAACTCCCAGGCTTTAAGGTTCCAACATTTCCACAGCCAGCAGACACCTTCATTTCTCCTAGGCCAGGCCTCTCAAGTTGCTGCCCATGGCACTGCAGCCACACCTGAACAAGCTCCCTGCCCAGCAGTGATGCCCTGGGATGCTGCCAGCCATGGCAGGATTGCTCCTTCCCAGCCTCTGTGCCCTGCTCAGCCCCCACAGCCTGGGCTGTGCCACAGGACACAGCTGGATTTCAGCACCCAGGACGAGGAGCAGCTGCCCACATCTTGCTGGGTCAGCTTTCCTAAGCACAGCCACGAGGAACTACAACAAAACCTGCCCTGCCCTCTCCTCTCCATCACTCTCAGCTCTTCCACTCAGCAGTGTCCAGGCCAGCAACAAGTGCCTCCCTTGGAGCAGCAAGAGGATGGAATCACATATGGAGAAGGGACAAGGACCGAGGACACAAATTCCTCGCCACCAAACACTTCCTCTCACAAAGCTGCTCCACAAGCAGGAGCCATTTCCCTTCTCCTCTGCACTCTTCCAGCAGCTCCAGGATCAGCTTAGGCACCAGCACATCAACACACAACTTTTTGCTTCAAAAGAACTTGCAGCTGGAACTTTCTTTCACCCCACCAAAAATCCTGGAACAAATGTTGTTTCCAACTAATAAACAAGGAAAAAAATCAATTTCACAACGACAGAACAATAATTTCTGAGAGCACCTTGCCCACACACAGATCTATGGGGCACTTGGGAAGTTCTCCAGATGTTCATCAGGCCAATACACATGGAAGGAGCAGTGCTGTGCTTTTTCCAAATGCTTCTCAGTGACAGCAGTACCGGGACAAGCTGCATCATGAAACCTCCTGGGATAATTATCTCAGTTGATAGCACTATTCCTTGCAAATAAGGGAGTGGTGCTGGCATGGGCTATGGACACCGTAATTATCAAAGCCAGTTTCCTACAGATTTACATCAAACACTTGAAGAGTTTGGTATACAATGAGCTGCAAACTCCAATTAAGCTTTTCCCATGGCTGGGATATGTAATGAAAGCCTCTCCTCCGCCTGGATTCAGGGCTGTCTGGAGAGCAAGACCACACATGCTCTCTCCCACAGTCCACTGTGGCAAGTTCCTACCGTCTGCAAGTCTTGTACTACTTGTACTACTACAAGGACTTGTCTGCTTCAGAGATCAGCAACAAGCTTTGAACTGTTTGTCAGAAGGCTTGTTACACAAGCTTGTTTGGTTTATGTATATTTTGGTTTTGTTTGTTAAAAAAAAAAAAAAATCCAGCCTAGACAGTGGCAAAGAGTAAATGACAGCTCTGTTACATAGTACAAGAGCTCTAAATCTTGAAGTGCACCTTGGAAAGTTTGACTTCAACTAAAGGAAGTCATCCTTAGATTTGAGGTATCTGCTAGCTGACATTGAAGGTGCTGCATGTAGCTGAGTATTTTTACAATGCTATCAAAATACAAACCATCATAAACTTAAATACTTCTGCATACCTATGCAAACTACCTCCCAAAAGACTAAAACTGAACAACTCCTGATTTTCACCAGTAATATTTCCCCCAGAGAAAAAGGAGCAATTTTGCTTTGTTCTCCTTGTCTAATACTAACAGATGTACAGCACACCTCGTCGTTTTTGGAGGAAAACCATCCCAAATGACAGACTTGGATACAAACAGATGAGATGCTGCAGTTCAGTTGTTTCCATAGCTTTAGTGAGTCAAACAGCACATCTTTACTCATTTAAACAACAAAGCTGCAAAAGTGAAGTCAGACTTGAGTCAATCTTCCCTTGTAAGTATATTCTGATCCTGTATTTGGTAGAATCCTGTCGTACATACTCCACAGATAGCAAAATTCAGTTTGTGCTGACATCCCTGAACCAGTGTGGTCCCACACTGCTGCCAAAAGCAGCAGTCTCACCTTTCTTTTGTTAATTCATTCCCACTACTTCTCTCTCCTACAAAACTAGATTTATGCTTTAAGTTCAGTTTTAAAACCACATTCCTCACTCTCCAGCCCACTGCAAAGCCACAGAAACACTTGTATCAGCAACACAGAAAACAGCAGAGAGCAAGAGAGATTCCCTTGGAAGTAATGTGAGTCTACAGCTATCATGACATCCACCACAGATGAAGGCTAAAATACATTATTCACCTTTGCAACACCCTTTGTCCCAGAGCTTCTCACAGCTCCACACTCAAGTCCTAACTGGAAAACTCTGTTGCTGAAGCATCCAGCACTCCCTCCCTTGAATACATGTTAAAAGGGAAAAAGTTACATATATAGTTTATAGCAAAACACAAACAGAAAGCTTCAACATAAGCAAAGTTGACAACAAAATAAGCATATTTGTGTCTCCCTTTACATAATATCACTGCCAGCCAGTACTTCAGTCTTTACACCCTCTTCCCTTGTATTAACCTCAACAATTCATTTTGTATCTAGCAATATTTCAGCGAAAGAAAGGCTAAGGATTTTCTTTCTACAAAAAGGCAAGAATTGTTTCAAACACATTTTTCTGCATCACAGCTTCAGAAAACAAGCAGTTGCTGTCTGCCAGCTATCTGAGAATTTTAGTGAAACAGAACAGTGAAGTTATTCTCAAACTTAATCTCATGGGGAAGAGTTGCCAAATAACAAAAGCAAAGCTAAGGAGTATTCTGTACCAACGGGATACTCCTGGTTCATTTCCTCCTTTGAACTGTGTTCTCTGCTGCTGTATCAGTGTCACAGATATTAACTCAATATGAATTTTGCTCTCAGCTTGTCTCCAGCTGATTTGTATGCATCAATGTCTGTCCTAGAAGCAGCCTCCATCACCAGAGGTATTGCTAATCCCGTTGCTGTCGGGGAGTTTTGGCAGTGAACACATAACTGCAGATCACTGCAACAGATTGCAACAAACACCTTTAATGCTGAAGTCTCTTGGAGGCTGGAAGGAGAGCACTGTTTTCTCCTTGTTGCCCTCATCACCAGGCTCAACAAGCCTTGACTGACCAGAAAGTTGGTTCCCTTTCCCCACTGCATCACATGCACCTCTGGAAAAATGTACAGCTGCTTTCTGACCACAGAATACAGAAAACAGAGCTGGCAGAGTGAGCTCCATCCCCAACTCAAAGGCTTGATCCAGCAAATCCATGACACCTCTGTTTGAGTTAGTGTGGAAGATCCAGCCCTCCCCACTGTGTCTCAATATCTTCAGAGTTAAAACCTTCCCCATGCACATAGCAAGAGAGATCCAGGTCAAGCAGGTCTCCTGCACTTCCTGCCAAAACCACCAAAGAGCTTAATCTGTTCTCTCTTCCTTCTCATAGCAGCCTCACGTGCTAGAAGATTAATTCCCATCAGATTTTGCTTTTTTTTCTGAAGGGAAATGTTTTAAGTAGTTACAACTAAAGAAGTATTAAGTAAAAAGACTACAGCAACAAGCAACTCATGGATAACCAAAGGGCTTCAATCCTTTGATTAACAAAAAGCCACTGATCCAAAACCTTTGGTTTATGCAACCTGGGAGGAAGTCCTGAATGAAAGACACAGTCCCACCTCAGACTCTGCTGGCTAAGACACCTCCATAGGCATAAATGCTTCCTAATCACTACCAGTTGTACAGCTTAACAAAGCCAGTCTTCCTGCAGAGCAAGAAAATCCAAACCAGCAAGTTCCAAAGTCCCAAATAATCTCATCTCTTTACCCAATTAAAAGCAGTGTTTTTGCATCTGTGAACTTGATTATCCATAAGAAAGGTATGTTGGAGTTATTAATTGTGGCTATAATCAGTTTGGGGTTGGTTGTTTGGTTTTGTTTTTTTTTTTTGCTTCTGAGACAAGTGTTTGTTCTTAAAACTCGCATTTGTGAAGTCATTTTACTATGGTAAAACACTTCAGGAAGCATTCCCTTCTCCAGCACTTTTGGAACACTGATTAGCACAGTGATTAGCCCTGTGTGTTCACCACAAGCCTTCTCCTCCCCAGCACCCAATTTTAGTACTCCTTGCTTTATTTACTGCTCCCAGAACAGTCCTGGAGCCTTCAAAGAGTGAAATGCAGCCTGACCTGATCTGTGCCATGACCCCAGATTTTTCAGAGAAAAGGCTGATTTGCATCACTGGCTCATGATTAGGAGTAACTTTTAATTACTTTTTTTAGCAGCCTTTCAAAAGTTGCTTCTGCCATCAGGAACCCAGCAGTGAGCTGGCCCCAAAGCCTCATGCTACACCCACAGAGCTTTTATGTTCACATCCACTCAGCCAGCCCCATGGATTAGCTGAGCACACAGTAAAAGGTTATGTACACCACGAAAAAAACAACAACAACAAAAAAAAAAGCTTTCACAGGCACCTACTGCAGATCAGATAAGCTAGAACCTACTTTCCTCCTTCACAGGGTATACAAATTAAGTAGAACCTTATCTACTGGAAACACCACAAAAAGTCACATGTGCAGTAGCTGAGGTTCTCCAGGATGACCTTAATTATTCCCTGCTGTTCTGGAACAGAACTGGTCACTCCTCTGGGCTGGGGGGAAAGGCTATTCCTGGCTGCTGTGGCCTCCTTCTTTTCCCCCTACCTCCACCCACCAAGAGATGAAAGAATCTGGTGCCCCACAGATCAGGTTAACTCATTATTTTTTAATTATTCCACTCCATACGCCCCCCTCCAGCACCAGCAGGGCTGCTATTATACCAGCAGTAATATAAGAGTAATAAAAAAAAAATCAAGTTTGTTTCAGGGAGAATATTTATAGAAACTACAGCTGACTAATCCTCATGCATGTTTAGCTTACATAACACAGGCACTTCAAGGAAAATGCACCTGATCTGAATTAACCTCATTCTATATAAAAAGTTAAAGGATGCTCTTGGCTTGCAAATACCAAATGGATTGTGCAAGAACTGCTTTTAATCAGCTTTATTTACACCACACATCCAGCTTCCTCCAAGATTCCCAGAACTCGCTGCTATTTTGATACTCTTCTCTTCAATGAGAGGCAGAGGAAGAAATTCTGGAGTAGGAAAATACAGAAGTAGCAGAAGCAACCAGTCCCCAAGTGAGGGGCACAGGAGTCAGGGCTTTATTACTGCAGCTACTCGGCACGAAAGACCAGGGAGATCCAGTCAGGAATACAAAAGAGTTGATATTTCTGCTGGGCTGGGAGAAACCTTCTGCAGAAACTTCTTACTACCCTCCTTGATTTTTCTTAGCAAGTGGCTTGTTACTTGTCCCAGATTATTTTTCTGGAAAAGAATTGATTCCTTTTGTTTTTGTGAAATCAAAGACAGCCGTGTAAGTAGCACAAGAGTTTGATTAAAAGCTGACACTCTGGAAGAACTCAAGGAACATGGTTATGCAGCCTGCTAGAGCATCGGGATAAGCTTCAATTAAAGCAGTCAAATCACCTGACAGTTCCAAACAACTTTATAGCTAAAAACTCTTTAGCAGGGATGACCTGAGTCTCACAGCATAAAACACAGAAGTCACCCATAACCACGCTATGATGAGGGAAAAAGAAAGGTAGCAATCTTAACAGAAAAAAACCCCACATTTAAGGTATTATTATACCAATTCCAATAGAAGTAATATGCCAACAGAGGATTAGAATGCAAGGGTTTCCCTTTTAGAAAGCAAAGGGTAAAGGGTAAGGAAACCTTTCACGTAACAATTTCCTTAACAATCCTTATTTCCAACGTTTTACTGCTCCCCCCATCATTTATTTAACAAGGAGGCAATTTTATTCAGTGCTTTAAGCCCATCTCCAAAGCTGTCAGCCAAAACCATTCACTGCTGCATAAAACCAGCAATGTTAGTGCACAGCAAAATACAGGGTATAAACTAATCAGGTTCATTTCAAAACATGCTTTTTATTCCAGCTAAAAGAGCACAAGAGGTGGGCAAAGAACCATGTCTAGAGAATCCTCTTTCCAACCCTAAACCTCTCATAGCACAGAGGAAATGCTACTCATCTGAGAAGGATCTATAATCTACCAAATGCCACTGGAATTGTTTGATATGGCATTTGGTTAAATACACACAGACACGGCAGAAAGCGAGATCTGACTTGCACTGCATTCAAAACAAGTCAGAAAAACACAAAATCCCTTTCAAAGCAAAGTACTGTGCACAGCTGGGTTTCAGTGCACAGGAGGAAAGAAGGGAAGGAGGAAGATTGTTGATCCACACCACCAGAGGCTTAGGAACCACGCAGCTTTGTTTGGAAACTATTTACAATCTGCTCTTAAACATCAGGTTAAGAAAAGGCTGCATGTTCCAAAATTGAGACAAATTAGACTTTATAGCATGCAAGGAGATGAGAGACCTCAAAACCCACCTGCCCTGACATTCTGAACATTCTCCCAATCTATTTTGTACTTCCCACATGCTCAAAGGTGCAAAACTAAACTGCTCAAATTTTAGCCTGAGGAATGAACAGTAATAACACCATGTTACAGCTGAAACTGTGCTACATTAAACATTATGGAGAAACTACATTTCACTCAAAGGACCATTTGAGCCACTGAAAATAAAAGCACAGTCCCAACAGTCATTTCCTAAGAAATCAAGTGCTTTCCCTAAAACCCTATCAAGGACTATTTGATAGTTCACATTTTCATAAGAAAAGGTGGTAGCTTTCTTATAACTTCAGTTCACCTCCAAATACAAGCAGTGGCAATATCATTTTTGTGATTTCACAGACAGTGGAAGGAGTTCCAGGATGTCTGTTACAGCTTTTTCAAACACTCAAGCATGGCAAGAATCTTCTTAGGTTGGTTTCAGTACCATTTAGCACAGAGGAAGAGATCAAATTTGCATCCATTTTGTGAATATAGGTGATCTCACCAGCAGTGTACTGAATAGAAAGTGAGGCACTCAACTACTGCATCCTGAGCTGCAACATCCGAGTCTAATTTTATCAATTTTAACATTCCTTTTGGTTTCCTAGGGAAAAGGACACCCTTATAAATGCACAGCTCCCAGTTCAACCTCAACTGCTGAATAGAATCCCAAATATTTGCCTCAGAAACAGAAAATAAAGAATTTGGTTTCCTTCTTTGTAGCACTTGCAAGCACTGCTGCCTCTGAACACAGCAGCTTCCTTAATAACACTGATTCTGCTTTATATCAACTGTTCCATGGCACAAGCTGTCAAAGGGGAGATAATCTACTGCACTGCCTGCTCCTAGCACATTTAGAGTGGGTAAGTAAAGAGAAAAAGCAAAGAATTACCTATCTGCCTGTTCTTGGTTAGCAAGTGTATTATGTGCCCTAAAATCCAGAGAAGATAAATTACTCTTCATACCCAGTCTGAAAGAACTACCTGAAACCTACTGGATCTGGGTGGGGACCCTAAGTAAAGGCATCACAGCACTGCTGTAACTGTGGAGGATTTTTAAGAAGTCTTAATAAAGCAGAAATTAACAGTGCAGCAGTGCAGAAAGCTAGACTTCAATATATCTTCTTCAGACTTAAAGCACGCTGACAGCTTCCTAATTCACAGCAACCTTGGGTGTTTGCTTTTATCATAATCTATAACAAAGTTAATCAGACATCTCTAGCCAGAAAAAAAATCTCTGCAAAGCCATTAAGTGTTTACTACTGATCAGCAAAATTAATTCTGATCTATGTACCTTCATGACAGTAAAGTCTTTCAGTTTCGTACTTTCACTGACAAAAATGCCACAAAATTTCATTCCCAAAATGCTATATAAAATAAACATTGACCTTTCACAGGCCCCAGAAAACACCACTTAATAAGAATGAACCAAAGCAACAGAAGTGATGAATTCCTAATGTTTTTTCAGGTCCAAATGCTCAGAGATTCTGATCTCTGAAGAATCTCACTACAGAGCTTCACTTGGCACTGCCTGAACAAGAGATCTTGTGTGCTCTGCACATGGGAAGGCATCTCCTTCCCACTGAAGCAGCAAAAGAGTTTTATGCAAGACAACCACACAAGACTGTGTTTATACACAGATGCAAGCTCTGAAACTCTGAAGCCACACTGAAAGCTTTACAGCAGTGAAGTTTCCTAGAGCAAAATTCTCACTCAGCTCATCTGCAGGGCTATTCCAGCCTGCCTACTTCTGGTTACACTCTGCAAGCTGAAGTTTCATTCCAATAGACATTAAGTAATGTGCACAAGTGGCACAATGGTTTGTAGAACAGAAAATAAGTTTTAAACCACAGATAGTTCTCCCTCGATTTTTTTTCCTTTGGAAACCCAGCTCTTTTACTCTGCCAACACCCACAAAGACAGCATACTATTACTATTTTTGTTCACCAACTTGCAAGAAAACAAGCCACCCCATATGTTTCCCTCTATTTCTCTAAATTCCTTTGATTTTAAAGGCAAGGACACCCTATGGGGCAAATCAGACCAAGAACACAGAGGATCTGTTTAAAGCAATGTTTCCCCAAGTACAGGTCATAATATGAAACAGCATTACAGGACTCAGAAGTAGCTTTTGCAAGCCAAATGGAAATTCAGCTGTGGAAATAAAGCTCCTGAGCCCAAGACTGAAATTGGAAGTGCACTGCCCAGCAAAGCATGACTGCAGGAGCTAGTTCAGAGACACAGAAATCAAGTAATTGATTACAGCTGCCTGGCTCAGAGATTCCCCGTTGCCCTCAAGTTTTTATACCTGACATCACTCTCCATAAGGGCACCTTGGCCATGCTGCACTGTTTCCAGCTGAGGAGGGGAGTGGTGCAGTGCTAAGGAGCTCTGCACCCTCTGCAGGGCATGAGGATGGGCAAGACTCCGATTATGTCTATACTATCTCATTTTTGTGTAGGTTTTGCAGATAAATTCTTTTCTGCCCTCCCTTGCCCAGCTAAAGGTGCTGCACATGCATTTCAGGACGTAAACTACAATCCCTTGCTACTCTGTCAATTCTTTGGCATTATACCCATGGGAATATCTCTAAGGGTCTCCCACAACTGTCTTCCTTTCCTCCTACAGCCCTATCAAAAAAGAGCATTTGTAGAAATCTCTCAGGCTGCACCACCTTGAGGGGGAGCAGAAGATAAGAGTGACATCCAGAAATACTCACACCCCATCAATTTGTTACAGTATCTTTGTAAAACTCAGAAGCAAATGTCCTGGAACTGCTCATTGTAAAGGAACAAGCCTGAAATCTACTGGAGAGGCATTCATGTCTGGACAAATCCCAAGTTATTTCCTTCAGAGTTTTAGCCAAGGACAAAAATCCTCCACTAGGCTATTTTACAACCACTAGGAAAAGGAGACTTTCCACATCCAGAAAATTAAAATGTTCGAGTAACACAGAATACTATTCTTAGCTCTGAACTGAGCTCATACACGAGGCTGCTAAACTACATGAGACATTGTTGACAATTCTCAAAGCAGTTTCAGGTTGTGTTCAGAATGACTCCAAACAGCTGGTTTTCCAAGAAAAGACAACATTCTCAAACCTCTTCTACATCCACCCCTCAGTTACTTGGAGTAGCAAAACATTTGTGCCCATTTCCACTCAAACTCAACATCCCAACGCTGTTATTACCAGCGCAGGCAGCAGAGGTGAAGCAACAGCAGTGACAAGGAGAACAATGAAAAACACGAAGTTTCATAAGCCAGGGAACCAGCAAAGCGTGATTTCCTCTGGGTACATGTCTTGCAGCTGGATTCCTTCTTTGTCTACTGAGGTGACAGCTCCAATTGAAGCTTTTCCTCAGAGGTGAGAATCAGTCACACGGATTCCCTGATGTCTAACAAGCAGGGGGGGTGGGAATTTCATTCATCTTTACAGCCTCTCCTCACCAGAGCTCAAATAGCATCGGGAGGCTGTGGAATAAAATCAGTTCAGTGACATCCTTCATTTCCAGTTACAGACTACAACCTCAGCTGTCACTACACCTCTCAGTAAATCACAGTGTATCCACCAGAGGCAGATGGAAAATGACTGGGATAGGGAGCCCGTGGTGCCAGCAGAGACGAGGATTCAGTGTCCTCCTGCAAGAAAACTGCCTGGACACCGAGGAGCAGTGACTGCTTCTCTCCATCCCAAAACTGACACCTTGTTCTGTCCCAACACCAGCTCCTCAAACACCTTATCCTACACCACAAACACCAGCAGTTCTAGAGGCTACAAGCAGTTATGACCATCAGTGTGAAACAAGCACCTGTTTAGAACTTCTCCAGATTTCAACCAGGATTCATTTATGCCAATGCAAACTGAACAGTCAGTATCTGGACTTTTGTTCTTCCAAAAGAAACAACAGGAAATGAAAATGTCCTGTCAAATTCTGCTTGTTATACCACATTTTTTAAATCTTGACAATAGTTGTCACACTGCATAGGTCTGTACATCAAATAAACTCAATCTTTCTCCAAATACAGAGTAAAGTTTAGGAAGAGAAGCAGGAAGAAAATGAAATGTGTTATCCCTAACCAGACCAGCCTTGGATTTAATAATGACTAAGTAAACCAAAGGCTGCTCACAATCACTTACACAAGCTCCACTTAGTTCATGTACAAGTAAAAACGGTGCAGGAGGTGGGAGAACATTCCTTTGTACTCATGGTTACAATAGATGAGTTGTTTTACAAATGAATACAATTATTTTCTGGATATTGAAGAGCATCATACATTCTTATCTCTTTTAGTTTAACTCGGTGTTTTGGTCTCTTGACTTAGGCATGACAAACTGATCTTTAATGCATTTCTTCATCTCTGCACAGCACAAAGCATCCCATTTTTACCACCTGACACATTCATAACTAATTTCATCAGTTCACAAAGGAGAGACAGCTGGTTTTTCTCAACTGTCATCTCTGCCCAAAACTTACAAACAAGCCCATACTCCTTCTGGCTTGGGTCTGAATAGAGTCTGCAACTGGAGCCCAGCCAACCCCAAATCCAGTTCCTTCCTTCCCGCCTGCAATGGATACACAATATCCAGAGGTAAAGGAGCAAATCACTTTTGCCTCAATCTGCTCATCCTTTAACAAAAGCATCATTTTACTATTGTACTCTCTACACCAAGAGATTTCCAGCAGGTAAAACCATAACATAAACCAGTCTCCCCCGAAGAGCTGAAGGTGCAAACCAGCAATACATGATCAGAGGCCAGTTCCTGAGCTGAATTTGAAGTCACATTGCACATAATAAACTAGGAGGGTACACGGAGCTTGACTTAGACCCTGCTAATCACTTAAACCCTGGCTTTGCTCACAGAGGGAACTGTACTTTCTGTAGTCTTCCTGCATCCTTACATGGACAGCTATTTGCTGGATAACACATGCTGCAAAGTCCAAACTCGCAATAAAACTGGATATATGGCACTCCAGTTTTGCAGCTGGAAATGGGATTGCACAACCAGAGATAAGGCACAGCTAAGTGAGCAATGGAACTCCAGCATTTTGTGCTCAAACATGGAAAAAGGCACCAAACCCAAGTCAAAAGTTAAAGATCTTTTGCTCTGACAGCAAGCAGACTGAAAATACTGGAAAAAACCCAGCTTAGTTATCTTTCATAGGCAAAAGGAACTTATCTAGAGCTTTTGGGAAAGCTCCATCAAAGTCTTTTAAATGGGCACAAAGACTCATTACCAAAAAGGGCAGAAAAAAACATTTGGGTATTAAGAAAATATTTGTGGAAATTACGGGACAAAATCTGCAGTGCACATCCCTAAAAGCAAACAAGCAGCTTGGCAGTCTCCTCCCTGGCACCCTGAGCAAGGCATCTCACCCAGGGAACAAATCTGAGCAGTCAGTAAGACCAAAGCACTGCAGCTTCCATGGCCACTGCCCACGGAGCCAGATCCTGCAACCTCCAGGAATGCCAGCACCATCCCAAGGCCAGCTGCATCACCAGTGCTGTTTTGAGGCATCTCTCATCCTTCATTCTTTTCTTTCTTCCAGTGAAGCCCAGCCTAAAATAAAAGCGGGGTAAAAAAACATGCGAGGCTTGTCCATTTGGCTGTTGTCAAACTTGCTTCTCCAGTTTTTGCTTAGAAGTTACTCAGTTGCTCATATGGACAAACACCTGTCTCCTCACGGATCTGCCCCAACACTAAATCATTCCATTTGCTTAATTTGCCAGTAGTTTTTTGGCAAAAGCCACCAAGGTACTGACAGCCCATTTAATTAAATCTTCTGGCAGAGTCAGATGAGGGAACACTTAGGAAGACTTCCTCTGTACTGCAGAACTGCCACAGGAGGTGCAGAGCTGCAGCAGGGCACTGCCACCTCTCCCATCACACACGTGGTTCTGGAATCAAAACTCACTCCCTGATGCACTGAGAAACTACTCCAGCAAACTTTAAGATTCAGAGTGCAATTCAAAGTAAGTATTGCACGTATGTTAGCAGAAAGGTTAGGGCAAGCACAAGGTAATAAATCCTATCAAGTCTGAAATATTCTTCAGCATCAATATGATTTTGAATCCAAGCATTGAGCTGCACAGCTATTTGCTCTCAGAGGTCAAACAGGCACTAGGAGGAAGGCAAGTTGAAAGTACAGCAACATTTTGGTGTATTAGTCAGTGTTCCATAAAAAACACAGTCAATCTGTGAGGTGCTGAACCCTGCCACAGGATGTTCTGGGAAGCAGGAACCACGCAGCCCTCGCTATGTTTCACCAGCCTGGTGTCTCCTGTGAAAGGAGGACACACAAACCCTGCTCCTGTTTCAAAGGCTGGGCCTCCACCAGTACTAAATCAGACACCAACAATCACAATGAATTCATGCTGTTGCACATGAAGAAATACAGCTGTGCTTATATCAAAGTTTCAGCCCATTAACTTCTGTGTCCAGACTAAACAGTTCTTTCATTCTTCCTAGGGGCACGTGCTCCAGGGCTTGCACATTTGGGCTCCACTTTATTTGTAACAGGCAAGCAGAGATTTAAGCTTTTATTCACTTCAATTTGTTTACTTTCATACAGTGACTAATTGTCTTCACAGTCAGTCCTACTCTGTCCCATGACACCTCCATGCCTTAAGAGGCTACACCTTAGAAGCCTACCTGTTTGCTGAGGCATTGCTAAAGCCAGCCAGTTTGAAGAATAAAATTGTTTCATGACAGCTAACAAACAGTTTCATTCAGGATTCTAAATTAAAGACAGCACACATTTCTAGGTGGACAGTAATTTGAAAGCCCACTAAACACATAATTACAGTTCAGTAAGTGCTTCAAAAAGTTAAAAAGCGTTCCTCAGAAAGAAAGACTGATAACTTTTTGTCCTCATTTCCTTGAATGTAAAAAGAAATATATATATATATAAATACTGCAACAACAGGGGTCAGTAAACATTGCAGTACTCAAGGAGATGACCACAATGCTTCTTGGCCCTTCTCCTTTTAACCTGCTATGTGCCAGCTGTCTCATAACTTTTCTTGCCTGTCCCCACTCCTTTGGGGAGGCAGCACAGTAGACATTTTACACAGTACTTGATGCACTGTGCAGCTGTCTGCTGGCACCTCTGGTAAATACAATTAGTTGCTACACAGCAATGTAGCTATATCATAGTTAATGTAAGCAATAAATATGACAGAAGAACATCAGGTCTTTATTGACAGACACTCAGTAAGGGCACGTGTGGCTTTTGTACCAACTCCCTAGAACAGGAAGTTTTGTGTTACCCAGAGTAGGTACAGCCCACATCTACTCCATCCTCCTTGAAGCACATGAGCTGTATTTACAGTCAGGTCAGTGTGCAACATTAAAAATTATACTGTTAAATGACCTGAAGTAAATAATTTCCAGAAACTCAAAACAGAGCTCCCTTGGTTTCCCTCCCTCCAGCAGAAACAAACTGCTATCGAAAGCAGGATGCCTAAACACATCCTTCAGCTATCAGCACCTTCCTATCATTCCTCATCAAATAGAGCTCATCTCCAAACTACTCTGCTTTTAACACAATAAACTCTTTGGCTTTGTAGACGTTGTCTGTATCCATTTTCACAACTGCTGTTCATAATGTGATCCCTCCAGATGACATTTCTGTTGTGAAACAGAGGAAAGCTTTTAGCTGAATTAGTCTCTCTTCTCCATGAGCCAATAACTGCTGTACTACCCAGCTGTGTGCCTGCTTCCCAGTGACCTCACACGAGGACTTCCAAGGCTGGAATATGAAGAATATAAAGTGAAACTTCATTGCAAAACAGCTGATAGTTGCTATTTTTAGGAACAGAGGTTATACTAATCAGAACAAGTAATTGTAGAAGCATTGTATAGATGAAGACAATGCAAGTCCAGTGTCACCTTGTTCACATATCACTCAAAACCCCATGACAATGAAATGCTGCATCCTGCTGCCACAGGGCCCCTCAGTGACAAGTCTTCCAAGACCAAATATTTAAAACTGCTGAAGTTTCGCTGTACAGGGATTTCCTACAAGGACTGTCTTCCTGAATCCTAAAATCTTTTAACTCGAGCCAAAAAGTGCAGTTATGGGAAGGGCAGGAGAGGTATTCATTCCCAAAAAATAAAACACAAAGACAGGTTACTCTTAGTGCTGAATCCCCAGCACCACGACCCCTACTCAGACTTTAAGAAAACCCTACAAACAGTTTGCTGCCTGCTGTCCTCCCCTGTTCTTTATTTGGTGTTAAATCGTTATTCAGTCATCAACACTGCAGAGACCCAGGGAGAGTATTTGCACAGGAGGTCACTTTACAAGGTCACACAGAGGAGTCAGCACAGAGGGGGCACAGCTGGTGCTGCAGAGGAGCTGGGACAGCGCTGCTCCTGCTCTGCCCTCAGAGCTCACTCATCTCTGCTTGGGAACCCCCACTGCTTTCCACTGTACTCTGCTTAACATGAGCACCAAGACTATTCCAGGCTAGCAAGTAATAGGATTAAAGCAGTCTAATCCCAGATGTTACTTACAGTTTGTCAGACAAGGCACGAATTGGTCCCCAAAAGTACAGGAATGTCACTTGGACTCAAGACCCAGGACTAACCTGCATAAAGCTACACCAGAAGATGCCTAAAATCAAATATGATGCAAAGATGAGAGGCATAAAATTCCGAACTGCACCTCATCAAGAGGGAAACAAGCCCTCTAAAGGAAAGGCAGGAGCCCCTCAACATATTGGTCTATATAGGTGAAGTGAAAAATGCAAGGGCACCATTTAGGGCTGTTTTTATACAACAAACAAATGAGCAGCTTTGCTTCAGAAGTGTCTGGAAGCGGGCACACTCCCTATGCCAGCATCCTCATTCCTGTCCCTCAAGGTTTAAACTCGTGACAAGTCACATGCAAGCTTTCAGTGGTGACCTTGGGACAGAGCAAGAATAAACATAAGGATTTCTGTTGATAAAAGAAAAAACATCCTCAACACAAATGAGATTTAGGGTATCAAACAGTAGAGACAAAAAAGGATTTGACAGCACAAAGTACTCTGGAAACCAGCTCGAGATCCTGCTTCAAGCTGGGAGCTTAGACCAAATCCTCCTCTACTTCACTTGCCTGGCTCACCACAGGACAAACAAGCCACAAGTACGACAGTGCAGAATAACCAGACACAACTGAGGTGACACCACAAGAAGCACTAAACAAACTCTGCAACTACCAGGCCAGAGCAGTCATTTTTGGAAGGTTTCACAGCCACTCCAGTCTCAAGTGCTCAGGACAAACTGAGAACCAAAGGCTGTGCAGACAATACCAACAGGAAACACAACACTTCTGTAGGATTTTACAAACAGTTGTAAAACTTCTCTGCTGGCACCCTGAGCTAACAAACCCCACCTAGAGCAAGGTACTACACTCACACACCTTCCCATTAGGGTACAGAAGCATGAGGTTGTTATCTTAAACTATCAAGTTTATACCTTCTATCACTACTGAGCAAGTTAGAGAGCAGCATTAGTTCTCTAAGTATAAACCAGCCATAATTTCAGTTGGAACTGGATAATAAAAAGTTCCTGACTTCCTGGGAAAAATCTGCTCTCAAGCAACCTTATAATCAGACTCGATGAACAGTCTGCTGTTAAGAAGGAACATGAAATAGCTAAAGTGAGATACTGCTTTCAGTAACAAAAAAAACAAACCTTAACATCCTAGAAAGTAATTTCCTGGTTTATATGTATATTTTAAAGTAGAACCAAGTGGACTGTTACAGTATTTACCCATTTACAAATTTCAGCTGAAAATGGAAAACTATTCATCCCTGATTCTGCCAGGACTGAAGAGGAACAGTTTGGTTCTACACAAGAAGTGCATCAAAGGCTAAGTCCTACATTTCCCAGACTTGTTTATTCAGAGTAAACCATTTTCCATATTTTAAGAAAAAAAACCCTGAGTCTTTACTTCCACATGTGTGACCTCCTGCCTGTACACACCAAGGGGATTAGTTTAACTTCCAGAATGCACTCAGTCTCCTTTTTATAACAAACATTAAGCATGCAGACGTTTGATGCTGTGATTTGCTTCAATAAACATAGATTTTTGAGTCTGACGTTTCTGCTCTCTGATTTTACATCGGTACTGAGATGTTGTGAATAAAGCCTACAGCTGGATACAAATCTGCACTGTGAGAAAGTCAAAAGTACTCCAAGGAATAAGATAGCAGCAGAAAACCAACTCAAGTATGTTTTCTTTCTTAGCTTTAATGAAGCAAAACGTTTATTTTATCCAGCCATACACAAGCTCTCAAAAAAATTCCAGAGACCTTTCCTCAGATATAATCCTTTCCACGGTTTTTCTACACTGCAGTTAGTGTTCTATTCAGACACAATTCTTCTGGTGTTTGATTAATCTCCTTCCAAGTTCTGAACTGACCCTGATCACACATTCACAATATGCACATCATAAGATCCACCCTAAATGCAGCACAAGACATAAAAGTCTCCAAGAAGCCACTGTCAATATCAAAGAAAAAAAAAAAAACAAACAAAATCTGTTTCTCCAGAACAGCAGCCTTCCAGCCATGACTGCTAGAGCCAATACTTGTTAGAGAATCATGACCTTGGCTCCCATTATGTGCTACAGTCACTCCTTTAAATGAAACCTAGAGTACATTTTCAAATAAGGCTTAAAAGCAGAACTCGAGTCACCTAAGCAGTTTCACCAATATAGCTACACCAGCTAGTGCAGAAAATCACCAAGTCATTAAACCAAGCCTCAGTCTGGTATCAGACAGCAAATCCATCTATGTGAAAACTAAGCTTTAATTCCACAGCCAGGATGACTCTCCCTCCTCCTCCAGTCCATGCACAGAAGCAAACAACACTCAAGGACAAGCAGAAATCCCACTCTGCATCTCCATTTGTCAACACCACTGGAAACCAGCACTGGCTTCTTCCTGAACTGCACAGCAAGAGATGAACCAGAGTTACGTGAAAAGCCAGACAGGTAAGTTAAAAAAAATGGAAATGTGTTTATAAGCAGAAGACACTTCAGAAATTTTATTTATCCTGCAAGGAGGTAGTGGGAATTTTGATCAGTCAGAAAAAGTATGAAAAACAAGAATTTAAAAATGCATGTCCCTCCAGAATAACACTTTCAGAGCTAAAGTTGCTTCAAGTATGAAGGGGTCCATCAATGAGAAGAGCTTCCCAAAAATTACCACAAAATGTATGACTGTAACCAGAAGTGAGAATTTCTGTAGAATCCCAGAATGGTTTGGGTTGGAAGAAACCTTGCAGACCATTCAGTCCCAACCCCCTGCTATGGGTAGGGACATCTTCCACTAGACCAAGTTGATCCAAGACCTATCCTTTTATTCCACTTTTGAAAAAGGCTGAATTTAAGCAGACCTACAGCCTGTTTATTCAAGGATGTCCAACAGTCCACATTAAACAATGCTCACATAACTCACAGCAGCTTCTTTCAGCACTGAAGCCTCCAAATTAACCAATTCATTTAATTTAATGGTAGGCAGTGGAAAATTTACACGTAAAATGTTGACAGCAAATTCAAAGTGACTACTGTAACAACACTGAGGGACAGCCCTTACTGGTCAAATTTTAAAAAATGCATTAGATATTGCAAAATCCAGTAAGTCTGTACAACAAAGTTTTCCTCAGCTGAGAATGCACCAGGCTGCACCTCCTCACTAAGGAGTAGCAAATACCAAGAAAGCCTTTGGTTAATAAGGAATATTCCATTTACACGCACACAACCACCAGAAATCCCATCCAAAATTGCAATACAACAAAGCATTCAATGTCAGGTACCAATCTTTCACTGCTACAGAACTCGGCCACTGACTACAGTGACTACTCATGTCTCTGCTGTTCAATTTACATCATTTTAATCAAGTGGCTTTCCTGAGAAGTCACAGCTACCCCTCCCTATCGTGCAGTCCCAAAGGATTTAAGGGCACCAGGCCATTGACACCTGGCTCCAGTGACAGTCACCCCCTGCAGCCAGGGACCGGCTCCTTCACACATTTAGCAGAGCCAGGCTGGCTAGAATGACACTGCTGGAATAAAGCCTGCAGGGCACAATTCAAAGTTACAGGACAAAGGGGCCAGGACACGCATCTCAGAACATTAACAAGACACCAGAGAAGTCAAACAAAAGCTACTGACAAACGCAATAACAAACACCCTGACATTATTCAGGTACTCGGTACTGCATTCGGCATCTCCTCAACTCCCTCCAACCCCACGTTTCAAGAAATATATAATGAGCCATTACTTTGACAGGACTTCAAACAAAGCTGCTTTCTTTTTTTTCTTCAAAAAGAATTAGAATATGAATGTTTCTGCTTCACCAAGAAATCCAGAGTCTTTTGTGAGCAGATGATGCTACGAGCAGATGTACACAAGCAGATTCACAATAAAGCAGATGATCTCTTCTTTACCAGCCATCTTGACCTGTCTGGCTCGATTTACATAAACTGTTTCTATTCACTACAACATTGATTATGTAAACCTCGGCAAAATCTTAACCAAACACACGCTGCCACATCACTGCCAGCACAGACGTAGCACGGTGCTGGGAGAAGGTTATTAGAAATGTAGAAATGTGTTTGCTGCACCGACCGACACCAAACGCCTCGGGCTTTACTGGGGCTCACATTAAGGCGCAGACTGAGCAATCACAACTATTGCGAGACAATAAGGAACGTGCCCTGCTGGCAGAGCCACCTCCGGCCAAAAAAAAGCCTTCCCCTCCATTTACAGGTCAAGGTACAGCAAACACGCTTTAATACTCTGCTAAGACAGAGTGAGAGCAAAAGATAAAGGGAAAGTTTTGTCATCTTAAAAACAGGAGCTCAGCAGTTTGCCAGGTATGCCAATTCCTTTGTTCATCATCCTTTTCACCACCTAATTTAAAAGTCTCACAGTTCAAGACACAAGTTATTCATCAACATCACAATCAAGGCTTTAAAAAAAAAAAAAAAGAAACAACCCACACAGTGTCTCAAAACAGCTTTTTCCTTTTTTTTTTAAACTAGCTGAGAGGCTGTGCTATCAATTTTAATCAGGCAGTTGTAACAAGAGCTGCAACACTACGCTTCTGCTGGTCCCCAGGTCTCAGTTTCACTACAGGGAGGAGAGCAGATTTACATTGTTTTATTTAAATGAAACGCCAGATTACAAGATTTTAATACAAAACAGGTATTAAGTGTTTTTTTTAGCATACTGAACAGCTTAAGCTGCTCCAAGAGTTCCTAGTCACAAATGTTGAGTCACCAAAGAAAAGAGAAGGATGTTTGCATTATTTATGGAACTACAAACAACATTTAAGACCCCTCTGATAGGACACGCAGTAATCAACTCCTGAAGTGGCAAAGGGCTCTTTAAACAACAACCCTCGGTCTAAAAATTAAAAACTGCAGTTACTCAAGTCATGAGATTTCCTGGACTGCTTCCATCGCGTCTACCTAGCCCTAGAGCACATTGTGCGAGCAGTGCCAGCCCCATTGTTTGAGCGCAGCCACGGAGACACCGTGACCAGAGGGACCCAGCTCCCGTGTACAGACTTCTTGTCCCCGGCTGCACCGCAAGGACACGATCTGTTTGTATTTTCAGTACATCTCACACCTGCAAGGTGCAACATCAGTAGTTTTAGAGAGCGGCGCTGAAACTCAAACAGGACCTAAACGCAGCCATACACGTTTTATTTAGATTTTATTGGCGTGTTTCAACACACACAGTGAAGATCAAGAGCCCCAGCAGAACCGATAAGCCGAGATCAATGCGTCCCCGTATTAAAGGCAAAGCGCACCAGACTTTGCCAGGTTAAGATCAGAGCCAAAACATTTCATACTTCTGTACTTTCAACTGCTGCTAAAAATAGTGAAGCAACAGAAAGGAAAATGCTTCCAGCTGTGCACAAAGAGCCTCTGCAGCACAACATCAATTTATGCACTCTAATTTAATTAAAGATCCTGCATTATACTATGACTTTATTGTCAGAGACAGTGTTGCACAGCTGAGCTCACCCTCCATCGCCAAACTGAAACAGTAAGAACGTTTCTTTATTAAATTTAGTGTGATATGGGTATTTCTCACGAATCAAGGGACTTAAATTCAAGGATTTCAAGTACCAGCTACGCCACGCTCATGACAGCAGTTGTGTTTTATTCCACGGTAACTGCATCTTGACCCAGTCTCGTGACAGGAAACATTCAGCATCCCTTAAGGAAAAAAGGTGCACTACTGGATAGAGCACCCAGCCTGGACTGCTCTTTTTCAAACAGTTCTTCTGTAAAGGTAAACACGGCTCTTTAGGAAAGGATCAAAATAAAACAAAAGCCCCTGAGAAACCAGAGTAGGGTTTTCTACGACCTTGCAGCAAATATGTACCAGATTCTGGGGGAGGCTGAGTAACGCAGCGAGGCTGTGACTGTGCTGCTTGGCGGCTGCCTCCAAACCTCTCCGTTGTGTTTAGCACTGAAAAATTACTCCATTAACCATACGTTAGCACGTATTAAACTACCAAAATTAAGCATCTCTCCCGAGGTTCGCGAGGGCTCTCAGCAAGGCACGGCTTAGACGCTTCTCCCTCATCTTCCGCGGCGCTCAGCAGAGCGGCTGCGAGCTTTAACAGCAGGGCAACAGCGTAATGCCAAGCGGATTACTTTAAGATCCGTATCAAGCCGAGAAAATAAACATTTCCACGACGGATCTGAATATAAGTGCTTCACTCTCCTCCTCCTCCTCCTCCCGCTCCTCGTTCCAAAGTCATCTCCCTGCCATCTGCAAGAAGGACGCTGTCTCCCGGGGCCAGCGGCCGAGGGACGGGGCCCGCAGCGGGGTTTGTGAGCCATAACCCCGCACCAAGTTTCGTCCCCAGCCCCGCCGCGACCCCGATGCCCGAGAGCGGCCGGACCCCGCTCCGTCCGTCCGGCACCACCTCCATGCCTCCCTCCCTCGCTGCTCCTCTCGGGTCCCCGCTCCATCCCCGCCCGCTCCCCTCCGCCGCCGGGACCCCGCAACGGCCGCACCGCTCGCCCCGTCACGCACCGGGACTTCCCACCCTCCACTCCTCCGTCCCTCCCCGCTCCTCTCAGCCACCAGGACCCCCTATCCATCCTTCCTTGCTCCCCTCGGGCACCGGGATCCCCCCCCCGCCGTCTCCAGCGGCCGCGCCGCGCACTCGGCCGGCGGGAAGGCGCCAAGCTCCACGCGCCCCCTCGCGCCCCCCTCCAGCTCCGAGCGCTCCCCCGTAGCGCGGAGCCGCGACCGGCGCTGAGCCGGAGGCTGGGAGAGGGCAGCCCCCGCCGCTCCGGGACCGCCGCGCTTCTTCCCCCCTCCCCGGAGCCCCTGCCCAGCGCTCACCCCAGCACCACCAGCTCCCCGTACTTGACGGGCTCCTTGTTCAGCGCGCACAGCTCCTCCTGGCTGGGGGAAAACATGGGGCCGCCGCTGTGATAGCACCGGCCGCCCCCGTCCCAGCCGCCGCCGTGGAGGGAGCGTCCCGAGCGGGCTCCGCTCCGCTCTGCGCCGCTGGCCACCGGCAACGGCCACTACACCGCGGGGGGCGCAGGGGGCGGAGCCACCGGGGGGACGGACCAACCCACCGCGCCGGGGGGGGCGGGAGGAGCGAAACGGCACCATCCCCCCCCGCCGGGCTGCGAGTGGCCCCGCCCTCCCCGCGCCCATTAACTGTCGGCAACGGGGCGGGGCTGAGCGCGGGTGCGCTCCGCCCCCTCCCGCGCGCCGCGCCCCCCCCCGGCACGGGCAGCAGTGGTACGGCCCGGCCGTGTTATGTAAACATAGAGTAAAGGGGACCCGGCCGCTCTTAAAGGGACCACGCACAAGCGGCTCGGGGGCCGGGGTCACCGAGGGTTCCCGAGCGGGGGGCTCTGGGTCACCTCACCTGGGTTCCTTATCACCTGTGGGGCTCCAGATCCCCTCCTGCCCCGGGGCGTGCCCAGATGCACGGGGTGTCTCTAGGTTTGGGTCACTGCGGGGCTGCGTCTCCTCCTCTGCGGGATGGGGGTTCCGAACCAGCTCGCCGTGGCTATGGAGGTCTGTGGGGAGCTCCCGGGTCAGCTCCTGCCCCAGAGGGAAGGGCTCGGCCACCAGCCAGCCCTACACCTTCCCCGGGGTGTCAGCAATGGGGCCACCATCACACCGTGCCCTTGTGGTGCTCTCCTGTCCCATCTCCTGTCTCCCATGCCTGGAGCCGGCAGGAGCCCACAGTGCAGCCTCTTCTGTCCTGTCTTCTTCTGAGGGGACAGAAATGCCCTCACCCCTTTGTTCTTCTGTGGTCCTTCAGGTCCTTCCCAACCCAACTCATTCTGTGACTTCTAAGGATTTTTTTTCTGCCTCAGCATCTCCTCCACCACCATCCCCTTCTCTCCTCCTTTGCCCTCTGCACTCGACTAAAGCCAAAAGCAACAAAGATCGGCTTGATGTTAATCCATGTTGAGGACAGAAATTCTCGCTAGCTCATTAATATTTGAGGTTTCCAACCCATTATCAAAGACAAAAGCAATGGGAGCATCCACCTTTGCTGAAGAGCATCCCTGGGGCCGGCACAGTCACGCTCGGGATGCAGCTCCTCCCTCCGAAAGCTTTCCCTCTGCCAGAAATTGTATTTAGCTATTAATTTTACTGGTAATATTATTTTTCTGTCGTTCTGGTGAAGAGGTGAAATGGAAAAACACAACCAATCTCGAAGGGCTGCAAAATGGAGATCTTCCCAGGGGCCGTGTGAAGAAGACAAGATTTTATTGAAGACAGGGAGCTGAATTATTACAGATTTATCTTCTTTATTGCTCTAACAAAATAGAAAAGAAAGCCGGGCCGTAAGTCACTGTCAAAGGAAACAAATACATTCCCAAAAACAGTGTGGAAAACAAAGCTCCCAGAGGCATCCTCTTCAACTTCTGCATTTCTCTCCTGAAATCAAGACCTTCGCAGCAGCCTGGCTTTCACATGACATTAACAAACTCCAATACTCTTCCAAAAAATGCTCCTGAGTAGCTCAGCTCAGATGGGCTTCCACAAACCAGTGATGTGTCTAGACTTAGAGTAAAAAAAATCAGCATCCTTCATTCATAAGTGCAACCAGCAAAGGGAAATAGAAATTTGCGAGAGCTAAAGTTGGGTGTTCATGCAAATTTCTGTTCAAAGTTTAAACTTTTCCCCCTGAATTTCGTTTTAAACCCCGAAAATTTTAATTAGACAGAAATATCCCTGTCTTGAGCACTTGCTATGAATGTGCCCTTGAACAAATCCTTCTTTCTGCTTTCAAGAAGGTAATATGCTGATTATATTATAAAGCATTGACAGTTCTCTCCTATATTTGTATTCTTCTTCTCCATTCTCACTCTCTCTCTCTTTCTTTCTCCACATAGATATATAATATATATATCTATACATACAAACACAGCAATGTGTATATTTGTGTATCCACCTATCTGTATATAGCGTGGATATACCTTAGGAACTGCCTATCCTTCTACCTGACTGTAGTGGTAGATGTTTGTTTGAACTCAGATGATAATATCCCACTGCTTTTACACAACAGAAAACTGAAACTGTTATTTGCACTGAAAGCAATACACTCCAAAAGAGCTGGTGGTCATGGCTAAATATGAATCTTACTTTTGCTGTAGATTTGATGGTTGTCTTATATTTAAGATATTTTTACTGTTCCCACCTGGGGATGGAGGGATGAGGAAGGACCTTGGAGGTCTGATTTTGCCCCCTTTTTCCACTTCCTCATTTTCTAGCACTGCTCTTTTTGGAAAACAGGTGGAACTTGGGCAGCTCTACACCCTTTTCCCAAACCTGCACGTTTTTTTCCTGGCACACAAACCAGTGCATTTGCTGTCCTTAAACACAGAAGTGACTCCCACTCCATAACTACAGAAAATGCACTGGTTTGCACTGCTGAAAGAAGTTATTAAATACAGAAAATGCTCTTCTTGGCATTGCTGAAAAATGAATGTGCAGGGAAAAAAGATCCCATTGGGATTCACAGGGGAATATTTACATCAGTGGTGTTCACAGGAGGTGGATGAGCTGTGCTGGGGTGAGGGGAACTCACCTGCCATGGAGCTGTGGTGGGAGAATGTGACATAAACCCTGAGCTTGGGCTGATCCATTACTTTTTTCCTTGGAAATGTGCTTCATCTGTCCAGTCTCTTCATTCTGCCCACAGGGTGTTTTAGGCTGAGGGAAGATCAGCCCCACAAGGTGTTCTGAGGGCTGCTGAGTCTTTTCTTGCCTAATTTTAGGTTTTCTCATTTCAATTCCCAAGGACCACTAGCTGCCAGCACTGGAAACCTGCTTAGAATTGTTTAATATTTAAAATTTCTATGTTTTGGCTAATGAAGCAGAGCCAGGAGGAGGCAGCAGCTCTGTCACACATTACACAGCTCCCTGTCCCACACAGATCCCAGCCTCTCTATTTCTCCCAGCTCCAAAAAAACTTTGCAACTGGTACGAGCAACACTTGGCTGGCATTTCTCCCCAAGCCCATTGAAATAATTGAAAAATAAACTCACAGCTGCACTCTGCTACTTCTCAATTCAAAACATCTTTCCTTTTCTGATTTGGGATGTCTCAGGGTGGCTTTTCAGGGTGGCAAAGGGAGGTTTTTTTGTTTTCCAACCATAAAAACCTAAAACTGGGAGTCACAGGTAACTTGGAGCTCCTTCTAGGCTGTATCAACACTGAAAGAGGGATTTTGCTCCCAGGTTTAGCACGAGCAGCTGCTTGGCTGGATGGAGGAATATCCAGCCAAGCCAGGCAAGCATTAAAAATCAATGTTTGAAAAAAAATCCCAAACATGAAGAAATAGTACATGCCCATTTATTTTTAAAATGCAATAAAAAGTTATTTTAAATGCAGGAAGATTAATAATGCTCTAATTCAGCAAAGTACTTCCAGATGTGCTGGACTCTGAGTGTACTTCAGTGCTTTTATGAATCAGGGCTTAGGGAATGGGCTTCCAAAGTACTGAAAGAGGTTTTTAAAGTAAAAGAGGGGAGATTTAGATGGGATATTGGGAAGGAATTCTTCCCTGTGAGGGTGGTGAGGCCCTGGCACAGGGTGCCCAGAGAAGCTGTGGCTGTCCCTGGATCCCTGGAAGTGTTCAGGCCAGGTTGGACAGGGCTTGGAGCAGCCTGGGACAGTGGAAGGTGTCCCTGTCATGGCAGGGGCTGGAATGAGATGGGATTTAAGGTTCTTTCCAACCCAAACCATCCTGGGATCCTCTGAGTCTAAAGAGCCCCTGAACCACACCTGCACCTCACACTGCTCATGGAACTCCTGGCACTTGTGGTCAGAGCACAAACAGGGATCAAGGTTTCCATTCCTATTCCATTGTCACTGTTCATGGAGAGGTTTCCAGGACTGGGATCAGGTTTATGTTCAGCCATCAGTGGGGATGGTTGGAGCTGGGAAAATTAAACTCTGGAGTCACAACAGCCTGGATTTAGTGCTCCAGGGAGGAGAATAAACCCCAAGAAAGAAGAAAAACTCTCTCAGCTCTAAGGTTAGGATCAAACAGATATCACCTGGGTGGGTGATACCTTTCAGGCTGGAAAGTCTCCAGCTGGCAGGTGAGTGAGGCTCTCAAGCAGCCACCAAGTAGAAATAGCAGGAGAAAGAGCAGCAGATGTTTTAAAAATAGATTTCATAAATAAATTACAGGAAAAATAAGATGCAATACCAAGATGAGCATGTTTGGGGAAACCTCTGAGTCCATGTTTCAGGGGTTCAGTGCCTCACTTAGGTCAGGCTAAAATAGATTTCCTTTTCCTTACTCCATTTGAGAATCTCTCCTATTGTCCTAATTTTCCACCACAGCATGTAATGGTCTTGATTCATAATGCCACCTAAAATTTAGAGGGGAGAATTGCATTAAAACATAAGTGGAAGAGCTAAAAGGATAAAATACATTCAAATACCCTGGCAGCAGCTTAAAGATATGGTACAGGCTCCAGCTTAATATGTAACACTCCTTAATAAAGACCCTAAAGGAATTTTTAAAAGCAAAGAAGTTAAGTAGCAGAGTGGGGAAGGCTATTAGGAACAAAAAAGATAGCTGTCAAAAATGAGGGAAATGGAATATAGCACAAATATAAAACCACAGCAAGGCAAGTGCAGAAGATATTTCAAAGCAGTTTACCAGAGGCATAAAAATGCTCATAAAAACATAGCAGAGACTGAAAGTCAACCAGGGACTCACTGGGACCAGCAAGCAGTGAAAGTGAGAAGTTTGGGGTGAAATAAAACACTGGTGGGTCGAGTAAATGAGCTCCCCATATGTGTGGGCTTGAGACTCCCACAGAAAAACCCTCCTTTTCTGCAGTGGCTCTGATGAGCTTCTTAAATATAAGTATCACCAAGAAAATTTTGGAATAAAGAGATAAATTGACAGAGAAGCAAATTTCCAGAGTGAGATGTCACTGGCCCAAGACTTGGAAAGAGATTCAAATACAATTATATTAACAATTTTATTTATAATTATATTCTGTAAAATATTGTATCCATATATTATTATATATTTGCTTTTGTACAGTTCTGTGAAGGATTGCACTTGGCTGCAGGATGAGAAGTAACAAACTTGCCACTGAAGAAGCAAGTTTAAGAACTTAAGGAGTTGAAGTCTGACCTGAACTACAAAAATGAAAATACAATGGAGTTCAGGTAAATATGGATACCTGGGATGCACTGGGAAGATCTGATACACCAGGGAAAGGGCAATAGGAAGTTTTTGCAGAAAGAAGTCAAAGTTTATAACACATTCACACCCCTTAAAGCAGTCAATGAATGTGTTGGAGGAGGTGATTGCATGTGTATCACATATCTGGGGTTCAGCAAAGCTTTGGCACCACAAGAGCTGTCAAAGAGATAAAAGTTGCTTGAGATAAAGAAAAGGCTGCATGGATTAGCAGCTGAGACAAGAGAAACCAAAGGCTGGAAATCAGTTTTCATTTTCACAGTGGGGAGAGGTTATTGCTGGGATTTTGTGGTATCGTGGGGCCCTGGCCAGGCTGCTGACTTCTAATGGGAAAGTTTGCTGACAAGCCAAAAAAATTTTAAGCTGACTGCAAGGAGTTCTAGAAGAACCCAGCAAAAAAATGCCCAAGTAAAGCAGATACAAGATGACCTTAGCCATATCTGTCTAATGGCTGGCTCTAATTGAGCTATTGTCATTCCAGAAAGGCATCCCCAGATGTTACAGGTCCTTCTCTTGAAAGAGAATGATCTAAGTCTAAAACACAAAATGTGCCCATGTGGTTCTGTAGGTCTTTTACAGCAACGTGGGTTATTCCAGAGGGATGTTCTGAGTCCCTTTTCCTGTGCCCCACAGCCCACCCCCTTTCCTGGAACACCAGCTCTGTGCACTCACTTTGCAGCTCGATTCCTGAAGGATTTGTGTTAGCTAAGGGGGAATAAAAATAAACAGCTTTTGTGTGTGTCTGCCAAAATCAGAACACTGGCATCCCAAATCTCAGTGTTGCCTTTATTGCATTTTTCCCAGGAGGATTCAGGTCCAGCCACAGCTCCAACTCCTGCTGAGGACCTTACAGCCCAGAGCCAAGTCCCCTCTCAAATCACCACATCCCTCTATCCTATCCCAGTTGCTGTTTTGGGAATGGACTTTTGCTCTTCAAGATGTCACCCTTTTTCCTTTTAAATTTTGGCTCCATTGCAAAGTTAACATGAATACAGTGGTGGGATGCAAAAGATGGGCAGTTTCCCTGTAATTTACTTGTACCTAATTTAGGGGAAATTCTCCTACTCTGACCTTTATTCCAGCAAACAAAGCTGGTGAATATGGATCCCAGGGCTTGGACCACATCATCCTCCTGCAGGAGCCACCCCTGGCAATGATGGTCCCCATTCCCCAGGGGAGCAGCTTCCAGAGCAGATGGCTGGGTCCCCATCCACAAAGAGAAATTCAGCCATCCCATAAATCAAACAGACTTCCCCCAGTCAGACATAATGAGAACACCCAAATCATTGTAGGATACCAGTTAGGAGAGGAGCTCTGCTTTCCAAGCACTGGAGCTCTGGCAAAGCACAGATCTGTGGTGTCAGCCTGGCTCTGGTGTGAAAGGCTCCTTTGGTGAGGGTTTGTCATCCAATTGCACTGATCCTTGAAAACCCTCTCTAGCTGCTGGTCTCAAACAACCAACTTTTATCAGCCAATAAATTCACTTTTCAGGGGATGCTCGAGGAGTTTCAGAATGGTGGGAGCCATCAGTACCAGCACCGTGAACCTCAGACACAAAACTTCCCCAGTCTGCAGGTGCCAAAATATTTCACCCACCAGCAACACATGAACATCCACAAAAACACTTTAAAATCAAACATCACCTTCACGTATGTCTGCTGTGGAGAATGAAATGCATTTTAGAAATGATTGCATATTAGCAATGAGAGGTGTTCCCTAGGCTCCCGTTCAGCCAGCAGATAATCAGCAGGTTACAGAAACTTCCCCCACACCTCCAGTGTGATCCAGGCAGGATTCAGCTCCACAGCCAAAAGCACTCAGCCCGTGGGAGCCCATCCCCTTGTCTCCCCCAAATTCCTCATCACTGCCTTTGGCAATCTTTGCAGCACTGATTTTGGAAGAGAAGGAAAACGCTCAGGGGCTTGGTGGGATGGAAAGGACTGTGGGATCTTGGTGGGACCTCGTGTTCTTTGAGGAAGGTTTGGTGGTGGAGCACTGAACAGGTTGGCCAAAGAGGTGGTGGGTGACCATCACTGAAAATATTCAAGGCAAAGGCTGGACAGGGCTCTGAGCAACCTGCTCTGGTTGAAGATGTCACTCCTCATTGCAGGTGGCTTAAGACAAGATGATGTTTAAGCATCCCTTCCAGCCCAAACCACTCTGAGAGTCCATTCTGTGGTTAACAACAACTTGGGAGTTCTGTCTTCGTGGGCAGCAAGATCTGGCAATTCATCATTTTCTCCTCGACGTCTTGTTAGGGTAAAGAGATGCCAGGTCATACCTGAATATGTTATAAAAGCAGCATTTGGCCTCCAAAGTGTATACACCAGTAAAGCCTTATAGCTCCCTCCCAGCATCTGACATTCTTTTCACTGCTATAATTTACTGAGTGCATTGCCAGGTGCCCCTGGCAGGCTTCCAGGCTGCCTTCAGCCAGCCAGTGCATAAACTCAGGGGGAAGAAATAATAATTAAAAAAAAAAAGGCTGCTGCAGCCCCCAAAATCCTTGAAATCTGAGCAAGAGGGGAAAAAAAAAAAAAAAAAAAAAAAAAAAAAGAAAAAAACCACAACAAACACACCACCAAAAAGCAGCGACCACCATCGGCGCGCAGATGTCAGGAGGATGTGGCAGAAGGAGCGACATCCTGCAGCATCCTGCAAAATCAACGTGCGGCGGCAGCTCCCAAAATCCGGAGCGCTGCCTTCCTGCCGGCTGTGGGAGCTTGGGCTGCAAGATTATAGATGGTCACTTCTCCTCCGTCTGGGTAATTAGTAAGTCATTATCTTTACAAGCTGAAAAGCTCGCTATTGTCGGGAGCGGCCGGGATTCCGGTCGAGTTGTCTTTATGATGGGCTCTTTAGGAGATGGACGGCGGGAACGGTGCTCCACAGCAATCAGGTAATGGCTGAGAAACACAGCCCTGGTGGGCCCCTGATTGCTGCTGGAATCGTTAGGAGATGGAGATGCCTTGTACCTCATCAGATAATGCCTTTCCTTAACAAAGGAGCCGAGTTATCACGGGAGAGGCTGAGAGCTCCTCGCCTTTTGGGCAGGGAAAAGGCACTCGCGTGGCTGAGATTTACCAGATCTGTTAAAGAGGGGAAGATTTTGTATGGAAACACCAGGAGAATCCGTGAAAAGCGTGTGTGACATTTTTTGGTACAGAAAGAGCGAGCACACGTACCTGCTGTTGCCATTAAGAGACAGAAGATGAATGAGGAAAGCCTTTGAGCTGAAAGAAAATCAACATGAATTCATTGCTAAGGGTTAGCAATCATATACAGAGAGTACATCCAACCCCAGCAACAGAAAATACATTACTGTAGGAATCAAAAGAACAGGAAACCACTTGCTAATAAAAATCGCCATCTGCCTTCTGGAATGAAGGAGTCCTCGGATGTTTTAGTCAAATCCAGGCATCCAGGAAAGCAAAAGCAACCTTATAAATCCAAATCTGGTGGTGGCAAAATCACAGGGTTGTGGGATGGCTTGAGTTGGAGGGGACCTTAAATCCCATCCAGTTCCAACCCTCTGCCATGGACAGGGACATTTTCCACTAGCCCAGGTTGCTTCAATCCCCATCCAGCCTGGCCTTGCCCCAAAAGTTTTCACAAGATTCATTTTATGCATTATTTTATTTGTTTTGCGTTTCGTTTGTCTGGTTTTGGGGAAGAGATGGGAACAGAGTCATAGGAAGCCTCCTCATCCAAGAACTGACCCAACCTGCAACTCATTAGGGAGGCCCTGCACAGCCAAACCCTCTGCTCTGGTCCCATCTGCAGCAGCCAAAGCCTCGGTGACCTCAACCTCCCCACCTGGGATCCCCAACCCTTATAAATCTTATAAATCTTTACGTTTGAGACGCAGGGAGATCGATAATTCCAGGATGCAAATGGAGCATATGGAGACTATAGCAGGCAGCACAAAGGCAGAAGCCACGGGCCATTTCCATGATCAGAAAGAGAAAGAGCTGCTAATTATGCAAAGGTCATTGACTGAGCATGGTGCTACATTTAAATATTTCAGCGTGTCTGTGCCTGGATGCTCTCACGAATGTGTTCATGTGGGTAAATGCTCCTCTGTTTTGGGGAAGATAAGGAAACACAGAAAAAGTGCAGATGTCTCTGTTTCGTGCCACATGAGAGCATTAAAGCAGACTGAAGCGTCCTGAGGGCTTTGGGTTTCTTGTTTTTTTTTTTCTTCTCTCCCTGTAGTTAGCTATTCATGCTTTGACTCCTGGTTACTCCACACAGTTTCCAGCGCGAAGTCAAGATAAACATTTCTACCTCCCAAAATTCGCGTCGTCCCTGTGCCTCTCTGACGGATGCAGCGATGGCAGCTGCTTTTTTTTTTTTTTTTTTTATTTTCTGTATTTTTTGCTGCGGGGTGTCGCCTCCACCCCAGCCACCCTGTCACCTCCTCTATGCCCACAGGGCATGGCTGGCACGGGCAAGGAGAAGGAGACAAAGTTTGACTTTTATTCTTTCCCCTCCTCCTCTTTGCAAATGTGTAACAGTGAGAAGGGACATTGTCCGCAGGTCCGTGGGAAGCACAAAGCCATGGCTGTGCTGACCTCCTTATAAAAATTCAAGCCTGTCCTCATTTTTCCTGGAGGTTTTGGTGGTTTGCACACACGTACCTTTGTCCTCCCCCCAGCCCCTGCACTGACCAGTCCAGCAGCCTCCAGTGCAGCCCAGCCCTGCTGCCCACACCAGCAAATCCTCACAGAACCAGCCAAAACTCCAACAATCAGGGAGAAATTTTGAAAAAAAACAAACCTGCTTTTATTTCCAGTGATGCTGCCAGTTCAGTTCAGGGAAGCTCAGCTGCCAGTGCTGACAGCTCAGCTCTTCCCAAAATCAAGCCCTTGAAGGGCTGGTCTCTCATCACTGCAAGCACAGGGAAGGGTGGAATGCTGGGTGTGTAATTTGGAGATTTTCACTTAAATAGATTTTCTGTGATCACTGAGGTCCCTGGCTGGAGTCTGTGAATTTTAAAAAGGATTAATGCTATAGGAGCCTTCATCCAGATGCCCCCTAAAGAGGTTTTGACCTGGCTGTGTGCTGAGTATTTTGCCCTCCTAAACTTACCACTTCAAATCCCTTTTGCTCTCCCATTTCCAACCCTATTGTTTGGGGGTTTTGCCCCCTTTCAGGCATTTAAATATTGAGCTCACTACTGGTATTAAAAGTTGTTTAGAAGTTGTTGATTTAACAACCTCACACATATATTTTTATATATTTTTATATCTATATAAAGTATTATATATTCTTATTTTTATTGTGATGTTTGTACATTATATTTATGCCTAGAGGATGGATGCACACAGTTACACAGGGGAATTCCTGTTCATGGGGTAGACTGAGCTTCACCCTGGGATGTGCACAAAGGGTCCTCACCTCTCCTTGCCTCCTGGCAGCATTTTTGGATTGATGCAGGGTCCTTCTGCTCTGCTCCTCTCTGAAAACTTGGGATTGAAGCAGTATTTGGGAGTTACACCATTGGTAAACACGTGGGATAAGCTGGGTTTCTTCCCTTGGCCACAAGCAGGATTAAGGCCAAAGAGCTGCTTCCTGCCAAAAACAGGGAGAATAATCCTGTCATAAGCCATTAATATGGAGCTGTATTGGCACTTGGCAGCAAACCACCAGACCCACAAAGTTGTGTTTAATTTGCTGTTAGAGGACAGGCCGAGTCTTCTTCACTCAATTATACCAAGACAACATTTCAGCAGCAAGCCCTGGAAACAGGCCACCCCTCAGCTCCCCATGGCTCCACATCTCCATCCCAGCATCACTGGCATTGCCCATCCATTGCTGCCCTCATGGAAACTCCAAGAGCTCCTGTTTGCTGGGATGGTCTTTGAGCAATAATAAATCCCAGGTTTTTCTGTTCACCCTGATGCTGCTGTGGGAAGCAGAAGGTGTTTTGTCCCCCCAAGAGCCAACTCAGCCCTGGCACTCATCTCACTTAGGCCCCACACATATGGCAGAGTAGCAAGAACAAGCAGAAACCACCCCATTCCCCCCAGTAATAAAAGCCAGGTTGGATTTTTTTACTTTCCACATGGTTTGTTCTCACTCCTCCCATCCCAGCCCACGGATCCCCATGCAAGCCAGGCTCCCTGATAGTGCTGAGCTGTGCCTGGTGACTTCCTGCCTTCCCTGGCTTCCCATCGGACACAAAGCCTTCCCCCAGCATCCAGGATGTTGTTTTCTATTTTTACTCGAATCCTTTTAACTTTTTTGACATTTTTAAGGCAGCAGCCTGGAGGAAATAGATTATCCTGCTGGTGGTACTGCGTAGTTCCAGTCCTTGGTTAAGAAGATAAAATTTCTTCTCAGGGTTCATCACATTCCTGAACTGTTCATGACTCCTAAGTCACAAAACAGCAAATAAAATGCCCGTGAGCTTTTGTTCCATAAAATTTTATGATTAGTCATCATATCCTTCATGTGGATGGGGGACAACAAGCAAGGAATGTCCCTTGTTTTAATACAGACAGCCTGGGAGACAACTGCAGCCTTTTATCTCAGCTCCTGGGATGTCTCTTGCCTTCCTCAAGTCCCATCTGAGTCTGGAAGCTGTTCAGGTGTCCTGACATTGTGTGGGGATATGAAAAGTGGGGCAAAATGATTTGCTGAGGGTCTTTCACAAACTGCAGTCTCCACTACAGGGACCACTGCTGATAATTTATCACAGAGTCACAGAATGGTTTGGGCTGTAAAGGACATTAAAGATCAAATCATTCCACCCCCTGCCATGGGCAGGGACACCTTCCACTATCCCGGGTTCCTCCATGCCCCATCCAACCTGGCCTGGAACACTTCCAGGGTTGGAGCATTCCCTGTTTCTCCGGGGAATTTGTTCCATCACTGTCCTCACTCACGCGGAATCAGAGTTTGATATTTCCTTCTTTTGGTTCCGTAACTGCAGGGGCAAATCCTGCTTTTAATTTTGGCCTGTATTTTTTTGCCAAACAAACTTGCTGCAAGGTCTCACATCTCCTTTGTTTCCAGCACCTGGAGATGTGCAGAACAACCACCGCCTTAGGAATATTTTGAAGCAACAAGAGGAGAAACTCCAGAGCGGCTCCAGGGAGAACGCTCCCACGTTCCTGAGATTCCTCTTCCAACGCTCTCAGACAGACTCTCAGTTTTATTTGCAAAAACTGGGAATGCTTCCAAATCCCAGCCTGTAAAGCCTTTCACAAAAAAATAAAAAATTAAATAAATAACAAACCAGCAGAGGAAAACCACGCTTGCCCCCACTGTGGAGCAGGAGACCCTTGCAAGCAGCAAAGCCCCTGCAGACGTGCCCCTGTGAAGGACAGCGTGCTGTGAGTGTTCACCACTGATCTGTTCTTCCCAGGAAGCATGCAGGGCCCAGGATTTCAATTTGCAAGCACAGATCTGGGTTCTGTCTCCAAGGATAACTTGCTCTTCATCTGCAGGAAAAATTCAAGGCGGGAATAAACAAGGTTTGCTGAGAGCCCTGACAGAGCAGGGTCCCTTGGCAGAGCTCTTGGACAATTTCTTCTTGTGTTGGTGCCCCCGACGTGGAACAGCTGCTGAATCCTCTGCACTTGCATGACAGACCCTTGGATTTGCCTCTATCTTTCCAGCAAGTGGAAGAAACAATATAGAAAAGGAGGATGTTTCTGCTTGTCGAGGGTAGGACACAGGTAACTCCTCACACTTGCAGCCAAGCCAGCTGGGCAAGCACAGGTGTGATGCCAACACTTGGACTGATGTGAGCAGCAGTGGAGAAACCCCTTTCAGAGGTGTAAATTTGCCACGTGGGCTCAGGGTTTTGTGGCAGAGGTTTGACTTTTTGCTCTTTATTTTCCCACTGGAGCTCAGAAAAAACATCGACCTTGTGCATGCAGTTTCCCTTCTCTCTGTCTTGGTCAGTTACTGCCAGTGACACCAACAGAAGAGGGGAAAAAAAGCTGGAACAATATATATTACATTGTTTTAACCTCATTTTGCACATCCTGAGCGCTCATTCTGCTGGTCAGGGAGACAAATGAGCTCTGCCTTTTCAGATCTGATCTCCAGCTTGCTGCAGCCTTTCCTGGAGCTGCAAGGGGTGACAACTCCCCATCCAAAGGAAGGCAGATGGGTGGCACCACCATCTGTTTTTAAGGACAGGCTGATCTCAGAGGAGCTGAGACAGAACCAGAGGCACCCGGGTCTGTCTGCTGAGCTGAGCAGCCTCACCACTAAAAGCAATTAGTGTTTGTGCAGAGAGGTCTGACAGACCCTGTTCTGCAAATGCTGAAGTGTTGACACTTCCCAGCAAGGTGCACCTTGTGTTACTGGCAAAGAGGAAACCACTCTGTTAGATTTGCAGGGTTTTCCTGCTACATTTTCCCGTTGCTCTAACTCAGGAGCAGCCCAGTGCTGATGTCCATGCTCAGATCTGCAATCACAGAATTATGGAATGGTTTGGGCTGGGAGAGACCTTAAAGATCATCCAGTTCCATCCCCCATTCCTGGAGAATGCACTTGTGCCTCGCAGCTATCAGGCTGCACAAACATGTGGAGTCTGGAAAACGGAATCTGCAAAGAAATAATTCTGCTTGTAGACTCCTATTTTATGTATTTCTGCTTCCTTCCTTCTTCTCTCCCCCGCTTCCTCCTCTCCCTCCCCAATTCCATTTACATCTAAATGGGGTCTTTGTTTTTTCTGAGTTCATATTTAGTCACTGGTTCCCGTTCAAGGCTCCCAGCTCAGTTTCTCAGAGCAGAGGCATTCCCAGGGGAGAGCAAGGTCTGAGCAGGACGTGGATCCGGTGCCACACAGCTCCTCCAGGTATTCACAGCCCACACTGGAAATGGCTTTTACATATGGATTTGTAACTGAGTGATACAAACCTGTTTATTACCAGCACACTGACATAAATAGCACATCCCATATCACAGAATCATTTAGGTTGGAAAAGACCTCTGAAGTCATCGAGTCCAACCTGTGACTGTCACTACCTTGTCACCCAGATCAGAGCACTGAATGTCACATCCAGTAGCTCCTTGGACATCTCCAGGGATGGGGACTCCACCACCTCCCCAGGCACTCCATTCCAATGCTTAACAACCCTTTCCACGAGGAAATTCCTCCAGATTTGGTGCAACAGCAATCCAGGATTGAGCCCACTTTAGAGGTGATTTTATCTGATGTCACCATCAGACTGAAAGTTCGCACAACTTGAGTTAAAGAAACACCTCCCAAAGACCCTGCTCAAACAAGGGTGTATTTCCAGATAATCATTTCAAATCCTCCCAGAGACTTGCATCAACTCCAGGAACAGACAAGGGAAACTGTCCATTAAGGGATTGATTTCCACTGAGGTATCAGCTCCTCTTTGTTCAACTCCTGTCAGTTCAGCTGATGGTGCTCTGTTGATTTACAAGGCTCCAGCGTTCCTCATCATCACTTTTTCTTGCCTTTTGCACTGAAGCTACAAGAATATATGTTTGCTTCTAGGCTTGTCTATATGCAGTAGTATTATGGTCTTATCTGCCAGCTGAGCTACACCAGCTGGAACCCAAAGCTTGTTGTTATTTCAATATAAGACCCTGTTACATCATATCCTCTAAACTGGATTTAATTTCTGTTTGTAAATAAGCAGATACTTTAAGCAGGCAAAAAAGAGATATTTATAGGCTTAAGTAAAGCATCTGCTTAGACTGACACTGAAATAAATACAGGTGGGGTTACAACCTATAAACACAGCAGTTTTTCTAACCAGGGACTGTAAGGTGAGACCTCAGACTGATTCCATCCCATCTAATTCACACAGCTGCACTTTGGGGTTTGTTTTGTTTGCTCCAAGCGTTTCCTGCTTTTGCTCAAGTCAGCTGGGAATGGGACTTGGCTGTACAGGAGGATCTGACTTCCCATGGAGCAGCAATGGTTGAAAATCCCAGGATGCAGAGTTGGGTGCAGCTCTCAGGTGAAGATAAGAAGGTATCAGTCACCACCTGACTGCCTTGCCTGCATGGCTTGGCAGAATTGTCTGTATCTTATGCCAAGAACTTCCAAGAAAACAGAAATTCTGGAGAGTTTATGCAGAAAAACAGATTCATCTTTGGTATGGGAGCACCAAGAGAAAAGCAGGAATGAGCTTGAGGGGAGAAAGGGAGGGGAAAACACACAAGGAGCTGTTGGGTGCACAGTGGAGGGCAAAGAGCTCAGGGGGGGTTTGTGAGGATTTACAATCATGGAGTGGGCTGGGCTGGGAGAGACCTTTAAAGATCACCCAGCTCCAACCAGTCCCAATACCATCCCTTGAGGGTCACCACTGGATGGTCCCCACTGGGGCACTGAGGCATTGACTACAACACTTTGACATGATGATCTGGGTGATTCCTTCTCTTAGGGAAAGGCAGAATTTGTGCTTGTCTCAGAGACAAGGTGTGAGCAAAGAGGAGGGACCCATGGTCAGAGCTCTTGCTGAAATAGCTGGTGGAAAGAGAGTTTTCCAGGCATGTTTTCACTGTCATTCCCCAGCCACTCCAGAGGCACAGACCCCCACCAGGTCCTGCTTCCCTCTGTGGGCCCCCTCTCTGGTGGCCAATGCCAGCAGAGCAATGCTCTCTTCTCCCTATTTTCAGCATGTCTACATTGCCTTGGCACACCAGCATTTTTCAAAGTGAAATACCAGAAAAACCCACTCCTACACCCCCTTTCTGTGGGGAGTTTTAGGACAGATAACAATGAGATGCACCCATGTCCCTCAGCTGAGCCCTGCTGGGCACACACACACAGCCTTGGAGACCCACATATTTAATTCTGGCCAGAAGAAAGCTGAATTCAAGATGCAAGAACATGGGGTTGGCACTTGGCTCCAAACTCCTCCTGCCTCCTCAGCTGTTGACCACAGCAGGATGATTCCACAGCCGGGCTCTGTGCAATTATTCTGCTTTCTGTCTTGGAGCCACGCAGAGATGGAGTTACATAACAATACTGCTTAAGCACTTGCAAAATGCACAATTTGATTAATCTCAGCAATGTGCTGGGCTCCAGGATCTAAAAAGACAGCCATGTGCATTTTAACCAAGTTAAAGCCCAAAGCTTTTCATTTCATCCTAATGGATAGCAAAGGTCATTCTCCATTTGATAGATGATGATAGCACTGCTGCATTTGTCTTGTGGCTGGCAGGGCTGGATCCCTCTGAAGTTCGTGTTAATGAGATTCCTCCTACCACCACAGGCACAAAATTCTCCAGTGAGGCATTGGCACTGGATTTATGGCGGAGGTGCCCATTCTGCATCCACACAACAGGATAAATGCAACTTCCCATCATGCTGATGAGGTGCCCACGGCAGCTATGTCCTGATGGAATGGTGTTTTCCATGGCATAAATCCCAGGTGGTGGCAACTGACTCTGCACCTGGATGCATTCCTTCTCCTCGTGACTCAGTTCAGCAATATTTTTCAGGAGGAACAGGTACCAGCAAAGAATTAAAGTGTAGATTCCACGTTTTCCCCTTGGGAAAAACGCCTAAAATAAAGTTATCAGCTGGAATCCTGAAGGGATGATATTTAGTTCACTTGCAGAACCACTTGGCAGTGTCCAGAAACCATGGAGTTCCCAAGCTGGACCATAAATTATCAGAGATATGTTCATGTGCTTAACGGTGCTCCTGGGTCTCACAAGGTGAGAGGTGGATGAATTAAAGCCACAGGAGATGCAGAGTGAGGTAGGAGCTATGGTGGGGAAATGGGACCAGACAGAAGCACAGAACATGAGACCCTTCTACAGAGGAGAAGGATGTGGTGAGAAGCTCAGGAGCAGACACTGGTGCTGTAAAATCCTCAGAAGAGCAAGTGCTGTGTGACAGCCTTCCTCCATCTCCTCCTCCTCCTCCTCCTGGTGCTGAAGGAGCCCAGCAGACCATCAGGGAGGCAGTGGAAGGAAAAGCCCAGGAGATGAAACCTTGGAGAAGAATTCCTAGCTGGAACATCTGCTGCTGAGCTGGGCACGACTACCTGAATCCCTTGTCCCAACAATTTATCCTAGGACTGTGGGGTTTGGGGGTTGTTCCAACAAGGAGACAAACCTTCCCAAAGACATCCCATGTCTTCATAGAATCACAGACAGGTTTGGATTGGAATGGAATTTAAATCTCATCTCATTCCAACCCCCTGCCATGGGCAGGGACACTTTCCACCATCCCAGGTTGCCCCAAGCCCTGTCCAGCCTGGCTTTGGACACATCCAGGGATGGGGCAAGAACAGATCCCTCATATCCTGGGCACTCACAGGTACATAACCCTTTATTGGAGGTGGAGATAGCCACCTGTAGTTTGCCTCTGGAGGCCTCTATGTTTTCCATCTGCCTCCTGCAAAGGCAGGAAGGTCCTGAGTGCTGATGAGGGACTTGAAGTGATTGGGAATGCTTCAAACGCAGGGGTGTGTCCTTAAATTACACGGCCCATTAACAAGCCTAAATTAAAAATACACTATTAGCAGGAGATCTGAGGGAGAAGGTAGCGCCAATTTTCATACAAATGACACATACCTAAATACCAGAAATTTAATATACTAATAATAGCCCTTTAAATTCAGTCTTACCAACTGCAATTATTAAAGTCTACACCAAAGCCCCCAAAATCTACAGACCGAAATTGAAAAGATCATCAAATCACAAAAAGCATTCACAAGGGTTTTTTTCATTTTAAATTTGACATTGGTGTTTTGAGATTTCATCTTTTGAAACTGCTCAGTACCAATGAGAAATTAATAATACAATTAAATACCCCATGCAGGAGTACTTTGCAGGTAGTTGAGAATTGCATTAACCAGGTGCCAAAAGCCTTCTCTAAAAAAGAGAATCATAGAATCATGGAATATCCTAAATAGGAAAGGAGCCACAAGGATCATGAATCCTGACTACTGACCCTGAACAGGAAAATTCCAAAAGTCACACCAGGTGTCTAAGAGAACTATCTAAATAATTCTAGAATTTTGGCAGCCTTCCTACTACAACCCCTCCCCAGGTGAAATATTTCCTTTCAGGAAAGGAAATGAAATCTAGGAAACAGAGATCCAAGCTGAACAAGCACTCAGAAAACGAGATATGATCAAATAAATTGCAATTAGTAAAAATCCCAAGAAATCTGATCTTGGAGTTACTTCAACCAAAGAGGCTGAACTGACCTGAGGAGCAGTGAAAAGGCCTGAAACTTGCAGAAATTTTTGCCTCTGACATCCTGAAATCAGGCAAGAAAGGTAAAGAAAAAGACAAGAGTAGCAAGTGAAGAAATGACCTGGTGCTCCTTGAAGATTGAAAAATCTGAATAATAGTGAAAACAAGAAAAGTGAAGGAGATGACGTGAAATGCACAGAAATGGGCCAAACCTTGTCCAAATGATCTTCATTGAAATTGCAAGATTTCATTTCCTTTCCTGAATGGAGTAATGATCACACCCTTCTGCCAAACCCCACTGCTTCCAGCCCTGAAATATCCTCGGTCTGTTCCATAGGCTGAGCATCACCTTTGGGACCAAAGAAACCCCTTGGCCCCAAAATCAAAGTCAGCAATTGTGCTCAGAGCTGACACATGATAAGCCCTGCTGAACACCAGGCTCTTCACATGCTGGGCAGCAGACAAGTCCCCACAATGGTCCCTTTCATCCTGACCTCCCATCCTGGCCTCATCTTGGGACATCACAGTCCCCTCTCCATCCATGTGACTCTGCTGCCTGCCTTTGCCTCAGGACAGGCAAAGAAATCACTACAGTGAAGTTTAAAGAGCTGCCAGCACCCAAAATTCCTGCTTATTTGACATAATCATAATCCTATAATGACAATATAGTACATTATAATTTGCAAGAGAGGTGAAATCTTAATAGAAATTGCTCGCCTCTGATTCACCGACCTGAGTGCAATTCTGGCACACTGCTTATGGGGCAGAGATTCTTTATCACAGAATTCCAGAATATCCTCAGTTGGAAGGGACCCACAAGGATCATCAAGTCCAGCTCCAGGCACAGGACAGCCCTAAAAAACACACCATGCAATTTATTTGTAAGCCTGAAAATGAGAGGTCTTGGTATGAATACCACTCCCCTCTTCTACAGGGAAGGACTTACTTATGGAAATTTCAGCACCCACCAGACTCAGCCCATTGTGCTTCAGGTCATTATTTGCACCCCAGAAGGTAAAAATGTCCCACTCATCTGCTAGGATTCACCTCTCCAAGCCATTGTACCAATAAATGGAGCCAGAAATGTGGCCCCTGGGGTCATGGGTGAGTGGTGGGGCTGGCAGTGCTGGGTGAAAAATCGGCTGGATGACCTTAAGGGTCTTTTCCAGCCTAAATGATTCCATGGTTCTATGCAATCAACACTGAGAAAAGCGAGGGGCCAGATTTGAGCCAGAAAGGTGAATTTTGGTCCTCATTCTGACTGAATTCCTGCTGCCTTTGGGTTGCTCCAGGGCCAGGCTGCAGCCAGACACCCCATCCCAGGAATACACAAGGATCAGCTGGGCAGAGGCTCCCTCCAGGTGCTGCAACGCTGCAGCAAAGGCTCCCAGAGCTGCTGGAGATTTTAAGCCTTAAAACACAAATAAGATTTACTGGGGGTTGCTGCAGTTTGAGGAGTGCTGAGTTATGGGGTTCCCTCCCCACAGAATGTGGGGGGGGCTCTCCTTGGAACCCCCAGCAGACACCTCCCCATTTCACACCCCCACACTTTTACTCCAACCTGATAAATAAAACACTTAAAATAAGGAGCTGGGAGAGTCCCCAGGATATGTCAAAGGTTATCCCTGCTCCATTACTCATCCTGGAGGGGAAGGCAGAGGGAAGGACCTGACTCACATCAGGCACCACAGAGAAAGGGGCTGGAGACACCAGAGCCTTGGGGCTGCTCCATGAGCAAACCGTGATTTTCCTCCACAGCTGCTCCTTTTCCTAACTGCTCTCCCCAAAAGAATCACCAGAAAACTTTAATTTCCCCTCTGCATGTGTGGGCATGTACCTGCAAGGGGATACTCCTGCTTTTCCACCTGAATATCAACATCCCCACATAGCCCTGGGCTCTGAGCCTCTTTCCAAAACTTCCCCCACACGCTGCACATCCCATCCTTTTACCCCAGCTCATTTCCTGCTCTTTACTAAGGGGAAAAAAAAAAAAAAAACAACTGTCAAGAATGTAGAAGAATTGCCCCAAAGCCATGAAGGCTCTTATCGGAGCTAGAAAACCCCAGACACCCCAAAGGACGTGCCAGAGCTCTGTCCCTGCCACGGGCAGGCTCAGCCCTGCTCCCAGCACAGTGCTTGGCTCTGCAGCACAGTGGGGAAGGAAGGCTGCAGGCAGCAGTGTTGGGAAAAGGTCATTTCTTGGTTTGGCACTGAGTCAGAGTTGTATTTTCTGCCTTTTGACAGCGTTAACCAGAACATCCAGATGTCAAAAGTGTCTCTGGAGGAAGGAGCCCATAAAGTTGACCAATTCTTTCTTGGATCAGGGCATGGCCAGGGTGTAAAAACAGGCTCCTGGGGGGTGTTTATACCCAAGCCTGACCTTTCAACCTTTACTACTTTATAGCAGCCATTTAAAATCATCCCCTATGTCCATGCAAATACCATGGGTAACACTTCCTAGGAATGGCATGGCTGATAGGGAGCTGGGAGAGGGCTGCAAAATAAATAAATGTTTTTTGTTTTCCTCATGAAACAGAGAAAACTCCTCTCCCAGCAAAGCAGCCATTCCTTCCTTTTTTTTTTTTTTTCCCAGACGTCTGTGTTATTTTTGTGTCATGTTGCTGGTTAAAAATACCCCTTGCCAGCAAGAACAGAGTTATTTGGAGAACCCTTCTTTATCTTTGTTTGGGAAGAGCACACGCCACCATCAGCTGCTTCCTTCCTCCTAAAAATCATCTTCTGCAAAAAAAAAAACCAGTGATCCTGTGCCTACTCTGTGGCCTTGGAGAGATGAGTGTGGCCATGAGGGGCTTTCCAACAAAGGGAACAAGGACACAGGTGCCTGTCACATGTAGGGCATGGGGGAGACCTTCCAGTGTCCCCCCTGGATGTCAAAGCTCGTGGCTTCTGAAGGGGATCCTGCAAGCACATTCCTGGCTGCAGGGAAAAAAAATAAATATATTATATATATATATGAGTCTGGACATCAAGATGAGCTCACTGGGAGGTTTTTGCTTGTGGAGCATCTCCATGACACCAAGAATGAGAAGCCAGTGATGACCATAAATAATTTATGAGTGAAGATGGAGTCAATGATGGAGTCAGCACAGCCCCAGAGCCTCCCCTGGCCCCCCACAGCTGCCACTTCAAACATGGGGAGAGTCCTCACAGCCCCTCTTCATGGGCTGTCCAGGAAACCCAAAGTCCCTTCAGGACCCTGAACCAAAACATTTTGATGGTGCCAAAAGCCCAGGATATTCATTAATAACCATAACTGTTAATAGTGTCTGTGGAGCATCTCCCCAAATTCACCCTCCCAGAGAGCATCCTATAACTTGTTAGGATGGTCAAAACTATCTCCCTCAATCTTTAGCAACCTTTGGTTCTTTTTATTTACTGCAGAGCATTCTGAGACCCAAAAGAATTCCTGGGGAAACTGTAGCACCCTGTGCTCAGCAGTGCTGTTCCCACATCACTGAATCAGACCTTTCTTTTTTCCTTTTTTTTTTTCCAGGCTAAAGTAATCAGGGAGTGAACGTCTGGAATCCAACCACAAGGAGCATGAAAATATTTGAACAAGCTGATTTAAATCAAGGCTTTGACTTGCCTTTGTAATGGCCTCTTTGGTCAAGGCTTGAGCATGCTGCTGTGTTTTGGAGTGGAAAGCAGAGGATGGGTTTGCTCCATCTGTTCTCAAGGTCTCATGGCCTGTGGTCTCCAATATTCCATCGAGAGAAAAGGAATTCTTTAATCCTGTTTGGTTTTTTGGTTTGTTTTTCTTTTGTAGTGAATCTGAGCAGGGTGGTTTGGATCCAATCTATGGTCAGCCAGGCTCACATTGCTCATCCCTCTCCATCCTGCAGCTCCCACTGAACATGGGGCAGTGTGGAAGAAACCCAGAGCACCAGAGGTGACACTGACCCTCTCAGTCACTCCAATTCCTTCATTTCATGGGGTTTTTCTGTTTCCATGCACCCAAAGGAACCATGTGCCTCCGTTTCCCCCTGTCCTCCCTAGAAAACACATCAAAGCCCAGCCCTGCACTCAGCAAAGGCTGGAGCAGCCCAGTCTCCTGCTTTCCAAGGTAAATAATGACTTTGATTAGGAACTATGCCTAATTAACCACGTGGAGCTGATGACTCAGCTGACTGTCAAAAGCCTTTTTGCTCTAGTTTCCAGTTTTCACAGCTTGACCCAGTGTCTGCCCCTGTGTGTATCAGTACAGACCCCAAAGCTCGGGGAAATCCCAGTTACACCAACCAGGCCCTTCAGGCTGGCCTCAAATTGTGACATCTCTTTGAGTGAATTTGGCAAAACCCCTCCTGCAGGGGCCTGCTGGCCTCCTGAAAAGGAGATTATTTTTGTCCTCATTTGAATTTTGAAAAGCAAACAGGCTCTGTTGATTCAGACATCACACTTAGGCTCAGGGCGGTAAATACTGCAAGGTTTGCTCTTTTTATTAGCTTGCTCGGCAGATCAATAGAAGGACTCAAAAATGTATTGTCATCATAAACGAAGGAATTCATTAATGCCCGTTGTTTGCCTCCATGTTTTAATGGAATGCAGAGCAAATACATCCAGAGGGTGTTCACTGAGCATCTCTGGCCACCTGGAACTTGCCTGGGAGAAAGAGGTGATGGAGGTGAAGAGGTGGCAGACCTGGAGGTCTGGGATTTGCATCCCTCTCCCTGTGCATTTCCTGAGGGAAAGAAATTCATCTTTTGGACGTGCTCTCCAACACCTCCACTCCCTGGGAGGCATTTTGGGAGTGTCTGGCTGAACTCTCACCTCTCACAGAGCCCATTATCTCACCTGTGGGAGAGATTTCATCTCGTTTAACACCTCTGGACAAAACATGTGAAAACTGCATTGCTTTAAATATTCTGTCCACCTTCCAACAGCTGTGTTCCCTTTCCATGAATCACCAGGACCCAGCCAGAGCAGCTGTCCTGGAGGTTATATGTGCTCAGCAAGTGCATTTTTTTGGCATTGAGATGAGCATTTTCCCTGCAGTGCTTTTGAAGTGTAAAAGGGGAAAGATGCAAAGCGTCAGTTCCCCTGCCATCACATGGCTCCAGGAGCTATAACCCACGATCCCATCCAGTCCCATGAGCCTCTGTCAGCACCAGGCAGGAGTCTGGGCATGCCAAGAGGTTCGTGTGTCCCATTTTTAAAACAAACCCTCCTTTCAGGCATATTGGGGAGCAGGATCAGATCCAGACACAAGGTGGGATGCAGCTCTGGTACTTTGCCCACATCCCATGGATCCTCCTGGGACTTAGCAGCAGGAAAGAGGGAAATCCATGGCATTTGCCCAACATCCAGGTACCTGCAGCTATGTTTGGCTGGAAGGCATTGCAGATGTCTTAATAGATTTTTAAATCCTTTAAAGTTTTCTCCCCACTTGCTCAGCAGCAGAAGTGACCAAGCACAAGGTCCTGCACCTGGACTGGGACAACCCTTAGTGTTACAAGCTGGGGGTTGAAGGGATTGAAGGCAGTTCTGCCAAGGAAGATTTTGGGTGCTGGTGGATGAAAGGCTGGACATCACCTGGCAATGTGCACTGGCAGCCCAGAAAGCCAAACATGTCCTGGGCTGCATTCAAAGCAGCTCAGGCAGCAGGTGAGGGAGGGGATTCTTCCCCTCTATTTCATTGTCATGAGACCCCACCTGCAGTGCTGCATCCAGCTCTGGGACCCCCAACAGAAGGACATGGACTTGTTGGAGCCAGTCCAGAGGAGACCATGAAGCTGCTCCAAGGGCTGGATTTCCTCTGCTCTGCAGCCAGGCTGGGAGAGTCTGGGTAGTTCAGCTGGAGAAGAAAAGGTCCAGGGAGAGCTCAGAGCCCCTTCCAGAGCCACTTCCAGGAGAGCTGGAGAGGGACTGGGGACAAGGGATGGAGGGACAGGACACAGGGAATGGCTCCCACTGCCAGAGGGCAGGGATGGATGGGATATTGGGAAGGAATTCTTGGCTATGAGGGTGGAGAGGCCCTGGCACAGGATGCCCAGAGAAGCTGTGGCTGCCCCTGGATCCCTGGAAGTTCCAGGCTGGGTTGGACAGGGCTTGGAGCAACCTGGTCTAGGGGAAGGTACCTCTGCTCATTGCAGGAATTCTGGAAGGAGATGGCCTTTAACCTAAACTCTTCCATGATTCTGTGACCCTTCTGCTGTCCCCATGGTAAATCAATCTGGCACAGCCCCTGCACACTCACATAGGGATTAATCTGGCCCCATATAGTGCCTGCCTCACATGGAGCTGCCGCCAAAAACAAGCTCATTTACACATATTTGTCATCAGGAAAAAAATAGCCGCTCACTGATCCAGAACATTCATCTCTAAATATTTACAAAGCATTATTTATCTGAATAAAAGAGACATTTTTCACTCAACAGACCAGGCATATGGAAGCAGCGTGTGGTAGGAGACGAATTGCATTGAGTAATTCTGAACAGATTTAATGCCAGCAATAATTATTTTTAATCAGACAGAAAGTTCCCTGGGTGATAACCAAACATGCAGCATTTGAAAGCAATTCTGACCTATGTTGTTGGATATTATTTGTTCAAATGCGCTTGTTGTGCCTTTTGGTACTTCAGAGCAACTTCTACCCGCCTTCCTATCTCCCTTTGGGAAGGAAAAAAAAAAAAAGAGGGAAAAAAAATCACAAACTCAAGCCCTCTGTCATTTATTTCAAGCATGTCTTTTAATTACAGCGCTGCATTTAGATAGTGTACAAAATATTCCAGGCTGGATGCCTGTTTAACAGACTCCCCAGTTGCTGCTTGAAGCTGCTCAGCAGAACACAGTGTGAATCATTATGAAATCTCTCACTTCAGTACCAGGGAAAATGGAGAACCAAATGTACTGATGGCAAACATTTAAGAAAGAATGGCACAGGAGGAGGGATTTTGCCAGGCTTTGTTTTTTTGGGGGAGTTTTGATAGATGCTACAGGTGAATGCAGCAGGTTCCCAGCCCCAAATTGCTCCCTGCTGTGCTGCAGGATGAGGTGTTTTGTGTCACCCACCTGTCCCCATGTCAACATGCTCACAAACACCCTCCCCTGGGGTTTTTGTAACATTGGGAGAGCACAGCTGGAGAAGATACAAAAACCTTTGGTATCTCTTGCAGTCAAATCATAACTTCATAGAATGGTTTGGGTTGGAAGGGACCTTAAATCTCACCTCATTCCAACCCCCTGCCATGGGCAGGGACACCTTCCACTATCCCAAGTTGCTCCAAGCCCCATCCATCCTGGACACTTCCAAGGATGGGGCATCATTTCTCCACAGCCTTGGGACTGTGACCCAGTGCCATATTTGGGACATCTCTCATGCCCCAGGAATGGGTATGGCCATATCTAGGTCCCTCACCAGCTATTTCATCTGGGAAGGTGAGGAACAATGGAAACAGGATGCCAGGGACAGGCTGGGCTGGAAACACATTCCCTGCACACCAGACAAGGATACAGCCAGAGGTGAGCAGGGCACACAAATGAGGCCAATGGCATATTAATGAGCAATAAGATCTACCTGGCAACAGCTCGTCCATCTGCTGAATAAGCCCCTGTAACAAGCTTACCTGGGCTCCTTATTCTGCACTGGGAGGGAGCAGCAGCACCCAGACCCTCCCTGCCAGCTCTGGGATCAGGACTGATCCCCTGCCACCACGAGAAGAGCAAATCCCCACGCTCAGCCCTCAAATGCAACAGCTCAGGAAAGATTAAGTTAAGTTTCTGGCAGGGCTCAGGTTTTCCAAGTCCCCTGCAATTACAGTGACAATTACAGGGCTGCCAATGGCTGCAGTCAGAGTCAGAGGAGCAGCGTGGGAGCTGCTGCAATTTGAGGGTTGGTTCGTGTCGTTTCCAGCACTAGGGAATGTCAGTTCCTGCTGAGGGGTGTAACCAACACAAAGATCTCATTGCCTAAACCTGCACTGACTGTGGGGGGTAATCCTGACCTGACAAACCCACAGTTAGAGGGTAAAGATGCAGGAGGGATGGAGAAAAATCAGCCTGGAGGGAGCATGAGATAGATTTCATTTCTGGCCCAGAAGAATATGGGCCCAAAAGAATAATACTTTGGATCTGATGGTCTCACAAATGCTCAGGGCATCAATCTCCTTGTCTCAAAGGAAAGTTATCCACGAGAACCACGAACATCTACATCAGCTGGAAATGTGTCTCAGAGCTTAAAACCTCCTCCAGGAGTACTGAGGAGCTCAGAAAATACTTTCCAGCCTCACTTGGGGGATCTAGCAGAGATTCCATAAGGACAGCTCCACTCCATTAATCCCTGAGGCTCTCCCCACGTGTCAGCCTGTTTCAGATAAACCAAAGGAGGTGATCACCAAATTCAGGAAGGCAGCTGATGAGAAGCAAGATTTTCATCTTCAGTTGCAGGAGTAGTAACAAAAAACTACTTTATTCAGCAAAATGCATCCCCTGCACCTGAAAATTGCCCTTACCTGCTTCTAAATGGGATGGACATCTCTGATCCTCCAGCTGTTTGCATTCAGGAAAGACAAATGGGATTTTGCTTTCATTCCTGGAGCCTTTGCACTCGTTTGGGCTGGAGCACACACAGCCAGTACACACAGTTTGTTTCAGCAAGGAGAGAGCTCAAGGGGAATCATCTTGAAGTGCTGTTGTCAGGCTGAGGTCTAGGGCTCGAGGCTTAATAGTCAAGATTGTTTCAGGCAGGAACAAACCAACACTGCTTCATCCCAAGTGCAGGAGGTAACTTTGGACTTGTTCTCCACCATGTCTTATAGCAGGCCTGGGTGCTGTGATGCTCCTGGGGAGAATTTTGGGAGGTTGAACTTCCCATGCAACCCTGGGCTTGAGCATAAGCACAACCAGGAGAGACTCACCTGCCCATGCCAGCCCCAGCAGGGCCCTAGACACGAGCCCTGCCAAAAACCTCCAACATTGACCAGAACTTTCAGCCAAACCTCAGCCCCCGGGCCTGATGGTGGTTTTGCCATATTCCCAAGCAGGTTAATTTTGGGATGATGCTCAGATTTAGCAGTGCTGTGCTCAGAGTGAAATGCCTGCTCCTTATAGCCAGCATCAAAGCCGTGCTCTCCCAGCGTTCCCAGCAGTTCATTATCCCTCCCACCCTCCCAGCCTCCTTGTCCTGCCATAATTAGGCAGAAGGCAGAAGTCAAAGGCGTCATTCCAGGGAAAGCTCTCAGGAACTGTTCATCAAACTTGCCCTTTTCTAATGAGAGTCATCTCATTTACATGCTCATTTAATGCTACACTCCACATCTAACAGCACATTCCAGCCACCTCCTTCCTTTACCTAAAAACCCATTTGCAAAAAACACCATTTCCCTATAATCCTAATTAGGCCACTGTGACCCCACATAAGCTTCAGCAAACCCCTTTTGTGCCCAAACAGCACAGCCTTCCAAAGGCTTTATCCAAACACCCTCATCACGAGGTTAATTCCAGCCCAAGGAATTAACAGTTCTTCGAGCTTCGTCTGATTAACAAAACTGAAATGCCTAGGGAAAAAAATAGGGAAATCATTCCTGGGTCTCTTCCTGCTTCAGAACAAACACCCTTCTGCCCCAGGGGAGCCTCTCCCACCTCCCTCACACGACCCTTTCCAAAATCTCAAGTGTGGCTGGCAGCCCACAAACCCTTCTGTGAGGGCCTATCCCAAAAAACACAGAGAACTTTATGATCCATCTGTCTGGAGGCTCTCAGGTTGCAGGAAATGCTAAGATTAACTGAAAAAGAAAGCAAATTTTTTCCCATTTCTGGTCTGCTAACATAAGGTGCTAACACAGTATTGTGATTCCCATGATAGGAGCAATATGCAGCAGCTCAGAGTGGGTTTGTGCCCACACATCCTTGTCTCAGGCAGGGCTGAGCATCCCCCACCATGAGCATCTTCTGCTCATCAGCACAAGACCCTCACAAGCTCCTTTGTACCTACAGCAGGGACCTTGCTGGAAGGCCCCATGCTAATCCTGATATCCATCCAGCCTGGTGCAAGGAGGAATTTTCAGATATTCCTGTATTAATTTCAATTTTTTTTTTCCCCTTACAAATAGCATGGGATAGGCGTGGAAAATACTAATAAAGAATCCTGTAGTGCCATGAATAGTCTCTGCTCCTATTACCACAGGCTCAGGGGCACTGGGATGTTGTGGATGCAAGTCAGGGAGCTCACAGTAATTCACTCCCAAAGGGATTTCCCAGCTCAGCCCCCACTCTGCTGCAGGCAGAGAACGGCCCCGTCAGATCTTTCATCAGTTTAACAAACTCTGCCTCAAGATTAGTTTTGAGGTCTTTCACCCCCAACAATCCTATTAGACACAGCCACCCCAGGATCCCACAGCCCATGTGCTGATCCCCTCTCAGATTTATTCCTGCCCGGTTCAGAGTGATTTGGTTTTCTGCTGACATGGCCCTTCCAGTTAAATCAGTTTGCTGCCCTGACTGGTGTTTACACTCCCACTGTATTTATAGACAGGCATCACGTCCTCTCCCAACACCCTTGGCCAAACACAGATGATATTTTTCAGCTCCTTCCCTAAAATAGGCCCTTCTCCCCTGCCCTTCCCAACGCCCCTGTGCTGCATCTGCTGTTATTTAAACTCTCCCTTTTTGGGGGTAAACACCAGAACTCTGTGGCACATTCCCAAAGAGGCTTCCCCAGCATTTAGCAGAGTCCTTAAATATTTCCTCATCTTTATTTTGCTCATTACGCTTTAGGGTCCCACTTTGATTTTTCCCAGCAGCATCCCATACCAATGGCACGTAGGGAATGCACCAAGGTCTTTGTTCTCCTTTGAATTTCCACCTATGAGCCCTCAGTTTGGCAGAAAATCTGCTTCATCTCCCAGATCCTTGAGCTCACCCTTTGCAATCTGCCCTGTTTCACATCACCCCTGACCCACCCCCTTGCTTTCACAGCCCTTCCCCAGGCCTCAATAACAACACTGACTGTCAGACACCCTCTGCAATCTCCTGCCAGCACACAGTCACTGCTTTAGGGAGGGCAGGCAGACTCCAGACACTGCATTTGCCTTGCCTAGAAGCTCTGCTCCCTTTCAAAGAAAGAAATCTGGTGACAGCAGGTTGGCCTGGCATCATCTATGGCAAAATCTCAATTTCTAGTACCTGCTGGCAGCCAGCAGGAGAAAAAAACCAAGGGGGAGCATCCTCATAGCGAGTTCTCGTGCCGGGGATTTAATTTTCATAGAGCTCATTAACTTCCCCAGCAGCAAGCTCGCTGCCCACACTTCATAACTCCAATTATTCCCTCCATCCCCTTTCATCCCACGGCCTCCCAAGCCTTGCAAGCTCAAGAAAATGAAATCATCTCGATGACTAGCTCTTTTTATCCCCCTATTTCAAGTCTTTTCTGTTCTCCAGTCAGATGATACCACCTCTGACTTCTCTGTCCACAAAAGGCTACCTTAAGTATTTGATGTAAATGCTGCAGGGAGAAAAAGCTCACTCCATTTGGGGTTATTATCTCACCAGAATGCCATATATTATCCAGCAATCTCCAGCCAAGCAGGGGGTCTGCTGTATCTCTGCATTATCTTGTTTGGAGCACACACATTGCTCACTACATGGTTCTCACCACAAAGAATACACACACAACAAAAAATAAATAGAAAGCATCCACTTAGGCTGCTGATATTATCCTGGTGGGGGAAAAAAAATTAAAAAAAAAAGAATTGAGTGATTGCTAATGGTCCAGGAGTCATCCTAAATACATAGAATGTCCCAAAGTCTGGCTTTGTAATACTTGGTGCCTGTAATTCTCCATGTGGCTCTGCACAGGCGTGTGTGTCAGAAAGGGATGCTGAGGTTCTGAGCAAAGGGCAGAGTTGAAACATCAGAGCTGTCTGAATACACCAGGGGATGGTTCCTCTCACTGTATTTCTTCCTGGAGCTCAGAAACCAGGAGAGGCCATGAAGGTGATTACAGGGCTGGAGCCCCTCTGCTCTGGAGACAGGCTGGGAGAGCTGGGGGTGTTCAGCCTGGAAAAGGCTCCAGAGGGGCTTCAGAGCCCCTTCCAGTGCCTAAAGGGGCTCCAAGAGAGCTGGAGAGGGACTGGGGACAAGGGATGGAGGGACAGGACAATGAGGAGTGGCTTTAAGCTCAAGGACGGCAGGTCTAGGCGGGATATTAGGAAAAAATTCTTCCCTGTGAAGGTGGTGAGGCCCAGGCACAACCAGAGAAGCTGTGGCTGCCCCTGGATCCCTGAAAGTGTCCAAGGCCAGGTTGGATGGGGCTTGGAGCAACCTGGGATAGTGGAAGCTGTCCCTGCCCATGGCAGGGGGTGAGACTGCATGAGCTTTAAGAGATCCTTTCCAACCCAAACCTTTCTGTGATTCTGTGAATCTCAGTGTCTCACTGCTTCCAGCATGTTTAGGATTGGCAAGTCCCATGTTTTCAGGCCAAGGGGTAGAGGTGAAAGAAGGTAACCAGCACTGTGGGCTGAGACCTCCTGCATCAGCCTCATCCCAGCAATTTAAAAGTTGCCTCTGTGTTCTCCACCACTATGGACAAGGACAAGTCCGACTGATTAGAGCAACCTGGAGCCACTTGAGACAGAAATCACAGCTCCCTGCTGGAGAGGCATCAGGCAATGGGCATAGCTCCCTGGATTTTCTGTTTCTCAAGGGAAGGGACCCCACCAGCAGCTCTGGTGTCGGGCAGAACACACCTCAGGAACTTCACAGGTATTCCATAACTACATCAGCTTGAGTCCTTAATAGACTTAAAGAGATAAGACATTTTTCATGGCCATGGTAATCAATTCCTCTGCTCAATTAGCCTTGTAGATGTAAGAAAATATGAGTCTTTCTTCTAGGGAAAAAGACCCCAGCATTTCTACAGCAAAGCTGCAGTCGAGGAAGCTCAAAAGCAGTAGCAGCAGTGTGATGGGCACCAGCCCTTTGCCCTCCAGAGAGTGGCAGGGTCCAGGTGCCAAGGAGGGCAATAAAGGTGGGAGCAGGGGCAGATGGAGCCAAGATCCCAGGGGCTGGGAAGGTGTTTAGGTTATCCATGGAGACAGGAGCACACAGTGCAGAGCCCGTGCCTGTCCCCAGCCCGAACTTCACCCATCGTTTGCCTTTGCTGGAGGGAATGACTCAGAAAAATCCATGTCCATGCCCTCTGAGACCATGGTTGGGAACAGAGCTGGGACTGCAGCTCTGCCTCCAGTGGGCTTAGTGCCAAGAGAAAGAGGAAAGGGGATTTAACCTGCCAAGTATGAGCTGCCAGGGAGAATTTCAAATATTAAATAAATGCAGAAAAGTGCTTCTATTCCCTGCCTTGATCCCCTCCTTGAGCTGGCTGGACTTTGTAAGTCTATGTCCATGCTCCTGGATGAGAGGTTGGGGCAGAGTGGTGTCCCCAAGAGCGAGCAGCACAGCCAATGTCTCGGAGCCCACTGTCCCTACCACATCCCCAGTGTTGTGGGTCATGTTGCAACCTCAGCCACCAGCCCCAAATGCAGCATCTGCTGGCAGCTGCAACTCAGAACCAAAAAGAAATAACAAAAGCCTCCAGCACACAGAGCTCACCCCGCAGCCCAGAGCACAGCACCCATCACAGTCTCCTTTGCATGGCAGAGAAATAGGGGCAGAGGAGGGAAAACATTGAGGGTGAGGGGGTGTCTGCCTGCTCCCAGACTTCTTACACCTTCCCCAGAAACACCTGGCTATGGCCAGGATCAGTGCAGGGTGCTGGAGGAGACAGACAGGGGCCTAATCCTGCCGGGCAGCACTGAACATCCCCATCCCATCATCCAGGGCTGATCTGATCCCTGAAGACGTGTGTGCTCCGATTCCATTCATCACAGATGATTCCTCACTGCTTTCCCTCTCTCCCATGTCCAAGAGCAGCTCTCCAGGAGGACAAAACCCGACGTGTTGGGTGTTCCTGCAGGAGCAGAGCATCTGTCCTCTTCCCCTGGATTCCCTGCAGGAGCTGGAGCACAGGGGTCAGGGATTAGCAAAGGGCTGGCTCTGCAGGTGCCAGGGGTTTCTATCCCTACCCCAAAGCCCAGCTTTGTACTCTCCTAATGCCTTACAGCAGCTCAGATCAGTGTTTCCCATGGATCAAGGATATTTTACAGCCTCTGCTCTGCAGCTTCTACTCCTCTGTGCCAACCTGGAGAGGTACTGGCAAACCAAATCCTTCCTTTGTAGGATATTTTGGTGCTTCTCTGTGAATTAGTGACTTTACCATTTGCACCCAGTGATGCTAGTTTGGGAGGGGGGACAGAGGGGCTGAGTGCTGCTGGGCTGACTGGGCAGGCTGGAAAAAAATCCCCATTGCTTTTGGGGCTGGAAAGCAGCCCTGGTGGGGTGCCCAGAGAAGCTGTGGCTGCCCCTAGATCCATGGAAGTGTCCAAGGCCAGGTTGGACAGGGCTTGGAGCAACCAGGGATGGTGGAAGGTGTCCCTGCCCATGGAGGGGGGTGGAACTGGATGGGCTTTAAGAGATCCTTCCAACCCAAACCATTCCATGATTCTATGATTCTATGAAAGCAGGAAGATTAATATCCCCACCAGCTCTTCTATTACCTATAACCACTGCAGTTCCAGGTTCTCTAATTTTCCACTACAGACTCACATAGGTTTGAACAGGTCATACCTCAGCCTCAGGAAATCCTGACATTGGCTGGATTCTGAAACAAGTCACCTTTCATCAAATCTGACACCTCTTCAACCCCCAAAATCCTACCTGAAAAGCATTCAATGCCCTGCCTATGTCCCTCTCTCAGATAATTATCACTGTTCCTGTGACTCCATAGCCAGGCCAGTAGGGCATGTGCCACCGGCTTCAAAATCCAGCCTTGGATTAAATAATCCTGCATTTGGTTGGGAAATAATTGGTGCCACTCTGTGAGCTATTGCTTTTGGTAATGAAAGCCTCTGTTCCAATCCAATTAGCATGATACTCTAAAAAGGCAAAGGACAAGGCTATGATATCTCAGGGATAAAAATAGTTAGGGGGAGAGGAGTAGGGGAAAAGAAGGAGGAAAAAAGTGCACAAATATCGTAACCTTACAGCAGACCTTGTCCCAACTGTGTCATTCTGAGCAGAGAGAGGATTCACCAAGGACCTGAGGATGCTGTAAAAAGGTCTTTGCACCCCATGGCAGGGATGTATCCCACATCATTCCTGCTGGGATGTGCACCAGGAGTTGATACAACAATTGAGGGGAGACCTCAATGCAGCCTTCAACATCTTCTCAAGGGGAAGCAGAGGGGCAGCACCAACTTCACCCTCATGACAGGACCTGAGGGAACAGCTGGAGCTGAGTCAGGGAAGGATTGTGTTGGATGTTAGGAAAATATTCTTCATCCAGAGGGTGCTGGGCACTGCCCAGGCTCCCCAGGGAATGGTGACATTCCCAAGGCTGCCAGAGCTCCAGGAGAGTTTGACAATTCTCTCAGGGATGCCCAGGCTGGGATTGTTGGGGTGTCTGTGCAGGAGTTAAACTCTGATCCTTGTGGGTCCCTTCCAGCTCAGGATATTCAGTGATTCCATGGAATGCCTTCTCCAGGCACCCTGCACTGAGGGCTATCCCTAGGGAGGGAATTCTGGAGGTTCATCTCCCTTCTTTATTTGCAGAGGGAGTTAAACCTCAATGTGAGCGGCCTCAGGGCGCAGCTCTCACCCAGGGCCTCTAAACCTGCATTTCCAGGGGGGTTTGGGCTCTAATCCTGGCTGCAGCCTTGCATAATGGGTTGCATTACATGTAATCCATGCACTAATACTCTCTGAGTGGCAGCCAGAGCTGATATTGGGATGTTTTCGTGGGAAAAACCACTGGGCCTGCTGCTGCAGGAGGCTGGGCTGGGCCTGGGGACAGGCCTGGGGGTCCCTCTGTTAAATAAACCAAACCTGGGCGGTTCTAAGCAAAAATTGGCATCTCTAGGAGTATTCAAGGCCAGCTGGGATGAGTTTTGGAGCAGCCTGGTCTGCTGGGAAGTGTCCCTGCCCATGGCAAGGATGTTGGAACGAGACGGGCTTTAAATTCCCTTCCAACCAGATGGGCTTTAAATTCCCTTCCAACCTGTTATAAATACATATTATGTTGTGATAAATGGGCCAAATTAAAATAATTCCAGGCATGAAACTTGAATAAGGTTTTATTGTAGGAACATATGCTTAGTTACATAACTCCAAGCTTAGTGCACTTGCCCTGCCTGCAAGAATACACAACAAACAACTGATAAAAACAAAAAGCCTTCATTGGAAATAAAAAAGAATGAGAGACTCCTAATTACTAGTAGAGCATGCACAACACAACATAATAACATAAATTTTAGAAATAGAAACTAAGAAAAGCTTTCAAAAAATTCTATATTAATATATATTATAGTATATAAGTAAAATTTTTACCCTCATTATTTAGTACGTAAGGAATAACAAGCCCCTACTCGACCTCGGGTCAGTAACCCCGGTCAGTTTTATTTGTGCTTTATACAAACTTCAATTATACTAAATTACTCACTGCCAAATTTTATATATACTCAAATATATGTATCTAGTATACTTTAATTGTATTCATTTATATACAATTGTTACTATGAAAAAATTACTGCTAAATTTAATCTTGTAGTCTAATAAATTAGACAAACAGAACGTCATTCATAACAATGGTATTAGCTTTTCACAAATATTAAATACTATATGTGTAGTGTTAAAAGAGTTTTTAAAATTTAGTTTTCTTTAAGAGTAACATAAACTAATAAAGTGTCTTTATAATAAGCAAACTACTTACTTAGTTAAATAAGACCCAATAAAGACATCTGCTACCAACACCGATTGTTTAAAAAAATTAAAAACCACAGCCCAAATTAAAACTAATAAAAAAAATAATTTTAAACCACAGCCAAAAAACACTCATACTTTAAACAGACAAACTCAAAAAGTAACCATATAAAATAGTTCTTAAAATATAAAAAATAGTTTGTAAAAAAGTTTGAAAAATGTATGATGAGTCTATAAATATGCAACAAGCTAATAAATTTAAAAGGTGTTTCCAAAACAACAAGTGTGCTCTTGGCTAAATGCCAAACACCCGGCCATTATAGCCTTTTACTTTATTGTTTGTGTCTTATTATCTTTTATTAAACTTTTTAAAATTTTACCCAAAAAATAAACCTCGTTTTTCACACAACCCAAACCATTGTAGGAGTCTATAGAACAATTATGGAATGTAAATGTATTTGGGATGCTAATATATGGCTACACAACACACAGGTCATGTACAGCAGACAGAACAGAAGCAATATATAGCACAAAAACAATATATAGCACAAAAACAATATATAGCACAAAAACAATATATAGCTCATAATATATAGCACATTTCTGTGGCTGCATGGAAGGATTTACACAGGGAAGGAGTTTGAAGGCTGGAGGGTGAGGGCAGACATTCCTTAGAGAAAACCCCAACCACAGGTCCAAGGGGATTCAGAGCAGAAATCCTAGGGTAAAAAAAAAAAGAAAAGCAAAATAGCAAATATAGCTAAAACCCCATCCGTGGCAAAATAAAACTGACCGGATTTATGGATAGCATTTTAAATTAAAGGCTTTGCATAATGCACAGGGTTTGTGTTTTATTAGACTTGCAGCCAGAAGCAGGAGAAAGTCGTGGCAAGAGGGAAGAAGCAGAAGACACAGCTCAAATTCCCAAATCTGCCCATCTCCCATCCAGGCTGGGAATGTGAGGGACACCATCCCAGTATGAAACAAACGAGCTATGGATTGTAAATGGGTTAAATGTACTACCTAATTAGGGGCTTGTCTTCATTTTCTTCTGTCTTCACTCAGGGTTAGGATTAAAAACATGAAGGAGATTGATTTCTTGTGTTCAGACTTGGTTGTTTATTAAATCTTATCTAGAGAGTTCTGCAATACTTTTAGTTACCAGCTAAAAGCGAGCAAAATGGAGCTGAATCTAGCTAGTTACAAGTCCTTTAAAGCTAAACAGTACAATAGAGAATTAATACCTCTATTATTTATACTTTTGACCCAATAACCAAACCTCTGTGACCTGCAGTGCAGCACTAACTATCCAACCAAAAACTACTCCCTGAAATCATGAAGAAGAAGGAAGCAGACAGAAAGAGACAACACCCAAAAACCTCCATCTTGTCCCATTTACCATCTTGTCCCTATTACTATATTATAAAAATCTCAAATTCAAAACCCTTCACCATGTGCAATCACACACTTCTATTCCAGTTGCACACCCGTGATTTTAACTCCATCACTCAAATTTGGAGCCTTCTCCAAGGGCTCAGGTCCAAAGCAGTGTTCTCCTGGGGGTCAGTGGCAGAAAGCACAGAAAACTCAAAACTCCCACGTTTCTGTTTTCCAGCAATGGATGATATGGGAATGAAGAGCAGGAGATTTAACTTGCTTTGATAAACTTGCTCCAGCTGTGAAAGCTTCATATCCATGCCTGGGGTGGGGGGCAAGTGCTGCTGCCACCAAGCTCCTCCACAGGCACAGCCTCTGCATCCAGCCTGGCTTTTCCCCACAGAAAGCTGCTCTGTGCCTTCATGGCAAAGGCATCTGTAGCCAAAGGAGCCCAAACAAACGCTCTGATGATCCCAGTAGGTCATTAGCACTTCACAACCTCAATTTTCCCTGCCACCACTCACCCCCAGTTTTCCAATACTCCCGTGTCATCTTGATAAGATCAGCCGTGTTGGCTTTTTTCTGCTGATCCAGGACCAAGTGAAAACTTTGAGGCTAAAGAAAAAATTCTTAATTAAAGAGCTCATTTGAAAATAACATCCCCCACCATTTTTACTGAGGGAATGTGTTTCACGTAGCATTTTGCACACCATTAAAACTGAAGAATTTTTGGCCAGCCAACAGTTTTGGTTGGGAGTATCTGATGTTTTGCTTATATCTGTGTTTACTCCTGTCTGCCAGCTATTGCCATCTGGAAACAACCTTTTACTACAGTGGATTTATCACACAGAGAAATAAGCTCAGTTGTCAACTTCTCTAATAAAGATGAGAGGCTCGGTACAGATCTAAAAGCAAAATGCTGTCCCATATTCCCTATTAGGCTGAATACTGTCAGATTTCTCCTGTGTCTCTATTTGTGCTCCCTTCTCCCAGACATAATGAAGAAGAAACTGCAGGGCTGGAGAAAAAAAAAGGAACAATGTTGCTTGATCTGGAATGAATAGTCATTTTCTTTGCAAGGAGGCCCATTTAGCAAGTAGTTCAAAGATATTAAAGATTGGGAAGAAATTCTTGGCTGTGAGGGTGGTGAGGTCCTGGCACAAGTTGCACAGAGAAGATGTGGCTGCCTCATCCTTGGAAGTGTTCCAGACCAGGTTGGACAGGGCTTGGAGCAGCCTAGGATAGTGGAAGGTGTCCCTGCTGATGGAAAGGGTTTAAGACAAAATTATATTTTATATGCCAAGTTAATGGGTTATTATTAAATTATTTTTTATGTCCAGGTTAGAAAATGCCTAACCTTAAACATATCTTTAAGGAAAACCTGTTCAGTAAAGCTAAAATCACTAGGACTTCAGCATGTACTCCAATCCATGCTCTAGAGCCAAAGCTTGCACTGCCACAGAGCTGGAGAGTCCCTGGAAAAGGGGCTGTCTTCCTTCTCTTCACAATGCCTGAATATTTCATAGCCCCAGGATGAAGCAGTGAGGGCATCTGTGTTTAAAGAAAACATGTTTAACATAGAGAGATTTGTAGCAGCAGGAATTTTGCCTGTGTCATTTCCCATACTCCCCTGAACTTCCTGCCCAATTTCAGGCTGCTCAGAAAATGTCAATATAACAGAAAATAATTATAATAATAAACTAAAACCTCCTTGTTCCACTGCACTTTGCAAGACTGTGATTGTGTGTTTAATGGCCATCATATTTTTGAAAGTCTTCCAGTGGGCAGCTGTGTGTCTTCTGGTTTGCTGCACAAAAGTGTTATTCTTTCAGCAGTGCTTGTCCTTTGTATTCCCAAAGGCATGGAATCCTCTCTCCCATTTCCCACAGCTCTGTGCTGCAGCCAGCCCAGGTGAGAGCCCAGGGAGTTCCACAAGCCCAGAGAAGCTGTGGCTGCCCCATCCCTGGAAGTGTTCCAGGCCAGGCTGGACAGGGCTTGGAGCAACTTGGGATAGTGGAAGGTGTCCCTGCCCATGGCAGGGGGTTGGAATGGGATGGGCTTTAAGAGCACATAGCCAGAGGTGCATTTATTTTATTTATTTATTTATTTATGGCTTTTAAAGCCCTATCTTAGTGGTCCCTTAGTCACAGACTTTTCAAACAGTCACATTTCTTGTGACTGGTTAGCAGCACGGACAGCAAATTGTCTGTCCTTGGCTAGAAAGCTCTTTCCACACAAATTTATGCCAGATTGGCAAATCTTCCTGTGATTATTTCATTTGTTGAGCTTCTGTGGCTGAAAACACAAGGAATTTTGTGAAATGTAAGCTTTTGGGGCAAGGCCACATTGGATGGGGCTTGGAGCAACCTGGGATACTGGAAAGTGTCCTTGTCCATGGCTGGGGTTTGGAATGAGAGGGTCTGTAAGGTACCTTCCAGTTCTGGGATTAGATGATGCAACTCTGCTGGAAGGAGTAAAAGGATGGGCTAATGTTGGATTTCAGCTTGGCTTCACTCCAGGTTTTCCTTGGAGACCTCTCCAGAGGCTCCAGGAGAAACCCCAATCCCAGGGACACTCCTCTCTGACCTCAGTAAGTCTGGGACACCATCCCACATCCCATCCACATGTTTCAGCCCCTTCCCAAATTCTATATCAGCTTGATTTGAGATTCACTTGGTGGCCCCAGACCTGACCTCCCTGGCCCTGGGAATGACTGGAAAACATCCCACCACCAATAAAGCTTGGAAAAGCCACCTGAGACAGAAATCAGGCTGCTGGGGCTGAGTTTGGAGCTGATTCCCCAGGAATGGGAGGGGAAAAGCTGAGTGTTTGCTGGTGTGTGTGCCCAGCTTTGCCAACCCAGCTCGTCTGTGGGAGCAAACAGACAGAGATTTGCAGTAATTGAAAGGAATAACACACTGGAAATTTTAAATGTATTTCATTCAGTGATAAATTAGGCTGTAATTAAACAGTGTCAATTAATGTACTGCCCAGTGGATGCAGTAATTGCTTCTTTTTAAGAGGCAACGTGGTAATATCTACTCATTCCTAAAGGGATAACGATGATGATTTAACCTAGTGGAGGTAAAAACAGCCACCCCATGTGTCACAGCTCAGTGCAACAAACCCAAAAGTTCACTTTGATCACAAAACTACACTTCATGCATCCCCTAATCCCTCTCCTGCTCCCATCCAAAGCAGCCAGGAATTAGGACTGGTTTCACAGGAGAAATGTGGATCTTGCTCCTTTCCTGCCCCAAAAGCTGAGGACATTTTCTTACAGGGGGTTTTCTTCAAGGCTGCAAAAGGGAAAGGGAACACTTTATCCTTAGCTGTGTGTGCTGTATCCATACAAGACCACCAGTTTAACCAGTAAAACTACTGGAAGCTTAATGCCAGAGTTTCTGAAGAGCCTCAAAGGAACGCATTCGGATTTGTGGGTTTGTGGCATGAAGCTTATCCCAAGTTACTCTCAGGTATCCCTCCACTATCGAAAATCCTGCAGCCAGAGCAGAAAAAGCATTTCCCAAAATTTCAAGGGCTCCCTGTGAATGTGCCCTCCCCACCAGCTCCTGGAGTCCCACATGTTGGATTTTCCACCCCCTTCATCTCTACCCCTTGCCTTGCTCCCTGCTGAGTTAATTGCCCTCCCTCTGACCTGCCCTCTCCTTTCATCCCTCTTTTAATGAGCGAAGTTGTAGTTAATGATTCTCCTCTTTAATGCAACACGGGTAGGAACCAGGTTAAAATTCGGGGCTGTTCCCTCGGGCTCCCTGCAAATTCAGTGTAAGCCAAAGAGTGAATTGGCCACAGGAGCTGGAGCTAACTCCTGACGTGACACCAGAAAAGATAGCCCTAAAAACATACTGATTTTCCAGGCAGCATCACTTCCCTCTGAGCAACTTCACATTTACTCACTGTTGATTTTTCTGTTCCTTTTTTTTTTTTTTTTAGTTAGACTGGAAGTTCATTTTGCAAACAGTGCAGTGGAGGACTTGTAAATATGTATATACATGTATTTATTTTTACATGTGTATGTGTATATATATATATATGTGTGTGTGTGTATATATATTTATATGTGCATGCACACACATATAAATGTGGGATGGATATTTGAGGAAATTTTTAGAGTTTTGCAGCTTACAGCACACAGCACCCAGTGCCTCCAACCCAAGGAGGTGAACCCAAAACTGAGCCCCTGTTTGGAGAATAGCCATGGTGTTCCCACAGCGGCTGAGGAGAAAGGACGGGGAGCAGCCCTCACCAGTTAATTTTAACAAAGCACACATTTTCCTGGCTCCCTCATGGACTTGCATATTTTAACTCCTATCTTGTGTTCAGCAGCTAAAAAGAGACTTTCATCCCCGTTCTGGCTGCTGTGCCTGCTCTCCCGTTCCCGGGCTGTTACACAGGCTCTATTCTTGCAGCCACCCAGTGCTGATAACGGGGGAAGGACGAGACACCCCGGAGCTGCTCCCTCAAACAGGTGGGGTTTTCTGCAAGCACCGACTTCCACAAACCCATCACTGTTATGTCTGAGGCGAGCAAGGAATATGAATCAGCGCAGAGGCTGAATTAGATTTCTGCCCACAGCTCTTCCCAAGGAATTCTTACAGAGATATATTTGTATTTAAGGAAAGAGATTAGAGAGAGCCATATAAATGCAATCCATCATCCACAATTAGGACTAAATGAGGGCAGGGGCAAGAGAAAGTTTCTGTCTTTGAGTCCTTTTTCAGAACTAGATATATATTTTTCTAAATTTATATATATTTGGGGTTTTATATATATATATATCTGTGTATATGTATATTTAAATATGCATGCTATTATATGCATATATAAATAGATATGTTTATATATGCTATTGTATATATATATAAATATATACGGTTTCATATGCTATTATTTATATAAATATATATATAGACACAGGCACACATTATATATACACATACATATTCATGTATTCAAGAATTTTTTGCTAACATTTAGACTATACACTATACATATATATTTACATATATATCATGCATAAATCTTTTTTTAGATATAGCTATTGATATATAGATTATATAGACACCTGCCCACTGTACATACACACAAGCAGCCAAAAGAAGAAGAGAACCTGCTTGCTTTGCCCAAGGCCTGACACGTCATCACCCAAAGGAAGTTTTATCCCAGAATTTCACTTTTTTTTTCCCCTTAAAGACTCAACTCCAGGAATTGAGTGAAGCTTTTCTAACCACAGTTTTCTTCCAAAAGGCAACTGGAAAAAGCTGTTTAATCAAAAATTATATTCTCATTACCATTCTTTCATTGTCAACATCTCACCATCAACATTCTGGTGCCACTCTGGGCTCCCAACAGGAGCAGGAGGATTCTCAAGGGACCCCCCCTCTATTGAAGGAGGGAACTGATGCATCAGCAAAAACCACACCTCAACTCAACCAAGCCATAAATCACTGCAAAACTCAGATTTCCACACCAACCCACAGCCCCAGCGCTCCTCTCACTGCCTCTCCCAGGAGGAACTTTCAGGAGCACTAAACTTACCCAAAACCATTTTTTAAAGGCTTTATTTATTTGGGAAGTGTGGGAGGTGAAAGATTCCTTTAAGGAGATTTAACATGAACACCATTAGCAGTATATTGTTCATTCAGCCCCTCTATCCATGACATGAGAACAAACTGATCTGATCTAAGCAAAACTTCTGGTTTCATAGCAACAACAAATATATATATTTTTTGGTGGGGAAATATAATGCAAATCATTGCTTAGGTGCATAACTTGTGACTACTTTATTTCCTGTACTAGAGTCTGTTGAAACACTATTAAAATATAATTTAACTAAATGGCTTCCTGGAAAATAATAATAATAAAAAAAACCCTTTCTAGTTTAAAAGTCAAAAAATGTCAAAGTGATTCATGCATGAAAAATAAAAATGCTCTTTAGCTCTTACATAAGTCTTTCCATGAGGCGTGGATTGCTCTTCCCTAGTGCTGGGAATCAAGAGCCATGTCTTGAAGAGCAGACATCACTAAATCTACTAGAGACAGGTAATTTTGTATTTTGGATCACAGCAGGTCTTTCTGCCTTACAAACTTGGGGTGAAAATGGCCATGGCTCCCACACTGTGCCTGTGCTGGGTGTTCCAGACACAGAGCAGACCTGAGGGATAAATACCGGTTTTACAGGTAAAAAATAATTCCTTATGCAGATGTGTTCAGCCTTGATCTGGAGGCAAGTTGGATTTGTGGTCTTCAGTCCTGACAAGGAGTGATGGCTAAATTTTATCTGACTCTGGCAGCAGGAGAAATTGGACCATGATTTTCTGAGCAGTTCATTCTTAAGCTACTTCAAGGACCCCAATGTCCCAATCAAAGCAAAATTTGGCCAGTCCAGACCTTGCCTTTAATCTTCTTTGTTTCCTGCAAAAGAAGGAACTAGTTCCATCAGGACAATCAAATCTGTAAGTTTTCAGAGCTATTTTATCATAAGTCCCTCCCACATGCTGACACTTGCAGAGTTTCCCTTCCCCATTGGGAAAATGGGGCTAAAAGGGTTTTGGAGTGATGGTCAGATGGGGACAACCAACTGATGTGACAACTGAGGTCACACGAAGTTCTCCCCACCCCCAAAGATATGCCCAAGTGCTTCACTGCCCTTCCCCTAAGAAAAAATGCTCCAGATGTTTAATCCAAACTCCCTGACTGCCATTTAGAGCCTTTATTTCTTTTCATGTCCCTGATGAGCAATAACAGAGAAACATTATCACATAATATAAAATATTAAACACCTGTTGTAAATATTAAATTATATACAAATACAACCTGGCAAAGATAATACTTGATACAGTGTTTACATTGCTGCTGATTAATATTGGAGATTAAAATTAATACTCGTACAACATAAACATCAACATGCTTTTAGCATGCAATTAAACTGAACAATTTCATCAGCACAGAATGTTCTCGTCCTTTCAAAATGAGACACACGAAAAACAAAGCTGCCCTGAAAACATCATTGAAATCAAACTCCAAGTGCAAAACATTTGGATCATCGGAGATTTTTAAATATTTTTCCCCACTTTGGAAATGCTCTTCTCCATACTGGAAGGCCACAGTTGGAAAACAGCCAGAAATGAAGAAAGAGGGTGAGTTTAGATGGGATATTGGGAAAAAATTCTTCCCTGTGAGGATGGGGAGGCCCTGGCACAGAGAAGCTGTGGCTGCCTCATCCCTGGAAGTGTTCCAGGCCAGGTTGGATGGGCTTGGAGCAACCTGGGATAGTGGCAGGTGTCCCTGCCCATGGCAGGGGCTTGGACTGGATGGGTATTAAGGTTCCTTCCAACCCAAACCACTCTGGGATTCTGTTCTGGGTTCTGTGAAATCCCACCTTGATGGGCAGATCCTCATCTTCTGCATCACAATGTCCATCCCTCTCTTCACTGCTGCCACAGGGCCATGAGAGCCACTGGTATTTTCTTTCCTGAAAAAGCCATTAAAAATAAAAAGGGATGACTTGAGACAATTGTTGGATTTAAGTTACATGAGGCCTTCCTTCAGCAAAGTTCACCACTGGAAAGCAACCACAGGAGAAGGATGCAAACAAAGTGATCAGAGCCTGAAGGGGTGAGACAAAGGTGATCCGAGGTTGGGAAAACCTGAAGTCTGAAGGAACTGGGGGAAAAAAGACTGAGGGAAGGGCTTCCACCAGTCCTCAGAGTACAAGAGTCCTTCAGAGACAGTTCTCCACAGCCAGTGCAGGCAGGACAAGGAGGGTGAATTAAAGTGCAGCACATTCGAGGGAGGCTTAAGGAAATCTTTCCGATTACAAGGTTAATTAAGCAGGGGTATAGATTAGCTGGGGAAGCACAGGAGTCCACGTCACTGGAAATCTTTAAGAACAAGTTGGACGAGCATGTAGGAATGATGTGGAGCAGAGTGTCACCTTGGAGCTGCTGATGTGTTAAACACATCCCTTTGCTCTGATTGCTCTTATCCCCTGCATTTCATCTCCACAGGAGTCTGTCCAGCTGGATTTTAGCCACATGGGAGCTAAGAGGTGCATTAGCTCCTCAGCAAGCTCTCAAACATCAACCAGCACAAGAGGAGACAGAGCCCAGGAGATGCCCACAGGGTCACCACTGTCCTTGTCAGGGATGTCCCACTGCCCCGATGGAGCAACACCCAGCACTCTGCCTGAAAATCCCACGGCTGATGCCTGTGCAGGGAATCAGGCAAAATGTAAAGCAGAGGAGACAAAATGTGGGTGTGTAATTAGGTGACAGCACATGTCCTGGCAGATGATTGCAGTGCTAAAGCATGCCATATGCTCCTGCTCCTATGGAAATCTTCCTCAGCTGACATCATTATGGAGCATTTGGGAACATACGCTGGTCCCTTATGTTTTCTCTGTCCTTCCTAAATGTTGCCAAGCATCAAATACCTAAACACAATTAACCTCTGACATCGTATTGAAAGGCTCTGCAACAGTCTCAAAGAACAGGGAATTTCTCCCAAATATCCCTGAAGTGTTCTACCTGGAGAATTGCCCTCCAGGGCTGGGACAAATCCATAGGTGCTGCAGCACTGGGAGCAGCCAGCTCTTGTGCCAGCCAGCCCTCACCCACCAAAGAACTGGTGAATCAGATGTGCCAAACTGGTCCCAGTTTGGGGTCAGCAATGACAGGACAGGACAGAAATGAGGCAGAGTGTCCAGGCAGTGCCCAGGGCATCCCAGCCACAGCCTGGATCTCAGCAGCCCAAAAGCCACGGGTGCAAATTGCTAAGGAATCTAGAAATATTAGACCACAGGGAAAGCAAGGGAAGGGAAATCGCCAACAGGGATTTTGCCAGAGCAAATTCCTGTCAATCCTTCCTGCTCTTTGACAGGAAAACTGGCTGGGAGGATGGAGGGAAGGGAGGATGGAGGAAGGGGAGGATGCAGGGAAGCTGTAGCTGTGAGAGGGGAGGCTCCTGGCACCGTCTTGGTTAACGACTTTGCAAACAAACAAAGGAAACCTGATCCAGGTGAGGTTATAAAGGGGGGCACAACAGAGGGGAGGAAACCTGCACCCCTCAAGCTGTTACCAGGCATTCCTTGCCAGGCTGCAAGGGGCACCTGGTCCCCATAGATTCAAAATTTGCATTAGCAACTCAATGATAGACTCGAGAGTGTGTTAGAAAGTGTGTGGATAACCCTGGGCTGTGAGGAGTGCCAGCTTTTTGGAAGGCAGATAATTAGAAACAATAAATTCATGTCACTCGTTTTGAGTGAGCTACACAAAATTCAGTCAGAGCAAAGAGGTAAAGGGGCTGTGTTTTGGATGGATAAATAACACCCACATCTAGACTGGGGAATTAGCATATGGATAGGTCTAAAACACCATAAAAATAGCTGAGGAGGTTGTGGTGGGCACCAGCTTGGGATGATGCTCAGGAGGGAAAGGGCAGGGCAAGGGCCACCTTTGGGTGCACCCATGGGAGGTGACAGAGGTGACAGCTCTCTCTGAGCACAAGGCAGTGCTCCACAAGGCTTAGGGATAATACACATGAGCTGGAGCTGGTCCAGGAAAGAGCAACCTGACATGGTCTGGAAACAACAGCCAACGCAGAAGGGATTAAAGAATTGGGGGCTGCAGACTTTTTCACCATCTGCTATTTAAAAAAAAAAAAAAAAAAAGAGAGAGAAAACAAGCTCAGGTTTTGTCTGCTTTACCCGGAGACAGGGTGATAATTGGATACATTCAGCTGCCTATTTCGCAATAAGCAGCTTCACAGCAGTGGTTGGCTCCCCAAAGTGGGTCTCTGGCTCCTGGGCTGAGGTTTCCCAGGCAGCACCTTCCCTTTGCAGCAATGCAACACAGCACACAAAGCCTGGTCACGATTTTCCTCCATCATGATGGTCACCCTTGGCTGCTTCTTAACTCCTGAAGCTCACAGTAATGAGATTCTTTTATTTCTAGTGATTTTACAAAAGTTGCACTGTGGACACCTGTGTGTGTTTCTCTGGACTGTCCTGGAATAACCACAAACGTTTTTCTTGAAATTTTTGCTTTCCACCATTTTTTGCAAAGCTGTTTCCCAAACCGCTTCTTTGCAGTAGTGCTTTTTGGGGTTTTTTTTGTCCCTTGGGTGGGTTCTCTGAATTTTTTTCATTCCCAGTGGAGGTCTGGGCATCCTAAGGAAGTGGGATAAGATTCCCCATCACATGGGGTGGGCAGAGCAGGCATGGTACCCATTGTTCTCTGCATCCGCCACGGCCACGAGAGGAGGAAATCAGCTTTATCTGAAGCAAAGAAAGACATCCATTAGGAAAATTATTGGGAAACATTTCCTGGCAGTAGCAGAGCAATGCATGGGAACAGACACTGCAGGCAAGGGCGGAAACAGCCGCGGTTTTAAGGAGCAGCCTTGCAGGAGATGCTGTCACCTCGTGGGACACACCTGATCCTCTCCAAAGGGTTCCTCTCTCTCCTTACCCCATTATATCACTTTCCTGGGGTCCCTGCATCCCCTCTCTGCTGAAAGCACCAAGGGTCTCACCCTGTCACACTGAGCATCCCTTATGATGCTGACAGGATTCCACACTTGCTGAAGGGCTGGGAGAAGGGCAGGGTTTTTCACAAGGCACTGAGGTGGATGGGGGTGAGGATGGGGGGTTTCATCTCCCCTCAAGAGCAGCATTTGGCACGGGGAGGTGCCTGGTGGTATCCACTGAAGCCCCTGGCACTGTGCAGGAATGTGCTGCAGGGTCTGCTCTGGAGCCCACCCAAGCACCCCCTGCATGCAGGAGGTCCCTGCTAATGGGAAAGCCACCGGTTATTCCCTAAAAACCACAAGAAAATAAAATCCAGGTTTTTTCTGCTAGCCCTTGCTGAGCAGCCAAAAACCTCAAAGAGCTGCAAGTTGCCTTTTAGCCAAATTATTCCCCCTGAACAAGGGGAGAAAATAGAGCAGAGGCAGCCCAAGTAGCCACAGCCACCATGGCTTGGCACATGCTTGGCACACCAAGAGCAGAGCAAGCTACTGGCTCATAAATCCCATGTTTAGTGGGTTTTGCTGATTTTTTTTTGTTAGGGGGGGGCAGAAAAATCAAACAATGCAATCTGTTGGCACTTGGCACTTCTCAGTTGTCTCCCTGCCCCTAATCTGGTATAAAAACTGTGGGGTGCTGAGCTGTAGGACACATCTGAGTATGGAAATGTGTGTTGGGATGGATGTCTCAGGAGGTTCTGCAACTCACCATGGGCACACATTTCCTGAAAAGCCAGAGAACAGTAAAAAAAAAAAAAAAAAAAAAAGATGCCCTTGCCTTCCACCTGTGTCCTTGCTAATCACCTCAGTGGATGTCTCAGCCCATCAGGAGTGGTGGAGGGAACCCCTCCTTGTCCCAGCAGGTCCCCAGGCCTCGTGCTGGGCACCAAAGCCATTTGGATGCCCATGGAATGGCACCAAGCCGGGTGGCTCCGAGCCAGAGCCCAGGCTGGCAGCCCTGCAGGCAGGAGGGTGCCACCAGGGCTCTGCCAACAAGCTGCTCCTGGCATCCACTGCTCCCCAGCATCCCTGCCCTCCCCACAGCCTTTCTGCTCCAATATTTCCCTCTCTCCAAACCCGTAGCTGCGCTGAGGTTGTTGCTATCACAAATGCAATGTTTAGGATCTCTGCCTTGAGTTAATCCCTGATATTCCCTGCTTTGCCTCTGCATCTCTCCATTTCCAGGCAATAAAATGACACTGCTCAATTCCAGCTGGAAGCAAAAAAAAAAAAAAAATTATATATATATATATATACATAAAATAAAAACATTTCAGCCTCTGGGCTGAGGCTTCCTGGGGCCTGGCAGGGTTGGGGCAGCTCGTGTCAGGGAAAAGTCACGACCCACAGAGGAAGGAAGCTCCAGCAAAGAGGTGTATTTTTGTTACTGTGGCTGTGCTTTAAGTTTCTATAGCTACCAGAAGAGACTTGTCAGGAAATGCTGCTGCTCCCTTCTTCACACACTGCTTTGGAGTGGAAAAGCAGGAAAAGGGGCCCGTTGGAAATTGCTGTAGCTTCCCATATTTAAACACCTCTGTTCCTCTCGTCTCCATACCCCCTTTCTGGGAGGGAAGAGCACATTTGGTGATGCTTCACCAAGCTCAGCAATCAGATTGCAGGGCCAGATGCAGCACAGTTTTCCTGCAGAGCTGAGTGATGGTGGCCAAGGATCCCAAAATCCCCTGGGAAGCAGCGTGCCAGGCTGGGCAGGGGATGCTGCCAGAGGGGCTGGTCCCAGCCTTGGGTTTCCAGATCCTGGGCATGGATGTTGCCTGCTGCTGAGCATCCCTCTGTGCCCTGCAAGGACCCTGCAGAAATGCAAACCTCACTCCATTTTAGCTCCCTTTCCCTGATCCATCAATCCTTTGGGGTTTACTAATGAATGAACATGGCATGCAGTGGATAACCTTTAAACCATTTGTAATTCTGCTTTCTGTTTTGAAGGGAGCCCAGCCCTCAGAAAAGAAGGAAAAGGGCCAGAGGAGAGTCATAACCTCTCAAAATCCAGAAGCACCCCTTGGAGCCCAAGCTGAATCCCAGGACCACCTTTGCATTCTGGTGCTTTCATTCACAGCTCACTGCTGTGAAATAAAATAAAATAAATAAAATCCACCTTCCTCCATCAAACAACGAGCCTGTGTTCCATGTGTTTTCAGGAATATTGTGCACAGTGTTCCACACAGTGCCTAAATTGCTCTGGTGTTCACAGGGGTGCTCAGACACAAAATGACAAACAGGGTATAAAGACCATTTCCTCAAAGGAGCTGAGCTATTCGAGTCCTAAAAGTAACAAATCCCACTTTGTTCAGGGGTGGATGTGTTTCTGGAGGCATCATCCAGATCCCAGCTGCTTCTTCTCCTTCTGCCAAGTGTTGGGACACAACAACAACGTGTTCACAGCCCCGAAAGTTCATTTTCTCTAACAATTTGGGTGTCTTTGCACGGCGCACACAAACACAGACACACACAGATGTCCATGTAAATATTCCATCTGTACTTGTGAATCAGTAAAATGTGAGACTGGGGAGGTCAGGGTTGGGTTCATACAAACATCCTGAAGTTCAGCTGTTTCCCCCAAAGCTTGTCTGAACTGTGTGTGACCTCCTTCAGTCTGGAAATGAGAGGCAGCCGGTGTTCCTCACGAGGTTACCAGCACATCATGAATCTGGAAAAGTCTGCAGCACCACCAGCAAAAAAAAAAAAACAAAACACTTTCCTTGGAGTGTTCATTTGATGCTTGGCTTCAGCTACTGAGCAGCACCAGAAGGGCTCTGGGTCACAGACAAATGCCAGACAATGTTTGCACAGCTTCCAAAGATGTGGGCATGGACTTCAGGTGTTCCTCTGCCTGTTCTTGCTGCAGACTTGAGACCCAAGACACAGAAAGTGGTCAAAGTTTCCTAACCAGATGAAAGCTGCCCCTTCAGCCTCATTATAAACTCTGCCTCCTTCCCCCAGCAGGGACGTGATTCAGGGGCTGAGCCTGGACCAGGATCTTGCAGATATTCACAAGTGGGAAGGAACCTGGTGGATATTTTGCTGCCTGCTCACTGACATTACAAAGCATTTCACAATATTTAAGTGACTGTTCTTTAGCATAACTCGCAAACAAAACAAAACCACCTCAGGTCAGTATTTTAGTTGTAAGTTGCTTAACAGCAAACAATATTTCTGTCTCTTTTCTAACACAGATCTTGCTACATTTTGATGGTGTGTGAAATGCCAGGAGATTAACAGCATCTCTCTCCTGGGGTCTGCAAAACCTCCTTTTACTGAAACTAATTATGCTGTTAACCACTAATGCCCAAGAAGGAGAGCTAATGAGTCGCCAGGCAGTGGGTGTTTTATCTCCCTTGCACAGGGAGCTGCAGCCACACAACACCCAGCACTGCCTGGCTGAAGGGAAAACCATGGAGGAGGTGACACAACTGCTCCCAAACACCTCCGATGCCTCCGTCACCTGCAGTGCTCAGGGAAAACAGCGTGGAGATGTAAATGAAATGATGCCCCCGTTGCTTTGACGCCCCCAGGACACTGTCAGCCTTAATGAGTTAATATTGTTAAATCCTCATGTGCTCATCAGCTGGGACACAGGGTGGGAAAGGTGCTTTCCAAAGGAGGCCCTCCCAGGACAGCATTTGTATATTCCCATCTCCTGCAGCCATCTGCTGCCTTTCCAGGTCCCCCCAGGAGAGCCGTCCTGTCACTGATGCTGGGTTTATTGCTATTATCATCAGTTCTGAGTGTTAATATCACAGAAGCAGCTTGGAGCCCTCATTGTGGTCCCTTCCTGTCTCAGTGAGCCATCAGACAAGGGAACTAAGAGGGATGAGTTTGACTGGAATCCTCTGTGAAGCTGAGATGGTGGATATTCAGGGGAAACGTTCATGATTTTATTCACCCTTGAACCTCCAGTAGGAGAGATCTCTGGTGGGGCAGAAAGACTCCTAAATGGGTTCAAACATAACCAAACCATCTTGTTCATCAATTTCTCCATAGGGCTGACAATGCTTTCCACTGTCCTTAGGATATCACAGGAATTAAATTATCATTGTGCAGTGGAGCTCAGAGGTGAGAGATGACCACAGGAATTGGTGATATCACAAATTTACCTTAGACCTTCCACCTGGAGCAGCCAGTTCAAATTCTTCCTTGTCACAAAAGTTGGACTCGATGATCTTGGAGGTCCTTCCCAACCTTAATGATTCTCTGAGTTTGTGACCAGCACTCCTGGGAGCAGAATGAGAGCTGGGGTGCATCTCAAGAGCCCAGCCCGAGTCCTTGGGGTTTTGGACACCTTAAACTCTGCAGCCCACTTTATGTTCACTGCAGGTGTTAATACTTACTGAGAATCATGCCATGGACCATGTTTAATTACTCCAATAGAAAGAAATCTTCCCTGACTCAACAAAGCTCCTGGGAACAGAAAGAGACACATTGATTGCTGGCTCCTTGGTGGGCAAACCCCAGCACAAGAGTGGGACAAGATTGGGATGCCCAGACATGTCTGGGAGCTTTCCAGCTCTTTTTCCATCCTCAAACAGCTAAATCTGCATTCACACCTACACTTTATCACCTCTCACCTGTCCTCACAGCAGGTGATTTCCCTGCATTCACCGGGTGTTGACCCACATTGTTAATTATGCTCAGGGAAAGCAGCAGCATCTCTGTCTCAAATCAGCCAACACATTTCCCTGCCTTCCTTCCTGATTCACAGAGCTCCCCTCATGACCAACTTTCTCTGCTCTGAAGCCTTTCCCAGCTCCCCCAGTTTTGAGCCTAAGAACATTTTTATATCTCAGGCTTTGATGGATCATTCAAAGGCTTCAATCTCGGGTTTTGTAGCCTTTCCTGAGCGCTGTTGTTTACATCAGGGACTTTCAATTGCACAACAGCTCCTTCATGAAAACCTCACTTCCTCACACTTGGGTTGAACTTGTGGCTTGAAATTGTCTCTTTCCATGTGTTTGTAAACATTTTCTGTGTCTGCTATGGCCAGGCAGCAGCTCTCTGCTTCCAGGGAAGAAATTGCTGCTAAAAAAACATCCCCTGCACAGCTATGATGAGTTCTGAAGGCAGAGAATAAAGTATAAGCTGCCACAGAGGTGGAAGAAAGGAGGTCAAAAAGCTTCAGAGACTCATGCAAGCCTGGAAAACTTCTGGAAGTGGAGCTGGGAATGGGAAAAACTAGCAAAGGGAAAGTTGGTTCTCCCTATTTTTGCCTTCTCCATTGCATTCCCTTTGCTCCCTGTGGAACTGTAGGATTTTGTGCCCAGAAAAGGAGAGTGGACCCATCACAGGCCAAACCAGGGGACAGAGGACAGAGCATGAAGAGCCCCAGGGGGCTGGGACACGAAGGTGAATTCAAGTTACACATTTGGGAGATACTTTTTTACAAGGCAAATTCAGCATTTTGGGGAATTTGGGGACAAGCAGCATTACCAGTGGACACCAAGCCACCACGGTCACACCCTTGGGGTTTCACATCAGCATGCTGGGACCTTGATTTATGTTATCTGCCACTGCAAAGGTCTCTGGGGGCTCCTCAGCTTCCAAGCTGCTCTGCTTCATCCAGGGCAGCTGTCCTGTAGGAGGTAGGTGGCATCTGGAATGGGAGGTGACATCTGGAATGGGAGGTGACATCTGGAATGGTGCCCACTCTGATCTGGAAACTCTGGAGTCTCTTCTTCTCCAGAGAGTGCGTGGAGCCCAAGGGACTTTCCCTCACTCAGAGCTCAGCATCTGGTGGAATCTCCAACCCTGGAAGTTTTCTAAAACGTTGTGCGTGTGACACTTGGGGGTGGGGTTCAGTGGTGAACCCATTGCAGCCTTTCCACTTCTCATTCCTCTTTTTTTTTTTCTTTCCTGAATCACAGAGCTGAGTTTTGGCCCCTGGGCTGGGATCCTGCCTGCTCTCAGCAAGCAGGTTCTTGCTGAGAATGACTTCTAGCAGGTTCATCCCAGATCCAGCAGCTCACTTGCAAGACTCTGCATTTCTCAGATTGCTGCTATAAATGCACAAATCAGCTGTTACAGCGAGCATTGGGTGGCCACACACCTCCTCAGACCCCAGCCAGAGATCATCGAGTTCCCTGGCTCTGGATAAATCATGGGGGTTTTGTTGTGGGGTTGTTTTTTTTTTTTCCACCAGAATTATTTTAACCATGCAAACCTCACCCTGGGGTCAGCAGGGGCCCGAGTGCCACCCTGGGAGAGCCCCTTTGCAGCTGAATGAAGCCTCTGTTACAGCTGACAGTGGCACCTCTATGTGAGACACCCCAGGCTCCCTTCTGTGCTGGCCCAGGGTGGCACAGCCACCATCTGATGCCCCTCTGGATGCTCGGATCCCCTGGAGCAGATGTGCAAATATCGGGTCTGAAGCCCCCATGGAGTCAGGAGGAGAGTCAGGACTGATTCCTGCAAAGCCTGGGGCTGGAGCAGGGAGCCAGGGAAGTCATGGACACTGAAACATGTTTAAGAAGTAGTTATTATATTTAAGAAATAGTTACCATATTTAAGAAGTAATCCAGATCTTCATCCCTGGTCCTGCCTGTTCTTCTCCCAGATTTACACTCTGGGGCCACCGTGGCTTTGGGACAGGCATGGTGGCAAAAGTCTGGCTGTGAAAAACACCCTTTCCGTGGCCTTTTCCCAGCATCCAGCAGCCTTTTAACCAACAATCAGTCTGGTTTTCACAGATATAGCCCAGGGCACCTGCAGTGCTGGGGGCAGGCACAGAGCCCCGGGCAGGGTGCAATGGGCAATGAGCTGCTGGGTGTTTACTCACCACCATCCCAAATATCTCTGTCCCCTCTGGGATCCAAACCTGGAGCCAGAGAGGAAAACATTATGGGTGGGGAGACTCATGGTTGTCCCTGGACTGTCAGGCACAGCTGAACCCCTCCTGATGGACAAGGAAATCAAGCTCAGCACTGCAAGTGTTTGCACTCCCTTGGTTTTTGCTGTTGACATTTTTAAACCAATTGGTTTGTCAATGCTGGATAAACAAAATGGGGGAAAGGCAATTACTGAGGAGAGCAGCAGCACTGATTGCTATTAGTGTTATTGCCCTCTTCCCTCTGAGCCTTATTAGGTGCTCACATGAGAGACAGACTTCCCTGAAATGTCAGTGAGCACCAGACACTTGAAAATCCAGCCCTGAGGAGCTCCAAAAATCTTGTTGATTATTTTAGACGTTGTATGAACATGGGAAACCACAGCAAGCCTGCCCTGAGGTGAATCCCAGCCACATCCATCAGCAGGAATCAGGGAGCAGAGGAGGGAGGGCAGAGGGGAGCTGTGCTTTGCAGACCTCTTCCCCTGAACCAGCCATGCTGGGAGCACTGCACAGCAATCCTTGGTGCCAGGGGACAAATCCTGCCACTCACTTCACAGAGTCACAGGGTTTGACTCTGTGCAAGAAGGGTTTGGGTTGGAAGGGGAATTAAAGCACACCCAGTCCCACTCCCTGCCAAAGGACATTTTCCACCATCCCAGGTTGCTCCAAGCCCCATCCAGCCTGGCCTTGGACAATTCCAGGGATCCAGGGCAGCCACAGCTTCTCTGGGCACCCTGTGCCAGAGCTTCACCACCCTCACAGCTCAGAATTTATTCCTCATATCTACTCAGTTACCCATTTCAAGTAGGGAAAAGGACCTCTGTGCATCCTCACCCACATGCAGAATTCTCCACCAGCCTTATTAGAGCAATGGCTTTATTTCAAAGGGCAGACAGATTTCCCCCACTTTCCTACAAATGCTGCTCTAAGAGCAGCCCCTGAAACTGTGGAGCTGAGCAGAGGCATTCCCAGCATTGGGTCACTTCACAACAGGGGGAAATGGCTGGATCTGGGTTTTCTTTGCATTTTAGGTGTGTGGAGGAACATTCAGGGACACAGTGCCAGCCCAGGAGGGCCTTTGGTTCAAGCAGAGAAAGAGCAGGGTGAGGATCAACACCCAGGAAGGGAACTGGGCTTGTTCCCAGTGACCCCAGAGCTCTGCTGAGGATTGGAGAAGCAGTGTCAGATCTCCTGGTTCCCAATCCAGGGACCTGTTTATGGTTAAGGCTTCTTTTGAACTCTCCCTCCTTGGAGGTGACATGGCCATGGGTAGCTGTGGATTTCTCCCCTCAGCAGGACATCAGTGGGTTGAGTTTTGCAGACACAGTGGGCTTGCTGTCTCCTGGGGAGTTATATTTACTCTGCCTTTCCTTGCTGTTTTCTTTAACCTAAAATAAGATGTCCCAGACTAAGAAAAAAAAAAAAAAAAGTGAGCATGTTTTGATGTTTTGCTCCCAGTGTCTGGATAAACATATCACTTCCCAGCCCTTAAACAGAGTTAATGGGATGAGCTGTGGGGAGCTCATTGAGATGCAGCAGCTTCAGAGGCTGGAAAGAATTGTAGAGGTGATGGAGTCCTGTTTTCTTTCTTTTTCTGCCTATTTTCCTTCTTTTTCTGCTTGGCCATGGCCCACACTGTAAGGTCTGGGAAATCAGCCCCCATCTGCCTTGCCCTGGCTCTCCTGCAGTGCTCCTCGTTAGGAGTGTGTGGCTGTAATTAGCACAGCCCCAGCCTGCTCAGAGCTCCTCCTCGGGGGCAGCTGCTGCCTGGAACCATCTATTTTTTGCCACCACAAAGCAGCATTCCTGTGCCAACTCGTCATTTGCTCTGCCCCCGACAGGGCTCCGTCCTCCTGCTCCTCTCTGAGGTCTGGGAAGGTTGGGTTTGCCTCAGAGGAGAAGCAATGATCTGTTTCAGCCTTTTGACAGTGGAGGAGTTAGTAGATTTTTTTTGCTCGGATGGGCTTTTTGTCAGCCTCAGACCACCTCTGCTTAGATTAAATGAAATGTTTAAATGTTATCAAGTGCAGATAGGGCTGAAATTACATCCTCCATCAGCTGCAGACAGGGCTGGCTGATTAGCCTTTCACATTTTGTATCCATTTAAGAATCAAAGATAGTGGGAGCAGGTTTGATATCTCTCACAGGCCCTTTCAGAAACATCCAGAGGATGAGCTGGGAGGAGATGAGCTCTCAAAGGTGTGCCAGGCAGAGAAAACTTCATGGCCCATCTCAGCATCCCAAAGAAGCCCAAGAAGAGGCACCTGAACCCTGGACCCTCCTGTGCATCCCCAGCCCTTTTTCCTGGTTTTGGGGAACGCTAGCAAAAGCAAATTTTACTTGAACAGGAGAACATTGCTTCATTCTCTCACCTCCAAAAATGATCACAGAATTATTTCGGTTGGAAACTACCTTTAAGATCATTGTTACCACAGCACTGCCAAGGCCACCACTGGCCCAAGGTCCCCAAGTGCCACATCCACACAGCTTTCAAATCCCTGCAGGGATGGGGACTCCAGCCCTGCCCTGGGCAGCTGTGCCAATGCCTGCCCACCCTTTCTGTGAAGAATTCTTTCCTAATATCCAACTTAAACCTCCCCTGCTGCAACTTGAGGCCATTTCCTCTCATCCTGTCATTTGTTTTGAGAAATGGGTCAGTCTCCTCCACTGTAATGGCTAAAGCTGCTGTCCCACATAACCAAAACACTCATTTTCTACCCCATGATCAGAGCTCAAAGTTACCAGTGCTCAGCAGCCCGACCAGCCCACTACTGCATTTCCTTTACAACCCTGCTTCTGACATCAAAGATTCCCATTGAGGAGTCACAGATCCATCTCCACAAGTGACACAGGGACAGATCAAGAGGAAACTCCTCTGTGCATCAACGTTCAGCCATTAAATCATCCCTGCAGTGTCTCTCTGCTCTTTCTGTGTGACTTTATTTTGGTTGCCTTCATATATTTTTTCAGACTAATCCCCTTTAAATCTGGCCTTCTGCAAACAACTTTGCCTCTGGACAAAGAGCCCATCATCTTCTGTCCTCATGAGCCTGACTTGCCCCCTCTGGCTGCTCTTCCACCTCCAGGCTTCTCACGGACCCTGAGCCAATCTCCTGGAGGTGCTGCAGAGAAAAGCACGTCCAGCCCTTTGAGACTGCCAGGAACCAGATGTCACCAGAGGCTGCCAGGCTGAGACAGCTTGGTTGACAGCTCAGAGATGTTCCTGCAGCTGATGGGAAGTGACCCAGGGTGAGAGGGAGCTGCTTGGCAAGGGAAGGAGCTGGGCAGAAACAACGTGAGTCAGCACCAGAATGGGAAGTGACAGTGATGAGGACAGGCAGAGAGAGGGGTGATGGGTGGGGAGGCATCAGCAGCTGATCCTGAAGCACCTCTGGAGCAGGGAATGGCTGCAGGGATGCAGGAGCTGCTCATGGAGCTGCTGCCCTGCAGCACTGGGGACCCACCAGCCTTGTCCTACCCAGAGGAGATTTTCTCTCCGAAGAGGAGAGGATTTTTTTCTGCCACCCAATGATGACAAAAAAAATAAAAAATGTTGTGGAGGGAATGGGGCACGGGTTAAGCAGCCTACCACAGTGCTTCTGATCTACCATTTATTTACCACTGGGATTTAAATAACCTGCTCAAAGCTGGATGTGAAATATGACTGAGTCAGACAGACACAGCTCAGCGGGTGAAAGCCTGAGAAGAACAAGCATCATTTCCTTCAGCTCCAGGGTAAAAGTTATTTAAGGACAAGGACTTATCCAAGGAGAGCCCCACAGTGATCTCAAAGCTGTCCTCACAGCCAGTTGGCTGGAAAAGAAACCATGCATTGCTGAGGATTAGGAGCCTTTGGTGCCTGGTCCACTCTAATTTTCAAGGCAGAAGCCCCAGGGTTGTCTACCCCACTTTATCCCTTCCCTCCCATACACGTCTGCTGGTGGAGCTGAGAAAATCAGAGAAAATGTATGAAATTCAAAGCCCTCACAGCATCTATTGCAAAAACATCTGCAGCACAACATCTGCAACATCTGCACTATGTGCTAAACCAAATATCTGAGCTGTTCCTTGCACGTTTTCAAACCACAGAACTATTCAGAGGCTCAAAAATTGATGTCCAGCCATGCTGGATAAGATTGACCCCTGGACTGAAGACCTTGCTGCAGGGAGGATGAAAGGACTGTAACCTCCATTTCCCAGAGGGAAACCAGAGGGGCCAGAAAAAAATAGGTGACCTCAGTCACTTTATAGCAGAGCTCTCATTGTTTGGTAAAGTTTCATGATGTTGTCTTAAAATAAAATGGTCTTTTATTAGAGATTTTCTTAGTGCAGCAGCAGGCTGAAACTCTTGTCATTGCATAGTTTAAAAGTCAGGCTGTAAAAGCAAAATGATACATCCCTGATCATTAATGCATCTCCAAAAAGGGCTCTCACTCCTTTGCTTTGCCTTTCACAGCCTGGATGAAAAAAAGGCTTATGTGAGCAAATCTAAAATTAATCACCTGAATGTCTTACAGATTCCCAGGTAACAAGGGCAGCTGTGAATCATTGTCTTTGCAGGATGCAGAGACATCAAAGATCATCTCCTCTCTCCTCCTGCCCTTTCCCTGGATTTGTTGCTCCAAGACAAGAACAAACCTCTCGTCCCTACAGACAGAAACTGGGCAGCCTCACGTGGATGGGCAGAAACTTGCAAATAAATAAAATTCTGCCTCTGAAGCAGGTCGTGGATGGCAGATCCCTTCCCATGGCTCTGCCCCATCCCCATCCCTTTTCCCTCCTGGGCTGTCAGGGAGAAATGATCCTTCCTGAGCAGCCAGGATGCTCCAGGAATGATTCCAGAGCCAATGGGACAAACAGGAGCCAACATCTTAGACTGCAACCAGCAATACCAGAATCATTCCTGCAAGTGAGATTCTTAGACCAGCTAGGCTTTGGGTTTAAATCAACAATTTCACCTATGGAAAAGGAATATCCTTGGTGGACAACATTCTTGGTGAGAGAGACATGCCTAAGATCCATCTGGTAAAGACTTACTGTCTATAAACTCTTCAGCACTGACTCCTTTGGGAATGAGGGAGGGATAAAAGGGTATTTAAAGTGTGAGCATCAGCATTGGGGTGGGCTTGATCCACATCCCTTGGGGTCCAGAGGATTTCCCATTGACTCCAGGCAGAGCACAGGCCAGCTACACTCTGGGAGTCCTGACTGGACTAAGGGGCAATCTCCAGGATAACAGGAGATTAATAATCCCTTCCCAAGCAGGGATTAATCTGGAAGGAGACCTGGGAGCTGTGCTTGTACCACAGGGCCCTGACCCAGCAGGGCAGCTTTGGTTTGTTCAATATTTGTCTGAGCAATGGCTGCATTTCACCCAGATCCTGACTGGAAAACCAGTGGAGAACCTGATCTCCAGCCTGACAAAAGGCTGCCCACCTGCACAAAGAGCATTCCCTGGGGTTCAGGCTGGAACTCACAATATCCTGCCAGCCAAGATGCCAAGCACCCAGCTTTTATCAAAGAAAGGGAGCAGATCCTTTAACCAACATCTTTTGTTGCCCTAAGAACACCCTTTCTGGAGGTTTATTTCCCTTTTTGTTCAGTCTCCTCATCCTGGTGCTGTTTTCCACCCTTCTGGCTTTCCCAGAGATGTGAGTCTGTGCAGATCTCCCACATCCATTGTTCCCACTCTCTCCCCTGTAACTGGAAGTTCATCTTTTGCAACCCATTCAAAAGAACCTTTCCAGGATGAGGAGAACACCTCACCACACCCGGAGCTTCACCCACCCATCCTGGAGGCACTGCAGAGTGTACAACCCAGTCTGAAAACTTTTCCTTACCTTTCTTGTTTCCTTACCACAAAACAGGCAAATCAGTGCTGCTCTGACTTCTCATGGCAACAGGCTGAGAACAAAATCAATCCAATTTGAGCCCAAAAATGAAGAGGCTGGGGGAGTTATAAGCAGAAGGGGAATATTTCTCCACAGTCAGTGATGTTCATTAGCCCACACTCAGCATAGTGTGCTTGGGGCACAGGGTGCACAACAGCAGTGAAGGAAGGCAGGAATAAAGATAAACCAAGTGGATGGAGAGAAAAAAATTCTGCTTTCAACAAAATGAGGCTCTCCTGCCATCAACTCCCTTTTCTATGTGAAGGCTGGGGACTTCCTAGCCCATCCCAAGGTGACTTTCTGTGGCCAACAAGGAGACAGGATGGGGCCAGCATAGCCTGGGACAACCTGCAGCTTCCCCAGCCCTGGGACCACTCAGTCCATCTGCAAAAACATCTCTGCTCTCCATTCAGCAGCCTCTGAATGGTTTTAAACCAAAATCCAGGACTGCCTTGCACACAGGGTGTGCTGCAGATGATGTAGGGTCAGGGTCAGCACAGCTGGGGATCACTGGTGTTTGGTGTCCCCGTTTTGCAGAGCTGAACAAAGATCAACCTTCAATCAGTGTCTCAAACATCTTCCTCAGAGGCTTCTTGAAGGCCCTGGGCTGGTGCTGTCCAGCCTTGCCAGCTCCACAGGAGATGTTTGCCAGGAAAAGTGCTGCATTTGTTTTGTCTGAACTGGTAAGTCTGGGAAATCAGCTTAAAGCATTCCAGTTTGGAGACCAAATTTCTCATAAACTCCTGAAGTCCCTTTCCTTGCAGCTTAAACCAATCCAACACATTTTATTCTAGGCTAAGATCCAGCAGAGAGCTTTCTGTTGAGTGCCAAAAGCAAATTTTTATGACCACAAAATAAACCTTGAAATACGATCTGTTTAGATAAGCGGTGAGAATGCTGAGAGGCACTCGGTGATTTGAATCCAGAGGTGTGAACAGTTCTGCTTAAAGGACATTCAGAAATAATGGCACTGGGGCTGTGCTGCAACTTCCAGGAGGAAACAGATCGTGCAAATGCTGGTCTGAATTGTGGCTCTGCAAAACCTGCAGAGCAGCAAGAAGAGGTGAATTATGAGCAGCCCTGAAGCAATGACGAGGTCCCAGGGAGGTCAGACCCCAAAGACCTGCCCCAAACCCAAGAGCTCCTTTCACAGCTCCCCAGCAGCACAGCTGGTTGTATCCTGGCTGCCTCCTGCCAAACAGGAAGAGAAATCTTCCCCCACACACCCATGGCTAAGTAGCTCTACGTGTCCCGGTGCATTTTTTTCCCCAGGCATTGTGCTGTTCCCGTGATTCCAGATGAAATGTTCAATTTATTCCAGGGCTTGACCTGCTCACCACCACTGCTGGCATCATTACCACTGAGGTACCCAGTTTGGACAAGATCATTCCCTGTGTAAAGAATATTTGTCTGAAAGCAAACCTGAGGAGCAGAGTTCAATTCTACAACTCCCTGAAAGGAGGAAGGGAGATTATGGATGGGTGGGGGTTGGCCTGTTTTCCCAGGTTACAAGTGATGCCTCAAATTGGGCCAGGAGAGGTTTAGATTGGATATTAGGAAAATTTTTCCCTGAAAAGTTTGTCTAGGAATAGGCTGTTCAGGGCAGTGATGGAATCATCATCACTGGAATTGTAAAAAAAACTTGTGCCCGTGGCTGCTGTGGGCACAGTTTGTTGGTGGGTTGTGACTCCTAATGCAAAACCCCACAAGTACCAAAGGCTGTGGCTGAATATTAGAAATGCTCAAAACCCACGCAGATAAGTCCTGGTGGAAATGGAAAACGTTGGCAATTCCTGGAGAGGGGGAGTCTGCTGCTGCTTGCACAGCCAGGATATCCCAGGCTCCTGATTTCCCACCCAGGATGAGCTCAGCCACCCTGGCAGCACCCTGTGATGGTTCCCAACATCCCGAGGACAAACCACCCTGCCCAGACACACAGATGGTGACAGACAGGTCAGCCCAGGGCTGTGGCACCGAGCCGAGCCCGAGCCATCATCGATTTGGAAACCCCAGGGAGCTGGGGATGTTTGAACTCCTGTCCTCAATCCTGCCCTGGGAATTGAGGGAAACCACTTAAATCTTTGAAGCACGCCATGGGCAGGCTCCAGAGCAGCTGTGAGCAGCTAAATCAGCGTGCAGGGAGGTGCTGGGAGAGGGGCAGTGGCCAGCTGTGCATTAGCAGTGCTTTCCTGGGGAAGCCATTGGCTGAAACAATAAAATTCTGTTTATTGTATTCAGATGATACAGCAATTTGCAGGTTGTGGGTGACAAGAGCTCAGTCTATAGCTTCTTTAGTTACAGCTGTAGCTTTGTTTGAATTTAACTCTAGTTTTGGTTACAATGCATTATATACTTTTTATTGCAGAGCATCTTAAAACGTGACAACCAATTAATACTTTTACTATTACTTACAGTTAATTATAACTACTAACATTACTATATTTATGTTACTATTTTTCAATCACAAAAAGTTAGTATGTTACAGTTTAAGCTAGAAGTTGTTTTTTAGTTTTCTGGCAATGAAAAATTTTGAGACTTTTCTTTCTACTTGCAACATTGGCTTTCTTGACTGCCTGTAAAAATTTTTTATTTAGTAAAAATATTTTTTGTTTTAAGTGAATTTATTTTTTGCTTTGAGTTATAAAAACTCCTTCTGACTCATTTTACCCTTTAGCTTCTTAGCTATCCAGTCAGACCGGCTCAGCAATTTTTTTCTTCTATATCAAAACTTGCTATTATTTCTATTTTTTTTTTCAAATTTTACACTCAAAGATCTTTCTTTTATACATACATATTTGTGAAACTTCCCTGTTTAATCCTTATCCTTTCCAACAGTCGGTGACACGGATGAGCTCCTCCAGGAGCCATCCCAGAGCTCCCTGTGGGGTGCAGAGGGCACTTGGCAAGGCACAACAACACATCCTCAAATTAACAGAGACACAGCAACACAGGCAGCTGCTGCTGCTGCTCCCGGGGGATGGGACAACACGGCAGGTGCTGGACACCTGGCTCCAGACAGAACAAAACCTGAGCTCCACAGCTTTCCCCAAACATCCCCAGGGGTGCTGTGGGGACAGGACCCAGAGCTGCCCACCCTCCAGCTGGGGTGCAGCATTGTCACGGTTGGTGGAACAGTGGTGGTGTTTTGCACCACTTAATTAGTGGTTTGTTTGGAGTTTCTTCTGGTTTTACTTAGAGTTAGGATTAAAAAACACACAAAGGAAACGGATTTTCTCGTGTTTGGGCTTGGTTGTTTATTATATCCTATTAAAAGTCCAGAAAGTTCAGCAGCACTTCCAGCTACCTGCTAGAAGTGAGCAAAATGGAGCCAGGTGCAGCTGCTACAAGATCTCTTAAAGCTAAACAGTCCAATGGAGAATTAACACCTATATTATTTATCCTTTTAACCCAATAACCCAATTCCCATGACCCTCAGTGTGACACTGACTGACCAACCAGAAACTACTGCCTGAAATGAAGAAGAAGGAAGATGAACACCAAAAGAGACACCACCCCAAAATCCTCCATCTTGTCCCATACCTATTACTATATTATAAAAACCTCAAATTTAAAACCCTTCACCATGTGCAATCACACACTTCTATTTCACTACACACCAGTGATTTTAACTCCATCACTCAAATTTGGAGCCTTCTCCAAGGGCTCAGCTCCAAAGCAGTGTTCTCCTGGGGGTCAGTGCCAGAAAGCACAGAAAGCTCAAAAAACCCAGGTTTCTGCCTCCAACAGTTGATATTTTAATTGAAGTCCCAGGTTCTGATGTGGTGATGGAAGTGGCTCCACTCTTTATATTTTGACCAATTTTAGCCCCAATGCCTTCACTGAAGCTGGAGACACGGTTCCTTGAATATTTTAGCAAATCCATGTTTTGAAGACAGGCCCAGGGGCAGGCTGGAAGACACCCTAATGAGCTGCATTAAATCACCCAGACCCCATGGAAGAGGGTGACATGTCAAATGTCCTGCTGTGGCACTGAGACCCTGCCTGGATATCCTGAGCTTTGTGTTAAACTTCACTGTGAATTTTTCAGGAGAAAGAACCCAGGTCTGGAACTCTTCTCTATTTTTATCATGTTCCATCACTCCCAGCAAGAACCAGACAAACAACCCCAAGAAATGGCTTGGAAAGAGTGGAGGACAAAAATAAATGCCCAGACTGTGGTTAGAGGGGCTGAGCTTGGCTGAGCCAGCTGGGGCTGGAAAACAAGCAAGCTGTTTTCCTTGAAAATAACACTGGTGTCCAGAGAGGCAGAAATGCCATCTCATGGGGTCAGGAGAGCAGGAGAGAGGGACAGCCCTGGCCCTACCCAGAGAAGTGCAATCCCTGTGCTGCATTAAACAGCTCCTTCCCCTCCCTGTCTGCCTCCTCCTTTCTCTTTGCCTCTCAGCCAAGCCTACATCAGGATGCACCAAAAATAACCTTGGAATTCCTGCTTTGGCCCAACTTCAGCCACCCATGGGCAGGGCTGGGGAGCAGATGTGGCACTTTGCAGTGGCATAACCCAGAGAAGTTGTGGGTTTAGTCCCCTGCTTCAGCTCACAGAGTTTGTGTAACCCCAGGCAGGTGAGTGGGACACATCATCCTTTGGAGCATCTCTTTCCTCACACCATCCCTTTATTCACCTTACCACACCAATTGCTGGAAATTATCAGGTTGAAATAAACGAAATGGATGCTCTGCTCTGGTGAGATCCCTCATGCTCTGAGGTCTCCAACATCAGAAAGACATGGAGCTGCTGGAGCAATTTCAGAAGAGGACACAGAGATGTTCTGAGAGCTGGATTTCCCTGCTCTGGAGCCAGGCTGGGAGAGCTGGGAATGTTCACCTGGAGAGGAGAGCTCAGAGCCCCTTGCAGAGCCTAAAGAGGCTCCAGGAGAGCTGGAGAGGGACTGGGGACAAGGGATGGAGGGATGGGACACAGGGAATGGCTCCCACTGCCAGAGGGCAGCATTAGATGGGATATTGGGAAGGAATTCTTGGCTGTGAGGGTGGTGAGGCCCTGGCACAGGGTGCCCAGAGAAGCTGTGGCTGCCCCTGGATCCATGGAAGTGTCCAAGGCCAGGCTGGATGGGGTTGGAGCAGCCTGGGATAGTGGAAGGGGCCCCTGCCATGGCAGGGGGGTGGAACTGGATGAGCTTTAAGGTCCCTTACAACACAAACCATTCAATAATTCTACAGAAAGAGCCAAGAAAATAAAACCTGTGATTTCTCCAGACCTGATGGGAGCAAAGAATCACCCCACCAATGCCCAACAAGCCAATACACTGAATTAATCTGGGCTCTGGGAAGGAGCAACACACGGACCTGTCAGGGCATCAGGACCTTTCTGGAAGGGAATTCCTGTAGATATCTTGATCCTGTCAGGGTGAGTAACCCAGGTGTGTGGGTGGGATATAACCCAGGAGCAGGTTTTCTGGAAACTGAGATCAAAAAACAGAGAGGAGAGAGGAGGCACCAACATCCTTTTAGCAAGGAAAAAATGCTCTCTAAGTTAATGGGCATTAAATTCTCTTCCAGCTCCTCTGCTGAACACAAGTTTGATCTACGTTTGCTCTTGTGAGCATGGAAACTGTGTGGAACAGAGATGGGGATAGATCTACCAGGTTTCTACCTACCCCTAAATCCTATCTGATGTGGAAGTCTGGATGTTAGTGAAGGATCCAGGAGGTTCTGAGTGCAGGGCCCAGCTCTGGCTGACCTTGCTGGCAGAGCAAAACCCTCCTGCCCTTTACCTGCTGTAAATAAAGACACAGCCTGCCTCGAGTCTTCTGTATTCCTGGCAACTCTTCGGGAATTCCTGCAATCCTCAGTAGTGAGAATAATGTGATTGCTCCTAATGTGAGATTTCCTTTGCTGGGTAAAGTACACCTAAGGGCTGCTGATGTAATTCTCTCATACTAAGCTGATTAAATGCTGAGGAGTTAGAGCCTTTTATAATTTTATTACATTAGATTCCAGAGATGAATTGAATAGAAATGACCAGAGAGTGAAGGAGGCAGAGATCTGTGTCCACAGATTTTAGAGACTCCAAATTACATTCAGACAATCCAGCGAGGTGTCTGCAAGAGGAAATCTAATAACAGAGTGTCCATCTGTTCCACAATATGGATAAACTTGGGTTATCAGGGTTGCACAATATTAAAAGGACAATTACAAGCAGAGAACACATCAAGGTCTTGGTATCCCAAGGATTCACACTTCCCTTTGAGGAGGACCAGGAGCCATTAGCACTGCCTAGCAACTCTGGCTGCAGGGTGTTATTAGCACCACTAATGACTTGGAGTGAGACAGGAAGGTTTCTTGGGCTGGACAGAGGATGTGAGAAATCCATTATCCATGCCCCAGAATGTCTGAGCTGGACCACATCTCTGTATGGAACCTTGTAAAGATTTGGCTGAACTGGAAATCAGGATTGAAGAAGCCTGGATAACTTCAAAAATCCAGGCAGAAACAGCAAAATGCTTCAGGGTGCAAAAAAAAAAAATCCTCTTTGTGATTGACTTTGGGTCAATTGGGTCATTTCAGCCAAACCCTTAATTTCACTCTGGCTTAGAGAAGTCAGCTGGGACAGAGATCACCACGAGGCATCTGCTCCCTCCTGTTTCCCTTCCAAGGAAAAGCTGGATTTATGAGTAGCTTCCAACCAGTTCTTTGTGCACACCCTTGGGCCATCCTGGCCCCATTGACCACACTTGGATCCATTTGATGTTGTTGGGCTGGGTGATTTATGCCACTCACCAACAAAGCAGCCAGTGAGGACCACAGACCTCAGGCACAATGTGAAATTCAGGGGATTTTCATGCACTGATGCTTTACATTTTTCTCTGGGCACCACCGTCAGCAAAACTCTCCTCTATTCAGATGAGGGTCCTGCAAAAGGTCAAACTGAAATTTGCTTGCATATCTGAGCAAATATTTGTGAACAATTTCCCCCATTATTCTCCCAGCTTTACATATGGCCCCGCTCATGGTCCTTGTTAAAATACTTCTGGGGACTGCAGTGACTTAAAAAACTCCCTGGAAGCAATTCCTAGGCTGACTATTCAAATGCATTTTCTGCAAACAAAAGTTTATTTGCTATGTATAGATAAATGCTGTCAGTGGGCTAATTTGGAAGCACTGTTGATTACCCATTGTAATGAGGCCTATTACATAATTAAAAGTGTTTTCTCCTAACTGCATTTTGCTGCTAATTAACATTTTATGCCATCTACAATGGACACTTTGGGCTGCATCAAAGACATTATTATGCAATTTTATCCTAAGAGCAGACTATGAATTATTAATTAATATAAAATCTGTTGATTAAAGGGTAATTTGTAAGTAAGCCAGTCATAGCCAGGAACATGCTTCACCCGTAAATGTTCCCCTGAAACACAGTCCAAAATAATGTGGAGTAAAGAAAAGGTAGAAGATTGGGAGTGTGAAACATGGGAGACTGGGATAATTTATGGGAACCTCTGATGTTTTTCCAGAAATTCCTGTTGTTAGTGTTTTAATTAAACAGCCTCTTCTGAAATGCTCTGTCATGTCCCAGCAGGATTCACAAGGGGAAAACGGTGGAATCCTTGTTCCTGGAGCAAGTCAGAAAACAACAGGAGCTCAGTGTACAAATTCACCTCAGCCTGGAAGTTCAGATCAAAAATGTACCCAGTTTTGGGGGTGGAATCAGCAGATGTTAGCAGAGATTGAGGAACACCTACAGAAATTATTTTGCTGTGGCATCACCTTGAGAAACGAGATGTGGGTGAGAGCAAGGCTGCAGTGTGAATGTGGAGAGAGTTGTCTGCCCACTGCTCACTTACACAACTGCCTAAATCGGCACAAATTTATACAAATGTCTAAGTTTAGGTTCAGCTGGTCAGAGCAAGCTGGCAAATGGATGCTGGATAAAATCCTGACTTATTGGAGTCGAGTGTGGACCCCTTTAAATGTGAGCCAGTTCATCATCTGAATTGTCCACTATGTGTGATGATCAATGCACATCAGGTCCTGGAACATCACATCCAGCCCAGCTGCACCCCCTGACCTCACCCAGCAGGAACTGGGAGCTCTGGAAGACACCAGAACCTGCTGGGAGCCAAAATCACCCTAAAAAGTCAACCTTGGGGTTCTGCCAAGACCAGGCATCCCTTGAAACTGGGGTGGGATGCTGTGGAGTGTCCACCCCGGGCTGCTTGGCTGCCCTGGAGTCAGGGCTCATAATCACAGGCAGCAGGACATGGAATCATCCCAGCATTCAGAAATGAAGGAGCAGCCTGGTGCACCCTCTGCCAGCCCTGGCATCTGCTCACTGCTGCAGCAGCCTGCTTCTGCTCTGGGCTCAGGCCTGAGCTGGCTACAGTTCATCCTGGGCTCAGAAAAGGTGGAGGAATAATAATAATAATAATAATAATAATAATAATAATAATAATAATAATAATAATAATAATAATAGTAGTAGTAGTAGTGGTTGTAATAGTAGTGGTAGTAATAGTAATTGCTGTTGTTGTTGTAATAATTTTAATAGGTGTTGTAGTTGTTGTTGTTGTTGTTGTTGTTGTACTCAATATTATTACCATTAATCAGGTTGGTGATGTGCCTGCTGTAGCAGAGCTGCAGACACCTGAGCTGCACTCCACATGCTGCACAGATTGCATCCAGGCAGGGAAAAGCATCCAGGCTGCTTTCATCCAGCAAATGCCTGTTGGGAAAAGCTGCTTGAGCAGCCTTGTTTACCAACACGAGCAGGCTGCAGGAGAGCTGTGCTGGCACACACCACAGGCAGATTTTGTGCTTGAATTGGAAAAGGGGAAGGGGAGAGGGAAGCACTGGGAGTGATGGGAGTGTTTGCAGTGTGGGGCAGTCCCAGCTGTGCTCACTCTGCTTCTCACACCCACTGTGATCAGAGTGGAACCCAGGTGACAAAAATAGCAAAAAAGTCATGGATTAAAAAATAGGTCAAGCAAAGAGCCACACTCCAGGTCTTGGACATGCACAGATGTCCCTGGATGGAAAGGGCTTCTCTGCAGGCTAAAGGGGAGCACATGACACCCATCCCTCCAGATCAGCTCTGGAATATTCCTGCCCCCAAAAAGGCAAAAATCTCCCAGATTCCTGGTTCAAGCCCAAGCCCAGAGGAGAAGGAAGGTCCTGTCCCCTCTCATCACAAGAGCTCTGTGTCTGGGCTGCCCTCTGCCCACACTCAGCCTGGCCACGGGCACCTTGTTAATTCCTGCCAGACCCAGGAGCCTTAAAAAGCCCAGGACCACTTAATTAATCATTGTCCTCCTTGCAAGAAAAGTACACAGAGAAAATAATAATTGGAATTCATAAGCCCTTGGATACACGATGGTTAATGAGAGCCTCTAACTACAGAGACCTGTAGGAAGGTGCAGCTCTGTTTACAGCAGCCCTTTTCATTATGTTTTTCTCATTTTGATTTCTCTCATTATTTCTGGAGGATGTGCAAAATGAAATTCAGACATGCAAAATTCAGACACGCAAAAATGAAGCCAGACAGCACAGAGAGGGTCTGGAAGGTTTTTCTTTACAAGACTGGGTAATTCTGAAGGCAGACTAAAGGAAAGGTGTGTTAACTTTTTTTTTTTTTTTTTTTTTTTACACTCTGTGTTGCCACTTCACCTTTAGCAAGAAGTTTTGCACTTCGGGTTAGTTGACAGGTCCTATTTCAAGTGAAAACCTCGGTACAGGAGATGTCACTGATAGCAGATCTCCCAGGTTTGGGTACCACAAAAATCGTGATGGTCCCCAAAACTGAATGTCAGTACCCCCCAGTCCCCCCAGCTGTCATGGTTTCTTTGGAGGGTTATGTAGAAGATATATTTTCTAACACATTTCTGGCCATCAGGACTGCAGGGGAAGCATGAAAGCATTAACTGGATGCAAAAAATAAAAGGGGGGTCAAATGGTAGAAAATCACCTCCTTCATTGCTGTTTTCCTCAAGCTTTTAAAGCAGTGCCTCACTTGGCTAATTTCTGCTCTTTAACCACCAAAAGGTGGAGATTGTTGGGGTGCCCCATTCACCTCCCAGTGTAACTCCAGCCTCAGCATTTCCCCTCCTCCTCACAGTGAAACCAAGCCATTCACTTGTAAAGCCATGAAAACACAGAGCACCTCCATGATTCCACCCTGGAAATCTCTCCAGGTGGTTAAAGCCATGAACTATTTCCTACTCCCACCACACTGGGCTGGGGACTTTTTGACCCTGGCCACTGGCAGAAAGCCAAGCCATCCTATGGACTGCAATTTTAATTTTTTTCTTTTTTTTTTTTTTTTTTAATAAACATGTCATGTTTGAGAGCCTATAAATATCCAAGCAATTTATTGCAGATTTCCAACTCTCTATTTTCCTGATCTCAGCACCAGGGCTCAGAGTTCAGCCCCAATCCAAGTTAATACACAGCAGCAGCTTTGCATGTCAATTAGAGAGAGGAGGTTGTTTTGTGGCTCGACCTCTGAGATCAAGTGCTAATGCACTACAGAAAAAGGCAGTGATCTATCATCCAAACCCCAGCCAGGATCACTTCTTTCCTGGGAGAAGGGCTTGCAATAACTTACTCAACACCATCACTCATCTCTTGGCCCCTCTTGGGGACATTCCCAGGAGCAGGAGCCTTCAGCCCCGGACACTGATTGAACACAACACCTTATTATTCATTTTATGGCAGCAGCTTGGTACCCAGGACATGGAGCAGGACCCAGATGTGGAGAACAGCAGCTCTCGTGCCCTGAAACTTTGTGGTTTGAGGATATGCCATGGTTTGATGGTGGTGTGACCAACGCTCCTCCCTAGGGAGGGGCTGCTGAAAAGGGCAGCAGTAATGGAAGGAAAAGTGACCTGGTCGTGAATTATGTCTGGGAGCAGTCAAAAAGCAATGTTTTCAAACCATTTCACTGACTTTTGTTATGTATTAGAAATCACAGTCTGAGCTGTTCTCCTGCACAGACCAAAGTGGGGAAGCAGCACCCGAGGGGACCAGAGATGAAGCTGTGACCCCAAAGGATGAGAGGACACAAGAAGAAAAAGCTTCCAAAAGATATCCTGGAGCGTGGCACAGCTCAGGATATTCTTTCAAAGGGAATATTTGAGGACAAAATTTTATTTCTTTTTTAATTGCACCATTAAGAATTTTGTTTTCCTTCCCTTTCCCTCCATTGCATCTTGTTTAGAGGGAAAATTTCAGGCTGGGAACAGGTGAGGAACTATGAAGTCTTCACACCCCAGCACAGTCCCCAACACAAAAAACCGATGGCAGCCTTTCCCTGTGGGCTGGGAAGGATGCCAAGAGCCTGGGAAATATCTCCAAATACCTGCCATGGAGTGCAGTCAGTGCATCCCTGGGGAAAAACAAATCTGCTCATCAGAGATGCTCCCAGGAAGGACCTCTCTGGGCAGGATGGCCTCTCACAGCACACACAGCACGTGGTGCCTCTGCTGCCAGGAGCAAAGCCCCATCCCAGGTGCCCTTCAGGGAGGCTCAGAGCCTTATTTGCCTTTTTTTCCCCAGCTGCATATTCATCTGCTTAGTTTGTAAATCCCCGGAGCCTCGTTTGTCCAATTAGTGCTTGCTGAGTCTCTTGCTACTGGCAAATAATAGGCTTTTCCATGCACTATTGCATTACTCAAAAGAAAATTACTTGGAAGCTAAGAAGCAAGGCTCTGAGTGCTCTTAGAGGAATTGAGGGGAGCAGAGACAGCTCCTGCACCTTAACTGGCCCTGACATAAGCCCTGAGAGCACAGGAGGGCTCAGCCCCATCCCTTGCAAGGTGTGAGGTCATTCCAGTGCTGTTTCAGTGTTCTGGGAGTTGGGATTTGAGAAAAATCTGCCTGATCCACCCATACCCAAAAGTTTTGCAAAAAAACCCACTTTTCCTTCACTCTCCTAAGCCTCTGCAGGTGCTGTAGCATCCCACAGCTCCCCAGTGGAATTCCTTGCTCTGCTCCCTGTTGCAGCTTGCTGCTGGTGAAAGCTCATCCCCTCCAGCCAGACCTTTTGCAGCAGAATAAATCATCCTGGTGGGATAAAAAAGATTCCCAAGCATTTGAAGAATGAGGCAGTATTTTTAGCAGCAACAACCAGGAAAAAAAAAAAAAAAAAAAGCTCTTTCTTTCCTCCTCCTTTCTACTGGTGCAGCTCATCACTCAGAGGGAAGGCTGTTGACACTTTCCACTAGACAAAGTTGCTTCAAGATCCATCCAACCTGACCTTGGACACTTCCAGGGATCCAGGGGCAGCCACAGCTTCTCTGGGCACCCTGTGCCAGGGCCTCACCACCCTCACAGAGAAGGATTTCTTCCTAAATACTAACCTGAACTTCTCCTCTTTTAGTTTAAAGCAATTCCCCTTTGTCCTGTCACTAAGAGCATCCTGTTGGAGACAAATCACTTGTCTGGGGGGAAAAAAGAAGGGACAAAAATCCAGCATCCAGACAGAAGAGCAAAGAAGGTTATAACTGATGGAATCACCCACACTGGGATGCAGCAGGGCCACAGAGCCCAGTTTTTCTTTACTCCAGCCTGACATTTAGGTTAGGCATATATATTCCCTGACAGAGGTTTGTGAGCAATTTGACCTGTGCTAATCCTTTCCCCCCAGCTGGGAGAGAGCCTTGCACCAGAAATCAATCTGCCTTTGCTCCATTTCTTGTCTGACTGCACCCAGTTCCTTAGGAAGTGGCAAAAATGTCCCTCTCTGATTTATCATACAACTTTAATGAGTGCATTTTATAGTTCAGGTCGTATCTTTTCATGAGCCTCATTATTTTAGACTGGTCTTGTAACAAGGGAAATGTGCCATTAAAGTGTCTTTCTGCAATGGACTCAAGTAGCCCTTCAGTTTAAACCTCCCTCATGGCTTGGAAAGCTGGAATTTTGTTTGTCAATGCTGAATAAGACACCAAGATGATGGCATGAGTGTCTAAAAGGTGTGCAAAGTTATTGTGGCTGCAGCTGGAGTCTATTGAGTGTGGCTGGATCATCACTCACTCCCCCAGGAGGGGTTTGGAAGTGCTGCTCATTTTCAGCTTGCCAAATCCTGGCCCTGGGGAAGGCTCTGTGCCCACAGCTCTGGTCTTCCCTTGGCTCAATTTTAGCTTTACAGAGGGGTAAAGGAGAACAGAACTGAGCTTGGATCTGCTGGAAAACTCTCCATCCACAGGCCAGGCTGGTGTTGAGAGAATTTAAACATTCATCAGACTTCAGAGGGCATTGGGTCAGACCTTTAATTGTTATCCAACTAAAACCAACATTAGAACTGGAAATAAGCCAAACCCAGAGATATTTGCCCAAATTTTAGACTAAGCTTAGCCAGAACCCAGTTACTAAAACCTGAAGTTAGTTAAAGCAGAGATAGATCTGAGTATAAACTCTGGAGCAAGCTCACCTGATTTTAGGGACAAATTGTACACACAAGCAAAGCCCCCCCCTTGCTAGATAAAAACAAAAGTCAAACCATCCTCACTTGGCTTTTGCAGAGGGCAATGAATTCCATTTCCCTGCATGGCTCCTGTAGCCATCCCTCTCCAAACAGACCAAATACCCCAGACTGAAACCACAACCAAACTGAGATTCCCTTCCACACAGATCCAGGGCAGAAACTGGCACATCCCTGGCTGCTGGTGTTTGACAAAGCCCAGATATTCAGGCTCTGCCTCCCACCTTTACTGATTTCTGCTAAAATCTGTCAGCTGAAGTTCTCTCCCTGCCTGGCCACACTTTGTGCTCTCCAGGTGAGTTCAGCAGGCTCTGCTCCTCACCTTAGACTGTGTTTAGGTCTGGCCTTGCACATCTGGGGGTTCTCATTAAAGGAGGACTTCGATTTGGGGCAGCAAAGTTTGGAAAGCTTGGGAATGACCAAGGCAAGGGGTCAGCTCAGCACTGATGGAGGAAAATGGGATATATGGCCACTCAATCATCCAATACCCTGGAATGATACAGGGGAGCAAACAGGAGCAATCCCTGGCCCCAGGGAAGGGAAAGAGAGCAGTGGCTGCAGTGACAGGAGCTGGTCCTGGAGCTGGTTTTGCAGATCCTGGGTGAAACATCATCCTTGATCTGACACAGTTAAAGCTGTCAGAAAAGGCCACTCAGCTGTGTTTAAAAGATGCTGCCTGTGACAACTGGTGTTTAAGGGTCCTTGCTCCACAGCAGGATTAAGACAAACTTTCCCAGGCAGTGGGAAATGCCCCACTATTGCTTTGGCAGACAGAAGGAGATACTTATGTTTATTTATTTCTATAGCCACACAATAGAGAAAACAGGCAAAAAAAATTCCCATATGAACTAAAAAGGTATTGATACACTCACTCCCAAATCCTCTCTCTTCAGCAAAACCCAAAACATCTGCTGCTGAGCTGCACACTCAGCACCACACAGAAATTCTTCCTTCTGAGCCCAAAGTGAGTCACGGCTCTGTCACAGAGGTTTTTATTCTTTATTTTGCAAATATTTGCTGTGGGGCAATGCTGGATCCCAGAAACCTGGGGGTTTTGAGCTTTCTGTGCTTTCTGGCACTGACCCCCTGCAGAACACTGCTTTGGACCTGAGGCCTTGGACAAGGCTCCAAATTTGGGTGATGGACTTAAAATCACGGGTGTGTAGTTAAATAGAAGTGTGTGATTTCACATGGTGAAGGGTTTGGAATTTGAGGTTTTTATAATATAGTAATAGACATGGGACAAGATGGAGGATTTGGGGTGGTGTCTCTTTCAGTGTTCATCTTCCTTCTTCTCCATGGTTTCAGGCAGTAGTTTCTGGTTGGTCACTCAGTGTCACACTGAAAGTCACAGAAAGTTCGTTATTAAGTTAAAAGAATAAATAATATAGGTGTTAATTCTTTATTAAACTGTTTAGCTTTTAAAAACCTTGTAGCAACTGGATCTTTCTCTACTTTCTTCGTTTCTAGCAGGTAGCTAAAAATGCTGCTGAACTTTCTGTACTTTTGATAAGATTTAATAAACAACCAAGCCCAAACATGAGAAAATCCCTTTCCTTCGTGTATTTTTTAATCCTGACTCTGAGTGAAGGCAGAAAAAACTAAGACAAACCATTAATTAAATGGTGCAAAACTCCCATCACTGTTAGGGCAACACCATGACTTTTGTCATGCCTGCAGAGCAGTGTCTGTGTGTGTGCAAGGACAGGATGTTCAGCTGGGGGATACAGAAGAGCTCAGTGAGGGACTGCACAGGTAAAACGGTGCAGGTAAACGAGTAAAATGTGCTGCTCCAGCTCACAAGTCAGGCACTGAATCCTGGCAGGAATTCCCAACAAGCAAAACTCCTGAGAGCTGCCAGTCTCCCTGTGGAGACCCTCTGCCAGCTGGAGTGTTAATCAGGTTAATCAAGTGTTAATCACTGTTGTGTCTCCAGCCGTGGTGCCCTCAGCTCTGCTCTGGCAGCAGGAAGGAGCAGAGGGTGACTCCACCTGCATCAGATCCAGCTGTGGACTGATGTCATGAGCCCCCACTGTATTCCAGACAAGATGTCAAAATCCAAGGCCCCAAGAATCCCAAGATTCCATGCCCAGGTGCTCCTTCCAACCCAAACCGTTTGAGATCCCTGGTTTAGGCACCAAAGCACTGGGGAAAGCAGCAGCTCTGTGAAACCACAAGCTGCCAGCCTGGGTGTTGTGAGCTGAAGCCACAGTTCCTGGCTGGATCAGCTCTTGGCTCCATGGGAAAGGCTGGAAGCTGGGCTTTCATGCCCAGGTGCCTTCACAAACAGCCTTACCCCTCCACACCTGAAAAACCAGGGCTCCCCTTTCCTTCCTGGGAATGTTCAGATCTGCAGAGTGCCCTCAATCCAAAATATCAACTACAAGAAGCTGGGGAAAGACCCAGATGGGGTCTGCTGCCATCACAGACCCTCTGGCAGGGTTGGCCCAGGTCCCCTGAGCACCAGCATGTCCCCCATCCATGGCAAAGTGCTTTAAGGAGTAACAAAAATCCCCCAGTTTGTGCAAAGAACAGAGAGAGCCTGTTCCTCAGGCCACATTAAAACGCTTAGCTTAGTGCTGCAACAGGTTTTTCAAACATTTCTGGCTCTGGTAAAACATTTTAATAACCCTGATAATGTTTATCATGTGGTTAGGGGTGCTTGGGCTGGAATAAGCCATAACTCCAGCTGGCCCCAGGAGCCAAACAGCTCCTGTGCCTGGGTGTGAGCTGATGTCCTTCACTCTCACCCTTCCCAGGCTGGCCCCAGGCATGGGAAGCAGCACCAAGCCCTGGGGGAAAGTATTTTTAATGGCCTCAGTGACTTAGGCACATAATGCCACACAGAGCCAAGGAGGCTTAGGGCCAGATGTTTCATGGAAATTAATTCCAGCACACGTTCCCATGAGGGTTTAAGCAGAGCCCCAGGGGATTACACGGCAGAAAAAGGTGCAACAGCCCCCTGAGCATCACCTGGAGAAGGGACTGAGGGGGATGGAGGGGAGGTGTTGGGATCAGAGGAGCCACCACAGCCCTGGATTCCACCACCCCACTCACCAAACCCTGCTCCACACCCTGAGGACCTCTCATCCTGCCAGCACCTTGCAAAATAAAAAAATCTTGTATTAATAAATTCCTTATGGAGAGGATGATTTCAGCTCCCATGGGGATGTCACTCCTGTGTGGTGCCTGTTGGAATGGTGGGAAACAGGGCTTTAGGTAAACAGGATATTCCCTGCAGGGAAATCCCCCAGCGAGCAGGAAAGAGGTGAATTCCTGGAGCAGGGTGTTTTCCACTCACTGGTAGAAATAGGTGGACAGAGCCCCAGGCTGTGCTTTTGCTTTTCCTGTTATGTGAGCAAAGCTTCAGGCAGATCACTCTTTTCTTTTTTTTCTTTTTCCATTTATCTCGGACATTCCGGATTTATTTTGTTGATTCAGTCGAACATCTGATTGTGCCACACCGATTTATTGGGGTTTTCACCCTGGCTTCAGGATGTGAGATGTTGTTATGTCTGCTTGCACACGTGCATGGGTGGTTTTTACGCTGCTTGAAAAGTGTAAAAATAATTAGGAAGGATTTCTATCAAAAATATCAGAGCAGGTCCATGTGGTGGAGGAAATACCAGAGCACCTGAAGCACACTGCACTGCTCAGGAGCCTGTGCAGGAGCTGTGGGGCTGGAAGGCCGTGGGACAAGGTGATTCTCAGCAAATGTTCACTCTCCCAGTGATGCCTTGGGGTTTAGCTTTTATATTTTTCAGAGTCTCTGCTGCTTGGTGTGTAACTCTGAAACTTCATATTAGGTGTTGGTCTCTTCACAGGGCAGTGACAAAACAATCCCTGCCCAGCTGGAGAATCAAGGACACTCAGTACCCAAAAATCAGAAACAACAGTGAGGGAAAGGGGGCAAGGCAAGGGCTGAGACTCCATAGCCTGGGGCTGTGCTTGGACAATTGACCCCAAGATGAACCAAAACTTATAAAAGTGTAAAAACTCGTGACCAGGATCCAGCTTGGATTTGGTTTGGGTGTAGCCCCAGCCAGGCTCTTGCACTGCCCAAGGTGAATCCTTTCAGTAAATTCCTATTTTATCCCTTTTGCTCTGTCTAGTCTCTGTTCCAGCTCAGCCTTTCCAGGCATCACCAGGATTCAGTGGTTTGAGTCTGCCCTGGGGGAGCCAAATCCCTCAGGAAGGAGATTGACAGCTGATAAAATAGTCCAGCAGTGATTTAAATCTTCACTTTGTAGAATCACAGAATCATAAAATGGTTGAAAGGGACCTCAAAGCTCATTTCATTCCAACCCCCTGCCATGGCAGGGACACCTTCCACTATCCCAGGCTGCTCCAAGCCCTGTCCAGCCTGGCCTTGGACACTTCCAGGGATCCAGGGGCAGCCACAGCTTCTCTGGGCACCCTGTGCCAGGGCCTCTCCACCCTCAGACAAGAATTCCCAATTCCCAATATCCCATCCATCCCTGCCCTCTGGCAGTGGAAGCCATTCCCTGTGTCCTGTCCCTCCATCCCTTGTCTCCAGTCCCTCTCCAGCTCTCCTGGAGCCCCTTTAGGCTCTGGAAGGGGCTCTGAGCTCTCCCTGGATCCTTCTCCTCTCCAGGCTGAACAACCCAAGTGGTGCCTGAGCCAGGAGGGGATGCAGGGGGGGAATTTCAGGGCTGAGGGCAGAAGGATGCAATATTTGCTGTCCTGTTTAGCCACGTGTGTGTGCACTTGGATCAGCCTCTCCACACTGAAGCCTGGGCTACGCCACTGACTCCTTTCTCTTTTTTTTTTTTTCTGCTATAAGAACAGGAACATTCCATGATGGATTATAGGACTTAAACAAGCACATGGACCCTATGGAGGGAATAAATTCAGTGGGAAGGTTGAGTACCAGGAGTCAGAGCAGTGACTGACATGAAATTGGCTTTGGTGGAACTGTGCTGATTTATTGCAGCTGAAAATCTGAGCAGGGGTGGGAAGGAGCAGCCAGCAGAGAGGCATGGACAGACTTCCCTGCTGGAGGCTGGTGCAGCTTTGGGGCATGAGCCCAGCTTGGCATCTCTGTCTCCAGGGGTTTCCAGGGCTCATTTAGTCACCAGGAACCAGGAAAATCCCTTTTCATGGAGCAGGGGATCACAGATGCTCATCCAGCACTGCTGTGATTCCTGACCCAGGCTGTGTGGATTGTTCCTGAAGGACACAAGTGTCCCTTTTCCCCTCTTGGGTGTCCCCAGCTGTCCCAGGATGGTGGGGGGACAGCCAGCACACCCAGCTGGCACATCCAGACCAAACCATGTCAGCTGTGCCCTTGCCAAGGCAGAGACCCCTGTGGTCCTTCAGCCACCCCTGCTGTGACCACTGACCCCTGAGTCTGCTGCCACTCCAATTATTATCAGTAACAATCCCTGCAAGGAGCTGAGGGGTGGCCAGAACACACCAAGGGACTTTCACCCCACTCTCAGGGGTGCAGGATTGGGGTCCCATGGTGTGGGCAGTGAGAAGCCCAGCACAGGCAGGGTCTGCAGGCACTCAGCTCCAGGGAAGCTCGTGGCTCTGGCTCTGAAGGTTTTTGGGAAGCTCAGCTCCTCAACCAGTGCCCGAGGCTGCAATAGGGAAAGGAATCTGGAGGAGGATTGAATTTCAGTGGGATCTGAGCCCCATTCCCCTCAGGGCCAGCAGAAGCAAACACAGAGTTTATCAGGAGCAACACCTCCAGGCTGGCACCTCAAACTGCTGCTCCCAGGGCAGCCAGCTCCACAGGACACCTTTCCACCATGGCCCCGGGCACCCACAGACCTGCTGCTGCTAATTACCCCTGATAATAATGCTATCAGCAGCTCCTAAGCCTGTAATGAGAAGCAAAAGGATGGATAGGTGGCAGGGGGAAGACTGGGAAGCACGAGCTGCTGCAGGTCAGCAGGCAGGCTGGAGAACATGTGCTACAAGAGACCTGCAGGAGCAGCATTCATCTGGAGCCTCTAATTGGGAGTTTGGAAGGAGCCTTTCCCATCTGTCCTCCAAGAAGGAGGGCCAGGGCTGCCTGGAGGAGGCTGGAGCAGGGTGACCACCAGCCCTGCCAGGCTGGCTCGTGAAACTGCTGCCTGGAACAGAGATAGGCAGAGCAAAAGGAATTAAATAGGAATTTATTGAAAGGATTCACCTTGGGCAGTGCAAGAGCCTGGCCAAGGCTACACCCAAACCAAATCCAAACTGGATCCTGGTCACGAGTTTTTACACTTTTATAAGTTTTGGTTCATCTTGGGGTCAATTGTCCAAGCACAGCCCCAGGCTATGGAGTCTCAGCCCCTGCCTTGCCCCCTTTCCCTCACTGTTGTTTCTGATTTTTGGGTACTGAGTGTCCTTGATTCTCCAGCTGGGCAGGGATTGTTTTGTCACTGCCCTGTGAAGAGACCAACACCTAATATGAAGTTTCAGAGTTACACACTAAGCAGCAGAAAATCTGAAAAAAACCCAAGGCATCAGAATGAGTTCCATCTTCCCTGTCTGCAAGCAGCCTCCTGGACCAGGGACACTCTTCACAACCTGCTCCTGGCCCTGCTGGGCTGGCTCAGCCCTGCAGCCCCGGGGGAGGATGAATTTCCATCACTGCTTTCAAGTCGTGCTGCTGGTTATTGCTTACCACTGTATCAGCCATCAAAATTCCCATGAAAACACTGAATAGGACACAAATTGCAAATTAGGCTTTAATTAGAAGCTGGCACCTGCTTTCCTGACCAAGAAATACAATGAAGACGTCTATATGTTGCTATGGCAGTCCAGAAACATAGATTTCTGTTTCAGGACCCTTTGAAGACAAATTTACTCAGCACTATAAACTTGTATGCCAAAGTGATTAACACTTTAATGCTAATATCAAGCTGGACCAGTTACACACATTTTATTCATTAGAAGGCATCGTTTTTCAACTGTGTCTTATCAGTATGTAAATGAGATTTTGACTCAGTCATTGTCTGCTCCCAAAAGCGCAGCCAAAGTGAATTCAATTAATGCGATTTACATCCCAATGTGACACGCGAGGCTGTGCCGGCCGTGATAAGGGAGCCAGATGGGAGCTGGGCTCCAGGCACAGCCCAGCCATCACCCTCCTCCTCCTCCTCTTCCTCCTCCTCTTCCTCCTCTTCCTCCCCCCTCCTGGCTCCCCGGCTTTGCTGGGCACCCCCAGAAAAAAGACACGCAGCCAACTCCAACCCAAATCTGTTTTATTCCCCTGGATGCTCCTGCTGGCAGAGAACACTCCATGGAGCCACTGAAATGTTTAAAAACACGGGAACACCTCCTCTGGCAGCCCAGGGTAACTGAGGACAAACTCCAGCCTTCCTTCTTCACTCAGTCGAGCCTTACAGATGTGCAAACACAGCTGGTTCCGCAGCTCCCACTGCAAGGGCAGACCCTCACCAGGTCCTGGCTTCCCCCTGAATGCTGGATCCCAGAAACCTGGGTTTTTTGAGCTTTCTGTGCTTTCTGGCACTGACCCCCTGCAGAACACTGCTTTGGACCTGAGGCCTTGGACAAGGCTCCAAATTTGGGTGATGGACTTAAAATCACGGGTGTGTAGTTAAATAGAAGTGTGTGATTTCACATGGTGAAGGGTTTGGAATTTGAGGTTTTTATAATATAGGAATGGGTATGGGACAAGATGGAAGATTTGGGGTGGTGTCTCTTTCTGGGCTCATCTTCCTTCTTCTCCATGGTTTCAGGCAGCAGTTTCTGGTTGGTCAGTCAGTGTCACACTGAGGGTCATGGGAATTGGGTTATTGGGTTAAAAGGATCAATAATATAGGTGTTAATTCTCTATTGGACTGTTTAGCTTTAAGAGATCTTGTAGCAGCTGGACCTGGCTCCGTTTTCCTCACTTCTAGCAGGTAGCTGGAAGTGCTGCTGAACTCTCTGTACTTTTGATAAGATTTAACAAACAACCAAGCCTGAACAGGAGAAAATTAATTTCCTTCGTGTGTTTTTTAATCCTGACTCTGAGTCAAGACAGAAGAGACTGAGACAAAGCACTAAATAATTGGTGCAAACTCCCACCACTGTTACACCTGAACAATCCCTCTGGCTTTTCCCTGATCTGGGCCAGACTCCTGATCCTCCTTATTCCTCCTGCTTACAGTGCTGGCCCAGCCCCAGATTTTGGTGAATTGATGTGCACAGGCTGGGCACTGCTGAGCTGGAGCAAAGGGAAGCAGGACACTCATTGTCCCCTCACTGTCACACTGCACAGCATCTCTGGGTGTGGTGCTTCAACCAGAAACCCGAGCTTATCTCAGAGCTCAGGATTCTTCCATTGACCTGGAGGAGCTGGAACAGAGGCTAGGCAGAGTTAAGAGGAATAAAGTGGATATTTATTGAGGGGCAGTCGTGGCCCTGCCTGGATGGCTCCACGATGGAAGCACAAGAGAGCCTGGTCAGGAGATCTCACATTTTTATAGATTTTAGTCCATTTGCATGCAGGAGTCAATTGTCCAATTAATCACCTCAAATCATGAAGTTTCATCCTCCTTGCTTGCCCACCCTTCTCTTTTCACATTGTTTGTGCTTAGGGCCTGAAGTTTGAAGAGCTTGTCCTTGAGTCCCCAGCTGGGATAGAACTGTTTTGTCTTCACCATCCTGTGAAAAGATCCTTGTAACCCTTAATATAAAACTAAAAGCTGCACACCCAAGCAGAATAGAAAAAGTTAAAACTTAAGGCATCCCCACAACTCTTTGGCACTTGTTTGCCCAGAGCTGGGAAAGCACAGGCAGCCCTCCCTGGGAATGGGCTCATGGGCATTTTGCCAGCACCCAGTAAAAACCAGAATGTGTTGGGGTCTGAGAGTCCTCCCAAAACCCCTAAAAAAAGGCTCAGTGCCTTCTCATAAACACAGGCACTCACTCAAAAGTGCTGCTGATACACACAGGAGGTGCAAGAACACACACCCAAAGCCTGGGAGTTAAAAAAGGAACCTTTTCCTCAAGTGACTGAGCTTCACCTGGGAATTCAATGGGTGTTTCTACCCTTGCTCATGCCAGGACACTGCCCAGACCCTGTGTGGATGTTCCTTGGGAGGTTTGGAGAGCTGGGTGTGAGGCTGAAAGCCACCAATGCCAGGCCAATTTGTAATAAATTTTCTGCTGAAGGGATGAGCCCGTGCTAAAATTCCCAAAGCAGGCAGCATTTACTGCTTTATTTACCTAATGCTGCTTGGATCCAGATAAACCAAGTCTGTCCCAGTCCCAGTGTTTGCCCAGCCCAGGTGGATGCCCTGTTTGAGCACAGGGTGGGTTCACAAAGTCAGTGAGAGCTGGGAAACAGCAGTGGAGCAGAGCCCACACATCCATGAGAGTCCATTAATCCAGGGAATGTGCAGCAGGGAGCTGGATGTGTCCCTGGTGTCCCTGAGGTCACCCTGCCCACTGTGCCCTCCATCCCTCCATCCTCACCCTCCCCTCTTCCACTCCCCAGAATTCCTCTCACTTTCTGTGGTTCCACAGCTCATTTTCGTGGCTGCACAGTGCAAGGAAAATTTCCCCAGGCACATCCCTGTCCTGCTTGCTCCCCTTCACCTCCCACCCAATATTCCCTGGCCCATCTCCACCTCCTGCATCCTCAGCCCCACCCCGATCATTTTCCCCACAGCAACCTCCCCATCCCAGCTCCATTTGGGCTTCCAGGTTTGGGTTTGGCTGGGCAGACCCTTGTGCCGAGAACCACCAGTAAATCATCGTGTGCCCCTTCCAGCCAGCCAGCACTTTGTTATCCTGAGCACAGTTAACCTTTTTTCCACAAATGAAACATTCCAGGACAATTATTCACCTTGGCAGGGTGATTGTGGATGAAAGCAAAGAGGAAAAGGCATTTCTAGAGAGGGAAATTCTGCCTGGGATCTGGAGCAGTCCCGTGACCCCAAACACAAAGTCAATTGTTGCTCAAAATCTTCCCTTTTTAGGGTTCAAAGGACAGGCAATAAGCAAGCTCAAATTATGGCTGGGCTTTAATGAAGTTGCTTTCAGCCCGGGCAGAATTGCCTGTTTATTCATGCAAATTCACTGTAACCAGCTTAGGCACATTATCCAGGGTTGGACCTGGGGGAGATCCTGGCTGCCTGGGGGAGATTAGGAGAGGGAAATTCAGGGTTGGGTATCAGCACAGGCAGTTAAGGTGCTTCCAGATATCCCGATTAATTCCCAGATTGGCTGGCATTAGGGTAATATAACAGCCCCTTGTTTCCTGAGTGCATATGACTGCTAATGATGGGCCAAGTCCCCAGGGGCTGGGACAGGGAAAACAGCATCCCATTGATCAGCCCCTGATCAATACCTGCTTTGACTACGTGAAATGCTCATTTATCTGCTACGTGCAGGTAATAATGAGAGTGTGGAGGTGGCTGGAATAAACCCTGGGGGATGTTAAAAACCCCCTCCTGTGCTGGTGTCAGCAGCAACTCTCGTTTCTCTCTCCCACAGGGCTGCAGATTTTAGACACAGAGCCCTGGTGGCTTGTGCTGCCTGGGGAAGGGCAACCACAAGCCATTGGTTTGCAAGAGCACAGAGGAGCAGGAAGCAAAGCAGCTTCCAGGGTTTGTTTTAGGGGAATTTGGGTACCCAGAGCCAACGACCCTCACTCGAGCATCCTCCCAAGAGCTGCTGAAGGGAGAGCTCAGAGCCCCTTGCAGAGCCTAAAGGGGCTCCAGGAGAGCTGGAGAGGGACTGGGGACGAGGGATGGAGGGACAGGACACAGGGAATGGCAGGGATGGATGGGATATTGGGAAGGAATTCTTCATAATGAGACTGAGGCTCTGGCACAGGGTGCCCAGAGAAGCTGTGGCTGTCCCTGGATCCCTGCAAGTGTCCAAGGCCAGGCTGGATGGGGCTTGGAGCAACCTGGGACAGTGGGAGGTGTCCCTGCCATGGCAGGGGTGGAACAGGATGAGCTTTAAGGTCCCTTCCAACCCAAACCATTCTGGGATTTTGTGATTTGAAGAGCAAAGGAAGTTTCTTCAGCTGCAGGGGCCAGAGTTTAGAGTTGATTTTCAGTCACTGCAGGATAAATCTAGAGTGATAGAAGCACACACATCCTCACGAGCAGCACTCTTGCAGATGATGGCAGAGTTTGGCATCACTGAGGAAAGAAGAAGGAGCTGGAGGAGCTGCCCAAGGCTTGGGGGATGGAGGGAAGAGAGAACAACGAGCTGGGAATCCCATGGAGCTCATAAAAACTTATACCTGGTACCACGAAAAGCCAACAAAAAAGGAGATTAAAGTGCATTTAGCTCAAGACTTGGGGTGTTCCCAGAGCACATGGTGAGTCTGTTCACCAGGAAAAACCCACATCCCTACACATCAGATGAGCAACCCTGGCTATTGCATGGCAGGAGAGGCAGCCCAAGCTGGTGTTTTGTAGCTTCAGGACAGTGGGGTACCATTAGAAAAGTGTTATTTTTCCATGTGTTATTTTCCTATTTAACGAGGCTGTCCCAGGGACACAAATATCAGCTTCCTTTTCCTTATCAGCTGCAGGGGCTGGGGGGGAATAACAGGCTGCTGACACCAATTAACTCCTTCCACAGCAGGGTGCTCCATGGATGTTACTGCATCCCCTCCAGGTCAGTGGGTCACAGCTCTTCCCAAGGATATCTGTTTCAACCAAAAAAAAAAAATTAAAAAAAATCCCACAGTGCCACAGAACAGCACAGGAGGGGGAAATGGGGTTTGTTTTCAGCTGAGCCTGTTAAAAATACTGGGTGCCATGAAAGTCAGAGCCTCGTGTTTCCAGGAGCAGCTTTGTGGCCTTAATAACTCAAAATTGGCTCAGGTTGAAGAGGCTAAAGTCTTCCTGCAGGTGGTTTCCTAACCAGCCTGGAGAGCAGGATGGGCAAGGAAAAGTCCTGTCAGTGCCTTTTAAGTGAAAATGAGAGAAATGTTTTAATCACCCCGAGTCTTCCCACTCATTTTTTCCTGTTGGGCTGCCACAGCCAACCCAACATCCACTCCCTCCCACCAGACACCTTCAAACACCCTGAAAAGTGCAGAGCTATCCAAAATCACAAAGGAACCAAGAGCAAAGGAGATATTTAGTAAAGGTTTGACAGGAAATGGATGGGACAACCAGGCTCAATCTGAGACCTTCCTTTATGATAGTCATTAGTTCAGGTTGTCCAGGGGGTGGTGGGATCACCATCACTGGTGGTTTGGGGTTTCCAAATCCCTAAAATACTGAGCTTCCATTGCATTCACTTTCTCCCTATGGAATTACTTCATTCACAGGGTTTGTACCTCCCCAGCCAGCCCAGAACCACCACCAGGTACCATGACCCAAACAAGTCCCATGAGGAATTTCTTGCAGCCAGGGCGAAACTCCAGCTCATCCAACAGAAAGGTCTGGCTGCAGAACACACACGTGTGGGTACAGCCCTAAGAAATCCAGAGTTAATTAAGCCTCTCACTGGCAAAATCTTTTAATTGCATAGCAGCTGCCTGGCCAGAGGCTGCAGGGAGGCTTCCCCTGCTCCTGCTGCCTCGATCCCAACCCTGCTGGAGAGCACAGGGCAGCAGAGGAGGAGGCAGCTCCCATGTGGAGATAGAACAGATCACTCTCCCCCAGCCAAACCATCCCCAATCCCCACTAAAGGTGAAACCATGGAAAGATTTTAAGGTCTTAAACAATCTCCTTCCAGTCCCACACGTTGCTCTGGGGAGGGGGAAGAGAATTCCTCTGCCACTTCTCACCCCAAAATACAGACACAGAGGAGGAGGAGTTGGCTCATCTGGCTGCACTCCTTCCCATCGGGAGGGCTGGAAGAGACAGGAACATGAGGATGTAACTGCAGGAGACTGGGAGCACTGGTCACACCCAGAACCCCTCACTGGGTACCACTGGGACCACCCCTTCCAGGGCAGGGCCATGCTGACCCCAACCTGCTCAGCCAAAGGAAGCCACGGATGTCCCATCCCCAAACCTTTTGCCGTGTGGTTTTGAGGGTTTCCTCTCCTATCCCCAGCTGGGGAGGAAAGTACAGGCTGAAGAAAATTAAAGGTTGCCCAGAGAATTTGTGGGTGGCCCTGGATCCCTGGAAGTGCTCCAGGCCAGGTTGGACAGGGCTTGGAGCAACCTGGGATAGTGGAAGGTGTCCCTACCCATGGCAGGAACTGGATGGGCTTTAAGGTCCCTTACAACATAAACCATTCAATAATTCTACAGCAAAAGCCAAGAAAATAAAATTTGTGATTTCCCCAGACCTGATAGAAGCAAAGAATCACCCACCAATGCCCCACAAGCCAATACACTGAATTGGAGGAAGGAACAACACACGGACCTGTCAGGGCATCAGGACCTTTCTGGAAGGGAATTCCTGTAGATATCTTGATCCTGTCAGGGTGAGTAACCCAGGTGTGTGGGTGGGATATAACCCAGGAGCAGGTTTTCTGGAAACAGATCAGGAAACAAAGCACCAACATCTTTTAGCAAGGACAAAACTCTGAATTAGGGAGCAAATTCCCTGCCAGCTCCTCTGCTGGACACAGAATTGGTCTAGAGCTATTCTTGTCTTGGGGTTTGGACTTTCATGGTCCCTCCCAACCCAAACCATTCTATGATTCTATGATAACCCAGGGACATCTCACAGCAGTTTCGGGCAGGGACAGGATGTGGCAGTTTTGGCACAGGACAGGATGCTCACCCTGCTGACACACAGCCCAGCCCTGCCTCCACTCATCACCCATCCAGCCAAAAAACCATCACGGTTTCCCTCCTAAAGGCAAAACAAGCCACAAGAATTTCTTATCAAAAAACAGCGTTAAACAGAAATACTATTGGCATGGGATAATGCTACCTTTGACTCCCCATAAATGCAGGGAGAGGCAAGGTATGAGGCAGAAGAAATCAATCCTCGGACACTTCCATCACTGTGACATCATTTACATTATACCCTGGAACCAGTGGAGATGTAACCATGTCACTTGATGGATGGCCCTGTACGAGGGTGCAAATTGCTTTACTGACCTGCTGAGTCCAGGACAGGAAAGGGCTGTTGAATCCACCCAAGCAGATTTTGAAGGTATAGGAGGCCCTCTCAAGCCTGTTTCTTTTTGTCCTGCCAGCCAGCCCCATCTCTTTTAACCTGCTGCAGGGACATGTGGCAGGCACAGAAATTGCAAAGGAGGCTGTTGCCACCTGCTCCTGCACAATGCAAATCCCATTCTTTCAGAACAAGGAGCTGAGCTGCTGCCAGGAGTCCCTGGGCTGAGCCAGAAGAAGCTCACCAGTGCTCCCAGTTCACCACGGTGGCTGGGGGAAGAGTGCTGCACTCCGGGATGCTGGCTCCTGCCGGCAGCATCCCGCAGGTGGTCCTGCCTTGGGATGCAAAATGAGTCTCCTCCTCACCTGCATAATACAAACTGAGTAGGAAATAAAACCTCTAAAATCACCCCAAAATTAAAACAAACCCCCACCAAAGGACACGTTTGTGTTTTATATATTCAGTTTCTCTTTCTCTTGCTGATGTTGGAGTAGCCAGGGTTGGCTCCTCCAGGCACTGAGGAGCACAGTCAGCACTCAGCTGTCCTTCACCAAACTCTGAAATTAGGCAAAGCACCAGGATCTGTGTTAAACTCCTTTTCCGTGGTCAAGGATAGGTGGCAGGGAGTTGGATATTTCCAACCTGGATCTTCCAGGGAAGGAGAGAAAGTCCCAAACATCCCGTGGTCACTCCATGGAGCAGAGCTCAGCCTGTCTCCCTCCAAACCATCCATCGCTGAGCGCTGCGGCCGCTGCCCCAAACTGCCCAAATATTTCAGGCCGGCCAAAAATCCATCACCCACTTCCCTGATCCAACCTCCTCCAGGAGGAGAAGGAGCTCAGGGCGAGTGGAGTCCCGGGGCTGCGCCGGGCAGAAAAATGCAAAGCACAGTAATTATCTGTTGCAGAGCCCTGTTAATGATTACGTTTGGGAGACGCTAACAATCAAGCCTATTGAAAAGAACTACAAGGGTTTCAAAGTGTTTCCTCCGAACCATGTGACAGCAAATTGTTCCGAGTAGACGGCTCTTAATTCAAATGCTCGTTGTCATGGGGACGGGATAACACCCCTCCTATTCAGGGATGCCACACAAGCAGCCTACTATTTGCCACAATAGGCTTTTGAGATCGAGCCACCCTTTATAAATAACCCTCCTCTCAAAAAAATTAATCTGGAGATAATATCAGTGCTCACCTTTCCTAACAAAACACAGCCAAAAGGCCAGAGGGTCCCGGGGCTGTGGAAAGAGCTGAGAGCACATGGAGACATGGATGGATGGATGGATGGATGGATGGATGGATGGATGGATGGATGGATGATGGATGGATGATGGATGATGGATGATGGATGATGGATGGATGGATGATGGATGGATGGATGGATGGATGGATGGATGATGGATGATGGATGATGGATGATGGATGATGGATGATGGATGATGGATGGATGATGGATGATGGATGGATGGATGGATGGATGGATGGATGGATGGATGATGGATGATGGATGGATGATGGATAATGGATGATGGAGGATGGATGATGGATGATGGATGATGGATGGATGATGGATGGATGGATGGATGGATGGATGGATGGATGGATGGATGGATGATGGATGGATGATGGATGGATGATGGATGGATGATGGATGATGGATGATGGATGATGGATGATGGATGGTGGATGATGGATGGATGATGGATGGATGCATGGATGGATGATGGATGGATGATGGATGATGGATGATGGATGATGGATGATGGATGGTGGATGATGGATGGATGCATGGATGGATGATGGATGGATGATGGATGATGGATGATGGATGGATGGATGGATGGATGGATGGATGGATGGATGATGGATGGATGATGGATGGATGGATGGATGGATGATGGATAATGGATGATGGATGATGGATGGATGATGGATGGATGATGGATGGATGGATGATGGATGGATGATGGATGATGGATGGATGGATGGATGGATGGATGATGGATGATGGATGGATGATGGATGATGGATGATGGATGGATGGATGATGGATGGATGATGGATGATGGATGATGGATGATGGATGGATGGATGGATGGATGGATGATGGATGATGGATGGATGATGGATGGATGGATGGATGGATGGATGATGGATGATGGATGGATGATGGATGGATGATGGATGGATGGATGGATGGATGGATGGATGGATGGATGGATGATGGATGGATGGATGATGGATGGATGGATGATGTTCACAGGTAGGAGTTTCCCTCTAATCCCAAAATGTCAGTGGCAAAATCCTGGAGCTAAAAAGCTGCCTGGCTGCTGCCAAGGCATCAGCAGACACTGGAGAAGGGCAGGAGCTGGCACTGGCTGGGAATTCAGATATGGAGAAACCTGGAGAAATGCGTTGTCCCAAGGCCATCACCACTGGCTCAGCTGTGAATGCCAATCCCCTTGCATCTCTCCCCACACCCACACCTTTGGGGGGCTCTCCCACAGCTTATGGAAAGCATCCAGGCTTTGCTGCTTCACCCAACACCTGTAACCCCTGGGACAGCTGGGTTGGAGCAGCACACAGCAGCCCTGAGGAGAGGCTGACGCTGATTTCTCTGTGCCTGCTCATGACAATTTGCTCCAAACTCCTGGGACTCATTCTGGTGCCTGAACCCATGGAGAAATGAAACCTTGCTGCTGGGAGGGATGGAGAAACTGAAGAGCTTAGAGCTGCCAAATTTGGGCTAAAATCAGCTGTGACACCAGCAGCTGCTGCACGAGCTGCTCGCTCGCCTTCTGCTCACAGGGGCCAGGGAAACATTTGTACAAAATATGAAATCAGTTCCCAGGAGCTGCTGAAACACGCCAGGAATTTCTGGAACAAATCCTGCAGGCTTTAAGAGCTTTGTTCACGTTTGGGGTTGCAAGCACAGGGCCAGCAGGATTTAACAGTGGATCCCTAGGAGTGAGGGTGTTTAACCAATGGATCCCCTTGCCTCAGGACACCACGGTTCAGGGAGCTCCAGCAGGGACAGGAAAAGCTTATGGATGGTTTTTAAACATATGGAAAGCACACGTGGCTCAGGATATCCCGTGTTGCAGGCCACCAGAAAGCATCACTACACCCTGCCCAGCCCCCGGGCTGGAGGGGGCTTGAAGAGCTTTTCTTACCCTGCCCAAAGACCTTTAATTTTCTTTTAGGTGATGCACAAAACCACAGACCTCCAGGGCTGGGAGATGCGTGATGGCACTGGAGGGCCACGGTGCCACCCCAGAGTTCCAACCTGCTCGCCCTGAAGGCATCTCTGGGCTGCAGGGGGAACAGCTCTGACAGCTTCATTGTTCCCCTGAGAGGAAGGAGGAGAACCATCATCTGCCTGAGGAATGTGATAATTGATAAAAGATTCGTGTTAATCACAAAAGTATTGGGGTTTGTATAAACCAGAATACTAAGCTCTGAAGTGAAGCATGGACACGTGATAAAGGAAATTATATGATAAAATAATTCTGTTTTAAATAATCTTGTTATATTATGTTATGTTTTCCAAATAAGTTGTATCTACTAGCAGCTTGCAAAATCAGACTTCCCAATAGCCCTTCCTGCCTTTGTCTGATCAATGCTGTCTATTTTAAGGACCAGACTTCCAGAATTTCGCTGGTGGTTATCTACAAAGACCAGATGGTTATCTGTGACTGATTACCACTGGAGATTTTGTGAATTGGGATAAGGATGTTTATTCGACCACCATTGCTTACCTGGCAAAATTATGACAGCTAAAAAACAAAAATTATTGATTACACCAAGAAACCACAGCATAAGAAGAAGCTGCAGGCCAGGGTTCAGTGGGGCGTGGTGTGGGCAGTGACCCCTCACATTCCCCAGAGCAAATAAAATAAAAAATATATCAATATATCAATATATCAATATATCAATATATCAAATAAAGCAATCTAAATTTTGCTGAATATCGAGACTTTTGTTTCTCATTTATAACAGGAAGGAGGAGAACCATCCCCTTCCAGGGGAAGGAGGAGAATAATCCCTTTCCCAAGGAAGGAGCAGAGCCATCCCATTCCCGCGTGGGAGCAGCGCTGAGCAGAAGGGACCCGCCAGACAGATGAGTCATTTCCATCACCACCTCCTCCCCCAGAGCTGAGCATCCTCAGCAAAGAACAGGAGACAATCCTTCCCCTCCAGGCTCCCTCGCTGACGGTGAGAGGAAGGAAAAAAAAAAAAACCCGGAGTGCTGCCAAAACCCCATCCCTGCACGATGGGTGTGCCCCCAGACCCAGCAGTGGTGGAGAAAAAGCTCTCAGAGAACCCAACAGCGGCACAGATGTGATTTCCAGACAGACAGCAGCCACAAATGTGATTTCCCTGCCCAGGGTATCTCAACAGGATCCCAAGCCAAGAGGATGGTGGAGACAACCCTGCTCATGAGTGGCAGCCTGTCCCTGTCCCCAAAAAAAGCTCCATGGAGGTGTGGGTGCTGCAGCATCCCCCAACACGTGTTCCCCATGTGATCCTCCAGCTGATGGTGAGGAAAACTTCTATCTCATTACGAAAACAACTGGGAAAAGGGCAAAGGCAGCATCACACCTCTCCCAGGGGCTCTACTCCTCATTCCTGCCTTGGGAGAGTGGTGAGGGACAGCTCACCCCTCCCTGAATTCCCTTCCAGGCTGATGCCTGTCCCATCTGCAACTCCCTGCAGGCAGAAAACTCCTGCAAAGCCAAGGCTGCCTCCAGCACTTGCTCCCATGTCTGGTAGCCGAGGAGTTTAAACCCAAGTAGGAAAAGATGTGAACCACCCAGACCCTCTTAAAACTGTCAGGGGAATCACACCAGCCCTACCATTGCTCCATTCAATGTGTAAATATTTCAGGAATTTAAATAAAATGCTCTTCGTTAAGTGTCTGCACTCCGGTTTGGGGAGACAGAAACAAAAAATTGTGGATTTGTGGTGCTGTTTTATCAACCTGCACATGGGATCCATCCAGAGCCACCATGGAAAGGAAAACCACTGTGACAGAGCCAGGAATGCTTTATCCTGCAAAGTACCAGCCTGATTTAAAAGCCTCTCTACCTCCAGGATGCCTCATTCTCCCCAGCCAGCAGAAGAAAAGACTCGGAGGTCTCACATAAAAGGAGGCTTTTTCATGGGAGAAAAAGGATGAAAGTAGGGAAAACATAAGTGAGTGGAAAACTGACTAAAATGAGGATGCAGCAGTTCAAAGCCTGTGTGGTTGCTGGCCTGTGCAGGCTTAGCTGCTTTAATCTGAGCCCTTTCTCCCTTTCCTGAGATGCCCAGTGTACACAGAGCCGCTGTCACGCAGCCGCTGAGCAAATGGTAACGGAATATTTTAATCGGATTTTAACAAAATTAAAGCCCCTGCAACCCGAGTGGAAGAGCAAGGTAAACAGCACGGAGGGAGGCTTAAATGTGCCTTTCCATCCCACTAACCCCAGGCTTGCTCCAGCTTAGGCAGCAAAAGGACGTGGCCCCTGCACCCACCCGGCACAGAGCAAAGCCCTGGCTGGAAGGTTCCTACCAAGGACAAGCCTTTGTCACCATCCCAACACTTGATCCCCATTTCCCTCCCTATTATCCCAGCCCAATGAAGGCATTTGGTGATGGTGGACAGGGAGAAGCCTCAGCAGAGCCTCCCATTTCCAGGGGGACTGATTAATGAAAGGCTTCTCTATTATCGGGTTATCGCTCCCCGTTTTTCTTAATTGAGGCGATGCACCTCCGTCCTCTAAACTTCAAGGATGACAATAATTAGCACAGCGAGTCGTTATTACTCTCATCATCTCTCCCCTTCAGGAAGTACAAGATCTAAGGCACCAGCCATGAATAGGAAATCCAGCTTTGCCAGGCACACTCTCGCCGACCTCGGAGCCGCCCCGCGATCGTGTAATGAGAGGATTAGCCCAGAATACATATGTGGCCCTTTAAAGGAGAATATTTATTAAAAATACATCAATATATCACTGCTGGGGTGCACAGGCAGCTTATTAACAAGAGACCCCCCTCCTGAGTGGGCTTTTGTCAGCAGCAAACAGAGCTGGGGAGATAAACAGCAGCTCCTGTAATTAAGAGTAGCCCTTGTGTTAATGCTGGTTGCTGTTACAGCAGCTTATTGTCAGCTGCAGGGCCTGGGGAACCAGGATGATGGCAAAGGCTAATGCTGAAAGGTGGATTTAGTTAGTAAAAGATGAGCCTGGAACATGGATTTTAAGCAAAAGGTGAGGGAAAAAAAAATATGCTTGGATTTAGCCATCCTCAGGCAAGACTGAAGGGCAAATTACGAATTAGAGAGTCACAGAATGGTTTGGGTTGATTAAAGATCATCTCATTCCAGCCCCCAGCCGTGGGCAGGGACACCTTCCACTATCCCAGGATGCTCCAAGCCTCATCCAGCCTGGCCCTGAGCCCCAGAACTCCTCCCCTTATTGGTGAAACCCACACCCATAAACAGAGATATATGTGTACCATATGGACATGATGTTTGCATGGGATCAAGCCCCATTATTGGCACAGGACATGCTAAACATGCAGTGCTTGAGGATCCTCTCCTGCTCTGAGTCCCATAGGATTCTCCCTTTACCCACTTACAGGGGGTGAAATTGCCTCAGCTTCCAAAAGGACCCTGCAGAGAGAGATTCACCTGAAAAATACCACAAGATTTGCAATGAACTCACCCTGACCAGCAAGAACAGGAATCTCAGGGCAAAGAGAACTTGGGGAGAGTTTGTGTTTCTGCCTGTTCAGCCCCCCCAGCCCGGCAGGAACCATATATTTGTATTTAAAATAAGCACACTGTGTGTGCAAAGCTCTTGAAAAGATATCTCCTCAGGGGCCACAGGGCCAGACCAAAGGCACTCTGCCACATGGGGACACAGCTGCAGAGCCACAGAGCAACCCCAAACCCCCCCAAAACCAGCCCAGAGCCCAGCTATTCCCCCCAGCAAGGTAATGAGAGAAGGGAGGTTACATTTATATTATACATATAAAAATATATAATATGTAAAGATCAGATATCGGGAATTGGGAATTCTATTCTGTGATGATGGTGAGGCCCTGGCACAGAGAAGCTGTGGCTGCCCCTGGATCCCTGGAAATGTTCCAGGCCAGGCTGGAAGGGATTTGGAGCAACCTGGGACAGTGGAAGATGTCCCTGCCCATGGCAAGGAGTAGAACTGGATGATCTTTAAGGTCCCTTCTAACCCAACCCATTCTGTGATTCCATGATATTTAGAAGTTCCTATTCCCTGAGTGCCCAATTTTCAGGCTTTTTCCCTACAAACCCTTATTCTCAAGAGAGCAATTGTGTTCTCACACACACCAACAAACTGGCTGCTCTTGCTGGTTTTCCTCATCAGGTTTCAGAAGCCTTGGACAGGACAGAGGGATCAGTTTCTCTTTGTTTCAGCTGGGTAACAAAATACCTGGTTGGGTTGGGAGCAGGGACTGATCCCACCCTGCCAGGGCAGCCAGCAAGATTTTCACTCCATCTCAGGGCCCCAAAAGCAGGAGATTCAGGACAGACACCCTAAAAAGCACAACTGATGTTTGGGACTCCAAATCCTGCTGTCACAGCTTCATACACCCAGGGACCAAGGACACAGACTGAAGCATGTGCAAAACAACCAATTTTTTGCTGTATTTAACGCCTGGGTGAAGGCTGGGGGCCCCATTCTGAGTCACTGAAGATCCAGCAAATCATCTCAGCCATGTGGGGGGAAGCAGCACTCAAAATTTCAGCTGTTGTGCTTCCTCAGCCAATTTACAACTGCATCCATTGAATTAATAATGACCAGGCAGGACCAGCATTGCTGATACAGACCAGCTCCCTGTGCTCCTGAAATATTTATTGATTTTAAAGAATTATATCCCGAGCCTGGTGCAGCTCAGGTTGTTTTCAATAGGGTTGGATTAGGATGAGCCCATTTGCTTAAGCAAGAGATCAGGTTCTTCCAGGATGGCCCTGGGCAGCCCTGATGTTCTGCAGGAACTCTCTGGCTCTAAATATGAGCTTTGAAATGCTCTTGGGGTCATTCTTTTCTTTATGCCTGGTTGAGGTGGTGAGGGGTGTTTTACCCAAATAAGTCCTGTGAGAACATCACAAAGGCCATGAACCTTCAGAGTCTCCATCCTCCCGTGGCTTTGGGTCCCACAGTGACACAAACAGGACCCACAGCCACATGTGACAGTGGTTTTGTTAATATAAAGAATTTATGATGGCCAAGCTGGAGATCCAAAGCCCACTGCCCTCAGCACATCTGAGCTGGATATTAACCCCACATCTCCAGAAATGTACAGGGTGAAATTTGAAGCTGTTTGTCAGGTCCCCATCCCTTTTCCACTGAGGGGTTGCTCAGGGGTTCCTGCCATGGTCACAGTGGGGCTGGGGATGAAATTCAGGGTCTGGGGGATCACAGCTGCACCAAAAAAAAAGCATTAATGCCCAAACACCCAGGTGTAAACCTGCCCTTCCCACAGAGGAAGGATAAACCATTGGACCTTGCCCATGCAGGGCAAGAGGAACACGGATTGCTGCAAAAACAGAAGAAAAAACAAACCCACAAGATTTTCAGCCACATGGAATAAGCCCTGCTCGAGTGCCTGCGTTTCCCTCAGTTTAATTAGCTCCTCAATGATGCAGAGCCAGCTTCCCCAGGAGCCTGGAGATGTATTTTTAGGTGCAACCACTCCAGAAATAGAAGCATCCCCAGAGGAAGCTGCAAACAGGCACCAAGGAGCCACGTGCAGGTTGAGCTGTGGATGCAGAGCTGAGAGCAGACCTTGCACCCACCCCCAGCACAGGGGACACCACAACAGGGACACTGCCACAGCCACCCCAGCACCCTCCCAGACATGCCCTGGGAAAAACAGAAACGCAGAAATTCCAACAGCAATGAAATAATTTTGTACATCCCCGTGTCACAGCACGGGGAGAGGTGGGGTGTGCAAGGGGACACATGACAGGTGACCTCCCCCAGGGAACACCTGAGCAATTCTTGGCATTCCCATGGGTTCTCCTGTTCTTCTGGCCATTCATACAGACTTGGGAAACTCCTCAAGGCTGTTACTGACCAGTTTAATTTGGCAGTGTCACGGAGCAAAACATCCAGAGGAGTCACCTCTCTAACCCTGCCCCTGTGACAGACAGAGCTCCCAGCAAAATCTGTGCCTTCAGGAATTAGTCCAGCCTTATTTTAAGCAAGTCTGGGAGAGAAGACACCCTCGGTGAAGATATTTGGTTAAATCTCCCTCCAAGGAGCACCCATTGCTCCCCCCACAGCCACTGCCCAGCCAGGGCTGGCAGAGGATCCACAGGGATTTGTGAGAGCAAAATAGAGCTCCAACAGGATGTGAGAAAAGCCTGAATGCTGGAAAAGTAGCAATTATCTCCAATTTGTTTTAAAGCTTTTGGAGTCTTTACAATCCATAGCATCACCAGAGGCTTCCTCCCCAAAACCTTTCCTCTCCAGCCAGGGCACAAGCACAGTCTGGGCCTCATGGAGGAGAGTTTTTGCTGGAAGGTGATGTTTAACCTTGAAGTCTGCCAGAAATCTGGTGTTTTTCACCTTCTGGATGCTCCCTTAGGAATCCCCACTCAGCCCTGGCTAGGCAGGGGCTGAGGGGGGAGCAATGGGAGCTCCTTGGAGAGAGATATTTTGAAGTTGTGCTGCCTTTCCTGAGTCCCCCACCTGGCTTCCACCAAGACCCACAGAAAAGCTCCCCCAGTACAAAACCAGCCTGGCAAGATCCTTGGTGCAAACCAAACTGCAAACATCCCCGAGAGAGCTGCAGGAGAAAGCCAAGGTCACACAGGGAGCAAGGGGGACACAGGGACCCCCAGGACAACACACAGCTGTGCCATTGCAGAGGGCTTTTATGGCAAAATCAGCTGAATTATTTGGGGCTGAATTAAAGCTGCATGAGCTTTCCTTTTTTAATGGCAGTAATAAATAGCTGAGTGAGTCACTGCCTGAGAAAACCCAGCAGCAGCTCCTGGGTAAACAACCTGCTGCTCCCAAATGCCAGATAGAGCTGGGAAAGGGTGGGAGAGCCCTGCTGGGGGACTCAGGAGAGGCAGAACAACTTCAGGGAGACATCTCAGAGCCTTCCCCTGCTCCTGCTATTCCCATTTCCAGGGATCATGAGGAGCTGAAAGCAAGAGGAGCCAGGTTGGTACAGGAGCCAGGCTGGACAGGCAGCATCTCACAGGAAGCATGGCTTTCCTGTGAAGTGGGTTCTCCCAGTGCAAATCACCTCTGAAAAAATAAATAAATACCAAAAAAAAATTAAAAAAAAAAAAATCCATTTGCCAGCATGTGATCATCCCGCTTTGGGCTTTTTTCCAAGAAAAGCATCCCGGTATCCATTAGCTATTGTCTCCCTCTAGCGCGGGCAGGCACCGTCCTGTCCTGCCTGGAGCTCTGCAGAGATCCGGGGGCTCCCGGCCCTGGGAACACACCAAGCACCACCTCTACCTTTGCACTGATGAATCAGCTTCCCACATTTTTAATTTATTTTTTTTTCTCATCCCATTTTGTCCTGGCAGATGCTCAGAGCAGAAGGGATTTCTCAGTGACCAAAACCGGCGAGGCAAAGCTTTCCAAACGGGAGATGAGGGATGTTTTATCCAGGGCTGGAGAGGACACTGAGATGAACCAGCATCCTTCCCTCTTCCCGGAGCTCCTGGGGAAGCAGGCTGACCTCTCCTCACCCTTCAGAGAGGGGATCAGGCTGTGCTCAGCTGAGCTCTCCAGGGGATCTTTGCACAGCTGCCTTTAACACCTCTAAAGTGACATGAAAACCTGCGCTTAAATTCCGTAACAAAAAACATCTCCCATCCTCTCCAAGGAGAGTTCCTGCCACGACAGGAAGGGAATGATGCTGCAGCTCTCTCCCCTTTTCAGCTGAGCACTGCAGCAGCACCTTCACCCCCTGCTCTGCAGCTCAAGCCCAAGTCAAGAGCCTGGAGACACAGCCAGGCTCCAAGGGCAGCATCCAGAGGCTCTCCAGGCACTGCTGTCTGTTCCAAAAGCATTTATTTCTTGAATGAGGCACCTCCAGCATTTGCAAACCCACCTTTTTAAGGAAAAAACGGCATCACTTTACCTGCAAAGCCCAGTTCCCATTGGGATGATGCTTCAGAGGAACTTCCCAGCATGGGTGGCCAAGGGGACTCCCTCGAGGGGCAGGAAAGAATCAGAGCCCCAGGGACACCCCCAGCCCAAACCATCACCACTGACGTTCCTGGGTTATGTTCTAAAATCATTCTAAACCAGTCACACCTGCACGGATTCATTTAACTGCCACCTACACCCCAAAATAGGTGTCCAGACACCTGGTAAAACCTCTGACCTCAACCTGGGCAAGTGTAGAGACCCTCCAGGGTTCAGGTTTTCCTTGATCTGCAGTTGCAGGCTGTAGTTGCAGTTGTCTTTCTGCTTTCTACATCGAACACCTATACAGGTCAGGCTAATAGCATTTGGCTTTTAAACCCATGGAATAACATCTCCATGGAACACAACACAGCTAGAGACCAGGGGTAGCTCCTGCTGTGAGGAAACCACATTTCCCAGTTTTTTTCTCCCTCTTCTGAGCTATTTCACAGCTCTCAGCAGGACTTGGCATGATCCAGACCACTGGAACCATGTAATAAAGAGGCTTCTTTACCTCCTGCCTAGAGAAGGCCAAATTATTAACTAAAAAATAGCACAGAGGGAGTGTGAACAGCTCAGGGTGAGCAGTTTGATCCGTTTCACCTCTGCAATTAACCCCCAATTAATGACTGACTCCTGTTTTATTGCCTTCCCTCAGATAATCACATCCTCAAGAGTTCTGAAAAACCAAACCACCCCTCACCTTGCCCAGTGCAGAATCCCACAGGGCTGAGAGGTTCCTGCAGGACACAGAGGAGGGGCCCCCGGATCTTCCCGGGCCTCCAGGGAATCCCTGTCCATCAAAGCCCCTCCCCACACTTGTTCCCAACAAAGCACAAGGTAACAGAGCACCCAAACCCTCTCCCAGAACTCCTCCCAGCCCAGATTCCCATGCAGGGGGTGGATCTGGGGGAATGGGCACTCTCTGCTCAGCCCTGGCTTTGCCACATCCAGGGTTCCCGGCTGCTCCTCCCCTGGCACTCGCTGATCTTTCCCAAAGACAACACATGAACAGAACCACCATTTATATGGCACTTCGATGGGAATCTGTGTTTTTTAAAACCCTAATATTTTTTCTTTAGAATAAAAACTCGCTCTGGAGTTGCCAAATCTCCCCAGTTTGTCTCTTCTGAAGCTGGTGCCTCCTCCTCTTGCCCAAAAACAAACACAGTGGGTGCAGCCTGATGCTCATTTTGGGGAGGGGAGAGGTAGAAACCTCACCTGAGTCATCCAAATTCACTTGAAAGAAGAGAGCAGGAACACCTTGAATAATAGCATCCCTTTATTTGCTGACACCATTACAAAAACTGATTACATTAGCAACCAAAAAAAAAAAAAAAAAAAAAAAAGGAGTGTTTACTTGAGGTTGAAGTCAGAGGCAGCTAATCCCAAAAATGTAATTAAGTAAAACAGTGTACAACATCAGTATTAAAATGTCATTTCCCATCGGTGACTTTACCACGTTGGAGTTTTCTGAACAAGTTTTATTGAGCAAAATAAGATAAAAGATTATGTGTTTATGTCTCTCCAGGAATGTAAAGGTCTAATTATGCAAACAGGTTTGTTTTTATTATAAAACTAAACTCTGGAGGTGTCTACAGAGTTGGGTTTTTTCTTTAAATCAGTAGTCTAACAAGGATTAGAAAAGACAAAACTCTGTTCAGTGTTTCTGACAAAGTAGAAAGGGTGAAAACATAAATAAGGCTTTAATTTGGCAAAATATAATACAATGCCTTCTGCTATCCTCAAATGAACGATTCCCCCGTGACTTCACCCTGCAAGAGAAACACAAATCACCAAGGTCAGAGGAGCAGCTCCAAAGGGAAAATCCAGCACCCCAGCTGCATTTCCTTGGTGTCAGCTCATGAGGAAGCCCAGGGGAAGAGCCTGGGGGTGGAGGCTGAGCAGGAACAGCCTCCCAGAGCAGAGGCCAAGGTGCAGCAGCACCTCCCTCCCACCTCAACACCCAGGCACCCTCTACCAGCTCTGCTGCCCCTGAATTACAAAGGCAGGAGCACAAAAACCACCTGAATCAGGAATACAAGTCCCCATCCTCGGCAGGTGAAAGGGAACTCTGACACTCCTTGTTCAGTGCTGCCCTCCAAGACAGTTCCCAGTTCACACCCAAGTCTACATCAGCTTCCTTAAAAAGTTCAGTGTCCTGAGCTTATCCAACCTTCAGCTAACTCTGGGTCATTTCACTTTTTCAGCACAAAGGTCTAGGTTTCCAGGCTGGCTGTGTATTGCAATTTAATTGCAATTTAATTGTAAAATTAAAGCCTTGTCCACATGTCTGGTACTGGATGAAGAGCTCATGCCAGGCTGATGCTTCAGACACCCAGAGCCAGCCATTGCTGGCAGCTCAGTCAAAGCCCAGGGGGTTGTTTTATATCCTCCATCCCAAAGCAATCAGAGCATGGAAGTTCAGACAGTTTGCTGGTGGAGCAGACAAAGAGGAAAAAAGGCTCAGGCTCTGGGAGAACAAAACTTGGGGCAAACTGCTGCAGGAAGCAGCAGGGAGTGGAAGGGAAGGGTGGGATTAGTGGGATTACATCCCTACAGAGGGACATGGGGACTCCAGATTAATCTCAGCTGACAGCTGCATCCAGAGAGGAACAAGTCCAGTGCCTACCAGGAGCTTTTTATGATTTGCATGAGGAATTTGGATCAGTATTAGGAAAAGATTCCTCACTGGAAGTGTTATCATGGTCAAGTATTAGAACAGGGCAGTGATGGAATCTCCATCCCTGGATTTAAAAGCCATGTGGATGTGGCACTTGGGGACATGGTCAGTGCTGGCCTTGGCAGAGCTGGGGGAATGGCTGGACTCACAGTCTGAGAAGCCTTTTCCAACCTTAGCAATTCACTGATTCTGTGATCTGGTTCTAAAATGTCTCATATTCTGACATGAGAATTGTTAATTTGAACAAAGTCCCACCATAACACACCAGTGGCCTTCCCAACAGCTGAACTGGGAGGCCACTGTCCACACCCACCTGGCTGTAGTGTCCTCATCCCTTTGACAGCATTTGGCTTATTGACACGAGCAGCTTCTTGAGATGACCCACATCCTGGGTAAGATTCACTGCCACATTCCGCCTTTTATCGCTCAATTCCTGGAAGAAGGAAAAAAAAAAAAAAAAAGAAATCATTAAAAACTCATTTACAATCTAATTACCAAGAAAGCCTAGATTTAGATCCTCTGTATAAAATTACAACTCGTGGTGCAGATGGGAACAATTCTTGTCAGTCAGAGGGTTATGGCCACGTTTAAGGAGAACATGGTTCAAAGTCAAGGAGCCCTTTCCTGTTCCAGGGAATCACCTGCACATCCAGCTCCCACCCTCCCTGCCTGGGACTCCAGCACTCCTTGCTTCCAGGAATTGTGTTGGTATCCCCATCTGATCCAGCCTCAAAGGTTATTTCCCCCCCAGCCTGGCTGAACCCCCACGGACATGGTTTATAACACGGGTCAGGGTGCACAGTGACCACCTCTGACCCCACAGCTGGAACTGCAAAACTCCTGGACCACCAAGGGCTGGGTGTGACTGAGGATCTGTGGGATGGTGTCCTCAGCAGTACCCAAGGCAGCTCCAGCTGTGAAACAGCATTTGGAACAGCTGCCTGCAGATCCACACCCTTCCCCACCCACATCCATCCCATGGATTCACCCTCTGCTCTAAACCCCTGGGAAATTCCCACTTGGCCAGCAACACTTGGATGAGGGCTTCACAAAGCAGTCCAAGCACCAGAAAACACAGAGAAAAGGAAAAATGAGAGCTACCACAAGCTAGAAAGTTTCCTGTGCTGAAATGAAAATGCTGAGCTAGTGTTTTGAAATAAAAATAAATGCCTTTTTTTTTTCTCTTCCTAGGAATTCAACAGTTTATTAATCAGGAAGTGTCACAGTTTCCTGATGGAAGATGGACTCCCCCTCCTGCCTCCCTGCCTTGCTGGGCTAACAGTGCTGTGTAATCCCTGTTTTATTAGCTTTATTGATTATCTCCTCCAGAGATGCACAGAGCACTCCACATCCAACACACACCTTACTGCTCCTTCTTCAGCTCAGAACACAGATATGCAGATCACCTGCAGGAGAGTTTTTCCTTGAAATTTAACAGCTAAAAATAAGCAACTCTGCCACGGTGTCAGCAGTGCAGAAGTACCCAATTCTCCACAGGAGCACAGAGGTGTCTGCAGGCACTCAGCATCCCTCAGCCCCACTCTGGTGTTACCCACAGAATGAGAGTGATGCATAATGCTGGTGCAAATCTCTCCCCAGAGCTCCAGGGAAATTAGAGGGAGTTCAGGGAGGGCCATTCTCCCTGCTCCCATTTGGATGGAAATGCAGAATGAGCAGTAAATCAAACTCAAGCACCTGCACCATTACAGAAACGACTCTGAGCTCAGAAAAGAGAACAAAACAATCTACAGCAAAGCTCTTACTCCTGGGCAACTGGTAAACACTTTTCTACTGTAAAAAAATCATTGGGATCTGTATTAGGGTAGCCTTAACCTGTTTTAGGCCCTATTAAAGTAGAAAATCAGGTCTGTCAAGGCTGAGACTTGGCTTAGCAGTCTCATACAGACTGATGGAAATGGAAAGGAAAAGCCAAGTAGATGAATTAATCCAGCACTGACCAGAAGGAGCAGCAGCACAGAACCAGCAGGAGCAAGGAAGGAGCCTCCAGTCCACTCCCAGCTCCCCCTCTGGGAACAGCTCCTCCCTCCCTCCCTCATTTACTGCATCTCCCTTCTGTTTTGTGACCTCACTAATCTCAGGCAGGATTCACTCATGAATTATGGGCACATCCCCAACCCTCCTGGGGCCAATCCTGCCTAGATCCCAATGGATTTGGGCTCAGCTCCTGCAGCTCCTGCTAACCCAGAGTGCACAGCTGCCTTACACAGCCACTGCTGAGCCCCAGCCCTGGGCTCTCCATGAACAATTTAGGTCAGACATTCAGAAGAAACCCCTCCATGTGAGGGTGGTGAGGCCCTGGCACACCCAGAGAAGCTGTGCCTGCCCCCCCGGATCCCTGGAAGTGTTCCAGGCCAGGCTGGATGGGGCTAGGAGCAAGCTGGGATAGTGGAAGGTGTCCCTGCCCATGGCAGGGGGGTGGAACTGGATGGTCCTTAAGGTCCTTTCCAACCCAAACCATTCCAGGATTCTGTGACTCCACTTCTTTGGGACATGAGGATGAAGAGAGGAAGAGGATGGCAGGGGGAAATCCCTGTGATTCCAGACCCAGCAGCTAAAACAGGAGCTGAACTGTCTGGGCAGATTCCCCTCTGCTGTTTCACACATATGGCATTCCCAGTTCCCAGTGATGGAGTGCCCTGCACTGAGATTTGGGGGGAAAAGCACATTAGATTTCACATAAGCCTCCAAATAAGCTCAGTGCCTAAGCAAGCTGCTGAATATAAATGACTTCCTTAAAGCACACTAAAAAGCCCCCTTTAGTCATCAGCTGGTCCCATAAGTGACAAAGCAGCTGATTAGAAACCCCCAAATGGTCTATTTTTAAATAGAAAGAAAAGGAGTCTAAAGAAAACACTCTGAGTGTGTTTGAGGGTTTATGCAAGTATCATTTCTCAATTTTGTGGGCTGGTTCCAGCACCCAGAAGGAACAAATATGTTCATTTTCGAACATGTGTTTTCAGGTCCTTAGTAAAAAAAAAAAAAAAAAAAAGAGGCACTGTTGCTAGGTGGAAGTGGCTGGAAGACTTTCTTTTTTGATCTCAGAGCTATTTTCTGCTGAGTTTTTAGGCTTCTGGGGAGACAGTTTCCTTTTCTCCCCTCAAAAAGAGAAAAAAAAAAAGGCAGCAGAAACAGCTTGGAGAAAAGATAATGTTCTAATTCCAGCCTCTGCCAATGGCTACCTGTCAAGAGCACTGCTTAGACAATTAATGTATTTTTACTAATGAAGGCTTAATTGCAGGTTTATTAGGACTGTTTTTCCACACTCCTCTTTAGAATAAAGCCATGGATATTCTGGCAGAAACTTGGGCTCCACGATGTGCAGCAAGAGCAGAGCAATGCAAGAGCCAGAGGGGTTGTGTGAGTTAAGGCAATTAAGCCACAGGAGATCGTTTGGGCCACCACAGGGCACATCTAATGACAGCCCAGCTCAGGAGGGCTGCCCAGAGCCACCAGCCACGAGTGCCATGGCTGATGGCATCACTGACCCCACACAGCACATGGACAAGCCATAAGGGCACAGCAGAGAGAGCTGGGGGAGCTTTTCTCCAGCCTGCTACAGACAGGGACACCCAGCACCCGGCTGGCCTCCCCCAGGAACACAGGAATCAGCTCCCACGGTTGCCACATCTGAATTCTCACAGGCCCAGCTGCATCTCTGGCTCAGACACAGCGAGCCCAGTGCAGGAGTCCATCAGCATCCATGACTGATTATCCTGGAAAAGCCATTTCATTCCTGCTCATGACTACAAAGGCTTTTCTGCAGCTCTCCTCAGAGGACCCCGAGCTTCCTCTCACAGCTGATGAAGCCACTTAGGTTCAGCAGCTAAAAGGAGTTGATATAAATTATTTTTCCCATCAGCAAGTGCTCCTCTCCTCCTCCACTCTGTCCCTCAGAAAGAAATGGGTAATGAGTTCCAATGACACCACTGAGCTGGGAGAGAATCTCCTTCAGCCTTCCCCTTCCCAAATGCCTTCTGGAAAGCTATTCCAGAGCTGCTGTGAAAGCTCTTTTCTCCAGAGATGGAAAAAGGCAGAGACAAATCCCCAACCTCCTGTACAGGTGGGGTCTTAAGGGCAACACTCTGAGCACCAACTCCACAACCAACCCACAGGCTCAGGTGAGTCACCTGCAAAACTGCCCACCCAATTCCAGACCCTAAAGCTGGAATCCCATTGCTGGAGGATACAGGAACACCAGCAGTCTGCAGAGTCACCCACCCACAGCACTCAGGGCTGGCCACTACTGAAACTCATCTTGGCAAGATTTTGCTGCTGGACCACAACAAGGTCAACACAAATTGCCAGGAGCCAGGACCAGCTGAAATGAAGTTGTGGCTCTTGGCCACAGCTGCAGAGGAGCAGAAGGAACTCTGCCTGAGAGTTATAGGTTGTGCAAGACTGCCTTTCTGATGTCAGCAGGGCCAACCCAAGAGCGTTTTCTGCCCACTTAGTCACCAGCACAGTTATATTTAGCTTCCCTTTTCCCTTCTTGAAGGGACAAGTCTGGGGATCTCCCCACTTTTGCCCAAAGCAAAAACCCAGAATCTCTCCCCTCCCTCCTTGCAAATCTGAGCCACGGGAAGGAGGTCACGATCCAGACAGCAGCAAAATTCCCAGTGAATCCTCAACGGCCTGGCAAACACTGGAATCTTCACAAAGCCCCAGTCACCCAGCAGCAGCAAGCATCCTGTTCCTTTGCTGGACCTCACTTCCCAAAGTTTGCCTGAGATTTGTGTGGCCCCTGAGCAGGAGCTCCAGGGAGCACTCACCGAGTCTGTGCAAACGTCGCTGTTTTCAATAACATTGGCATCCCCAAAAACCTTCCCAATTTCTCTCTCCAGAGCTGCCAAAGACTCCTGGGCCTGTAAGGGAAAGATGTTATTAAAAAAAAGAAAGGAAGAAACAGAGGAAGCACAACAATTAGCAAATCCCCATCTCCCTGAGAGCACCAGAGACACAGGAAATCACTGCTCAGGAGGAAATCTGTTTTATGCCAGATTTGCTCCAGGGACGAACCCATTTGCCAAGATTGACATGTCTCCTCACAATCAGCATGTTGCATGTCAGCCTGTCTGCATCTGAGAGCAATCCTACAGGGAAGCTTTGATAGTTTCACATCAAGTTATTAGGTAAAAAAATCATGCAATAAATCTCACTACTGTAGGTCTCCAAAATCCTAACCCCAGCTCTGTATTTATGTAGAATATACCATGAACCATGGACATCAGCACAGCTGGCTTTGTATGTCAACACCCAACGTAACTGTCCAGAGCAAAATGTTTTAAATTCTTTATTATAGCAGGGTTTCCTTTAGCTTCTCACCTCCTCCAATGCTTTTGTGATCATCTATCCCTGTCCAGGACAAGATATGCTCCCCCAACAGCATTTCCCACTCCAATCCTGGAAGAACTCAGCCCCATTTGCTTACTATGCTGAAGGAACAAGGTGTTGCAGAGTCTGGAGCCAGAGCCCAGCCACTCCACAGGCTATTCCTGTATAAATCAATTCTCCCATGACAGCTTTGTTTCTGGAGTGACAGTCAGCACTGAGACCTCTCAGGCCTCAAGATTTTCCACTCCAACCCATCTTGTAAGAGCAGACATGGAGGAAAAGCAAGGGAAACCCACCTGTTTGCCCCACAGATATAACTTTTAGGATTTGCAGTCTCCTGAGTTACAGTGGATATGTCACCAGGTGCTTTGTAAACCAGCTTGCAATCCTCTGCCATTTGAGACTGGATTTAAAAGCCTCAGGCTGCAGTGTGGGTGGAGGGCTGTGGGATGGGCTTTTTGTTAGGCTGGGGTTTCTTTTCAATAAAGAATTATTTGTCAGCCCCAAATCACCACTTGTTCCTATTGGCATGAAATTATCATGAACAGAGGAGTCTTTCAAGAAGGATGATTAAACAGAGCTTTTAGTTGCAGTTTCATCATTTCTGCAGACATGCAGGTAGAGCTCTTACAGTCCCAGCCACTGGAGCAAAACACCCCACAAGGCAGGCAGCTCAAATCAACCTCCTTCAAATCATCATCTCCAGCACTGCAAAACTCCAGACATGGAGAGCTTTGCTAACATTTATATGTGCAGCTGCTAAAGGTCTCTGCTTACCTTGGGCAAGTCACCAGCTACCTTTTCTCTCTCGTTTTGATCAACTTTGAGTTTTGATAGTGTTTCGTTTAACTGCGTTTTCAGCTGCAAAATAGTAACAAAGCAAATCAGATCTCATCTGTCTGTCCCAGGGATTAACCCAGTGCACATGGACTGCAAAGGGAGTGAGATTTACTAACAATTACTGCACACACTGGATTAGTTGACATGTATGATGAGGTTTACAAGGACAGTCAAGGAAGAGAGATTCCATCTGTAAAGATAAAGAATGGAAACTACAGAAGACAAAAACGTGGTTGGCATTGGCTTCCTTACGAGTGGTTTCAACTTTGCAACTCCATTCCAGGAGGAGCATCAGCCTCTCCAGCATCATTATCAAGGCAGTCAGCCCAGACTCCAACGTAATTCAGGGCAAATATGCAAAAATGAAGATTGTCATCTTCCTAGAGCAGGCTAAACAGTCTCTCTGCTGCTGAGCAAACTAAAAAGCTCTACTTGTCATCTTAATAAAGCACCTCTTACTACAACTATGTTGACTTAACCAGTTTGTTAATGGCACATCAAGGCATGAGTCACTGACAGGGGGATATTAAGTTGTCGATTGTGTTTAGATTCAATCCAAAAAAGTGAAACTATTTCAGTCAAGAGGGATGAATACTTCATACACTGGCTGCAGTCAGTACTTAAACTGCAGCCTTCCAAAGGATACACAGTTTTTTAAAGGATATTTTGATTGCTCTTCAACACAGCACACAGAACCAGCCACAGCACTTGAGGCTTGAGCCTCAAACAGAAGTGCTAACAAGGAGCTCGAGTGCCAATTTTGTTGGATTTGTGCCTCTGAAGTGTGCTGTGCTAATGTTCACTATTCCTGCTGTCAATCTTCCTGGAAGCCAGCAGGAGATTAAAGGAGGGAACAATGGGCTACTCAGAGCCCTGAATTCTCACTGACTCCAAACCTACACATTGTATTTGTCTCACCCTTGGAAGGCTTCCCCCTCTGGAGCACCTGGGCTGGTGAATGCTGGGCTTACACATTTTGGGGAAGCTCCTCTGCAGTTTCAGCTTCTTCTGGCTTACCTTTCAAATAGTGGGGAACCCATTCTGAAATCCCATCATTTTTATTCCTCAGCCCCTTGCAAAAGCCACTCACACACACTCAGGACAGGATTCCTGAGCCAGCTGCATGGAGGTGGCTGTTTAACACATCCTCACACTCCCATCACACTGCACTCAGGCTGCCCTAGCAGGGAGCTCAGCTTTTTAAGCTTTTGTTGTGCACAGACATAATAAATTGTTGCCTCAAAGAGGTTAGTGTTTACTGATTAACTCCAAGATATGCATTCAATTCTCATTTCCCTTGCTTTCAGAGTGAGAGGCTTTGCTTGCTGAGGCTAGTGTACTATTAACTTAAGCAGATTGTTACTGTGGAGGTGGTTATTTTTCTAAATCAACTATTTCAACCCGAAGTTACACCAGTGGCAGTAGCCTGGTTGTCCCATCATCCCACAGACATGGTGCCAGAGACAACCCTCCCAAATTCTGGCTCAAAAAGCAGGAAAGCACTGGCCAAACACAAGCAGAGGAAGGCTCTGACTGCTCCTGCAGCCTTAAAAAACAGGTCACTGAAGGAAGTGAGAAGGGAAAGGGCTCAAAATGGAAAACCATGCATCCTCACATCTATCCTGTTAATCAAAGTCCTTCTTGAGAAAGCTGCTATAGGAGCATTATTGGCTGGAAGCATTTCTAGCCAAACACGTTGTAACACATGCAAGCACCAAGCCAGCACAGCCATTCAGCCACAGCAGGGTGTCAGCAGCTGAATGGCTGAATACTCTGAATTAATTCAACTTTGGGTCTGGCCAATTTCTGTTCACACAGAGCAGGATGGAAAAGGCTCTGCACAGTCAGAGCACGGACAGCACTGCTGCATCCTCAAAAGCTTTGGGGGAAAAAAAAAAACAAAAAAAACCACCAGAGAATTATCCTCCAGTTAAACCAATGAGAGCACCACTTTTGTTGCTCCAAGGACATGACATTTGCTGCTGCATATGCCTACACTGCAAATCTTCTCAAGAAGTTTCAGGAATGAAAATCTTACAGACTTCGGGAAAAAAGCCTTTAAGAACCAGACATGCTATTGTTAGGAGCAGAGAAAAGAGACAAATTGTAAAAGTCAAGACTACATAAATGATTTCAATGGACAAAAATATCAAGCTGAAGAGGTTAGCAGAACAGACAGGATTTGAAATAAGTCTCCGTTTCATATGCTGGGAGCCTCGTTTGTGCCCAACGGAGAACAAGCTTCTTACCAAATTTAACTCTTCATTCTGTCTTACTGCTTCAGAATATGAATCATCAAGTTTTTTCTGCAATTCAGTCAAGAGATCTTTGAGCTGAAATGAAGTTTAGAGTTTTAGGATTTGTCTCCTTAGTATGCCTGTTCTCTTCTGCTCAGTTATTAGTGTGCTGCTCTAGCCTAAGGTCACAAGCATACAAACTCCTCAGCCACAGGGGCTAAGCACTAGGTTAGTTTGCCAGCCAACTGGTAACCAAAAAAAAAAAAAAAAAAAGGGAGTACACAGCTTGGACAATTATGTTTACCTCTCTGACTTCTGAAACATAAGTAGATCGTTCTATTTCTGCCTTTTCTAGTTCACTTTCCAAATGTTCTCTCTCTTTTTTAAGCTAGAAACAGAAAAACAGAGTTAAAACAGATGTTTTCAGTGTTTTCTTGCAGTATCATTTGCTTGAATTATAATTGGTTGTAAATTTCTATCAAATATTCCATGACATTTAGAGAGCATTTCAAGCCCAGTGACTGCACAGTGCAGATTTAAACATCAAAAATAAGATAAAAAGAGAAAGAATCAAGCCCATGATTGTCAACAAGCAGTGAACTGCTCAGTCTCACACGAAAGAGCCCCAGTGGGTGAGTACAGAAGTAAAAACCAGAACAGCTTTCCAGCTTTTCTGCCTTTTAAAAACACTGCCCCAAAGGCTCAGGTTAAACTGCAGCACAGGCTGTGCCACTGGCAGGAGGCAAGCTCAGATTTACAGCACAAGCCTAAAATGTGTTTCAACAACAGAAAGCTTCAAAGACAAGAAGAAAAAACCACCTGCACGTACAGTTTCAACTTCTTTGTTTTCTTCCTTTAACCTCTCCACCTCGTGCTGCAAAGAAGTGACCACGGAACGTATCTGCAGTTTGGGGGGAAAATAAAGATATTTAGTTGGCTTGGTCTAAGACAAACTCTGCATAAATAAACAAGATTAGATCTTGTAGATATAAGAATATTAGAAACTATCTAAAGATATTAAGGACGAAATTAGAGTGGCTGAATAAAATAAGATGCTCACTCAAATAATTCACTATACTGAGTCTACACTGTTCCTACCTATTCCCAGCCCAAGTTCTTTGACATATTTAGAGCCCACAAGCCTGAACGATTTGGAATATAAGCACTAGTCCAGTTTCTTAAGGAATATATCCATCCCATACTGGGAATAATCACCATCCATGCACCCAAACCCAGCATTTTTAGCCTTATTTGGGGCTGTGTAAGTGCAGCAGATGGCAGCACATCTATAGCTGGAGATCTGACAGCCTTTATAAGCCCCTCAAACAAGATGTTTATAAATCATCTGTTTGCTGCCAGGCTCACACAGTGGCACTCATATTTACTAAGCAGAGATACTTTAGAAATTACTTTTCAAAAAAAGCCATTCGACCTACTTTAATTCCAGATTAGAAAAGAAACATAAAAGCTTCTTTTTTCCTCACTTCTGCTATCAAAAAAGCCTTCCTGAAAGGAAAGCTTTGCAGGCAATTTTAAGTGTAATTAGTTGACCATAATGGATTGAGCATTACTTTAACAGCTTTCAAAAAACTGTTATGATTCTATGATACTTCAATTTTAGCACAGAGACTCCATATCTGCTCACAAATATACTTGGGAAAAAAACCAGTAAAAATAGAGTCCAAGTTACCAGGATCAGAAAAAGATATATTCCTGGGCACATTAATGGGACACTTGTACATTCAATCTTTGGCTTCCTATCCCATCAGCATTTATATTATTACTTATTATTTGTTTGCTTCCTGCAGCAGCTGCAAAGGACTCTCCATCCCTGGAACTGTCCAAGGCCAGCTTGGACAGGGCTTGGTGCAATCTGGGATAGTGGAAGATGTCCCTTCCTAGGCAGAGGTTGGAACTGGATCAACTTTAAGGTCTCTTCCAACTCAAACCTCTTTGATTCTGTGACTGTGACACAAATTTATCATAATGGAGAAAGACTTTATACCTGTGCTGTTTATTTTTCTTGCTTCTGTAATAATGGCAACAGAAATAGTGACATAAATCTAAAGGTATCAACAAATCCTCCATTTTTCAGTCTCTTTAGTAGAAATATATTCTTTCAAAAATGAAAACCCAGCCTTTACATGAAGCTAAGTATCACAGCACCAAAATACCACTGATGTGAGGAACTATTCCTATTATACTTGTTGCAGGCTTCACCTTTTTCATCCCCTGATCATGCACACATCAAACCAGGCAGCCAGGGCTGTTCCACACCTGCCTTCACAGAGCTCAGACACCCTCTGTGACTTCAAGCAGAACCTGCCTGGCTGCTGAGGAAAAAAAAAACAACTTCAGAAATACCTGTTTAAGTTCCTTCTGTGATTCTTCAACTTTTATCTTCCATTTGCTTTCTTCCTCTTCCACACTCCTCTGTAGCCTTTGTAAAATGCCCTCCTAAGAAGAGAGAGGGATTTGAAAGCTCAGAGCAGAAGAAAGGCAGCTGGAACATCACAGAGGTGACCAGGCATCTCACTTACTGTCTCTGCCAGAACAGATTTGTATTTTTCACACTCCAGCTGCAGCAGGATGTGCATTTCCTCAGCCTCCTTCAACTTCTGCTCCATAGCCTGGCAAAGGAGGAAAGGGACCACAAGAGTCACATCTCAGTGAATGGATTTCAGTTCTATTCATCTTATTTCAACAAGCTGGTATCACTCCTGGGCAGGTCTGTCTTTCCAACCCATGAAAACACAACAGCAAGTGCAGTGTTCACCTACAACTCTCAATACCCAATCACAAACTGAGTTACTCCAAAAAACCCCATTACTTAAAAAAAGAGAGTGGGGATTTTCAGTTTCAGGAGCTCACAATTCCACAAGGTACTTATCAAAGATGCAAAGACATTTTTGTAAATATCTAAAACAGCAGGTTGCCCAGGGAAGCTGTGGCTGACTCATCTCAGCAAGTGTTCAAGGCCAGGCTGGTGGAGGCTTGGAACAACCTGGTCTAGTGAGTGGCATCCCTGGGCAAGGCAGGGGGTTGGAACTGCATAATCTTTAACCCAAACCATTATAGAATTAATATAAAACAATTTTCTTGTGACTTGTCTGAATTTCCCAACCCACAGCACAATTTGTAAGATTTATTCTGGACAAATACATCATGCCACACACCAGCTGTCCATCTTTTGTGCCTACCTTGACATCTTCAGATCCTGAAGCCTCTCTTAAATATTCTTTAGCCATCTTTTCAAACCCACATATCCATTCGCTGTGGCTCTGTTGGGAAATCATTCATTAAAGGCTGAATAACCTCAGAAGCCTCCTCAGCACATCTGGCTCCCCAGTGCAGGCTGAGGGAGCAGTGTCTCAGTGCCCCAAGCTCCTGGAGCTCACACACAGCTGGCAGCAAGCCAGGAGCACGAGGTGATGAGACACACACAGAGTTCAGGGGGGCCTGGATGAGCTGAAATACAGCTGGGTGACACAGGACTCCCTGCAAGTGTCAGGGCTCTGCATAAACATTCGAAGATTTAAAGGAATCTTTCCCAAAATCCCTGAGCACTTCAAGCAGATGCTGTGTAACTCTAAGAAGGTTCTTTTATAACCTTACAGAAAGTCTTTTAAAAAAGACTGCTTCATCAGGACACCTACTTTAGCACATTTGGGAACAATTTTAAGTATGAATATTCAAAACTTCTGGAGGTTATAAAGGAAATGCACCAATTTTTTCAGACTCACTTAATGTTATTCACCCCATCTGAACCCCGTGAACTCAAGGCATTTTCCTTGCAAACCACTAAAAGCCACCAAAAATATAAAATTGGAAATCTGTGCTAGGGAACAAAATAAACCCCCCTTAAATTGTATGAACTGTCACTGAGGCACTGCAGCTCCTCTGGAAAGGTTGGGAATATACAGAACCCCATTGTGCCAGACAGTGAGCAACACACCAGGCATTATCCACCCCTGAAAATTTACTATCTCAGTGAGACACATGATAACACAGACAAGTAAATCAGATGTTGGAGCATAAAAACCACAAGGCAGTAACTTTTATTTTGCTCTTTTAACACTTCTTGAAGCAACCTATCTGCAGCTCTGCCTCCCTGTGCAAGTACAGGCATCACCAGCAAGAGACACTCTCATCCCACTGCAAAAACCTTGGGATAGAGGGGATGTGAGGAAACACTCCAGGACTGCCCAGCACAGCAGGAGGTTAGGAAGAGTCACTTCTCTTACCATGTTGGAAGGAAGAGAGACTTTGGGGAAGAGCTTCTGGAGGAGCTGGCGTGTCTCCACCTCGGCAGCTTCCAAATGCTGCTGCTTCTCCTAAAGCAAGAGGAGGGCACAGGTGAGACTGGGCACCACCCTCACCCACCTGGCAACAGCCTCTCCTCTGCCTACAGCCATTGACTTAACCCAGGAAGTCTATTTTTCTCTAAGTCAGAAAGGTGCTACAGTCTCTAAAATTGCCAGTAAATTGCTTCAGAAATGGGCACTGAATTGCTTCAGAATTCACATTTGTTCTCCCTTTAGCTTTTATTTGCTGAGGTTCTCCTCCAATCTAACTTGTTTGTACAGAAATTACACCATTGTTCACTTGTCCACAACACAAACTGCACTGTGCTGAGTAACTGCATCCATAGATCACACCAGCCCTGCCACTCAAGTTAAGTGAGCTCCAAATCAAATAATTCGGTCAATCAACTGTTTTTATTTTATTTAATCCGTACTTTTAAAATAATTTTAAGCGTGAAAAAAACATCACTGAAGGTAACGTCATCACATCAAAAGCAGAGAATTAAAATCAAAAGGAAACTTTGTGTTAATGCACATTTGAACCAGGCCAAGAAAGTAAGACTTTTAAACATTACTAAAGAGGAAGCCACTTACATCCTCTTTTCCCAACCCTGGATGCAATGGGAAATAATTATTAGAGCTGTGTGACAATCTCCAGTTAGTTGTTAGTGCTCTACAATTAAAAATACCCAGAGCCACAGGCACCACAGGTCTGTCCTTCCATGCATTTAACATTAAAAGCAGAGCAGCCACAGGACACGTTCTTGCTGTGCTTGTGGCAGGTTGGGTTAGTTTAGCCATACAACACTCAGGCTCCCATTAAAACTTGAATGTAGAAAGCCTGAAACACTGCACAGAAGGGCAGCTTTCAGCCAAATCCTCCAATGATATCTGGGGTGGTTTTTCCCTTTGGCATCAGTGCTACTGCCTGGCTGCTCTGAGCTCCTCTGCTGCAAGGTGTTGGATCCCAGAAACCTGGGATTTTTGAGCTTTCTGTGCTTTTTGGCACTGACCCCCTGCAGAACACTGCTTTTGATTTGAGGCCTTGGAGAAGGCTCCAAATTAGAGTGATGGAGTTAAAATCACGGGTGTGTAGTGAAACAGAAGTGTGTGCTTCCACATGGTGAAGGGGTTTTAATTTGATGTTTTTATAATACAGTAGGTATGGGACAAGATGGAAGATTCTGGGTGTTGAAGTTTCAGACAAGCCACTGATTAAGTGGTGCAAATATCACCCTTTACAGCAAGGGACTGGTGGCATGAGCAGGTTGAGATTCAGAGACAGAAACACACAGGAGACATTAGGTGGTGAGGCTGTGCTAAGTGTGTTAGTTGGCAGCAATTTAAGAGGCACCATGAAGTGGCTAAAGGCTGAAGGTTTCCAGCTGCAAGAGAAAGCAGGCAGGTGTTAGCACACACAGCAGAGCAGGGACAGGCTCCTCACAGAGCAGAGACAGCTCCAAAATGCAGACACACAACCCCAAACCAGAGCTCCTCTGCTCCTGGCTGCCTGACTGGTGTTCTAAGAGTTAGCTGGATGCTTTTTGAGTTCTGCACAGTGGCAATGAACACTGAATCAGGCCCACAGCAAACACAAGCTCCTTTCAGAGCAATTCACACCCTGTATCATTTTGAACATTGGTCTAATAGTCAAGCTTCACACGCCTTCAAGGAGGAAATTCACAGTTGTGGGCACATCATTTTTCTGAGAAGCTCCCAGGTTTTTTAGTAGTAATAATAATAATAGTAATAATAATTTAATCCTGGTTCTTCTCAGGTCCAACAGATTTGTTCAAGCATAGCTAAAGCCCAGTAGAAGAAAGCAGGTTGCTCACCAGCACAGCTTTTAATCTGGAGCTCCCCACAAATCAAAAACATTCACGACAGCTCTAACAATTAATTATGCAAACAGAAATCAAAAGTCAGCATGCCCACAAACTAACCATTAAAAAAAAAAAAAACCAAAAAAACAAACAACCTAAAGACAACAGGAAGAAGCAGAGGTGAAAGTATATGAATGATCACTCAGAAGAGATTATACTTAAACTGCAGTAAAAGTTAAATGTCTCCATTTCACTTAAAAAACCAGCTGCAGATTTGCTTCTAGCTCAACGCATCATTTCTAGCAGTCAACATTACAACCTTGGCAGTCTTGTTCACTTTGTCCTGCAGCAATTTTTCAGTTGATGCCAATGCTTCCATTGCTTCCCAGTTTTTCTCCCGAAGGTCCTAATCATTTTTAGAAAGAATGATTTCAGTTCAGCCAATATTCAAAATGTTTTCGCTTTTACTTCAGAGAAATAATTCGCATTACATTCCACCATTTGCATTTAAATGCTGGTTACTGCAAGGTGATTTTGCTGGGGAGTATGACATACACTAGCAAAAACAAGTGTGATGTTCAAAGAGTCTGAATAAAAAGTGGGGGGGAAAAATGCCAATTTCTGCCCAACCTGCCCCCATTTCCAAAACTGATGCAAATATTACTGCAGAGTGTCATCACTACAGCGACCCCACACACTTTGACTGCACTTGTAAGAAGAAAGAAGGAAGTTTCCAAAAGTAGTGAGGAACACAGACACCAAACCACAGATTACACAACAGAGTGTTAGGCATGTGGCAGTGCAGAACCCAGCATGGACCCAGGAGACATGGAGGTGTGCACATTGATCCTGCAACCAGACCCCAGCCCACACTGCACGGGCTGATTTTGGGAACACACAGCTCAGGGTGTGCAGCTCTCTCTCTCCACTGCACCCACAGAAAGCTGCCTTGGTGCTCTGCAGCCCTCCTGGGAGGCTCTGGGATTTCAGCAGTGGTGAAGCACATCCCAGATCCACGGTGCCCTGCTCCCGTGTCTTTCTTGGCGAGGTCGTCAAACGTGTACTCCACAAGATGGCAACACAATCGGTGAGAGGCTGAGCTCTTCTAAGAGCAGCCTCCCAGCTCTTCTCTAGGAAGGATGGTGGGGCCTTGCAGTGAGGAGATTACAGTGCTTGGGATTTAGATTTAATTTTTTCCAACCCTCAGAGCAAATCTCCTTTAGCAAAGGGCTATTTTGGAAAGGTTGCATTTTAAATTCAACAAAAGCCTAGCAAGCACCTACACTAGTTTTGCTTTACCACTTCTATTTGCTCACAATCCTAAGGGCTGTTCACAGGATATAAACACAACATTGGATAAAACTGAGAAAAAGCTGGGACATACAGGCCTGGTGTGCTTTTAGCAGCAGCCAGACTTCTGCCTGCAGCACAAGGGGAATTCAGACCTTGTGAATCCACAGGAAACTGTTCTACCTTTCCAGCTCATCTGTCTTCTGAGACTACTCAGCCTCTTTCTCTCTACTTTATTTCAGCTCTTAAACAGCATTCCTTGCTCAAAAGTTCTCAATATTTTCCTTGTGCACTTTCCTCAGATTGTCTGACTATTAAGAAATCAAGTTTATTGCCTGGAATTCATTGGATTTTACAGGGTATCAAGGAGAGACAGGTGAGAAATACCCTGTATTTTAACTTCCTTCCATGTAACTTTAAAGACAACATGCCCTTGCCCTGCACAGGTAATGCATTCCAAGGAAGTAACTCCACAGCTCTGTGATGGAAGATACAATCTTTAATTCCATCTACAAACAACCCAGACTGCACCATCAGCAGCTGTTGTGAAGGAAAGCTCAGTCCTTCACTTCCTTTGGAACATCAGGATCAGTCACTCCTAGGAATGGGAAGAGCCAGATCTGAAGGTAATGCCTCACCCCACGTCCACACACAAGCAGCTGTGCTCTGGCAGTTCTGCACCTTTCCTCCTCCCACCCTCCCTGCCCTTGGCAAAGGACAAGTTTCTGAACAGGGTTAACAAGGTTTGAAGCCAAATCCAAGAACTTGCTGTGGGATGTGTCTCCTAGCAAGTCTCCCTGCTCTCATCCAATCAACAGATTGTGCAGGAGCTGACACAGCTCTGAGCAGTGAAGTCAGGTGTGCCGAGTCACTCCAAGAGGAAAGGGGTGCCCGGGGACACAATACAGCACACAGCTGTCAGAAACACTCTCTGCAAAACGCCCCAGGCCTCGAGGAGTGCTGGGAACGCGGCTTTGGTTGTTTTGGGGGATTTTCTAGGGTGGTGGGGGAAGAATTTCCTTACGTTGTTCTTTTTCCTCTGCTGCTCAAAAGCATTTCTCTGAGAGGCGAGCTCGCTCTGGAGAGTGGCAATTTCCTTCTCTTTGCCTGCAACCCTGAATTAACAAAGGGAACCACAAACAAGTCAGGAGACATTGAAGACATTTCCAGTGAAGCACTGACACCCTTTCCCACACACTAACTTGCCTTCCCCCTTCCAGCAACACGCTCTCTCTGAAAAGCTGTTTTCACTGACTTGGCAGCATCGCCTGCTTCCCACTGCTCCCTGAACCTCTCTGCCTGAGCAAACCCATTGTAAAGCTGTTGTTTGCCTACAACAGGCATCTGCACACATTCATCAAGGCCATGGAAAGGCAACACATTAGCTGAGGGTAGAGTCAGCCAGCCCACGCCAGTACAGCAGCACAGAACAGGCACTGCCTGCTGGATGAGAGTGTTCCCTTTCAAGCACCTAATCCACAATTTGTAAGTCATTTCGCTTGAAAGACAAATAATTCTGCCAGCCAAAAATGCATGACAGTGGCAATTTGCTTAGCACAATATAGCATTAGCTTCCACATAGTTATTTAATGTGCTTCAGCCCCACATTATAACACACTTTTACCCCTGAGATTTTCCCTGGAAGAGATTTCCAGATGATTTTATAACAGGAACAACCCTCTGCTAAGCTGAAGTTCCAAGAAAAAAGCCTGTCACTTTTGCTTGAAACACCAACATTTAACTCTTCAGCCATACAGCTGAGCTGGAATGCATTCAAAATAATATCAATCAAGGCTTATTTCTACGGTGGGCACAACATATTGCCAGCACTGTCTGTCTGCAGGAGATTACACCTGAGGATTAGCAGTGTGAGCACAATCTCCCATGCTCAACTTTTATTAGACAGTAATTTATTTATTTTTTTTTTTTTACTGGCCACTTCGCATACTCTGATATCGTACATTTGGCATTTATTTCTAAATTCCCTGAGCAAGTAAGTGAACTGAATCAATTCTCTAATGCATTCAACTCCTGGCAGTACTCACACTTGCAGAAGCTCCTCACTTTGGACAGCCAGAGATGCCTACAAAGAGATCAGAGACTTGTTAGGAGCAGAGCAGCAGCAAAGGCAGGATCTGCCTTGTTCACCAGGCACTGCTGCAACACCAGAAAGCTGCACTCTGGGCCTTTGAGGGAACACAGCAGGCATAAGAGAGAGCACAAGGCTGCAAATCCATATGATAAAAGGAAGCAGGAATAGATATGCAACAGCCAGAAAAGCTGGCTCAGTGCAACCCAACCCCAAAGGTGTCCCTGGATTTCCATGGGCAGTACAATTCCTGGTTTTCCATGCCATCTATGCAAGCTACCACCACCCACTTCTCACTTCACTCAGTAACATTGCAGTTAGAAGTTGTACCTGTTTGCAGTTCTCCTGCTTTAATTCCTGTATTTGAGCTTTGAAAGATTCATTTTCTTTTTGCATATCCTGTTGAAAGAAAAAAGGCAATATATACTCATGTATAAATAGAGATCTACACTCATTATATACACACTCCTCAACAAAAGTTTCTATCAAAACTTTACCTGTAACTGTTTTACTTGGCTTGCAATTTCTCTCTCTTTTTCTTCCACCATAGCTTTCAGCTTCTTCATTTGTTCTTCCTCCCCTTTCAACCTGCAGAGATGGTTTAGAAAGTAAGGAGAAAGGGCTCAAGTAGAGAAAAAAAATGTTTAAGCAAGAATTTCTGCTAAAAAGGGACAGACACTCAAACTGGGACAGTTTGTGCAGAAGAAGATAAACACATTTTGTGTGTCGAGGCTGCCTCAGGTACCACACACGGCTGTGCTGGAGCTCTGCTGGGACACCAGCACATCCCAGGAGCTGCTTTGAAGACAGAGCACGGTCTGGCACAGTCTCATACAACCTTCCTCTGACTTGGAGCAGCCAGACAAAGCAGAGTGAAAACAGAGGAAAGCCTGGCAGCATTTCTCCATAAAACAGGAGCTGGAGAATTGGCTGTTGCATCTCAGCCTGAAAATGGCACAAACCGGATCTGCTCGCTGCTGCTACCAACTGAGCCACAGGCACTGCAGCCCTTAAACATGCTGAACAGAAGGAGAAATTAGCACTAGACATGAGAAGCAGCAGCAGTTCCACTGCTTAACAGAGCCCTGGGTGCACATTCCCAGTGTGTGAGCAGCACAGCCCAGGGCAGGGATGCTCAGGCAGGGCTCCAGCCACCGGCACTAACAGCTTATTTTAACAAAGCCCATGAAATTCCTGACACCAATTCAAACATTCCAATTGAAGAGAAACTCAATGCATATTCCCAGCAGGCACTTGAGGAGCTGCTACTCTGCATACTCACAGGTTCTCCACGTCCTGGACTTGGGATGCAGCAGGTACCTGAAAAAGTAATTCCAGTCTCATTTTGATGGCACAGTTTTCAAGTTAACAGAAGCTCTTTGCATGAGAAGGGGCAGCACACAGCTTGCAAGACACTTGCCAAAGAAGTATCAGGAATTTTGCTTCAGGCATTGCTCCAAGAATATTTAAACACTTAATGGATTTCAGAAACAGAGCTAACACCAAGCATCCCAAACTTTGCACCAGCCAATTGCTCTCCATTCCATCTTTCCCCTGGGATAAATGTCTGTGTCTAGACATCCACCCAAAATAAAAGTTCAACTCGGCCTCCTCCTTTCACTATCAACAAAAATCCAAACTGAGCCAGAATACCACCTTATTGGAAAAATTCTTCCATTATGTAACACCTGGCTTCGAGGTTATCCAGTTGTCTGCTCTCCAGTGCAGGAAATCAAAAGTCAAAATATTCCAGCCCCAAGGAAAGGCAGGAAGGAATCACAGCACAGCCTGACCACTTCAATAGATGCTGTTACATTCAGTTACAGCCAAAGTTCCTGCATGTCCAGAGCCCTGCAGAGATGCTGCTTCAGCCTGGCAAGGAGGTGGCTGGGACACAGCTGGGACTGTCTGTGAGCTCCAAGGCTCTCAGGCCACCAAAGCTCCTCTTTATGCACAGTATCATCCCAGTTACAACCTCCCAGAACTTGCTATCCATGTAAAACTTGTTTTGGATGAAGACAGCTGAACTAGTGGGCTCTCTGCATTGTAAACAGCTTAGTCAAGTAGGATTTAAAACATCTCTAAGTCGAAGCCAATGCAAATCCTCTGTGTGAGGTAGAGGAGAAAAAACAGCTTCCTGTTCAACCAAGCAGTACTCCCAAACTACATCCACTCTGCAGATTGTACCTGTTGGAGTTGTTGCAGGTTCTGCTGCTCCAGCTCCTGAACTTTACTGGTTAGTTGTGCAATTGTGTCCTTCTGACCCTTTGGATAGATAAAAAGCAAGGTTAGATGTGTGAATTTATTTTTCCCAGCCAGAAATGCTGCAACAGAACTTATTTCCCTTCAGAATATTAAAGCAGCTTACCTGCAGACATTCCCCTTTCTTAACAATCTCTTTCTCCTTCTCTTCCAATAAGGCCTCCATGGTTTTCAACTGCTTTTCCTTCCCCTTCAACCTGTGCCATTGAACACAGACACACAGCATAAACCCCCTGCTCTTTCATCCATCTGAAAATAAAACATCCTATGCTTTGCAGCACCTAACAAAAGCAGCACCTGTGATCAAAGGCACAAGTACAATACACCCACTAAAAATCAACGTGTGAACACTTCTACTTCAGCCTGGCTTAGCAGGAGATGCCCTTGATCAATGGCATTGCTCATTAAGTGAAAGCCAACTCTGTGCTGACACATTGCAGGGGTTTCACAAATGTGTGCTCTCCTCACCCAAAAATACTTCCTTGCCCCTCCCCAGCTGGGGATACAAGGGACTGACTGATCATTTCCCCACCCTTAAAGCTCAAATATTACTAAAGTAGGTTTTCCACCGTGCTTTGCCTACATCCCTCCATCCTGACTTGGATTTAAGGGGTCAGTAAGGGGTGCACAGGGCAGATGAGACATTACCAACTGCACTTACAGAGTCTGAAGTTCTTTGACTTGTGATGTTATTGTCACCTAAAGAAAATAATCAGCACTTCAGTTCAACAAACATGGAAAAGGCACATAAATGCTAAAAATTGCTCTATGAAGAAACAGGGAAAAGCTGTCAGACATTATCAAAATAGGCACCGTTTATTGCAGTAAGCATGAACACACTTTCTAAAATTACAAGGCACCAAGTGTCTCCAACTATTTACATTCCCCACATTTAAAATATGACTTCCAGAGCAGCAAAGGAAACAGTGCAAATGGGAACAAGAAGCAGGCCCACAGGAGACACAGAGGAAGAAACAGAGAGTGACTGTGACCACCACCACCTCATTGGCAGCTGCAGCTCCAACTACAGAGATCAGCCCTGGCCACTGAGACCTCTGCATAAGGAAGTGTTTTTTGGGTGCTCTCTGAAAATTCAGCACTCCCTTAAATTCCTATTCTAAGGCTGAATATGGATTGAAGATGTAAGATTTAGTGAGAATGTTACTTTTGAATGGTGTGTGAAAGCCTGACATAGTTATTTCTTAATCCTCTGCCACAACATGGCAGGAATTTCAGACATTCCCAAAAATCTCTCTTCTGCTTGCAGGAGACCAAAAGGTGCACAGATACATCACCTTTGGAGCAAGCATCCCTCACAGAGCATTCCAGAAACAGCAAACCTAAATTGCATTTTTTTTTTCTAGACTCTGACAGTTCCAGGGAAGGAAATACACACAAATAACTCCCTCAGGTCCTGGAAATTTGCTTTGGAGGAAAAGCCCCAGACGGAAACACATTCTGTGAAGCTTTGCCTAAAAAAGGACAAAACTCTAACACTGAGAAGGGAGTGACAAGTTGGAATGTAGCTAAAGGGACTGAAAAGAGTGCAGACCAAAAACACAACCCACACAAACAAGCAAACTTCCTGACAGCACGATGGATTAAGCTGCCTGCACAATGGGCTCCCTAAGGAAACGTGGGCTTCCCTTGTTTTGGATGCCAGACAGCAATCATGCCAAAGAAGCCCATAACTCCTCCATCCCTGCATTCCTGATAGCTAAAGTAAAACTGACTGTGCCAAAGACTGAACTCTTTTTGGGCACTGGGAAAGAAAACAGTCCTTGGTTTACCTGGAAACCAGAAAATATCTGGGCTTGTAGTATTGCTCCAGCAACACAGAAAGGCCAACAACAGGAGCAGTAACTTCAGCACTCGAAATTTCCAAGTTGCCAGCCCCCAAGGATTTCATGTTTACTGCAGTGACAGTGTGCCCAGGCAGAGCTGATGTTGCAATGCATTAAGCTATAGCAATTCTTGCCAAATTTCATACTAATAATCAAAAAAGCTCAGGCTTCCAGAGGTGTGTGGTTTCTGAAGGACAGCACTACTTATCCTACATTTTTATGGCTTTATATCCAAGAACAGTGTAGCTCCAGCATTAAAAAGTTCCTTGCCCAATGACATTGACCAGTGAAACAGAACAGAACAGAAACGAGTGAGCAGCACATCCAAGGCAAGGCTGGTTCACACTGCTGGCACTAAAGTATTTTACCTGTTTTTCCATCTCAAGCTGGGAATTTCCTACTTCTTCTTTCAGAGCCTCTATTTCCTGTGTCAAAGCCTTTTCAATGACAAAACAAGACAGGGTTGGACAATGGAAACACAAAAACGCCACAAAAATGGATGCTACAAATCGATCACTGTAGAATGCCAGGCAGTAACAAACAAATGTGGTTGTGGCATCAACACAGAAAGGAAGGCAGGGATTGCACAGAGATACCTGAACTGTCTTCTCCTTGCTTGCTACTTTTAAGATTTCAGCTTGTAGGAGTTCTTCCACTGATTTTATTTTTCCATCTTTCTCGTGGATCCTTAAAAAGAGCAAAAAAATAACATGAGCTGGCTGAAAAAAAATGTGCCACTCAAGCAAATATAGGAAATTTGGTTCTGCTATCATATCACATCACCAGCCTCAGGGATCCACAGTGGGACCAGGCAAGAAGAATAAATTGGAAGAGTAAGACTGGGACTAATGCAGAACCTGTTGGCTCTGTATAACCTGTAGTTCACAAGCTAAACCAATTATAGTCAAACAATGCAAATTAAGATATCAAGAGTGCCTGGAAAGACACACACTTAAAATCAGCCTTCACTGGACATTCCAGTAAAATATTTATCAACTTAAAACACACACACAGGGGACAACCCCACTCCTTCTTAAGTGCCTACTGAACAAAAATTATTATCTGACAAATCAGAGCAATTCCTCACCTAGTCAAAGTCAGGTTTATGAAATTAACTGCTTAGCAGAGAAGCAACTGGATTTTCAGCAGGTATTGATCTGGTGTGACATGTTTCAAAAATGAAAATGCTTCCTGCCACAAACACACTGCACTCAGTTAAAAGCCAATCATTTCAGGGAAGCAATACACTTGTAGTCATGGAATAAAGACAGAGAGAATTAACAATCAGAAATTATATCTGTGAAGTAACTTACACTTTCTGCAGTTCCTCCACCAGTGATTGGAAGGAAACCTGTTAAAAACAGAGCTTCATCTTAGGAAAAACAGAACAATCTGTGAATGTGGAGGGGTGAGGATAGAGAGCTGGAGCTCTCTGGCACTGGATGAACTATGTAGCAGCTTAATGATTTTATTTGTCTGGCTGCTCCTGAGAAAATTAGCTGTCAGTCTCCAGTTCCTGGCAAACCAAAAATACTAAGCTTGCTGCAAGTTCCAGGAAAACAAAAGCAAACCCACAGCATCATTAGCAGGAGAGGGTGAGGTTCAGGCCCAGCATTCATCAGCTACCCTTTAATACTGACACTACTGTACATCTCTTCAGGGTCACTGTGCTTCCCCTCTCCCATAAATGATTTTCCAGGAACTAATTGCCCTCCTGAGGTGTCCAAGCAGAGCTGGATGTCAAGGAAAGGCACCTCCTGATCAGCACATCAAAAGTGACAACACTGTGACAGTGTCACTGCTCAGACACAAGGAGAAGGGGGATAAGTGACACCTGCAGAGTGTGGATTGACACCTGGGAAGCTCAAATATTCATCATGAAGCTGAGGCAGTACAAGCTGCCTGCCAGCCATGCCTGCTGCTCCAGGCTTCTGGAAAAGAAGATCCACAGCCACTTCAGAGCATGGCAAACTCAAACCAACCCCCAGCCAGCACTGAGTGCATCCTGTACATCTGCCCTGCTTCTGACACTGCTGCAAAGGAAATATTTGACAGAGGTATCAGCTCCCAGACCAACGCTGAAAGAAAACAGGATGCTTTGCCAACAGGCTTCAAAGGCATCTCCACCTTCTTCCCTTGACTTTTGCAACCACAGCAAGATTCTTTCAGATTGAGTTTAGGTGTAATAAAAGTTTTAGATGAAAAGTACTACCTGCTCCGATTGCTGAATTTGCAGGCTTTGAAGTTCTTTTCTCAGAGATGAATTTTCCGTTCGCAGGGCCTTTGAAAGCAGACACACAGATAATGAAAGCCTCATTTGTGGGGGGAAATAGTGTTAAGCTTGACAGAAAAGTAATTTCTTTTAGAATAAGTGAAAGACTTTGAAAGTCTGAAAGAGACCCCCCCCCCTACTCTGCAGCTGTTGGAGCCAAAGTATTCAACAGACTAATTATTAACCATGGATAACTTGGAGTGGGCACTAATTTATAGGAAATTAGAGCTCAGCTATAGAGCAAGGTGGGAATGCTGCAACTGAGCAGAGAGATCAGAAAAACAAATGTAACAGCCCATCATTTGGACAACCCATTAATTTATATTGGGATTCTCCCACAGACAGGCTTCTCACCACTTTGGGAACACAAATAAAATTTATATAACACCATAGGCTTTAACAGCTTAGATCCTACTCTGGAGTCAATAACAACATTCAAAATATGTATGAATTCAAAGATGCCTTTGTACAGAAAGGCCCTACAAGAATAAAGATCACATAATCTAAACATCACTGTTGGCATTATTAAAAAATTGTAAAATTATTGTTGCAAACAAGTAACTTGCAAAATACCACCATCCCTGGAGGGATTTAAAAGCCATGTGGATGTGGCACTTGGGGATGGTTTAGTGATGGGCTTGGCAGTGCTGGGGAATGGTTGGACTCGAAGATCTCAGAGGACTTTTCACCCTGAAGGAGTCCATGATGTGCTCACAGCTTTGGCTGCTCAGTAACTCAGGGTTCACAACCCCTCCCCAGCACAGGGGTGTCAGCAGTGCCCCTGGAATTTAGGGGCTCCCTTCAGAAAGGGAAGGCATTGTCTTGGCTATGCACAGGTGGACAGAGCTTTCCAGCAAGAACCAACTCAAAACAGGGATTTCTGTACTGGCTCTCCAGGCTTCTCATCAGTACTTTCTTTATAAATGAACAGGAAGGAAAACAACTTTATCACCATCCCAGAAATGTCACTAGTTTATAATCCACTTAACCCTTCAGATTATCAAATAAGCCAAAAAACCCCAGGAGTTTTATAATAACAAGTTTTTACAAAACACCCTTTCCTAAAGGGAGATTTGTTGGACATTAAGCCGAATGTACAGCTCTAGAAATATATTCCCATTATTCCAAAGGGCATCCTAACAAAATCTGCCCTAGACTTAGCAGAGAGAAGCATTTACTCTACCCCACTGATGCTCATGCTTAGTCTATCTTAGAGAAAAGGTTTTAACCTCATCTCCACGAGGTGCTTTTCCTATCAGAAGGAATTCAGACTGAACTATGAGCACTCCAACATTCACTTTGCACAACAGCACTTAATCTCTATTTCCCCACTGAAAGATAATACAAAGGATTTTACCTTCAGCTCCTCCTCTTTAGTAGCCACCTGGATGAGTCCTGCCTCAAGCAGCTCTTCAACTGTCTTGATTTTATCATCCCTTTCTCTCATGCTGAAAAAGCAAGAGTGAAAATTAAGAAAAAAGAGAGTTTAACTTTGAAGGCAGTTAGCTATCAACAGTAACCTTACTGCCACCAAAATCTTTATTTTAGCCTCTGATTCAAAACTAACAAAGTTTCTTACCTTTTTTCCATCTGCTCTATCAAGTCTTTGTTTGTCTATGGAGAAAAAAATATAAGGCCATCATTAATTAGATCAATAATGGTTTGGGATTTAAAAAACAAATAACTGGAAAGCATCAACTTAACCAGAAGCTTGGTTACAACACTAATCCAGAAAAGAAAACAAAGAAAGGGAGAAAGTCCTCATGGCACATATGTTTAAAATTGATGCTGGAAAGAAGTCATTCTTTCAGGGAAGGGACAGATCCAGCCCAAATGCCTTGAGAGTTTTACACTGATGAACTTGCAGCCAGCTCAGTACCTTAAAAATCTGCCTCTTTTGAGCATTTCTCAGAACTACAAGCTCCACCTGAGGCTCACTCAGCAGAACAATTATGATTTCTCAACATTGACCCCATTGTGAGAAACCAGATGGGAAACATAAACCAGCTTCCAAGAAAGATCACCCCCAGTGTTTCAGACAGGACAGCAGATGAGGCAGAGCCAGGGGAGCAAGGGCTGCAGATCTGGGTCTGCACCACAGCAAAGGGAGCAGCTGCAGACAGGGAGCTCCTGGCTAACAGGAGTGCAGGAAAAGTTTCCTGTCCTGCCAGTCTTCTTCCAGTGTTTCAGGAAGTTTTCTCATTCCACAATGGTGCAAAGTCAGGGATGCTCATATGGGCTCTCCCAGCAAACATCCCAAAGGAGATGGAGCTCAACAACACAACAGCTTTGAACCTGCAGCATCCTGTGAGCACCAGCCTGGCTGCAGCAGGTGAGCCATGGGCAAAAATACAGAACAGGAGGCAAAAGACATCACAGTGTAAAGAGTTCTCTATTTCCAAAGGTCAGAGTGGTTGCAGAAATAAGTTCTTGCTTGTGTTAAGCTATATGAGTCTTCAGGAGTGGGGAAAAAAAAAAAAAAATCCAGATTTTGTTTGGACACTCCTGACTAGGTCTACAAGACAGTCACAAGTGCCTTACTTGACCCTCCATAGAAGAGAAAATACCTAAAAATGAATCAGGTTTTGATATCAACCTGCTCAGCCTACAGCCAGGTTAAGAAAAAATAGTGAAGAAATTAAAAGCACTGAAGATACTTGATAAAAGCTCAGCAAACACTGGCTGTACCTGCTCAGACAGGAGAGTCTGCAGCTTCTGAACTTCAGCTTGCAGAGTTGTGTTTTGATCCTTCAGAACCTGGAAGAAAATTAAAGCATTTTATCAGTTCAGAACTGCAGAGCCTGAATACAGCTTTTCCATAATGGCAAAGAGACAATTAAATAGCACAGAAGTCATTACAGAGAGTTCTTTGGAAGCTTCAAGACTACAAAGAGTCCTTCCCTTCTCTGTCTTGCTTTTCTGTATTATAAAGGACAAAAGTATTGTCCTTATGTTCTCATGAGAAATTCAGCTGTTACCATCTTTATTCCCTGGCAGAGAATCAGACAGTACCAAATGTGAGAAGCTCAAAAAAACCACATTTTCCTCCTAAAGCAGCATCATTTTCAGATTTGATAACTGCCTCTTATAAAACACTCATCTGGGAAAGCAAATGGTCCAAGATCCCCTTTTTGAGTTCCCTTCAGCTGCCTCAATGCACAGCAAGAAATTATTTGCACAGCTCCACACTCAGTCCCACTGAAGGCTGGGAAGAGGTGGATGGGGAGGACAAACAGACTTGGCCTCTCCTCCTGCATTCCTGCTCCATACAATGGTCACAGCAGCTCTTAACAGACAGTATTTTATAATCCTCCTCTATTATTGCTTTTTGTCTTTTTAAAGACTTGCTCGGTGCTTTACAAAAGTGAAAAGCAGGACACTGTGCCCCAGCCCCAAAGCCTTACAGGGAAAACACAAGCAGGAAGGGACAGCAACAGTGAGGATTAAATGCATTGCTCTGTTTTGAACCTGGCTTTTCCCTCTCTCATGTGCCTGGGAAAAAAAGCAGCACTTCCTTAGGTGGAAGCATTTAGAATAGCACTGGTCTGGTTTCTGTTTGGGATCAAAGAGAGGAGGAAGGAGAAAGCAGCAGGGCACATAATATTCATGCTGAGAGCACACTGTGGATTTCTGCATCATGATGATGATGATGATCTGCATTCAGTTCTCTATTCACTCCCAAGAACTGCTGGAACTGCCTGCAGGTGATTTTTGCCATTACTTAGCACTGAAATGATTACAGCACACATAACCATTCACAACACCTCTAAGGCCTTTTTCCTGGGAAACAGTTACTACAGAAACCAGCACACTAAAAGGATGCTCATATTCCTTCTCACATTCATTTTCACCTCACCTACCATTTTATAATGTTCCACCACACTGAAAGCCCTGAGAATGCCACTAACTTGAGAACTGCCCACTTATCCCTGCCTGCCACCTCTTCCCACACTGTTTATGCACCTGTGACCCAGCACATACTTCAGTGAAGACTCAGTCAACAGCTTTATTCCAAAAATCAACTGAAATTGTACTTTGTTTCCTATTTCATGAACTGAACAAACTTCTTTCCTCTTATCCTCTAACAGCTGAGAGAAACTACAGAGCCTTGGCGAGGGACTCTCATCAAAACCTCTTTGAAAGTGTCACTTTAATACAAGAACTAAGTTTACTACCTTCTTCAAAGAGCTTCAGGAGACTCCAGAGGTTTCTCCTACAAAAGCATCCTGCCTCTGCCACTGCCCACTCGCTCTGTTCCTCACCAGCAAACTCACCAAGGTGACAGTGGGAGGTTCAGAGGGACTGACCTCACACGAGAAACATCAGAGGAGCAGCAGCACCCACCATGGGCTTTAAAGGAGTTCAAGGGAAGGAGTCAGCTCCTCTCTTGGGAAGCAGGGCTGCTTCTAACAGCCCAAGTTCAGAAGAAAAAGGCCAAGGTGGCAGAGGGCAAGGAGGAATTAAGCTGCTGTCTGCACACAGCACCCAGAAACAAGCAGCAGCTTTGCTGTGCAGACCCCAGATGTCAGAACAAAAGCTTCAGCAGTTTAGCTGCAGCCTTATGAGAAAATGTGGAAAGAGGCAGAGTTAAAATAAGCATTTTTACAATTGCCTGACAGAAAACAGAGGCTTGGCATGATAATCCAAGCAACAAAGGCTCCAAACAAAGCACCAAGGCCTTGAAAGGCACATTTGCAGGTGGAATGCAGGGAAATCACAACAGTTTTTACTGTACAACCTCCTCTTGCAGAATTCAAAGCCCTCTCTCTCCACAGCTGCAGACACTGCATTTAACTTGTGCTGTCCCACCTCTCACTCTGCTGCTACTACTGTGACATTTCACATTGCTCCTGCCTTACAAACACAATACTGCAATTTACCTAAGCACACAAAGGTCAGTTTTATTTCACTGTTCTACAGTTGCTTCACAACCTCTGGAGACAGGAAAACTTACTGAAAACAAGCACAAAAAGACCTGTTCTGTATCTTACCTTGAATTCTTCTTTTGTGTTTGAAATCTGAGTGAGTTCTTCTCGAAGCTGATCTTCAAGAGTTCTTATTTTGTCATCTTTCATGTGAATGCTGAGACACAGCAGAACAGTTAAACACGTTTCCCCATCCAAGTCTTACAAAAAGTATAATTGAAAAGAACATAAAAGACTGATAAACATTGTTTATCAAATCCCAGAGCTATTTACCTTTTCTGCATCCTTTCCAGCTCATGTGCAGCAGCAGCCTAGATATAAAGAGGATTAGCACAGACTTAGGACACATCACATGATTCAATCAATCTTTCATTCCACAATATTAAAAAGCTAGAACAAGTCATTTGGCCTCCTATCACATGACTGAAATCAAGAGTGAGAGGAGTGAGCTTGTCTTCATGCACTTTTACACCTCCAGTCTACAAGCATGCAATTATACAAAGGGAAGATATCTCCAAGAGATTCATTTGACAACTGGGATTATCTCTAATTAAACACTTCATTTCCACTTCTGTAATGAACAGGCCACATAGCAGCAACACAGGGACAGCATTTTGTTTGGCTCTAAAAACATCTCCGTGATGAGGCAGGGGGAATTGTGGGCTTTGGGGATTTTTTGGGGGCTGTTTATGAATCTTGTATGCAAATCCAGGCCTGCATATTCACAGACAGCTGTGTTCACTCCTGTGAAGTGTCCTGCACTCTACACCTAAAAAAGTCTTAATCATCCAAGTAAAATGTTCAGTAACTTGGATATCCAAGTACAGGACTTTGCTGGTGAAGGAGGGGGAAGAATTGGCTCCCACCAGCTCTAAGAACTGCAGGGATCAGATATTAGCCCAATCCGGAAGCCTCACACCATTAATGTGCTTAAGCAGAGCTTGCTTAAAGCCAACAGATCTGCATTTGCATTTATGACAGAACAGGTACTGGGAAGGGAGGAAAATCAAAACAACTGCTTTACCTGTTCATTTGTCAGAGCCTGTAACTTCTGTACTTCTGATTTCAGGGAGAGGTTCATATTCTGTAAGACCTAAAGGATGGAAAAAAAGAAATGTATTTGCAGTTAATACACACGTAGTTTCACTCTCCAGGGTGATATTTCAGGTGATTTTTTGAAGGAAAATCCTCAAGTCTCCTTATCAACAGCACTCCCAGCATCTATCATTGGCCTTGCCTACAAGAGCAGACTTGTAGCTGAAAAGGCTGTTTCTAGACCTAAAGACAGCAGCCTTGGGGGCTTCATTTTGTACATGCAGCCAGCGAGCCTCTCTCTGGATCAGCTGGCAGTTGCACAGGCTTTTATTATACCTTGAGCTCTTCCTCCTTGCTGGTTAAGTTGGCACGTTCACTGCCTAATGAGTCCTCCATCTGCTTTATCTGCTTGTCCTTCTCTGCAATCCTGCACAAGGGAGGAACAGTGACAGATCAGAACAGAAGATGTGGATGGAAGCATCAGGCTAAACCCAAAATACACCCTGGCCCTTTAGTCCAGGTCCTACTCCAAATCCTGCTGACTGTATGCTTTGGGTCCAAAAGCTTTTCCATTTTAAATGCTGTCTGCTTGCCAAAAAATTTATTAGACATTCCCTAGCTCTGAAACACAACTCCCACCCCATCTCCCAGAGGGAGAAACCTCCTGGCACAGCCCCACAGCCCAAATAACAGCAATTCTCACGGTCACGCACATTCCTGCACGCTGCACTGACCCTGCAGGGGGATGCTGCTTTCTCTGGAGCTCAGAGCTGCAGCAAACTCCAAACCTGAGGCCAGGCACGGAAGGGAAATCCGTAGGAAGCCGTTTCCCAGCTCCCATGTTGATCTCATGAGAAGTTAAAAGCACGGACAGCAACATTTCCTTCACCAGTCCCTCCCATACACTCTGCACGTGAGTGGAGGGAAGGTGACAGGCACTGAAAGCCAGCAACACCTCCCAGATCCCAGAGGAAATGGATGCTCACACTTTGTGAAGTTCTTCTGCCAGGACTGAAGCTGAGGTCTGCAGGAGGGAAAAAAAAAAACAAAACAAATAACTGGAAGTAAAGCAAGTCAAAGAATCCTCATCTACGCTGAGCCAGGAATAGCATTTGTCTGGTTATTTTAAACTGGCACAGGATGCTTCCAACTATTTCCTGGCTAAGGAACATTGAAGGAATACCAGCACATACCAATGTCCCTTCCCCTCTGGCCTGATGAAACATGAAGGGAAAAAGACCCCTATTATTTGCCCTTTACTAGATTCAAACAAGCCATGAGGCTCAGCAGCATCTCTCTCCCAGGAACTAAGGGCTTGATGGGATATTCTGCTGGCAAACACTCACATTAAAAAAAAAAAAATAAACAAAAAAACCCAAAAAAACCTGCACACTAACAGCACCAGAAAATCAGCAAGTGGCATTTTCCCTCTGGAAAAAGCCTGTCCTTAAGCTGTCACACACAACAGGGCAAGAGAGACACACCACACTGGTTCTGAAACCCCCAAGGGACCTCTGCAGACTGTGACAGAACTTCCACGTTCACAATTCCAGCCTCTCTTAACAACTAAAAGAGTTTCATCACCCCTGATATCCAGAGCAGGAGACAGCTCCAACTCACTTCTCCAAAGTGTTATTTTCATACCCACTGTCCACGGTGGAAAAACATCCCTGAATTTTCATGGCCAGTTGAAGCTACCTGGGGAAAGCACACACCTCCAGCACCCTCCCTGGGTAACTCAGAGTTAAAAAGTAAAATTTCCCTAGGAATTTATTTCTGAAGCCCTTGAAGGGATGAGAGGAGCAGGCCATGAAGATGCTATAAATCTAGAGTGGCTCTTCCCTCACTACTCTCCCTACCCAATGGATTAAAGCACTTCAAGCAAAGCCAGATTTTCGGCCTGATGTCGAATTTAATCAAATTCCATCAAGCACATCCATGATTAAAAGAAGGCAGCACCCAACTGCATAGGAACAGCCTCCACTTGTGCCCCCAAAGCCTTTCTGAGCTGATTTCTGTGACTTTCCTCTACATGGAGGCAACTCCAGTGATCTTGAGGCTTTACTCAGTGTTTACAACAGAAATAATGTCTCAAATAAACTAGTCAAACCAAAATTTTAAAGATAAAATAACTGAGAAAGGCATTGTGCAGGTTTGGTGGGGGTTTGGTGTGATTTTTTTTTTGCTTCTGCACAGAAATCAGCACTAAAATGAACAGACAGCTTGATACAGGAGCTACCTCAAGGGAAAAAGCACAATCAGGTGGTTTCACAGGAGGACTGCAGAAAGACCAAAAGAACCAAAGAACAGAATTGTAGGCATGCAAAGCTACAGGAAAAAAAAAACATTGAAAAAGGTACTATACCCCTTAGTTATAAATGAAAGCCATTATGGGAAGAAATAAGTGGATTTTTCCCATCCAAAAAAAAAGAAGCTTGAAGTTTTAAAACAGTTTAAGGAACATTAGGAAAGAGGATGCTAACGAGTCTCTGCTTTCAGCATTACATCTCATACCCAGCTACAAAAACTCTTACTTTTAATGAGAGTTCACAAGTCATGACTACAAAAGGAAGTCAGAGAACATGCTGTACCTGGGCTGCCATTTGTGAATGAAACTTCTGAAGCTGAGCATTCAAAGCATCATTCTGCTCTATCAGCTCCTTGTAAGAGAGCACAGAAAGAAAAGCAAGCTGAGATCTGCAGCTACTCCAATTTTGCTAGGATTAGCTTTTAGCCATGATTATGTTAGTAAGAACAGTTCAGCATTTACATGTCAGACACTTTACAAAAGATGCTGGCTTTTTTTCTCCCCACTACAACCAACCAGTTGGAGTGGAAGCACCAGAATTTGTTCTGTACCAAGGAAAAACATTCCCTGCTCCACCATCATCCATTTGGTTTCCCTGAAGCCCTCAAGAGTCGTGTCCACACTGCCTCTCACCACCTGCTGCCAGGAGGAGGGAGATCACACAAACATCCAAAGTTCATGGCTGCTCTCCCAGGGTGTTCCCCAGAGCAGGGAGCATTTCACAGCTCGGGAAATGGGCTCAGCACCTTTTCCTGACTTGCCCCAAGTGCTTCTCACGTGTGAGGTGACCCCACACCTCCTCAAAGCACCACACACAAGGTCTCACTTCATAAGCAAAGCTTTTCCATCCTTCATTCAGTGGGAAAGCTCTACTAAAGCAGCATTTCAGGGATATTTCTGTGTTTCCACAGAAACAAACTGAAAGAAAAAAACCCAAGCCCTTAAAACACCTGAGGAATACTACCTGCACTTGCATTTGCATGGAGTCCTCCTCAGTAGCTCTCTTTTGCTCAGCCTCCAATAACTGCAGCATCCTCTGCTCCAGCTGCTGTTTTGACACCATTGTATCAGTAAGTTTACTGTGCAAGCTCTGGATTTCATTGTCTTTGGCCACAAGCTTATTCTGCACATCTGTAGCAGAAATGTCAGGATTTTAATTCAGAAGTCAATATTTAACTTTGGGGGAAATAATTTTCATTGTGAACAGGGAGGCTGACTAGGAGCCTCACCCCAACAAGGTTCAGCTCCCCCATCAGCATCCAGACTACCTGGGATCCCAAAACACTTTCCCCAGGGTGCTGAAGTAGGGTTGACTTCACCTGAGTTTTATTCAAGACTTTTACTCAATAATGCCCTTTATTTACAAATAGCAACAGCCAGTTCACTGCAGTAAGCATTATTTGGCAATTCTGTGATACGTGCCTTGCTGTGCTGCTTCATGTTCTGCTGTTCTTTTCCTGAGATAAGCCTGGATTTCTTCCCATCTTCTCTCAGCTTCCTGCTGCTGGACCTTCACATTGAAGAAAGAGTTGATGAGAAGTAGTCTAACCTTTAATTTATTTTTGAAGCATTCAGAGTGCATCTCCTCTGTGCTACTCCCAAAACATATGGCAATAAAGTGAAATTGTTTCTTGCTTCCATTAGGGCACATCAGAGAGACAGAGTGCTCTGTAATCCTCCTCCTAGACTAGTTTAGCCTATTAATTTGAAAGGCAAATTGTGAACAGGATTTCATTATAGGCTCTTAACAGAATGGTTTCTGTAATATGAAAATGTAGCATCTTTGCCCTGATAGTTCAGAATTAACACCAGAAGCCAGACCAGCCAAGCATCACATAAATCTGCATTCAGTAATTAAAACATCTCAACTCCAGATACCAATTCTCCACCTGCCAGGGTAAAAGGCAGGGAGAACTTCTGGTATGTAAGATTTAATTGCAAATATTAAAGAAATCATGAGCTCTGGATTAACACTCTCACCTGAAAGCACTTTCTCTTCTTAAAAAAAGCAAAAGACTTTTTCTTCCAAAGAAACAAAAAGAGATTCATCCAGAAACCCGTCCACTTACATTTTAACTCTTTAAGAAGTATATTTATTTTTAAAATTAAGCATACATTTAAGCAAAAGCATGTAACTTCAAATAAAAACCAACACAACCAAACACAAGGACACTGCCATCTGGATGAATGGCTCTGAAGTATCAACTCCTGTTGGAATTGTACTCACACAGAAAGCCAAGTAAAAAAAAGCTTAACTGGTGATGTTGAAAAGATTATTTACCTGGAAGGTAAGTTTCACTTCACAGGGAGGTCTGTAATCACTCAAACCCCAGCGCACTGAATAAAAACATTAAACAAACCCCTAGGCTGGCTGAGCCCATCTGAAACAAGCAGCTAAAGCAATTCCCACACGCTCAGATAAAACCCTGAGCACAAGCTGACAGGCAGAGAAAACCCCAGGCACCTTGAGCTGAGCCACTGCCTGCTCTGCATTCTTCTTCTGGAGCTCCTCTTGCTGCAGTTTGCTGCTCTTCTCCCCCAGCTCGTTCATCAGCCTCGCGTAGTCCTGGCGCAGTTTGTTCAGCTCGGCCGACTGCCTGGAAATAAAACATTTTCCACACGGGTTTGCCACTCAAATGTCAACTCCAAGTCCTGTATTTGCAAGCAAAGGGATGTACAAGGTGGGTTTGGGGTGTTTTCCCCCCCTCTAAAATTGTTTTATCCTAGGAAAGGGATGAGGGTTAGGTACTCCTGGCCATAGAAGAAAAATCATCACTCCTGGTCATCAGCACAACCCAGGAGCTACAAGGCAGGGTCAGGAACGAAAGGTCAGCAAACAAAACAAAAGGAACTAAAAAAGGAACAAAAGTCACAAGCATCAGCTGCTTGAAGAGGTCTGCAAGCCGACTGGCAAGATTTGGGCAGGCTGATGTACACTAAAGAGGCTCAGCATAAGGAAAGGTCTCGCATCAAAATTCGCATTTTTTTCCTCTTCCCATGAAGGATTATTGATCTCAGGTTTGCTCAGGACTATTCCTCCTGGACTACTAACTGCACACATTTCTTCAGACTATTTGTTGCCTCCTGGCCTTGACCTGACTATTAACTTCTGGAGGTATCTGATGCACTTTCTCAGCTGGGAGAGAAGATGCATTTGTTCAGCCCAAGGGAAGAATTTTAAGAGGCTCCTCTTTTGTGCCTCAGCAAGTGAAAGAGCATTTCATTTTTACCTCAAGTTTGCTTGAATTAAAGCTTTTTCAGGATAACTGTCTGAAAGAAAATGATGCTTCATTTAAAAGGACACCTAAAATGAGGGTTCACCCTTCTCTGAGCACTTGACATTCAGTAACAAATATCTGAGAGAGGATATTGTGTCAGTTTTGTCTTCTACACACCTTAACCAGGGTGCTCAGCCTTTACCTGCACAATGCACAAAATCTTCCCTGCCATAACTCAAGCCCAAGCCATAACCCACAAAAGACAATTTTTGTTTCTCCAAATATCTGCACCACCAGCAGATAAATCCAAGTGCCATCCCAGCAGTATCAGTAACTGCAGGGTATTGATATTGTCATTCTAGAGCTGCTGTTCTCCCAAGAGGCCACAACCAGCACCTCTCCTAAAGCCCCAGGGGAAGGATACACACCCTGCCAAAAACCTGCACGTCTTCCTCTTAAAGCCTCAGCACCACAACCTAAAAGCTCGGGCTTCAAGTTGAAAAAAGGTAATTATTTGTTCTGGAAGCTCTGACTCAATGCAAACACCCCCAGCTACCTGTCCAGCCCAAAATATTTGTGTTCCCAGCTTAAGCACTAATCCAGAGATAGCCAAGGACTTGGAAACAAAAGAAGCAGAAGCCAGAACAACTCTTCAGGGGAGGCTCAAAAACACACAGAGCTCCAAATAGCTGCCAACATACTTGCTCTCCATTTGATTGGTGGAAGTGCTGACAGCATCTCTCAGGATACCATTTTCCTGCTTCAGGTGGCTTATTTCTGCCTCCATCTGCTCCCGGAGCTGCTGGAACTGATGGGGAAACAAAGATCAATTCCGTAAAAGATTAAGCTAAGGAGCAATAAAAACAAACAAAAAAAAAACCAACCCAGCTTGTAGAAGTAGTAAGGTATCACAACAGTTTCAGTAAATAAAACGAAGTGGATTTTTGGGGGAGGGGGAGTAGTTCTGTTCCTTCCTCACACACCAATTCTTAAATTAAACTGTGCTACTGAGACCCTCGTGCTCAAATCAAAGCAAAGGTTTCCCTTTATAACAGTGCATCAATCTATTTATCAAGGCAACCTTTTTTATTGCTTAAAAGACTACTTAAGTGTTACTCAGAATATCAATTGCTCAGCTACAGAACCTGAGATATCTATCAATAACTGGATACCAATATATTACTTTTCCAAAGGGAAATAAAATAAATATTATCATTAGATAATTCTTATTTGCTGGTCCTTTCAACAAACCAGGAAAAGTAACAAATAACTAATAATAAACAGATCACAGCATGCAAACTGGAAAAAGCTTAGTCCTCATCTATTAGTCCTCATCTAATATTCTGATTTTCAGCAAGGTTCCAAAGCTGAGGTAGAAAGAAGCCCTGATAACCCAAGGTTCAGAACAGTGTGAACAAAATCAAAAGACAAGATTCAAAGAGGAAAAAATGGAACTCTGCATATGCAGACACAGCAGAGCTGGTCTTGGAGCCCAAAAGTCTGCTCTGAAAATCCTCGAGCACACACAACACTCCTCCTTTATCAGTGCCAGTTTGCAGATATGGCTGACACCATTCCAAAACCCAGTTTCATCAAGTGGATGATTCATCAGTGAGCATTTCTACGTTAGAAAATCCAAATAAATGTTTGTGTACCAACCCAGCAGCAGGGAGCAGTCCCGTGTAGAGCAGGCACCTCCAGTTCTGCCCCAACAAACACAACAAGCTGGGCCTTGGGCATTTATTGGGGGGTTCTTTTCCTTGCCTGTTTTGTTTTTTAATACCAACAAGATCCCAAGAGAAGCAGGGGCACAAACCCCACCCAACTGGAAGCTGTGACCATTTTCAGCTCCTCTGCCATGCTGGAGCACATCAGCAGAGGGAGCAGGACCAGAGCACTGGATCTTTTGCATTTCCTTTCTCCAGCTCAGCCTGGGACTGCAGCACTTGCTAAAGTCTCCCAGGTGTCCTTCCCCTTCTCCAGACAGCAGCAAAATCCTCTCCCTGTCCAGTTATTTACACAGGTTTCAAGGAACTTTGCTCCAAAACTGCAGAGATGCCACTCTGCAAAGGGCCAAGACAGAAGATACAATCTTGAAGTTGGAAAGTTCACATGTTGGGCTTGATTGCTGTGCCATTCATATAGGAAAGAATGGTTAAAATGAAATCTAAGCATAAGATGGGCCATTTTCCTCAGAAATATTTAAGTTAAACTTTTTAATCTGATGAAACAAACCCTTCTAAGGTCACTCCATAAAGCAACTAAAACAGAAAGTAACAAGGGTCTTAAAAAATTCAGGCAGCCGCTCTTCAAATATTTCCAGCAAAGCACTCCCTCAGGCAATGATATTTCATGTGTATTATGCTATGTTGTCACTCTGTACTACAATCTTAGAGATATTTATCTGCTGGTAAATGATCATCAGCATTAGTGGCTCCCTTAAGCTGAGTATTTCAATTAGACTTCTCCCTCTAATTGAATAACATTTCAGCAGAACACCAGGAAGCAAAAGTAACCAGATCAGGGACCAGCACGGGGCTTTACACACCACAAAAATCACTCGTGAGAACTCCTTTTAAATCAGGAAGCTGCCATGAAGTTTTGCAGTGATTCCTCAGCACCCATCTGCTTGTGCAGAGTATCAACCCCAGGAGTTTTGGCAAAGCATTTACCTTCATCTTCATCTGCTGAGACTCCTGGTAGCTGACGTGTATTTTGCTCTGGAAGGTTCCGTGCTCCTTCTCCAGCGCGTTGATGCGCTCGCGCATCTTGGCCGTGAGCAAACCATTCCTCTCCTTCTCTGCAACCAGCTCCTGGCGTGGGGATGGCAGCAGAAGGCAAACGAGTCACCCACTGCTGCTTCCTAAAGGCTAAGAGTCTCTAGGGTAACTAAAAATACACCAAGTGTGCATCCAGCTGAAGTCAGTGTCAAATCGTTGTTCAGCAAATTTGCAGAATCAGACCAAAGTGCCTAAACCTTACCCTGATCCCACGTCGTCATAAATCTCACGTTTATTAAACAGTTTGTCAGTTTAAACACTGATCTTGCATTGTCTCAGAAGAGATGGGAGTCTTATTTTTATCAAGTCTGGACAAATCACAGAGTTCTAACAACTAAAACCAGGGATATCACAGAGGACAAGTCATAGATTTTTCATCCCAAGTTGAGCAAATCTGAAGAATACAGGTAAAGCACCATGGCAGAATAGAGCACTTCAGAGTAAAATAATTGCTTTGTAGCAGGTTGCAAAGCCAACAGCTTTGCCACAGGAGATGGGCTATTAGTGCACTACAAAGGCCACAGAACCCTTGAATCCCACCAGCATGATGCCATATTATAGCTTTCAGATGAAAATACACATTGCTTTTTAATCTTTTATTAGCCAGTAATTCAACTCAGACACCTAAGAAATCCACAGAGCTGCTCCTCTGCAATATAAATGCACTTGCTGTAGTAAGCAAAATCATTAAGTGCAGCTTTCAGCAGCTCCCATCACACAAATAGGAATTTGTACCACCAGAGCTTCAGGTGTTTCCAGCCACACAGCTCCCAACACTGCCAGGGAGCCCTGACACAATTTAAGTGCTCTAAATTATTAGCCTGAATACACTCCATCTCTTTGGAGTAATTACAGTATTTTTCACCTTTTAGTTTAAATAAAAGCTATTCTGCCTTGTAGATCAAACTCCAAGTTTTCAGCCACTTCTGCAAATACAATACAGACAGCTTGAAACAAATCTTTCTCCGTGTTTTTTTTAATTAAGATGCAATTAAAAGAAGGGCACCAGGACACACTGCAGCCTTCTCTGTCCCTACACCAATCCCACCTTTCACCTGCAGTTCTCAGTAACCCAGCTACCCTGTCAGGGCAGAGATCCTGGGAAGATGAACTTTTCCCTAGTTTGTGTTTTGCCAAATACCTCTGAGTCTTGAGGTACTCAGCTTTTGCTCTCCTTTATCTCCTCCAGGTATTATCTTTATCAAGATCCCTGCAGGAATCCTTCTGCACCTTAAAGCACCTTTAGATTTGACAGTGCTTTCAGAGAAACACATTAACTGGAAGATAAGAGCTTTTATCAGTCAAGCTGAGCTTTATCCCTTGTTTATCCTGATACTTCAGCATTGCAGCAACTTTGCTTTTATCCATTTTCTCCCAGCTTTTCCCTTCCCCAATTCAGATGGGAAAACCCCTTGATGACTCCTACCTCTCTATAGCTCCTGCCCCTCCTTACAAGCACCACCTTGCAGATGTTTTTCCCCAACCACATCTGCATTTCCCACACTCAAGATTCCTCCATCCATTCCCTCTGCTCCTTCAGCAGCAGATCCCTCTCACCAATCTGATTCTGCAGTCCTGAGCCAGTTTCTTTTTTTCCCCTCCAAACACATCACAAGCCCCTTTTCCCTATATTACACACTGATTATCCCAAACCTCTTGATCCCACTTGTAAACACCTGTGCCCTGCCAGAAGCTCACACAATATCCCATTTCCTTCTTCTCATCTCCTAAGGCTCCCAACTCCTGCATCCTCTGGCCACTCTGCTCCCACCTTTGGCTACCCAGCTTTCTGTGCCCAAATTATGTCCCACAACGTGGCCTTCCCAAGTCTAATGCTCATGTGCTTCCAGACCTGCCAAAACACACAAATCTGTCTCCCAAGACTCCAAAATTCAGTCTGTACCTGCCTCATTATTTGGTCTACTTTAACTGTTTTCCTCTGAAACATTCATAAAAAAGTAAATTTTCATCAACTAGTTTTGACAGTGATGCATCAGCATCCCTCTAAGTCCAAAGCAATCAGAGCTGTGCCTCCAGGGGCTAAGCAGGCAGTCTGTACTTTCTGTATCTTCCTTTTTGAGGAAAACCAATGATTGTTGTGCCTAGAAGCACACAGGCATGTGAATGCAACAATATGGACCAAATTAAAACTGTGATGCAGGAAAGACATTTAATATTAGCATTCACAGAACAGTCTCAGAGTGCTGAAGGAAGTGCTTTTAAAGTAACCATTTGAAAAGAAAAACAGGCTCAGCTTGCAAGTCTTAGTAAATGAACTCCTTGGAAAAACTACTGGAAAATAACTGCATAAATACATTGTAAAACCAAACGTAGCTTTTTCAGTAAAAATACTCCACCTTTTGGCTTATACTCAGCTCAGTAAATCAGCATTTGCTGCCTGCTAGTCCTACAAACCCCTGCTCCTCTCTATACCCATGAACACCTCAATATTTACCTGGGAGAGCTGCTTGCACTGCTCCTTTGCAACAGCTGCCTCCTCCTTCATCGCTGAGAGCATCTTCTCCTTGTCCTGGAGCTGGTGCAGAGCTGCAGCTGTCTCAGCCTTGCTGGTCTGCAGCAGGATGACATAAAAATAACCACAAGTAGTGGCACAGCACACTAAAAGGCAGCAGAGCAAACCTGAGGGGAGGAAACAGCCCCTCCTGCCCCCAAATTTTCCATCTGCACAGTGCACGTGGCACCACCGGTACCCAGTTCTGCTGCTAATGGATCCCATTTCACCAGGCAAAGAAATGCATTTTCGAAGCATGGAAACCAATTAAGAGGGTAAATGGGCTCTTAAAGTACTTCCCATTGGAAGAGAGCTGGAGAAAATAAAGAACAGCCATTAAGAGAAATAATGGGAAAAGATGCAGAGATGCTCATCAGTCAATAACTGTGGTTGGAAGGACGTCCAAGATGAGCTGGTCCAGCCCACTCCTAGAGCAGGTATTATCTAAAAAATGTAATTGCTTGAAATATCTCACCACAAAGGGAAAAGGAAACACTGATCTGGCGTCTCCTTCCACTTCCCAGGAGAGCCTCTAGCTGCTGCAATTACATTTCTGCTGGCACAATGACACAAAGTTTCAGAGATACTCCAGGGAATAGACCTAGAGGAACAATCCCCATGGTCCTGCTACTTGCACATTGGTCCTACAAATGAAATAAATGCAATAAAGAGCACAAATTCTGTGTTTGTGTTCAGATTTGACTCAGTGAAGTGTGATGGTTGCCCTTGAAGGTTTCAAGCCCTGAGCAGCCTGTGCTGACCACAGAGCTGGTGCTGCTGTGAGGAGGAGGCTGGACCACTTGAACTTCACTCATTGAAGTCTGATAACTCAAGAAGGAAAGAAGTATCAGCCCCATAAATGGACCCTGAATTTGTTTGGAAATTCTCCTTTAGTGATAATGTGCATGCCTGCAGTACAAACACACTGTCAGTGACTTGCATGAGCTATAGAGAGAACACAATTCACAATTCCACCTACAGAAACCTCCTTTTTCTTAATACAAACACAGGAACTCTTTTTCATCCTGAAGATTCAGCTTTAACACCAAACCTTCCTTTAAAAAGAAAGAAAAAAAAAAAACAAAAAAACACCACAGCAAGCAGGGTGGCTGCTCAAACAGGCAACACCATTCCAAGGATAGCACTACTGAGTTTTGTCCTTGGAGGTTTTCAAGATGCTACTGGACAAATCCCTGAGCAACTGGCTGAGAATTCAGTGTTGGATCTGTTCTGAACAGGCAGCTGGACTGCACAGCCCAAACTGTGCTGTTCTGCTGATATATTGCATTAAGTGGACTGACACGTGGCCAGTTCTGCATTTCTGCTCTGGTACCGTGTTTGTGGAGGAACACAGGACTGCAAGAGTTCAAGTGTGACATGCAGGATGTGACAAGCACAAAGCGACACCCACAGTGAGTCATGGCAGGGAGGAGTAGGTGTGTGCCCAGCAACAGGATGAGGAGCAATGGCCACAAACCAAAACACAAGTTTCACCTCAACATGAGGAAGAGCTGCTTCCCCTGGAGGATGGCAGAGACCTGGAACAGCTGCCCAGGGTGGAGCTTCCCTCTCTGGAGACATTCCAAATCCACCTGGACACATTCCTGTGTCACCTGCTCCAGGGGGCCCTGCCTTGGCCAGGGGCTTGGACTGGGTGGCCTCCAGAGCTTCCTTCCAACCCCAAGGATTGTGGGATTCTGTACTGATTAAACATTGGTGGACACCATTCTCTTCTGTCTTGACTACAAGAATTAAAAAGAAGTGCCAAGCACTGGCACAGGTTGCCCAGAGGGGTTTTGCAGCCATTTCCTGAAGGCTTCAAGATACCCAGACTGGATAAAGGCCTGAGCAGTGTGGGCTGAGCTGATCCTGCTTCAAGTAGGAGTGTGGACTCCAAACCCCTTGAGGTCCCTTCCAATCCTGAACTGCCCTACAATCCTATGAAAAATATCCAAAGAAGTCAAACTACATTGTACAGAATTAGCTGACCCAGTGCCACAGCAGCTTGTTCTGAATTCCTCCCATAGCTCATCCTATTTACACATTTGGGAAAGATCACTCCCAAAAAGTCACCAGCCATCCTTCCCTGTGCCAGCACACGAGGCAGCAGCAGCATTCCTGCTTTATTCCTTGTTCTCCATGGCCATGCCTGCTCTTTCCAAGTGGCCAGAGCCACCCCTGGCTTAGCAGATGGCAGCACAAAGGCATCTGACAGCTCATTCCTGCATGCAAGGCAAGCACAGAGCAGCTGGAGAGAGTCTTCCAAAGACAGATCACAAGAGAAGGCTGACAGAGCTCATCTAACAGCACCTCTTCAATTTCTGTTTGTTTAATTAAAGTTTTGTCTTCCCCCCACACTCCACAATCATTCACCTTTTGCAAGAAATCATGAATTGCACCGGATTTTTCCTTTAACACCTCCACTACACAACGGGCCTCGTCTTCAGAGAAGATCATATTCTTCATGGATGTTACAAAATCCTTGAATTTTACTTCAGCATTCTCTGCAACACAGAAGGGAGGATTTATTTACTTTGGACTCCATACAGAATTATTTATTTTGCCTTGAAACAGCATGTGATGGGGTATCATTATGCATTATATTTAATTCCAGTCTGAAATGCCAAGAAGCAAGAGGTCATGAACATTCAGCAAAAACAACATTTCTCCAATTTAAACCCGATAACAATCTGCCAGCTGATAGTTTTGGGAAAAGAGAAAATCCCACCACTTTGTTTGCACAGTTGGTAACGTTTATAGTGTTGCTAGCAAGAAGACAAAGCAAAACACAGATTTTGGAGGAGAAAAAATAGCATAAATGTGAAAAATTGAAGAGTCCTTTCCAGTGTATCATGACAGTAATTTAAACTGAGCTCTCAATTTGGAGGACAGCCTGGCTGCACAAGCAATATGCACATGACAAGTTAATTAATTTAAAAACTGGCACATTTTTGATTACAATATATGGAAGACAAAAAGATTAACTTCCAAATTTAGATTGAGGGAACTGCTGCAAGAGGAGTTCAGCAGTAGGAAGATAAATCACTAAGATCCCTCTTAATTGCTGACCAAGTGTTTAAAAAGATACACACAAGGGAAGACAATTCAACTGAACTATTCTCTTGACAAAAAACACTGCTCACAAACAGGCTGCTCATAGACAGGTCATTAGGTGGCCCTCTGACTCCAGGAAACAGGAGCACAAGACCAAGCACCCCATATCCCTATCAAATATTCAGCAGTGCCCAAAAGTATGTGAAGGGATGGGAAGAATTAAAAAAACCACAAGCTTAGAAGTGATGCTAGGTCAGAATTTGTCCCATAGATCCTGAAGATAGGTCTGGGTTTCTCACCACAGGTGCTAAACATGCCCCTGAAATCAAGTTACACATCAAACACAAAGATCTGTCTGAGAAATAAATGAAGAACAAAGAAGCAGCAGTGACACTGTGCCCTGAAAGAAATTATCAGGCATAAAATCACCGGATGACAGAGCATGAGGAGGGACTGCTGAGGAATTCTAGCACACTCTCTCCCAATTCTAAATCCAACTTAGTCTTCACTTCAGCTGACATCAGTGCTGCACTGACATCACCAGTGATGCTGTTACCAGGAATATGCCAAAATCCTGAGACCACAGCCCGGTGAGCCAGAACTGATCACAGCTGGGCCAGGACCAGCCCCAGCCCTGTGCTCCCTGAAGGCACAGAGACCTTCCCCTTGCAGGCAAGGAGCTTACAATTAGAGCTGGGCAAGAGTTCTATATTGGGAGGGCAAATCCCAGCTGACACAGGAGAATTAGGAGTTCATGGAGAAGGTCACCGTGTGCCAAGGAAATGAGAAGGGACGGGTGCACGTGAGGGTTTTGATGCTGCAGGACAGTAACGTGCAGCCACCGAGCCACAGGCACAGGAGGAGCCTCAAGAACGTGGGAATCCAGTAAAGAGCTGCCAGGAAGCTTTTGAGGAGGCATTTTAGAAGACCAAAAATAGAGATTCCAAAGAGTGAAGTGAGAGTGACAAGACAATGCTGAAGAATCTTCTGCCCAAACCTGAGCTGGGTGTCACTGTTCAGCTGCCTGGCTTTTCTGTGGCTGCTCACAAATTTGAGGTCTCACCTCATGGCTCAGTAAGTTTGTCAGGCTTTGAGATGGTCAGAGGCCTATTTAAAGCTTCAGAGTGGAACACAATGCTCATTAATCACTCCAGGCATTTGTGGGAGAGTATGAAGGAAGTTTCCCTGTCCTCACCAATTCCAACTGCACTGAAGGGAAAATTCACAGCCTCCCTGGAAATTGCCAGACTCTCTCCACTGCCAGTCTGTTTCAGGTCACTCTGTATTGCACTGGGTCAGCCTCGGATAGCTCCATGAACAGCCCTAGAGCATGCAGGCTGCCCTTCCAGCCTCCAGCAGACTCCAAGAGCTCGTGCTGAACGCCCTGGGTTTGGAGTCCATCCCTGTGAGCAATGTCTGAACTCACCACTGTCAACTCCCTTGCTGCATCTGTGTGGTCTCTGTGGTCACCCCTTTGCTCACTGGGGACACAAAAGCCCAGTCAGAGCTGAAAGGATTCAGATGGCACAGAGCCCTTTCCACAGTGCCAAAGACGAGGCAGAAATGAGCACACTCACATGAAGAGATCCTGCAGCCACAAATGTTTTCCTCAAATCCCTTCCTCACATTACATCAGAGAGGATCCCCCTCCCCACACATCTTCCCTGTTGAAGTTTGAAAGCAGGCTATGCCAAAAACAGACTGAATTAATCAGTTTCTTACCTTTATCTGTTTCATTCTTCATTTTCTTGCCACTGCTCTTCTGGATGCCCTCATTCACGTTGTGTTTTACAACTTCAGCCGGCTCACGCTTTTCCAAAGTGCCTGAGTCAGAATTATCCATCAAAGGAATATAAGTAGTTGCTTGAATAAGAGGTTCATCCACCAAAACTGTAATCATAAGTCCACATGATGGGTTAAAGCTTTGTAATAATTGATACCAACGCTTATAGAAAAGGTGCCTAACATATTGAGAGTTGAAGGAAAGAATCTCTAACCTCAACAGTTATTTATACTCTCCATTTCTATTATCCTTCACAGTTTAACTCATTAAAGCTCTTCAGGTAAGTCCATCTAATCAAGGTCTCTAATGTATAGTAATTTAATAGCTTCAATTAAATTTCTACTTCCAAAGCTGTCTTTTAGCATTTTAACAAGAAGAGAAGGACCTTTACATTTGACTTTCATTTTACTTTAGTAAGAAAGTTGCATCAATGAGATGATTTTACTTGTAGCTGTGCAGAAAATCATTCAGCATCCCCAAAACATGAGTAAAGCCTTTTGTCCTTATTCTGTTAAAAGCTGGTACTTCACTGCCAGCATTTTCATGGATTACATCACCTGTGAACTCAACCACTTAGGCAGAACATGCAGCAGGGGCAGCAACCGAGCTTATTTTGCATGCAGACTCCACTGCATTTAATGAAGAGCTCTTATCTGTCAGAGCAAGCTTTAGGCATCATTAACATGCAGAAAGGTACCCAAGGGTCCTGCAAAACCCCAGGTCTCCACTCCCACCCCACTGGATCATCGTGGTGAGGAGCAGCCTCTGTCCACAGAGCTCTTCAGCAGAGACAAAAGCAGGCGAGGAGAGAGCAGCAGTGACAGACCTGGGGCAAGAGGCACAGCCAGAGCTGTGGCTGCTGCTTGCCCAGCTCCTGCTCCACACTGCCTGCAGGATGCCAGGGGCTGTGCACGGCCCAGCAGGCAAATCACAGCCCCAGCCAGCCCAGACTGCAGGGCTGATGGACAACAGATGCCAGGCAGCAGCACAGAGAGAGGAGCAACTGGGTGGGATGCAGGGTTTTGGGCACCAGTGCAAAACAAGCATGCACTCCTGGCTGCCAGAGAGCCAGTTATAAAACACTCTTAAATTCTGGCTGCTGTAAAAGAGGAGAATAGACCAGATGGACCTTTTTGTGTCACCTGGTGTCTCTCCACTCAAGCAGCCAGCAAACACCTGCAGGTACACTGCAAGCTCAGAAGAGAGGAGAGCTCTCCTCTAGCAGAAACAACCACCAGCTATTCCTCTTGTTCTCCTCGTATTTTCCCTTCCTCTCCTAATTAACTTCCCCTACTTTCAATATCAATGAGACTTTTTTCAGTATGAAATCCCCACAGTCATGTCTTGGCTAATCCTGGTGTCCAGCACAGCTCATTTTTACTCTGCCATTTTGGAGAGGTGGCTTGAAAATAAAAACAGTTTGCATTCAAATACTGCATGAGCTATTGCCCTGTAGCACTGACAGCTCAGCTTTGCTACTGGCTGAGCTGGTACTGACATTTACTGCCGTGTACAGACAAGTTTGTGGCCCCTAAAAAAGTGCAATGCACCCATTTCCATCAGGAAAAGCACAAGAACATCCTTAAAAGGTGATCTCATCCTGAGTTCCCCACCAGTAGGCTTTTTCCAGGAATCATTTAGGAGTTTTTCAGTTATACAGGAACCCCACAGGGCTTGGAACTCCATCCTGGACTGAACAGGGCACAGATCTGCACCCTGAAAACCTGACCGAAGTATAAAGGGAACAGTGGGCAACAGTGTCCCTCTCCTCCAGGAGCTTCCAACTTTATAGCTGCCCCAGCAGAGAAGAGTCTTGAGAATCTAACAAGGTGGCCTCAGAGAACTTCATGGTCACACTGTGTTCAAAAGCCAGACACAACAGCACTCATTGTAAAAATGAAAAAAAAAAAACAAACGAGAAAGACACACACACACACACACATACACACAGAGGCACAGTGAGCCAAGAGGACACAAGAAGCAGCATCTTGGCAGAGAACAAGGGATGACGAACAGTGAAGGCCTTGACAGCAAAGATGAACAGTTTATGTTGGAGCAGGAGCCAGCCAACAAAAGGACAATAAGAGAGGAATGTGGTCAAAGCAAGTGGCTGAAAAAGCTGCAGTCTCGTTTGGGGCAGATGACTGCAGCAGCTCCAGACATGCTTTGCTCAGAGCAACCTAGAGCCTGCTCAGCTCATACTCTAAGTCTGCACATTACTCCTCATTCAAGGGTGGATGTTTGCATCCAAGAGAGCTCAGAAAGGTTCACAACATTCATTATCCTGTGCTCAGTGGTACCAGATTTTATAAAATTTAATAGGATCTCAGGCTCAGCAATCTTTCCTACCTGGAATTCCTGCTTTTTCAAATCAAGAGTTACTATTCTATGAGTGCCTTTTCCAAAGGAAAAGAAACTAAAGCATGGATGACAAAAAGGTTTAACAGTCAGGTTTATCTGAGCAATGTCACAGACTAAATTCTTACCATTATCAACTTTCTGCTTCTTTGCAGAGACCTTCTTCTTCCCTGACACATTTTCTTGCTTTATCTCCTGGTGGAGCAGCACAGGTTCTTGCTTTTTGGCAGGAGATACAACAGAATCAGTCTTACTATCTTGATCATCTGCAACAGATAATTAAGACAATATATGCTCTTCTGTATATTCTCAGCATTACTTTTCAATCAGCAGATCTGTAATAACCAAATTCTCCACTCCCAGGAAAACAAACTCACGTATTTTAAATCAGAACACACAATTTATCCACATATACATACACACACAGACACACAATTCCCAGATCAGGTGAGACCCCAAAGCAATAGGAAGGTTTAGCAGAGTCAAGAGCCACAGCACCCAGTGATTTTTAAGACAGGAATCTCATGTGCAAGCAGAACACACAGCAATGCAAGGAACAATTTAACAACTCCAATCCAGATTTCACTGTGACAGAGCAGACAGCACATATTACCAGTATCAGTTTCTTATTTAGAAGTGTATCTTCCCCTCCATGAACCCGCTTGGGCACTTTAAACACACACCCCCAATAGCTACTGGGACTGTGAGAAGCAGAAAATAAGTGTTTCCCATTAGGGAACTGTTCTTTTAAAAAGCAGCTTCCAGTGAGAAATTTTTTTATCATTTTAGACAGCCTGTGCTATATTAAGATTCTTGTCAGAGCTGACACGTACAGCACAGGGCTCTGGTGTCAGCTCCTGTAATCAAGGATAAGAGTTCGTTGTGGCTGCCCTCAGAACTGTGCTTGCAGACCACATTTTAACTGTGCCACAGAGATTTTCAGAGAACACCCACAAACAAGATTGGATACTTTCTCTGTTGGTAGTGGGTGGGTCTTTTTCCTCCCTTTTTTTTTTTTCAGAAAAAGAAAAAACTCTATTCCATCAAGCAGCAATGTCATTCTTTTTCCTCACTCCCTGTGCAGACCTGCTGTGCCTGCATCTCACAAGGGGATCTGCGAATATCTTGGGTTTCATTTATTTCTAGAACTGGGCATTTTTCTTCTTTTTTCACTTCTACTCCTAGTCAAGACAATCACACTGAGACATGTCAGCTGCTGAGGATACGGTCAAGACAGTCAGAAATGATTCTGACAAGTTTCTGGTCTGTTCTAGGTTGGATATTTCAGTCACAACAGCCAGACCAGTTTTAGCATCAGTTCCATTCAGTTAAAGAGGTGTAGCAGGTGGGCAGCAATGAATCAACCACCAATCCATGAATCAGCCACCAAGCACCTCTCTGTGCATTAAGCCTGCACTTAAACATGATTTATTTTGCAGACTGCTATGAGGTTTCTTGAGATGCCCTCCCTTATCAGAGCAACCACTCTTAGGACTCCACTTTTTCACAGCTTGGCTCAGAATGCACACAGCAAAAAACCATCTACTGACTTTTCTCAGGTAATCAAAATTTTGATTGAGAGCAAAGCAGCCAAACCACAGAGCAAAGCAGAGGAACAAACTACTCTGTTTCACTTCATCTTTAGTAGAAGAAAGCAAGCACGGGAGGAGGAAAACCAGAGCACTGCTGCCAGATGAAAAAACAGGGGGGAAAAAAGCATTAGCTCATAAAAAAGGAGAAGGTTAGAAGGGAGCTTTGCCCTGTAGAGATCAGGCAGAACAGTTGTGAGAGACACTCTGTGGCCTCGCAAAAAGCAGAACACGGTTTTGGCGTTCTGTTCAAGAAGCATATGCAACATCAGATACCCATTCCATTTTTCTGCTTCTTCTGCCCAGACTTCTTCTTAGCTGCTGTAGGTTCAGCTGGTGGAGTGGGCTGTTTGGTAACAGGGACTGGATCTACTTTCTTGCCTGAAGACTTGGATCCTTCCGAGTCCTTAGTTACGTGATCATCTTGGTTAACCTTGTGCTTCTTCTCCTTCTTCTTGCGCTCCCGGACGCCGGCGGTGGCCTCGGTGACACCCGAGGGGACAGCAGTGACGTGCTCTTCATCCGTGCTCAGGGCATCAGACAGCTTAAAGTCCCGAGGGGCACTCTCTGAGTCAGACTCGTGGATGTTCCCGTTCTGAGCCTCTTTCTTCTTGTTCTTCTTCTTCTCGGTTTTCTTTTTGTCCGCCTTGGTAGGAGCGAACTTTAGGTCTCGTCTCTGCTTGGCGAGGACTTCGTCGTATAAAGTCTCTTTCATGAAAAGCCAGAAGAAGAGGAAGATGACTGTAATGACCACAGAAGGAATGAGGATGATGAAGTAGGTGGACTCGTAAAACTCCATTGTGCTTTTTCTTAGCTATGATTTCTTAAAAAACCTATAGGAGAAAGGAGGGGGAAAAAAAAAAAAGAAGAAAAATTAGGTTTTGAACACGTTTTTCCTCAGTGTTATTTCCTCTACCAATTATAATAATAAAATAAGATTTCTCATTGTTACGGAGTAGCCTCAAAGTAGCTTTAATAAAATTACCCAACTACATCAGCCATGGAACAGATTCTGGAATCATTTACCACTTGCTCTAACGTTGTTGGCCTGAATAAGAAGAAGTGCAGTTTGCCAGACTGCTGATCTGGGAGAGAATAATTCCCTTCCCTTGCTTTTCTTCATCTTCCTCACTCTTCCTTCCCACGTGACTTTTATAAAGTTAAAACTTTTGATTTGAGAAATACATGAGACAGCACTTACAGAAGCTGTGAAATAAGGACCAGTATATGCAGAACACCTTTCTTTTTCTTTTTTTTTCGTTTTTTTTGAAATCAAACATAATGAATTAAGATTCTTATCATGGCAAGTGGGAGTTAAATTTCACCTTCCTTTTGTTGCCAGATTTATGACAGCTTCAGAAGCAGAATAAGGAGAAGACAGGAGAGAGCCCTGAATGTTAGTCAGCCATAAAGAATCAGGTATTTCCAAAACTGCTTTTTGAAGTCTGAAACCCAGCTTTACACTCACGAAAATTCCATACATTTACAGGGAAACAGGAAGATCTGTTACTCATTTTGAACTCGTGATGGTATAAAACTTCCAGGGCACTTATACAGACCAGATGATTCCAGGATAATTTGCTGAAAACAGTTATTTTTGTCCCAAACATTATATTTATTTTCTTTTTAAAAAAGCAGGAACCGGGGAGTTAAAAAAAAAAAAAGGTCAAAATGAAGTGAAAAAACCTAACTGCAGGATCAAAACAAACCAGATTTTCCCATTTTACAACTATGAACAGACCTGAATTTTTGCAAGAAGAATCCAAATCTTCTCCAGACTGTTTGTTCCAAGAAGGAAAACAAACCCCAAAAAACCAACCACCACCTCATATTGAAAAAAAATCCAGACATAACTAATTAGGATTCCTAAGCACAATTCCCAATCCACCAAGTCAGTTTAAAACCCATCATGGGAAGCACATGCCACAATTACATTTTCCTCTACACAAGAAAAAAAAAAAAAATGACTCTTCAACTCGAGTGTCCCTTGGGATACCCATTCTTTTGGGAATGAAAGGCAAGGGATTTAACCCAGGTTGCTCAGAATATTTCCACTGCTGCTTGAAAAATAAAAACAGATGTGCCTACAGAGGGCACAGGGAATAAAGTGCACGGAGAAGCTGCATGGTGCAGGAGAGGACAGGCTCTCCTTGCCTCTAGGCAGAAGATTTATTCATTTAAAGTTGTTTTACCTCAATTCCTGAGTGTTTTGGAAGCTGATATCACAAACTGGCTTGTGCCATCCTGCCACACTGCAGAGAGCTCGGTGTGGAGTCTGGCTCAAGAGGGAATAGTTGTTATATAGAACAATTTCTGGACAGAGAGGAGTTACTGTGATAATATATTTGTACAGTGCATTGAGCAGCACAGAAAGCAAGGCTTGGGAACTCTAATTTGACTATTAAGTTATCCAAATAAAAGACTAACACTTCAATACACTAATTATTCATCAGTTGTCTTAACATTAAGTCTCCTCCCAGTTTGTATTTATTTTCTGCATGCACACAGCTCACTGAAAATTACAGGGTCTAAAATTACATCCAGCACAAAAAGTTTTGGAAGGGCTGAGAGGGATGGGAAGAAAAGCTTGTCTTTTGGGAAAAAAAAAAAACCACAGATGCTCAAAACTAAGCTGGAGCTTTCAAAATGATTAATTACAGCTACTTGATAAACCCAGCTCCCTGCACTAAAAGTGATCTAATATTAGTCATGTCTTGAAGGAAGCAGATCCTGAAAATTTGTCTCAGCCAAAGTCAATATTGAATGCTTACAGGGAAAAGCTAATCCCCAAAGTAAATATGTAATTAAGCAGATTTTTCACAAGTGTAATTAAGTTGATCATTACAATACATTACTGTAACAGTTAGAACACCCAGCACAGCCCAGCTGAGGAACCAGCACACAGCCAGCCATGAACTCATGGCATGGACAGTCACACCCTGACAGTCCCTACACATTTCCCAGCATCTGACATCAGATGCTCAGGGCAAACCACAGGCTCAGGGTTTGTGCTTTAACGTGTGCTGTTAAAGAGGTTCAAGGCTCCAGGGTCAGGAGGGCACGATGGCCATTGAGGCAGGACATGTTCCACAAAGTCATTGCTGCTCCTAGACCAGAGAGAAGAGACACGCTTAAAAGCTACAGCTGCTTCCAGAGGAGCCAGAAATACATAATTACAACAGCTAGCCCGGGTGGGGAATGTGTGCTGGACCAGCTGAGCTCTGATCTCAGAGCTGGACAAGCTCTGCTGAGCCTCCATCCTCCGCCCTGCTCCCCTCCCCACCCTGCACTTCACCAAAAGCGGGCTCATCTCCCAGCTCTGGAGCATGACACTGCAGTGATGAGCTCCAGAGCCTCCCCAGGCTCCATTCCTGCTCCTCAGGGCAAAGCCAAACACGAGCCACATGGACCCTTCCACCCCAAACACTGATCAGAGGAAGGTAGACCTGGTCTCTGAACTCCATACACAAATACAGTTTTTCACATGGAAGTGGAGTTCAAAAAAAACCCCAAACAAACAAAAAAAACCCCTAAATCTAAATGATGAAAGTCTCAGGGTAAAACTAGAATTGATTAAGCACACAGGAAGAGCAAGCAAAAGCTCTGCTCTGATGGCCACACACTAATTTCTCATCTCAGCCCAGCAAGGGTATTTAAAACTCACTCTAGGAGGATCCCACTGCTGCTGGCTCTTGCAGAACAACAAAACAACATCCATCACACCACCCCCTGTCAAAACGTCTTTATAAAGTGGCATCCCTGCCATGGGGTAAATTGGCAGTGTTTTGGCTCACACACAGTTTCCAGTTGTCCTCTGACAATCTGCAATTACTAAAACAGTTCCATCATTTCCTTTTATATTTCTGTATTACACTGACAAGCCATCTAGGAAAAACCAGAACCAATCTATGGGGGGGGGAATTCTATGCCATGCAGAAAGAAACAGGATGAAGAAACTCATTCCATTAAAGCAGGAAAAGCAAATGCTACATTGACACACCTTCATCTACCAGCTTAACTGTTCATTTAGTTTTACCATCCTGGTTAGGAGACACTCTTACCAAAAAAATGAAAAAAAAAAAAAATTAAAAATTAAAAGAATAATTCTCCCCCAGAAGTGCTGCAATGGGACTTTTATCACTTGCAGCTCCTTCAGAGAACTCTGCAGGGCAGCTGCACCAGTTCCCCACACACCCAAAGCCACAATCCCAGGCAAGGCACTCCCAGCAGCAATCACACTGCACTCCCCCTCCCTACTGCCTACAGAGGCACAGAGACTTCAGCTACATTTAAATTTCAAGGTATTTGGTTAAATACTCACCTTTCGTTCGTATTTGATATTCAGCCTGCACCTGATCACGTTTCTTAGAGTCCAGCCCCCGTGCCAGGCTCCCCCCTTGCAGACGTGCTCCCGTCTCACCCGTAAATTCCAGACCTCACAACATCCCTTTAGTCATTCTGAAAAAGGGGAACAAGCTGCATCTGTCCCAGGCCGTGCACAGACCCAGTTACTGTTCCCATCCCGCCTTTAACAAAAGAATTGCACTTTTGTTCCCTAAACAGAGCCCGTGCCACAGAAAAATAACTATTTCTGAACTCCAGTGGGCTATTACTGCCTGCACCTGACTTCCCCTGCCACTTCACGCTGCCCTGGATTTTCTAACCCACCCTTTGCCTTTTTGAATTTCAATCTCAAGTTTCACTCTGCACAGATACCACATTTCACAGGATATTCATTCAGTTTAGGTCCAGGGGATTAACTTACTTGAGATGATAGAAATAAATTATAGCTCCATCTGGCTAATGAGTCACTCATAGCTTAGCCCCAGCACATGAGAAGCGTGGCTTCTATAAATGCTTGGGTCCCAAAATGCACATAATCTTCAGGGATTTGTGCCTCTTTGAAAAACTAACATTAAAGGGGGGAAATACAGGTACCAAGATGCCCTTTTTTAAATACTAAGCAGTTGAAGAGATACCACGTTAGCCAAGGCAAGAGCTCCTTTAATTGGGATATTTTTCCTGAGATTTTCTCAAGCTGGCAAGCAGACTCACATCCAACAGTCACTAGGAACGCAGCAAGAAGTCTCAGAGCAGTATCTGGATTCAATAAATTCCTCCAACAGATAACACTATTTTTGCTCTCCCTAATCTGCACGCAGTTTGGAACACGCTCCATATCAGCCAGCTGCAAAGAGGATCCTCTTGAAAACAGCTTCACTCCCAAGCTCATCCTCCCCCAGAGCTTTTCCAGAGATGATGCCCAGCACCTTGGGCAACTAAATCCACATCTGCCACAGGCAAGGTATGAAATTATACAAGAAGTTCAGCCACTCCATGCCTATTCCACATTCATACAGCAAGAGCAACCAGGTCTTTGTGACTTGTTCATGAGTATTACCTGACTGAAGCACTGCTGGGCTCAACTCTAGGAAGGGGGGCTGCCAGAAAAACCTCAGGGTAGATCATTTAACATCAGTACAGTGTATGGGAAAACTGCAGAATTAGAGCCTAGGTTGGTTTAGTTTGGGGTTTTTTAAGCTGTGCTGGGTGTTACTGAAAAAAACAAGATGGGTTTTTCATGCCCCAAGACACAAAAGGCAGCAGAGCTGCTGCTACGTGACACAAAAGAGCTGTCAGGGATTTTAGCCCATCAAACTTGCTTGAGTTCATTAACACCTGGCTAAGGTCAGCAGGGGAGCCACACTGGGAAGGAAGGAGCCCCTGCAGTGCTCAGCTTTCCCAAAAACACCAGCAAGGAGCTGACTGCATCTGAGCAGTGTATTCACAGGAGAATTAAGGTATTGCACATAAACCTCACCTGACACACCTATGTAAAGAAAAGGCACAGCTTCCAGTAAGATCACACACAATCTTCTCACGGGTCACTCCTAAAATGGCACAGTTTAAAGCCATGCATGAGGCACTAAGTGGACCTGTGAGTTTTGATGCCAGTGGCAAATCAGAAAATTGCAGAGGAGAGTCATAGAATATTCTGAGTTGGAAAGGAACCTGCAAGGATCAGAGTTCCACTCCTGGCCCTGCACAGACACCCCAACAATCCCAGCCTGGGCATCCCTGGCAGTGCTGTCCAAACTCTCCTGGAGCTCTGGCAGCCTTGGGAATGTCACCATTCCCTGGGGAGCCTGGGCAGTGCCCAGCACCCCCTGGGGGAAGAACCTTTCCTGATATCCAACCTAAACCTGTGCTGGCACAGCTCCAGGCATTCTATCAGGTCCTGCTGTTGGTCACCAGGGAGAAGAGATCAGCATCTGCCCCTCCACCTTCCCCTTGTGAGGAAGCTGCAGACCAGGATGAAGTCTGTCCTCAGTCTCATCCCCTTCGGGCTGAACAAGCCAAGTGACCTCAGCCACTTCTCTCAAAGCTTCCCCTCCTGACCCTTCACCACTTCCATGGCCCCTGGGTACTCTCCAACATCTTTATAACCTTCTTATATTGTGGCACCCAAACTGCACACGTTACTCAGCATAAAATTTAACCTCGGCATTTGTATTCTTTTTAAAGAATATAATCTTAGTTTTATATCTGTATTTCCATGCTCTGTTTATACCAATCCTCCCAAGCCCAAGACAGAGGGGTAAGCATAATAAACAGCATTTCAAGCTCTGAATTTTTCATTTCAATACTTGCCCTGACAGCATGATTTGTGCAGCCACGGGAGAAAGCTGTTGACACTCAAAAACACCAACTGAGCCATTCAGGTGTTAAAACTACTCTTCCCAGGAAGGAGACCTGTTCAAGGGAAGCTCAACGGTGCTTGACACCCCCTCCAAGGTTCTGACAGCAAGAGCAGAGCAATACTTGTCAATAAATCTTGCTCTCCACTTTATTTCACTGATACAATTAAGCCATTTGCAGAGCACAGGCTCAGTGCTTCAAAACCCCTCTAGGTAAATATTTTCCATTCCAAACATGCCGCTGTTTGTACCATCTGTTGGGCTCTGTCTGCTCTCAGTCGCTTGATGTTAGTTAACACAGACAAGCTCTTTATTAAATTCCAGAAAGACTAGCTTTGCTTCAAGAAAAGCCTTTACTTTCAGTGGGGATTTTTTTAATACATCTTCAGAGCCAACACCTGACAAAATGCAGCAGCAGAGCTGAGAGGAAGCTGGGGGTGCAATACGGCTGCCACCAGCACCCAGCTGATGTCCTTGATCCTGTCCCAGTGTCCTCAGCAGGAGCACCCAGGTACCTCCCACATGAGGTTTCCACCACAGCCCGGCTGCTCGGGCAAGTTCCTACAAGATAAGGCAGGGCAGGGATTCACCAGGCAGCAGCTGACGCCCTGAAACCACCTGGGCTGCAGGATAAAGCCCAGAACTGGAATTAGCACCAGTGAAAGTGGAGAGAGCGTTTAGCTGGGGATAAATGCACACACACACCTGCTGCTGGCAGGAAAACCACACTCAGCATCCCTGCCTGGCAGCTCACACAAATATCCCAGAACTGCACAGACCCTGTCACAGCAGCAGCCCACTGGGTTCACCAAAGCGTGGGCACAAAAGCATTGAGGTCAGGAATAGTGTGGCAGCAGGATCAGGGCAGGGATTGTCCCCTGTGCTGGGCACTGCTGCAGCACCTCCAGTCCTAGGGGCAGTTTGGGGTCCCCCACGAAAATAGAAAAGGAAACAGAGCTGGGGAAGGGTTTGGAGCACCAGGGACAACTGGGGGGGTTCAGCCTGGAAAAAAAGGAGGCTCGGGGGGGACCTTCTCACTGTCCACAACTCCCTGCCAGGAGGGTGCAGCCAAGGGGGCTCAGGCTCTGCTCCCATGAAACAAGGGATAAGACAAGAGGAAATGGCTTCAAGTTGCACCAGAGGAGGTTTAGTTTGGATATTAGGGGAAATTTCTTCATTGAAAGGGTGGTCAGGCACGGGCACAGACTGCCCAGGGCAGTGGTGGAGTCCCCATCTCTGGAGGGATTTTAAAAAGTGTAGATGTGGCACTTGGGGACATGAGTTAATGGTGGCCTTGGCAGTGCTGAGGGGATGGTTAGATTTGATCTTACAGGACTCTTCCAACCTAAATGAATCTATATTGTTCAGCACAGGAAAGTTTTAGGAAACCAAAACATTTCTTGCAGTATTTGTGTGGGGATGCTACTTGGGATAAAAGCCAGCGTGCTTCAGGATCAGTAAAAAATGTCCTTGGCTCCACCAGATTCCAGAAACTGCAAATTTCCCCTTTAAATCACTAGCAGCTAACACACACACACCCCCTCCATTATCTCCACAGTCAGAAGATAACAAATTATCTTTACACTACCTTTTTCCAAAGTGCCTGTAAAGAATCAAAGGTTTCTTTCTTCCAGCAGGAATTACTCAGCAAGTCTGCATCTTCCCATCTCTACTTCCAAGGAGTCCCTGAGGCTTCCCCAGCTCCTTCCTTCACACATTCATGTACAGACATGCTCTGCCCACACCACCACGAACTATCTGAGAGGCATTTAAACTCCTGAGCAGCCAGCTCAGGCTTTTGGGTAAGCATTTCCCCTTTCCCTGCTCTCCACGCAGGCAGGGACCAGATCAGACATTTGCTCTTCAATCACCACCAGCTTTCGTGCACAGGGAACTAGGAAGTGATACTTCTCAAAATAGGAAGGCATGAAAAAAAAGATCACAGAATTTTCTCAAAATAATACTACAAATAAGAGCCAAATCTAGCAGACTTATGGCCAAAGCTGAGTTTAGGTTCCCAGTATGAGCAGCAGTTCCATATGTCGTGCAGATTTTGAGCATCGAGGGATCTCCTGCAACATGAGCCCATCCAAAAGCACAAGCCAGGTACAGATTTGAGCTCTTGGGTCAGAAAGGCAAAAGCATTAAACACACGACTACACCTGAAATCTGCTTCTGCCCAGCACCTGGACAGGAGGGAGGGGCAAGGCCACACCTGTTTTTATTCTAATTAGCTGTCTGGGAAGTTCACAGGGGTTTGTACAATCCGGGTTGCTGTGACACTCCACAGCAGCTCAGCTTTACCACACACAAAAGCCATTTACAGAGCTCTAAAGCCGCTGTGCACCTCAACAAAGGCCTTAAGACAGCTGTTGTGGTCTAGTGTATAAATAGATATTCACAGTATAATCTTCACCTCGGACCCATAGAAAGCCTCAGGGAGCAGCTACCAGTCCCTAAAGAGCCTGGGCAGGTACAATGCAGGTCTGAGCCCAGCTGGGTTTGCTCACTCTAATACAGCTTAATCCTTTTCTGACGCAGGAAGAAGTTGCATTAGTGTAAGTATGCCCATTCTGCACCTACCCTGCCATGTTCTATTACTTTAACTCAATTAAAGCAAGGTCTGCAGCACCCATGGGAATGATGCAGTTGACCACCCTCTGTTCACAAATGAGGCAGAGCCTCAACTTCCAAGTAAAACAACAACAACAAAAAAAAAATTAAGATCATCCCCTGAGAAATTTAGGGCTGCTACATCCCTTTCATGTCCTTACATTCCATTCCAAGTGTGGAAGGAAATTCCTGGCTGTGAAGGTGGTGAGGTCCTGGCACAGGCTGCCCAGAGAAGCTGTGGCTGCCCCATTCCTGCAGTGTTCAAATACAGTTTGAACAGGGCTTAGAGCAGCCTGGTCTGGTGGAAAGTGTCCCTGCTCACGGCATGAGGTGGAAATAAGATGGTTTTTAAGGTCCCTTCCAAACCCAAATCATTCCATGATTCTATAACAGAGGAAAGCAGGTATGAGCAGTAGCTTCTCAGTACTCAAATTCCTCTCATGCCTTCACAGCAATCTGCAAAGAAAAAACAGCTGGAATGAAACATTTTCCCTTTCCCAGTGTATATAGCAAATATAACTATATAAATATACATTCTTTCTTATGAATTCTTGCTAATATTTTTAAAAATAAATGTAAAATAAGAGGAGACAGAAACAAAAGAAGCAAAGGCCTTTGGTCCAGCTTTATTTTTTTTTTTTTTTGCCTTAGCAGATTCTGTGAAAGTATGAATGGCATCCGAGTACTGGGAGGCGAATGCTCATTCAAAAAAACAACCTAGGTTTTTATATTCAAGAGCTGCAAAGAATCAAGGAGAAGACTCGTGTGTATTACCTGCCTGTGCATCCCAGGAGAGGTAAAATCCCCTTCCTGCAAGTTTTGCACATCCCCAGCACCAGAGTTTTCCCCCAGGCTGTGTGGCAGCAGCAGCCCTGCTGTCCAAGCCTCACCTCCCTGGGCAGCACAAGCTGTCCTCCGTCTGAATCCAGGGCAGAGCAGACAGGAAAACCACGACAGATTGCTAAAGAGGATGGCATGTTGTTTATGGGCTGTGTTTCTAAAGTTTGGATATAACTGAGAAGAGATCAGTCTTAATTTATTGCTTGATTCTCCGGATTTCTACTCAACTTTGCCCTTAGCTATACTCGCCAGGCAACTTTTTAGCTTATTCACTTGAATTCCTCCACATACACAAGAAAGTTTTAAATCTACCACTTGTTCTGCAGCTCTCCAGACTGCCTGGTGCTAAAGCTTTTCTCCCAAATTTCTCACTAAGGCAGCCACAGCAACAGAGAAGTAAAAAATATCCAGCCTTCAAGGGCAAGCAAGTCACTCAGAGCAACTTCAGCAGGTCCCTGTAAGTTGGATTTATTAACCTTTGTACCCCCACACCCCGAGGGTGCAGAGGCTGCCAGAACTACCCCAAACTGAGCCATGCACAGCCCAACAGTGTGACACTGCTGCTTTCACCAAGTCTGCACCCACACTGAATGAGGTCTCACAAGAGCTCAGGAAGGAGGAATGTGTGCACGGAGGTGATGGCACGGGAGGAAGACAAGAAACCTCAAAATAAATGAATTGGAAAATTTCTTATAGCAATCTATCACCAAAGGTCTTCCTGCAAGAATGTATTAAATTCATGGTAAGAATATTAATCTTGTTCATATTTGAATTTCTTTCCACTACAAAAATAAATCACACGAAGATATTCTTAGTCTGAGCACCATAAAAGTGACTTTATCCAGACTTATTTTTGAATGTGTGTTGAAGGGATGAGAACAGAATTCTTTGCCAACAAAGACAGGTATCAACCAAGAGTATCTATTTAGCTTCAGACTTCTTAACCAGACAAGATTTTACTCAAGTGTGCACACACTTTCCTTTACCCTGTTGCGAAAGGAACAAAAGAAGAGGAAATGACTAATCAAAGCAGCAGCACATTAATATATTTTGGTATGTGGAAAGGGAAAAGTGTAGCTGGTATTTTTAACATTCCCAACAGGAGAATGCAGGGCCATGCATAACCAGCCACCACAGAGGCTCAGCAGCTCCCAGGAGGGGAGGGAAAAATGAAGAAAAAAAAAAAAAAAAAAGAGGGGAAAAAAAGTGAAGTTGTGTCTCGAAGAGGAGTTCTGCATTTTCCATTTTTCAGCATGAGCTCTGCTGGAATGAGAGGCTGCAAAAGAGGCACAGCTGGGGCCAGCAGCAAGGCCTGAGTGATAACAGGTGCACTTTGCCTGAACTGTAGGGAAAACCCAGCCTGGAGAGGTGCTCTGGAGGGAAAAGGTGAGAGTTTCTTGGAGCACTGCCAGCAGCAAACACTCCTGTAAATCCACTGCCACCCTGCTCTGCTGGGTGCCCTCATCCACAAGCTGATAAGAGATAGGGCAAGAAAAGTGTCCCAGGTGACATCCAGCAAGTCACAGCTCACCCATCCCACACCATCCCAAGCTTAATTCCCCCTCAAAGCTCTCCATTCCCTGCACGAGCACCTTCACATCTCTCCTTGCAGTCACTTTGTCACTGAGCCTACACAAGCCAAGCCACTGATGTCCCACTTCAACTGGATTTAACAACTGGATTTTAATGCCACGCTCCCCCCATCCATGGTAAGTTCTTTGGGGCAGCCACAGTAACAGGTTTGCTCAGAGCAACAGGGCAGGAGCCTGACTACTGTGATAAACCCAAAATTAGAGCTTCCAAACCCCTTCCTAAAAGGGATCAAAACCAATCAATCCAGCAACAGCCCAGCACGGTCATTTATGCAGTGGGATGGCACAGCACAAAAGCTTTGCTCACTCAGGAAGAGGAGCTGGACTGCTGCCTGTCTGTCCAGCTCCAATTGTTCCCACATTTCATAATTAAGGGCTACAATTCACCCTTTTTCCAATGCCAAACCCCAAAAGGCTCGTAACAAAACCACTCTAAATACTAAATGGGAGCTACTGCTGAAGTGACTGTAATCGTTCAGATTGCCTCTCCTTGCTCCAACACTGCTGGATGCAAGGAGACACAGAGAAACTAATATTTAATGTTCTTGCAGAGGGATTTGTGCTCAGCCACCCCGTAACACAGCCAGAAGCCTGAAGCTTAAGCAGGTCTTTATCCTGGTATCACAAAATGACAACCCTGGTCATTCCAGCAACAAGATTTTCCCATTATTTCTGTTCAGTGTGCTGTTCCACACAGCTATACAAAGAGGTTGGACCACTGACAAAAAAAAAAAAGCTTCGTTAACCTCTCAGTGACTCGACAATCCTATTGTGGAACAGCAGTGGACAAAAGGAGAAGCCAGCAGCAGACGGATGCTCTCATCTATCCCAGTTCCTAGAGGAAAATGAAATTGAGCTGCTCTGGGAACAGGCTGCAAGGCAGAGGAGAGTTGTTAGCTCAGAGGGAAATCAAAACTTCAGTGATTGTGAATCATATCAGATCTAGATGCTTTCATGTGGTTTCTCCTAACTACCAGAAGTCTCAAGACATTATTCGTTGTACATATTATGTCTAAGCAGTTGAGTGATTTCAGTTGTCTCTAAAGAGAAAACCTGCGATTGCTGTATCAAAATTACTGTCAGTGTGGCACAGATGTAGCTAAATGAGAGCATCAGAAGGCAGCAAGTGAAACAAGATTGCTGTACCCCATCATCAGACTGAGTCTTGATAATTCTTCAGCTGCAAACAGAGAGGAATCAACAGGGAAGATCTTTCTTTTTTGTCACCACACACAGTACAATAACAGAACAGGGGAAAAAAGTATCCATCAGTTAAACAACCAAAGTTCACAGAGTGATAATAAATTTTCAAATGTGCTGAGAATTTAAACTCGGGGCATGCAGTTAGTTTCTCAACCCTCAAAAGGGAAGCTTCAGTTTAGGGTGGATGACTGGAGGAACAGAGACTAAACACAGAGAAGTCAAAGCTCCTGTAAGATGAGAGAGGCACCATAAATGAAATCATCACCAACATGCACAACTACCAAACTAGAATTTAGGGAGTACTACGAGGCTGGAATTGCCTCCTCTTCAGCCTACACAGCCTGGTAAGCACTGCATCAGCAGGTCTATTTTTACTTTTAATACTCTACACCACAGTCGTGGGTCAGAAAGACACAAAAACACTGGAAAATCCGAAGAGCCAGGCTTGAGCAGGCATTACTTGCTACCCTCCCTTCCCCTGTGCACAAACAGCTCTGCTGCCCTGAACTGCACCCAAGGGACAGGACCCTGCCCAGCTTCCTCTGCTCCCACCTTGCAGGGAGGGGCCGAAGCCAGAGGACAATGCTGGCATGGGAACAAATGGGCAGCAATGGGCCATGGCTGCATTTTGGCTGCAAGTTGGGAAAACATTCTCAGTTCTCAATCCAACAAGGTGCTCAGGGCTGTAATGGTCAATGAGCAGCCTCTGCATGGAGCAGGGCACTGTGTTTTATTTCATTTTTTTGCTGGTAGCAATCAATGAGTTTTAATCCATAGTCACATTAGGAATGACACCTCCAGAGAGGGTTGGATTTTATTTCAATTGTGCATTAAATTTAAAATCATTTGCCAGATTAAAGCATTGTTCACACTCTACTTACAAACCCTCTGAACACAGGGAATGTTTAGAGGTATGCTCAGGACTGAATTTGGACATCACTGCTGGTGATGGGGCTTCCTACAGCACTGGTATTTTGACTTTCTGCTCCAGCAGAAATTTGCACCAGCTGAAGGTTGAACAAACTTCCATCGTGAAAACTTCTACAGCAGATATGAGTTACTTTGACAGTTCCACAGCAAAAGCTGTCCTTCAACATTTATCCTAAAGCATATTATGCAGGCATAAAGACAGCACTCCTATATCCAAGTCAGATCCCTCATGTTGCAGAACATGGTTAACACTGTTAGAAATAAAACTTCAAAATAGTTTAGGAAAAAAAAGAGGCTTTAGAAGCAATCCCTGCAGCACTAGCACCATACAAGTTACACCAGTGCACTTCAAAGTATAAATTGCATCATGAGCTGGAACTTCTAAACTATTTAGAAGCACAATATGAAGTTTTAGAAACTGCTGCTGAACTGTGGCTGTCCCCCTGCTGAGGCAGGTGAAGTGTTAAGGCTTTTCTCTGCTCTTCTTTGAGACACTGCACGTATCTCATTTATCGAGGGCAGCACTAAGAGCTCACCTCATCATCCATCCAAAACACCTCCTGCACTACAACAAGAATTTCACTGGCTACAGCTCCACTGAGATGCCATCCTTCCAGCTTCCACAAGATGTGCTCCTGAACACCAGCACCACACATTCCTCCCCACAAGGCTTCTTTTCACCTTGTTAACCTCTCTGTGCTTCACTGACCAGTCTGCTGAAGGCACTCAGAGCTGAAGAAATGATATACACACAGCTGGTGTCATCTCACAGTGTCATCACCCGCATCCTTTAGGCTCTGGCAGGCAGCTTAAGAAGGTCACATGTTCTCAGCAATCAGTGCAGTGTTTCAGCAGACCCTGAGGCAATATTTGCCTCTTAAAACACCCAGAGGAGAGGACCAGACTCCTCTCCAGCAGCAGGGAAAAGGCTCCAGCTCCTCCACAGACTTGCTTAATGCTTGAGTCACACCTGAGCCACATGGTGGAGAAGCTTTCTTTTACCACCTTCCTCATGCAGCTGTTGATGCCCCAGGTGAGTGATGCTGAGGGTTGCTAATATTCCTCTGAGAAGCAGCAGCAGCAGCCCAGGGGATGCTGCAACCCTCCTTACTGGTCCCAGTTCCAGAATCCAGTTCACTGTATAACCCCACACACAATGCAATTTTGAGAGCTGGGCAACACCACACAAGAACCCTGCAAAAGGCATGTTCAAAGCACATCTCCAAAGGTTTCCTGGTTCTTTTCCACTTGTGACTGTAAGGACCAAGACTGCAGGAGTCTCCTAAAGAAACTGGAAATGGTGAAATGCATATTTGAAGAGTTTTGAGTTCAAGAACCCAAAATCCCAGAGTTCTGCCCCCAAAACGGCCTCCTAACACAAGCACACACACCCGCCCCAACGTGCTCAGCACTGATCTGAACTCAAGAACATGCCAGGTTGTTAAAAAGGCCTAAAAATGCTCAGCAACAGAAATGCAGAGTAATTGAGGTCATTTCTCTCACGCTTCTCTGGGTTCTCACTCCTTTTGCTTTGCTGTCCCACAATCTGCTCTTCCTTTGGCATGCAGAAATTGAACAAACACTTCATTGCAACCACACACATCTAAACTTATTTGCCTCCAACTTGAGTTACATCTCAAACTATTACTCCAGTAGCCTATAATGCCAAGCAGGGATTTAAAAATCTGCTTAGAAATAGGTACACCAGACCTGAAGCCAAAAAATCTTCTTTAGGCACACAAACAACATAGGAAAAGAGGTAGAAACTTGGAAATAGAGGGCAGGGGGGCCAAAAAAGGCAGGATTGTAATGGAAACATCTGATCAAGAATTTTCACAAGCCTTTAAAACTTCTGAAACCCAACCCTTTCGCCAGCACTTCTCACATGCCTCAGACTGCAGACCATGTTATGCAAGTTCTAATTGTGCCTCCACAGCCCTCCCTGCCACCCACGGGCTCTGCACCTCAGCAAATCCCTGTGTGGAAGTACACTGAGGCACAGAAGAACCCTCCCACACCTGGCCTGGGGTGCTGCCACCTGTGCAAAGAAAGCCTGGCCTTGCTGGGCATCTTGAACCAGACTCTAACCCCTTAAAAGCTGCTAAAACCCCCTCTGGTTTTACACACACAAACCAAGCTGTAAAAAGGTTCACTAAATTTAGCACGCAACTCAATCCTAGTGGTAGTGTAGCACAGGCTGAAGAGATGGAAGTGACCTTAGGTGAAGGTAACAAGGAAAAACTGTCAGTGCTCCCACTGAGCTGCCATGGGAAAGCCCAGAGAACCCAATAAAATCCTAACAAAACCTCCATAAATCCTCTGGGCAGCTTGGTGGTTTCCAAGGCTTTGAGATGCCACCTCCACCTCATTGTCCGTGCTGGGGACAGGGTTGGGAGGAACCTTCTTAGCACACTTCAGGGCAAGCAATTCTCCATGAGCTTGATGGACTTTCACCACCACTGCTGAAAACACAAAACTAGGCAGCATGAAGAGAAAAAGCAGCACAGTCCTTTGTCCTTCCATCACAGCTGGAGCCACACGTGCTGCCTACAGGTGTTGAACCAAGCAAAGGTCAGTAGGTGTGACAGGAGATACAGCACTGAGCTGTAAACTCCATTTTCTGCCAGTTCCCAGCACCACACCCACTGAGAACTGCAGACACAGAGTCTCCCTGCAGAACAGCAAGCTAAAGGAGGCAGAAGAGTTCCCACCTAGTCCTGGGGGAAAGGGCCCTCCCTGGCACAGCACCCTAAACTCTGATCACTTCCCAGATCTGAAAATGTCCTGTAAAAGCTCCAGCGGCTATGAGCTGCTGTAGCCATGGTGATGCTTTCAGGTACACCTGGAGCTGAAGCAGAGAGGAGCAGCAGAGATGCTGCAACTGGTTCATGTACCCGTTTTAGGTCCTCACACAGAATTAAAGGCAATGCCTATGTGAAAGCCAAGATGGGATGTCCACTTGCAACATTAAGTGATGACTTAGAGGGCAAAGCAGCACTAAACACCCAGGCAGCCTTTCAAACCAGTTTGGGATGCAAGAAGCAACATCTCCTTCTGGAGCCAGGCTTGGCCTCCCAACTGCACCAGAGAAGAGACCCTGAAAGGAAGGGGCACATGGGAACAGTCCTGGTTGCTGCAGGAAAGCAGTTTCATGTCATATCACACAATGGATTGGGCTGGAAGGGACCTTAAAGATCATCACATTCCAACCCCCTGCTATGGAGCAACTATTCCAGGCTGCTCCAAGTCCTACCCAACCTGGCCTTGGACACTTCCAAGGGTCCAGGGGCAGCCACAGCTTCTCTGGGCACCAGAGCCAGGGCCTCACCACTCTCACAGGGAACAATTACTTCCTAGTACCTAATCTAAATCTCTTCCCTCCTTGTTTAAATACATCCCCCTTGTCCTGTCACTATCTGACAGTGCAGTCAAGCCCCAGCTGACTGCCAGGGCTTCAGGTCACACGTGGGAGCAAGAAAAAGGCAGCACCAGCTGCTCTGCTGGTGACCTCCTGGCATCCTCACCTGCAGGTGCTTGGCCTCTGCTTTCCCTCCTGTAAAATGTGCAGGTAAGTGCCAGGCCAGGTGCCTGATGGAGAAACACGTGAGCCAAATGTAAGACATCAGCTTAAGCACTCCTGCAGCACTTCCCACCCAAGGCCTGGGAACCATTCACTTCCTCCAATAAACTGGACTTTTCAATTTGTTGTAATCAAGTGTAGATTTTCCAACTTAAGATCCCACAGCAAACTGGCTGGGAAAGAGAAGTAGTCGTGGCCAGTGGTCAGATCAAACCAGTAATAACGAAATTAGGAGCTGCCTGATATTATAGGTTCTCTCATGAGTCAGTCATGATCCAGTCCAATCCTGGCGAGCTCCCTGAAGAGCTGCACCTTGTGCAATAGCTTAGTCATCATCTTCCTTGACAGCTACGCACTTACAAACAGATTTTGGAGTCCACTCACATTTTCCCATGGAAATTTTCCCCTCTGTCCTACTACAGGCAGGGCAGAGCAGAGTGGTGCCAGCCTAGGAGTGGGCAGCTTGTCCCTTGCAGGGGAGGAGATAAAGCTTTTATCTCCCAGACTCAACAGCTTCCTTCCTGTGTGGTAGCAGGCGGACAAAAGACACCTTTTCACACCACACACAGGAACGAGATGTGCTAAAATTTGTCACAACCCTGAAATAAAATACCCTGCTTACCATTTTCAGTCCATACAGGAGAGTGTAAAACAGAATTAAGCCAGCATTTCTTCTACAAGGAACTTGCAGGGTGGGATTTGGAAGCTAAAGAATAAGGAGCCCAAAATAACTCGGGCTGAGTTTATATTGCTTTGGCAGCTAAGCCAAAGTTGATAACACTGGACTGAGGTACTTCCCCTCTGCAGGATGAGGGCTGGATTGTTTTTGGAAGTACCATGAATCACGGGCATAAATATACCAGGCTTTAAGAGCCTTTGACACCCATGTAATTCTCAACTCCAGCTTGATTTTCCCGGGGTCATTCAACACATGCTTGGCGAGCTGGACACCAGACAGACAGGCTGAGAAGGTCACCTACTCAATTAATAGGTGTAATCCCAAAATCAGAACTTGTGTTTTGCTGGAAAACATCAACACACCTCTTCTAAGAGAAAAAGAGCCTTCCCGGATGCTCCATTAGTCATTCAACTGCAACCTGAAGGAAAACAGGAGCTTTGCTCTATTTCCTCAACTTCACAGCATAAAAGGGCTTAAAGATGCTTCCTGCAGCAGGGGAGCTGTGATGCAGCAGCTCCAGCAGAGCAGTGATTTGCAAGATTGCCTCTCTGTGAGCAGATCCAGACAGGGAAGCCAGGCAGAGGGATCAGCCAGAAGAAAGAGTGTCCAATGGAAAAAGAGAAAAAAAACCCTGCAAGAAAAGCTATTCCCTGTGTTTCACTACTGCTGAAAATCCCACACACCTGAGAGCAACCACAGCAAAGAGCTGTGAATGCAAGCAGAGGACAACACTATTTATAACAGGGATTATTAGTGCAACAAAATGAGTAGCTTGTCCACATGACTGATTTACAGACACTTTCTCCAAGTTACAATGCAGCTCCAGTGATGCACAAGCAAAGATAAGGCTTTCATTTGAAAGAGAAAAAATGCTATTCCTCTAAATAAATCTTCATGGGAAGAAAAGGGGAAGAAACTACTTTTACTTCCCTTCAGTAACAGCAATTTAGAGCTGCAGATTTTGGTAAGCAGGGTGGCCACAAAGCACTAACAAAAACAGAACATTGCAGAAAAGAAGGAGGAGTACTGCAAAGAATTAACTCTCTTGACTATCCCACAAACCTTACAGCTCCTGCCCCTCTCCTCTCCCTCCCACCCCACACTCATTCCACAACAAAATTCAAGGCTTGAAGCACCCAAATTACTTCTCTGCACTACATAGTGGCAAGGAGATAATGTTCTTTATTTGTGTTAGTATAGTTAGAGATTGTTTCCAGAGTTTTCCTGTAAGGGATACCATTCCTCTTTTCCCCTGTTTTCTACAGTATCTAAGAGACTTGAAAAAAACCCCTCACCTCTAGTTAAATTGGAAGCATTAAAAAGGATCATGAGATTTGCATTCCTTAACACCTCAGATTTATTAGTTTCCACTGCCATGACTTCCCCTTCCAATTTTGCACCAAGCTTCAGTTAAAGAATCTTCGTACTTGGGTGGACTTTGCAATTTCTTGTACCAAGACACTGGAGCATCCAGGCTGACAAGATGGCCAAGGCAGCAAGATTTATGCACTCCCAAGAGATCTCTGTTTCATTTTGCTGTATCCTGCACCAAGCCTGCCCTCTGCCCAGGACCTATATTTAGGGACTGAGCTGACCCAACAGTGCCCCTGTAAGCTCATTTATCGAGATTCACTTACTCGTTCTAATATAATCTAATTAGATGCAGCAGTCCTGTACATGGCACGGCAGTGACCAGGAGAGGACGAGTTCAAACACAGGGAATCCAGCCCAGATGCTACTCAGAGGGGAATAAAACCCCTTGCAGAGGAATGGCAGGAATTGCAGATGCCTGTGCACTATCTCAGAGCAGCACCTGGATTCACTCTGCTTTTTCCCTCCACCAGGTAAAAAACAATTCCTCAACTGGAAGCAGCAGCAGCAGAGTCCAAATCAGTGCACGGTGCTTATCCATGAAAGAGCTGCTGCTCCTGCTCTGAAATCACTGCAAATGGGAGCAAAAAAAAAAAAAAAGCAGGAATCAGTCTCTAAGGCAGTGCCCACGCCAGCAGGCACAGATGCGTTCCCAAACTGCAGACCACAGGCATCAGCCTGGAAATAGTGCCAAAGAATCCCCATTGTAAGAAAATACTTTAAAGGCTCCATTCTGGCAAGAAATAGGAAGTTTTCAAAGCTCCCAAGTACCCTCCCTCTTGCCACCAGCTGTAGTTCAGGCATGCGAACAGGAAGAAGCTTTTACATTTCTAAAAACGTAAATAAATACTTCTTTCTTTTTAAAGGTCCCCATGTGTTTTATTTGCTTGGACATCTTGTATAACGAGGAGAGGAGAAGCAGATTCCTAGGAGTCATGGGCTGGTAATTCTCCAATTTATCATCTCCACAGTTTATGCACAGTCATTAACAAGAAGTGATTTGTCTGGGACAGATTTAGCCCAGCAACTCCCTGTCTCGTTAGCCTGAAACAATCACCCGAGGAATGTCAAAAAGTTTGTGAGCTTAGTGCAACAATCAGCCCCCTCCAAAATATTCCTACTTTTAAAAATAGCCCAATCCTGCTGTTTTGCCAAGGCAGAGCAGGAAGTTTAAGAGCTAAACACAAATGCATAAAATTCCCTTTATATTAAAAAGGTTCTGATGGGTAAAGTCAAAAGGCTGCCACTGACAAGGAAATCCTGAGAATATCGATAAGAGAACAACTCAAGGAGACTTAAAGACTTTGACTTGTTTAACCTATGAAAACAAGGGGTCAAGAGGGGATCCGATTGCTCTAATTACACCAGGGAGTGAAAACAATCATTTAAACCAAATGGAAACACTAGAACCAAAAACAAATTACACAAACAGGCCATGAACACCGTGAGGATGGAAATTCAGCAACTGCTCCACACTTCAAGGAGGTTCTCCAGCAGCTCTCCTGCAGAGACGGAGAAAGAATAAACCGATCAAGTTTCCCCTCGGAAGCAGTTGTGTTATGAAAGGCATCCACAGCACGGATGAGTGCTAAAAACAGGGAAACTAAACTTGATTTGGGTTGCTGCCACAGCTTTTGGAGTGAGGAGAGGGATGAAGAATTGCCTTCTGCTTCCTCCCCATCCCTCCTGGAGGCACAGGGGGCATTCACACTATTTACTCAGGAATCACTGGGCTATGACCAGGGAACTAAACTTGGGAGCTGAAGCCTCACAGAGTCAATGGTGAGAGGTGGGTGCCTTGGCAGCGGCAGGGGAAGGGATTAGGAGCAACCAAGTTTGATGCTTAAAATAAAACACATGTCCTGTCCCCTGTGTCCTCACGCTTTAGGGTCTTGGGTGTAGCTTGAACACAGACCTGGCCATCACCTCTGAAACTCACAGGGAATTCCAGTTCCTAAGGGGCTTTTTTAGCCCTAGGTTTACAGCACTCAGGGTCAAGAATGATTAGACATTTTTGAGCCATAACCACCAAATCTCCAACAGCAAGAGCAGATGACGCAAACGAAAGCTGTTACAGAGCTAACCAAGCAACACCACAGCTTTACACAGGCTTGAGCAAGTCTTTCCCTTTTCTTCGTGGGGTTTCAAAAACAAAGTAGTCATCAGGTCTGTGACGGGGGTTTTGTGATGGGGGGGATAAAGGATAAAATTAAAATCTCATTGTGTCCTTCAGATCGTACTGCTGCTATTTCTGAGAGCAGCAAGAAAAGGAGGGTGGTAAGAAAAATCCACTAAAAAAGGTATCTGGTAATAACTCTACCAGAGAATTAGTGTTTCTCTCCAATCCCCAACCTTTCACTGGTGCAGTTACACACAAAAGTTATTTTAATCACAGTATGCAGAAAGCAGCATCAGCATATGAGGCAAGAGAAAAAATATGTGGTAAAGCGAGTTGCATGGCCTGTTTGTGGGCAGAAATTACAGCGCAGTTACAGGCAAGAGGTCCACAAGGCAGAGAAACACTTCCAGCCCAAGCCAAACAGGAGGATGACAGTGATCCACCGAGAGAAAAGGCAAGGAAAAATATCTGAAAGGAGGTGGAACACAGGAACTGAATCCCTTCTCAACTTTTGCAGCAAGCAGTTCGGACTGCCCAGCAGGAGATTTCTGCCTTGTCATAGGTAAAGAGATGTCAAATAGAATAGTTATGTCAACTAAATATTATTCGTGTTGGTGGACAGAGGCAGCAACAGAAACACTAAAGGAACAGGGGGGGAAAAGAGAGAATTTTAAACAGAAAAGAGCTACAGCAGGGTATCAGCTCAGCTCCTCTTCCACAAAGCGATAAATTATCTTCGAGGTTTTCTAACAGTGACCTCAAAATACACATCACAGCCTTGGGGGGTGTGGGGGAAAAAAAGGTTATAAAATGACAAAGCTAAAGCACACGGGTGGATGCACATCACTAGAGAGCAGAACTTGTCACTGTCTAATGCAGAAAAGATACTAAGCTACGTTATTCTTAATAGCCACCTACTCAATTAAAATACTTCATCAATTGAAGGCAGCCGGGTACAAAAGGTGCAGCTTTGCCACCTTAACTCCTCTTTCCTTCTCCATAACTTGCAGACTGGAAGAAGGGAGTCAGCTGTGAGCAGAGGAGAGGTGATGGGGGCACGAACACCTCCAGGGCTCACAGAGCTGCACACAACCCGTACCGGGGCTGTACCAAAGGGCACGGGCAGCCTCAGAAATGGAACACCACCGACAACATCAGCTGTGAGAGTGGGGAGCAGCACTGGCGAGCATTTGACACCAGCACAGGCACTCACGGCGGCCCAGACCGCGGTAATGAAGCGCAGTGCTCATTAAAGCTCGTACGGCCACCCGGGCGCTGCAGCACCCGCCTCTCGCCAAACCTCAACCCGGGACTCCGACAGCCGCGGGGAACGCTCCGAAATCACAATTCGGGCGTCACTGCTCGCCCAGCCGCCCCTCGGCGGGCGGTTTAATGCAGCGGGCTCCGGGAACACGGCGGACACGCCGCGTTCGCCCCACTCCGGGGAGATGCGCAGGGGAGCCACCGCAACACCACGCGAGCCCCGCCGGAGCCCCCCGAGCCCCGCCGGCCCCACGGCAGCGGCTTCTCCCCAGCGTGGAGCCGCGCCCGGACCCCCCCCCCCCTCCGGCGGCCGGGCCGCAGCCCCGGGCCCGCCGCGGCCTGGGCCCGCCGCCCCTCGCCGGGAGGGCCCTGCCCCGCTGCGACCCGCGGCGCTCCCCGGGCGGGACTCACCGAGACGGCGGCGGGCAGGACAGGGCAGGGCCGTGCCGGGCCGGGGCTGCGGGGACGGAGCGGGAGCGGCCGGTGCTGCGCGGCGCGGGCGGCAGGAAGGGGAGGAGGCGGCCCCGCACGTCCGCCGCGCCTGCGGCCGCCCCCCCGCGCGTTAAAGGCACCGGCACCGCCCCGGCCGGGAGCCCCCGGCACCGCCCGGCCCGGAGCCCACCCGCGGGGGAGCCCCGGGAGCGGGGAGAGCCCGCCCGGCTTTGCCACGTGTGTGGGTGCATCAGCCGGAGCCGGCTGTGCGCTGGGGATCGCCCCCCGAGCTCCCCACGTGGGGATCCCTCACACGGTGCTGAGGTTCACCCACGGAGACTTCTCCCACGCGGGGATCCCCAGGGATCACCCACCCAGACTCTCCCCACGTGGGGATCCCCAGGGATCACCCACCCAGACTCTCCCCACGTGGGGATCCCGAGGGATCACCCACCCCCAGTTCCTCCAAACCGGGATGCCCACCATATCCCATCCATGGACAGGGATCCCCCACCCAGACCTCCCGGAGGTAGGGATCCTCCCATCCAGGTTTCCCACACGCAGGGAACACAGGTACATCCACGCAAACCCCACCCAAGCGTGGGAATCACCTCCCACAGGCAGGTCTCCCCAGGGATCTCCCCAGACGCAGGGATCCCACTGCCCAGACTCACCGGGCACAGGGATCACCCATCCAGCCCCCCCAGTTCCCACCATATCCCTCTCCACCCCCTTTCCCAGAGCTGGCACAGTGGGCAGGTGTGGCATCCCAGGGGCACAAGGCCAGCAGACAGAGCACACCCCAAGGCCTCCTCCAGGACATGAAAGAGACCAGACACCTCCTCATGACCTGGAATAGGGTTTGTCCTTCAATTTCCCTTAAATATCTTAAAACTGCCCGGCAGCCCTGCCTGCAGCACAGACATAACAGGGGCTCATTCAGTGACATCCCAGCAGGCTGGGGAGTCTGCAGGGAGGGAGATTAACTGGATTTTTTTCAGCTCTGACTTCTTAGAGCCCCGAGTTCTTCTTCCCTCTGACGTGGATCCTTCCCAAAGTGCTCACAGGGCACATTGCTTTCTGCTGCCTGAGCTCGGTGGCTGACCACGGATCTGTGGGTACCCACGGGGATGGAAACTGATGCTCTGTCAGTTACTTAGGGACAGCGAAACAGCCCAAGAAGCCACCGAGGGCACCCGTCCAGCTCCATCGCTGGGGAACTGACATTAACTCTCAGCTTCCCAGAATCCCAAACATATTGGGGAAAACATAAGAAAATGCACGATTTTTGGCTCTGCAGGACAGCTGAGCCAGCGGTGGCTGCAGGGAAGTTCTGGTGCTGGTCAGGTATCCACAGGGTCCGGCTGCAGCAAAAGGGAGTTATCCCAGCGCAGCATCACCCCAGGGCTTTGCACCAACCTTCCCATCATTACTTCTGACCTCCAGGCCCTGTTGCTCAGAGCAAGCCATTTGTTTATTTGTCCCACAGCATCTTTGAGAAATCTCCCACTCCGCAGCACTCAGTATCAAAGCAGGATTTGCATGGAGCTCCGGGGAGGGCTCAGCACTCCCCTCCTGGCCAGCCATGCGTGTCACTCAGCTGCAATCCCGCCGCATTCCCAAACTCTCCGGAGCAAACAAAGGCAGCAGCATGGATGCTGATGGAAGCTGTGCCTTTCCCTGGGAGGTGGAGCGGGCCTGAAGGTGAAGCCTCGCTGGAGGGGTGGCCACAGAGGTGTGGAGGCGACCGGACACTTGGAATGTGTGACGAGCCATCAGCTAGCCAGGCAGCGTTTTGCTGCTTCATCCTGGAGCTTCCCTGGCTCAGCACATCCCAGCCAGTCACTCCCTTGCTGAGAGCAGCACATGATCCAGCCAAAGGCAGCATCCCAACCCTGCGATTCCAAGGTGAAAATTAAAGGCCAAATCTTCCTAATATGAACCGTTCCAGGAGTGGTGGTGGCAGGGCTTGGCAGCAGCAGATTCTGCAGAGGTTTCATTGCTTTTGTCCACAGTAGAGTTTTCCAGCTGGCATCAGAAGCGAACCACAGCTTCCCAGGAATGGGATTTGCTGCCTCACAGACAGTGGGTGAGGGTCCTGCCAACAGAGAGAGAAAGATTGGAGCCACAAGCCTGGGAAGGGCATTGGAGCTGCCCCTCCTGCCAGGAGTGGAGCTGCAGTGGAAGAGCAGAGAGTGCAAATCCAGCTGCTACAGCTACAGAAGGGACAGGTACTGATCTCTGCACTCTGTGACCAGCAACAGGACCTGAGGGAACAGCTGGAGCTGTGCCAACGGAGATTTAGGTTGGCTATCAGGAAAGGTGCTGGGCACTGCCCAGGCTCCCCAGGGAATGGGCACAGCCCCAAAGGCTGCCAGAGTTCCAGAAGTGTTTGGACAATGCTCTCAGGCACAGCGTGGGATTGTTGGGGTGTCTGTGCAGGGCCAGCAGTCAGACTCATCCTTGTGTGTCCCTTCCAACTCGGGATATTCTCTGATTCTATGATTCAGAACTTTCTCCTCTTTCTGCCTCCAGGATTCAGAGCTGATTTCCTTGCTGGGTGGTCACTGCTTGCTCTGAAGGATTTCAGCTGAGAACATTCCACTTCCTACCAGCTCAGAAGTCTCTGCTCCTTCACATCTTACAGATTTGCCACAACATCACAACATAAAGGACCTGAAAATGCTTTAAAATCCCATGTCAGATACCATTACCCAAAATATAAGGCAATAAACCCTCTCAGTTGTGGGGATTGGGAAACCTGGTAGATAACCTCACTGGAGAGCCACTGCTGTGCCAGGCAGGCTAATGGTGCTCAATGTCCTGACTGCAGGGAGGAAATGATGCAAATTTTCAAAAAGCCACTGAAATCCCACTCACATTAGGCAGCCACTCATGGGGAAAAAGAAAAGGTTTTAAAATGCCGCAGGAGCCCCAAGTCATTAGTTTTGTCAGGAATTTTGCTTTCTCAGATCACAGGGAAAAAGCCCTCAGATCTGTGGATTCAGAGGAAGCCCGAGAGAAAGGCAAGCTATGCACTGAGCAGGGCTGTAAGTCGTGGGGGCTGATTATTGTCAATTTAGCATTTTATATAAGAATGTGAGAGATCCTTATCAAAGCCTGAAAAAAACGCCCTGCATGTTTCAACACCTCACTGAATCCAACTAGGAAACAAAAAAAGACCAAATGCTGGATTTTCTCTCTTTCTCTCTCTTTATTTGCATTAAAATTTTTCATACTATTTATAATCATGAATTCCTGCAATTGACAGGAAGTGGAAATTAATAGATTATATGGACCCATGCCAAAAAATATTTCAACTGCTGCTAAAGAAGGTCACAAAAATGACAACAATTTTCTTCTCAGAGTAGTCAACGAGGAGTAACTCCATTGTGGAAACTTGAGCTATATGGAAAAAGACTTTTGATCCAATTCAACTGTAAGGGAATAAAAATAAATCTGTCCTAAGCAGCATCTGTCAGTAGAAATGACACTGGAAACTCTTGCAAGAGTAAGAGCTCATAATAAAAAAACAACAATCCAAACCATGACATTGTATGTGAGGAGGATAAAAATCCATCAGACTACTACCAGTCTCCAAATAATCCCCACACTACCACAATGTAGATATGCTGTTAATTAAATTGAGATGGTCACATTTTGTACAGCTGGAAATCCAACTAATTAAATGAATTGTTCAAAACTGTTTCAAAGCTCACTGGAAAAAAATACTTTTTTATAAACTACATTCACCTTCCATTTCTGGATTCCATCATTGTGACAGAGCACTGAAAAGCCCAAAATTTGTTTTAAAATTATACTATTCAATTTTATCACACTCGATATATGACCAAATATGAGCAGCACAATTAGAGGCCCACAGACAGCTAAGTGCACATCTCAGTGACTGACATCTTCAGTGATCACACTTAAATGTTGATTTCTGCCAGTTTCCCCTGAGGCTCTTCAGTCCCCACCTCCCAGCACAGGCCTGACACCAGTCACTCCCAGTTTTTACATTTGCAAAATAAAACAGAAATCACAATGGGAAAATCCCTCTCCTGCCCTCCCCAGGCTGCTGTTCCTGTACTAGACACCCAAACCACACCTGTCCAGCCCTGAGATGCTGTGGTTTATACCCAATTCAGCAGCAGGAATTGCTGCCTGGTGCTGTAAGTGCTGCATCCCACCCAGCTGTTCCCAACTGCACAGCTCCTGGCCATGCCACAGCCTCCCCTAAATCCCCCAGGACAGAGCCCTCCCCACTGTCCTGTGTACTCACACATACCAGCTGAACAAAACAAGCACCTAAATCTCTGCAAGATTAGGGCCTGCCATCACTCTGAATAATCCCTACTCAATTTCAAGTCAATTATTATTCCTACACCTGCATCACATCACTTTAATTATCTCTGGATTTTTTTTTCCCCAAAAACAGTTTGATTTTGACCAAAAAGCAACAGCTTTAGCTGGAATCACTCACTGTAAAGGAAAACCTATTTGCTGTGACTCCAGCAGGTCATCAGGTCTGGGCCACAGAGGTGGAATTTAATTTCTAATCTGGAGATCTCAAGCCTTTGGTATCAGATAGAGCTAAAGGGATCACAGGGAAGCTGGACAGAAAAGCAGCTTTCCAAGCAGCACAATAATAACCATGCTTTGAATTCCAATCAGAGTGCTATTTCAAAACAAGTTCCAAGTTGTCTTCTTCTTTCTTGGTAGCATCCTAGCAGATGATTTTTTAAGAGTGGACGGTTAATGGTTATTGTTAAGTAAAGCAAATGCAGGAATGACACAGAAAACACCTTGTCTCCTGTAAAACACTCCCTGTGTGGTGGAACAGTGACAGTCCAAATTCTTTTCTCCCATTCATCATCCACAGCACCTGCTCGTTATTTATGCTGTTCTACATTAATTTTGGGCAGGTTTTAAATTAATACTCTTCTTCATCAATACCTACGGAATTAAAATATTTCCCTTTGCAACATCAACACAACATGTCCCACCTGTCATTCACCTGAAACATAGCAGGATGGACAGCAAACAGAATACAAAGAGAGAGATGGGGAGAAAAAAAGAAGTGGAGAGTCAGACAGAGCTCATGCTCTGAAGGTTTTTTCAGCCTGAGGATCAGGTATCCCACGGCTGGAGCAGCTTGCAAGGCTGGCTCAGCATGTTCTCCTCCTGCAGCCAGGGAAGGACATTGATTGAGCTCTACAAGGCATCACAGGAACGGCATGTGTGTGTCAGGCTGTGACAAACTTCTAAGGAAACATGCAGCAAACAGCCTGCTAGCCTGTCTGGATAAATCAAAGAGCACAAGAGCCATCCCAGCTGCTCTTGCCACCGCAGAGTAGATTAACATGAAAGTATTTTGTCTGAGGCTTCACTAGGGATGTGTCCGCCTGCCTGGTGCAATGAGTGTCACACCAAGGTCCCCAGTTTGCCATCCCTGGTGGTGACACACACCTGTGTCCCAAGGGTGGCTGGAGACTTGGAAACGTTCACAAATCCTTAGGTCTGAGGAGACATCCTGTTCTCTGGTGCCCCAGGAGATCCAGAAATTCCCAGCGATGTCGCAAACTCACCGTGCATCCCTCTGCAAGCTTCTATTTCAGCTCACACCTAAAATGAGCAAATAGTCTTCTCTTCACCTATATATCCAATTTTTTTTACATAGGAAGCCTCCCCCTAGTGAATCTACAGCTGCCCACATTGTGCCTAGGTTTCTAAGGCATCTAAGGGTTTCTGTCATACTGTTCATAAGGCCTGAGGGGCAGAAAGGGTTAAGAACCAACTCAGATTCTCCAGGGAAAACAGAAAAAGGCACCAGAAAAGCCAATTTTACCCAAAGGGAAAAAGAAGGTTTACTAGGTCCTTTATAAAATGTCAGAGAGAAAAGCTTTATTTTCCCACAGGGAAAAACATACCCATTAACAAATTAGGTGAAAACTGAGTGAGATGTAAAAGGTCTGAAACAGCTGCATTCCTCAACGCCTTTAAACTGTCTGTCTTCACACACTTCATTTATTTTGGACAGCAGCACTGCCCATGCCAATTTGGGAGCAAAGGGGACTGTGAAAATACCTGGGGATGAATGTATTTTTAATGTTAATAAGCAAATCTTAATTAATCTGAGCAACACTATTTGGGTTTTAGAGAACAACCAACTCAGGACACAAGCCCATCTGGATTTCTGGTTTTCTTCAGAGCATCACTGAGCAAACTTCACAACTCTACCTGAGTGGAAACAGAGTTCAGGGGAGCTACTCTTGTATTTATGAGTTGGGTAAATGCCCATTGAAGGGAGGCCAAAGCAATCACATCATTTAATTATTCCTGACAAGTCACAGGAAAAAAAGAGGAAAAAAATAACACCTTTGCAATGAAGGGCACTGTGACAAGTGAGCTTCCTCCACAGCCTGCAGATACAGAAAATATATAAAAATATTCCCTATAGTATCTTGGATAGTATGGGGAAAATTAACTCCTATTCCACTTCTAGAGACCAACCATAAAAGCCAAATGCCAAAACTTGTTGGAGAGAAACTGCAAAGACAGCAAGGAGGAAGATCCAAATGGGGTGATGAAGCTGTAACAAAAGGGATCTCAGGCTGGGTTCCTGCTTGGCTGGGATGAGCATGGAAATGAGATGAAGTGCAGGAGCATGAGGCAGCAGAGCTGGGCACAGACTCCTCCATCACAGCTAAACTAACACCATTTATCAGCAGACCACGGGTGAAGGGCTGCAGTGACAGAAACAGGACGGTGTTAACAGTTAATTATGTGTGCTAAAAGTACAGAACCATCAAGGCGAGGGGATTGGAGCTTCTGCTGACATCTGGCAGCGTTTTGGGGAAGCTTAGTTTCTCCTGAGGTCCTCGTTGATTCAGGAGCAGTGATTTGCTGACGTTAATTGGAGGAAGAGATAATGAGAACTGACTAATCACCGAGCTGTGTGCCCTGCAGACTCATTCCAGTGTCAGTCATTACATCTTGCTGATCACTCAGACAAAACTCCGTTTTAGGGGGAATTCAGTGATTGATCAGCACCCTTCTTTGACTCATTGTATTTGCATTTAGTCGTACAATAAGCTGATAAAAACCACGGTGGTGTCACAGCTCAGCTGACACAGCAGTGAAGGCATCACAGTACATGCTCTAATTCCTGGAGAGCTTGCACTGAAGGTCTGGACATGCTAATGTCACTGCTGGTGTCTCCAATGTGACTGTGACCCCTGCAAACTGAATTACCAGAGCTCTGCCAGCATCTGCTGCGTGCACACCTCTCCTTTGCTGTGCAAACATGCAGGACTGCTATTACTATATTGTTTTTCCAGACAAGGCTTAAAGGATCAGTATTTAATTGCAGCAGTGAGTTCAAGGTATGAGATGCAGTGTTTGCATTAGAGACATTTGTCACAAAACTTGGAGAGAAACAGCAGCACTCAGATGATCCATCACACACTCACCTCATTTAAATGCAATTCAATTTAGCCAGACCCTTTGGCTCAAAAGTGGGAAAGATGACTTAACAAAAAGCACAGAAGAATACTTCTGACCTCAGGTGTCAGATGGATTTGTGTGTGACATTCACAGGGGAGCTGTCCAAGAATTGCAGCCATTCATTGCCAGGCTGCAATTAATGTGGCAGCCAGTGTTTAAAACCCTCCTCATCCCATTTTCCCCCTTTTCTGGCCACATTTTGAATACAACACAGAATGAAAAATAAAAATAGACTGCTGTGCCCTGCCCCACGTGAGGCTGGGCCAGGATGAGTGGATTTCTATGCAAACAACACACAGAATGCCTTCCTTTAATCCGTTTGTTGCCTGACACAGATAGGAAAATTAAGTGAAGTTAACTGTACAGTTTTCAAGCCACCATTCAGCCTTTCAGTCGAGACAGATGACTTCTACTTACAGTGCTTCTTCCTCTGGCATTCAGTGGAGAATTTGGCAATCCTCTCTGGGTCTGGTTCTCAGCAATTCTCTGACAAGGGGGGAGTTGGTGTCTCCATTGCACATAATAGAGCTGTAGAAGCCAGAAAAAAATGGCTCTTTTCTAGCCAGTTTATCCCTTTCCCATCTGACAGAAGTGATTTTCTTTCCTGATCCAAAAGCCAACACACCCTGGTCTCTGCCAGTGAGCATGGCAGGCACAGGCATTAGCACACAAATGCTCAGAGCCCACAAATGTTTGCAAAAAGTATCAAATTCCCCCATTTCTGCCCTTCTCAGGGAATAAGAGAGCTCCATTTTAACCAGGGCAAAGAGGCAGCCTTACCACAGTGTGATTTGGGCTGCATCATCTGATCCAGGGAGGGGCACACAGCACCAAGGGGTAAATTGGAAGTTACAGCCTTTCCTATCACCCAGCAAACCTGGGAAATTACACTGGATTCTGCCTCAACTTCCAACCATTGTAACCTCAGTTCTGCCAGAGGGTTACTCCTGTTTTACACAGGGCAAGTTAGACCCAGATACCAGCTCTAGTGGACCTGATCCTGTTCATGTTTACACCAGCACAACCCGATGATGACACTAAATAATTCACAATTAAAAGTCAAATTACTCACTATTACTCTGTGAGTAGTCATGGCAACTTCCTTCCTTCCCTAGCAATAAATCCAGTATCTCCTGATACTGCCGGGCATTGATCAGGTCTGGAATGGAGTATTATGGGATAGATAAGTATGAGGGTGATGGTCACACTTGTCAGAGTAAAGGAACTCCAGATCTCCCTCTGAGTTGCCTTTTGGGCTGCAGGCATTTCTCGAGAGCTTTTCCAGCTCCATGCAGATCCTACACTCCCACTGAATTGATTGCAGCTCACCTGCTCCTCTCCCTGACCCACAGGGACCAAAGCAAGGCTAAATCACACAGAAGGAACCAACTCCACAACAAGACTTGGATTCTGCTGTTGACAGAGGAGTGCTGGCTTCTGGATTAATTAGAAGGAGGCTTCTCGTGCATAATTTATTGGGTTTTTTTCCTTGGAACATAGTCCAGCTCTCAATTGCCCCTCTACGTGCTCCAAAGGCAGAGCTTTAACACTGCAGGCAGCAAGGGCACCAGGAGATAGAAGCTACACCTGAGGCAAACTACACTCTTCTGAGACAATTACACCTATAAAGGTTTAGCATAAAGCTCAGGAGAGTAGAAAGCAGAGCATTGTCAGTCACAAGCTTTTAATTCTGAAACTAGCTCCTAAAAAAGATAAGATAAAGCCAAACCAGATTAACCAACTTCAAAGCAAGCAGCAAGGCATTTAGGGCATGCTAGAATAGAATGCAGCTGTGCAGAGCACTGATGAATTAAGCAGGTAGAGGTTCCTTAATGACATGCCCCTTGTCCCTTCCAGGTTTTTGGAAGTCTCCTGTGATTAGTCCCATCCCCTGACGAGATTACAGCATCCAGGTGATGCAGCAGTGCCAGCTACAGAAATGTTTAAGAGGCTGATCCAGGCGTGCTAGCAGGAGCTCTGTGGAACAGTTTTCCCCAATTAGTTACCCAAGGAAGAGTGGCACTGAATGACTCTTACAAAGGATATACAAAGCACTTACTGTTGTGCTAATCATCAACTTTCTAAGTAAAATTAACCAATTTGCTAATTAAGGCTCATGACAATTCATCATTACAGTAACTCTGCACTGAGTGATTCATCACCTGGTCACCAGACATGGGGAAGGGCTCCTCCAGCGGCTGCTTCCCTGCCATGACTCACTCGGGCCGGGATCTGGATGGCTGCTGCTTTCCAAAGGAATTTAAAAGGTGGGGGGAAGGAAGAGGAGGGGAAAAAAGGGGGTGGGTGGAACCCCAGGCAGTTTGAGAGAGAAATAATCTTTTTTTTTACATTAGCATGGGAAAAATAGTTGCCTTTTCTAACATTATTTAACTTGGATGATCAGAAATTAAGCAGGTAGGTCTCACGAGTTCTAAGTAGTACATTTTGCATTAACATCTGTCCAACCCATGACGGGGTCAGTCTCCTGCTGAAGAAGGAAGGAGCAGAGAGGGAATGATGCCTCTGCTGACTAAGGAGAGACACAGAAATTGGGAGGCTCAGAGGAGAAGCCCAGGGATTCAGTGCCTCCTGCTCCCTGGACCTCCCACTCCATGGGCCTTCATTCCCTGGGGCTCCCCATCAATGCACATCCCCCTTGGAGCCTCCCCCACTGGGCAGATGCCCAGCTTGGAAAAGGAAGCTGAGAGCACACAGCCCTCCCAAGGCACAACCACACCTGCCCTCCTTTGGGCAGTGCCACAAGACCCTTCCCCTACAGCAAAGCAACCCTGAAAGCTTGAATTGCACAAACAGTGTGACTCTTGGCTCCTCAGATACTCTCTCAGCTTTCTAAACATCTTCCCTTCTTCAAATGGATAAACAATCTTTCAACCATTTAACCTGAGACACCAAGCTCCATGACTCACCCAAAATCTCAACACTTCTTGTGCCCCTGCCATTTGTCCTTATTCAAGGCAAGAAAAAACACCAGTATCAAGAGATTTGTATTTTATGTTCCTCTCTGATGTAGCCTCACTCAAACACTATAATTTGACTTTCTGTATCTCAGGTTCACAAAACACAGACAAATCAATTCCCAGGGGCTGCAGGATGAGCAGATCTCCTATTCAGGGGGTTCTGCAATGAAGGATGAATTAGCTGAGGAAATTCATAGCACTATAACTGCAATGCTACAGGCAGGGCCACGCCAGGGCAGCCCCAGGAGCACCTCTGGCTGCCCAATTTAAGCACAGCAAGAGCATCACACACCGGGGGAGGCACCAAGCTCCTGGCTCCCTGAGATATCACTGCAAGGGCAATGCTCAGCACAATCCCTCAGTTCCATGATTTCTGTGGGCAGGGCAGGTCCATGCTGTCAGGAAGCAGCTGTGAGGGATGGGCTGGCACTGCTGGTGGGAGCAGAGCCCCAGACCCCCATCCTGCTGTGCCCACAAAGGCAGCTGAGACCATGAAGGTGTCTGCAAGCACCCCAATCACCTGGCAGCCCTAAATGGGACATTTTAGTTTTAGCCATCCTTAGTTGGACCCCAGCTAGCTCCACCAGCCTCCCAAATTCAAAGTACAACTTCTCTGAATCCTCTCCTTGCTTTACTGCCTGACTTGCCTCCTGGGTGCTGCAGGACAGGCTGTGTGATGTAAATCAATCTGCTTGAGGCTGGATTTTTCTGGGGCTGGGAGGATTTGGCAGCTTTTATTACTCACTTGTGAGTCCCAGAAATACCACAAGCAAGCCCACAGGCTGGCTGAGGAGGGAAGGATGCTCATCAGCCATGTTCCTTGGATAAAGGGCACTAATCTAAGCCTTTGCACCTCTGGGGCAGTGAGAAGAGCCTGGCAGCACCTCCCAAGGCCCTGCTCCATGTCTGAGCTTTGACATCTTCTTCTAAAGGGTTTCTTCAAGCTCAGCTTGCTGTTTGCAAGCAAATCTCACAGCAAAGTCCTGTCTGGCAGAGCAACAGGTGCAGTGATCATGACAGTCAGCACATCCACCAGCCCAGGCAGGCACAGGGATGTGTTTCTAGCTGTGCCTCCACAGAAATTCATCCATCCATCACCACACAGCAACAGGACAGGAGAGAAGGAGCAAGTCAGACTGCAACTGCTGGCATGGACTCAAGCAGTGCCCAAGCCAAACTGTGTCAGCAGTGTGAGACTCCCACAGCATCCATCAGCCAGGCACAACGTGAGCTCCTTCCTGGGAACGTGCTGCTTCACAGCAGGACGTGGGAAAAGGGAGTGGCCCTAAATCATCACTTACAGAGGGCAGAAGTACAATCCAGAGGGGAAATGCCTGCATAGGGAGGATAGTGAATGTAAAAAGTGAAGGCTTCCCCCCCGCCCCACTGAGAATAAACCAATTCATCACAATGCTTTCAGTTTGAAGTTTACATTTTTGGCCGCGGGGGGCTCCTCTCGAAGGACCATATGTGCTTCATTGCACTCCATGAGGCAGGTGGGAGAAATTAAGGGGCACATGACACTTGCTAAAAAGCATCATCTGCGTAAGGTTTAAACGACAGGTCCAACTCCATTTCTCTTCTGCCCTGCAGAGGAAAGCAGGCTCAGAGATCTCGGGGGCAGGTTGTGATTTTAGGTTCCTGCAAAGCACACGAGAAGAGCACCCCGATCTCTCTAGTCCTGCAGGGTGAGGCAAACCCCTCTCAGAGAGCCGTGCAGGCAGGCTAGAGGCTCCAAGGCTGCTCAATGAGAGTAAAACTCCCAGCTGTGATGGGCTCTGCTCCCCGACAAGCCGCAGGTGGCCCCGGTGATGTCCCTGGGGATTAAAAGCGGGATGGGAGCAGGGTTGGGAGTTTGTGTCGGTGGCTGTGCCGATGGACGGTGCATCGCCGCTGGAACGGTACCTGGAGAGCTGTAGCGGGCAGGTAAGGGAGGAAGGGAAAAAAGCAAATAAACTAAGCAAAAGGGAGCTGCGTTGGCCGGGAATCGAACCCGGGTCAACTGCTTGGAAGGCAGCTATGCTCACCACTATACCACCAACGCTGCGCTGAACTCAGCATCTCAGCCGCGCCCCAAGTGCGACATTACCGCGTTCCTGCCGAGCTGAGCCCGAAATTCTCCTGTCCTGGAGGATCCCTCCCTGCCCTGGAGCTGCCCGGAGCGTGGAGGAGCTCTCGGGAGCGGGAGGTTGCTCTTGGGATGGTGCTGCTTGCGAGGGTCAGCCTGGGTGCTGGTGTGGGTGGGCCCTGAGAGGGTAGGAGGTTTGTATCTCCTCGTTCTGGTTAGTAAATGTCTGCAAAAATTCTTTATTTGGGTATTTGGAATGGTCGTCCTGATCTTAGGTAATTGTAGGAGCAACTAGGTGAGTGACAAGGAGAGGGCTGTGCTCCACAGCTGAGCATCATTGCTACCCGGGGGACAAAACTTCTTTATATCCTTTTGTGAACCACTTTTCAGCTCAGAAAACAGGTTCAGCACAAGCTGTTTAAATCTAGAGACCACCCTGTGGCAGTGGGTAAAGTTCTCTGAATGTGCCCTCACAAAGTATATAATGTGGTAAAATATAATACAGCTTTTTACAAATGCTAGTGAGCTTTTTATACTTCAGATTTGCTGGGGTACTTGATAATAGCAGATGTATGATATCACTGCAGGGAGGCAAAAAAAATAATCCAAGTCTGTTGCTTAAGGCAGCTGGATTTGATTTGTGTTTACCTGAGTTGCAGGGATTTCTGCTGTGGAAGAGAAAAAGGTTATTTCCCTTCAAGCTGCCCCAAACTGAGGGATCTCAGGCAGGATCTGTGTGTGAAATCTCCTCCCCAGAGCTGCTGGGAGATGTCCAAAGCGATGCAGTTGGTGAGGCCTTGGCGAAGTTAATTAACCCAGAGTCTACAGCAATAACCCTTGGCAGCCAGCCCAATGCAAACATGGTCTTGTGGCCCTTTCACAGCCTCTGAGCATCTGTCTGACATGAAGGAAATATTCCTCAGCACTTAACCCTATCAGGGCTTTTCCTCACATCTCTTTAGGTGCAAACCTGATGAGAAAGGAAAATTTGCTTTCTGTTTCTACCTGTTCTATGCAATTTACTTTTTGAAAACTTTACAGCTGTGTGATGCTTCCAGTCTCATGTACCAGTCCTTTCTCCACCAGCTACCTTAAGATATGTCACAACTGGCTTTGGTTGGTTGTGGGTGGTTTTTTCTTCCTGTTATGCTCATTCTTTGATGCCCATTAGTATGATGTGAGTAGTCTCACAGGCAGCTTTTTGTACCATTTTCTCTTTATCGTGGTTCATTCAAAACCTTCATAATGAGCTCCTGTACAGCTAATCGTTAGTCCACGGGAATTCTTGCAGAGACTGTGACTTCCTTCCCTTGCTCCTGACTTGAAAAATACCTATTTAAAATAAATACGTTTTTGTGATTCCATAATATTTTATTTGTAACTGTTAATTACATATTTGACCCCTTTTTTACTAAAGGGTAAAGGAGTACCTAGACTTACCCAACAGCACCCTTCCTCACCACATCTTCTGTGGGGCTCTGTATTCAGAAGTCAGTTTTAGAAGCAATTTTAAATGTAGGTGTTGGCAATGCTTTCCTGATTGCATCTGTATTCAGGCTAGTGAGAGTTCTCTGGGAGGCTCTATCACTTTGTCAGTGTTTTCCAAGTGTCTGCAGGCAAATATATTGCAAAGTAGGAGCAGAGATCTCCTAGAAGTGCATGGCTGGCTTGCCAAGTGAGCTGACTAGAAGAGAGCAGCACTAGCTGAGGGCTGGGAAGCACTGATCTGGAAATCCTGCTCCTGCTGGAGGTCAGGCAGTTGCTGCCAAATCAAGGGCCTCAGTCTTATGCACTGATCCCTGTTCTGATTTGTGCTTGGACTTTTCAAGTCCTTCTGGCTCTTGAACTTTAAAATGCCTGATTAAACATGAAACCTCTTGTATGGATTCTTTAGTCCAAGCTGTCACCTGCTGTGGATGTTGGCAGAAACTGCCTTCAGAAAGAGGCTTAAGTACAAATGGAGAGGGAATAAATCCTGTCCTGAAACTCTTGCCATTGACATGATGATGAGCTTTAAACAGCTTTTAATAATAAATAGTTGATAAAGGATGAAAGAGCTTATTTGCAGGTGTGTTGTGTGCTTAGTGCAGGGCAGGATGCTGGTTCTGCTGACTGTGATGAGGCTTTTTTTAGTCCCATCTTCTCATCTATAGCCTCAATCAGGCTGGTGGCCTCCAGGAGCTGAGGAATGAACTGCTGCTGGTTCTGTGAGCTGCTGCCCTCTGTTGCACAAAGCAACGCTGACACTGTCCCCTGCTAGCAGGGAGAGGAAATGGAATAATATACAGAATGGGAGATAAAGATAGCCATAAAATGCTGTCAGTCTTCCTTGGAAAAATTCATGAGTGTGATAATGTAGTTGTGTGCATGGCTGAGGTGTGACAGTGGCTGTGAAGGGTGAACTGCCAGTGTTGTACCTGCATTTCTCAATTTGTGCTCTCCCAGGAATTCTCTAGAGTGCTCGTGGACTGTGGTGGGAAAATGTATTCTACAAGCTGTCTTTATTTTCATACACAGAGAAGCAAAGGATACACTTTCAATCTTAAAAACTAGCCTTTGCTAAAATATATACTGGGGATAAATTATTGAAACTTCCTCATTGAAAATTAACATTAATTTACTCTCCCAGTTACTGCTTTAATACAAGACCCTTAATGGCACTTTTTTTTAATTCAAGGATGACTTCTCCACTAGTCCTCATCTGTTCACTCCTATGAGCCCTTATGATTTAGAACTTCCAATTCAAACAGCTTCCCAGCTAATTCAGTCCAAGGAGCTCCTTACAGACTTCTCCTCCGTGGATCTCAGCTTTCTCCCAGATGTTACCCAAGATAACAAAGAACAAAACCTCTCTGAGCATGGTCATGAAACACAAAAAGAGCTCGATGGGTCACTACCAAGTAACGAGGACAGTGGTGTTCTCATGGATGAAAGCAGCTTGTCACATCCAGGTGCAGCTCAGGCATCTCCTGAAGCATCTGGCATGTGTCCTCCTCTGACTCCAATGACTCCACTGACTCCAGCAACATCTGCTTCAGAAAGCTCTGGAATAATTCCTCAACTACAGTAAGTTCTGGATTATTTATACAGCACACACCATAGTCAGAGTTTGGCTTAAACTGCAAGGTGTTGCTCTGACTTTTCACTTGGAGAATGTAGCAAGCAGGGCTTGGTCTTAAATAAGCCAAAAAACTACAGGAGCAGTTGTTCACCTTGAAGGGGAGAGGTGGGGAAAATGAACTGGCAATATTGGACAAAAATATGAAGATACTTGAAAAGGAAGATTTCTTCCAGGAAGGAGAATGTGAAGGATGACTGCAGACTCCAGGGGTTTAAAGATGTCACTGTGCTTTTTCAAAAGGAGAAACAGAACTGAGTGTGAGAAACTCTCACTCATTAAAGATGCTGTCCTGTCTAGGATAGAGCAATTCTGGAATAGTTTATACCTGTAGAAAATATCCTTATCTATTTTAGATGCTGTAGTAACTCCAAATAGTCAGTAATGGTTCAATCCAAAGCTGTGAAAGGCTTCAGTGATGCAGTTTTTGGAAGACACACAAACTTATCATTCACAGACTAATAATTTCATAACTTGTTCCACCTCAAAGTGCAGTTTTGGGATTGAATTACTTAAGTTTTGCCAGAAGTAGCTTAATGCTAGAGTGGGGAAGAGACAGGCAGGAAATCAGTTGATGGCAATTATTAATTGGAATGTGACTCCACATTAAGCCAGTACTGCTGGGGGGTGGCTCTGCAGTAGCTGGATTTTGCAATAAGAAAATTCCTCCCTCATTCTTCAGGAATATTGTGTCAACTGTAAACTTGGCTTGTAAACTGGATCTGAAGAACATAGCTTTGCATGCCAGAAATGCAGAGTATAATCCAAAGGTAAATCTTGGACTCAAAGCTTTACCCTCACTTCCCTTTCTCAGTGCTGAAGGATCCCAGTGGTCCTGTGACCGTGGTCTTAACTCTCCTGCTCCTAGGTGGGTGGAAAATAATTTTAGGGTGGGGTAAAGAAACACTTAATGTGTGTTGTGACAAGCTTTGAAAGCGTTAATTGTTGCAAGACTGAACAGAAATACAGCTAAATTCCTGTCAGGTCCTCCTTTTTTTGTAGAGGTTTGCTGCTGTGATCATGAGAATCAGAGAACCACGAACAACAGCCCTCATCTTCAGTTCAGGGAAAATGGTCTGCACAGGAGCAAAAAGGTATTTCTCTGGTTTTTCCCTTCCTCTAAAGGTCTGGGTCTTGCAGCTATGCATATATTCTGATGGAGAATATCTGAAAAGTCTGTTTAAAACATCTAGCAAAGGACTAATCTAGCAAGAAAAAGTAAAGCACTGATATTGAAAATCTTGCTTTCTCCATGATGGCACCTTAGCAATTTTTGAACTGTGTACTTCTGTCCCTGAATTTAGATTGAGCTGAGCAGACATCAGTAGAAAAGCTGCTAGCATTCCCAGAAATTGTTATATTTGCATTTCTCACTGATTTTTAAAGTGTTTAGGACATAACTTGTGTCTGTCAAGTCTCTCTTTAGTGTCTGTGTTCACCAGTCAACACATCTGCCTCTAGAGGAAATAGGAACTGGGGAAAGCAAAAGTTTATTTCTGTTCTCTGAAGTATTTTCCCCCTTAAGTCCAGCAAAAACTGCCTTGGTTTTTATATCTCGAAACAGTCAAATAGAATGAATTAACTCATGTTTAAGAGATCTTTTCTCCAGCCCCTACCACCACCCCAGGTAGGTGATTGTACTGGTGCCTGCAGTCTAACTCCTAGATCAGCAGTGTTTTGGGGAACTGAGAAACCTCTCAAAAGAGGAACCTCTGAGTGGTGAAACCTCTCCAGTGGGTTCAACCAGACCACAGGAAAGTAAATAAACAAGTTCCTTACTCCTTTTAGCTCCCTGCAGCAGTTGTTGCTATTTTGAGAGGCAGGATCTCTTTTTCTGGAGTGCAGATTAGCACAGTGGTGGCTATAAATTTAATTCCAGCTCAAGAGCAGAGGAAAGCACTAATAAAAGTTGATTTTTCCACTTGACTCTTTCAGTGAAAAGCCCATCCCTGGAAGTGTCCAAGGCCAGGTTGGACAGGCCTTGGAGGAACCTGGACTAGTGGAAAGTGTCCCTGCCCATGGCAGGGGGTGAAACAAGATGGGCTTTAATCCCTTCCAGCCCCGACCATTTTGAGATTCTATGATTTGAGGGCTGTTTGGGGATTTCAATCAAGGTTTCTTCCTTTAGTGAAGAGCAGTCAAGGCTGGCAGCCAGGAAATACGCGCGGGTGGTGCAGAAGCTCGGCTTCCCTGCCAAGTTCTTGGACTTCAAGATCCAGAATATGGTGGGGAGCTGTGATGTGAGGTTCCCCATCCGCCTGGAAGGCTTGGTGCTCACCCACCAGCAGTTCAGCAGGTATGAGGAAATGGGGTATAACCCTGTGCACCTCGCAGCAGGGTCTGCAGCTACCTCAGCCTGCTCCATGCCTTTGCTCCACTGTGGGCTTTTAATACCAAGGTGGCCTCAACTCCCAGCAAAGCAGATTCCTGTCATGCAGAACATTCAGGCATGAAGCCAAAACTCGTTCTCAAAATACAATATAGCTGCGATTCCGTGTTTTTCTGGGATATTGTTTCTGTTCTGTTGGATGTTCTTTAGCCAGGAATTGAAAGTAAAGCTGTAGCTGAGTGATGGGCATGTTGTGCCTGTGAGATCAGCTTGTTCGAAACTAGATAATGCCATCAGGAAAGGAAGATTTCAGCACTGACAAAATCAAAATTCAGTTGTCTTTCATTAGCACTGCATCTAATAGTTTGCATTTCATTTAGGAACTAGATAAACATTAAATATTTATGTTGGCTGTTAATGTTGTCTTAGTTGTACAAGATGCTTCCTGATAAGGGCTCTTTGCAGACTAGCAAGGATTTACTGTGAGGCTGGGGAGGCCCTGGCACAGGGTGCCCAGAGAAGCTGTGGCTGCCCCTGGATCCCTGGAAGTGTCCAAGGCCAGGTTGGACAGGGCTTGGAGCAGCCTGGGACAGGGGAAGGTGTCCCTGCCCATGGCAGGGGATGGAACTGGGTGATTAAGGCCCCTTCCAACCCAGGCCATCCCATTATTTGAGGACTGTTTGAAGATTACAATAAAGGTTCCAGTGCTATAACAAATCAGAAGTGGCTCACAAGTCTTTCAAAGTCAGCATGAAGATCCCCCACCAGCTCCAGCTGTGGTTAACAGGTTTCTCTTCAAGATGTCCAAAGCCTGACCTGCCTTTCTCAGGTCAGGTGGTTAATTACTCTATTGTTACTATAATTAAAGAGCACTTTATTCATACAACACTGAAACAGCATCTGCATTTTAATAATCTTGTCTGCTTGCTTTGAACAGCTATGAACCTGAACTGTTCCCTGGCCTGGTTTATAGGATGGTCAAACCAAGGATAGTGCTGCTTATCTTTGTGTCTGGAAAAGTTGTGCTGACTGGTAAGTGGTGCCTCTCTGTATCTGCAGCCCACTGCTACCTCACTTTCTGGGAGAGCATTTAAATTAAACATTAACTAAAAATCAGTATCTTGCCACTCAGGGATCTTTTTAATGGCTGCTGCAACTTATCTGTGTTTTCTGCAGATAACATCAGTATTGTTGCACTAGAATCTTGTATTGTTTCACATATAGAGTCTCAGATTTCCATGTTAAGTTTTGGTTTTTTTTAATTCAAAGCCTGATGCCACGTGCCAATGCAGAGGATGCAAACAGGATGCTGACGTGCCAGCAACTACTCAGGCACTCAAATAGGAACCTCACAATAACCAATTTAAAATTGCTTGGACAGGAAACAAACTTCTTCAAACACTTCACTGACAACATTTAGTAGGGATTATCAGAGGAAAGGGTGGAGATCTGAGAGCTTGTTCCAGACTGATTGGCAAAATAATCGTGAAGGCAAAAGCCTTGCTGAGTCAGTGTGCTCAGCAGATACCTAACTCAGATCCCAGGTCAAAAAAGATGAATTCCTGAGCTCCTGGCACATCCTTTTTGTGAAGCTTGTGAAAATACTTTTATTCAGATGTACTGAAAGGTAAATGGTACTTGTTCCCAGAAGCTCTGAATGCAGTATTCATATTCACAACACAGTTTTGAGACATGTGGAAGGCAAGAGAAAAGTGCCTGCCTGAGCCAGAGATTCTCACAGCCATAAGTCAGGAATGAGCTCAGTGAACTGAAGGATGGGGCACACAGGACAAAGCTTAAATGCTTCCCCTTCCAACAGCCACAATTTTCTTAGGTCCAGTAAAATTATGTTGGTTAGTAAAATTATACTGGTCAGATCCACTGATGCTTGCATTTTTTGGGGTATACTAATTGTAACACCCTTGCTTAAGGGCCTGCTGCACACACTTCTGTGAGTACTGGGCCCAGCTGTAATGAAAAATCCGAATTTGCTGAGCTGTGAGGAGGTTGGTTTTTTTTCCCCCAGTCAAGAAAGCAACTTTACTTTTGAAAGCAAAAGTTGTGGTAAGGCAGATGAATTATTCATATCCAAGTGAGGACATGAGAAAAGGTTTACACATTCAACCTGAGCAGGGATGAACTCCACTTTTAGTTAATTTAAATGCCGTTTTCTTTGTAGGACCAATATGAGTAGTGTTGCTGGCAGGGAATGTTCCTGCCTACTGCAATGCAGTTTGTGTGCAAGACTTGGTATTAAAGATTTGTTTACAGCACTGGGGAAAGGAACTTGAAATCAAAGGTGTCTTAACACGCAGATTAAAATTAAAATTGCTTCTCAGAGCTGGAGAAGCAGAGTTCTCAAACCATGGAACAATTCCCAGTGAATTAAAGGCTTTTCACTTCTTGTTTCTACCTTTCACTCACCTTAGGAACAGGCAGAGCTGTTATTTGTAAGCAGATAACACCATGGTGGTGCTCAGTTGCTTTTTTCCTTCTTCAAAGCCAATAATTTTGCACCTGTCAAGAGCAGAAAATTGCTGTTTTGGTTCCACAGATTAAACAAAACTAGTCTTAAAGCTAAGCAAGCTAGAAATTGTTCTTTGAGGTAGCAGATAGAAATTCTGCCTTTAATAGTAAGGTGCTCTCAGTCTCTTGAGTTTCTTTATGGTTTGGAATCTTACTGGGTTTAAACTGCATCCAGTTACTCTCAGCACCCTGTAAATTCATGGAGTTTTTTGTTGTTTTTTTCTTAAATGTCCATTTAGGAGCAAAACACCGTTCTGAAATCTATGAGGCATTTGAGAACATCTACCCCATTTTAAGAGGTTTCAAGAAACCATCGTGACACAGCTCACAAAGCAATCCAGAATAACACCTGGGTTTGTGTTCTGTGCATGGAACAGAAGCCAAGGGGATTCCCGGACCCAGTTGTGGAGCTGGGGATTATTAAGCAAATGATTCATTTCTGAATGCCACATATGCTGATGTCTTTCTATAGCTTGTAAAATGTTCTTTTTCTTTCTGATTATCTGTAATCCACATGAGTTCTGATAATTTTGTCAAGTTAAAACACTTGATAAATGAATGCACTTTTAATAGAATGTATATTAAGGTGGCACTTAAAAATAATTTCTGGTAGAAGCTCTTTCCCTGTTGAACAGGTGAATCCATGTTGCACTTCAGACTGGCTTAATCAAAATCCTCAGGTCTTAGTGTCCTGAATTGTTCTTGCAGTGTTGTAGCTTCATGTTTAAGCTCCACATATATTGTCTGTAATATGGCTTACAAAATCCTGCACGAGTTGATTTTGGTGTTTAGAAGACATGTACTGAAATCACTCTGATCCCACTGGCTGGGTGAACTGTTGTGTGTGTTGGTGCAGGATTTTCTTTCACAGAGAAGACACTGCAGGTCCTGACTGCTGGGATTTACCTAGAAAATCTGTGGGTGGAGGGGTAACTAATTAATTAAATTATCTTATTTGATATAGCACAAGTTAGATTTTTAACTAAATGGCACCTACTTGTCTTAGTCAAGTGCCCTCAGATGATGGGGGTTCAGTGCAGACAAAAACATGTTGGTTTGGAACTTTGTTAAAAATGGATTTGAGGAAAATATGGAAAGTCTTGGATGCTTATGACTTAATTATCTGTATTATTTAACCAGAGTTCAGCCAGTAGCACAACATTTGGTAATTTTGGAGCAAAAACAATGGTGTTTCCTGTACTTAGTTTGAATTCAAGCCTTCCATTTCAGAAGGTGCCCTGCTCAGAGTGGTGCTGGGAGCAGGAACAGTGCAAAGCCTATCCCATGGCTGCTCTGGAAAGCCCCTGGAAGCAAGCCAGAACACTTTGTGTTGTGTCCTTTTCTCCTCAAGGTGTGGTACCTGTCTGGAAACACCACTAGAGGTTGCTCTTATATGACTCAAGTGTAACCCAGGCCAAAATCTTCCTCTGTCCTTGCTGGAAACACTCGGGATGGGCTATGGCTCAACTCGGAACAGGGTCTTGTTGGGCTGAGTTTTGCTGCCACAAAAGTTTATTTCTGATTCGGTGAGGGTGTGACTTCAGTTTCTGTATCTGTTATGTGTCTCTCACACGTGTTTTTATATCTATCTCCTTGCTTCTCTGGAAAAGAGTTAGAAAAACTTTGTGCACTTCCTTATGATAAGCTGGTCTTAGCTGCTATCAGTTTCTCTGTCAAACTGTGGATTTCCACATTCAAATCTATTTTAAACACAGGCTTACTTTTCTGTTTGCTTTCTAATGCTGGAGACTTTCTACAGCCATGGGCTGGACTTTTATTTGCACTACAGCTGTAGTGACAGCTGATGAGCTTCAATTAAAGTAATCTTTTGTAAGTGAAAACACCCTGGTTTTATTGAGGTGTTGGGGGGGAAAAAAAGTTTATCTAAGATGAGCCCTCTTCAAGAAGTCACGTTTTCTTAAGAGCTTGCCATATGATTTCAGTGGTAAAATTAGTGCTCTTTAGAAGTAGGGATAAAGCCTTAGAGATAAGAAATGGGCTCTGTGCCTTTTCACTGAGCTACTGATTAAGTTAATGTTTGCTATGGTAACTCTTGTCTTAAAAACAACAATCTTGGTTCTAACTCCACAGTGCTGTTCCTGCTAAGTGTTTGATAACACTGGGAAGGGGAAAATGTAGGCTGGGAATTGCCCTTTAAAAAAGAAAAAGGGTAGGGCAATGATTTGTTGCATTTCTATTGGGAAAGGGGATATGGGGATATTGCCTAAATTATTCTGGCTTCTGTGGACTCTGTCTCCTCTAATTGCTGGGTGTTTCCCACTACAGACAGAAGAGGGAATGGCTTCAAACTGAAAGTAGGTTCATATTAGGAAATATCAGTTATCAGGAAAAAATTATTTACGTAGAAGTGGGTGGTGAGGCCCTGAGGGTGCCCAGAGAAGCTGTGGCTGTCCCTTCCCTGGAATGTCCAAGGCCAGGTTGGATGAGGTTTGGCACACCCTGGTCTAATGGAGGGTGTCCCTTTCGAAGTCAGGAGGTTGGAACTGGATAATTTTTAAGGTCCCTTCCCTGATCCAGAAGCATTGTTCCCTTCTTCTCAATCTCATTTCATCCTCTGTATTTAACTCCTCGTCGTCTCTCCACTATGGAGGTTGGGTTGAGGTAACCTCTCTGTGCGTCGGTTTTAAGGATGTGCATCGGTATTTGCGTGGACAAAGCAATTTGGATATTATTGTAAATACACGGCCCTGATTTCATTGCTAGCTCTAGATCTCACAGCAGCGTTACTGACTGGTTATGCTACGGCTACCCGCTATGAAGCCCCCAGGAACCGGAATACAGCACCCCCATCGCTCTGGGAGCAGGGCAGGGCTCATCCCTTTCTTTATGCGGAAAGAAAAGGGCGCAGTTCCTATTAAAAAAAATCAGGATTTTCCCGGCAGAGCGCAGCCCGTCCCGCGCCCTCCCCCGCTCCCGCCCGCCGCCTCAGCGCCCCTTCCCACAATGCCCTGCCCGGCAACAGCGTCCCACGTGACCCGCGGCGCCCAACATGGCGGCTCCCAGCGGCCGCCGGCCGCAGCCCGCGGGGCCGGGCGGGGGCAGCGGCGCCGGGCCCGGGGCTCTGCGGGGCGCCGAGGAGGACGCCGAGGGTCTCTACGTGGCGGTGGAGCGGTGCCCGCTCTGCAACACCACGCGCCGCCGCCTCACCTGCGCCAAGTGCGTGCAGAGCGGCGACTTCGTCTTCTTCGACGGGCGCGACTCCGAGAGGTACCGGCGGCGCTGAGGGGAACCGGACAGTCTCTCTCTGTCCTGCTGCGGCTCGCTGTGCCTCGGGGCCGGGGATGGGGGGCCGCGTTGTGCCCTCCCCGCTGCCCCGGGGCTCGGGGGGCTCAGGGTGTGGGCGGGGGAACGCTCCGGGGGCTGCCGGGCCCACCCCGGGACTGGGGGCGGACACAGCAGGACCCTGGGTATGAGGCTTGAAATAATAAGAGTTTTAATAATGATGGTTAAGGAATCACCCCGACTTTCGCTCAGCGCAGATGTGTCCGTGTAGCCACAGAAGCTCTAGGCAGTTCAGGGCACAGACATCCGTACAGTGTTGTTTCAAATGGGTTACCTATTTTCGTCAACACTCCTTGAAATAGTAGTTTTCTAAACGAAACGCTTTGTTGTGTGTGTACCCATAAAGGTGAACATCCCCTTCTTTAGCATTACAAAAAAAATCTCAAATTAATCGTGTGCCATCCTGCTGCTTTTGGAGCACTGCACGAGTGCTATGCCCATAAACAAATTTTCTCATAATATGACTCAGATAGCTCGTCCATTGCTGTTCACAGTATGTCCGTCCCAGATTCTTAAAAAGTCTCCAGTGCCATGTCTGGAATGCTCTGATCCTTGGCTGGCACCGTGTTCTTGGTGCCTCGATCGCAGCTTCGTTAGCAGCTGTTGGGAGTGATGCCTGGAGCTATTTTGGGAAGGTGGCAAGCAGCGCTCCAAAGGCTCCTTGTGTCCCCAGAAACAAGGGGACAGTGGTGGCATTCACCCATCAACGTCCACGGGAGTGGGGAAAGGCAGTCAGCCACTGTGAGTCAGCTTGCAGAACTGAGACCTTAGTCTGGCACTGCATGGCTTTCCCATTTTTAATATAAAAAAGCTGCGTTGTAGAACCACAAACTAGATTTAGCCTTTCTAAAATAGGTGTAAAACGTGTAGTTATGTGAGACTGCTTGGGTTTTTCTGCAGATTCTATTAAAAGATTGGATATGGAGCTTGAAACATAAACCAAGTTTGGGTTTTTTCCTCTCTCTTTTGCAGCCTGAAGTTTTTGGCTAAAGATCAGGTTTAATTATAGAAATTCAATTGTAGCCTTTGTTAGAGTTGAAGCACTGTTGTTCTGTATTAACCAGAGCTTAAGAAGTCTCTGCCCATTAGAAAATGAAGTCATAAAGAAGCAGCTTTAGCCAAAGTACCAGAAGCAGCAGTGTAAGAAGAAACCCTCTTTATCTTCTCACATGAGACAGGATCAGCTTTTCTGTCTGACAGTTGTCACTGCATCCTCCTCAGAAGCTTTCACTGCCCCATTTGTCTGTGGCTGGAAAAGCTCCTCTATATTTATGTTGTGTTTTTTAACTGCAAAGGTTAAATTTAAATTTCCCTTTTTTTTTTTTTTTTGATCTTTTTTTCCCCCTCCTCTGCCTGAACATCACAGTTCCATCTCTGGGGGTCACTGCTGTTGTATTAACCTGGGGCCTCCCTACACACTCCATTTGCCCAGGCTTTGTTTCTCCTGCTGCTCACAACTTTTCCATGAATGAATTAAAAAATGGTAAATTTATTTTAATGAATTAAAGGAACAGCACACCTGTATGAATAACACAATGTTAACAACCTAAATATCCTCGAAGGCTGCAGGAACACTGTGTAGGAACAAAAGCCTGGCTTTTGAGGATAATGGGATTATGTTTAAACTCTGCCTGAAATATTTTGTTTGCATTCTCTAATTAATATTTGGAATGACTGATGTAAGAGTGGGAAAGAGGCCAGTTTTGTTTGCTCTTTGTGGGTGTCTCTGAATTTCTTGTGATGTGAGCCCTGGGAGAGGGGGAGATGTTTGAAATGGTGACCAGGCACAACAGGGCAAAGCCATGTGCAGTTCACTGGCTGCCTTTCAGCTCGTGTTTACAGCCATCCTTCTTTATTTGTTTATTTTATGCCTTCTAGTAGTACCTGGGTTAATTTTAGATCAGCCAATGCTGGAGGAGTGTCATGACAGGGGCTTTGCTGAGTGGCTCAGTGTGAGAAATTCAGAATGTGGAAGTGTTTGGAGGCACTTGGGCCTCCCATTTGTCTTTTTGAAGTGTTACAGAGGAGGGAAAAGGATCGTTGTCTTCCTGGTTAAATATAAAGAAACCAAGCATTATTCCTTGTATGCAACAGTGGTTTATTTTTAGAATTTTATTGTGAATTTTCCTTATATGAAGACAAACAATTTCATGTTCTTATTATTTCAGATTTCATGGGACTCTTTTGTGTGCTAATTTTTAGAAGAGCTACAGTAAAATTGGAAGTTTTTCATCTGTCTGGCCCCCATATCTGTGAGGGGGAGAGACTAAGGAGCTGTTAAGATTAATTACTTAAGGAGAGCTAGAATTAAGGATGAGTAGTCCAGAAGTCCTCCAGTAAAGCAGTCACTGACATCCTTCTTTTCATGAGTAATGTGTTGTATATTCAAAAGCCAAGCTGGCATCTTGATGTTGGTCTCAGCTCGAAGGTTCTTCTTCCTCCTGGGAGTGTCCTCCAGCCTGTCATGTGCATAAATTCTCAGAGTGTGTTTCCCAGACTGCTGAATTGCTTTGCTTTGTGTGTCTGCAGATGGCAAAAGCCAAAGACAATGTAATTGTGACGTCTGAGCCTGGCTAATTTCTTCAAGCTATGGGTTATGATTAGGAATAGTGACTTTTTTCAGCAGAGGAGTTATAACGAATACAGTGCCCTCAACTCCTTCAGCATTAATCAGCTCCTGTAGATTAGGAAGCCCCTCTCTGTAATCGTGAACATGTGGAAATAAACCGGGAAACCACAGAAAATCTCACCTTAATGTGATAAGACTTGAGGAAAGAGAAACATTTCATGGGCAATTCAAGATGTTCTCTCACTTTACATTTTATGGGAGTTCCTATAATAATTCATCCCAAGTTTTGTTTCTTTGCCAAATTGAAAGGCTAAAGATATATATATAAAGCAAAACGAGTTGCAGGATGCAATGCAATTGAAATCAGAGCTATATAAAGAAATGGAAATGTTTGCTTAGGAGAAATGTGGAGAAGTTGGTAGGAGCTGTTTGACATCGCTGCTGAAGCGCGTGGTGAGCTGGAGTTTCTACAGGCTTCCACAAATATTTCTGTCTTCCCTCCTCAGTCAGAACTTAATTTATTCCTGTGTTCTTTGACAGATCATTCAACTTTTTGCTGATGTGATGGACTGGAATTGGGTAATTCTGTTCAGTCAGCCCTGAAACCAAGAATTGCCAAATTCCCTCTCCCTGTGTGGCTGCTGAGCTCTGTGCTTCTGGGCCAGGGGATTTTTGGTGGAAGCCAAAGGTCGGGGTGCAGTAGGTGTGCAGTGCTGTGTGGTAAACAGGAGGCTCATGCAGGGCCTTTTGTCATTTCCAGGTGACTCCTGGGGTGAGGACACACAGGAAGAGGGGATGTGTGAGCAGCTGGGCTCCAGTTGCACCACATTCCTCCAGCTCACGTGTGGCCTCTGGCTTTTGTGCCAAGCACCTGCATTTGGTTTTGGTTTGTTTTGGAAGGGAAACAGATTCTTTTACTTGACTACAGAAGCTGCAGCCAGTGGTTTTGTTGTTCTAATGCTAATGTCATCTGGGAGGGTGGTTACACACCTCTGAATCCAAAGGTAGTCACCAAGCTTTCAGATTTCAGCACTTGAAAGAAAAAAGTGAAGCATTTTTCAAGTCTTACCTGAAATCAAATCCACAGAGTAACAAAGAGGGAAATCCAAGATGTCATCCTGACAAGGCTAAGTGTACTATTCTTTCTAAATAAAGCTTAAATATCCATGAAATAAAGGTAAAATCATAAAATCACATGGTTTGGGTTGGAAGGGACCTTAAGGACCATCTAGTTCCAACCCCTGCCATGGGCCTTGAACACTTCCAGGGATGGGGCATCTGCAAATATCACAGCTCTGTTAGGATGAAATTGTCAGTTCTACGTGTTGCAGAGGAAAATAGAATGAATTGTGGAACAATAAGGGGGAAAGAACGTGGTTTCTGAATACTCAAAGGGTGAAAACACAGGAGGATGAATCCTGAAAAAATTCCTCTCTGCTCAGTTCCCATACCCTAGAATCCAGTGAAGCAGAGCTGAAGCAGACATTTGGGTCATGGGCTATGTGAGATGTACTATTAATTTCTCCAGTGACTGAAGGCTTTTAAAATACTTGATGTTTTTTGTAACACACTAAATACTGATCTTGCTAAGCTATAAATCTAGAAATAGCAGTAATTTGCTGTTTGTTTGATAGTTCCACACTGATGTTTCTCCAGCTTAGAGGTTCTGTTGCAATTCTAGTGAGACATATGCTCTAGAATTCTGCAAGAGTTTTACACATTTAGCCATTAACTTCCCAAGATGAAGACAGATAGCTGAGGTTTGGAGACTCCCCAAACTTCAATTTTATTATCTTTTTCAGACAACTTACAGTGCTGTAATTGTGCAAAATATCAATAAAAGAATTTAATCTCTTCCAGGTTTTCAGAAAAGAAAGAAAGGCTGATGCATCTCAAAACCAAACAGAGAGAATTCCAAAAACAGTAAGTTGTATTTATTAAATTGACATAAAAGCTAAGAGATCTCATAAAAGGAAACAGTCTCTTTTAACACACTGTTGCTGCAGACAGACAGAGTCCAGATAGTCATAAAACTTTCAATCATGTTTTTTCCTCTAGTGTTTTGAAGGCCATGGAAGGGAAAGAAATAACTGATCAGCTGGTGAGTTGCTCCAAGTGTCCCATGGTTTTTAAACTCTCTGAATTCCTAGATCTCATAGTTTAAAGTTACAGTTTACCCTGAGGGCATTGTGTTGCTTTCCCAAAGAGCCTGTTGTAAGCAAAACTGAAATGGGCTCTGCCAGCAGAGTGTTCTGAGCTGTCTGAATTTTTCATTTCTCACTAGATATTTCTTCAATAACTTATTTTACCGATTGACTTTATACTAAGCACTCGTTTTGTTTGTGGCATTCTTCTGTGCATAAAACACCGTATGAAATATTTAGTTGTTTGATCCATTCAAGAGCATCCTGCTACTTTTGCATTAAAGCTGCTGGCTTTGTTGTTAATCATTAGTTCAGCGTGTTTGAAGTCATTTGTGCCCTAGAGTTGCTGAATGTTCTTTTTCAGAGGTGGAAAATAATGTCTTGCAAGATGAGGATTGAGCAGCTGAAACAGACCATTTGCAAAGAAAATGATGAAATGACAAGACGTGAGTAATGCCTGTGCTTTTGTGATGTGGAAAAACTCCCTGTGCCTTAGAGTGAAAAATCAATTGAGGTGAATTTGAGCGTTAGTTTTTTTAAAAATGGTGAATTTCCAAACCATCGCTTCCTAAATCAACTTGAAGGCAAATCACTGAGTGAATTTTTGCCTTTTTATGCTTGGGTTTTAATTAGCAAACAGCAGACATTATTCAGCTGGATGGAGATGGTTTTGCAACAGCTTTAAGAGCAAATGCTTAGCAGCCTGTGACTCTGGCTGTGTCCCTAGAGATGGCTTTATTCAGTGTAGTGTTTCTGATCACTTCCTCTTGATAAAGAGGAGCAAACAGCTCTGCAGCTGTCACAGATTTCGTGAAACTGCTGAATTTTAACCCACACTTGTCTGAAAATCCTACTTGAGCAAAAGTCACTGAAATACAGTGTAGGCTCCATTCAGAAACTTCAGTTTTTGAAACCCATTAGATTGTTTTACACTGAATTTGCAGGGCCATTTTTTGGAAGAGAATATGCAGCTCTCCTTACAACCTACGTGCAAGGGAAGTAGAGGAAGCATATTCAGAAGCATATTGATTGAATCTGGGATATTTTTATGGCTTGAAATTCAAGAGGAGCCATACAGAGAGTGGAAGCAGAGCCATAACCTGAGAAGAATCATAAGGGATTAGCATGGGCTTGGGGTAAAAAATCAAAAAGGCTGAGATGCAAAATTATTTTCAATTTATAAGGAGGATGGATAGTAACAATAATAAATGGATGATAAAGGAAAGGTGAGGGAGCAGACAAGTGTGTTAGTTAACAGGAAAGAGAGCAAATAACAGTGCAGGGAAGTCTGAAACATTACATTCAGTGCTGCCTTTGTTTCATCTTCCTGCAAAGAAAATGTGATCAGCTGCTTAGCCAGGTTAAATTTTACATCATGAGAGGTCTGCAGGAAAGGAAAGGAAACAGACAGGCACACGTTAATTTGCTTTATGGAACCCAAGGAACAAGCTGAGGTGGTGTGTGGAGCACTTGGGACACATGAGAGAGTGAGGGTGTCTGAGGAAGCTGAAAACTGTACCTGCTTTCAAAGGGTGCAGGAAGGGAGAGCCTCAAAGTGATGACACAGGCATCCTGTTACAGACCTGGGGGGGCTCTGCTGGTAACTGACAGATAAGGTGGTTAAAAATAGGCATCACTTGGTTATGATATTCATGTCAAATCCCTGCTCTGTGATTTATGTCATGATATTCATGTTAAATCAACCCCTCATCAGGAGATGAAGTGGTGCAGTGGAGGATGAAGCAGAAGCTGCATATAACTTGGGTTTGGGCACTGCCTGAAACTGTCTTGTGAGCAAACAAAATTTGCTCTGGGTGTAACCCCTGCAAGGTCACCACAAAAGGTTAGAAAAGCTGCATTCAAAGAGTGGTGACACTGGTCAAGCTGAGGAGGTGAGACAGGTGGAGCTCAGCAGGAGCCAGTTCCTGGCCCAGTTCTCTTCAGTATTTCCCATAATAGCTCAGCAGAATAGAGGGTGGAATAGAGGAAGCCAGGCTGGATGGTGAAATGACTTCTGTGGAAACCAGGACCAAATTCAAAATAGTGCAGATAAATAGACAGCATCATCTGCAAAAGACAAAATGAAGGTACACGTTGTTGTAGAGAGAAACATAAACCCAGAATGGGGGATGGTGGTGAGATTTGGCAGGAAGGGATCTGGGGAATTGCAAATTAAATAAAAAATATCAATCTCATGCTGCTCCAGAAAGGTTCAGGCCTTTTTCTGGGTTAACTAATATAAGTGCTGTATTTAAGATGGAAGCAGTTATCCTGCTGTGCTAGGTGTTGCTGTTGCTTTAGTGGAAGTCTGGTGTCCAATTTAAACAATTTAAGAAAGATACAAATCAGCTGGGGGAAGTCTGAGTATTGGAAATGAAACAGAACAGTTAAGAAAATTCATGTTTGGTTTAGAGAACAGGAAGTCGAAGAAAAACAAGCTTTTCAGTAGGTAGAAGATTATTGTTATGGAGATTAGATTATGATTTTTTGTCTTTATCCTGTGAAGAAAGGAGAAGAGGAAATCAATGTGACTTTAAGGAATTAGTCACCTTTTCTCAAAATGCTCTGCTCTGAAGGTGGCAGAGTGTTAGGACCAACCAGGGAGTCGAGTTCTTCATTTTGTCACTCTTCTGTGGAATTTATTATCTGCAGATTTTGCAACTTCTCTTGATTCACAGTGAATTTGATTAGATTTAACCTAAAAACTGAGCTGACTATTGCCCAGCTAACCTATTGTTAGCTCAGTTGCTTTTGGAGAGAGACCAGAAATGAATTCTAGCTGTGAGTAGCCAACAGATCAGGATCCAACTTGGTCACTTTTGGGCCACATTAAAAAACGTGAAAAGTTTGTTTCTCTGCTCTTGGACGTGGCACAGTTTAATTTTCTGAAATAAAAACCATTTCTAGAACACTGGGTTCCTGCTTTTAGAGTTGACTCTCCTGGAGACCTCAATAATTGGTGGTGCTTAAAATAATGTTTTAAAATCTGTGTGTTTGCCTTCTTTCTGTGCAGAGCAGTTCAAGGAGACAGGCCTGCAAATACCTGGCAGAGCTCTCTGGGCAGAGATCAGTGTGCCTGGGCTTGCATTTATCAGGCAGTGCAGGTGTGTGGGACACAGTGGTGTCCTGAAATACTCCTGGGGACGGATTTTTAATCACCTCATAAACTGGGTCATAAAGCAGAGGTGCTGTGCAGAGAGCAGGACAGTTGTTTGTGCTCTGGGACTGCTAAAGGGGAAATGTGAGTGCAGTGTCTCCCCTGCTCCCAAATAATTGCTGTTGGACCTGCAGGGAAGGGAGTTCACTCTGAAAAAGTAGCCTTTCAAGTTGAATATGAATGTGAAAATTGAACAGATGGACCTTTTCCTCCTCTTCTTGTCTCCTGTTCTTTTTGCAAAGGGAGAGTTTGGGAATATAAATGCAAGTGTTAATTGATTTTCTGTTGATGTTACAGGACTGCTTAAAGGCAAGGGAATTACAGCTGACACATAGGGATTCTGGTATTGCTCAGAGAAAAGTGGATTTTTCTACTGCTCCTCTAACAGGGGTCACTTATTTATATTGCATAAACCTGAGGATTATTAGTTCTTATCTGCATGGAGAAGCTTTTATCACCTCCTTTAATTTGGGACTGTGCATCTCCCACATACCAGATCTTCCTTCCTACCAGACACACCATGGATTGCAGTAGATCAGATGACTGGAAATAATTCCTGATGCTCAGAGAGAGCAGCCTCTGTGTCTGCAGGGCCATGCACACTTCAAACTAGGGCACAGGGAGAGTTTTAAATATTTGGGGAGAACACAAGAAATCTTCTAAAGTGAGCTTTTGAAAGACAGAGGTGGCTTGACTCTCTGTGGGAGCATTACTGCAGCCACTTATTTTATACCTGAATTAGCAGATTATAGGATCATCAAGGTTGCAAAAGACCTCTAAGATCATCAGGCCCAACCTTGGATGCTTCAAGATGCTCTTGCAGGGTATTTTTCTAAGCCTCAGCGTTTCTGACACGTGGAGTGAATCCAGGCAGTTGCAGCACTTCAGCACATGAGCACAATTCCCATTTTGTGAGTGGAAAGGGAGATAGCCAATGTTCCCTGTGGGAACAAGGAGCCTGCACTGTTGGGATCCAAGTGCTGTGAGAGCACATCCATGAGTGAAGCCCAAATAACCCACACTAACAGCAGCAGAGGTGCCAGAAATGGTGAATGAAGATGGTATCTGCACTTGATTTTGGCTGCAAGCAGGGCAGGGCTTTTTTGGCCAGCACGATGCAAACATGTACAGTCAGGCTATTTCTGTCAGGATGATTACCTCAGGAGTTTAATTAAACTGGGAAATCTTGGCTTTTGTGCTCCAAATCCAAAAATAGCTGGGTAAAAGATAGGGAAATAATAATCCCAGTTGCAGTCTCTTTGGAGATCTTCAGAGGAGATTAAAAAGTTGTACCACTGAGCAGCTGGAAGATGTTAATAGTTTAGCAGGGTTTTCTGTTTTAAACTGCCATAGAGCTTGTTTTCCATAAATATTAATAAAGCTTTTCTCAAGCTTTTCCTACAAGCACCTCCCAGCTCCTTTTCCAAGGGATAACATCTGCTGCTGTTCTCACAGACACAGAGGGGCTGCTGAGGATTAAAGAGGAGAACCAGAAGCATTATCGCAGGGCTCAGAGGCACCAGGAGAAGAAGGAGAAGATCCAGAGGCACAACAGGAAGCTGGGAGACCTGGTGGAGAAGAAAAGCTACGAGCTGAGAACTCAGTACGAGCACCTGGCAAACCTGCGGCGCACGCACATCCTGGAGCTCACCTCGGTCATCTTCCCCATGGAAGAGGTGAAGACAAGCATGAGGTATGGCAGGCTTGTCCTTTTGGGATCTTTTTGCTTGGCTTTAGGCACCCAGGAGGGAGTTGTGTCAGTGTAAGGTAGGTGGTGTGGTGTAATAGGGTGGTGTTCTGCACCACTTAATTAGTGGCTTGTCTGAAGTTTCTTCTGTCTTCACTCGGAGCCAGGATTAAAAAAATACACGAAGGAAACAAATTTTCTCGTGTTCAGGCTTGGTTGTTTATTAAATCTTATCTAAAGTACAGAGAGTTCTGCAACGCTTCTAGCCACCAGTTAGAAGTGAGCAAAATGGAGGTGAACCTAGCTAGTTACAAGGTCTCTTAAAGCCAAACAGTCCAATAGAGAATTAACACCTAAATCATTTATACTTTTGACCCAGTAACCAAACTCCCGTGCCCCTCAGTGCAGCACTAACTGTCCAACCAGGAACTACTGCCTGAAATCATGAAGAAGGAGGAAGATGAACACCAAAAGGAGACACCACCCAAAATCCTCCATCTTGTCCCATACCTATTACTGTATTATAAAAACCCTCAAATTTAAAACCCTTCACCATGTGAAAGCACACATTCAACTTCACCCCTGTGATTTTAACCCCATCACTCAAATTTGGAAGCTTTCTCCAAGGCCTCAGGTCCAAAGCAGTGTTCCCCAGGGGATCAGTCCCAGAAAGCACAGAAAGCTCAAAAAACCCAGGTTTCTGGGATCCAGCAGTCTGACTCCCTTAGGGTCTGTGGGGAGGAGGAGTTGTTGTGTTCTCACCCACAGATAGAGATCCAGGACAGAAGAATCTGAATCTGGAGGTGCTTGAATCTCCCCACTGAGAGATCTGAGCTGCATGTCCAGTGATAAACTTCCTTAAAATATGGATTCCCCATCCCTGGAAGTGTTAAAGGCCAGGTTGGACAGGTGTTGGAGCAGCCTGGGATAGTGGAAGGTGTCCCTGCCCATGGCAGGGGTGGAATGAGATGGTCTGTAAGGCCCATTCCAACCCAAACCTAGGATTCTACAAAATCAGGTAATTAAAAATCCCAGAGAAAACAAAAGTAGTTTTGGGAATAAGGAGTTTTGCAGAAGTGATCTCTAAGGTCCTTTCCAACCCAAACCACTCCTGGATTCTACAAAAGTAGCCAATTAAAACCCCCAGAACAAATGAAAGTACTTTTGGCACCGAGGAGTTTTGCAGGAGCGTTCCTACAAGCACTTTTCCCTGAGTGAAATCTGGCTCAGTGCCTGCCAAGTGCACGTTAGATTCTATTATTAAACCACTTCTTTTCAACCCCTTCTGGGTCCTGCAGGGACCCTGCAGACGTGTCCTCAGAGAGTGACAATGCCATGACCTCCAGCACTGTGAGCAAGCTGGCAGAAGCACGGAGAACCACGTACCTGTCCGGGAGGTGGGTGTGTGACGACCACAACGGGGACACCAGCATCAGCATCACGGGGCCCTGGATCATCCTCCCCAACAACGGGGACTACTCTGCTTACTACAGCTGGGTGGAGGAGAAGAAGACTACACAGGGACCTGGTAAGGGGCAAGGCCTGGTTTTAGGCAGCTGGGACACTCCAGGAGTTTTGGGTGCCAGCAAGGCACTGAGGAACGGCAGACCTGGTCCATTTGTTCTCACCCTGAGCCAGAAATAAATACCAAAATAGGGATTTTAGGAGAAGATTTCCTGCCCAGTTGGAACTAGGTGGTGTTTAAGGTCCCTTCCAACCCAAACCATTCTGTGATTTTATGCTTAGTCTGCTGAAATCTTAGTTTGCATGAAATGCTCGCTGGGATACACAGCACAGTGAAGTAAAGAAAGTTAATTATTCACAGTTTTGACACAATTCACATGTCATCATCTTAACAGGAATTCCAAGAATTACTATTTTCTTCCAACTTCTGACAGATTTCACTGGAAATGATTGCTAGATTCAGGCTGTTCTCCATACTTAGAAATGACATATTGCAGAGTAGATTCCAGGAACATATTAACACACCCACAGAGGCTTCATTTAAAACAAAGATTTCACATTGTTTTTGTTTCTTTCAGATATGGAACATAATAACCCTGCTCATACCATCAGTGCTGCATTGTGCTATGCAACTCAGCTTGTTAACACTTTGTCTCTCATACTTGATGTAAATCTTCCCAAGAAGCTCTGCAACAGGCAAGTAAAAACACAGCAGAGAAATCAGTTTAGTTTGAGGAACAAAGTCATGAATTGGAACAGCTTTTGATAACATAGGTGGCTTGTAGAGTTTTGTGTTGTTTGAGGGAAGGGCTAGCAGGATTTTGTAGCACAGTTAACAGTCCCTCCCTCCTTTTTTACTGCCTGAGAGGAAGTAAAATTTCAACCATCACAGTTGAAAATAACACCTCTCTAATTGACATATTTAGCATCCTCAAATGAGAGATGAAATATGGCAATGCATGAATGGCACTTTTCATTTTCCTGAACCCCACTGTGCTTCACAAAATCCCAGCCCAATCCAGCAGCACTTGAACAGCTCTGCTGCCTCCAGTGCTGTAGGGAAAGTCCTATAATATGGCATGGCAGCAGTGTAATTCCCAGTGGGATAAACATCCATGGGGAACACACCTAGGAGTGCACTGCATAAATCCCATTTGGGATGAAGAGCAGTGTTGGAATTTTGGTGTCTTTTGGAGCAGCTGGGATCTGCAGAGAAGGAGCTGCAGACCTGGTCCCACTCCCAGGAGTCCCAGATGTGCTGCTGAGATTCTTAAGTGTTTTAAAATACTGTTTTTCAAAGTGAGGGCACAAAAGTTGTGTAGGGTTTCAGCTTTTTCCCACTCTGTGGCTGGGGAGTTGGAACCAGATAAACTTGAAAGTCCCTTCCAACCCAAACCATTTTGTGATTCTTTGATTTTTGTTTGGGTGTTCAGCCCTCAGAGAAGGAAAAGGTTGGGAACAGGGATGCACGATTTTAAAGGAGATGTGAGACAGTTTGGTGGATCTGAGTTCCCTACAGTTCACACCACCTGTCCTGTGGAAACTGGTGAGGCCAAGGCAAGCAGAGCTTGTTGATAAAATGCTCATAGTCCTGCTAGGTTTAAAATTAATCTCCTCAGTACTCAAACTGGCTGTAGACTTTGAACAAGTGCTCGCTGCGAGGATTTTTACTCCAGGATTTGTTGGGAAGCCAGGGCATGGAATGCTGATGCCTCCAGTAACTGCATTTTCACAGCATTTTGCTCTCTGTGTCTTTTTGTGTGTGGTGTTTTAACAGTGAATTCTGTGGAGAGAATCTCAGCAGACACAGGTTCACACGGGCAGTGAAGAAGCTGAATGCTAATATCCTTCACCTCTGCTTCTCTCAGGTAGGGGGGATGCACATTTGATATCTTTAAATAGCTTTTTAAATATCAGCTGTGCCTGCTGGTTTCCTTCAGGACCTGATCATGTTTTTTTTTTCCTTCCCCATGTCAGCATGTAAATTTAGATCTGTTGCACCCCCTGCATACCCTCAGGAACCTCATGTACCTGGTCAGCCCAGACACCGAGAACTTGGGCAGGTAAGAAAAGCAAAATATGAACTCTCCTGGGGCTGAATCCCTTTGGAATTTATCCTTTGCCTTGTTACTTATGAGGGAATTTCTCTTCTGTTGTGCCTATAGATCAGTCCTCAGCACAGAAATCAGGGTAGTTTCAGGAAAGACTGGACAGAAAAAGGGGCTCCTGAGCAGAGGATTAAATTTCACAGACGTGTGTTTGCTGTGCTTCTGCCTGTGGCAGGCTCAGCTGGAGGCTTTGCAGTTGATGATGGACTTATTTCCCCTACACCCAGGAGCAGGAACTCCTTCCCTGCAGGGAGCAGCAGCACAAATGCCAGGCAGCTTTGCCATGCTCCAAGTGTGACCCTGCCCACGCCTTGCCAACATGCAAATACCTGAGAGCATCCAGTAATACAAACCCTGAAAAGAATCCCAGGCAAACCTTGCCCAAAATACTTCCAGTCAATGAAATGCCTGGACCAAAGTTGACCTTTTAAATAATACTCATTTATATGTAAATTAAGATTAAAGACAACTGTTCTCTTAGCTTAGAACATGATGAAAAGAACGTCAGTTCTGGCTTGCATGCACCAGGTTTAATAATTTTTTTTTTTTTACAAGTTAAATATAAGAAAGCAAATGACACTGATTTCCCCATTGGGATAACCCAGACACAAGTCACTTGTGCCCAAAACAGTCTGAAAATATTTGTTTGATGTGCCTGGTGTTTTATTCCCCCTTAAACACATTCATGTTCTGAAATCTACTTTTCTGCTTTGTTCTCTTCTATGGATTTGATTTTATTCAAAAACCTGCAGTGCCACTAAGAGGAGCTGCCTGTTCCCACTTCCTTGTGTTCTCTGAATATATCCCTACTGATTCAGCCCAGAGACGTGGAGAACCACATCTTTGTAAAAGATTGTGGACAAAAAAAAAATCTGTGCTTGCTGCCACTTGCCTGAAAATAGAGTGCTGGAAATACCCACAGGATAGAGAGCTGTGTCCTCAAAGGAAAGCAGCTGCTCTAAAATGTCCAAGGGCTGCAGTGACACCTGTGCAGGTGTCACAGAGCTCCACATGCATCAGCTGGGTCCAGAGAGTAAAAGAAAGGGTTACAGGAGAATTGGATAAAATACCCACCAGGCTGCTGAATGGTTTTACAGACACTACTGCGAGCAAAGAGTCTGAGCTGGTTGAAATGATGCACATGCACTTAGCAGAGACATTAATTACCCACAGGAATGAAGGTGGGGATTCTGTTTCCTTCTGTCATCCTCTCAAGGCTGGATGAGTTTCTGGAATGGATGCTGTCATCAGGCAGGAGTTGCTGGGCTCAGGACAGGGAGAACGGGTGGGACGCAGTGGCCTTTGTTAGAGGAGGTCACTGGAGATGATCTCACGGTCCCTTCTGGCCTCAACCCTGATGACTCCTTCTCGTCTTGCCTTGTTAAGCAAAAGGCTTTGCCAGGAGGCAGCACTCCCATTCCTTCCCAGATTATGAAAGAGGAGTGTTTGCCTTTAATTTCTCAGCTGACTGCAAAGTTTGCAGCAACCAGCTCTCTGTTTTCCTTTAGATACCTAAGCCTGTGGTTGCCTGACAATCTCCTTTATATGCTGCTGTTTTCATGTGCTTATAATTTTACCAAGCTTTAATTATCTAGATTAATATTTCCCATGACAAATCACTGCTTTAGACTCCTTCTCCCACTAAGGCTGGATAAACTCTTGCCTGTGTTAGCTGGTTACTGTGTTTAATGGTTGGACTCGGTGATCTTGGGGGTCTTTTCCAACCTAAATGATTCCATGATTCTATCAAATTCTTGCTCGTGTTCATGGGGCAGTTTTGTGGCTTGGAGTGAACTCTGCCTGGGACGCTGCTTTCTGTGGGGAATCTGAGTTTTTCCATGGAATCCAGGCAGCCCAAAGCAGTGGGATGGGGCAGGATGCAATCGCTTCTCCCACCAGGCAGTGGCAGCAGGGAACTCTGAGTCACAGCACAGGTGGGACCCTGCAGGACCACGGAGATCCAGCCCATGGATCAGAGCAGAGCCAGTGCCCACGGCTGGAGCATCTCCCTGCCCAGGAAAGGCTGAGGGAGCTGGGGCTGCTCAGCTGAGAGGGGCCCTCAGCCCTGTGTGTCCCTGTGTGCAGGGAGGGCTCAGAGACAGACCAGGCTCTGCTCTGGGGACCCAGCAATGGCACCAGAGGAAAGAGCAGGAACTGATGCTCACAAATTCCACCTGAACATGAGGAAGAACTTCCCTGTGCAGTGACCAAGCCTTGAGCAGAGACCAGAGAAGGTGTGGAGTCTCCCTCACTGGGGATATTCCAGAGCTGTCTGGACACATTCCTGTGCCATGTGCTGACCCAGCTGGAGCAGGGAGATTGGACCAGATGAGCCCCTGTGGTGACTTCCAACCTGACCCACTCTGTGATTCTGTGTGGTGGGGTTTGGAGTGTCCCCGGGGCAGACCCTTCTGCCTCTCTGGGCAGCCTGTTCCAGTGTCTGGCCAACCTCAGAGTGAGAAAGAGGCTGAGGTGTTGCTCAGGGCAGACTGGGAAGTCTCCACTGGTGAGTTGTGCCAGACCTGTGAATTGCAGGATACAGAGCTGAGCTCTCTTGGCCTGGTGTTGGAAATTAAAGCTGCTCCACATCAAGTCAAGATTCCCACCAGTGGAGCCCTGAGTTATCACCAGTACTTTCCCTGTTGTGTGTTTCTCTATCCCTGCCAGAGCAGAACTTGCTCTCCCTCCGTTCCTGCTCCGTGGTCTGGAACCCTGTCCCTTCCTCGGCCAAGTGTTTGTGTAACATCCATGGTGACACAAAGCTCCCTCTTCCAGCCGAGCAGGGTGCTGTGGGGTGAGAGGACACAGGGACTGATGATGGCACCGTGTCCTCACCCACAGGTCTGGCCCCTTCGAGATCAGCGCTGACCTGGAGGACTCCATGGAGTTCGTGGACCCCAGCGCTGCGGGCGAAACGGACGAGAGCGGCGACGAGCACGTGAGTGACGAGGAGACCGACCTGGGCACGGACTGGGAGAACCTGCCCAGCCCCAGGTTCTGTGACATCCCCTCGCAGCAGGTGGAGATGCTGCAGAGCCAGAGCACCCAGGTGTCCCAGCCCATCGCCAGCAGCAGCGCGGGCGGGATGATCTCGTCCGCCGCCGCCTCCGTCACCTCGTGGCTCAAAGCCTACACCGGGCACCGCTAGCGGCACACGGGGGCTGTGCCAGGACCCCCTCCCTGGCTGTGCTGTAGTCAACCTTCACCTATTCAGTTAAGTAGTGCCTGGAACAAAGGAAAGGTCAGACTCGTGTTTTGTAAACCGGAGAAAACCTTTTTATTTACCCAAGATGACTGTGACGGCCCCGTTTTGTAAATTAGCTCCGTGCTCCCGACGGATTCTGCCAGGGCACTTTTGTGTCTTGGTTCTGTCTGCATCGAGGATTGTAAAAGGACCCAGCAACCTCCAGCTCTACTTTCTGAAGAAGCAGATTTTGGAGTGTTTGGATCGGGGAGAGCGCAGGGAAGGCTGCTCAGGGCACGGTCTGGACAGTGGTGCAAATGCAGTTCCCACTTTCTTAACTCCTTACAGGGTTTTCCTTTGTGTGTGTGTGTTTTAAATCTGTCTTGCATAATGCAAAAATGCGTATTTCTAAATTTTTTTCATTCAGGACATGAAAATTATGCATTTTTAACATGTTTTCTAATCTCTGTTGCCATATTTTTAATACAAATGATCAGCATGGACAGGGAATTCACACAGCAAATTGCTCTCGGTTTAGATTTGGTTGTGAATCTTTACCCAGTTCTGCCATAGGAAACTGGCTTGTTTCATGCTGTGTCCACTGGTAGGTGTAGAAGTTTTGTGTTGTGCTGAGGCACACAGGCTCTATATTCTTAATACCATACACCAAAGAAACACTGGACGTTCTCTTGCTAGGCCCACATTCGATGCTGATACAGAATTGCATTGTTGCAATAATATCCATTGGTTACCACACCATGTTGCCACTTTTTAGCATTAGAAAAACCTCATTTCAAGCCAGTTTGGTAGTTACCTGCTCTCCACACTACATGTGTTTTTAACCCTATTTTATGGTATGTTCATGGTGGGGTTTGTTGTTTACTGACTGCCAAGAAGGTGGTTTGGTTTCCCTGGCACAGCTGGCTCGTGGAACCCCAGGAGTTGGGTGCTGAGTGGTGACTTGGAGAGCAAAGGCTCCTCCTCTTCCTCTGCCTTGCAGGACGGGGCACCCACGGGTGGTTTGCTCAGCAGAGCTTCCAACGTTTACATTTAGAGCTGGGACAGTTCCTGCACGGGGCCAGCCAAGGGAAGAGCCTCCTGCCCTCCCTCCACGAGGGAGGATTTCTGCCACTGCCCCGCAGCTTGTGGGGACACAGCTCCTAACGACGACATGGTGACAGAGGCCACATCCCTGCCCCATCCCAGCCCCAGGGCTGGCTTTCCCAGCCACCTCACAGGGTGTTTCGTGGTGGATTTCTCTGTTCCTGTCCAGGCTGGCCAGTGCTGCCCCTGTCCCCACCCAGGGGTGGGAAGCCAGATGTGGCAGTGACACCCATGTGCCCTATGCCAGGGTGCCATTGTGCCACCCACCCCTCCACGGCAGCTGCTTCTCTTCAACCCTGAGCTTGGGCATGTGTTGTCAGTAGTTTCTTCTGATTTTTCTTTTTTTGTTTTTTTTTAAACCAAAGACCCCAACCGCGCACGTTGTCAGACACCGCCACCCTCGCTCCCGCCGCTCCTCTGCTCCAAGAGCTGGGTTTGTTTTAGGAGAACAGCCCGGGCCCCCAGGCTGCTGCAGCCTGATGGGGGCCAGTGTCCCCAGCCCTGCTGCCAGGCTGAGCTCAGGGCTTTGGGCTCTGTTGGCTCACAGCACTTTATCACTCACAGCTCTGAGCAACCAGCACACGCCAGTATTGGAAACTGGGCTCGCAGCCCAGCCCCTTCTGCTTCCCTGTGGATTTTGCACTGGACCCCGCCATCTAAATACCTTTTTTGTTGTTGTTGTTTTTTAATAGGCATTTCAGTCCCTTTTTCATTGCTGCCTTTGTGCTTTGAGCCCCGGAAGGTCAGGCCATGACTCAGCTTCGTGCACTGTCACTGAACTTAGGGAAAGAAAATCCAACACAGTAACTTTTCTAAGCCATATACTTCCTATCCATGTTTTCCAAAATAATTTATTTGCAACCCTGTCATATTCTGAGAGTGCACAAGGGCACCGTGAGGGTGTTCAAATGTGTTGGGGTTGGGCTTTTCATGGAACTTTTTTTGTAACAGAACACAAGGTTGTGGTGGTTTTTTTTAAAAGTGTTTTGCACATGTGTAGCTGAGGAAGAATTGTGTCCAAACCTTGAGTGCAATCACCAGGATTCATTTCCCAGGTTGTTTGGGGGGGTGGGGGAGGGAGGGCAGGAATATCTGTAATTATAGATATTTGAAGGCAGCCAGCTGAGAGTTTACAGAACATTTTGTGTAGCATGAACACGGGAAGTTCAGTTTGGGCCGGGACTTCTGGTCATGGCCAGCGACCTGGGGTGGCCAATTTGGGCTGCCAAGGAAGAGCCTGATTTCGGGGGCCCAGCCCTGTGCCGAAAATCAGGTGCCTGTGCAGGGTCTCGGGTGGGACACCCAGGGTGGCTTTGTCACCTGGGGAAACTCGCAGCCCCTCTCTCACAACTTCCAGACTTAAGACGTAACTAAACACAAATGGTTTTGGGTTTTTTTGTTTTGTTTTGTTTTTTTTTTGTTCTTTTTTTTCTTCTAAATTTTATTGTATTATTGCAATAAATCTTTAACAGTAATTTTTTTAAAGTTGTATATTTATGACTGTTACTTCTGTGTGGTTTGTTTTTCACCGTGCTGGGCAAAGTACACAAGAATTTCCAGCCTTCAAAGCATCACAGGGACCAGACCTGTTACAGTGCAATCAGTTGTACAGCGGTGGAATAAGCAATACCCATTCTAAAAAAATACTCTTACATAAAATAACTGCATCTCCATGGGAGCAGGGGGTGGAGTCCTGCACAACACACACACACATCTCTCTATGTACATGTAAACGGATAAACCTCTTGGGTGAGCCTGGCTCAGGGCTGCTCCTGTGCTGGGGGGAAGTTTCTGCAGGTGCTGGATTCCTTCTGCATGCAAAGGCTCCTCGTTACAAGCTCATTTCAGGATGCAAGAAGGTGTTTTTTGAAGGATGGAGTTACTGAAGTGGTGTCAGAGTGACAGGGATGGGAAAGGGCCAAGCAGGCTCTGCCCATGGTTCACAGGCTGTGGATGTTGCAGGAGAAACAACTCTTCCCACTCTGTTTTTTGTGACATACTGGATGGGGAGGACTGATGGCCCTGCAATTCCTGGCTGTTGGACACTCAGGAGTGGGAGCAGCAGCCAACTGGGGCTCGTGCACACACAGCTGGGGCAGCTCATGGCCTCGGTCACAGCACAGTCAGATCATGGCCAGGGGCAAAGCAAAGTCTGGGCCAAGTTCAGCTCATGCGGACAAAATACTCGGGCCACTTCTGCTAGAGCTGGAACAGCAGCTTTTGTCCTCGGCCCACTCTGGTTTGTGGCAGGAGAGCAGCCTGGTACTGCCCTCAGCTGTCCCTGCACCAGGACTGCCTGGACCAGCCAAAGGCAGGTGGGAAGGAGAAACAGCCCCAGGTGAGGCTTCAGCACCATTTCCACTGTGCAAGAAGTGGGAGTTGAGACACAGCTTGGATCTGTCAGTGCAGTTCTGTGCAGGTGTGAAATCCCAGAATGGTTTGGCTTGGAAGAGACCTTAGAGATCACCTCATTCCACTATCCCAGGTTGCTTCAAACCCTGTCCAGCCTTAGACACTGCCAGGGATCCAGGGACAGCCACAGCTTCTCTGGGCACCCTGTGCCAGGGCCTCACCACCCTCACGGGGAAGGATTTTTTCCCAATATCCCATCCATCCCTGCCCTCTGGCAGTGGAAGCCATTCCCTGTGTCCTGTCCCTCCATCCCTTGTCCCCAGTCCCTCTCCAGCTCTCCTGGAGCCCCTTTAGGCTCTGCAAGGGGCTCTGAGCTCTCCCTGGATCCTTCTCCTCTCCAGGTGAACATTCCCAGCTCTCCCAGCCTGGCTCCGGAGCAGAGGGGCTCCAGCCCTTGGAGTTTTCCGTGGCCTCACCAACAGCTCCAGGGGCTGGCACAGGAGCAGATGCTGCAGGAAAGGACCTGGGTCCAACACAAGGAATTGAACTCTGCTGCAGCATCCTAGGATTTTTCCACAGGGAACAGGGCCCAGCAAAGGGAAAAGCTGCTGCAGAAACAGCCAGGATGGAGCAAGAGCCCAACCACAAGGCTCAGCCACAGGCAGCTTTCACAGTGCTGTCCATGCCAGGAGAGCCCCAGAGCTTGATGAAAACTGGAAGCTTATGGACAATGGAAATGTTATTACAACTTCTTCACAGGCCTATCTGGAAATTCAGTCCAGACACTCCAAATGCTCCCAGGCAAGGAAGTCAAGCACATGGTGCAGTCCTTCATCCTCAGTTCTAAACACTGAATTTTGTAAATCCAACGCTGGATTTTATTATTTTTTTAAATTGCTTCTTAGGAAAAAAACTCAAAACCCTAACATTCATCAGACCTTGGCTTCTCCCTGATTCATCCCTTAAGGAAACAGAAATCTGCAGTTTACAACGTTACAGGAAAAAAAAAAAAGCCTGCAGGCAGCTCAGCATGGCAACACTCAGAACCAACCCACTTCTCGATGCAAAAGCTTGCTCTGTGAAACAATTTTTAACAGCAATGCTTTGCAGGAGGGACAGTTCTGGCAAACAACGTAATAAATGATGTATAAACCAGCCCACGCTCCCCAGCCAGCCCGGGGGGAGGGCAGGGATGGGGTAGGGTAGGGGAGACACCAAGCTGTCCTCTGGATTTACCTGCTCCAAAAACAAAACAGCCTCATGATACTATTTTATCCTCGTTTTTCCCCTTGTTCAACAAAAGTGACCAAGATCTCACACCCTGTTCCAAATAAAATGACCTCACTGGCCCCTTATCTAATTACAAAATATTTTCCTCTGCCTCTCCATTCCAGCCTTGCAGGGACTTTCCTCGCTGCTGTCAGCCTCAAGTTTTCCAGTCTTGGGTGGAGGGGGCAGGAAAGCAGCTTCTTTCCTTTTTCCCCTAATCCAAATTAAGCTGAAGGCCTTTGATGCCGGTGGCTTTGGCAAAACAACAACCTGGAGGTTGTTTTGCTGCTGGTCCGGGCACAGCCAAGGGAGGAGATGGAAGTTTGGGTGAAGCCTGCACCCCGTTAGAGGATGAAGTCAGGGATTAAGGAGGGATCCCACTTTCCCTCTTTCCAGCCGATTACAAGGTGACCACACCCTTCTTTTAGATTCCTAATTTCATTCCTCCTGGTTGTCATCATGTCTGCAGCGCAGGGAGGCTGAGCAGCACCGGGAGGGGTGGCAGGAGCAGGTGAAGGCAAAATATAAAACCAGCACATCCTTTAAACCTCCCTGAAAAGCCTGAACTCACCAAACCCACATTCCAGGCTGCCAGGGCTTGATTTTCCTTCTCCCACTGTTAAAGGAAGAACAAAAGCATTCACCTTCAAACCCCCTTTTCTCCTCCTGATGCTCCAAAACCAGGTGGAGCTGGGTGGCTCAGCCTGGCCCCCATAGCCAGCAGTTTTCCACACCTTGCTGCTCCAGCACCAAAGGACAGAGAAGAGAATGAGCCAGGTGCAGGGCCACCCAGCCCTGCCCTTTCCAGCAGCTCTTTGGGTATGCAGGGCAGAGGAAGGTCCGAGCTGAGCCCCATGGAAAGACGGCCCCAGCTCTTCTTGCACCAGGTCAGAGATTTTGGTTGCTCCAGCTGGAATGGTGAGAGCCAGGAGTCCATCCATGCCCTGAGAAGGGGCAGAGGAACAGCAACAGCAGCAAGGGGACGTGGCCAGGGCAAAGGCACGGCTGCCACGCTCTGCTGGGCTCCCTGGAGAACAGCTGCTGGACTGGCCAGGGTCCATTCCCAGGCTTCCAAACCATCCACCCCCTCCCAGGGGTGTAACAGGAGGCTGAGGTCTGGCTCACAGCACAGCAGGACAGGGATGGATCCAGGGAAATTCTGCCACGGGTGCTCCACTCCTGTTCTGAGTGTGAGGAATCGCCGTTCATCCGACACAAACCTCTGCAATTGCCCTGGGAAGAACCGACCCACAGCACCGGGAGGAGAGGCAGCAGAGCAGAGCACGGCAAGGATTCTTCTTGCAAGGGAAAAATTCCATAGAGAGCAGATAGGAAAGGTTCCAGCACCTCACAGAGCCAAAGCAACTCCACACTCATCCTGCTGGAGCCACACTCCATCCTCCAGGAGCATCCAGGGAACAGGACAGGTGCCCACACAAGAGCCAAGAAGCAGGAGAACCACAAAGGGCCTGGTTTCTGCAAGCTTTACACACCTAGCACCGGAATTCCTGATGAAAGGAGCCTCTGCTGCACACAGGGCTGGCAGGAAGGAAAGGAAAAGCTGGAATCTGTGAATGTTACAGCAGGGACTTGGGGGGATTTTGTTTCTTTGTTAGTAGGAGGACAGGTTTGCTAGAGAAAGCACATTGCACGTCTGAACTACAGCACAGCACCAAGTTTCTGCCACGTGTTTTACAGCATTTTTATTTTGGGGCAAAAGTCTTACAAGAGAAAGTCTGGTAAGGCAGATCTAGAATGCACATTTTATTTATGTAAAAAAAAAACCCCAACCAGACAACATGGGTAAGGTAGACAAGAACTTTTTTATATTCTGACTATACAATAATATTCCTCTCTCTTTTTTTTTTTTTTAATCCACTGCCACACTACTATAATGGATTTGTTCTATAGCCTAAAGTTTCAGGTTGTCCAGTTAAGTTGTCTGCAGCTTCTTTAAACAAGTTTACCTTTACCTATTTAGAGTTTCTTCTCAGAAACATTCATATATTATACAGGATATACAGATTTTGAAACAAGACACTTAAAAACACACACACCTATAGCCGCAACACTGGGATAGCTGCATTGTAGGGGTTACCTTGTTCAGCCAGCTGTAGACTCTGTATGTACAATTAGTTTTTATAGTGTTATTTACAGAGATGGACTAAAAGCTCTCTTTTAATCTAAAAGGTAAAGGCTCTTGTGTTTGAGTATGTGCAGTTTCATAGCCCTGTGGGGGGGAAAAAAAAAAAAAAAATCACGACAATTATATACACTGTAAACAGCACAAGGCATGAGAATCTCCTCCTCCTCCTATCCCAAACAATCTTGCAGGAAAGTGTTTGTGCACTAATATTCCTCTTCCACCTCTGCTCCTGCTCCTCGGGTTTTCTTGTGGATCGCACGGTTAAAGCTGTGGCAGGCAGGGACCCAGTGATTGTCATGGAGACCCAACTTACAGCCTGGGATGCCCTTCTGGGAGCGGTGGCAGCACATCCAGTAGCCAGGCCCGTAGGGCAGGGCCTGGCAGTAGGGCTTGGGGTGCCACCTGCACAGGGACACGTCCCCCTTCACGTATTTCTTCTTGCACTGCTTGCACGGGTCTTCCCGGTAGCGAGGGTCGCGCACCCAGCGCGAGTCCGCCGGCCTGATGTTGTAGTACTCGATGATGAATTTGAAGTAGTAGCAAGTGCATTTTAGGGCAACCAGGCTCCTGGTGGGAAGCAACCCGAAGATCTTCACGATGATGTGGTGAGGCAAGAAGGCCATGTACTGCTGAGGCTCCAAAAGCTGCTGGATTTTAAACCTGGTCTCCAGAAAGTCATGTGAAACCTGCCGCTTTAGGCAGGAAGGATCAAGTACTTGCAAAGCCCCTTCTGTGGGAGGGACAGAAGGGACCAATGGCTCTGTAGGCACACTGCTGCTGACACACGATCTACCGGATGCCAGAGCATCCTCATCCTCGTTTTGGGCTACTGCCCCTGGCTTCTCCTGGGTACTCTCCCGCTGTGGCTGTTGCTCGTGAGCAGCAGGCTGCTCACCCTGGAGGAAAAACAGCCTCCCAGGGAGTGAATCCTCACCAGAACTGGAGAGCTTCTCCTTCCTGCACCCTTCCTCTGTCTTGGTGACTGATATACTGATGCATAAGGGCTCCTTCCTAGCAGGATGCTTTGGGAAAATCACAGGCTCTTTCAACGTACAATCAACAGTCGCGTTCTTGCTCTGCAAGGGATCCGGTGGCAGCCTGGCAGCAGCTGGACACGGGGACAGCAGAGCCCTGGGAGGCTCAATCCGTGTTTCAGCGTCATTCCTGCCGGCTGTCATCGCCAACACCGCGTGGGCAAGTCCCGAATTCACATTCCCCACCCGGGTATCCAGCCCCGAAGGAAACGGCTGCTGGGCAGAGGTGCTGCCATCCCACAGCTCGGTGTCACCCAGAGGGCCACAGCGACCCCCAAACCCAGCCTCTGCCACCCCTGCCTCCCCCAGGCCATCCCCCTGAGCCGGCACCCCCTTGCCCACCTCTGCCTCGGGCTGGGTGCCGCTGGCCAGGAGCACCCTGCCCACGTTCCTGCGGAAGCTGTTGTTGCGGGACAGGCTCCCGGCCTCCCGCTCGCTCTGCCGCCTCAGGCACTCGGACTCCAGCCTGGCCACCATGTCCAGCACCCGCACGGGCTCGCCCTGGGGCTCGCCCCGCTCCGCCTGCGCCTCGCCCGACGAGAAGGGGTCGGAGCAGGGCAGGGCGGCCTTGGGCTGGGCGCTCAGCCTGGTGGCAGAGGAGGCCGTGCAGGTCTTGGCACAGTCCACCAGCAGGGCGCTGGCCCGCTGCTCCAGGAAGGCCACCATCTCGATGACGGACAGCGAGCGGCCGGGGAACGCGGCCTCGCCGCCGTCACTGCCGAAATGCACCGAGCAGTGCTCGATGCCACAGGAGAAAGGCTCCGGCTGGGAGCACCTGGCGTTTGCCTCCCTCATCCTTTCCAGTTGAATTTTGGCTTTTTTAAGATCCACCGATTTTTTCCTGCGTTTGGCCGTTCTCCCGTCGATGTCCCACGTGCTCTTGATTTTCATGGAGCCCGTGCGGGTGTTGCTGCTGCACTGCTGGGCTGCGAAGAAGGCGATTTTCTCCTTGGTGTTGCCAGGTTTCACCACAGCCCAGACATCCAGCGGCCCTTCCCCTTCTTCTCCCTGGTGGATGGTGGCAGACAGGGCGTTCTTCTTCTCCGCCGGGCCTTTCCCGTTCATATTGCACATAGTATTTGGATAAATAATCCCCAGGAGCTTTTGAGACGGAGCCACGAGGGAGGGTTTTGGGAAAACGCTCAGTTTGGTGCAGTTGGTGTATTTTTCTCCTTGTGTTGGTCCCTGGTGGCCCCGCAGGGAATCCTGGCTTATTTCTGGGGATCGCTCTTTCTTCTGTAACTTGAGATATGGCTTTAAGTGCATACCAGAAACCCTGGAAAAACAGAGAGGGAAGAAGTTATAGTTGCAAAATATGCCTGTCTGGAATTAGAGAAGGTGGCCCAGAGCAGCCCACATCTCAAGAGGAACCACATGAGAAAGGAAAAGAGCCACCAAGGCTGCAAGATCCACCCTTGAAGAACTTCCTGCAGTAGGAGAGAACTTCCCATTAGAGAAATCTGTTTCCAGGCAGTTGCAAGGAGAAATCCTACAGTTTAAGTTGTATCAGTTGTGAAAACATAGCTAGTGGTTCATTCTTGAGCTAGAGCCATCCTTCTGCTTGTTCATTCCTTAACCCAGTTATAAGGCACACATGGGTCACAGCTTTATCTGGACATCAGCTTCCACACACACTTTTTTCAGTAGATAAAATGTGGTTAAAGCTCAAAAGGGAAATTAGCAAGAGTAATTATATCAATCTGAGATCCCAGGGGATATCTAATCTCCTAGTGTCACCCAGAATCACACGGTGGTTTGGGCTGGAAGGAACCTTAAAGCTCATTTTGTTCCACTCCCTTCCATGGGCAGGACACCTTCCACTATCTCAGGTTGCTCCAAGTTCCATCCAGCTCATCCTTGGACACTTCCAGGGATGAAGCAGCCACAGCTTCTCCAGGCAATGAAACCTTTCCCCTTTAGCATATTGATAACGGTAAATTTGGTGACTTTCCCATAAGGGTCCTGATGTTATACATACAGATGCCCCCCAAAAGTGACAGCAGCATGGCATCCGGCTGAGGGCACCCACTCCCAAGGATGGGATTTCACAGTCAGCAACTCCAGAGCTGTGAAGGACCCCTTGGATGCTGCTGACGCTGCAGCAGCAGCTCCAGACTCCTCTGTCCTGTCACACCTCCACAGTCACCTTCCATTCAAAGCTCAGGAATGCCAGAGCCCGGGGCACTGACACACAGGATGCAACCACCAGGAGACTCCAGGCTCCTCTCCCAGGAGTACCACATAAGCACATTACAGAACTAACTATAGATTATGTTTCCATGGTAATCTTTGAGTTGTTGCACTCAAAGGCCTCCTCTTCAGGGATGATCTGTGCTCGAGAGTTGAAGAGCAGCAGGTTCAATGTCACGTTCATAATGAGCTGACACAGACACATCCAGGCACTGAACACGCTTCCCTCGAGAGCCAACATCAAGAGAGTTAAGTATGGCAAAGTTGTAGGTTTCTAGCCTAAAGTCAGCTTTTAACTAAAAACCTCAATTTGTTGGTCTATAAAGTCCAAGAAACGTGTAAGTGATGTTGCCCAAGCAGAGGAAGCCTCCAGGACTAGAAGCAGCTGTGCTGCCTAACCACTGCTTTCCTTGCAGGTTTCGTTCCTCCTTCTGGCCCTAGTGACAAGAAGGGAGGCAGGCACAGAGATTTTGGGGAGGTACATCAAGAGGAAGGGCTTAGTTCACCTTTCTACACCTCTTTGGTCCAAGCAGGGCTTTGAAGGCCAGGAAGCAGCTGCTGGAAACGTGGATGTCACGTTCCTTCCCTCTGGATTTTTTAGAGAGACCATCACCAGCCTCTTGCAACCAGACAATGCCAAAACCACCTGCATCTCACCTGGAGACTGTGGGGGTAAGAGATCCCAGTGCTGCAGACAGAGCTACCCAGCCCCTGGGTTAATTCTCTCCCCTCCTGTGTGCCAATTCCAGCTCGTTGGAATTGGGTCAACTCCCAGTTTAGTTTCCTCTGCAAAATGCAACTGAGCTACTTTGTTTGCATCCTCAGTCGGATGCTAAAAACTAAAATAATTTCAATAAAAATAGAACTTTGGGGCGTTGAAATAGATGCATGGAGAGAAGAATGGGAAATGGAGGCTGCTGGACTTTGCTTTGGCCTCATTTTTCACAGGGGCTGCCTCATTCTTGTTGTACTTCACAGTGAACCAGGGTCACTGATGTGACCTGGCCAAAGCCCAGCCCAGAAGAGCAGCAGGTGAAGCACTGCAGCAAACTGCTGCAGAGAACAGTGCCTGCAGCCTTCCCCTCCCTTCCCTTCCAGAAGGACATTTCCCAGACTAGAGACAAAAAAGCTCTGGTGGCTGCTCACCACCGTACCCTGGGGAGAAGAGGTGAATACAATTAAAACACGACTTTGCATGCTGAAATCTCCTGAGCCAGGAGCAGAAGATCAAATTTCATTCATGAGTTTTCATGCCAAGGTGTTTGAAAGAGGAGCTGAGCTTGTTTTTAAAAGCCTTTCTTCGAGCAGTTTTCAGGAATCCAGCAGGACAATCAGCTCAACACCCTTCATTAAGAGAAGCTGCAAGTGGAGGTGAGACTAGGTATTATATGAATAAAAAGAGAACCAAACTGGTTACCCCAACAGGCTCAGGGGACATGTTCAGCCAGCAGAGTTGGTTCAGCTGCTCCCAGCTATTTCTGGTCTATGGAGAAAGACAAAGGGTAAAGTTCTGCTTCACCTATTACAGATTTCTTGTTTAAGGTTATATTTCTTATGTTTCAGTTAGTCCCTGGCTAAGCCAACAATACCATTTAAGGTTGAAAAGTTATAATTTACATAACAAAATTATGCCTTAGTCAGAAGTTTTACTGCCAGAATAATTGCCTCATTTGAATTCAGCATTCAGTTCATTGCACATGTTTTAATGGATCCGGATTTAAAGAAAACCTTCATCTAATAACTTCAGACAGCTATAAAGAGCACTGCAAACTCCATGAGACCAGCTGCCACCTGCCTCAGAGTTTTCCAGCAGCAGGGAAGAGAACTTTCATTTTAAAATCATCTTAGCAATGGGCCTTACCTTGGAAAAAGCGAGCCCCCACCTCATAAGCCCTTTGCTGTGGACATTGAGAATGAACTTTCAGGCAATCACAGCTTCTTCCCTGCACGTCAGCAGCACATTTCATCTCTAGCTCCTACAATTAGAACAAGGCTTCCCAGCAGAAATTGCTTTGAAGATGAACCAGAGCCCAGTCCCCACCCACAGACTCCCCTGTTTCTCAGTGCTGGCAAGCAGAGAGCTGTGGCAGCTGCAGGTAAGCTTTTAAATATTTAAAACCACCAAAAATAGTTGTTAAAAGGTGAAGTCACATATTCCCTATGACATTTCATTCCAGAATAATTCTGTTTTGCTTTCCTCCACCCTTTAAGTTATCGAGCTCTCTAATTTTATCTTTAGAGACAACGACTCTTCAGAAGTCCACAGGAGCAAACATAAAAGGTTTTCAATCCCAAATGTGCGGTTTTAAATTGCTGATAAGAGAGAATTCTGCCAGGAATGATCAGCACTGAAACAACGAGCAGTGCTGCCTTTATACTGTTATTCCATCCTTAAGTTGATGAAATAAAGGGGCCAGATTTTCTATTTCTAATCAGCCATGTCTGAAAAACAGGATACTTGCACTGCTGGAATGACATTGCTGTTTTTACAAGTTGTAACTACAGCTTGTTTCCACTGCAGTTTTATCAAGTTGGTTACTCCACGTTGTTGATACAGAAATATATTCCTTTATATGAGCTCAGACACTCATACCTCTCCTCTCCCCACCCAAGGGAAGACCCATAACCCACTGGTGGACTCCCCATCCCTGAAAGTGTCCAAATCCAGCCTGGATGGGGCTTTGGAGCAACCTGGTCTAGTGGGAGGTGATTTTGCCCATGGCAACGGGTTGGAATGAGATGGCCTTTGAGGTCTTTTCCAACCCAAATCATTCCACGATTCTACTACTTGCCAAGCTGGCCAGAATCTTCCAGCATCCTTTTGTATTTATGTATGTTCTAAATCACAGCAGCCTAAAACAATAATATATTTGCTTAAGTGGAAACTCCAGAGTTGGAGGAAAAACTGCTAGAAAAGACTCAAGTTTTCACAACTCCTTTGTAAGGTCCACAGCCAGCCTTAATTCCCCTTGCAGCTCCCAGCTCAGGGACTCTGATGATGCCCTGTGAAGCCAAAAGATTTCCTCTGGCCAGCAAGAACAGCAACATAACAACAAAAACGCCTGATCTTCACAAACAGCATATTCACACTGCAAGTTTTCTGGGCAAAGCACTGGTAGTTTTTATGAGGGTGAAAATTTCCATCAAAACCCCCAAGTTTCCTATGGATTTCTCCTTGTAAACACCAACTCCAGTCGACAAAAGCTCCTCACGTTGCTGAGTGCACACCCAGTGCCAACTACAACTCTGAAAAACCCCTCAGGACATACTAACACAAGGCAGAAGCCCAAAAAAAAAGGAAGGAAAAAAAAAAATCAACAAAAATAAAAACCTCACACCTCTGGCAAAGCATTCCTCTTCCCTGGAATCCCAGTTCTCTGTCCATAGAGTTTTCCTCTATAAAGGACACTGACAATTAGCAAGGACTGAGCACTGAGTGGGAGTTAACCACGGTCAACCACTTGTTATTTCTGGAAGGGCTTGGTGGGTCCTTTGGGCTCCATCTCCAGTGCCATTTCCATCCCCTTTGCACTGCCAGGGCAAGGCAAAGCAGACATGGAGCTGCTTCAAAGGCATTCCATGGATTCTGCCGGGGCGGGAAAGTCCCGGGATGGAAGGAGCTCTGCTACTCATGGAGTTTGTTCTGGAGCATGGCAAAGGTCCAAGCTCAGAGAAAGGAGGGCTGGGAAGCTCCAGAGCAGGGGTGGGTTCAACTCTGGCAGCTGTGGAAGATCTGATTTCCTGAAAACCCACTCCCCTTGGAGCAGCAACTGCTCCTGACCCACCTCCCAACACCTCCAAAATGCCTCTTGCAGCAAAGGGAGAGCCAGCAAGGATTAGAGTGGGGTTTGAAGGCAAACAGGAAGGCATGGTGGCTGCTGAAGGAGAGCTCTCTGCTCCAGTGGCCAGCCTGGGGCAAGTGGAAAAATGCCAAAACCGTGGGGCAGAGCTGGCCCAGCAGAGCTGAGGAGCTCAGTGCACTGTAAGAACACAATTCCTAACGCTGGGTCCCTCCCCAGCTTGTTCACCTGTGTCAGGTGCTCAGATAACCTGACTCTGGAGGAGACAACACCCAAAAATACAGCTGCACACAGCACAGCCAGAAAATCCATCCCACAAAGCCCATCACCTGCAGGACACAGAGGTTTTGGTGACAGAATGCACCCCAAACCCAACACAGACCACTCCACTTTGAGGGCTCCCAGCCATCAATGTTCTGAACATGTTTTACACTAAACACACACACACCCCCTTCAGTAAAGCACAGCTGCCTTGGCTACCTCCTAAATTTTGTAGGGAAGAAGTGCCACTGCTTTGCCAGGCTTTTGTATAAAAGCACTTACCATGAAGGGAGAGATGTAGCAGCAATTCTGTGCTGAGCCTCAGGAAGCTCAAAGCCCTTCTTCCCAACCATACCAGACATGACACAGAGGTGACAAAACAGAAGGGAACAAAGTAAACTGAAAGATTTGGAATTCAGGTTATCAGCTGCTCCAGAAACGTGTAGCTCAGAGATGATGGGATGGCACACATGGCTGTGGTGGGACAGGATGAGGGGAAATCACAGAGGGACAGCAAGACAAAAATTGGTGGTTTCAGAGGGCTTCTGCTGAAAGCTACCCAGAGCAACACAGGTAAGTGACAAGTGTCCTTCTGGAAATGTTTCACCTTTATTAATTTGTTTCCCGATTTATAAAGTGTAAGAGGACCAAGACCTTTCTTCATATCATAGTGCAACAAATTTCCTGTTTTAATGAACCAACACAGAGTGATGCTATTTATAGCCTTCATTTTTGTGCATAAGTAATGAGAACACATGAAAGGTTGCAGAAATTAACCTTGGACCACACAATCAGTAACAGACTCAGCATTCAAAAGAAAAAACATGCAAAAGTAGAGCTGAAGGCAAGTGATCAGATTGCCCTTTTGAAACTCAAGACTGAAAGAAACTGGTTCATGAAGTCAGCTGTGCTGGGGAGGATTTCACTGCACACAACATTCTCCAGGAGTCAGGTGGTGTTTTCATTACTAAGAACACATCCCAAACAAGATCCAAAGCAACTCCAACTGGATGTGATCCTTCTTTGTGAAGGATACCAGAAACAGACACAAGTTTCAGGTCACATCACTTGGAAACTTCAATCTTAGAGATCAAAAAGTCCAGGAATAAACATGAGAACTGGTGCAATGTTAAGTCACTGCAGAGATATTTAACAATAAGAAATAGTGAAAGGGGTTTTTTTTAGTTTGTGAGAGAAAAGAGAAATAGGGCTTCAAGCAAGGGCAGGGCAGAGATCAAGAGTACAACAAAAATACCAAATTTGACTTTGCACCATTTTTAAAGAGGGGAGGTAAGGGTGATGATGAAGGCAAAAGCCCAGGCGTTAATCTGAACAAGAGCATTGGCAGGAGGAGGATTAGAGAGCTTCATAAAAATTGTGAGGATTGGCTCATCCCAGTTTTAGAATCCAAACCAGATAGGCTCATGCACTGCAGGCCAAGAAACAGGATTTATAAACCTCTTGAAAGGCAACAATAGGAGATAATAAACATGTGGCACATTGGAGGGGGCACTGCAGGGGAGAAAGAGAAGGAGAATGATTGCAGCCTCTCCAGGGCTCATATTCTGACTCCAATATAAAGGTGCTTTGCAAGCAAAGAGGATTAATGTGACACAGAGAAAAAGGGGGAAGAGGGAATAGTTCAATATGCCAGACTAACCTCAAGGTTCTCAAAAAAAGCCATCTTTTTAGACCAATCTACTATATCTTCCTCACATGGACTTCAGAGAGCACAAAGAGATTTACTGGTTAAGACAGATTGGCAGAGGAGTGGGAAAACAGACAAAGGAGCTGGCTTAGCAGCAGACAGCCCCAGGTGATGCTGAATAAGAAAATACCAGCCTGGAAACCAAAGACATGCCTCAAGAATCAGCCCTGGGAACATCTGATTTTGTTAGGAATGACCTCAGCACTAATTCTGCACCCACAGAAATAGAGGCAGTTCCAAAACAGCAGAGGCACAAAACCCCAATTAACAGAAACTGAGGAGGGTTTTGAAATGCAGGCAGTGATGCACCAGCAAGAGGAACACCAATAAATTATAGAAGTAACTTGAGGAGAACTGGCCACCATAGAGACAACCATGAAATAGGGAAGTGGAGGTGATGCTGTGACAGCAGTGAGAAGCCCTTCAGCCAGAGCAGCTCCAGAGCACAGCACACACTTTTAGCCAGGACTAAGAATATTCTGTTAGGGGAATCACAAGAAGCTACTAGAGAACACTTGGGTGACTTAGCAAAACCACAGGTGAAGATTATAAACCCCTTTTACAGAATGCAGAAGAGGTAAACCACTGAAAATAAGCAGTGGTCTTTAGGCAGAAGGAAAATAAAGGAACAAAAACTCAAATGAGTCTATAAACTGTCATGAATGTTCAGCCTGGGAATGAAAAGAAGGTTCCTAATTGCAGAGCAAGATCTGTCATCCTCAGTAATAGCTTAATCTACAGGAGGAAGGAAGACAAGATTCAAGAAAAGATGTAAATGTTTTTAGGATGGATTAAATTCACAAAAGGGATTATGAGATCCTGCTTGGGAAAGCAAGGAGCTGGGTGACCCAGGAAGTCTTTTCCAGCATTAAATTACCATGAGACTAACATAGCAAGTATATGCTGTCTACACAACCACAAAGAACAAAGGTTAAAAGTTTGCTTTAAACCCACACAGCCTTTGGAAACCAAAAAGCTGGCGCTCTTCCTCCAGACTGAGGAAGTTTAAGAGCCTTGGTTTCAGAAAAAGAATTAAAAAAAAAAAAAAAATACACATATATTTTGAAGTAGTTTGAACTCCAGCAAACTGGCATGTCCTTGCATTTGCACGAGGACAAGTTGTTCTGCACCGTGTTCCTATAAGGAGACACACTGAGAGGCGTTCACTTAATTGTCACATAAGCACAAGTGTTTGAAATCAATCGTGCATTTCTCCTTAATAAGAGACACAGGAGAGTGAGCAATGCAAAATCTGAGCTTAAACTAATCTAATTACTTAGTCCATAGTAAGACAAACCACAACAGTGACTGCCAGCATTTCCACTTGCTTTAAGCTGCCTGCATGTTTTAAAGCCTACTCTGATGAGCCTTTCACCAATTAAGTTTTACTTCAAAGTCATGTTTCCCAAACTGATTTACAGCTGCTGCTAGAAAACCCAAGGACTTCTGCAAGTACACTGCCAGCTGCAGTGAATCTGTAGCTGTCATTATCAAATAAAAACGTCAGAGAACGTTTCTGCCCTTAAGCCATTACAACGTTTCGCTTAAACGCCACCCAAAAATCAGAATGTAGAGCAAACGTTTGAGTGACAGCACAAGACAATAGGAGAGGACAAGGAGAAGGCAGAAATCAGTGCAGAATCCTCAGCTGCAGGCAGAGCAGCCAGTCTGTTCGTACCGTTTGACTTGATGGAAGGTGGAGGATGTGGAATTGAGTGGTTCCCTGTGGAGGCCAGCTCTGCAGGAACTCTTCATGGTAACGACCTCTCTCCAGCTAAGGCACGTCGTCACAGCCAGTCCATCCTGGGCTACACCCCAGGCTCCCCCATCAGCTCTGCCTGCCCCACACTCGTGCCTCTGCCACCTAAAAACTGAACAACAGAGAGCTACGTGAGAAGATCACAAGCACAGATGATCAGGACATGGACTTTCCCATGAGAGAGAATAGCTATATACATATCAATATAAATAGATACAAACACAAGCATGCTACACATGCATAGATATAAAAGATACATATTCAGATATAAAAGAGCATAACATCATCATGCCAGTATTGCAGCTGGAGTTCCTGAACACCACCAAACACAAATGAACACGCCCCACCAAGGCCTGTCTGCACACACAGAGTTTTTTTCACCTTATATCCAACTGCAGCTACCTTGGCACCTCCCACAGAACACGCTGTCTTCCCAGCTCCATGTAAACAGGACGCACAAGATCTCTCTGCTTGTTAACACCACATCAGGCTTTGGAGGGAAGTAGCTGCTAGCAGTGAGATTTGAGGCTGCCAGGAGTTACGTTAGCGCTCTAATCAAAATAACGTGGCGGATTTTATAAAAGGACAGAAAACATGTCACCACGCAGCCTCCAGGTCCTGTGAAAACTGCCCTGTCTTTGCATCACATGCAGATAAGACAGATTACACCAAAACAAAGCTGTTCTGCAGTATCTCTTGTTCTCCCTGGGCTGCTGCCTTCTCCACCTTGTCCTTGGAGCAGACACTCTTACCAGCGCTTTAACGCACTTTGATGGAGAAAGAACAACAACCTTCAAGCTGGAACATTAAAGGGAAGAGTGACACAGCAAAAGAGCCCTGGAAAACCTCAAATACTCCAGCCTGAGCTGCCAGCAGATTGTTTTAGAGAGCGTTTGTTTCCTCTCTAGAGGACCGTGCACAATGATGCCGTAATAAAGGAATGCCATTTGAGGATGCTAACTATGGAACTGTGTCCCCAGGGAGCTGTGATTTAGTGCAGCAGGTTGCTCTCTCCTTTTCAGCAGCTCTGCCCAGTGTTCCTACTGCTGCCCTACCTTTGCTTGTGCAGAAATTGAGATTCTCACATCACTCCCTTCCCAACATAGAAGAGCTCCCACTATATCCAGCTCAGCACTGCTTGATCAGTGTGGTTCATAATCAATGCTCCCACTAAACACTCCTGGCCTGGAAAACCTGCTCTTGGTAGCCACACTTGCCAGGAAAATGGTGAAGGATGAACCTCCTAGGCAGGAAAAAACAGAAGCTGGTTTAGATCCACCTGACTTGATGTCTGCTACAACAATTCCACAGTTCGTCTAATGATGGCGAATAAGAGGTTAAGCATTTGCCTACATTTGAGTAGCAGGAGCCTAAAATAATATATAAAATATTATATAAACACATTCCAGTCTTCATGAAGAAATCTCTGCTGAGCTCTACACAAGGCTAAGAAACGTGTGGGGTGGAGGAGGAGATGGAGGCAGGGCAGGGGCAGAGCAGGAGGAGGAGAGCATGTCCTCTGCTCCAGGGACTCAGGAAGACCAGGAATTAGGCTGCCATGATCAGCAACAGCAGAAATTGAAGCTTTGTAGTTAAACACCATTTTCATCAGACTACCCAGAGTCTCTAACAAGGACCTACCTCTATGAGTGAAACCTAGGCACAAAACCAGCTGTTTCTGATGTTCTCATGCTGTAAAGATATATATTCACAAACAGTAATTCACAGAGAAGAAAAAGCATATGCCCGGTGCTTTAGGAAAATCAAACACAAAATCGTTACTTTCCCATGAACCATCACTAAGAGGCACTGAAATTCTGACTTTTCTCCAAGCTTTTGTCTGGCTCTCCTTCTGGCTTTACTAACACTAGCATTTCAAACTCAGCAGGAATTGTATCACAGAAACATGATTATATCCACACCCAAATAAACGCAACCACACCATTTCAAGAATGCCACTCACTTTTCCAATAGCTGAAACCCTCTCCATGGATCCCTGGTTAAGAATACCACATGTTTTGTCCTAGTGCCACTCCTCTGGAGATCAATTGAGAAGTAAAAGATAAAAAGCCAAACAAAGAATTAAAACCCAAAGATATCTTCTTTGCACTGAAGAGCTAGAGAAGCAAAACCATCAAGAGAAGTGGTTGAGGTCAGGAGCAGCCAGAACCCTGATCCAAGCACTGGTATTGTATGGTGAGATTTCATGAATTTAGGAAGGGACCAGCAACTACCAGAGGGAAGCAAAAGCTGACAAAATAGACACAGGCAAGTTCAGATGGGCACTGCAGCACAGACCCAACCACAGCTCCATACAAAGAATGCTTTTTCCCCCCTCTGTAGCTGCTGGGCTATAGAAAAGAGCTGAAATAGACTATTAATGCCAGCAAGCTCCTGACAAATTCCTACTGTGTTAGGAGTAAAAAGCTGTGCTTGTGAATTAAAAAAAAAAAAAAAAGCAAAGAGAAAAAAAAAATCCCAGCATTTAAGCTAGCAGATATACTTACTGCCTTTTAACTACCACTGTTTCTGTACCAAGGCTGATCCTTAGCAGAAGGAGCTGCAGCCGATTTGTTAAGTTTTGCACTGAGGCGGGTACAGCCCGAAAAACTGAAATACAGATGCACAGAGAAACAAAACAGAAGAGGAAGTTAAAACCCTAATCATGCTCTTCTCCCTCTCTGAAACCACCCCCAAACATATGCCTTTCTGCACAAGACGTGGGAAGGACTCAGGTTTTGGCAGCAGAAAGCATCACATCCTCTCAGCCGTGGACAGCAGCTCAAGGAACAGTCCCACAAAATTCCCTGTCTTATCACCAGGTTTGAAAACTGCTGCAGTTTAGGAAAACAAATGTGTCAACTCAACCAGGCTGCAGTCAAGGTCTCCCCATCTGTGTAGCAATTCACTACAGCTTTCAGTATTTTGGTAAGTGCAAGTGTGTTTTAGCAACAGTAACTGATCAACAAACCAGTTCAAAGGGTGGGCACATCCTCTCAGAAAATTTACTTTCTTGAAAAGAGGCCACGGCCCCGGGACTGGATCTGAGAAACAATCACCCTGTTGGTAAAAATATGTGTAAAAACAGATTTGACCACCCCACCTACATGCAAGGCAAGCTTTGGGATGCTCCATAGGGATGTCACTCTGGATCAGCTGGGCAAAGAGCATCAGCACACTCAGGATGCAGAAGGAAGCAGCAGCAAGTGTTTCAGAGCAGAACTCAGAGGAGTTAATACCAAAAGAAGCCATTAAGGTGGAAGAAGTCAGTGCTGAGGCTTTACAATAAGATAAGGGTATTTATTTTCTTGCAAGAACCAGGTTCCATGTCCATTCTGCCACCACGGAGCTCAAGCTTAGGTTGTCATATGATCCTTGTCTCCAAAAGAGTAATTCACACCAGACATGCAATTCTGCCATTCCCCAGCCAAGCCATCCCTCCCTCCCCAAACACCTCTCAGGACACCTATAACAGCACCAGATCCTCCTAAGCAAGAGGCTTTGGCACAAAGTCTTTACTCATCCCAACACTCCCACTGGGAACAATCCACAGCAGCTCCCAGGTGTGGCAGTGAGGTGACTGACACACCAGGTCCTCAGCCTCTTAGACACCTATAGGAACACAACCATTTCTTCTTAACCATTCTTCAGGTAATATCTACACATTTAAAACACCTAAAAACTGCCTTTTAATCCTAAAGGAGCCATCACAGGCATCACTTGCCTTGTGAAACCTTGTGTGCTCAGCTTCCCCTCTGTTTCATGGTCAATCAGATCTGGTATTATCTGATCTAAAGGCAATGAAACTGCCCCAGGGTTTCCAGCTGGAATTCATGTGGGGGAGCTTCCTGTGTCTATTCCCACACCAAAAGCAGCTGATGGCACTTCTGCTAGGCACCAAGAACCAGAGCTGGCAAAGTAGCAGGACCTGGTTACCATCACCCTTTGCTCATCTCCCCACCAAATTCACTCCAGCCCTTCCTTCTCAAAGCTCCTCCAAGCTCCTATCCTTGGATCACACCAGACAGAGCAGCAATGTAAATGAAAACTGAAGATTCCCATGTAAGCAGAATCAAGAGAGGCCACAAAGACAATGAAGGGTCTGGAGCACCTCTCTCATGAGGAGAGACTCCAGGAGCTGAGCCTGTTCAGTCTTTCACACCTTGCCCTTTATCAGCACTGCCTCCTTGCCTAATTTCTCACCTGAAGCTGCTCCAGGAGCTGGACTAGGACAGAATTAACCCAAAGTGGTCAGCTCCCTGAACCCACTCACCCCTGACTTGGCAGGAACTCAAAGCCCAGCAGGACAAGGTTCTCAGAAACTCAGACTGGACTCAGCCATCTCCAATCCACACCTGGAATCATGCTGGGAAATGTGTTTGCTACAAAGTGGATTTTAGGTCCTTTCAGTGGAAAAAAACACTTCTGAATGCACAGTGGGCAAAATGCAGAGTGTTTCAGAAGCAGGGAAATGAGCATGTAGGGCTCCAAGGCAACATTTGACTCCTCACTGCTGTCAAACAGCACTACTTGCTGTACTGATAAGCATGTGAAATGCTTATTCCAATGAAGCTCTACAGGGAGAACCTGTTTTCTTTCCAAGATCACGTCAAGAAAGAAAGAAAGCTCCACATTCGTGGCTCACATGCTTTCTCTCTAGGTGGGTAAGTGTTGGAAGGACTAAGTTGTCCCCTCAAAAGGAAAATCTCAGAAAGGAAAAAAGAAAATAAAGACAAGCTCTGCTGCACCCTCTTAGCCCTGCATGAGTATTGGGAAAAATAATATTACAAGTGTTTCCCTTGTTCAACTATTCCTGAAAGGGTTCAGCTGCCTTGCACAATTTGGGTAAGGACATCACTCGCTGCTCAGCTGGGAAGAAGTTAAGAACTGGCTCATTAGATTTGTTCTGCTTGATCCAAGAGGAAAACAAAACCAGTAAATCCCTCACTGGGCAGTGCTGCTGACAAACACACGGGGCTCACACATCACTCTGCTTTCTAGAAAGCTGCCTTGGCACCTCTTGGCACTGTCACATGCCCTGAATGACAAACTGGGGGTAGCAGAGCCCCTGTGAGTGGGGCTGTGCCTGCTGCACCCTCAGCTCATGGGGCACAGGCAAAAATCCTCCCTGAACACACCACACTCGAGGCCACACGATCCATGAGCTACATCTGAATTATTTAGCCTATAAAACTACAACTGTTTTGCCATGCAGATTGGGAATTAATGAAAGCTCAGCTGAAAGGCTACTTTCTTGGGGCGAGAGGAAGGAGAAAGCTTCCAGAAGCTTTCCTATTATAGAAGCAATAGAGCTGGTTCCAAATATATAGAGCAGCACTCCCAGAGCTCTGGAGACATCGTGCCCTCGTTTTGTGAGGCTGAGGTCTCGCTGGATTGCTCCTGCTCATGCAAAGATGGGTAGAAAGGACTGCAAGATGCAGAACTGACGTGAAGAGGGAGTTTCACGACAAACCAGAGGCAGAAACTCAGACTGCCTCTATGAAAGATCAGCCTGAACACCAGGACAGAGCCAACCCGCCCCACTTTAGAGAAAGCCAGTCAAAACCAGCAAGAAGAATCCCATCTTTTTCAAGAGCACAACATAAGCCTGCTAAAAAAGATCCTGATTATCATTATTATTATTATTACAACCCTGACATGGCAGATTAGGATTGCCAACAATCATTTCATCACCCTGTTTTGCCCGTGGTAGCAGGGATCCTGGCTGGAGAGGTGCACTTGACTCACTTTGGCACGCAGAGGGTGGATCTGTTTTTGCTGTGACAGCTCATAAAGTGACCATCACATGCCCTGCCTGACAGAAATTCCTCACCAGTTCACCAGGAATAGTTTGTTAACGATCCAGCAGCAGGGAGATAAGGACCCATTTTAATTCTTGAAGTTTCCTTCTCCTGTTTCATGGCAGATCTTGTAACACAACAGAAATAAACTCAGTTGCAAAACTCTGATGACAAGTGCATCTTCGTGTATCTCTGCATCTGTGTACTCCAGCATAGGCCTGGCCTTTGGATTGGTAAATAGTAACAAAGTAAAATGTCACCAGGAAATCAAAAATCTCATACAGGACACTACATAGGGAAGAAGGTCCCCTGCACCACGGCACAAAATGCAGGAATAATTGCTCCTCTACATCTCTCCATGGGGTATGAAATGGCTCCTAAAATAGCAGAAGAAAACTACAGCTGACTTCTAAACATCCAGCAAATAAATAAACACAGTTCCTGCTTTAGAACTCTGCTAAGGAAAACCCCATAGCAGGTGACCCAAAGTGAAGCACTAATTTCATCAGCTTTAAAACTCAACTCACTGGAGGAAATATGGCTTTAACAGGTTTCTATGGCTCTAACTGGTTTGGACCAGCCCTTGGGTTGCCAATTCTCCTTTCTGAGACTACCCCATATTCCCTGATCACAGGTCCAGACCTACACAGTTTAGCAGAATAAGGCGAAATTCATTTTTATTTACTTCTGTGGAATTTTACTCTTTAACCAAAAGGATATTTTGTGCATTTCTCCGTCCTGTACCACTGAGGATTTCTTTTCAGCAGAGACAGAGGCACAAAAGAATCCCAAAAAACCCCAAGCAAACCAAACCCACACAGACACACACAAGACTCAAAGCAGAATGACATGGATTCCTTCTGCCATTCCACTGCAGGGCTGAGAGGTTCCAATATCCATTGGGCATCTCTAAAGTATCCAGATTTTACCTAAGAGTCTCCAAATTTAGCAAACCTTAATCAGCAGTACAAACACTAGATTAAGTACAACAGTACCAAAAAAGAGTTTCAGAAGGAACTGTGCCATTATTTGCAAATATTTGGACAGGCTGGATAAGGCCTTAAGCAACCTGGTCTAGTGGGAGAAGTTCCTGAACACGGCAGGGGGTTGGGATGGGATGATCTTTAAGGTTCCTTCCAACCCCTTAATATTCTATGATTCCATGATTTCTGTCATTCAAAATGTCCAAGTTTTTCCTATCATATTCCTGAACCCACTCTATTCTCGTGTAAGAGTGTTTTCTGCTCTCGTGAATTGTCACAAGATCTTAAATCTTTTCAAACTTATGTGTAAAGTAGGCTGGTGCCCCAATGTCACACTTTCACAGAGAACTATCTTCCACCTCACAAGGACAAGGCAAAAATGCTGAACTCAGAAATCTCAAGTTTATGGGTCAGCAGTTTACAAAAAAGTCTGCTCTGCACTTAGGGAAAGAGCTATCCAAGTATACCCAACTTCAGGACAGATTTCATGCAGAAAGATGTTCAAAGCATTTTTCACAGCACATTCTGGAACAAAATGCCTCGTTACATCTGCAAACTTCCACCAGAAGAGATTCCTTAGGAATATCTAAAAACAACCCACCCACCTACAAACAAACAAGACACACCACCACCCACACCCTCTGAACAAGCTTTGGATTCTCTGGGCTTTCCAGCTGTGTCTTACAAAATAAAGCATAAAGCTCCCAAAGAACAGGTTACAATCTAAGACCAAAAAAAAAAAAAAAAAAAAAAAAAAAAAAAAAAAAAAAAAAAAATCACTAATTAGTGTCAGGTTCTAACAGGGCTTCTGCTGGAGAAGGTCAGGGCTACCCCAGGCCTTTTCCAGCCAGCTCCTCATGTTCCACCACAGGATGTGGCTGAGCCCATCACTGAACCTACTGGTACCACTGAAGAAACACTGAAGAAAGGGTGAAGAACATCTGATGGAGACAATGAGAAAAAACCCCACCAAGGCCAGGGAAGGATAAGGGGAGCTCTGTGGCAGAGCAGGTCATGCCCCACAGTGAAACTGGGGAGAGAAGATTGGTTTATATGCTTGTTTCTTACTATTATTTTACTATTCTATCCATCAATAAATGATGTGGGGTTTTTTTGTTTTGTCCACAGCAGTAATCAGTTAATCTCACGAACTTTACCTTGACCTTTAAGCTCTCTTGGCAGTCCTTCTGTGACATCTCAGATTCCAGGCCCTGGCAGGCAACAACCTCCTCTGGACAGCCTGTGAGAGGTGGGCAGATGGATGTGTCTGTCCCCTGCACCAGGGAGTCACCCACTACAATCACTCACAGCTTATTATTAATGGCAAGTCTTCAGGAGGGACAGGAATATTCCTCCTTGTATGGAGAGTGACCACTTCCCAGTCTCCCTCTTTTATTCACTTCTGACTTCTTGTGAGATATGGTGCAAACCCCATTGGGATCCCTGATATAGGGGGGAATTCAGACTTCTGAGTATCTGAGCTCTCTGAAAACATCCTATTGCATAGAATCCTATTTCATAGAACCCTTGAAAGGTTCAGGTTAGAAGGGACCTCAAAGTCCATCTAGTTTCAACTCCCAGTCAAGGACACCTTCCACTGTCCCAGGCTGCTCCAAGCCCCATCCAACCTGGCCTTGGACACTTGCAAGGATGAGGCAGCCACAGCTTCTCTGTGGGGGGAGAATCACATCCCTTGACTGCTGCCCACTCGTGTTTTGAAGCAGTCCTGGTCTCGGTTATCCCTCTGGGCTGTGAGCACACATGGCTGCCTCACACCCCTCTTTTCATCCATCCAAGTCCTCCTCTGCAGGGCTGTCCCCAGTGACTTCTTGTCCCAGTGTGTTCTCACACCTGGCACTGCCCTGACCCAGCAGGAGCACCTTGCACCTGGACTTGTTAAACTTGATGAGGTTTCTCATCCCCATGAAGGCCACACAACCTTCTTATGTTGTCACACAACTCCTGGACCTGGTGACACAGCTCCTGGATGAGGACACACCTTCTGGAGAGGTGACTCAGCCCCAGTTTCCTCAACAGGGAGCAGCCACTCTTTCCAACCAGAGGCCTCCCGAGCTCTATTGCCACCAGGTCTCTTTGGGAGGGACTCTCTGACATCATTTGGGGCTGCCAGGAATGAGCTTCACTCCTACAGCTCCAGGCCTGCAGCGTGAAGTCATGCAAGGAAAGGGAAAGAAACAGGACACCAGGGAGTCACAGGCAGCAACACAAAGCTGGAATCCTCCCCAGTGACAGGAGGAAAAGCACAGCAAGGCACACAAGACTCACATCAGCTGTGATCCAAGTGGAGCCCTCAATATCCATCATCCAGAAGCAGGCACCTGCAGAGCTCATCCAAGCACAGACACAGCAGCAGGAGCAGAACAGGGCATTGGTGAGCAGGGCTGGGCTCACACAAACACAGGGGAACGATCCCAAAGTAGAATCAGGGTATTTCCCACCCTAAACTGCTTTGCAGCTTGTAAAAAAGCACAGAACCCGTTTAAAGGGACCAGAAATGACTCTGAACACACAAAGCACAGACTTGTGACACGTCATGGCCAAAGGGCTCAAGATGAAGACACAAGGCAGCCAAGAGGACACACTACAAATCCTTCCCAGCAAAGCACCACCTGAGTTTATAGAAATTCTCAAGAGAACGTTATACACAAAACATCTGCTGAACCACCTCAGCTTCAGAGAAACTCAGGGGTTTTGACTGGTAAACTGCAGAAGAGATCAGCATTAAATACAGTATCTTATTGCATGATTGTTTCAAAGGACTGTTTAAAATCTAAGCTAATCTGGAAACCTACCAGCTCCACGGATCTTTAATCTTTTTTTAGCTCTGTTTTTAAAGATTTTTTTCCCATTAATAACTCAAGAATTATAGAAGTAAAAAATAGTTTGATATTTTCAGAGCTTTGTAGTCAACACACCTAGCAACTGACACAATTAAAATTTCAGAAATCCTAAGCATAGCACAAATTCCATTGTAATTCGTTCTTAGGGAAAAAAAGAAAGGCCCCAAAATAGCACTGAAATTTCAGTAAAAGACAACTTCTGCACGCTTATGAACTGTGTCAACTTCTGCTTTCTGCTTCCGCCTTTCCCTTTTCACATTTCCTCTTCAAAATTCAGTGGCACAGACCTATAAGAGGACACCAGAAATAATTCTGGTGCAATTCTTTCCATGTTAATAAGCATTTTGAAAGTATGAACTTTTCTAAAGTCCACTGAAAACATCAGATTCGGGTTTGTTTTACAAGACTTGAAACTTTTTTTTCTGAAAAAACTCAGAAAACATGAAATCCTAGAATGCTTTGGGTTGGAAGGGACCTTAAAGATCACTTTGTTCTAATGCTGTGCCATAGGCAGGGACACCTTCCACCATCCCAGGTTGCTCCAAGCCCTGTCTAACCTGGCCTTGGAAACTTTCAGAGATGGGGCAGCCACAGCTTCTCTGTGCCAGGGCCTCACCACCCTCATAGGGAAGAGTTTCTTCCCAATATCTAATCCAAATCTCTCCTCTTTTATTTTAAAACTCTTCTCCTTTGTCCCATCCCTATCTGCTCATGTACAAAGTCACACTCCCATTTTTTCCCCAAGTCCCTTTAGGCCCTGCAAGGGGCTCTGAGCTCTCCCTGGAGCCTTCTCTTCTCCAGGTGAACACTCCCAGCCCAGCTCCAGAGCAGAGGTGCTCCAGTCCCCAGAGCATCTTTGTGGTCTCCTCTAGACCTGCTCTAACAGGTCAAAAAAATAGCTTTATAATCAAGACAGAAAGGAAATAATACCTGCATTGCTCTCTAACCCAATATTCCCACTGCTCCCTCCAGCACAATTTTCTTCTCAGAGTTTCCCCCTCTTGGGCAAAATAGAGAAAATATGAATAAACCCCACCAAATCACTAAGAAGTGAAGCAGAAAACAAGAAGCCCACAACTGTGGTTTAGAAGGGATGGTTTAAGTGAGCCAGCTTTGGAGCTGGGGATTGTGACCCTGCTGTGGAAATCCTCACTTTACAAACCAAATGTGCCACTCCAGAGCTCCCACTCACCACCCTGGCTTTCAACATCCAATTCTCTCTCAAAGGCAGCTGCAGCTTGCAAGCCCAAACACTGAATTACCAAAGCAATCACCAATCTTGAGCCCCTCATCATTTGACATTTCTCACCAATTTTCTATGAGCTTGCAGGAAATAATTTCAAACAGCTCCCTCAAGAAAATAAATTTCAAGCCTTAGTTTTTTTCCAGCCCAAGCCATCCCTGCACTATTTCATAGCTCTGATAATTATACCACTGACTAAACCTCCAACTGGGAATAGCTGTTTTTATCATCACTATTAAAAACAGTCCCTCACACTGTTAGGAATCTGGAAATTCACTGGAGCTGCATCCCACCCTTCAGCCTCTCAAAACACTACAGAGCAATGAAAGTATTTGCTGAAACCAGAGGATCCCTGTGCTCAACAACTCCTGTCATTTCTGGGTAACTGCAACTGCTTCCTAAGCCAGCCATGGGGGCCTGGTTATTGATTTTAGAAGGGCAAGTGGCACCAGAGTTCTGAAAATCAAAGTTTTCCATACTGGACTGGAAAAGTTTAGTTACTTTTAGCATGCATGTCCCTGCTGCATTTCTAAAAAAGCTCCTCACATTCACCTAGTTTTGTAATTTTTTGCCTTTTTTAAAAAATTAAAGTTATAAGATCACCTGCAGTTTTCCTTTCCTAAAAGTACATTATCTTGGCCAGAAGAGTGACTGACAGCTCTCAGAGTAGTAGCAAGATGCAGAAAAACAAGAGTTGAAAGAAAAGTGGATTTAAAAAACAGCTTTTAATTATCTGCAGGTACGGTTGCCAAGTAGACAGCAAAGAGGCTGTGCATCACTTACAGATGGGAAAATTCCCCCAGGTTGATTTCACAGCCAATTACAGTGGATTAACCTATTAGGAAGAACAAAATAGATATATTTTTTTGTGGATGCAAGTTTCAACAGCTTGAAAAATCATTGCCACTGGTACTTTGATACACAGGATCAGCAAACTGTTCTATCACACTTCAAGTCATCACCATCCATAAACACACCCTAGAAAAAAAAAAAACCTCACCCTCTTTTTTAATGCATCTTCTGTCATTACTTCCTTCTCAAGGAACAGCACCTCTCATGGCTTGAGTATCACTTCATATATCAATACTTCTTTTATTGTTGTTAAAGAGAATCATCAACACCTTCAAGCTGTTTTACACACACCTTTGCACACACATATATCATTATATCTGCCAGATAACACTATATAAGATATTTGTCAAACAGAAAAGCACCAAAGCTCTGATTTTCAGCTTTCCAGGATCCCTCTGCTAAATCCTGGGTGTGCCTACTTTTGTTTGGTATCAAGTTCCTGCTGCTGGCTCCGCTGCAAGAGCAAACTACAGGGATAGTTAAGTTTTTCCCCACCACCAAAAACATCTGTTCCTTTTCTGAGTTCTCCAGACTTCCTTCCCCTTGACCATATCACAAAGCCTCTCTTTTCAGCAAGGCTGCCTTCTCGATAGTCCATCACCATTATCTGCTTGTTCTCTGCAGAGCAGCTTGAATCACTGGGTCTTGCAGAGCTTCCAGTCCTTTCAGCTCAAGGCCAGGATCTCAATTCAAGCATCGTGATTTACAGAGAGGGTTGTTAAAACTCTTTCCCTGACTCTTTTTTAACACTCCACAGTTTCCTGTCCTGGGAGGCAACCAAACTGCTACAAGAAATGCCAGTTTCTGTTAAATATCCTCAATTCCTGTGACACCGAGCGTTTAAAACAATTACGTTACTTCCAAATCTTGCACTATAACAGCTTTTATGCCACAAAGTGCAGAGATGAGCAAAAATTACTTTAGCACCAAGGAGTGTGAGTTGGTTATTTGCTGCATCTCACAGCATTTCTAGTTAACATTCAGGCTTGGCACAACCCACCATCCGCTCGAGCACACAGCACAATGTCACCCCTCAAAACCCCACTGTTCAACCTAAAGGCACTTTTTAATTTTTTTTTTTCTTTTCCAAGGGTGCATCAGCTGCTCACTGAAAGTGGGAATGCTTCATTTAGCACACACACACACACTTGTTAAACTGCTCACAGCATGCAAATAAAACACTGCATTGTGCAAAAGTCATTCAGTCTCCCCATCCGTAGATATGAGCAATGGAACCGCGGCCAGGAAAGAGAAACTTGGAACAACATGCAAATATTTCAGTCCCTTATTCCCAGTATTCACATCCCAGGCTAAAGCCCACAGCCCTGTCATGCTGAGGGGTGACCATGTTTGAGAATCTCCCTGTGCAATGGGTGGGAAAACGAGCATTATCTGTCTTGCCCCTGGACTGCACCCTTTTATTTGTAGTTATTACTGCAAACTGCCTTTTTTTTCCAGACAATGGTTGTGTTATTATAGGTACCTTCATGCCGTGCCAAAGCACATACACACAGCAATTCAGAACAATCAGCCTTGTTTTCATGGGAGCAAAGGTTGCAGCCAAATGAAATGGGTGGAGATCACATTAAACAATCTTGGAATCTGCTAATAGGATATAGGAAAATGTGACCATAATGCAGATGCGGAGTTCCCCTTTCACCTTCCAATGTTATGGATAAAATAAAAGCTTTGGAAAACCAATTAAACTGTTTGAACAACATTAAGCAAGTCAAAATGTTCTCAGGGTGCTTACAAGACCACTGAGAGGTTCTTGAAAATTAAAACAAAGCAGCGCCCGTTCAAAACTCTGAAAGCTGAGAGCATTTCCCCACTCCTGAAACAATGATTTCTTCCACCACCTGTTTTAAAGATAAAGGAAACCTGCAAGTCATCTGCTTCTCCATGGCAAAGAGAAGCTCATCAAGACAACTGTTCCTGTCTTAGAGACAGAATCAGCCCCTCCTCTAAGTGGGGAATTTTCACACTGAGGCACCTTGGTTGGTCAGCTGTGACCTGCATTCCCCTTGTTTGCTTTTGAGATGTGCATTAGTCAGCTTTCTCCTCCACAAATCTGATTGTGCCTCTGCATGATCGTGCACTGAAGTCATGTCCTTGAGCGTGTGACATCAGTCTGTTGCCATGGCAATGCACAGGGCAGTCCAAAATTCAGTATTATGGCATCACTGCGGGATCAGACAGCAGAACAAGCCAACGCCTGAGAGCTGGTTAATGCAGCACGAACGGCCAAAGACATTTCAATCTAAATGTTAAAGTGTAACTGCACTTCATCACAATACTCTTCATAAATATGCCTAGAAGCCTCAAGAAAGACAATCCAGAAGGTCACTGAATTGAAGAAACAGGCAAACCATCATGCATCACTAAAAAGAAGGGCAATATGTTTCCAAGGATGGCCACCAAGTATGAAGAAAGCTTAGTTCAGCTCTCTGAATAGAAACCACCATCTGTTCCTAAGGCAACACCAGAGCTGCCTGAAGACATCATCCACAGAGAAACAGGGATGGCCCCTCAGCACCCCAAACCAAGTGTTAGGTTGCACCCAGTCTTTCTGGGAATCAGAGACTGGAGGATCACAGCACTGCCAGCCCTCTCAAAGGGATAGCATTACATAAGACACAGTTCTTCACTTTCAAGCTTTGAAGCAAAGATCAGTGCATCATTAACCCAACCTGTAATGAAGCCATGTAGGTAAAAAAAAGGGTGGTACCTTCCAAGAGCTGTTACTCCATGTAGGGTTAGACATTACAGTTCTGTAGGTTCCTTGCACAGTCACGAGAATGGCATTTCTGAAGAGCAAAAGGGAAGGAAAAAGGAAATTAGTGACACAGTAACGGTGTTAACAACCACTACCCAGCTCCTAAAACCCAAAAGATCCGGTTTGCCCAGAGCAAAGGGCACAACCCATGCACTGCTGACGTGGAGAACCACCAATTCAAGTCTTCAGTGCTGACTGATCGAGTGCACCCCAAAACCAGCCCAGCAAAACTACAGGTTGGCTGGGCAGAAGCCAATTTGGCACCATGAGAGCCCAGGGAGCACAGACAGAAAGGAGGGACCACAAAGCCCCCAGAAGCCACAGCAGACCCCTTTCTTTACCTGCTCCTCTGTTCCCATCAAGCACACACATTTTGGGCTCTGGGTGTGGATTCTCAGGGGCTGCTCTGACACCCAAATTCCTCAAGCCCCTGGAGTGGCACTGCTGTTGTACTCAGTTTCTGTGTAACCCAGCCCCTCCCCGTACGCTTGGCTGGTTTCATTTTGCCTCCTTCCGCTTTCCCTTATTAATCCACGCGTCTCCAATAACTCAGTCAACACTTCCTTCTGCAGAGCTGACCTCCAGCCTTGCCACAACCCCAGACGCACCCAGAGCTTCTTAAAACTGCCATTAACGAGGCACATTTCACCTTCTCCACACGGATGTAGCCCTCGCCCACTTCTACCCCCTCCACCCATGTCCCTGGCTGTAATTACCCCATCCCTCGTTATCTAATACCCAACAGAAGCCTCAGGGCTGAGAACCACTGTTTGTTTGGCTCTGCAGTGTCACACACCCCAGTGGTGTTGTATAAATAAATTCCACAACCTGTTTGAGCCTGAGTTTGATCAAGACTTGAATTACTCCAGTTTCCAAGTGACTGCTGCAAATACCTTCGCTTGCTTACACAATCGGCCACCAAAGCAGCTCCAGGGCCAAACACCACGACAGCCAACTGCTCCCATGGACCACAACTGCACAGAAAACAACTCCAATCCCCCTACTTTAAAAATATAAATTGCAGATTATAAAAGGGATGAGACAGGCAGAAGCACACAGCACTCTGAAATGTGCCTGCCTGTCACCTGAAGGACAAGTTCCACGTGCTGGTGTCACCTCTCAGCCACCAAAGCACCCAGGCTTTGCCACAACCCTTAACACTCAGCAGGTTACCCAGTCACAAGTCTGAAGTATCAGGGAGAATGAGATTCTGGAAGCAACTTTGAGCCAAATGCATTTCAGAGCAAAATAAAGCCAGCAGGCTTCATCTCCATGGAGCTCCTGCAACACAACATAGGCTGAGCAAGTCACTCAGGGCAGAGGTCTTTCTTATTAAGTACCTAGTAAATTCAGATTAAAGTCAGACAGCTTTTCCCCCTCCCTCATATAAAAATCAGATACTATCCAGCCCCGAGGAATCAATCCAGCTTCTGCAATGAGGAAAACCTGCTCACAGCTACATGACACCACACACAATCCATGGGATTGTGGCCCTTCAGGTACTCATTAAAAACGTTTTCCCTACAAAAGCCTCCAGTAACAATTTGCCTTCAACTCATTTTCTGCAGTGAAGATGGATGGTAACTAAGTATTGGATATGGAAGCATGTGAGAAGTCCCAGTGCAGCCATCCCAGGTCATAAACACAGCAGTGTAATCCCATGGACATTCACCAAGTACCCACCTGCTCCCATGTGCTGATTCCAACATCAGAGGGGCCATCAAACCCCAGGAAGATAGGAAGGAAGCACTGAGGCACTCTAGGACCATTAAAAGGCAAACAGAAGCCAGAGAAGAGCCAAGGCTGGGTGTGTGTGATGGTGTTTACAGGTAGAGGAACTTTGCCCACTCACAGGAAGGAGCTGTGCTTTGCTGATGCTTCCTGACTACCCAGCTGAACCTCCTGTCCATAGTGAGTCCCTTTCCACCTGGATTACCCTTGGAGCACCATGAAAGATATCACAGCCCATTTCTTGGCTTCTTTTCCCTACAAAGTCAAGGCATCCAACCTCTTAAAAAGGCAGCATGGCACCTGTGCTCCCACATGAGACTCGCATCCTAAAACATTCTCCTAAACAAACCATGAGCAAAGAGCACAGTGAGTCAACATCCCCAGCAGGTGAGGGTCAGGCAACACTCCAGGCTTGAAGTTTGGACACTTTAAACACTCCCCATTTTTATTTAGGCAATAACCAACCTGCCAGCCTCCTGTTCCTGCAACATCAGTGACTAGAAAGGGATGCAGGAGTCTGATCAGCTACAGACTCTCAGGAAAAATGCATTTTTCCCCAATATGAATAAATAAATACCTTTCTTAATGGAGAAGGTGATGCAGTTCATCTCATTAAATAAGTCACTCTGTTCTTATCAAAGCATGGATCCACTACAGTACACAATGCACAGGTTGGTTTGCAAAGTGTGTTTGGGCCTTTCCCTTTGAAAGCCACCCTAAAAACGTAAGCCTTAGTTAAGGGGGCCTTGTACTCTTTGTTCCTTTGAAATTCACACCACTTCACCTTATTTATCCCCAGAGCTTAATGCTGCAGTTGGATCCACACAATCAATCCCATCACCCAAGTTACAACCAACACAATCAAGCCTGAACTTACAAGACTATGAACTTTTAGGAAGTACATTACATTTTCTTTCCCAAAACATTTAACCTGCTAACAAATACCTGTCTTAGTGCATTACCACCCTCCCATTGTCCTGGAGTGAGTTAGCAGCAAAACACAGGGAGAGCCAAGCACACTCTGCCTCCTGGCCAAGCAGAGCCTGCAAGAACAGACCCCCTTTGGGGCAGCAACAGTTGAGGTCAATTTAATGGGAAAACAAACTACTTTTCCATTCAAATCCAAAGCAGAGACAAAGAATTTTATGTGGCTCACATTGCACATTCACATTGCACAGTCAGCTGTCTTTTTAGGAACGGATCAGATTTAATGGTTCTGTGGCAGTCCAGAAAAAATGAGCCTGAAGAGAGTTTAAGGTTTGGCCAGTACTGCACTGTGCAAAGTCCAGGCACTTGTCTGAGGTGCTCTTGTGGCCTCAAATTGGTACCTTAAAGTCATCACCATCAACAGCAGTTCCAGGTATTTTAGGAGGCCCTGGCACAGGGTGCCCAGAGAAGCTGTGGCTGCCCCTGGATCCCTGGAAGTGTCCAAGGTCAGACTGGACAGGGCTTGGAACAACCTGGGATAGTGGAAGGTGACCCTGCCCGGGGGAGGGTTTGGAATGAGATGGGCTTGAAGGTCCTTCCCAACCTAAACATTCTGGGATTTTATGATTTCCCAGGGTTCGGCCTAGAGTACAAATTAACTTTTACCCCATTTCAAAGAAAGGCAACATCTCTCTCCCAAGCTCTGCCTGATAATTCTCTTTTGAATTTAACACCATTTCTACACCAGAGAACCAAAATGAGGCAATGCTTCAACGTGACCACCCTCACCACGGGGACTCGTATTCTGAAGCAGCAGAGATGTGCTCAGGCTCTTTCACTTGACTATTTCAGGGCCTAATGCAGACAGAGAAGCTAATTAACATGTATTGCTATGGAAAGGAATATAATCCAAACCTTCGCTGGTTTATATCTAAACCCTCTGAGACATCTAATGTCAAAGCTAAACAGATCTTCACCTGGCAAACATTTGGAGAGCCTTCAACTGAAGCTTCCAGGTAAGGGAATGCAGTACTTTAGGATATTTTTGCTACATACACTGGGGACATACCTCTAACACAAAGCCCAGAGAATCATCATGACAGCTGCAAAAACAACTTTGTCCTGGCTAACATTCACATAACGAAATTACAGTTTCACTCCAGGGAAAAAGGAAAAAGCACTTAAGTTTTGTTTAGATTGAAGTGCTTCGAGCCACACCACTTATCTGCTATCAGAGCAGATTGCAGGGCTGCTCCAATGATTATTCTGTAATGAAGTAACTGGAATTGGAAGGTATGCAATTAGTCCTATCTCCTCCTCCTCTGCCACCCCCCTATCAAGAAGAAAACCAGCACAGACGTTATCACCTCTCCCTGGAGCTCTGCTACCCTCACCACTTAAAATACCCACAAAGCAAAGTAGGGCTGTCACTTACAAGCTGCTAACAAGCCTGGCTTGGTCCTGACTGGCAGCAAAGGTGATATTCTCAGCATCCCTCCAGGAGAAAGTTACAGGGTTACCTAATGGGATGCTTTCTCAGGTACCCACACACATCTATATTAAGCTTAACATGCCTGCATTTAGCTATTTTAGTAAAAGCAAACCACTTTTGAGAGGGGAAAAAAAAAAACAAAAAAAAAAACCACTGCTGTTCCTAGTAGCTTTAGGTTAAAGCATCTCTCACTAATCCTCCTGGGCATGACCACTGGTAAGTGAATATATTAAACTCAGGACACAGGTATCACTTACTGGCACTCTGGGTAGTTTTACTGACTCCAGCCTGGCTCATTTTACCTGGGTCATTTACCCTTCCTTCCCCTAAAGAGCTGTGCTTTATGTCTGTACAGTGGTATATGCAGCTTTCCCATAACTGCAGCTAAGAGATGGAAGATGCAAAAAGGCCCCAGACAGGCCACAGCCAAATGGAAACTCAGTGAATCCCTGATTCCAAACTGCAATTCTGAGAAAATATAATCTGACATTTATTCAGGCTCAAAAGATCTCTCATCTCTTCCCCTCCACCCCAGTGATACCCGTTGGTCTAATTAAAGACAAGGCTTCTCTCAGCAGCCTCTGCCTTACATATATTCCAATAAAGTCACTATCTGTGACCCAAGGAACACAGGGGAGAGCTAGGGGATAGGGGGCATTCTCCAAATCCTTAAAATAAAATAAAAATGTAAATATTAAACTAAAATAACCTTACAACCACCATTAAAACAACATCAACAAACCTGCTCTGTATAGGTCCACAAGAGATGCAAGAAATTTCACTCTGAATTCATCCAATTGAGTGAATTTCACTCAGTTTTTAATTGTTCCTCGACATTTTCCTACGTTCTTCCAAATTTCTTAAAAACATTTTCCCAAAGAAAATCGGCCATCCCTGCAGGATGCACTGGTGCCTTCACTTTGTTGGACTCAGTCAGGTCAGGGATGAAGCAGTGTGACCCTCACAAAATCCATACACAACCCTTTCCTTGCTCCATACATCTACTGATCCAAACGAGGAAAAGGGCTAAAAAAAAACCAAAAAAACCCACCCTTTTAAGGCAAGAAGAAGGCGGCAGAATGCTGCAGAGACATTTGCTACAAAGGCATGTAAACTACTGCTCTTTATCCTACAATTTACCCCATGGCCTCCAGCTGACACATCAGCTGACACCATCTTAACAACCCCATAAGTAGCTAAAGCTGAACAAAGCAATCATTAGAAAAACTGGTTTAGTCCACTGCTGGTGGCATCCCATGTCCTCTCCATGGAGGAAGCATGACTCAGGCTGCTCTGGGCTCCCATCCACAGCACAGGCTGCAAAGCTGCATTAAAAAGAGAATTTTCAGTAACTTGTACCAAAGTCACGTCTCCAACTCCTTCTGCTGCGAGACCAATTCGAAGCGAGTTGATTCATATTTTAATATGACTACATCTGCAGTCCTACTGCATCTAAAAAAATCCATAAGCACTTTAAGAGAAGTACAGGGACTTTTTTTTTTTTCTCCTTAACACCATGGAAGATGGATTCATTGCTATCAGTAATCCTCCCACAGCCCCAGTTTCCGAAGCAGCAGCAGATTCACAGAGATTTCAGCCCCAAAACCAAGCAGTCTTTGCATCACTTCATTCATCTGTTTATTAAGATAAAGTTACCTCATTAAAAAAAGTAGTAGAGTGTCATCCTTTTTTAGAGAGAAAATTAAGCGAAAAAATGCAAGGAACTAACAGTCTGTCCCACATCTGCTGGCAGGTGCCCTGACAGTTAAATTGAGGTGTATAAACCCATTTTCAGGCAACAAGATTTCCTTAACAGTGGGGTTTTTTTAGAATTCCCTTATCAAGTGCCTGACACTTGTCTCAAGGTACCATGCCTTGCATGCCCTCATTGTTTATCAGGGAATCCTCCCCAGCACCAGGACAAGTACAGGAGGTCAGGAAGGAAAATGAATAGGAAAAATCACAGTAGATATCATGGAAAAGCAAGAGCTGCCTTTTAGCAGGAGAAGAAGAGGCAGTTTTGCATGAACATTTACAGGGAACTTGTCTCAACATCAGGAGTCGGGGTGGGAGGAAGCACAGATCTGAAGACATAAAAACATTAAGAGATCCAAGACGAGCAAAGGCTTCATGATGGAAAGGATTTTTAGACTTTGCAGTAAAGGTGAAGCTCAATACAAAGACCTCAATGAAGAGTTTCATAAATGAAAAGAGAGCTGGGGTGCTCTGGAAGCACATGAACATAATCCACAATCCAACACAAGCCACTATCACTGATGCACAAGTCCTGCTTGAACCCAGGGTCCAAACTCTTTTTTTAAAATATAGCCTCCAGTATGACACATCTCAGAAAGCCAGACCACAGGCACAAACCATGAGCTTGTCTTTGAAGTACAGATACACCAGAAAATTACTTCACCTCCCTAGATGCAGAAGGGATAGTGCTGCCTTTGATGCTACAAGAAATTTTGGTCTTAAACTGCCCAAGGACTTCAAATTGCTCGTTGGGCTGCAGCGTGGCAACACCCAAGCCTACACATACACACGAACATAATTATGCCTGGTCTAGACTTGGGGGGAGTGAAAAAAAAAAAGAAAAAGTATTTTCAATGATGTTAGCACGCAAAGAAAATAATAGCACATACAAAGAAACCTCTAGGGTGACTTATGAAGAAGATTTTATGCTTGGCTTTCTGCCAATTAGAGAGGAATTAAAGAGTCTGGCAATATAACCCCGTTCATCCCGAGGAAGAAACTGCATTTTTAAGTGGTCAACGGAGCAAGAGGGATGAGAAAAGAGAGACAAAGACTCGGGAGTGCAACTGCACAGAGCAACATAGGAAGTTTCTGATGGTACTGAGACAGAAAGTGGGCACGAATAACTCAAATTTTAAAATTAATCCAGTCTATTGCCTCCAAAAGAAAATCAGCATGTAACAGCTGACTCCAAATGACAGCATTCCAATAAAGCAGACAGTATTTTTTGCTATAAAATTCCAACTGCTTCAATATTTTACAGATTATCTGCCTCCACTGACTGCCAACCAGCAAAATCAGTGAAAGGTGGAGGTCACAAAAACAAAAGCAAACCAAGTGGAAAAGGCATGGCTAGACACCTTGGGAAGCTGAAAATGTGTCAAAATACAGCTTTTGAGTAAGAAAGAACATTTAGTAGCTATCTGCAATGATTAATTTACTTCCAAAGTCTTTGGAGCTTAAAAATTCACATCATAAGACCAGCTTTTACCAGAATTAGGACCAGACTTGACATGCCCCAGTTTCCCCAAGGTTACTTTTGGAAATACATCTACTCTTAAAATATTTGAAGTGCTCTTCTCACACTGCAGAAGAGCAACCGTTAAACCTACCTTCTAATTTTACTTATTTAGAATTTTTTTTTTTTACAAGAACTTAACTTCAACACTTTTTTTATCTAAATGACAGAAGGAATTCTGTGTCACACTGCAGGTTGAAAGTTACTGGAAATGGCAGCAAGCTGCTGTTGCTTATGTAAAGTCATTGCAAGGAAAAGAAAAAAGAAGCTACTGAAGCTTTTAAAAATCAAACCCTGCAAAACACCAAAACCACAAAATGAACCAGAAGTATCTTAGGAGTTGCTAGGGATGTTTAAAGTTAATAAAAATTCTAAATTAAATGGCTGCCGCTTAGGTTTGCCAAAAAATTATGCAAATTTCCAAAGTTCATACATAGTAATTAGCAGAGCAAAAAGCAGGTCCCAAATAAGTGATGAAGTTAGCCTCGCTCTTATTTCTCCAGCAGATGGAATTAGCTATGTGTGAAGCTATTTTTTTTGCAATTGAAGATTAAACATATTATCCTGAATATCAATTTTGCAAGTAGAGCACATTGGATATTGCATTCATGGAAGCAGGAATATGCAAAAGCCAGCCTGAATCTTTCTTTTCCATCATTCTGAACGGGACACTGAAGAGCCTGGGGGAGGGTTTACATATCTAAGACTTCATTTTTCAAACTGATTGCTGACAACTTGGTTGAGACAAGCTCTCTCAAAGTACATTTAGAGTTAATAGTCCAAACAGGTTTTTCCAAAGAAAAATGTCTGCCTTGACTAAAAATACACCTTCTTGATGTGCTAATTGACAGATCACAAAAAGTCACCCAAACTGCAAGTCCAAACAACATGTGTCAGCAAAGGCTCCTGGGTTTGCCCATTACTTCTCCAAAACCTTGCTCACAGGCATACCCATCACATACTGTGTGATACAATTCACTTTTTCCATTCTTAGTATGGATTTGCCCCTTGCTTCACACTTAAAAAGTCACAACCTTCCCCTCAGCCTGCAGCTCTCCAGCCAGGGCTGCACCTCGTGTGTGCCCTTGACCAAAATACTCCACCTGTGCTGTATACCCTCAATTTAATTTCTCTGGAGCCCAGAGCTGCCCCACCACAGCAAGTTCCTCTCAAAGGCACTGAAATACCCAGCAATATTTCTCTGTTGTCAGGCTGCATTTTATCTTTCTTAGAACAGCACAAGCCATGAAGGCTCATATCAACACACCCCTCCAGTTTAGGGGGCACCACCCAGGAGCATCTCCCACTGCAGCAGCAGAGGCTTGGGAAGGTGCAGGGAAGGCAACCAAAACCAAGTTACTGCACTGACCACAAAGAGAGTGGATAAGCTTCTTTCATAAACACCAGCTTCCAAGCAGAAAACTGCTAAAAGAAGTAAAAACAAACTACAAGTCGCTTCCTACATGAATATTATTTTCAGGCAGCCCAGAAAAGATTTCTAGAATCTGTGTGTGTTACAAAAAGAACCCAAAACTTACATAATTAAACAAACATAAGCAGGAGAATGTAAAGTTTATTGCTAATTTCCAAGTCAAGTAAGTGACACCCTGGATTGAATACTATTAACCAAAATTGTGCAAGTTAAAAGTGGATGTACTGAAAGGAGCAGAAACCCTGCCCGCAACAAAATGAGAATTCTCTTACAAAAATACTTCTATGGCCAAATGAAACACAGAGTTTAAGTAAGAAAGCAAGCACTTACACCTATCGTGCTCTCCCCCTCTTCCTTCTCATCTAGGGAGTCTCATTTATCTCAAAGCAATCAAGAGAAAACACTTTGATTTTTAAAGTCAGAAAAGCTGCAGAAATTACAGCCCTGTCTGGCATGAACAAATAATATTTCTGAAATCAAAAGAAGATTCTCCAAGTTAAGGGAAGGGCAAAAACAGTCCTGAATAACTTACTTTGCATAGCCCAATTCCTGCCAAAACAGTTCTATAAATCCCATGGTAGTTCAGATAATTTCCATTCTTAGAGTAAAAAAAAAAAAGCTAGATTGAACATTAGCAACATTAATTGTGTGATATGACCTGAATGATGCAAGAACAAGTAGTTAAGTGAACCACAGCATCTACTGAATTTTTAATCACTAGTTGTTTTGCTGCAAGGCAGAAGAACACTGTACATCAGCTTCCAAGCACTGCATGGAATGGCACATTAGGACAGCAAGATTTTAACTGGCAGGAATTCTGCCTCCCTGCTACCCAAATGCCATCACTTCACTGTGAACTGCAGACAGAGCAGCTTCTAAAGCAGGATTATTTTTTAATCACACAGAAAAAACCCCCAGCACTATTTTCTGCACCCCAAGATACCAGCCGGCCATTTCTAATTTTTTTTTTTAAGCTGACAGTTCATTAACAGCCACTTATACGTCCCTCTGTAGTGTATTTCTACTCTCCAAACAGCTTTAAGCAGTCATGTGGCTGCCCAGCAGCAACTTGCTACCAAAGAGGTGGCTGAACCTGGGATGTGTAGGAAGGTGATCTATGTAAACATTTCTATTAGCCCTGTACTGCACCAGGAGGAGCAGCTGCAACATGTTGGGGCACACCCGAGCTAAATTTAATCCATCTCTCCCTGACACCCATTACAATGACGCTGCAGACACCCAAATTTGGACAGCCAGGTCATGGTAGCACTGATGCTCATCCTGTACCTACACCAGACAGTCTTGCAGCAATTTCTCTGTGTTTGATACTCAAAATAGTTAAATAAAATAAACCAACCACCATGCCTACAGTGGTAAATACAGCTCCAGTTGTGCTCTAGGCATAAAACTGCAATAGCAGGATTAGCAAGTGATACAGCAGATATTCTCCTTCCACAACAAAGAAAAAAAAAAGTTATTTGGGGAATAAACACTAAATCCACAACTACAATGTGAATTCCAAACACAAATCCCACAATTACAGGCAGAATCTGAACTGTGGACAATTACTCTGTTTCATATTTTAGGGGTGAAAAAAGGACATTTGAAAAAAAAAAATAAAGGACAACATTCCTACATTAAAGAAAGATTGTCACACTGACTTTAATGACTCTAAGTTTAATAAGTTAATAGAATCAAAATAGCTTAGAAAACAAAGCCAGTAAAATATGGTACAAATAAAAATGGAGCAGCCAGACATACCAAAGCAGCATTCCTGTGCCCTCCTTCCTGCAGAGCTTACAGAGCTGGGAAGAGGATCTCTAACCCATAACTTTCCCTAAACCAGTATTTCCTTCAAAAGCTTAACTCTATGGATAAAAACATCCAGTGATAAATCCAATGGCCAAATCATCCAAAAGAGACAAAAAAATCCCAGCAGACAAGGGCAAGAAAGATGCTTCCCAGGCTATATCATCTTTCACGATAGGTTTAGGATCAGTCCTGTGTTTTCCTTATAGGCTCAACCATCAGGTCCAAGAAAAGCTGCTCTCTTCTCTGAAAACTGGTATCAAACCTGCAAGGGGAATATTGAAATATGCCCTGTCTGCTGGGAATACAAGAACCTCTGTGTGAGGATTATACCAAAACGCTGCTTTGGGCACTGAGAAGTGAAAATAACACATCGTGATGAAGGTGTTGACACCTGGAACCTCAGGGAGTGTTCTTACCCAGGCAGCACCGTGCATCCACCACACAGTGCTCACCTTCACATCACCCAAACCTAACCTGGCACCTCCACACCCCAAAACCACAGTCCTTCCTGACACGGGAGCTGCACACCAGTATGTGCACACTGTGATGAACACCCACAGCACAAGCTTCAAAATGAACTTCCAAATTTAAGAGACACAGGAAGGTGTTTTATAACCTATAAGTCACTCAGCTGCAGCTTAGCACTTAACAAACCACTCACAGTCCTTCTCCAAATGGAGAAAAGATTTTAAAGAGCATTTAATGCAAGTGAAACATCCCCAGCTTTCTCCTCAGCCTCTGCTCGCTCCCCAATTAAATATGAAAGTGACAACTTAGTCATACTGAGTATGCAGAATGATTTTAAGACAGTGGTATTAAATCAAATCCCACAACTTTTTCACACCTATTAAATTATTACTTTGTCATTAGGAGGGCAGATTTTGATAAGCACGATGCAATTAACAGACAGTGCCTTTGTTACCGGGCTGCTCGTGATGAAGCCCAGGCTCCTTGACATTCCATTTCTTCCCCTCAAAGGCTCTGTGCTACAGCAAATTTATGGGTTTTAGCATGTAAGAGGAGAATTGGGCAGGTTACCTTCAAAATCAGTCAATAAGGCCCTTTCACTCAGGCTGGGGGAAGGCGGCTGGCTGCTGGAAAGCAACACAAGGCGCTCCCTTCCCCCTCCCCTCAGGACCCAAAAATGCTGCGTTCAAAACACTCCCATCCCCTGCAGCAAGGGATTAGCCATTTATTAAAAAGGAATCAAAACACTGTAAAAGGCTTCCAGTTAAGATTTCAAGGGAAGAAAAAGAAAAAAAAAAAAAAACACATTAACACCGGTAGAACCAGAGTCACACTAGGAATTCTGGGCAGCGAAGAACAAGCAGCTCAAACGCAAGCAGGATGTCATTTGTCCCAATGATGCTGATCAAATGGCTCAAAAGGAGGACAGAATTAGATTAATTTTTTTTTTTCACTCAGTCATTTTGCTGTCTCCACACCAGTATCAGCATTCACAACCTACAGGCATTTAGACTGTGGACTTTTAAGGCAACTACCTACCTCCACGCTTATTTTTTAGGTTTTTTTTTTTTTTTTCTCTAGGGGTGACAGACAATTATAATGGCCAATTATGTAAAACCTTTCATCCGAGAAAACACGAAGCACTACGCAAACACTCATTAAGACTCTCGGCTGGAGCCTGAGCCACACGTTCGCCTGTTCCACAGCTCTGGATATCTCCAGCCACCAAAAGTGGATGCCGAGCGCTGTGGCACGGCCAGGACAGCGCCCAGCAGGGCAGGGCCAGCCCCTGTTGTACTCACACGGCCTCGCAGGCGGGTTTTACAGCCCGCAACACGCTCCGGGCTGCTGGGGCTGAGCTTTACAGCCCCATCCAAGCCGGTTATTTAAAAACACAGCAGGGACACACGCGGCTGCTGGGCGTTGTACGAAGCACCTCGCAGGACGAGCCTCAGACCCACTTGTCCGGCTGATCCAAGCAGATTTTTCCAACTGGGAGCCGCATGGCACAAGTCAATAACCTTGGTTTAGTGAAGAAATTAAAAGCTACGCTTATTGTTTCGAGTAAGGCCTTGGAGGAAGTAATTCCGAGAAGAAATCACTTCCACTGTAATTGTACTCTTAACCTTTCCTTAGGTTCTTACGCCATCCCCATGCGAAGGCGTTATTCAAGAATTATCACAATATCTAATAACCATTAAAGCTCTTTTCGGATCACTGTTTATGTTTAGCGAGTTCACAACCCCTCCCTTCTGAAGGGCGGCAGATCGATGTATGAACCACGGGGGAAGCCGTGCAGAAAAAAAAACCCACGACCAGGAAGAAGTGACCGCAATTCAGGACATCAAAATCTGGGGGGGAGAAACACGCGGTTTGGGAGGGGGTTTGCATTTAAAAGAAGGTCCGCGAAAAGACTGACCCGCAGAAAGCAGGGGGGGCTCGCTATCTCCAGCCACGCGTGGGACGAGCGCGTTATGCAACCGTGGGGGAGCGGGGATGCTCCAGACCCGCACGGTGAGCGGGCAGCGCGGGGCACACGGCACCGCTCCCCGGCTCCCGCTGCCCGAACCGCCGGGCCGGGAGAACCGCGGCAGCGCTGCCGGGGAGGGAGCACCACGAACCCCCCAAGAGAGGCCGGGAGCGGGCGCTGGGGGAGCAGAGCGGACAGAATAAAGCGAGAGGATAGAATAAAGCCGGGCAGAGCGCGGTGCCCTCGGCGCGGCCCCGTCCTGCGGGCAGCAGCGGCCCCTCGGCGGCCCCGCAGCCGCCATGGCCGGCGGAGCGCGGGCGCTGCGGGCGGGCCCCGCTCGCCGCTCGCCGCCCACCTGCCCGCACCGCGCCGAACCCAGCGCCCACCCACCCCTGCCGCGCCCGCGGGAGCCTACCGGGAGCGGGGCCAGAGGACGGGCCGTGGCAGAGCCGCCAGGCTCGGCTCGGCTCGGCTCGGCTCGGCCGGATCCCCCCTGCGCCCGGCGGCGGCGGGAGGAGCCGGGCGGCCGCGCCAATCCGGGGCGGAGCGGGGCGGGACGCGGAGCCGCCGGGGAGGGACGCGGAGCCGCCCCCGCGCCGCGCCAGGCACCGGCCGCCCCGCCGCGCCAGGCACCGGGGGCTCGGCTCGGGGCGCTTCCCGGGCTCCTGGCTCCTTGCAAGTCCCTGTTCGAGGCCAGCGAGTTCCAAAGCAGCCCCCGGCGCTGGCGACCCCGTGGTCCCCCGCTCTTCTCGGTGTGCCGGGCTTGCTGCTCACCGACAAGGTTTAGCGACCAACGTGGCACTGGAAGCCGCGGGGGTGCCAGGTTCCAGCCCGCTGCGGGGCACTGGCAGCTTATCAGTGGATTTAGTCGGGTGATAACGGCGAAAAATCTGTAAGGTCCTCTATGGGAGGCCAAGGGTTCGATAAACCTCCTGGCTTTGAAACCTATTGAAGTCCAGACTGCAGGGCCAGAAGAATCACAGAATCAATTAAGCTGGAAACGACTTCTGAGATCATCGAGTCCTGCCCATGACTGAATATCACCCTGTCAACCAGATCATGGCACTGAGTGCCACGTCTAGTTTTTCCTTAAACACCTGCAGGGATGGTGACTCCACCATCTCCCTGGGCAGTCCATCCCAAAAGAGCTGCAGGGAGGTCAGTGGGAGTGTCCCTCCCTACTGGAACCCCACCAGCGTGGTGCCAGCCTTGCCAGCTTGTTTTGCCAACGTTTCCTCCCCAGCACAATCACTAAATACCCTTTGCTGTCATCTGTCCTTGGCAGAGGAAAACGAGCTGCTCTTCCTGCTGTAGAGGTATCCACAGCAGTGGTTTGTCACACATGTGTCACCCCAGCCATCTTCTCTGTGCAGTGCTCCAGAAGTCTCAGCCTTCAGGGACAAAGAGAAGGGCACTGGAGATTTCCTCTGAAACCAAAGGTATTGAGAGCAAGAGAGAAACACAAAGGGAAGGCATTGGGAAAAGGGGAATTAAATGGTGGCATCAGATGGCAGTTTGACCCCAAAAAGGGTTTCTACAAGGAGGAGCTTCCCCTCTCCTTAAAAGATTTTGGCAAATCGTTTCCTCTTAGATGGAAACAGGCAGCAAACTGAAAAGGCCTGGTTTTTTTTGTTTTTTTTTTTTGTTTCCCAACCCAAGGAATAACAGGAAGCTGTTTGGAGGAGGTTTAGGACGGGTATCAGGAAAAGGCTCTTCCCCCAGAGGGTGGTGGGGCACTGAACAGGCTCCCCAGGGAATTGTCACAGCTCCAAGGGTGCCAGATCTCAATGGAGCATTTGGAACACGCTCTCAGGCACAGGGTGGGATTGTTGGGGTGTCTTGTGCAGGGCCAGGAGTTGGACTGGATGAACCTTGCAGGTTCTTTTCCACTCAGGGTATTCTGTGACTCTCTGATTCCCTGACCTGCTGGAGGGCAGCACTGCTCTCTGTATACACTACCGAGAGGAGATCCTTGAGACTGTTCTCAAGCTAAAAAGCAGTGTAAGTGTGTCAGCACAGCACAGTGCCATGACAGTCCTGACGAGGGGGAGAGCCAATTAGCCAGGATCACATTTACATGGTGTCTCAGATAGCTGAGATGAACCTCCCAAAGTCTCTGGAGCCCCTGTTGACTATGGCTGCTATATACAAATCGAGGGTGGGAGGGAAGATAGAGGTAAGTTGAATTGCTGAAGGTCAAATATTAGATCAGGACAGAAAACAGACCCTAGTGTTCTCAACCCTCCAGTACTTTCTCCTCTGAACTGTAACAAACCACAGAACAACAACGGGATTTAGCTGCTGCTGCTGCTGACACAGTAGTTTCCTGTGTTCCAGGGAAAAATTCTGTATTTTGGTATAGGACCAAATGCATATGGATAAAAAACCTATTTGCTAGCACAGCCCCACAATTTGGTGATATGCAGTGAGATGCAAGATATCCCCAGATAACTTAAAAAGGAATGAAATATATGCCCTGTCATATTAGAAAAAGTCCCCACGAAGATATGGCCCCAATCTTTGGTTGTAAATTGATAAAGACAGTGAACTGCCATTTGCTGCTAAGTGACTTCTAATGATTAAACAACCTTTCCCCTCCCACACCCTAGGGGCATTCAGTGATAATATAAGAAAGATTTTGCACATTGTTTAGCTTAAATGGCCATCTGGCCCTTTCTGCATTTCAGTAGCCTTGAACATTAAAAAAACAATAGATAAAGAAAACCAGTCCTATCTTATCAGAGACCTGGAGAAGTTTAACTCTGTCAGAGCAAAGAGGATTAACCAAGTCGTTACAGCTCTTTTATTGTTTCCCTCTCAATTAGCAGTCATATTCCTCACAGCTTTGTGTCTTACTCTCTAAACCAAGAGAAGAAACGGTCCCTTACTTACTGTATTAATTTTAACCACGAAACACAACTCCAGCAGTTCCATCCAGCTTCCACAGGAGGTGTTCTGCTTCTGGGCAATGGAGATACAATGGAGGCATATGCCAAAAAAAGGCACAGGTTTTCAGCCAAAAATTAAAAAAAAACCAAAAACAAAACAAAACAAACAAAAAAACCCCAAACAACAACAACAACGAAAAACAAACAAACAAACAAAACCCCCAGAAACCTACTTCCTGCTGCTGAGACTTTATCTAATCCCACCCCATTCAGTGTTTTTTTCATCTGCTTTTGCTCAAGGGGATAAAAACACAATTTCCCCAAAGCAACCCACTCAAAGTCCCTGGAAACAAAAAAAGGTTTGGTCTCAACTCAGCTTATGGTTGGCTTATGGTTGAATCCAGCATTTCCTCAGGGGTTAATTCCCACTCCTCTCTTTGCCATGGGAGAAAACTAAGAAGAGTTGAGTCTGTTTGGAAAGAAGCGTGATATCCATAAGGATGTGGCCTTGGGCTTTGAAGAAAGAAGCCAGCTGAGGATGCTTTCACCTGCAGTGCTGGAACAGGTTTGTGAGTGAAATCTGTAGCAGCAGAGAACATTTGGTGTAAACACCCCAAAATAACAGAGGATGTACAGATATGCTGAGATAAAACCACTCAGGCTGTGTTCCCAACTGCACTTTGCATGCTGACATTGCTAGTTTGCATTTTTGTGAAAGCCAGGAGCTTATAAATGTGCTACAACATCCAGCTTTTGGGTATCAGCTGCCAGAGTGCAATAGAATCTCCAGAGTCAGGTACCTCGTCCTTCTATTTATAGTGCAGAGAGAGACACTTCCCAAGGGCAAGTGGAAACTCCCACCTGGGAGCAGAGATCAGGGAGAAGGAAACATCAAACCAGGGCTGGATTAGAGTCACTTTGCACAGCCAGTGGAGGTGTTTCCATCAGGATCCCAGGCCCACACATTGGGGTTTAGGAGTCTGTCAGTGCTCTTTGAAGGATTGGAGCAATAACAATTTCTGTTTAACACTGTGGGTGTCAAGGTTACATTTGATGTTATTTGTTGTATGTGCTGATCTGAGTGGTGGAGAAATTCCCAGGAAAGGGAACACACTCTCCAGGCTCTTCAAGGTGAGAGTCCAAACATCTCTACCTGCTTGGACCATGTCCTCTTCCCAGGTGACAGGCTGGGGGGGGGGGGTGGCTTCCTCACATTCCTGGTAAAAAATGGGCTGCAGAGCAAAATAAACCTCGCAGAACAGAACAAGAGGCTTAACTGTGTTCCCTAGCTGCTCAAAGACAGGAATTTCACTTCTATTTTGTTCTCCTAGAATTTGTTCTGGTTTTTAAACTAGACACTGCTTCAGATGAAAAGCCCGAGCAGAAGTGGGAACAGAAGCCAATGCATCATAATGAATTTGCTGTTCAATATTTGATTGAGAGGTTATCAATTAAATTTGGCAACCTGTGCCCTCTGCAGTGTCTTATTTTGCCTACAAAGGATTTTCTTTGACAGCATGCAAGTGGCTGTGGGGTACAGCTTTTTAACTCCATTTACCTGTACTTTCACCAAAAACATGATCAGAAAATGTAATTATTTCAGGGCTAAATTTGAGGATAGATTTTCCTACACTCCATATTGTTCTTAATTTGTGCAAGGGTGGGGAGAATCACCTTCACAATGAACAATATTCCATGTGAAGGAATTAAGAGCAGAAAGAGCAAGTGAGCAGATTGCCACATAATGATCTCCTCAGTACAAAATGTACGGGATAATGACAGTTATATTGCCAAGAAATAAAGAAATTCAAATTGGTTCTCAAAGCTCTGTGGCTGAAATGGGATATTATCATAAAATCATCAGGTCTGTATGAGAACAAGGAGTTTAACCTTTCAGGCATGGCTAATATCTGCACAGGATGAGTTTGGAAATTCATATCCCTTGTTTATTTTTATTAAATGCTAATATGTTTATTCCTCTTAACACAATATTTCTCTTAGCACAATAAAGCCAGTAGCAATCATGAATTTGGCTGGAAAACACCTGATTAGTGTGTTTTATCTAAAGTGACATTGCAACACTTTAAAATCTTGGCATTATTCAAACACACCAAGGCCCTTGTGGTGACCTAAATATTGTGAGTGGAAGGTGTCTCTGCAGCACGTTAAGGAAACTCATTCTGGCTGTAACCTACCTGGCTCAGGTAACACCTGTAGAAGTGCACAGCAAACCCAGGGCAGGTACTCGGGTTCCTCAAGGGCCCATGGCTGTGTTATCACTCCTGTTGTTACTTGAGCTCCTGAGATTAACCCCAGGCAAAGCTTCCTAAATTCTGTATCAACACACACGAGAGTGGAAATGAATAAAGGTGTCGGTTCAGATGCTCCAAGGAGCAAACAAGTATTGTTTCAGCATATTCAGATATACAGGGAAAAAAAAAAAAAAAAACTATCTTTGGTTGAAATGATGACACTCCTATACTCACTTTCTCCCTAAAGTTTGTGTTTCAGCATGGTTCACATCTTTGGACTATATTCTGATATAAAGTAGAATTGCTGAACGTCCTCAAATTCCACTGCCATAGGAGAAAAAGTGGAGTAAGACAAACCAGCAAACACCGAGAACTGCATTGGATTGGACTCTATACTACAGATCTGAACTCCTGTGGTTCTGTTTAATTGGATCTTTTTCAAACCATCACTTTGGCAGCACTCAATAACCTCCATGCTGATCTTTTATTATCTCTGCCACATAAATGACCGTGGGATTAGGCTGGATGGTCAATATTTGTGACCTTTGCTGTAACCTTTGTCAGTCTGTGCAGAAACAGGGGGTGACTCTTCCCGGACTGCTCCAATCTGGGAACTCACTCTGATCTTTGCCGTGGGGAACAGCTCTGTGCTCTTACTGTGGTGCTTAATCCATTTATTGCTGCCTTAAAATCGCATTTATATCCTAAATTACTGATATATTTGTGTAACGCCAGAGGGGATCCCGCATTTTCGGGCTGCTGGAAGGGCACGGCTGTCTTCTGCCGCTGACCACCGCTCCTGCTGCTCAGCAGTTTCCCGTTTCCGAACACTTTATTTTTATTTTTTTTTCTCTCCAAACGCCGTCCCCATTTTTGCAGTGCCACCAAGCGGATGATTCCTCTGTTAGCATTTTGAATTTCCCAGGTTACCACTTGCAAACAAATACAGAACTCTCGAGTAGCTGAGAACGCTGTTAAACACAACCCACCCCAGCACACCGCGGGGTTGGTGCCATGCGGGTATGGCAGGAAATAAAGGGTCGTTAATAAAAAACACTTTAATAATGTGTTTGTGGCCCTTGGCAGGAAATAAAGGGTCGTTAATAAAAAACACTTTAATAATGTGCTTGTGGCCCTTTCAGGCCTGTGGAGAGCCGGCTTCGGCTCCTCAGGAACGGCACAATGCGGATATTAAGGTGTGGGGACAGACCTTGTGGGCTCCTCGGTTCAGGAGAGACATGGAGCTCCTGGAGTGGCAGCGGGACTGGAGCATGTCTCTGACGAGGAAAGGAGCAGGGGCTGCTCAGCCTCGAGAGGAGACCTGATCCTTGTCTGTCCCTGTGTGCAGGGAGGGCTCAGAGACAGACCAGGCTCTGCTCTAGGGACCCAGCAATGGCACCAGAGGAACGAGCAGAAACTGATGCTCACAAATTCCACCCGAACATGAGGAAGAACTTCCCTGTGCAGTGACCAAGCCCTGAGCAGAGACCAGAGAGGGCGTGGAGTCTCCCTCACTGGGGATATTCCAGAGCTGTCCGGACACATTCCTGTGCACTGGGACGTCCCTGCCTCAGCAGGGAGACTGTACCAGATGAGCCACTCGTGTCCCTTCCCGCCTTGTCCGTTCTGGGATTCTGTGGGTGGTGGGAGGGCTCATTACTGTCCCTGAGTCCCCGTGGGTGTGAGGGCTCTGCAACCCCAAGGCGAGGCCAGGTAACCCCCGCCGCCATCTTACCGCCCCCCACGCCGCGCGGGACACCACGGGCAGGCCTCGCCCCCGCGCCCTCAGAGGCCTCACCTCCCTCACCCCGCCAGCCAATGAGCGACAAGTGTGGGCGGGGAAATTCTCCGAGCAGCCAATAGAAATTAAGGGTGGCGCTGCCAATCAGGGGGCGCGGGTGAGGCCAATGGGAGCTGGCGGTGCGGCGTTGGCCAATGAGCGTTGGCGGGTGAGATTTGAAAGCGAGGCGGGGCGGCGCGCGGAGGGTCCTGAGCGGCGCGCGGAGCCGGGGCAGGTAATGGCGGCCCTGGGGGGACTGGGGGGCCCGGGGCGGGATTCGGGAGTCCTGGAGATGCTTTGGGGGGTCACAGGGGACCTTGACTCCCCGGCGATGTGCTCCGTAACGGGGCACGGGGTGAGGTTTCGCTGGGCTGAGTGACAGCGGTGCTGCTTCTCTGAGTTGGGATGGGAGCGCCCGGAGGCGCTGGCGGGGAAGGGGCTGAGGGGACGATCCTGGGGTCACCCCGCACCGCGGGCTCTGGGGGTGTCCCCGACAATCGGGTCCGACCCCCGGACCCCTCTCGAAACCGTTGAGTCCCGGTTTTGCTCAGTCTCCACCCTCTTTAAACGTAGCGATGTTTGCTCTTCCGGCTCTGTTTTCTCGCTGTTCTGGCTAAAAAAGCACCTAAATGTTTTCATGTTCGTATTGACCTTTTGTTCTTAGGGTGTTGCTGGTCAAAAGCGTCTCTTTTCCCTCGCTGTTACTTATCAAAATAAATGTTTAGCTTTAATTTTTGCTACTATACGTTAGCCAGTCGCAAATCTTTTGTGTAAGCCGTCTGTCCTTGCTAATAGTCTTTGCTTGAGTTTATGTTAATTTAAATACCAATTAATCTTCTAGGCTCCTGTTTGGGCAAGATACTCCCCTGGAACAATAAGCTGGGAGGAAGAGGAGACAGCTTTAGGTAGCACATAGATGGGAAGGGGATGGACTTTAAGAAATCCTGGGCACCCATTATCAAGGCTTTTCAGTTCACTGATGGTTCCTTCAGTTTGATCAGAGCATGCTGTCCTGAAATGAAGAACCTCAGTAAATGACTAAATTACCAATGAATTAATAACTGTTGGGTGTTTAGTTTAGCTCTGTCACCCTGCTTACTGTAAAGCTGTTTCCTGTTAGAAGATGAGATGTGTGAAGGAGGTGGAAAACCCTGGACAAGACAGGTTTCAGTGGGGATGCAGGGGATAACAGAATCCCAAAACGGTTTGGGCTGGAACCTGAAAGCCCATCTCATCCCACCCCTGCCATGGCAGGGACAGCTTCCACTATCCCAGGGTGCTCCAAACCCTGTCCAACGTGGCCTTGGACATTTCCAGGGATCCAGGGGCAGCCACAGCTTCTCTGAGCACCCTGTGCCAGGGCCTCATCACCCTCACAGGGAATAATTTCTTCCCAGTATCCCATCTAATGCTGCCCTCTGTCTGTTTGCATCCATTCCCCCTTGTCCAATGTCCCTCTCCTGGACCCCCTTGATGTACAGTTAGCACAGCAAGTGCAAACCAACTGACAGTTGGCTTAAGGTTTGCTTCCTCAGGTTAAAAAAGATGGGAAAAATGCTGCTTGAAATAAACACTATTGTGTTGCAGTTGCATCCTGGAAACATCCTGGTTCTGAGTACTCTGCTGCATGACAAAATTCTTTGCTATCAGATAGGTCTAATCTAAATGGAATGTTGCTTCCAAGTATTGTCCTACAGCTTTGTCATTTACCTGCTCATCTCCTTAATGTGGAAAACAGCTGTGGAGAAAGCAGCCCAGCCAATCCCAGGCATGGGTGCAGTGTCCCCTCCGAATTCTGTGTCGGACTTGGGGACCACTCAACAACCAAAGTGGTCCCTGGAATAAATAAAAATAATGAGAAATTGCTAAAAAAGTCATTGCTGAAATTGCCATCTGAGTTTTCTCTGGTTGCATACAGAAATAAAGAATTCAGGGCTTTGCTCATAACATGCAAACTTTAACAAAAATGGAAAACAAACTGTGACAGTGTTTTCCTAATCGCTGTGCTTGTTGTCTAAGGTCATCAGGATGGCTGCTACCTCCCAGTTTGCCAGTCGGTACAAGAAGAATTTGAGTACAGAAGCCCTCAGGACCAAGGTTGCCCGCAGGAAATCCATCCTTCAGAAGGAGAACAGGCACAAACTCTTTGAAAAGGGCCGCCAGTTCGGGCTGGCAGATGTCAATGTTCAGCTCTCCAAGGAAAAAGGAATTTCTGAGCCCAAGGAAACCAGGGAATTGTGCTCTCAAGAGAACAGCAGTGTGAAACAGAGTAAGTAAAGACTTGCTGTAGACATTTTTTTTTTTTAATATTAAAAATTTTAAGTAGGTTTAGTAGCATTATCACAGAAACCTAATAGCAATCAACATTTTAGTTTGACAAAATGTTTAAGATTTAAAACCCTATCAGCCTTTCCAATTTACAATCAAGATAATAAAATCTTAATACAGCTGTACCCTCCTCACTGCTCCAGTGGTATGAATGAAGCTTTGCTCTGATTTGTCTGCAGCAGCTAAAGGAAGAATGCATTTTGCTATTAATTTTCAATAAGAAGTGCCTTTATGATTGCTTTGTCCTTTCAGATGTTAAAAACTCCAATCTAAAATACCATATAACTGATGCCTGTCATGTGCCTAAAGTGTGCTTAGCAACGGGCAATTTTATATATAAAATTATTAATGGGTAAATGAATAGTATGATTTTAATTTGAAAATAGCCAGTTTTTGGCAACTTATTTTCCTCTCAGAAAATAGGGCCTGCATAGATGCTGAATTCTGCCCCCTGGCTCTCCTGGATGTGCTTGTGTTCTAAGAAATTAATATTTTAAAATGTTAACAGATTTTTTTAGAAATATTTTCAATTTTAGTATTTTGATAGCAGAAGATTATTGGAGGATAGTAATTTTTTGAAGATTATTGGAGTGCAGTCTTTGTAATAATATCAAATATGAAATTTAATTAATTTGTCTTTATTGTCTTTCATATATTTTAGCTTTAAGTGGATATTAATTTTTCAGGTAGACATAATTCAAGTTTGGCATCAGCTTAAGGTTTTATTCCTTCATATCACTTCTGCCTCATTTATTCTCAGCCTGAGTCAGATTTTGGTATCTAAAGCTGAGTTTTCAATGACGTTACAAGTGTTTGAGTAGAGAAACTGGTACAAATAAACCAAATAAGAAGATGAAGTGTTAATTTTCACACCAGTATCCTTGCAAGCCTGTGAAATGGGAGTGAATTTACAGTAATCCTCAGGTGGATATTTAGGGAAGTCTATTTATAAGTTGAAATTTACCACTGAATTCCCTTTTAGCGGGAATGGTTAAAACAATTTAGAGATTCCAGCCAGTTCTACTCTTTTGCTTTTGAAATTTCTGACTTGTTGTTGGCTCAAAAACACCTTCGTGCTTTTGTGACGTGTCTGTGTCCCACGTGTGGCCGCAGACCAAGCCCCAAATGCAGCCACCAAGAGGATGAACGAGCGCAGGGAGATGCTGCAGCGCTACAAGGAGGAAAAGGAGCTTCGCAAACTGCAGGAGCAGAGGGAGAAAGCCAAGAAAGGAGTGTTCAAGGTCGGCCTCTACAGACCAGCAGCACCTGGGTTTCTTGCACTTGCTGCTGAGGAACCAGCAGCAGCAAAGCCAAGAGAGAAGGTAACAAGGGTAATATTGCATGTCTAAATTAATCGTGGCTGTGTACGCCATCTAAATTGCTGTTTGTGTACAAGATGGGTGTGTTATTCCAAATAAAAAGCTGTTTATTTTGCAAATGCTTTATTAATGTTTGTTATGATAAGGGAATAATTTGGCTCGTTCTCTTTTTTAAACAAAGCTGGAAATAGTACTAATGATATGTGGATTTTTGTATTTGTGACTATGTTGAGTTCTAAAACTGTAATGATTGATCCACAAATGAAAGAGCTGTGTTATTTTAGAACTAGTAACTTGTTCATATTTTGTCAATTCAGCTTTGAAACCTTTCCAGATGTACACTTGACCCATTTTGCACAGACATGTTGTTTTTCACATTAATGTTTCTTGCTCAGTCTCTCAGTGACAAGGGGAAAAAGCAGTTTATTAACTCTCATTTCCTTGGGGATGTTTCCAGGCAGCTCCTGCTTTCTCTGGAAGGATTACTCGATCAAAAGCCAAGATGCAAGAAGGAAAAACCATGATACCAACTCTGATACCAACTGCATCTAAGTCCTCTACGGTTTGTTTTTTATATACATGTATAACTTCAGTGAATAAATTTAGAGAAAAGGATACAATTTCAGACTCAGAGCAGTATCTTTACAAGTTTGATTAGATCAGTACAAGCAGAAAAGAGCACAGGTTTTCCAGATCTGTTTTTCAATCAAGTTTTTCAAGATATTTAAACTGTTGCTTAAATATTTTAATTTGTTCTTTTTCTGACGTTTATTAACTAGTTGAATAATGGACAATAACATATCCTTAAATTAATCTATTTTAAGTTATCCTTAATGTCTCTCTACTTTTTAAAGCTCCCCGTGTTAAATTATTTGACTTTTTCCTTTACTGTAATCTAGGATAGGTAAATGAGGAAAGAAATTGGGCTGCTGAATTTCTGGAAATCTGATACTTCACAAAAAACTTGGTTTTTTTCCTTGTAGGTCAGTGCCCATGGGCAGAGAGTGTGCTCTACACAGGCAGGACGTAAACAGATGAATACAGTCAAAGTGGCTGAAAAAGAGAAAGGTAATGAAATACAGCTGAATCTGAAAGTTGGGTTTTTTTGGGGGAAAGATCCACAGTACATTTTTGGCTGAAGGAAGGAGGAGATTTTTAAGATGGCCATTCCCACCAAGGTCAGCAGCTGGCAAATTATCAAGTGTGTGGATCTAGGGGTCACATGAGCTTGTTGCCTCCATAGGCTGGGGGAAATGGAATGCAGGATCCTCACAGTCCTGGTTACTGATTATTCCTCCTGGGAGAGGGAAAAGAAACAGGTCAGTAGGCAAATTGCAAAAGTGCCAGATGCCTCTGCTCCTGAGCTGTGCAGAGGTTGTGTTTGACTCAAGAAGAGCATCACAGGGAGTGACTGCTGTTAGAAAGGAGCAAATGTCACTTTCTGTGCCACAATTACAGGTATTTCTTAAGAAAAGAGCAATTTAATAAAAAACAACCTGTGCCACCTTTAAGGGATTAGAATACCTTGGATCAGAAACTTCCTCATAGCTCAGTGATGTCCTTAAGTAGATACAACGAAGTCATGTGGAATGTTGATGTTAATGCAAGTTGTTCAGTAATTCTGAGTGAAATGACTTTCACATCATTAATCAAATCAGCAAGCAGCAGGCATTTATTTAAATAAATTTCAGTAGTGCCTTTGGTGAATACTGAAAAGATGTATTATTAGTGTTTGATATAACAATTAAAATGTTGAATTTTTGCAAAATGGTCGTTTGACCATTGATTACTTTTTTCTAAGTACACTGATTATTTCTGTCTAAAATTGATTATTTCTTTTGTACTGAATCAAGGATCTGCATTATAACTACTTAAACTTCCCTGCCCGTGGCAGGGAGGTTGGAATAAGGTGATCCTTAAGGTCCCTTCCAACCCAAACCATTCTGTGATTCTGTGAAACACTAATATAAAAAATGGGACATGAATGTTTGATAAATCCAATGTAGTTATTTACCCAGTAATTTTCCCCCAACTTTTCATTCTAGCTTCTACAGAATCACAGCTTGACATTAAAGACAGGAATAGCATTAACAGTAACCAAGAGGGGATTTCAGACATGCAGGGAATGGAATAAAGAGCTCCCATGAAATTTGTCTGTGCAGGAAAATGCTGTCATTTAAAAAACCTATTAGAAACAGTGCTAAAATACAAAGATGAAAATGATTAAGATACATTACTACGGTGCATGAACTTGTCATGTTTTATAAAATATTTCAGAGCAAATTAGTCTTAAGAGTACTTTGTTAGATTGCATTAAATTCTAACCTTGGAAATCTTTCATATAATGGCCAGGGCATCACTTTGTTACATCAGTGATTTGCTTAAGCTTCCAGCTGTGCAAATAACCATGGCAAAGCTGTTACTCTAAAAAACTTCATCTGTAAAACAGGGAGGGCCTTGACTCTGATTGCAGGGAGCAGTGGGAAGCATTCCTTAAGCTTTGTGCATGCCATCAAACACACTGGGACCCTGATGGACCTGTCCAGTAAAACCAGCTCCAGTCAGGACCCCTCAGTGCATTGCCTGGCTGCCAAGGCCAAGCTGTGCACTGAACTGACCAAAATCCCCCAAAACCCTGTTCATTCTGGCAAACCCATGCAACTGATAATTGCCCGTGCATTTTGCTGATTTGTATAAAATGTAAACCTTCACTTATTACTTGAGAGCAGGTCCTAATTAAACTTGGAATCTCTGGGATTAATCTCTCTTGCAGTGTTGCAAACTGCAGCCCAACCAGCCCCAAGTGTGAGAGTCACCAGAGCAGCTGCCTCTGCATCCAGGCAGGTGCTGAAACCAACTGCTGCTACTGCTGGTAAGTGAGGCACAGTTGTGTAGCTCATCTGTACCTCAGACTGCATTTAAGTCATGCCAAACGATCATCTAAGAAAAGAACTAAATGCTGGATCACTCAGACTCGTGTCTGCAACTCTAGTGCAATATCTACATCAACATGTTGAAACCAACACTGGACAGTTTCCCACAAAATTCATCAGTGTGGAGCATCCATGTCCACATGGTAATTACAAATTCAGAGAACAAAGCCACAACTGGTTAAGATTGGCACTTTGGTGTGTGGCTGTTTATGGCCATGTAAATATTAAATGTGTGAGCAGGAACATCTCTGGAAGAAATGAGAGCCTTTGTCCTTCAGTTTAGGAATTTCTCTTTGTGTTTGCCTGTTTATTAGAATTTAATCCACGAACAGAATTTCTATGCCATATAGAAATTAAAAATCTAAACTCAAATTGGCTTGACACTCTCTCTTCAACCTTTTAGGAAATAAGGTGACTTTTATTTTTACTATATGGCAACATCTAAAGATTGATGACTTAATGAATCTATTTTCTTGGTGATACATCTGTTACTCAGCTGTTAAATCCTTGGCCAGGTTTTCTTTTGAATGAACTTTTGCAATGCTATTTCTTCTCTCTAGCCACCTCCCACCCAAGAAAAACAGTCTCTCCCTGTCTTTAGCAACTGGATTTTTATGGCAGTGTTTTGGTGAAAGATTACATTAATCAGATGCCTTTTTGACCTCTGGGAGTGTCTCTTTTTGTAGGTAACCAGTCACAGAGAAAGACAGCAAATGTAGGAAAGCAGAAGAAAACTGTCAAACCTGATCCCATAAAGGTAGGTCATGTAATAGCTGAAATAGAAAAGCAGTAAAACTGATTTAAGAGCCAATAACTGTGTCATTGTAGCTGAAGTGCTCAAGCACAAAAGTAGTAATTTCACTAATAAGCTAGAATTTGGGAAGGAGTTGTATGTATTTATACTGCCATATTTTAAAAATTCAGATCAAATTTAGTGCTCATATAGAATCACAGAATACTGTAACTTGGAAGAGACTCACAGGAATCATCCCAGTCCAACTCCTGGTCCTCCACAGGACAGCCCCAAGAATCCCACAATGGATATGGATGTGATTGTGATGTACTAATCAAGACCTGGACAATGATTTTAAAATAGACAAGAAGTTCTTTCATAACTTTTATCTGATGTTTTAAGTAGTCAAAAAAAAAAAAAAAAAAAAGACTGATTTTCTGGTTTAGTCAAGCAGCTGTAAATTTTGTGTAGTTCATTCCGTTTTGAAGTGTATTCTGAATGGATCCTTTTCCTGCTCAGGTAACAGTATGAGACTAGAAGCTAAGAAATAAACACATTGTTAGGTTTTGATCCATCAAAAAAATTAGAGCTGGAAATGCTGTTCTTTGCAAGGTAGAACACTATTCTCTGCATGATTTACAGCTGAAGGCAGTCATTGTGGTTCTTGGTGTCATCACTTCCAGAATTTTTTATGCATTCATGTGCAGATAGTTCTGTTCACGAGCTATCCATCATTTTTTCTTTCTTCTGCTCCACTCTTCCCTCTCACACCTCCCATCTCCACCTTGTTCCTGTAACTGCAGCTGTGCTTTAGTATGTTTGAGATTGTGCAATCACACCCAAACAGGAGGTAAGAGCACTTGTATCTTCCTTGGACAAGCACCTCTTCAGGAGTCCCTGCCAGTTGGTAAACTCTTGCTGTAACCACAGGCAGCTCATTTGAAAAGGTTGGTTAAAAGCAAAATTCAAGGTTTACATTCCTAGCAGAGGTGACTGAAGTATAACAAGACTTTCATTGGATTGAAGATGCATATTTTCTTGAAAAACACCCAGAGTTTTTCTGGCTGGCTTGAGCTAACAATCTCAATTAGGTATCTCAGAAATGTGTTCTGTGTGACTATCTGCTCACTCATCTCATAAGAATGTGAATTCTTATATATTTTTTTTCACCTCTTTTAATGATATTCTGTGATACTAATTGCACTTGTCTTGGGTTGCATTCCTCAGCTATCAGCCTATCCCAGCTTGTTTTTCACTCTCTGGATTGGAGTATGTGCATAGACTATGATTATTCAACAGGCCCAGTTGAATTTGGAGCCAGTATTTCTGCTCTTGAGGATTTTATCACCTTAAAACTTTTTTTCCTAGCAATGGCAGCAAGCATTTGCCAATTTTAGTTATTGTTTTGGTAGGTGAGGTGTTCTGCTTTAGCCCCTGGAGTGGGTTGTTGAATTCTTTGTAGTGAAGTGTTACTTCTGTCTCTAGAATGATTTGCAGGTGTCAAAAATGGTTGGATTTGTTGGTAACTCATCACTTCTGCCCAGGTGAGCTGTTTTAGGAGCTGATTTACCTGAAGCTGTTCCCTTCCTGGTGGCTTTTAGACAATCATAATTCAGCCCATATCTATTGCAAATACATGACTGATTTGATGATTTATCTGTCCATGCTCTTACAGATTATTTCTTCTAAACCTGAAGTGGAGACAATTGCTGGAGTGGATCCAGGGGTGAAAAGTTCTGAAGCTGATTCCAAACACTCAGTGCCAGTAGAACTTCAGCAAGAGCAAACCTCAGTGGGAAACAACAATTTTTCTCCAAGAAGACCCAGAACACGCTCCTTTGCACCTCAAAACTTTGTGTTTCAGCCTCTGAGTGGATTGGCAACCTACACTGTGACACCCATGTCTCCTTCAAGGGCAAATGCTTTTTTGACACCCAGTGCTGTCTGGAATTTTTCAAAATCTCCAATGTAAGATTCTTCCTTCTAATGGGGCCTAAAATGCAAGTGAACCCCTCTGTAGGGGTAAAAAAACCTATTTTTCTATAGAAAGGTTCACTTTGTAACAAGGAGTTGTGGTGTTCTAACACCTGACCCTCATGGTTTCTATCATTGCTTAAATGTGTAGTTAACATAACAGCAGATGTGGATAGAATCCAGAATTCTGTCCATGCTTTTGAGGAGCAGCTGTCAAGGACTCTGCCCTGTATCTGCACAGATTTATTGATTTGAGTTCTCTAGTGTTGTGTGGAAGTTTGCCTTCTAAACTCTGCATTTCTGTGAAATTGGCCATATTTGATCTCACTTTCTCAATGTGTTTAACTAAATGTACTTTGTTTTGTTTCCAGCAAAATATTTGAAAAATCCAGTGAAACTAAAGCACAAAAGCCTAATTTAAAAAGTCAAACTTCACCTTCTGTTAAAGACATTCAGGAACAGCAAATGACCACAAGTTTGAAAGGAGGAGGTAGGAAGGAAGTTCACATTTTGTTCATTCTAATGCTTTTCATTATCATCAGATTTTGAACCAATTCCTTTCATGTTTTTCAGCAGGTGAATCAGATGAGAGAACTTCCACTCAGAGATTAAACAAAACAACTCCTGTCTCAACAGCACTTGCAGTGAAGTCAGATGATACAAGAGAGGAGGGGCATGATGTGCCCTATTTCAGGTTTGGGTTTTCTTGTTTCACTTCCCTGATGTCCATTTGAAGGTTCTTAATATAAATAATGAGACTTTTTCTAAAGATTAGCCTAATTTAATGGCGATTGGTGTCTGTCAGCTGTGACCTGAGCAGGCAGACATTTCTCTCTTCTTTTTTGTACCTTAAGTGCAAGGAAAGAATGTAAAATTCTAGACTAACACCTGTGTCCTAAGGATCATGAACTTGGAAGCAGTAGAAAAGAAATTGCACCTCAGCCACTCAGGAAAAAAAAAAAAAGTCTAATCTTCAGCTCAAAGAGTGTGGCTTCTCAAAGAGCAAAAGAACAGTAGCCATTAACAGCCACAAGTCAGGAAATTCTCAAATAATTTTTTTTTTCTCTATTCCTGTATTTTCAGAAATGTTCTTCGGACTGAGACAGAGAGGCTGCTGTCTCAGTGCCTGCAGTGGGAAGGAAACCTTGAGCTGGACATTCCTGAGGATGGTAAAAAAAAGCTGCAATAGGCACTAGAAGGGGGGTTATGGGAGCTGAATGGGACAGAAAGAAGGACATGTATCTGCTGCTTGCAAAATAGCAAAAAAAAAAAAAAATAATCTGCAGAGCTGTCCTAGAGAAAGTCTAGAACTGTATCCCCAAGATACAAAAAGTCTCCTATTCTTAAAATTTGTGTAGCACTTGCAGTGATGGTGATTGATAAAGTCAACATCAAAATAGCTGTTCTGATCTCAGTCTGAAGTGTATTTAAATGTGTAAGCTTTAACCAAGCTGGTTTTTAAAAATAAGATCAGTTTTTAACGTGGAATAAGTACCCTTATCTGGGAAAATATAGATGACTCCAGCAATGCTTATTTTTAAGTAATTTTTTTTTTTGAAAGAAGCAACTTCAGAGCATTTCAGTGGACAGGAAAGCTCCATCTGGATTGAATTGCAGGTTTGCAATAGATGGGACAACAAATTCCAGCTCCTCAAACACTTATTTACCCAAGATTTCCTGTGGTTTTTTTTCTTTTTGTTACCAGCTAAAGACCTGATTCGCACCACAGTTGGTCAGACAAGGCTGCTCATAGGAGAAAGGTTCAAACAATTTGAAGGACTGGTTGATAATTGTGAATTTAAACGAGGTGAAAAAGAAACAACGTGTACAGACCTGGATGGATTTTGGGATATGGTGAATTTTCAGGTATGTATTTGCACGAAAACTTAGTAGGATAAAACTGATAGAGTTATTTATGAACCAAGTATTTAATTTTTTTTAAATATTCAGGTTCTGTATTTTATCTTTAATGTAAAAAAATGCAGATCCTTGTTTTAACACTTTGTGACAGTGAATAGTTGCAGTTGGGATACTATGACTTAAAATTCATGGACCAGGTCTTCTGTTGTGTCTTCTTGTAGCCTGTGTGTCTTGTCTGTCTCTGGAATGAATAAATCTTTTTCTGTTTTGGAGTGAGGATACAGTCTCAATGTCTACCTCCCAATTTTTGGAAAATTCCTGAAGCTCACCTGAAAAGTAGGGGTTCCATGCTTCAGTGTGAGAATAATGCAGAAACTACAAAAACTCTATTTAGGGCTGAGCTTAGGTGGTAGAAAACCTTCATCTCTTTTCCTCTGTTGATGCTTTCTTTAGTTTCAGAATGAAATATAATCTGAATTATTAAAAGGGCTCTCAACATTTGTAAATGTTTTTGTATTTGTAATTTGTAATTGTAATTTGTATTTACAAAGTATTTGTAAATCAGCACTCAACAAAGGAGTTTGTAAGTAGTTAAATGAAATGCAAAGATGGATTTGTTATGGTCCTAGGTGTAGGTTTTGACTTCTCTGCAGAAAGCATGAGAGTTTGATCTGCTTCTTCAGAGGTACTGAGAGATGTTTCCTGCAGGATGGAAGACTCTGCTTGTTTGGATAAAGGTTATTTTACAATGTATTCTTTTGCTTTTCTTAAATGTGACCAACAGATTGAAGACGTAAATAAAAAATTTGATAATCTGAAGAAGCTTCAAGACAATGAGTGGCAACCTCTTGATGTCCCAAACAAAGCAGTTGTCAAGGTATGAATAGCTCCTAAAGCACATCTTGTGTGGCTTCTTTAGATATATTGAATATGAAGTTAAATTCCTCTCAGGGTGCATCCTTCTCCCTCCCCTCTCCCATGTGCACTTGTATTATTTGGTGGGTGTTTTAGTCTTAGTTGCCTCTTTTGACTGGTAAGATTAGAACTAAGAATTAACAGTGACTTTTTTGGAGTCATCAGATTCTATGCTAGCAAGACAAATCTCTTAAATTTAGGATATGAACTTACCCATCAGATGTAAAACAATTTATCTGGGCCACTGACTTAACTGGAAAATGAAGCACACAGGAATTTGGGAATGACTGCCAGTTTTGGGCAGGGAGTGCTCAGTTATAATGGTGTCATTAAGCCAACACTATGGGTGGCTTTAAACTGCTGCTGCTCTAAGCACAAATGGATCTGATACTCTCCAAAATAAGTTAGTGCTTATTGCAAAATAAGCTGTAATGTGAGTTGTTTTATCTACTCTTTGGTTTGAAATATATAATTGCTTCTGACTGAGTATCAAGTTGTATTTACATTGCCTAAACTCTGTGCAGTTCCTTGAGACTGCTTAGCTAATCATAACATTGAGATGAAGGTGATAAAAAACTCCAGGCATGGGAGAACAGAGGGAATGTGGTCTGTGGGAGCTGCCCATAAATGCCAGACTCCTACAGGTGGTACAAAACAAAACTTCCTTGGAAAACTGAATTCCAAGAGAGGCTTCACTGAGTGCCTGGAGTCTGTCCTGTGGTTACTCTGTGTCCCTGCCACTAGGAGTCCCTGCATCCCAGTGCTTCCAAAATCTTACTGAATTTATTAGGGAAAAAAAGTTGTATTGAGAACTTTTGAATTGCAGATCTCTTGAAAAATGTTCTTAATGTTGTCGTCACAGACTTACCTTACCAGCTGGATGGCAGCCCCAGGGATGCTGGGAATGAACAGATACCTTGATGCAGAAAATTGTAGAATTGTTGAGGTTGGAAAAGTCTTAAAAGTCCAAATCCCCCAGCACTGGCAATGCCACCACTGTTCCCAAGTGCCAAATCCACACAGCTTTTAAATCCCTCCAGTGGTGGGGACTCCACCACTGCTCTGGGCAGCTGTGCCAGGGTTGCACAACCCTTTCATTGAAGATATTCTTGCTGATATCCCATCCAAACCTCCTCTGGTGCAAATTAAGTCCGGTTCCTCTCATCCTGTTTCTTGTTCCCTGGGAGCAGAGCCTGAATCCCACCTGGCTGCACCTTCCTGCCAGGGACCTGTGCAGAGCCACAAGCTCCCCCTGAGCCTCCTGTGGCTCCTTTGCTGTGTCTGTGGCAGCAGCTCCTGTGCACAGGTTCGTGTGTAACTGCTCTTAGCCAGAATTTCCAGGTGTGAGCCAGCTCTCTTACCATTCCAGAAGAAGGCAGTTCCAAGTGGAGTGGCCAAAGCCAAGGTGGAAGCAGCTGCCAGAAGTGCAGCCCGGAGCCGCCTGGCGTCAGTGAAAGCAGCCATGAGGGACAAACTGAAACAGGGGGAAACCGCTGAGGGTGCCCAGCAGGACAGGCTGCCAGAGGCTGAAAAAGTGGTTTTTGAAGCAGGATTTTTCAGGATTGAAAGCCCTGTGAAAAACTTTTCAGGTAGGTGAAGTTTAATCGTGATTTGTGTGACCTGAGAGTTCTGAAGGCAGTTTAATCCATTTCAGTTGTGCTGTTTATAGTGGCTACAACTCCAGTACTGGACACACTGTGACTGATTACATCAGGGCTCCAAAGTTAACTGGTGTACATGAATGTGCTGATTTGAGTGGGTATGGCAGCATGAAATCCCTGCTTGGACAGAAGTGAAATAGCTGCTTCATGTTTTTCCAGCCTAAATTTAATAATGAAATTCTAATCTGAGCGTTCCCAGATTCAGCTGATGAGCCTCTTCATCAAAGCCAGTGCCAGCTCACATCCTCTAATTGTAGAACAGGAACTGGAATTTTTAAATTTTTTTTAACTAAACCTTTTGCAGTGCTGTCTTCAAAGCTGCAAATAAAGTCCACCCATAATCTCTTCATGGTTAACAAGATTGTAACATAATCCAGTTTGCTATAAAAGCTGTTTAATAGTTCGGGTTTTTTAACAGGTGCTCAAAATATAACTTTATTTTCAGCATCTTATCTTATTATCTACGTGCAGCCACAATTTCCAGCACTTCTGCTTCTCTGACATTTCTAGTTCCTAATTTGATTTTAAATTCCCTTTCCTTTGGGTCCAGATCTCTCTCCTCATCACAAAACTAACAATTATTTTCATGTGCCTCTTGTTAGTAGGGGGAACTCCTGAAAAGCTTTGAGCAACACTGGGTTTAAGCCAACTCCACAGAGAATCTGTTATAAGCATCAGTTCTGAATCTGTGTCTTTTAAATTCTTAAAATTTTCTAATTTCAAAGATGGAAGTTAATAATTTCAATTTCTTTGCAAGTGCATATAAGATTTCCATCTAATATTTGTATAAGATGATTCAGCAAGCAGAAAACAATCGTGTCCCTGGTTAGAATAATAATGATCAGTTCATTTCAGCTTCTGGAAACTACTGTAGGAATGAAACATTAAACACATTTTCTAGGTTTTCTTCCAAGGACCCCTGCAAAACTGGCAAATCCCAGATCATCCATTAGATCTTTGCCCTTGAATGTTCCTTCTCCTCTCTGTGACCCTGAGGATGCACCTGCAAAACAAACCCCATCAGGCCTCAAAGGCTTCCACCCAGCACAAAGTCTGAAAATGGACCAACTTCCCACTGAAAAAACTCCCCCATTGGATAAACTCCCTGATGGCCTTGAACAAAGGTAGGCATGTTAAAGCAGCTTTTCATTAACCTTGTACAAATCATTTTAGAGTTGGAACTGAAAGACATGATGTTAAAACCCATTAAATGTTACCTTTCCATTTGGCAGTGATAAAGTTTGCAAAGTACTTGTGACTTTTCCTTCCCTTAAGCAAATATTAAGAGCTTTGCCCAAGTGTAATTTTGCTGCTGGGGTAGAAGTTTGTTTGCCCAGGAAGTTTGATGTAGCTCACCTGTGCCAACCAAGGCAGCAAAACTGCAGAACAAATTGTGAGATTAATTGGACAAGTCAGAAGATGATTGAAGGTGATTGATGAAGATGATTTAGAAGAATGAAAATGTTTTGTGTTCTCTTCCAGCATTTCTGTGGTTGCAGAAGAAATGTGTCTGGTTGCTGGCACAGCAGAGGGAAATAAGGTAAGTCATGCATTGTTCTTGGATGTACTTTAAATATTCTGTTATTGCTAGCAAAGGAAAAATTCTTTTAATTACCCCAGACACTTGGACTTCTGATCAAATCCTCACTTAAAAAAACTCTGTGTTCTTCAGGGCAGTGCTTTTTACCTCTGGGTGGACAAAGGTAGGGACTGCTGTAGTTTGGGGATCTTGTGTTGCTCTTTAGATTTGTATTTTGGAGGTTCTGGCTGCTCCAGGAGGGCACTTGTCTCTTGGACAAGCAGTATTCCTAGAATTTCACCACCTCCTGTTTTCTGGTGTGGATTTTTTAAATGTTTGTGAATTTATGGACCCTGACTGAAAGCAACAGCACTCAGTCCTCAGAGTGTCCTCCACAGCAGAGCACTGGGCTCTTAATCTCCTTAAAGGTATAGCAAGAACTAATCCAGGTGTCAGAAATCCATGTCCTGAAATGTCTGAAGACCTGGTGACATTGCCTGTGTTTGAGTAGCCTTAAAAAAGCAGGAATGTGGCCTCTAATTTAAATGATACTGTGCTACCAGTGAAAGTCTATTCTTGGGAGTCAGTCATCCTTTAATAACTTTCATTGGAAATGGAGTCTTTAAATTTTGGTACTGCTTGGATCTGTGCATGACTGCAGCAGTCACTTCCCCTCCCATCCCCCTACATATAACATATACTAAAAAAAGTCCTGGTTGCTATTTTTTTCTTATGCCTTTTACTTCATCCTTTCTCTATTAAAATAAGAAATTGTTGGTGATTTCACTCTCTGGGGAAACCTTTCAGTGTTGCTGATAGGTTTTTCTAGAGGAAAAGTCACCAGATAACACTTGAAGTTCAAAACCTTTCCTGTGGAAGAACTTCCTTTATATTGTCAGAGGGATTTTCAGGTTTTAAAGGGTGTTTGGGGTATGATCCCAGCCTTAAACCCTGAGCCTTGTACAGTGCCTGGAGTTAAAAAATCCACCTCTCATGAACTGTCCATAAAAACTGTAGGTTAGATGTGTGGACTTGGTCTGACATAGCAAGGACATGGCTGAGAACAGACAAAATCCCTGTTTTTCAGGTTCTGGGAAATTCCAGCAGTGAATCAAAAGCAGTGGATGGCATGGAAGAGATGGAACTGTCTGCTGCAGAACAAGGGCAAGACATCATCATGTGCAGCCCAGAGAAGGAGACAAACTTTGCTAAGTCTGGAGAGCCACAGATGCTTCAGACAGGTGCTTATCTCAGAGCTGCATGGTGCAGTTTGGGTGGCATTACTGGGACCTTCTGGTTATTCTAAGGATTTATTAAAATTTGAATATTACTTTCTGAAATCAATGTCAGCTTGATTTGTGTGTGCTGTCAGAAAAGCCTCCCATAGCTGGTGTGACTTAAAACACATTGCACGTGAGCAAACAGTGCCCCTGGATTTCTCTGGACAGTTTGAGTGAGATGTGAAGGAGAAAGGTAATATAAAAAAATAAATACAGTTTAGAGTTTGGATTTCTTATTTTAACAAATACAGAAAACAATACTGTGTTTTCAGCTTTGGCAGTGTCAGACTAACCTTTTTTTTTAAATCATACTTATTTTTCAGATGTTTCATGCAGTGATTTGACACTCATTGACAGAAATCCTTTAGATATGGTAAGTTGACCTTTAAGTTTATTTGACTAAGACAAGCTGCACGTTGCAGGACTGATCACCTTTGCTGCAGACTCAGTTACTGCACAAAGAAAATTAAATTCTTAAAGATGTTATCAAGCCAATTGACATAACTTTAAATACAAACCACATTCCAAGCTGTCTCCTTGCTTGGGCTCACACTGGTATTTTTGCACATGATGAGTGTAGGATGAATCAAGACATTTGTAGCAGGACAGTGTCTGATTCTTGTCAGATTGAGCCTTTAAATTATGTTTCTTACAAATTTCCTTGCAGATATTCACTAACAGCCTTTTTTTTCTTCCTGAAATTTTTTAAGTCTACTCCAACTCTTTTTAATCACTTTAGCAATTAGGGCTGGAAGTGACATTCAGCAGGCAAAAACAGGTGTGCAAAAGCTTTCACACTTAATAGAATTAATAGAATTTGAGTGTAGTATTTCTTATGAAAAATCCTCTTTAAAATACGGATTACTGACTTGAGTAAGGAGTGTCTGTCTTCAGCACAGACCATGTGCAATCACTTTTTATTTTATGCCTGGGAAATAAACTTGCAAAATTACTCTTGGGGAAATCAGAATGGTTAAAACGTTCCTCAAACACTGACTCCACACTCTGTCTCTTCCCACAGCCAATGCTGAATGTTGAGCTTCCCTTCACCCCAGTCAAGACCAAAGCCCAGAAGTTTGCAGCAGCTGAAGTATTCAGTGACCTCATCGTGTTTTCTCCTGTTGGTCCCTCTGGAGATCAATGAAAAGTGACTTTAAATGCAAAATATGTAAATTCTGTGAACAGGAAGCCCACAGAGGGTATCTGGAACACAGTCTGCTACCCTGGAAGTGTGTTGAGAGAGGAAGAGTACCTTGGTAATGGATCTGATAATGGGGTTTGTGTCATTTTATGGTGCAGTTGTGATGCACCAAGCTCTGCTGTATGTCACTAGTAGGCTGTGTTCTGCTGTATCCTCTGGCTGTAAATTCTGACTGGAACCTGAAGCATTTTTATGTTGGTATCATTTCATGTATTTCCTGTCTCATCCAGGCTGTAAAGCTGTTGGCCTTTAAACTTTTCTACCCCGACTGACCTCATGACTTATTGTTGTTCCAAGGTGCCCACCCCACCAGCTGGGAGGGCTCCTTCTGGGGCGAGACCCAGCCTGTTCCCTCCCCAGAACACTCTGCCATGCTCTGGGGGTACCTCTGCACCCTCAGCCTGCAGTGTCTGGTGTGCTAACACCAGCTATGGCAGTGTTGGATACATGCAATTCTTTCCTGGGGAAGTTTTCCTGGTATTTAACAAGCACTGGGTTGGTAATATCAGAAACTAAGCCAGAACAAGGAGTTCTAAGTCAGAGAATACCTTTTCTTTGTGATGTATTGAAATAGGCATTACTATTACTTCCTTTAAGGATGCAGTTTTCTATTGAGTATATTAAGGACCCACGTTTTGTACTTGGTTTTGACATGTTTGTGCTCAGTCTCTTCTCTCATCTTGTTCTTGTGCATTCCCCATCCAGACTGTAACATATTTGTGCATAAGGAACATGGCAGTTCTGTAGACTCTGGATTTGAGGAGTAGCATTACAGTACCACCAGTTGTTATATTTTTAACAAATATCCCACTGGGCTTCTTCTTGTACTGGTGACCTGAGTGTAACACACACATCCTTCCACCAGCCTTGATCCCAAACCCAGCAAAGATTTCAGTCCTTCAGCAGAAAGTGTTGCTGCCACTGCCAGGGGAGCTTGTCTGGCTTAAGTTTTAACCTGGAAGCTGTGTACTGATTACACTGAATAAAGAGAGGAAGCTGATGTGTGCTGGAATCCATTTTCTTCATTACTGAGCTCCAGTTCTTTCAGGATTCTTTCAGATATCTTTTAATGACTTTCCTGCTGAGGAATGGTTTGGGTTGGGAGGGAGCTCAAAGCCCATCCAGCTCCAGCCCCTGCCATGTGCAGGGACACCTTCCACAGACCAGGTTGCTCCAAGCCCCATTCAAACCTGGTCTGGAACTCTTGCAGGGATGGAGCAGCCACAGCTTCTCCGTGCTGGTAGTAGCAGTGTGCTGCTCTAGATTGCTTCATCTGCTGGAAATTTTAAGGATCTGCTTGTAACTTGGCACTCAAAGTATAAAGGAGTCACTGTTATAAAACAGCATGAGCCACGTCAGAGAAAGCTTTGGAAACTTCAGTGGTGGCTGTTGCACTGTTGTTTTCCAGACAAGACTGCAGTGACTCACAGCAAAGGGAACATACTTCTGTTTTCTTTTTTTACCAGCCTGACTCATGGGGTGAACTTGCCAATAAACCTCCCCACCCTTGAAACCAGTCCTGACTCACACGAGGTGATGAGTGGGCAGCAGCACAAGGCTCGTGACCCATCCCACGGAATAGGGATGGGATGGGATCTCCCTGGGGTAGGAAATGTCTCTGGAAGATGCTGGGTCCCCAGCTGGGCAGAAGGGAAGGACAGAGATGGCTTCTCCAGCCACAGTCTAGCAGAGAGATTTTGCTTCCTCCAGCTCTGAACCCTCTCCTGAAATACCTCACCTGGTCAGGCTTGGAGGCTGTCAGGTTTTCCCTGTGCTTCCTAGGGGATTGTTGTCCCTGTTCACAGGACCAGGGACAGAATGCCACTGCATTCTGCTTCCCCAAGTTCCTCTCCACAGAAATCAAGCTCCTTGTTGCTGTCTCTACAGCAGGAACTCAGCTTGCCCAGAGAGTATCGTGTATTTTGAGATACAACTAAAACCAAATCTTACAGGTTAAATGTTTTATTACCTCACAGTGATGTGGTGAGAAGGCACTTGTGTCACACCATAAAAGAGCAGAGGGTTTGCCCAGAGCTCCCTCCCAGTTATATCATGACGGGCAGGACGCTGGTGAGGGTGATGTCCCCCCCGATGCAGAGCTTGGTGATCTCGTTCAGCCTCCTCTCACGGAAGTTGTACTGCAGCAAGTGAGCATCATTCACAGCCACCTTGAAGTGATCCGTCTCACAAAGGATCTGGAGCTGAAATAAAAACCCCAAATCAGCCCCAAAACCCAATTGGATTTGTTCTACAAGAAGTTTTAAGCCACACTCGAGCAGGCTGGAGGCTGAGTCCAGCCCTGGGGTATGTGGACAAGCAGCTGCAACACCAGTGACCTTTGCCTTCCCAAAACTCTCCTGTGCTCTCCCTTCTCTGTGTTTTAGCCCAGTTTCTGTCTCCTCATCCCTATGCCAGTCCCTCAAAGCAAGACTCCACAGTGTGAACCTCCTATGTAGGAAAAAACACCTGGTGAGGAGCTGCCAGCAGGGAAAACATGTTACAGAAACCTGTCCAACCACTGTGCAGAACAACAGTGTAAATAAGGAGGGTTTCATAATCCTTGGGGATACCAGAAGGGGGGAGAAGTTATGCCCTGGGCAGCTGGAGCTTGCAGGAGGGGGTCAGAAGTGCTGGGAAGGTTCTGTAGGGACAGCCAGGGCAGCACACAGGGTGGCTGTCCCAGAAATACCCCTGGGAGCTGATTTCTGTGCAAAAGCATCCATGTCCTTACACAGGTCTTGTTGCCCAAACCCTCCCAGCGCTTTTGGTGCACTGAGACTGAGCTGGGATGGGTTTTTCTGGTACCTTGAAGGGTTTTCCAGCTTCAAATGGAAACCTGGGAGCTGTCCTCTCCTCCTTCCCCCAGATATCTTGGAATTTAGAATTGCAGACGATGACTTTCTTGTGGTCTTCATTGAAACGGGGGTTGAAGTGGAAGGCAACGTCATTCCCTCGCTTGAAATCCAGTGAAAACCTGCAAAAACAATAATGGAATTGCTGCTTTTGCCACAAAAGCCCTGGACTCTGTGACAGAAAGCAGAAAGAAAACCCCACAGACCTCGCTGGGCAACAACAGCACATTTACACATTTATTAAGTGTAATATTTGATGTTACACCTGGCAGGTGTTATTCAGGAATGGAAAGTAAGCTCCAGCCCCCCTGCTCCACCCAGCAGTGCCCCATGGAAGCCCCCCACGCTCGGAGCTGGACACCCCCAGTACCTGTCTGGGTTGGGCTTCACAGTGCCAGTGATGGTGATGAGCAGCCGAGGGACGACTCCTGCCTGCAGGGGCAGCTCAAAGGGGACTTTCTGGGGGACAGCAGGGATTTGGTGTCAGTAAAAAATCGTGTCAAAAGCCCAGTGCCACCCCTGGGGACAGCCAGCCCAGGCCCCTCCCGTGGCCAAGCAAAATCAGCCACTGAAGACCCAGAAACCCTCCTGATGACAGAGCCATTACCATTGGAGGGACTGGTCCTCCATGAGGAGTTGGTCCTCCCTGAGGAGGAGCTGGCCCTTCCTGTGGAGCAGAAGGCCCAGATCCAGGATGGTTGGGTGGTTGTCCTGGGGCAGGAAACGGCCCCGTTGGTGCTGGTGGTCCAGGGAATGCTCCAGGTGCTCCTGGATACGCTCCTGGTCCTGCTGGGCCTCCAGGATAAGCTCCAGGTGCTCCAGGATAAGCTCCAGGTGCTCCAGGATAGGCTCCAGGTGCCCCAGGGCAGGCTCCAGGTGCTCCAGGGTATGCTCCAGGTGCTCCAGGATAGGCTCCAGGTGCTCCAGGGTAGGCTCCAGGTGCTCCAGGGTAGGCTCCAGGTGCTCCAGGATACCCTGGGAATGCACCAGGAGCTGCTGGTTGGTTCCCCCAGGAGGGCCAGCCCTGGGCTGGGTTGGCACAAGGGGCTGGGTTGTTGCTGTTGGCCAAGGCATCAGATAACTGGGGACAGAGGAGAGGACAAGGGTCAGGTGGGGGAGATTCCTCCTGGGATCACATTGAGTTCTCCCAAGTCCATCTTTGTTAGCCTGGCAGCATGGCCGAGGGCAAGAGCTCAGCCCTCAGCTGTTCCAGAAAACCTGACATAACTGGAGAGGGTTTGGGGGTTTACACAGCTTAGCCAGGATGTGCTCCCTCCCATCCCAGCCAAAGGTCTCTGTTCAAGGCCACAGCCACAGCCCCCACGGGTTTTTAAAGAAATGCATACTTACAGAGAAACCGTCTGACATTTTTCCTAAAAAAAAAAAAAAAAAAAAAAAAAAAAAAAGCATCAGTTATTTTTAACCTGCACCATCCAAAAAACAGAGTTTTTGAGGGGAGTTAGAGTTTAGAGTGGCAATTGATGGGAATTGCTGAGTTCCCATCACATACCTGCCCAGCAGAGCCGACAGCTCCGGTGCCAAAGAACAGATCCTGGTCCAACACCTGCGGGATAAAGGGGAGTCACTGCTGTGAGCAGCCCGAGTGCTCTGGGGTGAATCCAGCACGAAATCCCCCACTGAGCTTACAACACTGCCAGTGTTATTCACTTCCCCAGCCCTGAGGCGCCATCCAGGAAAGTATTTCCATTAAAAAAAACCCCAGACGGGATCCCCGGGGGATGCAGGCACAGCATCAACCAGGAGCTGTGCGGGAGCTGCAAATCCAGCACAGCACATGGGGATGGCCTGGAATGGGGACAGGAGGGTGGCAGCCAGGGATGAAGGTCCCTTCCTCCTCCCGTGCATCCAGAGTTGTCCCATTCCGGCTGGAGGACACCGTGGGAGGGACACAGCGGCTCCGGGCCAGCAGATAAAAGATAAAAAACATAAAAGATAAAAGCAGATTAAAGCTGCTTTGCAAGTTTTGTGAGCCCACACCACGGCCTGGCCGAACACACACCTGTCTGTGCACAGGAATAGCCCGAGCTGGGCTCCTCCCATCGAAGGGAAGGGAAAAGGGAGAGCCAGAAACGGGGAAGGAAATGGAAAATTCCAAATTTAAAACAGAGGAGGCAAATTCTCTTTGAAAGAAACGTTGGGATGCATAAAGCTCGCAGGAGGTGTGGCTGCCCTGCCTCAGGAATAACAAACCCCCAAGTTTCACAATTAGCAAATTACTCCTCGTCCTTGCAAAACGCTCATTCTCCTGAGCCCACGGGGTTTTTAAGGAGCCTTCCCAGCAGAATTCAGCAGCCCGGAGTGTTTGAGCAGCCCACACCTCCCAAAGCTTTTATTTGCCTTGTGGGTTCTTTCTAAAGCCCTCGGGTTTGCCATTAGCTCGGCAGGTGAAGGCAGGGGTGCACACACACCTGGGTGCAGCCAGGTCAGGTTTGCTCCATGGATTGTGCTGCCCTGGTGGAAGGTCCTGCACGATCCCCCCGCTCCCCTGGAATACCTCAGGGAGCTGCAGTTCTGTTCCCTTAGCCCCTGGTGGGACAGGGTGGCCACAGCCTCGTGTCTCCCTGGGGACAGCTCTGGGGACAGCTCTGGACAGTTTGGAGTTGGTAACCAAAATCCCCCAATCCCACTGACGCTGTGGCACCAAAGGGTGCAGCCCAGTGTCACCTCCTCTGTGTCACTGCAGTGGTGGAGCTCTGGAAATGCCCCTCTGGGTTATTGCCAGCTGCCATGGGAAGGGGTTTTCTCTCACCAGTGATGGATTGCAGAGATTCACAGCACCCTCTAAGACCAGCGAGTCCAACCATCCCCCAGCACTGTGTCCCCAAGTGCCACATCCACAGGGCTTTTAAATCCATCCAGGGATGGGGACTCCACCACTGCCCTGAGCAGCTGTGCCAGGGCTGGACAAACCTTTCCATTAAGAATTTTTCCCTAATATCCAGTTAAACCTCCTCTAGTTGTTCCTCTAGTGCAACACGAGGCCATTTCCCCTCATACTGTCTCTGGTTCCCGGTGAGCAGAGTCTGAATCCTCCCAGATCCACCCTCCTGTCAGGGACTTGTGCAGATCCAGGTCCTCCCTGAGTCTCCTTTTCTCCAGGCTGACCCCCCCGGCTCCTTCAGCCGCTCCTCATCCTCATTTGAGCTCTGATTTCCAGCAGCATTTGGGCAGCTGAGCTCGAACTCATTCCAGCTCCCCCTGCCCCGGCAGAGGATCAGCTGCAGGGAACATCCCAGAGCTGGCCCCAAACATTCCCTGTGTTCACACCAAGTGGGAAAATAAAACTTCTATTTGGGAAAGAAACACCAGTTCTCTCCCCTTGGGTGCTATTCCTGCAGCTGCTCCTCTGGGTGTTCCCTCACTCCCACTCCCATCCCACAGGGATTTTGGGGTGCAAACAGGGCTGTCCAGCACCCCACGAGTTGCAAACACCCCCGGAGCTCCTCACAGCCACCATCCCACCATTATCCCTAAAACCAGCGAGGGATTTCCGTGCGCCCCAAACCGCAGAGCCCGCGTGTCCCACCCGGCACTGGCAGGGAACCAGGGCACCCGAAACCCTTTCTTCCCAAGGACTTTTGTGCCTTTTCCCCCCCGTTCCCCCCGGGATCCCCGCGGGAGCCGCATCCTCTCACCTGCGTGCGGCGGCTCCGCTCTGCGCTCCCGCACCGGGACCCGCCCGGGCGGAGGCGGGGACGGGGACGGGGCGGTACCGGGAGGGTTCCCGGGCTGGGGACACCCGTGACAGCCCAGAACAGCTCTGTGCTTCCCCTCATCAGCGGTGACATCACCAGCGGGGGGTGTTAGCAGAGAATCAGCTGTTTTTTCTCACTGTTTGTGCCTTCCTCGCCCGGCAATTCCCATTTCCCTGCCCTGCCCACCTGGAGCCGCTGCCAGATGTTCTCCTTGCCAGATGTGTCTCACGGCTCCATCCCCCCAGCTTTAGTGAAGCTCGGTAAAACACCAATTGGATTTTAAATTCTGATCATTTTCTCCTTCCCCATGAAAAAAATAAAAGCCAAAAAAGAGCTTTGCTTTCACTTCATACAGCGAGGCCGGCAGAGGATGGGCTCTGGGAAGCTGTTCCAGGCAGCTGGAATTTCAACAAGCCCGATTTTATTTGAAGCTGAGGGTGAATCATCTCTGGTTTGCTCCATGGGCCCCATGGCTTAAAGCAGTGGAAAAGAACAAGGTGGTTTTGTGCCGAAATCCCAATCTGCTGCACCGTGCTGCTGGGAGAAGGGAAAGGGAAGGGGATGGAATGGGATGGGATGGGATGGAATGGGATGGAATGGGCGAGATTAGAATCAAACAGAAGAGAAGATTTCAGTTGGAAGACACCCACAACAACCATCTAATCCACCGCCCTGACCAATTTAGGGCTGACCAAAGGTTATTAAGGGAGGCACCCTCTAATTGGTGTCATTGCACAAATGTAGAATGTAGAATGTAGAAACTGCTTCTTTTAGGCAGCAGCTCAGCTAAAGGGCTCAGCTGATACTACAGCTGATATAAAAATAATAAAAAGGGGCAAAAATCTGTTAATATTAGCTCTGATTAATTTTAGTATAAATTACTCTGGTTCAGTTCTGCTTATCTAAAAATCTGGCTTAAAAGAGGACAGCCTCCTCTCCATTGAGGCTCCAGATTGGATTTTAACCTCCTTCAGCTTCATGTAATACTTGTCACAGGGATTCAGACTGAACTTGAGGGTGTAAAAATGCCAGGGATGCCCATAGGAGTGGCTGGAAATTAAGTATTTCAGGGAAATATGCATATTATGCTTAATATGTATTAAGTAAAATATAGAAACAATATTAGTACATAAGAAATGCTCTTAATTAGGGAGTGCTGCTTCACTTGCCTCTCACAGCACCCAACCCACAGTAAACAGACACTGCAATAACTTTGGAGGTGTTTTAGGGCAAAGGGACCTGGAGAGGACCCAAGCCAGTAAAGCTGAAGGATCCCTGATCCACAGCATGAGGAGCTGGAGCTTCCTGAGCCTGTAACACAAACAAGGCAGTAGGAATTCCTCAGTGCACAGGTTTTTCCCTTCATCCCTAAGATTCCCTCAAGAAGTCTTTGGGAAGAGAAATTTCCATGGAAAACCTTTATTGCTATTTTCAGGAATTTACTCAAAAGCTTCAAATATCAACCAGAAAGGTTTGCCTGGTTTTTTGGTGGCTTTTTTGTTTTTTTAAGGTTCCGATGTCATAAGGTTTGTGCTTCCAGTTATGCAACAGACATGTGATGTTAAAGAAAAACATTTGACCAAAAGTCAGTGAATACAGAAATTAAAACCAGATCTAATTAATTCCTTCATTTAAATGAACCAAGCTGCAGCAAGGATGATGAGTGAGGTTGGATGGGGCTTGGAGCAGCATGGTCTGGTGGATCCTGCCCGTGACAGGAATGGCTTGAAATGATCTTTAAGGTCCCTTCCAACCCAAACCATTCCGTGATTCCCTGATTCAGCAAGCACGGGGTGGGTGCTGGGGCCCTTTGCACACAGAGCCAGAGATGCTCCTCATCTGAGTCATCCCCTGGTGACTCACAGGACACCGAGGTGTGGCCATTGAGCTTCTCAATTTTGCCTCCTGGGATCCAGGGAGTGAAATGTTGGTTTTATTGCCAGGAGTCATCAGAGCAGGGCTGGAACACCCTGCCTTTGAGGGAGATGTAAGACACAGATCTCCTCACTCACAGCGTTGTGATGCCCAGCCATGCAACCCTGGCTCTTCCAAAGTGGGTAAAGAATTAGTCAGGCCTCAAAAATCGATATATTCTGTGGGTTTGGATTTTTTTAAGCACTCCCAAGTATCTTGTTTGCTTTACAGAACCCTCAATTTAAACCAAAACCCTCCTGGGTACCATGGATGATTTAAATTCCCAAACTGCACACCCAGGGGGTGGGAGATGGAGGATCCAGGGAGGTGGATGAGCCATGAGACCACCCCATTTCTTGGGGATGTGCTCTCAACTTGCCCTTCACTGCAGCCAAACACTCTAAGCACGAGTTACTTTCCCCATTTTAGAATTCCCAGCGTTTTTCCAATGGCAAGAGCCAGGTGATATCTAACAAATGATATCTAACAGGCTGGGTCTGGCTGGGGGAGGTTGATGTTCTTCACTGCAGCTGGTACAGGGCTGGGGGAAAACACACCCCACTGCAAAAGATAATTGATCTCTAAGAGTTAAATAACTTTAAAACAGCGATTTCAAGCTGCTCAGTGGAAAATAATAATCAGAAAGCTGCTCCTCTCTTCCTGATGGCAAATTAATGCGGAGGAAACCAATCTAGAGGGCAGGAAGCTCCATGGCAGGAGAGATCCTGTTCCCAGAGCAGAACAACCCACATGCCCATGGTTCCCTGCCTTGTGATTTCTGTGGCCTGATGTGTGTGGGACTGGCAGCACCCACAGCGTGCAATGTTTGGGCTGCAGATCTGTGCTTGGCACCATCCCAAAGTGCTAAATTCAGCCACCTCTGAATTCCCTGCCTCCTCCCTGTGCAACCTGCCAGGCTGGGGAGCTGTGACAACATCCCCTCCTTTCCCAGAGCTGGGGATGAGGCTTGAGGAGCCTTTGTGGAGCCCCTCACTGCACTTCCCTGAGGTGTCACCACAATTCCAGCCCCACATTCCAGTGGCTGAGTCACCTCAGCAATAAAAAAAGGCATCACAGCAAAATCAGGAGACAGGAATCTCCTCTGTGACCGGCCAGACTTGAGCAATATCTTCCAAGGACTTCGGACAGCAGGGATTGAAGAGCCCTCCTCCACCTCCTCCTCCTCCTCCTCCTCCTCCTCCTCCTCCTCCTCCTCCTCCTCCTCCTCCTCCTCCTCCTCCTCCTCCTCCTCCTCCTCCTCCTCCTCCTGCAGCCTTTTTGGGGACTTGGTTCATTCTTCCAGAGCCCTTCCAGAGCTTCCTTGGCTGCATCACCATCTCCCCCTCCCCAAACATCACTGCCCCAGCACTGGAGAAAAAATTCCACAAGGGGAAAGCTGAGAACTTCAGCAACTCAAGTTTGATGGCAAAAAAAAAGAAAATGAGTGGGTAAGGAGCACCACCCCTGCTGCTCACATCAACCCTCGTGTGCACCAGCAAGTCTGGACTTGCTCTTTTTATCTTCCTTTTATTCTTTTTATAAATTCCTACCTTTGGAGCATCCTCCTCCTCCTGGAAAACACGGAGCTGCAGCTCACCCAGTCCCCTCCTGCTCTGGCAGCACCAGGAAAGCTGCAAGTTCACCCCAAAAATCTTCACTCAGCTTCTCATGCTGAGGCTGTAGATGAGCAAAACCCTGCTAAGGTTTGAAGGTTTGATGTTATTAAAGATGAGGAAAAGAGAAGCACTTTGAGCCTGATATTCAGACCTGATCAAAAGTTGCTTTTCAAGCATTAAATAAGTCTTGTAACGATTTGTGTCAACAGAGATTTTACAAAAGTCCTCAAACTCCCCCTGGCTTTGAACTTCATAGAAATTCCACCCTCCTGTGCCCAGGGGCCCTTAAGGAGCATCCTTCATGCAAATATTATTAAATAACTGCAGGAGAAATGCCTACAGTGACCCCAAATGCTGCTGCAGATGGGCCCAAAAACCCCCATGGCTTGTTGCCATCAAAATCCAAGAGCTTGGTGCTTTTCTTGGTGCTTTTCTTGCTTTTCCACCCTCTGTGCTTGACCAGCCAGAAATTACTGTAGGCTAAAAAGCTGAGAGGAACGGTGCTGTGCTGAAGGAAAGGATTTAATCAGTTCATGGCAACCCTCACTGAGGGCAGGGAGAGCTCCCCTTGTCTCTGGGATGGGTGCTCCATAAGGAGAATAAAATCTTTGTGTGACACCACACTGAGAACAGGGGGTTGGAAAAAACATAAAGGGCAAAGAAAGGCAGGACAGCTCAACCTCACCCAGCAGAAAACCTCAGTACCAACCACTCTGAAGGGTTTAAAACAACTTTATTACACAGCAATCACTGAATCTTTGAGGTTGGGAAACACCTTTAGGATCATCAAATCCAACTCCAATGTGTGTTTTTTTGCCATATCTCAGGAAGCCAGAGGAGAGGGAAAGGGAAGAGCTTTGGAGGAATTCCTTTCCTTCTTTCCTGCACTACATTTTTGCAGAGCACAGAAAATCATTCTGCTCTGCAGCCTTACACTGAGCAGGGCTCAGATTTAAACCTCCTGTGTTTTGTGTTCTTCCTGCAGCAGCCAGAGCTCAGGCAGTGCAATGTCTGTGCAAAGGTGCAGGTTATAACAACCTCTCCCCGCAGCACCATATGTCACTAAAACGCTGTTTTCCCCAATTTTTTATCAAGTTCGGTGTTAAAAATAATCAATTCCAGACACAGCCGCCTCTCCCAGAGGCTTTGCAGGGCAAGTGGAGCAGCAGCAGAGCCCTCTGGTGATGAGCAGGATGGTGAAGGGGCAGCCTCCAGCACCGAGAGCAAATCCAGAGGAACCACCTTGTGCTTGGCTTTTACACAATGCTCTAAAGCTCCTTTTTTCCAATACTTTATATTTTTATTTTTTTTACCCACTCGGAGCAGTTTTTGCTTGATGTCACTCCACTCCCACTCTCCTTTTAGCAGCTCCCTACTCTGACAGCCAGGGCAGAGCCCCAGGAGAGCAGCATCAAGACAAGGATGGTGACAGTGGCAGCACAGAGCCATGAATGTCATCACTCCGGTATTCCAGGTTTATGTGGTGTTGCTTTCTGAGGGGAAAACAGGACAGAATCCAGGCAGAAATGCAGAAATAAAAGCCTGGCGTGGAATCTGATGAGACTTTGAAGTGCCTGAATTTAAAAAACTTTCAAGATAAACAACTCTGTCTCCTTGAGGAGTGCCAGCAAACCCTGGTTTTACAGCTCTCAGAGCAGTGAGAGCAGCACCAGGGTATTAAAGCATTAATTTTCCCCACTTTAAATGAATTTAAACTGTGATATTCTGTCACCTTCTCTTTGCTGGAGGGTGTTGCCTGTAACAGAAGGGAATACAGGAATTGGAAACACCACTCTGAACCATTTCTGTCACACAAAGAACTGTGATGTAAAGTTTTCACATCATGCAAATTAAGCACATTCCTTTGAAAAGGCAGCACAGCACAGTTACTTTTCATTATCCTTTAACAGCTCTGAAAACAGGAGTATCCTGACAGAACGCCCTTGTCAGCACACACTGCTGGGGTTCTCACCACGGATCTGCCCCAGAATAAAACTGAATTCATGAGCCAGAGGTGCCACAGAATATCCTGAGTGGGAAGAGACCCACAAGGATCAGAGCCCAGCTCCTGTTCCTGCACAGACATCCCAACAATCCCACCCTGGGCATCCCTGAGAGCATTGTCAGACACTCCTGGAGCTCTGGCAGCCTTGGGAATGTCACCATTCCCTGGGGAGCCTGGGCAGTGCCCAGCACCCTCTGGGGAAGAATCTTTCCTGATACCCAACCTAAACCTGGCACAGCTTCATGCCAAGCCCAGGAATTCACAAATGAAATCCAGTCTTTCGTCATCTTCCAAATTTATTTCAAGAATGGATATATTCCATATGTGCTTTTAACCAGGCATAAACCAGCACTACTTTCTTAAGTGTGATGTGTGATTCTGGTGGGAAGGAACACTGGGAAGTTCCTAGTTCTGAAGAAAGAACTGAAACTGAGCTGATGCAGGAGTTTAGGAGTTAATTGCTACAGGAATTCCCTCCCCTAATCACAAGAACATGAATGTGCAAGAGCAGGTAAGATCTTGCACAGACAGCAGGAGGACCTGAAATGAAACCCGAGGTGTGCCAAGGGCTGCTCAACACAGCCCTTCCCTGTCCTGTCATGAGAAAGTTGGGAAGAGGACAGAACACAGGCACTGTGATTTTATCTCCCTGTCTCTCATTTAACAGGGAGGGTTCACTTTGGAAAGGGATAACAGGGAGCAGAACAGTTCCTGCAGCTACACTGACTATCCCTTGTCGCTTACCTGGGTGTAACTTGTAACTTCATCTCAGCTCCTGATCTGCTGCTCAGGGGATACAAAGTCCCATTGTCATCACATAGGACAACCTGATCGACCAGGGAATCTCTGACACAGAAGTGTCACAGAATCCCAGAATGGTTTGGGTTGGAAGAGACCTTAAAGATGATCCAATTTCACTCCCTGCCATGAGCAGGGACACCTGCCACTAGACCAGGTTGCTCCAAGCCCCATCCAACCTGGCCTTGGCCAATTCCAGAGATGGGGCAGCCACAGCTTCTGTGGGCAGCCTGCTTCCAACAAACCTGAGAGATTCTGCAGGCAAGAGTGACCAAAACTACATTCCCTCACTTTTATCAGCTGGCAGTTTTAGTTAACTCATTCCACTGATGTGTGAGAGCAGAGGAAAAGTTATAGTAGCTCACCCAACTACATCAACCTTGGAAAAGGGAAAACTGGGCCAACAGTGAAATAGGGGAGACTGCCACCAGTGGAGCCAGGATCCCTCTCCAGACCATAGCCCTGGGTCCCATGGGCTGCCCACCAGAGGTGCCCAGGGATGGGCGGTGGGTACAGAGCTCACCCCCCTACATGGCACAAACACCCACAACACCCACCCACGGGTACATCTGGGTCTGAATCCACTTGGGATCCTCCTGCAGCTGTCTCTGGGATAAGCAGACCCTGGTGTGGGACACTGGGAATTATTCCTGCTGCATGGATGCACTGACTGGAAGCTTTGTGTGAAAGCTGAGAGCTGTGTTTTTTCATTTCCCGAGTGATACTCAGACACCAGTGCCTGGGGAATTATGGCTGTTTGGTGTGTATGGAATTGCCCTCTAACAACTGAACTCTGAGCTTAACTTATTAAATAATTAATATTAATAAAAATATGCAAGGAATGTTCCATCCTCCCACAGATGCTGAAGGGCTCTCACTGCAGAGGCTCAGAACAGCCTTCCTAGCAGAGTGGAAGGGGTCCCTGCCCACAGCATGGGGTGGAATGAGAGGCTTTTAAGGCCCCTTCCAACCCAAACCACTCTGGGATCACCATCTCTCTCTCGGGACAGTTTGGCCTGGCTGGGCAGTGAATCCATTGATGTCTGGACACAGCAATGGATCTGGACTCACCCACAGGAGTTTGGGCACCTGCCTTCACAGGAGAGGAGCAGAACTGACACATGCAGAGGTGCATGAACTGTGCACTGACCACTCTGCAACACCTGGAAGTGCTTTTACTCATAAGAATTATATAGATAAATATCACTTAGAACCACTGAATCCTTTAGGTTGGAGAAGACCTCTAAGATCAAGTCCAACCAAGCCCAGCACTACCAAGGCCACCACTGTCCCATGTCCCCAAGTGCCACATCCACATGGCTTTTAAATCCCTGCAGGGATGGTGAGTCCAGCACTTCCCTGGGCAGCTGTGCCAGGGCTGGATCATTCTTTCCAGGAGGAAATTTTCTTTAATATCCAATCTAAACCTCCCCTGGTGCAGTTTAAAGTAATTTCCTCTCATCCAGTCCCTTGTCCCCTGGGAGCAGAGCCTGGCCCCTACCTGGCTGCACCCAGGGAGTTGTGCAGATACAGAAGGTTCCCCCTGAGCCTCCTTTTCTCCAGGCTGAGCCCCTTTCCCAGCTCCCTCAGCTGCTCCTCGTAGAGGACTTGGTCCCTCAAAAATATCCAACTGAAGTTTTCTGGGTCTGCAGGGCAGCAATTAACATAATTGGATCTGCATGGCAGTGTCTTTACTGATGCACAGGAGTTGCAGACAGAATTCATTTGAGAAATCCAGAGGAAGGGACAATTCCACAGCTGAACAGCCAGGATAAAGCACTGCCCACACACTGCACTGTTCTATTAACAGATGTAAGGATTATTTTTGGACCATGGCCTAAAAAGAGCTTTTCTCAAGCCTTAAAGTGGATAAATAATTTTGTTTCTAGTCTTTCCTGTTCACTGCTGCCATTTTTACCTTCCCTGGAGGGTGAAGGTGTGAACCAAGGCAGCAGCACTGGCCAGCTCAGTGTGAACTGCTCTGCAAGCCAATATATGGAAATGCAGCCACAAGTGATGCCCAAATTTAGTAGTTCACACTGATGCCAAGCCCTGGAGTTTCTGTAATTCACTTTATCCCACCAGACTCCTGGTAAGTGTGCAAGAACAGTGGTTTGGGGGTCACTTACCACATCCACGTGTGTCACACTAGCACAGGAATTGTTCAGTGGCAGGGAAAACACACACACACAACTTTTCACAGGTAAAAATCAGTCCCATTCCTCCTCTGGAACAAGCAAGACCAGATCTTTTCTCTCCAAATTACCAAGGAATTTGTGAACAGGCAGTACCTGGGGCTGACATGCTACACCAGAGCCATGGTCATATCCACATTTAATATCCCCTATGTACAGGCTGGAAATATCACAAAAGGAAGAGGAAAAACACTCACAGAAGTCAAGTAATTCTGATTTTATATTCAGGCTTTGCAAATCAAGGATGTCCTATTTTTACTATTCATTCAAGGCAATAGTCTACACAGGCATGTCAAAAGCAGGAATTGAAAAACAGTGAACACAACAGTCTTGAAAATACGTTTAATGTCTAATCTTATACAAAAGTGACAGCATTTTCAAAAAAATATCAAATCCTGTATTTATAGCTTCTCACTATCATACAGCAATATTTGTTTCATCTAAAGAAAATACAGCAGCAGGTGATAATCTATACTTTAAAGATGTGATTGCTTATATTTCATATTGTAAACAAATGCAGTATGTCAACCTCAAAGCACAAGTCAAAACGAACTCCTCAGCAATTGAACTCAAAATGATGCATAGAAATGTACAAATTCCATTGCAAAAGCTTCAGGCCAGAAGTTGCTCACACTTGACATAACATGTGATAAAGTTACTACACGGTATATAGTGACACCTTGAGTTTTTACACAATAGATTAACAGGAATACCCTTTTCACTGCTATGCAAAGAACTCTGCTCACAAAAACAAAGGGGTTATGAAACAGTTTTCATGACCTCAAGAAATACGAATATACATTGAAAAACATCCCATATATATTGAATTTTAGCCTAAATGTTCCAGTAATAAATCCTGCCTATTTCAGGAAGAACCTAGAAGTCTAGTTACTTTTACAAAACCCCTTTCCAAAAATCATTACTTGCTACTTTTGCTTTATCCTTTCCTACCTCTTCCCATTCCCTGCAGAGACATATGGCCAGTGCAATTCCAACTGGAGTGCTGCTACTGCATGATCCATTCGTTTGGAATAAATGTTTTTTCATTACAATGATTTACAGTCTAAGGCTGCAGGTATCAAAAAAGCACTTGAGCAAATGCAGTCAATGTTGCTTATGTTAATTTTTAATTAGTCTTGCCAAGTCTGCTTGGGGGGCAACTGGGGTTTTTTTAAGGTTAGTGAAGACTTGCACTTTTGGTTCTTATTTCAAGGGTTAAGTTGCTGGGGTTTAAGTTGAAATGTTAAAGTATTTTTGTTCAGCTCCAGTACTGTCTCCTTAAAACAAAAAATAGACATTCCTTTGCTATCATATTTCATTATGTTGGATTAAAGCAGTCACAGCTCAGCTGGCTTTCTCCTGCAAAAATGCTGTAGGATTTTGCCATAAAGGCTATGACCACCAAGGAGCATCACAGCCAGGTCACCCCATGTGCTTTTAGAGTGTCCATCACACGCATGCAGGAAGCCACAAAGGTACTGGAAGAGAATTAACTCGTGTTCACAGTTCCATGATACAAAGACTCCCTAATGAGCTACCATGTGAAGCAAAATCTGTTCCTAATTCTACCCACAGAGGCTAAGCTAGGAGATCCCCAGCTGGGGAGGAAACAATCTGTCCGTGGTCCAAGTGTAGGCCATGAAGTACCACCAAGAGACGTGGCTGTGTCTTGGCAAACCCCTCGGATGTGCTTGGCACAGGTATGGCAAGAACACGAAAACTCAAGGCAGTGCCCCTTGGGAGAGGCAGCTGCACAGCAGTGCACAGGCTTCCTGACATTCAATTTCTCCCAAATTCCACCTTCTCAGTGAGGTATGCAGACACCCAGCTGGGCACAGGGGGCTGCTCCCAGGGACAGCACACGAGACCCCCTCGCACCCAACCGCGGCAACGAGGATCTCTGTCCTGACACAACTGTGCCAAAAACTGCTGGGAAGGGAATGCTCAGGTTGGGTTTTAAGCTCAAGTTCAGTTTCCAGGGACTCTGAAAAAGTCTGCCAGGTTAACACAACCCAGCAGCCAAGTTAAATTTGAAATGACTAGAACCCAGGTCAGAAATAGGGAAGTACCTACGTGGGGATCAGTTTCTCTTTACACAGACCAAGCCAAACTTCCAACCACAGAATGAGAACTGGCAACAGGATGTCCTCATTTGCATGCATAAAACTCACATTTTGCTGATTCAAAGTTAACTGCACATCCAGGTTATTTCATTTGCACAGGAATGCCTGTTTGTGAACACCAACAGTGTGCTGACAAGTCACACCAAGGCTTCCAAACGTGGCTCTTCTCCTCCATAGTCCCAGACTGAGCAATTGGTTTGAGTATGTACAAAATGCTGAGAAAACCTTCGAGTTCACATGCTCTGTCTTGTTAGTTTGAATTACCATAGCACGTTCAAAAATTAGGCTTCTTGACTAAAATGTTGAAACACTTTCTCTATTGACTTTTTAGAATAACCTGAAAATAGACAAAATATGACTATCCATCTGTTCAATGACCAGCAGGAGTCTGGCAACGAGACTTAAAGCATTAATGGAAATTGAAGAATTAACTTTTTTTTTAATTCCGTGGGCCTGATTCTTTATAATCCTTACATGGCAACTCCTGTTTTTCCATGGAATACTTGCCAACATAAGAACCACAGGTGTGTTAGTTGATTTCTTCTCTTTGTGTTTCACTCGATTAAACCAAATAATTATGCCAGCACATGAGCAAGGTAAATTGATGTAAACTGCTCCTTCATACCTCAAATGCACATACAAGAGGCAATATTCTTCATAGCCCCATACATTACTGAAACAAAAACTTTAAAAATCTCTGTAAGTAGTGGATGAAGGTGGAAAACTACAGTATTTTGTTGCCCAGAACGTATTCAGCGGTAAGGCTGCAAGAGACAATAAGGCATGGTCAGTTCATTCACAGTTACAAATATTGTTAACTAATCACAAATTCACCCCTATATTTTGTTATTCCCTCCCCACTGCTCTATCAGCAATCTCTCCAGATTAGAGAGATTAGAGTATTTTCTCTTTCAGAATTATTACAATGCTTTCCCCCACTTTTTTGGCTTTTAGAGTTTTTCCAAGCAGTGGAAGACCACTATAATGTGAGACATGCTTCAATGTAACAAAATTTAGCCATTCTAGTGTATATTTACACTAGAATGTGTAACTGTATTTCCCCTAGTATTACTATCTTTAATATTTAGCAAGTTGCTGTTATCCCACTGACTTGAGGAATAAAACAGAGGTGCTGAAACTCCTTACCTGCACTAACAGGTTACAGGCTACTAAATTTCCCCACTTAAAACACTTTACAGTAATTTGAGACCAAAATGAAATACTCACATGGGGACCACCAGGCATTGATGGAGCACCAGCAGGACCAGATGGCACTTGAAAAGGATTAGGGGGCGTAGGATATAGTCCTGGAGCTGGATATGATCCTGTGGGTGGAGGGAATGGCCCGGGCGGTGACGGTCCCCACGTTCCAGGCGGGACCGTACCCCACGGTACTGTCGGCGCAGCCCCTGGAGTCTGGGTAGGAGTGGAATATGGCCCTGGGGGTGGATATGGCATGCTGGGAGCAGGATACTGCCCTCCCATTGTTGGTCCCCATGCTCCAGAGGGCATGGATCCCCATGGCCCAACAGGAGCAGGAGGTGCAGCTGGCTCTGTTGGACCTCCGTAAGGTCGTGGAAGCTCTGGAAAGGGCATATTTGGTGGAGGGTACTGCCCTGGAGGGACAGGACCTGGCACAGTTGGGGGTGGATATGGACCACCAGGAGGAGGGCAGGAGGGTCCAGTAGGAGGAGGAGGAAATGGAGCAGGCGGTCCCGGGGGCATTGAAGGATACATTCCCGTGGGAGGAGGTCCGAAGGGCACGCTGGAAGCCGATGTGTTTGGTGGCAGTCCCGTTGGAGTCATAGGGGGGGCGCTGGGGTTATTCCAAGGGTTGGAAGCCGGCCAGCCCTGCGGAGGCTGCCCGGGCTGCTGGCCAGGCTTGGTGCTGCTCACTTTGGAGGTTTTAGCAGGCGACTGGTCTGGTAAAGCATCTGCCAACTGAAAGACAAAGAGCCGGTGAGAAGGGAGCGTGCCCGCAGGAACTGCCGGCTGCAGACATCCCCCCACCACGTGGGCACAACCCCAGCTGCCGGAGCAGCGGCAGCAGGAGAGCTCTGCGGGCTGCACAGAGATGATTACATTCATTTTTGTGCGGCTCCTATCACTAAGGCAGCACAGGCATTCTGACAGGCCGCAGTTAAAAAGCCAGAGATAAAAGGCGACCCCACCACACGGAACAACAGGCAACTGCAGCACAAACCTGAAAACATTTCCCTACATTTCCATTACAACTATCCTGATGCCAGGAAAGCACAGCTCCTTTGTTAATGTCACAGGAGAGAACCCACGAGGCACCCAGCAGCTTCCGATGTTTAGTCCAGAGATTGCTACATCTACCCAAAAGGAAAACACCACGACTGAGACACAGAGGAAATCTCCCCTTTTCCTTCGAAAAACTATGTCAGCTTTTGGAATAATCAACACAACTGGCTGATCTTCAGGAAAGAAAAACTGTTACTTACCGAAAAATCATCAGTTCCAGACATTGTGCTGAAAAGTAAGGTAAGATAAAGTGAAATTTGTTGAAAATAATAAAGGTATTTTTAAGCAAGACTTCATGAGACATCTGCATTTGTCTCATCTGGAGCACAGCAGGTGCTGAACCAGCAGCACCTCGTGGTGCCTCGGTTCCAGTGCCTCTGGCCCACACCAGCTCCTGGAGCACAGATCAGGGTGATCAGTGCCCGTGGCTGCTGGGACACCTGTGCCAGGTGTTGCTTTGGGGATCCCCAGTTAGTGAGATAATGGGAATAAATTTATTCTTTTTGTGTTTTAGCCCTGGATTTATTGCTGTCCCAGCTGCCTCCCTGTGCTCAGAGAGCGACCCAAACACCTTTCTCTGGACGAAGTTCCCATGAAAAGGAAAGTCCTGAGCCTCCACCTGCCTCCTCTCAGACAGGTGTGACACAGGATGTAAATGGGTCACATCGCAATAAGGGAAAATATTTTAAGCATTGATATGGAGCCTGCCCAGACAGGGATGTCTGGGAAGGATTCCAGGTGTTTTCTAAACTTGGAAATTGGATTTGGAAAAAGTATAGCAGGATTCTTGTGGCTGAAGTCAATGCCTCTAAACCAAAACATGATTAAATCAGAGAATCATGGAATGGTTTGGGTTGGAAGGGACATTAAAGATCACCTAGTTACAACCTCCAGGGTGGGCAGGGACATCTTCCACTATTCCAGGTTGCTCCAACCCCATCCAGCCTGGCCTTGGACACTTCCAGAGATCCAGGGGCAGCCACAGCATCTCTAGGCACCCTGTGCCAGGGCCTCACCACCCTCAAAATTCTTCCCAATATCCCATCCATCCCTGCCCTCTGGCAGTGGGAAGCCATTCCCTGTGTCCTGTCCCTCCATCCCTTGTCCCCAGTCCCTCTCCAGCTCTCCTGGAGCCCCTTTAGGCTCTGCAAGGGGCTCTGAGCTCTCCCTGGAGCCTTCTCCTCTCCAGGAGAACACTCCCAGCTCTCCCAGCCTGGCTCCAGAGCAGAGGGCCTCCAGCTCTGGGAGCATCTTCATGGCCTTGTCCCAATAGGTGACTGTCCTTCTAATGTTGGGGACCTCAGAACTGGAATCCCCACACGGATCTTATTGCCAAAAATAAAAGAACTATAGCTTGAAGACGGTTTATCCTCCAATTATTTCAGAATAAACAATAACACAGAGGATGCTCTTATTTACGTTCACCAACTGCAGCAATTGACTACAGAGGTGTCACTAATACGTATCCAACTTCCAACCTCTCCACACTTAAAAAAAATAGTCACCAAAATATAGGGACCAATTAGCCATATTAAGAAATAACCAGAGGTGAGGAGCTGTTAAAAAGATGACCAAGAGCAGCCAGAAAGTTTCAGGGGAGAGTGTAGGAGCCAGAAAGGAACATAAGAGGAGAAAAAAATGTAAAATGGAAGTCAAGAGTACAAATACTACTGCAAAGATGGTTCCCACAAAACAAAATCCTTGCATTCCCCTTGTTGATGGTGAAGAACTGCCTTCTGAGACAGAGAATGGTCTCAGGGATGGAGTCTGTACAGAAAGCCCAGATCAAATAGGTTTATAAGCTCCCTTAGATTAATATATATCCACATTATTTACATTATAGTATTTATACAGTCTTCTCTGAAACGGTATTGTAAGTTTGTTACTATCTACACAATCTCCTGATCCCAGGACAATTCTGGATCAGCATCCCATTTTATCTTAACAATGACCAGTAGAGAAGAACAGGAACAGGAATGACACTCAATGAGTCCAAGCTCAGACTCTTCCTAAGCTGTAGGCAATTTCCATGGAGCAATAACCCTCAAATAATTCCTTTTTCATAAACACATCCAGTTTCCTCACTTAGATGAGGGGATGTCTCATTTGCCCACTTCAGAGTTGTTCCTACAACACCCACTGGCAAGGAACTCCACAGGCTGCTATTTGTTGCACAAAAGCCACCTCCTTTTTTTGTTCTAAACCTGGATTTTACTAGTTTCACTTGTTGCTCCTCCATTCTTGCAGCTGAGGAGATCAGCAAATCTATTCTTATCCACCCTGCCCATGCTGATCATGATCCTTCAGATTTTTACCATTTTCTTTCAGCTCTCCCTTCTCCAGGCTGAGCTCCCCTGACCCTCGTGCAGCAGCTCTTCCCACCTTTGATTATTCTCCCTGCCTCAATTTAAGGCTTTTCCAAGTCTTTTTTATCTTTTGGGATGAATGACAAGAAAGAGCCACAGAGAATTGAAGATGTGGGATAACCATTGATTTATACAGTATCTTAATTATGCTCTGGTTTGTCTCCTATTTCCTTCCTAATACTTCTTAATTTTTCAGCTGCTTTTAGATCCCTATGGAACTGACACTTCTGTGGCAATAATTCACTTCTCAGTGTCAAGGGTCAGCCCAGCATTTTATATGTGAAATTATATGCACCACTCTACATTTATCTACTCTGAATCACAGCAGATTTATTGCCATTGAATTATTTCTGCCAATTTATTACCTAATCCTTACTTTCCTGAATGGCTTTGTATCAACAAGACACTGCTCATCTCATTTCCCAAATTATATATGATCACATGGAACAACCCAGACCTCTGTGGAAACACAGTGAACTTTTCAAGTTACACCTAATAAGTTAAATAACCCTTTTAAGAAATGCCTTGTAATTTAAATAAACCTTTCAAGAAATATCTTGTAATTTAAATAAACCTTTCATGAAACACTTAATAGTTTAAATAAACCTTTTAAGAAATATGTATCTACAAAGTTGATGGAATTCAGTGCCTAATTGCATGAATATAAAGGTTTGTTAAAATTCCAGTATTAATTTATAACAGTAGTTGTTCTTTCAAGCAAGGACTCTTTGTCTCAGATGTTCAGACCAAGAACTATTTGTTTAAAATTGAGAAACCAACTGAATTACATCAGGGAAGTGGTTTCTGCTCCTGTTATTAACAGCTCAGCTGTCTGAGACATATCCACAAGAAACTCAATTTCTCTTCAAGAAATACCTCTTCTGCTAAGAAGTAATTTATTTTTGCAATTAACCACCCTCAGTAATAATAAGTTGGCAGGTGCTTTTTGGTGGTACTGTAGTTCAATTTACCTCCATGGACAGAGAAGCTACTTAATATAACCCCAAAAATAAAGGAAAACAATCATTAATATACAGACAAGTACAAAAAGTTCTACATAAGGGCACAGATGATAATAATAATCATCTTCATCATAATCAGGTTATTAAAAAACACCACCAAAACAGGTAAAGAGAATCCTCATTTCTTCAGGCAGATGGAGAGATGGGATAAGACCAAGTGAAAACCAGATCTGTAACAGATTGAAAAAAGTCCACAGAAGAAGTTGGAACATTTGCTGCGAGGGAGAGAAGGAAGAGAAGAAATAAAACTAAAGGAGAACTCAGAAGAAAATCCTGTGATCTGTCACAAAAGTGTCAGAGAGGAGTAAATTCAAGTCAAGCAGTGGGTGAACACTTAAAACAGGCCTGCTTCCCAAATATCAGTTAATATCTCAAATATTGGTTAGCAGATCATTCCCAAATATTTCAGTGCCATGAAAATGAAGGGAATAATTCTGCTGCATGATTTATCGAAAAAAAAAAAAAAAAGGTAGTTAAGCATAGCTTATAATGAGATTTAGTGGCTTTTTTACTTTGGCAAGCAGACAAGAGCAACATTTGTTGGCAACATTTGGGATAACTGAGCCCATGCCAAGCATGTCAAGGATCCTCTTGCAGACAGGATGGCCTATTTCAGGGATGTTTAAAAAACAGACATTTAATCTGGGTACTGCCACCTTCATTTCATAAAAAAGAAACTGAAATTACCCTTAACATTCAGACAACATATGAACTCAGCTGTACTTAAACCTGCAATCTATATTCCATTCAGGCTATTCAACACTAGTTAAAGAATTCCAGTCAAAATCTTACAGGAATATCAATTATATTATTACAATTATTGCCCAAGGCATTCACATGCTCACTAATTAAACTCAGAGACGGTGTCAGACAGAAGACCTCCAAGTAACTAAATTTTAAATCCCTCCTGGTCACACATGGGCTCAAGATTTTAGAACAAAAACCCCACACTGAACGGTGGCTTGATGGGATTTTTAGAGTCATCAGAATTAACCAATGGAGTCCTGAATTAACCAATTATCTCTTGAAGCTTTCCTGGTGCACAGGCACTGATCTCAGCAGAGAGAAACCCATTCGTGTAACAGCCATTCATTCTGCCACATTTAAACTCTACTCCAAATGATCTTCCCTGCAGTTGGGATGAAAAAGAGCAAATGGAAGGAGGGTTCAGGAGTTAAAGTCATTTGGCAGGGAGCAGAAAGACAACAGAGCTGGCAGCACTCAAAGTGAAGTCCTGCTGCATCCACTGTGCTGTAAGATAAGATTCCCTTTGTTTTCCGAAGGCCAACGCCCCTGGAAACATCTCTGCCTTTCCAGAAGCCCAGAGCCTGCCAGCTCCAGCTCTGCTGGTCAGGGCATCACCTCTCAGCCACCTCGGAGCACACAAACGGCCAGAAGCACGAAACTGGAGCGAGGGATGGAGAGAGATGATCAATGCCTGCAAAAAAAAGGCTGCCACGAGCTGAATCCCTCTCACCCTTTATCCTGAAGAGCCATGAGAGGCAGGAAGGACTTCACTGCACCTGCCCAGAAATGACACCCTGCAAAACCTTCAGGCCACAGGCCAAGGCCTCCAGGATATCGATGAGCTGCTCCCAAAAATTACCAGCAGGTAGGTGAGATGAGCGAGGCTGCACTGGGAAGAGAGAAAGGCTGGGAAGCACAATTCCAACACAGCTCTGGCAGGAGAGTTCTCCCAACAGCCTTCACAACCAACTGGTGACTCTCAGAGAGGTCTGTGGAGCGCCTGTTTCTGGGAGCGTGGTGCTACGTGTGCCGTGCTAAATCCGTCCTACTAAACAGCTTCTGCAACAAACCAGCTCCACGCTGGTTTTTTCAGCTCTAAACCTTCTTGGATTGCATCCATCTCACTGAAACTATGATGTAGTAGCAATTTTTCCCATGCTTTGGCCTTTCCTGGCTTTTATCCACCATCAGTCCTTACAGACCCTTGTTAGCAAGAGCTGTCCAAAGCATTTTTTCTTCCTTACCCAAAACTAAGCATCAACTGATTTCCTTTTTCTTTCTTTTTTTTGAGTTGTATGACATTTTTCCAACACTTGATGTGACAGATTTAGTTCCTGTCTCCAAGATCATCTTTCAAACACAGAAAAAGGTTTTCTGGATATGCAACAGGCTGTGCTGCATTTCCACAGGGTGGCACGGCTGCCTCGGCAGAGAGGTTCCTTTGTCACTCTAACATGACTAATTCCTACCAGCATAACCTCATCCACAACAGGATTTCTGCCCACATAAGTGTAACTACCCAACATAGCACACGGAGAAAATGGAAGAGACACCAAGTCTTTGACGGCTTCTAAATGTTTTCTAAAATATGCAAATTTCTGCAGATTCAGGCATTAAATATCAACACTTCAGAGCCTTTAAAGAATCCCAGAATGGTTTGGGTTGGAAGGGATCTTAAAGCCCATCTTGTTCCACTCCCTGCCATGGGCAGGGACACCTTCCTCCACTAGACCAGGCTACTCCAGGCCCCATCCACTTCCAGGGATGGGGCAGCCACAGATTCTCTGGGCACCCCAGGGCCTCCCCACCCTCACCGGGAAGAATTCCTTCCCAGTATCCCATCCCATCCTCTGGCAGTGGGAAGCCATTCCCCCTTGTCCTGTCACTCCATGCTCTTTTAAGCAGCCCCTCTCCACCTTTCTTGCAGATTCTTCTTCTTAGGTACTGGAAGGCCACAATTAGATCACCTCAAAGCCTTCTCTTCTCCAAGCTGGACCATCCCAACACTCTCAGCCTTTCCTCACAGGAGAGCTGCTGCAGCCCTCTGATCATCTTGGTGGCCTCCTCTGGCCCTTTCCCCATCTTTAAAGCCTCCCCAGTGCTCACATACCATAAAATAATTTGGTGTGCCCTGGGTGTTTATCCATTGGGAGAAAAAAGTTAATTGACAAACTAAACCAACAGCTACGTCATCAATGGCAATGAGAAGTTTGGGGACATTTCTGCCCCTTTCCCTGTCTGTTATAAATGAAAAAAAATTTACAAAAGTTAGTTTTCAGATTTTCAGGACAGATGTCATTAATACTGACAACCAAATTGTGGCATTTGTTATAAATTGTCAACTACCAAAAAAGAAAATAATTATTCAGAACAGAGGTCCTGGCAGTTTCCAAGGCCTGTAAAACACAAAGCCAGAAGGATCTGTGATCTGTGCCAGCTCTTCATCCTCATCAGGCCATTCAGTTTCACAGCTGCCTCCCCACCAAGCCCAGAGCTGATCCCTTCCTCTGGTCCCCAAACCCAGCCCATCTGTCCCCCACACCCAGCAGGCACAGAGCACGAGGAGGTGCCTTGTTTGTGTGCCAGCTGTGACACAAAGTCAGGGCACAACAGAGAGTCTCCCCTGCCAAAGATGCCTCCTGCCCACACCACCCAACCCTGGGAATCCTGAAAAAGATCTATTAGTCCAACAGCTTGGAATGATTAAAACTGATCTTTCAGAGTTGCTTCTAAATTATCTTGAGAGCTACAGAGTCTGACATCACAGAATCCCAGAACAGTCTGGGTACGAAGGGACCTTAAAGCTCATCTCATTCCACCCCCTGCCATGGGCAGGGACACCTTCCACTATCCCAGGCTGCTCCAAGCCCATCCAACCTGACCTGGAACATTTCCAGGGATGGGACAGCCACAGCTTTCCTGGGCAGCCTCTGTCCTCCTCTCAAGCATTATCAGCTTAATTATTGTAATTGTTTTGGATGAAATAAGCACACTGACTCTGAGGAGTGACTATCAAACAGCTTCACTGCAGGGTTTTGGTGTGTCACCCCCTAATAAAACATCAAACCCATGTGCCACATTCCAGCTGTAACCCCACCTCTGACACACAAACCCAGACACTTTTCTGCTCCTTGGCAGAGGCTTTTTCCCAGGAAAACAGCTTTTCAGGATTCACACCTGGCACCTTTCTTCAACTGGCACTGCTAAAATGCACTTGAGTGAACTCAAGCTTCAAGAACACCCAAAATGCTTTCCAGGACTGGCCTGATATTCACCACAATTTTTTCCTTCAGCCCCTGATCTCCACAGGTCCCGGGAAGGGCAGTTTCAGGGCGTGTCATTTTGGTTTCCAAAAGACAAAGCAGCTACTTTTGTTCTTACACCACCGGCAATAAGGCCGAGTACCATGAGATGAGCACCGTTTTCCAGGGAATTCACCTGGAAACAAGTTTTCCGTCAGAAACAAAACCTGTCAGGCGGGCAGCACTGATACCACACAGTGCTGGTCCTCCCCTGTAAGCCAGCTGCCTTAAATTTGATAAAACAACTTCTCATCAACTCTGAAAAACTGGCTTTCCCGAGCCCTTCTTTAGAAAGGAAGCTTTAAGTGAAAGCCACTATATGCAATCCACATTCATTGATGCGCTCATTAATAAACTACGATCACATAAAAAAAAAAAAAAAAACCCGAACAAATGTTTAACCCAGCCAAGACAGCGCCGCCACCACCGCTACAGAGCCACCAGGCCCCGCCACGAGCGACCCTCGGTGCTCTGCAGGGAGCAGCACCGCCCGCCCCCCGCAGGCGGGGCGGCACCTCCGGCATGTCTGAGGCGCGGCCCGGCGGCTCCCCGGCCGCAGCCCCCCCCGGCCCTCCCGCGCTCCCCGCGGCGGCGCGGGGCCCGTGCTGGCGGCGGGGCCGGGTCGCGGTACCTGTGCGGGGGGAGCCGGTGCAGGCCCGGAGGGACGCGGCGGCCGCAGCTGCACCGCCACCGCGACGGGCACCGGAACCGGAACTGCGTCACGGCGGCCACACCCACCCCCGCCACAACGGAGGGGCGCGCGCTCGGCCACGCCCCTCTACGGCCGCGGTGTCACCGGCACCGCCCACCCTCCGTCTGGCCACGCCCCTTGCCCGCACGCAATGCGCGTCATAGGCCACACCCACCCACATGTCCACGCCCCACTTGTGTCCCCGCCCACAAATGGCGTCATAGGGCACGCCCATTCACCGCTAGGCCACGCCCATCCCGCCCATGAGTCGCGCTGTCTGGGTGGAGTCACGTGACAGCGAGTGCGGCCCCGCCGCTGCTGGCGCGCCGCGCCCCCCCCCCCCCCCGGGTCACGTGACGCCTCCCCTGAGGGGCGGGCGCGGCCCCTGAGGGGACCCGGCCTGGTGTCCCCGCAATGTCCCCGGGGCTCCGGGAGCTGCTGTTAAACAGCATTTCGCCACCATTCTCGCCGCTTTCATTAAAATAAAATACAAACTAATATCTTCATTTGTCGCCCCCCCCTCGTCCGTGAATCAAAATCTGCAGTTCAAGACCAGCAGCAGAAACCAGCAAAGTACTTACGTTTCTGTCCCTTCAACGGGAAAAAAATGGAAATATTCTTCATGTAAAAAAAAATAAAAATCAATTTAACTACTAAGAAATTAAAATGTTAATTCTGTGTACAATTTAAATTGTCATTGATGGTTCCAATAAAAGCTCCAAGAACATTGATTTGTTTAGATCTACAGCCACCCGCACAAACACTTCAGCAGAAGCTGCACAACTCCTGTCATGTTTAACAGTGTAATTAACAATCATATAAACAGTGTCATTAATAATCACATAAACAGCTGTTTCTCGTGGATCTCTATGGCTGCTGAAAATCCAGTTCTGATTTTCTTCTCACCCAGTAGGAACGTCTGAAGGCAATCCCGACAGCTCCAACAATTCCACCACGTTCCTGAGAGCCTTGTCCAAAATCTCCCTGAGCCCTGCCAGCCTTGGGGCCATCACCACTGGCCGGGATTCCCCCTCATCTTGCACAAAATCCCACCAGATTTTCATTTGAAGTTATCCCAAATCATCCAATTATCACGTTTCAAAGCTAAAGCTGCACCTGAAATCTGCGTTTTCCCTTTGCCCTCTCCCCGTGTGCCTCTGTGTCCCCAGCCCCTGTGGCACACGGCGTGGTTCCCTGCCCTGCCCTTCCCAGCAATGGCACTAATCCCGAGCCTTTCCATGCCCGGATCATTCCGTTAAACTCAGCAGAATCGCGGGCACGGGCGATGCCCAGCACATGCCGACCCGGCCGCTGGCGCCCTTCCCTTGGGAGTGAGCATCTATTTGTGCTTTTCAAGGTCATTATTCGGCTGTTTCTGAAGTAAGGAGGAAAATTCAGTGGCAGGAGCCAGGTGCTGGCAGGCCAGAAACCGCCGTGTCCTGGGCTGTGTTCCCAAAAGCGTGAGCAGCAGGAACAGGGGGTGAATCTGCCCCTCTGCTCCAGTTTCCTGAGACCCCACTGGAGTGTTGTGTCCAGCTCTGTGGCCCCCAAAATCAGAAGGAAGTGGAGCTGCTGGAGCAAGTCCAGAGGAAATCCAGGAGATGATGCGAGGGCTGGAGCCAGGCTGGGAAAGCTCTGTGTGTTCATCTGGAGAAGAAAATGCTCCAGGGAAAGCTCAGAGCCCCTTCCAGTGTTTAAAGGGTCTCCGGAGAGCTGGAGAGGGACTGGGGACAACGGATGGAGGGACAGGACACAGGGAATGGCTTCCACTGCCAGAGGGCAGGCATAGATGGGATATTGGGAAGAATTTTGAAGGTGGCGAGGCCCTGCACAGGGTGCCCAGAGAAGCTGTGGCTGCCCCTGGATCCCTGGAAGTGTTCCAGGCCAGGCTGGACAGGGCTTGGAGCAACATGGGATAGTGGAAGGTGTCCCTGCCCATGGTTGAGGATGGAACAAGGTGGTCTTTAATGTCCCTTCCAACACCAATCGTTCTGAAATTCTATGGTAGCTGTAACAGGCATGAAACTGCAATGTTTTTACTGACTAATTTTCATAAATAATCACTACCAAAACTAAATGGGCATTTGCTACAGACCCCATCCCATTAGGACATGACAACCTGCCCTCTGAATTAAATAAAAGCCATGGAAAATTTAGGCTGATTTCACAGCTCTTTCACAATTGCCTTTCTGAGTCCAGTGATCACTGGGAATTTCTGGAGGAGCAGCCCTTTCAGCATGGCCTCCTTGGGAGAAATGAGCAAATAAGAAAGAAATCAATCCTCCTCCCAGCTGTGTTCAGGGCACCTTTGCTTTTCCTTGCTTGAAAGGGCAGCGCTGTTGTCGGCTGCTGCCGTGTCCTGAGCTGCCAGTGGTGACAGCAGGAGTCCCCAGAGTTTGACGTTTCTTCCTGAGCAATCTGGTAGTTAGAAACCCTAATTAATGAGCAAACATGCAGCCGACAACGGTGGTGATGTCTCACTTTAAATATCAGACTGGGGCTGCAATAGCACTTTTAATCAATAATCTCACCAGCCAGCTTCACCGAGCTTTACATTAGGATCACACAATATGTAGAAGCAGAAAAGGATGATGAATTTTTGAACTTTTTCCCCCTCCCTTGGGCAAATGCAGCTCTTCAGCTGTGTTTGTGTATATGCTGAAGGCTTTTAAACAAATCCCAGAATGGTTTGGATTGGAAGGGACCTTAAAGACCATCTTGTTCCAACCCGCTGCCATGGGCAGGAACACCTTCCACTGTCCCAGGCTGCTCCAAGCCTCATCCAACCTGGTCTGGAACACTTCCAGGAATGAGGCAGCCACAGCTTCTTTGGGTAGCCTGTGCCAGTGTGGAACTTACATTCAATTAATTCATTTTAGTACCAGGAATAGGTCTTGAGAGGGGCTAACACCGAGCCCTGGCCACATCCTATTGGAAGATGTTACTTTGCACACTAAATTATGTAATGAAAGAAACGTTGGGAATTTAAATTATTTAGAAAGGCTGTTTGGTGTAATAATGTGGGGTCAGTTCTTCATTACAGGCCTGCATTGCAGGGCCTGCGCCTCTCCCTGTGTGCTACAAGTGTTGGCCACTCTGTTTTTAGCTCAGCTTCATGTAAATATTTGGCTTGGAAGGAAGCTCTGGTCTAACTTCTGTCTCAAAACAAGGATAGCTGTGAACTTTGTCTGCATGAGTTCTGAGAGTCTCTAAAGTCGGAGATTGCTCAACCTCTCTGGATGTTCCATCCCTAAAAACAGCCCCTGTGAGTGCTGCCATTATTCCCCACATCCCGTCAGACTTTCCCTTGCTGTACTTGTGGCTTGTCCTGCTGCCACGAACCTCTGCCCACTCAGTACCACCCGCCTGGATGGCTGGAGGCTGCCGTGAGCTCCTTCCTACCCTCTCTCCCAGCTCAAAAATACAATTTCCACAGCTTTTCTTCATACTCTGGCCCCCAACTGTGCCAGTGGCCCCTGCTGAACTCCCTCCGGTTTCAGCATCTCTCTTGTCTTTCAGTGACAAAATTGGGCATAATTGCCTGCCTCAGCCTTTGTTTTGGGGTAAAAGACCAACAGACAATACTTAAATTGCCTGATTCAGTACTTTTCAGGGACAATAACACGGATCTTGAGTTGTGACAGGCATCAGAGGCAGGGAACTTTATCACACCCAGAGGGCTGTTCATGCCATGAACAGTAAATTCAAAGGAACAATAACAATATCTTTGTTGTACCTCCCTTTTACATCAGCCAGTCAGGAGGAACAGCACACAGTGGAGGCATCACTTTGCCATCCGACCTGAAAATAAAAGGGTTTTTTTAAACAAGTTTAGAATTCTGGAATGTAACGTCAGCTTTCATTAAGGAAATGCCAGTCTCTTGCTGATGAGCTGGAACAGTGAGATATAAGATATTAATCTTCCGTTCCAGTGTTGATTCTTACAGGGCGATGTCACTCGCTTTTCAATTCATGCTCTGTGAACATCAAGCGCTCTGAAGAATTAGCTGAGCCACCCTGAAGCTAGATTTTAAAGGATACCAGATGGTATGTTCAATGCATGTGGTAAGCTTTTATATGCTTTTCCCCTATGGCCAATCACTGACTGATCATTTATTTCAAAATTCTCATAAAATAAATCACTTTGAAAACGACGCTGTCTCTAGTTAATAAGTGCTCTTCCTCAAAGCAGAGGCTTGTTGCCATGAAGATAAAATCATAAAACTGGTTCAAAGTGCATGGGGATGGCAAATTCACCCTATTGAGGAGAGGAGATAAACTGGATTGAACTGGAAAGGAAGCATAGCTGTCTGCTTGTTGTGAAATTATGAGCAGGTGAACTGTCATTAAAGACACTCTGACAGTCACTTTGGTACTAACACATGAGCTTTCTGTGACAACGAGTGAATTTTTTGGGTACATTTTCTTCCCACAGTGGTGGATATGTAAAGCCTTGATCATGTGTCAAGTTACTGTATGAGTTTGTTTTCAGGTTTTGGAGTTAGTCTGGCAGCGGAAAACAGAGCTCTCGTCACCTTTTTTTTTTTTCTTTTTTAGTGAATAAGAAATAGGAAATTCCTCTGTGGGTGAAAGCAATAGAACCCACCTCATCATCTGTCCTCTCAGAGAGGTGCTCCTCACCCTCAAATTGAGAACCACAATTTCCTGGAGTGATCCAAACCTTTCTCACTACTCTCTGTCACGGAATCACAGAACCATTTAGGTTGGAAAAGACCTCCAAGATCATTGAGTCCAACCTGTGACTGTCACCACCCTGTCAACCAGACCAGAGCACTAAGTGCCACCTCCAGTCATTCTTTGAACACCTTGAAGGACGGTGACTTCTTCAGCTCTCTGGGCAGCCCTTTCCAGTGTTTAAGCACTCTTTCCATGAAGCAATTCCTTCTGATGTGCAAAATTCCTTCTGATTCCTCCTTCTGATCCCTTCTTGCCCTTCCCCTTTGCTCCACATGCCCCATCCCAGAGCGTGGCTCCCAGCATGGTGTTGTAATCCTCGCAGCCTCTCAATGAGTTGTGTGACATTTGCTGTCTGGCTGACAGCCATGGCTCCAGCAGGCAGATGATAATATAGAATTATGGCCCTTCATTCTCTGAAGGATCATGTTTTCAAGTGCTCAGTGCTGTGAAGAAAAAGCTGGAAAATTTCTTTATCCAAAACCTTGAAAAGCAGATAAAAGGAGCCCCTCTTGTATTTCACTCTGATGTTGCAATTGTAAACAAAGCTCGTTTTTTGGGAGAGGGAGGAGGAGGAGGAGGTGAGGAATAACTGGCTTTTCCCTGGCAGTGAGGGCAGGGTTGATTTTCCCCATGGCCCAGATCCTGTGACAGATATAAACACACAGGCACATTCAGACATCCCTGGGGAGGAGGTTTTAGAATAGCCACAGTGGGACAGCCCAGAGGTCCAGCTGGCCTCATGACTGTGGGCAACACCAGGTCCTCAGGAAAAGGAGAAAGACAAGGAATGTGGAGTGATCCTCCTCCTGCCAAGCCTCCAGGCCCCTGTGCAATTGGCACTCTGGGGTTACATCTGCAACAGAAACTGTGGGAGACCCACCCAAGGCAGGGCTGTGGGACAGAGTCATTTGTGCCATGGGATGGCTGCTGGTGACCTCTGCTCTCCTGTGAACAGATCCCAGCAGGAAGGATGTGCCTGGCTTGCTAAAATCTCAATCACTGCGTTTTTCATCACTTCCCCGTGATAACATTTGTGGCTGTATCTTTGTGCCTCGTTTTTATCTTTCTGTGTTGGGATCCAGATGCTCACTGGGAGACGCTTCTGTGCTCGAGCACTTTTCTCTGCAAACCTCTGAGAGCCTTTGAGGTCTCTGGTTTTGCACAGCCACTGGCACGAGCCTCAGGGACATGTTTTAGTGGTGAATATGGCAGTGGTGGGGTAACAGCTGGACTCGATGATCTTTTTCCAACCTAAATGATTCTAGGATTTTGTACATGATATTAAATGCTCCATACCAAGTTGTTCACGTCTCTAGTTCAGATGTGTATTGATGGTGTGGCCATCCTGGCAAGGTCAATGATCCACTGATGGCTGCCAAAGAACACATTTACAGGCAAATGGCTTGTAGTAATGCAGGGAATGAGCACAGAAGGATCGTTTGAGCTCGTGAAAGATCTCTAAGTCATTGATGTGACAAAGGTGCTACTGAAGGGCATCTGATGAATTATCGACAAGAGTATTGAGTGAAAAACGCTCTGTGCAAAATGTTACATCCAGAGCTGATCCCGGGGTGTGCCACAGCGTGGGCTGAGCTGCATTCTCTGCCTTCCTGATGTTTTTCCGGTCATTTCAGTCGTTTTAGGATTCTTTCAGGGTGGGAGAATTTTCCCCCAACATTTCTTTGCTAAGCTGAGGTAGACATTTACCAAATGCCAGCTAAGAGATTTTATTCCATTCCAGGACTGAGTTTTGTATCTTACCTCTACCCTCTTTGCTCCAGGCAGGGATTTGATGGCTGCAGTTCCTTTGCCGGTTTTAGGTTACCTCATCAAAAAAACCCGAATTTCACCCACTGCAACTTCATACAGTTAAATCTTGTCCCATCAGCTAATAGCCATTTAATGGTCCAAGAAATTCTGTGGGAATAGCACCCATACTATTCCTCCTCCTCCTCCTTCTCTTCAGCTTTCAGGCTCTGATTAAGCAAATAGCTTAAGTGCCAGGCTGAAGTGGTGCCTTTTAGTTGCTAATGCCATGCAAAAATGCCCTGAGAATAAAGCAGTTTTCATGATCGCTGTTAAGAATCCGCTTCCTTCTTTGGGTCTTATTTTTCCATCAGCCTGCTGGAAGAGTACAGCCAGAGAACAGATTAGCCCGGGACGGACTTCTCAACTAATAAACAAACCGCGAATACACTTCTTAGTCATATTTTAGGTCAAATGGATTTGTCAAGTCAATAGTTGCCCAGCTAGGAAGGAGTCCTATAAATAAATGAGACTTATATATTTTTAATATCTGCCTGAGATGCTTAAAGTGCAAATAGAGCTGGAATTAACTGAAGTCAAGATCATTTCCAGAGTCATTAAAGAAAAAGAAAGAAAGAAAACAATAATTTGAACTTTTTAACCTTGGGCTTATTTCCAGCCGCATCTCTCACAATGATAATAAATTCCGAAAATTCCATGAAAATCTCTATTCTTTGGACTCTTGAGGCATTTAGCATAATGTTCTCAGTTCCTCTTTCTCTTATGAAAACAGGAAGAAATTATGCAGGGTAGTAGCTGTTTAAATACTAGAAATTCTCCCCGGGGAGAATTACAGCCATTTCGGTGATAAATTGCAAGTGAGATAACGGAAGGCTGGGAGCGAGCCTGATCCAAACTTCATTTCCAAGCTTCCTCACTGATTTCAGGGCTTTTTTGGATGAGGTTTGAGACAAGAAAGTCTCAATCCTGCTGAGTTTGAGCGGCAGGTTTGTCTTTGTGCAGGCTTACATTGGGGAGTTCTCGTTGGAGCAAGACAAAATAATGTCAACTCAGCACTGGATTTTTTTTTTTTTTTTTTTTTCATGAGAATCCTGCATCTAGAATTCATTCCAGCCTTCCCAGCAGGCAGGGCAGAGCCTTACAGCTCCAGGCTGTGAGTGAGCATCATCCTTTACCTCAGCTCTCCCTGCCTGGGGCCAGCACTCCTCCTCCAGTGAATGTTTGCAACATTGTCTGAAGAAACAGATTCCAAATCCCCACCGTAAGCTGTTTCCCCCCACCAGGGGCGAAGGCATCCTAATTAATTAGCGGGAATATTCCTCTCTACAGCCATTTAGAAAGCAAAGGGACTGACTGTTGTGATAAAGTGCACGGCAAAACATCCCGGGTTGAGCTCTAACAGCATCGCAGGGATGTGAGGACATAATTGCCTTGTTATTTTCGTGCTCCCCAGGGCTGAGCTGGAGGCAGTTTAGCAGAACGGGCACTTAAAAAGTGCCTCCAGCAAACTCCGCTCCCCGCTGCCTGCTTTCCCAGATCTCTCGTTGCCTTTGCTCCGCTTGGCAGGAGCTCGTGCTCGTTTTCCTCCTCCTCCTCCTCCTCCTCCTCCTCCTCCTCCTCCGGGAAATTCCCTTCCTTTGATTCCCCATCCCATGACTGCAGCCCCAGCCTTGGTTAACAGAGCCCGCCCGCCTCCACCGCCGCTCCTGGAGCCATCTATTGTTTCCCACTCGGAATTTCTTCGGGACCTGGAGCATCTCCTCGGTTTTGCTTTGGAGCTCTGCAGCCCCGAGCGCCTATTGCAACACAAATATCGTGAATTACACTTGCTGGGTGATATTCCAGGCCGGTGTCACAGCGCTCAGGCCGGCTGGTGACCTGAGAAAACCAGTCGTGGTCGGGACCGTGTCACACTCCTTCCCTCGGCGCTGCTGCAGCTCAACACATTCTGGGAAAACAAGATGTGCTGCCAAAATAGCAGAGAGGACCAACTCCCCAAACAGGAGGCCTTCCCCCAGCTTGAACCGGGGGTTTAATGAACTAACAGGAGGTAAAAACAACCAGTGCAGTGCTCTTTAAACTTCTGAATATCCCCCAATCACACACGTTGTTTCTGAAGAACACCTAGGTAGGAGCGAGGATTGCAGGATAAGACTCCAGCAAAACCATTAAACTGCTGAAGTGCAGTAAAAAATGAAAGAACTCTCCCTCGGCAAAAATTTCCCCGAGGTTAGGTCTGCTACTGCTAGGAATTATTTTTCTTTTAGCAGTGTATATGTTACACGTGTGCTAAAATGTATTTTCATAGTTAAAAATGAGCTGTAATTAACAAGTTAATTAAGCGCACTTTTTGTGGAGATCCACTCTCATTCACTCACTGATTTGAGTCAGTTGTTTGCAATGACTCTCCCTACTGACAGAAATGCAGACACTTTATAACATTTAGGTCATTAATGCAGAATCACAGAATATCCAGGGCTGAGAGGGACACACAAGGATCATCGAGTCCAGCTCCTGGCCCTGCACAGGACAACCCCAAGAATCCCAACATATCCCTGAGATTGTTGTCCAATGCAAGAATTCAGTGTTTCATTCGAAACAACTTCATATAACAATGCTTATTTTTATTTTGAGATGAGTAAAGCAGACATTGATAAATTGATCTGACCACTGCCTGAGTTCCTCTTCCTTGAGCCTTCAGTTGTGACCACTGTGGGATACAGAGGACTCTTCCATATGGGATTCTGGCCCAGCCTGGCGTGGTCATGGATGTATTCTGCTTTTAGGGAACACCAAGGAAGTCTTTTATTAGAGTACAAGAAGGAATTTTGGATGCTCATGACAGCACTCCAGCCAGCAGGTGATGGAGGGAAGTGTAAATGTTTTTTTCACTTTACTGCCTCCCACTGAGCATTTCAGGTTAAGGTGGATAAGACCCACTTGTGATTTCAGCTGTTACAGTATTAAATTTCATTTGCTAATGCCATATGTTATTTGTGTGCTAACAAATGTGCCATTTTTAGCTCATAAAGTGCTGAATGAATTTATCTGGAATAATTTCCACCCTAACGTGGCCAAACATTTGGCAAACAAAGTTTTGAAGTGTGCTCTTGGGAGTTGTATTTGATGACAGCGTGTGGGTATCGAAATAATTAGGAGTGCAGGCTGGGGGAAGGAGGACAGAAGATTACAGAGCAGAGACACAACTCATAGCTTGGGAAGCCCTTGGAACCAGGTGACTCCAGTTCCCCAGTTTCCCTGCCTCCTCTTTCTGCCTCCTTCCTTTCCCCCTCGATAATCCTGCCTGCCTGGAATCAATAAAAGGAGTGCATCAGATAAGGCAAGGGATTATTTCCTTATGCTTTTGCTATTATACGAAGCACAATATCAAAGTATTCCATGCATCCTCCCAGCTCCTTGTGAAAGAAAGGCTCCTTTTATTCCTTGGCTGGCCTTTTGTCTAGCCAAGAATCTGCCGCCCACTCAGGTAATTTGTACCAACAGATCATACCTGCGGTAGCAGAAGATCCTGTCAGGAGGGAATATCCAGCAGAAACCAGGCATTGCTCATGTGTGAGGAAGGCTGGCTGGAAAGGGGAGGAGAGCTGATTTTTTTTTTTTCTTTCGACTCCTTTGGAGGAGGGGAAGACTTGGGAAGAGGCTTTTGCTCAAACAGGGAACTTTTTAAAATCTTACCTTAATAAATGTTCCTAGTGAGACAGTGAAGTGCCTCATCTGCTGAGTGCTCAAACTCCCACTCAGTGTCCCCTTTGGCCATATCTTCCTCAATAAAATATTCTATTTCCCCTTCATGTGTGTCTTCTCCCGAGGCACAGGACCCAGATTCCTGGTGTACAAGGCTACCAGAGCCAGCAGCATCACACTGGGATATAATTTGTCTCAGAGAGTATAAAAATGACAGGAGTTTAAAAACGACAGGATGTCCCCGTGGCCAGCCCTGCGGGACCTTGGCAGCAGCGACATCTCAGGCAGCTCCCAGTCTGATTCCAGACGTTCTACTGGGAAGAAAGGGACAAAATCAGCCTTCAGCTTGTCCTCAGCTTCCAGCTTGCCATGTCAAAGATGTCAGAAAACCCACCAGGGTGGAGGTTCCCATTCCCACTGCCTGGTCATGGCCAGCCCCACAGAGAAGAGGCTCTGTTGCACCCCAGCACTGAATTTTTTCCTTTCTCCAGCTGTTAACCCAGTTCCCCTCTCTTGCTTCTCTTTATCCCAGTCTGATTATCCTTCCTGCTCCTCCAGACACCTTTCCTCGGGCTGACAGCACCCATTTGTATGTTTGTTGCATGAGAGGCTTCTGGAATAATACTACAATGCTGATAAAGAAATTAAGTTTGGGGGTGTGTGGGTGGATTAATTTATAATATGCTAAAACCATCCAAAAAATAGCCACAAACCTGAAATTACCTCAATTTACAACTGTGTAAATGTCATATTTAATAGAGCTACTCCCTTTTCACCGCCCCAGTGTTCATAAAGACCTTTCCTCCTTCCCCTGAGTCAGAAGATGAGAAGTTTTGGATGGCTTCAAACAACACAGCCAGTGCTCAGATTGATTATTCTTGACTAAATTTGCTTAATTTTTTTTCTTTTTCAGGCTTTGGATATCAATTAAAAGAACACAACTCTTTTGTCTTGTGTGTTGCTCCCCTCAAAATAATGAACTGTTTAATACACCAGAGGCAATTTCAAATTATCTAGTTTAATGAGGAAGGTTGTGACGGAAGATTTATTACCCTTTCTGATCTGCTAATGTATTTTCTCAACCATCCCAGCAGAACCAATCACTGTATTTTCATTATACACTCTATTTTCAGGGGTTCATTAGTTGTAGACTAAAAATAACAGCAAAGGTCTCAATCTGAAAGCTAATCCACTTTTTTTTTAATTGGAAACAAAATTTGATCAGACAACTTTCTAATCATAACAGCATCAAGCATCAAGACCCTTACTAGGTGTTTTGTCCAATTTGAAACTTCATTTGGCTACACATAAAGACCTGACCTAGAAATACAATCATGTAACTGCTAGGAAGGACAAACCCAGCCTTTTCCTGAACAAAAAAAATCCCACGTTAGCACAAGCCATGGACTGTGGTCTGGTCCAATTGACACACATTAAAAATAAAAGGTCTGGCAATGAACCTGCTCATCTGAAACAAACTCAAGAGATGTTCTGAGCTACTGGCTCAACATCAGACTGAAGAAATAATTAAGACTTTTTTCTCCCCAAAGAATTAAAAATAAAATTAAGGAAAATTAGATGGAAGAGCTTCTACATAGCCAAACGATCTCCTACCTTGTATCTGGATTCAAATCTTTAAGTTGGCACTTGCCAGCACTGTTGGATTATGGGACATAACATGGGCCCAGTGTTTTTCCTGAATCATTTTGATGTGCAAGAACAGGGAAGAGGGATCCACATTCTCAAGGCCCAGCTTTAGCAGAGGGACTCTGGCTTTGGTCAGACATCCTTCCTGGGAAATGATGGTAATTATGTTGTGGGAATGTTCCTCACAGAATCATGGAATGGTTGGGGTTGGAAGGGACCTTAAAGATCATAAAATTCCACCCCCTCTGCCATGGGCAGGGACACCTTCCACTGTCCCAGGATGCTCCAAGTCCCAGTGTCCAACCTGACCTTGGACACTGCCAGGGATCCAGGGACAGCCACAGCTTCTCTGGGCACCCTGTGCCAGGGTCTCACACTCCTCATAGGGAAGAATTTAATCCTAATATCTCATCTAAGCCTCCCCTCTGTCAGATTGAATCCGCTTCCCCTTGCCCTGTTATTCTATGCTCTTCTAAAAATGTTCCTCTCCATATTTCTTGTAGGCTGCCTTCAGGTACTGGAAGGCCACATGTAGGTCACCCTGAAGCCTTCTCTTCTCCAAGCTGAACAATTCCAATTCTCTCAGCCTTTCCTCCCAGGAGAGCTGCTCCAGCCCTCTGAGCACATTGTGGCAACCACGGGAGCTGTGCTTGCTACAGGCATCCCTCAGACTGCTCCCAAACCCACACTGTTCAAGGGATTCTCCACAGCAATAAAATATCTGGAATGCCCACACAAGGCCATCCATGAGGCACTTGGCAGTCATTCCTAAAGGATCCCCACAGGAAGATGTTTGCAATGACCTGTCTGAGGGGAGGCTGGGCTGAGGATATGTTTTGTCCAGATAACGCATCACCCAGACACCCAGGGGATTTTTAAAAGGGATATAGGGAAGTTATTGCACCTCCCATCAGCCCCACACTATAGATTCTAGATGCATAAATTATATATTTACGTTCAAATCTGTATTATTCATAGAGTTGAGTAAACAAGTATTGATTTTTACACTGCAGCACAGACGAATATTTGTAGTGATGCAGAGGCTCCTCTTTCACCCAGGGTACCTCTGACCTCATCGGTGCTTCCTGAGCAGGGAGTATCCTTTACCGAGGATGATCAAGTTTAAAACCAGCCAGCAGGCTGCTGGGAATGGAAATCAATGTGCATTTCCTTCTGAATGGACACTTCTCCACCCACGCCCGCCGACAGATGCGGGGCCAGACAGCCGCGGGCGGAGAGCGAGGGAAAAGAGGATGTGTTAAAGCATTTCAGCTCACACACACACACACACACAGCATCTCACACACACACACACAGCATCTCACACACACACACACACACAGAGCATCTCACACACACACACACACACACAGAGCATTTCAGCTCACACACACAGCATTTCAGCTCACACACACACACACACACAGAGCATCACACACACACACAGCATCTCACACACACACAGCATCTCAGCTCACACACACACACACAGAGCATCTCAGCTCTCCCACCTCATGGGCAGAGGAGAAGATGTGCTGCCTGTGTGAATAGAGCAGAAAAAAAAGAAGTTTCAGTGCATTTTAAAAGTGATACTACTGCAGAGATCACATTAAACCCTTTGTGAAAGGTCTAGGTGAGCTTGTGTCAAGATTTCTCTCTATTAAATATTTCTCTCTATTAACACCATGCACATTTAGGGGTGGCAGGAAAAAAGTCCTCTAACTGCATTTTCCAGTGCTCCATTGTTTCAGAGGTTAACCAAAATCACTTACTTCATGGCTAACTTTGCCATATTGAATCAATGAACAAGTTCCTTATTGGATTTTTATTGCAGATAAAATTGACAGGGAAAATCACTAGGATATACTTTAAAATGGGAAGGAAATGTACGTTTACAATAAAAAGGTCTCTGAAGGTCTCTTGTTTCATAGGAAGGAAGCTGTCTTTATAGTGCATGAACTATAAAAAATGATTAAAACTGAAGAGAGACAGGAAGCTGATAATTTGATTTATCATCTTAATGGCTATGATTCATGAATAAATAATATAATGGTTTATGTCTCTCTTGTAAAAGAAGTAGAGAAGAGCAATTTGTCTAATAAATGACTTCAAAAATTACAGCTGAGTCTTGTTTGCCACGTTTGTTCTATTTAAAAAGAATGAGTGAGTATCTTATTTCTTATTACTTACTAGGACATTTGTTGTATTATTTATAAGAGTCAAAAACCTTAACTAAAAGCCACTCATCTCTGACCACAGTCTCCCATTAGCTTTAAATTCAGGAAAGAGAAAAGGATTGATCACTAGATCAATAAATCTAACCTTGGATCTGACTAAAAGCTTCCTTTAACCTCCTTCCTCCAGCATCCTTTTTCAAAATTAAAGTATCCCCGTTTTTAATTATTTAAGAGCATGTCAATTTTATAGTAAGGCCCTGTATGACTGCATCATACAAGGATTTCTTCTTTATACTGCAAGTCCACCAGCGTCTTTAAAAGGAAAGCATTTAAATCATGATAATTTGTTGGTTTGTTTTTTCTAAACAGTTGCATGTGCTGCTATAAATAAACATATCCTGCTCCAAATACACCCTGGATTTCATCAAGACAAATGCTGAGAATAGGAAAATCGAGAAGAAATGTGTATTCCCAATTATCAGACACACAAACTGTCCCAAGCCCATCAATGATTCTGCTGGAGCTGAAGTCACTCTGTATCGATGGTGTGGCCCGGGGCCAATGAGTGACATTGTTACAGACCTGCAAAAAGTCATTCCAGGCAAAAGCAAACTCCAGAGGGCACAATTAATGGAAAGAGTGTTTAATTTTTTTTCTAAACCATCCCATAAAAATAACTTGTATATGGAGTTTGCCCAGCGTGCATCAAGAGCCTGACCATTTCCCCCCACCTTATATCAAAATAATTTATGAAAATCGGATCTTTTTTTAACCAGTTGCTGTTCACACCAATTCAATACACTCTGTATCTACTGTGCTGCTATGGGACAACCTTCAAAACAATTCAAAGCACATCTTGCAGACACAATTCCTGATGCAAAGCTGGCTGGGTGTCCCAAAACAGAGCAGCTGTGGCCAAAGTCACCTCTGGATTTATGACCTTGCTCAACCACTGGCATAATCTTGAACACGTGATTTTGGCACATCTCTGCACCTTTCCTTGTTCCACTTTAAATCTTCATCCTGAAGAATGGGGGATTTCTGTCTTGGCAGGATTTGGGCTGAGAAGAGAAGCTGTGGACTCCTCATCCTGGGAAGTGTCCAAGGCCAGGCTGGATGGAGCTTGGAGTAACCTGGGATAGTGGAAGGTGTCCCTGCCCATGGCAGGGGGTGGAACTGGATGATCTGTAAGGTCCCTTCCAACCCAAACTATTCTAGGATTTGGTGATTTTAGAAAATGGAAGTTCTTACCCTGTTTTTGAGGCTAATTTTATAGAGGGTTTCAAAACTGAATTCAAGACTTGCTTGTGTTTGGGTTGAGGTGTTCCAAGGTGGTACTGGAATGAGCAGCACTGATAGGATTGTTAATGACAGCAGGGGGAGGAAAAATTTAGGATGATGATTCTTGGCATATTGTAAAACCAGACCTACCAAGTTTATTTAAAATAGAGAGGGAAAAAAGAGAAAAAAAAGATAAATGGATTTAAACAAAATAGGCCTTTTGAGCTCTTCTTTTCCAAAAGAACATACAGTTCATGCCATGGACTTGCACAGACTGCATGTGTGGCATAACTCTGTCATTAGGGACAAATGTCACACAGGTGATCAAAAATCAGAAACAAATAGTGGGAACTTTTACAAAATTCCATTTATCAATACTTTCCACATATGATTTCTCTAACCTAATGCAATTAGCTGCCCCACTAATCTTTAAGACACTATTTTTATGTGCCACACCTTCTTCCCCCAACTGCTGTATTATATAGGTTTCCTAAATTTGGAGTGCTCAAGATGTTTTTGGGGTAAGTGATGCATCAACTCATGTCAAAACAATGTAGGCTGCATCCAAAATGACACTGAAATGCAGTGTGTTGGGGAATGATACCCCAAAAAAGGTTCTCTCCTGGCCTTTCATTTTGAAGGGACAAAATCTGCTGATCTTGAAAATGACAGTGGCCTTCAGTAACTTCTGAAGAACAACTTTTGGTCAAAATCTAAGTTTTATGATCCTGCCATAAAAATAATGCTAGTCCCTATCTAAAATTATGAGTTTTTTGCCCTAATTAGGAGTTTCTGAAAGAGAATTTTAATCAAGCAGACTGCAAATATCTCTGACGTCACTCCAGATCTTGAACCAGAAGCTTTTCTTTTGTACTGCAGCCACCCAAATCCCAGCCCACCATCCCACCATGATGGGAACAGTGGACAAGAGCAGAGCAATGATGATCCCTACATTGCATCTGGAAAATGGTAGCGACAGGGTAAAACAGACTTAGCAATATAAAGCTGCCCGTGATAAAATACAGTTTATGCAAAAGATAATGAATGGAAGCAGCACAAGATAAAAATTACAGAAAAAACCCGGTCATTTTTCTGACATCAGTGCCACAGTTCCATTTGGGCATGAAGGAGGGAGGATCTCAGCTGGGAGAAGCCACTCTAAGTGTATCAATAAAGCCATGCTGATTTATAGCAGCTGAGAATTCATCCCGGAGCGCGCTCATCCATGTGCGATGCCATGGATTGATGTGTTAGCATTTTCTCCCTGGAGACTTTGGTTCCAAACCTATTTAAAACCCAGTGAAAACAAACGGGCTGGTCTCTAGGCAGATGTCCCTGGAAATCTGTTTACATCATCACAGTGGCAGCAGCTCAGTGGAAAGGGTTTTATCTGCTCAGGTTGGGGGTAAGGGCAGGGTGGCAGGTCCTGCTGGAGTTGCATGGCAAAGCTCCCTTGGTAACTCCTGAGCAGCCACCTTGCAGGATGGATTTGATGTCCACAAATCTACAGGATTCTGTACAAGGTGAAATGAAAAGATTCAGATGGAAGTATTGCTTAGTCTGAGTCTACAATCTTGGAGCCAGACTCTACAGCACTGTGTTCTACTGCTCCTTGCCTGCACACAGATTCCCAAGGGATCAGTGATGAGTCCAGTCTTGTTCAGCTTATTCACCACCCTGGATGAAGGGACAGAGTGTTCCCTCAGCAGGTTTGCTGGTGATACAGAACTGGGAGGAGTGGCTGACACACCAACAGGCTGTGCTGACACTCAGCCAGACTGGGAACAGGCTGGAGAGATGGCAAGGGAGAGGAACCTAAGGAAGTTCAAGCAGGGTCCCCCTATCCTGGGGAAGAATAACCCCATGCACCAGTCCAGGCTGGGGGCTGACCTGCTGGAAAGCAGAGCTGTGGTGAGGGACCAGGGGTGAGCCAGCACTGTGTCCTTGTGGCCAAGAAGGCCAATGGTATCCTGGGCTGCATGAGGGAAAGTGTGGCCAGCAGGCAGAGGGAGGTGATCCTGCCCCTCTCCTCAGCCCTGCTGAGGGCTCAGCTGGGACTGCTGTGTCCAGAAATACGAGGAATGACTGGAGTGGGGGGGCTGTGAAGGTGGGGAGGAGACTGGAGCATCTCTCCTATGAGGAAAGGCTGAGGGAGCTGGGCCTCAGCTCTGGAGAAGTGCCAGCTGAGAGGGGAACCAATCGATCCGTACAAACACCTTAAGGGCAGGTGTCAGGAGGATGGGAACAGACTCTTCCCAGTGGTGCCCTGAGACAGGACAAGGAGCAACAGGCACAAACTAAAACACAGGAAGTTCCATCTGAATATGAGGAAAAACCTCTTTACTGTGCAGGTGATGGAGGCCTAGAACAGGCTGTGCTGGCAGACTGTGGAGTCTCCTACTCTGGAGATGTTTAAACCCACCTGGATGTGATCCTGTGCTTGAGCAGAGGCCTTGGATGAGATCCTCTCCAGAGCTCCCTTCCAACCCCAACCATTCAGTGATAACCTCACCCACAGGTCATTGCTGATTTTTTGATAGGATCCTTCACATGCGTGAAATTAAACACATTTGTAATTTGGCAGGCTTGGGGCTCAGTTTCAAAAGCATTTTGAGAGGATACAAGGACTCCCTGTGGTCAAAGGAGAGGAAACAAAGTAGTTGTTGGAGTTACAATTACACCATCTCACATTCTTTTGGCACAGGAGTTCTGGGCCCAGTTTGGGACAGGAGATAAAGCACATCCAAGGAACAGAGCTGCAGGTCACTGCTGCACCTCCTGGAGTTTCCTGCCTGAACCCACTTCCACTGAGTCTCGTGGGATTCCACCAACAACTCAGCAGCAGCTCTGCCTGCCCATGTAATGTAAGTAATGCTTTTAGGAGCATTATCCATGCATGGTTTTCCCGTACATGGAATTTGGCAGGAAGCCATTCGCCCGAATGCTTCACATTGCAAGAAAAATCTGCAGACTTGTTTTTTTTTTTAAAACTATACTTATTTAAAAAAACCAACTCCCCTACTAACAAAGTAGCAAAGTTATTCACCATCACCTCAGGCTCAACCATGCAGAATCAGATGATTAAATATGCAGATTTTTAAGGAAATATCTTCCTCCCCACCCTCCCACCCTGTGCTTTATCATTTAAGTGGTGGCAGCTCCTACAGCAAAAACTGGGTATTTCATATAATGCAACAGTAACACAGAAACAGAGCTCCCAAGTCCAAGCCTCATCTATCATAAGTAACTACATGATTATCTCTTCCAGACACTGATCAAATCCCAGTTTATGAGCAGTTTGCTTTTTACTGCTATTATACAAAATGAAAAGCTCTTCCAGAGCCCCGCTGCTCTGACGACGACGAGTCTTCCTCCTCTCCAACCAAAATCTTTTCAGGACCAGTTTATACATGTTTGTTCCTGCACTGAGTGTTGTCCTTAACTTGAATTGTTTTTCCTCTCCCTGGTATTTAGTCCCCTGATATATTTATAGAAAGATCATATCCTCTTTCAAACTTCATTTTGCTTGGAATAGTAATGTTAGAAATAGACTGGTGAATTTACTGCAGTGGAAAGGGATGGACAGACACACGCACACACAGAGGCTAGAGCACTCATTTTAAAAGAAATGCAGAAAATACAGGTGACTCAATCTTTAGTTAACAGTGCATCATTTCAATCATGTCAGCAACACGTGTCAACTACAATAGAAAAGACAGATCAAGTTCAAAACTGATTTTCAGGGGGTTTTAGATCTAACGACTATCCATCTATAGAAATACCAGAAAGCCTACCTGGAATTCCATAAAACTCTAGCCTAGGGACAGTACCAAAAGCCCACAATGAATATAATTTCTAAAAAAGAGAGCTGTGAAGACTCAAAAGTACATTTAAACAGAGACTAGTTTGGGTGGTAAATAATATGCAGAAGAAGAAAAAATAATCAAGTTGCTATTTAAAAAAAACCTAGAAGGAAAAGAGATTGAACATACTATTGTCTGTTTGGAGAAAATTTCATTCACAAAAATATTTTCTAGCTTTGCTGCTCTGGTACATCGATCCTGAGCACTCTAACTTTTGACTTATAATGATATTCCTTCAGATACAGCTTCACCGAGGGAGGAATGGGAAGTGCATCGATACCATCATAAGTTGTACAGTTGCAAATGACTGTTCTACATATATGCTGGAGAGAGAAGGGAAAGGTCCTGTTCAGGGGGGTGGACAAAAGTGGTTCAAAGAACATACAGGAACTTGGATCTTTGTAGTGTTCTAGGAGTCCTGTGATGTCAGGAGAATGGAAGACACAGGGATCGTGGGCATCAAAGCTGAAGTTGTGGTTCCACTGCTCTATCCGGGCGTGGAGGGAGCGACTGTAGCGCCTGAAGCTCACGGAAAACAAATAGTCCTCCTGGGCAGAGTCCCGCAGCAGAAAGGTTCCCTCTGGCTTTCCTTCCAGCAGCGCCTCCGCTGCGTATTTATCCATGACTCCCCAGTAGCAGGGGTTGTTATTGATCTGGAGGAGGTCTGGCACTAGGCAGTGCACATAATCGATCTGGGTGTGGTATTTTGGGGGCGTTTCCATCCGTAGCAGCTCGTCATCCATTTCCCACTTGGGCTTGTTTCGTTTTCGAGAGCTCGTGCACAGAGTTATGACTTCATCATCGGAGTCCATGTCGCTCTCATCTCTACTGCTCCTGGCCACCTTACCTGTCACCAGCTCAGGCCTCGGGTCACCCCGAGAGGAGCTGCTGTCAGGGAAGTCACAGGATGGGGAGGGAGAGTCCATTCTCCCATTGGCAATCTCCTCGTCTCGCAGCTGATCCTCCCTTTCCTCGTGCTGGGATAAATCAGCAATTATCCATTCCTCTGCCTTTGGACTTATAGGGGCCGTGTGCCTTTTGATCAGGTGCCACCGGAAAGCCAGCTCTGAGCGTGGGGGGAAAGGACACTTATCCAGCATCAGCTCACTGATATGGATTTTCCTTTTGGATGGCAGTCCCGAGGCGTGCCGGCTGCTGCAGTTCTTTATGGGGAAGCACTGACCCACAGCATCCTGCAGCTTCTGTTTGAGAGACCGGCCTAAAAACCTGTGCCCACAGGACCGGTCCAGATCCAGCTCGATGGATGAGCAGCTGTACTTCCTCTCTTGGCTCCTTAAATTATTCCCTGGCCTTCCTGCAGCGCTTGCTGTTTCAGCATCAGGACAATGCTCGCTTTTCTTGGACCAGGAGAGCTTCTTCCCACTCCAGACGTACCCATCCTTTCTGTCTGCGCTTCTGCTCCGGCTGCTTTTGGGCCTCACATCTGCGTTTTTCGCACTGCTCTCCTTGTTTTCTGCCATTGTGACAGCTTTGCTTCACAAGTTGCCAGGAAGCGCACACTGTGTTTCTTGTGGGGTTTTTCTACATAAGGAAGCTTCCTCGAGGCACTTTCTGGAAATATCTAAGGAAAAAGAAAACACAGCTCAGTTCACTGCTATGCACACGCACAATGCAACAGCAGAGCTGGTGGATACAGAACAACAGTGACAATTAATTGGTGACCATGTAAAAATCATGTGATTGAGGTGAATTCAGTAGCACACCCCACAAATACCAGCCTGATCCCAGAAAAAGCTCTTAACCCTTCTTTGGGTAAAGCATCCTCCAGAAAAAACCATCTTTGTTGAGTTCTCATTCTGATTATGCAGCAGAGCAGAACGTTTTAGGTGTTGGCAACCCCGTTGTGCCAGGGCCCATTTCAAAAGGAAACCCTTCCTGGGGCAGGTGATACTGCTTTAGCTGTTTATGGAGCAAATTCTGCATCTCTTCCAAATAACCCTTCAAGAAGGAACAAACCAGAACAGAAACAAGTAGGTCAGAGTACAAAGAGCTACTGTACCTAGATGATATGCCTGTTTGCTACTAATCCACAGGGTGGGATGCCAGAGATCTTTTTCTTAACTGACACTTTTGGGTCACTTTCAGGATAAAAAAAAAAAACAAACCCTAAATTTTATCAGTCACAGATTCTGTCAGTTTCTGAAAGCTGTTTTCCTCTGCCTTTTCAAAGGAAGGGAGCTAGGAAATACTGAGGCCCTAAGGGATTGAAATATCTGGGGCTTTACATACTGAAAAGGATTAAAACAATCCAGCCCTTCACTAAAAGCAATTTTAAAAGGCCGTGAAAGATGGAACTGCTTATTACTCATTAGAGAAGGAAGTTTACATTATTAAAATCAGTGTTGCTTTGAGACCTACGGTTGCTGCTTTCATTTTCCTTTGTTTCCAAAGGTATATTGAATTCTCACATAGATAAGAGGTTTCCTTTTGATTGCTGCACTTTGAAAAAAATATGAAAAAAATCCTCTTTTGATTACTCAGTTGAAAGTGGAGCAGGATTTTTTCAAGCTACATAGATAGCAATATGGTATGGATGCTATACCCCCTGAGGCATGGCAGGATATAGAAATATTTCCCATCACTTACAATAATCAGGATATTCTATGATTCTGTGATGCTCCTGCACCAAAACCATGCACATTTCCTCTGTTGCACTGGGGTTTTTTTGTTGGGTTTTTGTTTTTTTTTTTTTTTTTTTGGCTGTGGGTTTTTCTGTCGTGCTGTTTTGGGGTTTCGGATTTTTTTACAACTAATTGACATGGCAAATACTAAGCAGGAAAAGAAAAGGGCATCCACTTCCTCTCTCCATTCAATCCATTCTCATCATCAGGATTAGCCAGCATGACACAACCTCTCTGCAGTCCCCCGGGGCTGCACAGGCTGAGTTCGAGCCTCTGCTTTCAGTAAAAGAACAAGACAGCCTTGCCAAAAGGCTCACATGCAATCTGTGGGCCAAATGTATCCCAGATGGAACTTTCACCCAGGAATTTTTCACATTGCATTCCTTATTTAAAACCCACAGACCTGAGAGCTGTGGGGGAAAGGAAAAGGCAGGGGAAGGGAGGAGATGCAGAAATGTAGAATGAAGGTAAGAGAGGTTCAATATTGGAAATATGTTGGGAAGAAAATTAGAGCAATGCAGATGAATATCACCTCACTGGTACCAAGAGGAATCATAGAAAAGGGTCCATATTTCAGCAATTACAAATCAATGATTAAACCAGAGATTTATTTTTCTTCTCTCAGGGTTTTGCAAATTGCTTTTCAATGAAAGCGTGGCAAGACACAATGAAGACAGGAGAAAGGAAACATTTGTGTATGAGACTCAAAACATCTTTATTTAGACCAGGATTCATTGATTGCTTTTGGAACGTTGATATTTTTCATCCAGAAATACCTAGAGTGGAGCACTGAATTTTCTCCACAATTCAAAAAGATGAGGGAAAAAAAGCAATCTCATTTACCCTGGTGATAATCTGAAGTCACTGAAGACAAAAAGTTTTTAGATTCAATCTGTAGTAAAATACTTCAATTGTCTATATATGGGATTTTTAATTGGACAGAGAGAAATCACTGAGGTTACAAAGTCAAGTACTTAAAAATTAGGATACGACAGTTTGTAATTGCTTTTGAAACCTTCAATTATCTCATTCTGCTCATCCAGCCCATACAAGGAATAAGAACATGCAGAATTTGGGCTTTTAATTAAAAACTGCAAAACACACAAAACCCAGAAGTGCCTGTTATCTCCTAACTTCAGCCTTGCAACTGAAAGAAGCAAAGGTTTTATGGAATTTCTGAGCTGCTGTTGTATTGAGCTGTAAAGCCACCTTCTCCTTTGTACCTTTCTCCTGTCAGGAATCATTAGTGGTACCTGAACCCTGAAAGAGAAGCTGGGGAAGCAGCACGTGATGCTGCAAAGCCACGCACCATTAGCCAGAGCTGCTTCCCTGGGGTTTGAAGGGCTGCTGGAGCCCAGGCACTGCTTCTGCCACGTCAGAGCAGGAATTGCTAATCAGACAGAGCACTAGAGCTGTGAAAAGAGCAGGGAACAAATGAAGAAAAAAAGGGATGTCATCCTACTAAAGCCAGGTTTGAACCTGACCATGTGTTACAAGCTGTGTGCTGCAGGAGAGCTGCCTCTCAAAGGCTTGGCATTACAGCGAGGGATCACACCTTCACACCCTTCTGGATCAGTGATTCACAGCCCCACCAATAAAATGGGGACCAAAAATAATTAAAGTGTCAGAAAGAACAAGGCATAAAGGGCAAGGAATGCATTCAGAACTCTATTACCACTTCAGGCCATCCATCTAAAGCAGCTCTTCCTTTCAGTGCAGCATCCACGGGAAATGCCACATACTTCCATTAAGGAAGAGCAGGACAGGAGGGCAAGGATAAAAGAGAGGGAACACAGAGTGTACTTTTCCCTAGAGGGGAAGGTTAAATGGAGGAGTCCAGCGCTGTGCAGCTCATACACATCACGTCTGAGCTCCTTTTGGGACAAATAATGAGTGTCCTGCCTGCAAAAGCCTCGTCCTGCACGGGGACACCTCAGGCATCTCCAATGATGGCAGATTTGACAAAACCCTTATGCTGGAAACCCTTTCCCCTAAAGAAACAGCAAAGATAAAGACACGTGGGGGGATGAGCAGAGTTCACTTCGGGCCACAGGACCCGGCTGGTAGTCTGAGGTTACCCAACACTGTCACAGCTACAGTCCCTGAGGACAGGCAGAGAGCTGGGTGGCTTTTGCTGTTGGTTTTGTGCTGTGCCCAGCTCCCTCCTTCAGAGGTTCCTCCCTCTTGTCTGCAGACAAGGTGCTTTTTCTTTCAGGAGCTGATGCCTCTACCCTGAGACTTCAAGCCCAGACAAACCAATATCCAGTTGCTGTTTGGAGGGATAACAATATTCCCTCCTAGCCAGGGGTAGGCTGCAACCCACAGCTGTGGTAAGACAGTGACAACCTCACCATATGTCTAATCAATAACGCCAATAGGAGAACCCAAACCATTAATGTAGACAGCCTTTTTTTTTTTTTTTCATTTATTCAAGAAATACTTGAATACTGAACTGCTTTAACCAGATACTTATGTCCTGAGCTGCTGGATCCTTGCCTCTAGCCCAGCAGTCATCTTCATCAAGCTGCTTTCCTTTCTGTAAGAAGAAGAAACAGATGGTGGGGGGTCTCCAGCCCGACCTCCCACTTGGAATGGGATTGCTGCCAGTGTGGGCTCAGGAGAGCAATGGCATGGCCTGGCCACGTCCTGAAAACCTCCCAGGATGAAGGTCCCACCACCTCCCTGGTGCTCCCACACTGCACAACCCTCCTATGCAGGAAGAACTTGGAAAGTTTTCTGTCCCAAGCACACCAAGCGTTGCTGTATTGTGCCTCTAATTAGACAACAAAAGAAGGCTCACAAAGAACAATGAATCAATTTCGGAATTGTTATGGAAGTTGATTTTGTAGAGCTGATAAAATCCTGAGAGAAAAGAGCAAGCTGCAATTAACTGGAGTACTTTTCTTTCATAACTTACATAAAAGTTATTTTAAAACAAAATCTCACTGGTCACAAGCTGCTTTCATTAATTTCATCCAATTAGGTTTTTGCCACAAGACCACATTTTAAAACCTGACCTTCCTAACCTACTAAGGATAACAATAAATCTTAATTCCTCTGTCTAAATTATTTTTCTTCAGTTTTGGCTTTACTTTGATTTATGATACCATCTAAAAATATCTAAGCTTGACTCTAGAGGCATTTACAGCAAATTAAAGCAATTATCACACATACACACAAAAGAAAAAGACTTTCTAAAGGTACCATTGCCAACCTAAATATTTCTTCCTCTATAATACCCTTGATTTACCCCCAGAACTGTAGGAGGAGGGGGGCCATGCCCAACTAACCTCAACACGAGGGATATTTTATTCACTCCCAGGAGGTGGAACTGAGCTGGCAGCAGGTGCCAGAGGTGAGGGCTGCTCGTATCTCCTGCCTTAATGAAGCTCTGCTCATGTGTGGCAAGAGAGATGCAGGCAGCGCTTGGCAAACCTCAGCAGCCTCTCCAGCACTAAATCAGTGAAAGCTTTATGGTCCATGACCAACACTCCGTGCTCCACCCAGAAACCGAGCAGAGCAGCGATTCTCGGCTCCCGCCCCGCTCGCAGCCACTCACACCTATTAATCAAACCAGCCCGAGCTCCCAGCCGGATTTCAAAGTAGAACTTTGCATTTGGTGGCCGTGTCGCTTCGGATGCCACAAAGCCACAGCGCCTGCAGCCCCTCGGACAAGTGACCACGGGATCCTGAAAACCCTCCCTGAAAAACCTCCCCCCAGTTCTCCCGTGCTGTTCAAAGAGTTATCCCAGCAGGCAGCACCTCCAGACGAGGAAATTAGTTGTTACACAGAACCGAATGTAAAATGGCTTTTATAGTGCAAAACACTTTAGGTGCAGTTTCTATCAGAGCCTCCGAAAATTAAAGTGATTAAGAAAAATAAACACATTTGACAGGCATTTGTCTCCATCCCAGGCAGCGGCTTGCAGCAGGAATAGCTTGGTCTTCCCACTCATCTGATAAGCAGTTCAGCTCCGAATCATTTCTCTAGAACACATTATCCTCGCCAGAAATCACGATTTACTGAAATATGTAGGATACACCCATGGAAAACATGTCTCTACACAGCTTCCACGAGGTTTAATAATGAAATCTGGCCATATTTCTATATTTTTTTTTAAAGAATTGTGCCTGCTTTGTAATCCTGTCACTTATTCATTCATGAAACTACCAGCAATGTGAGTATTAGAGAGAAACACATTTCCAATATAAATAAATCACTCTGCTCACCCCAACCACCAATAACCCTGCTGCAGAGCAAAACTGAAGATAAAAGGGTTTTGCCTGGAAGCAATTTTTTCTTAGAAACAGGAATAAACTGGGCCAGATCATTAAGGCTACATAAAGGGAAAACAGATAACGCTGTTTTTTCCTCTTTATTTCAGGTATGTTCAATTCTAGTTTTTTTTTTTTTTATCCTTCAAGAGATCAGCCAGGATGCTTTCTTCCTATTTTTCAGCCACAAAAAAAAAAAAAAAAAGAGAGCTTAATGATTTTTGCAGTGCAATCGCTACCTGCCTGACTACCACTGCTGTCACCTCCACCTCTCACAGGCATCAGGATGGCTGGAATTCCAGAGTAATCCCATAATGACCATAAAGATCTCCAAAGGGGTTTGATCCTGCAGCCCTACCGCTGTTATGGGGGTACTGCCCAAAGGGGGGTGAAGGGCACAGCCCCTCATTTGGGCTTTCCCTGCCGTTCCTGTGCCTCTTGAGGAGCTGCCATTAAATCCGTATACAGAAGGATAAATATGTGCCCTATTTGTGTTAGGATACAAACGTTGGGAACGGGGTTTTTCAGAAGAGAGGCAAAAGGACCGAATCCCCGGGTGGCAGAGAGAGGACTCTGGACCGAATCCCCCTCGGTGACAGGAGACCTCCGAGGACTGAACGCCGTCGGTGACAGGAGACCCTGAGCCCCCGGTCACTGACAGCGGCTCAGCCCCTCGGCGACAGCAGACCCCGGACCGAGTCCCCGTGGTGACAAGGCTCAGCCCCACGGTGACAGCACACCCCGGACCGAGTCCCTGTGGTGACAAGGCTCAGCCCCTCGGTGACAGCAAACCCTGGACCGAGCCCCCCGGGGGACAGAGCGCTGACCCCGGCCCGAGCACCGCGGTGACAGAGGGCGGACCTCAGGCCAACCCCCCCCACCGATGGGTGACAGGCGACCCTGGTCCGAGCCCCCAGGTTACCGACAGGGACACAGACCCCGATCCCCCCCGGTGACCGACGGGGACACAGACTCCGAGCCACCCCGCTGACAGGAGACCCCGATTTCCCAGCATCGCTGCTCGCCCCTCAGCCCCGTCCCCTCAGCCCCGACCCCAACTCACGATGGCGCGGCGGGCCCGGCTCTCTCCGCCGCTTCTGGCCCCAGCCCGGTGCCGGCAGCTGGGCGGGCTCGGCGCTGGCAGCCGCGGCCCCTCAGCCGGCCGCCGCCGCCGCCGCCATCCCCGCTGCCGGGGCCGCCCCGCCCCGCGCTGACGGCTCGGGCCCAGCCCCGCTGAGGGCGGAGCGGCGGCGGCGGGCGCGGGAAGGCTCGAACGGGCGGCGGGGCCGGCGGTGAGCGGCGGGAGGGAGGGAAGGATGGCGGGTACGGCCCCACCGAGACCCCGCGGGCGGTGCGGGACTTTTCCCGAGCGGAATGGGGGTCCCTACCGGTGTCCGGCGGGCGGCTGAGCTGGCCTGCCCTGGGATGGCCGAGGGAAAGGCCCCGGCATGCCAGGCCCTCCGGGCCTCGGTAACCCGGGCCCTCGTCCCCGCGGTGTCCCCATCTCCCATCCCCGCGATATCCACATCCCTGAAATGTCACCGTCCCTAGAGTGTCCCCATCCCTACGCTTCCTATCCCCGTGTCCCCATCCCCACGGTGTCCCCATCTCTCATCCCCGCGATATTCCCATCCTGAAGTGTCATCTTCCCTACAGTGTCCCCACTTCCCACCCCGTGACCTCATCAGCATGTCCCTCATTCCCGCAATATCCAATGTCCCCATCTCCTGTCCCCATGTCTTTTTCCTGCTGCCCCTATCCTTGTGGCTCCTCCTAACCCCATGTCCCCATCCTTGCGATGTCACCATCCCTACAGTGTCTCCATCTCTCATCCCTGTGCTTCTGTCCCAGCAATGTCCCCATTCCCATGTCCTCATTTCCCATCCCATGTCCCCAATCCCTTGGTGTCACATCCCTGTGTCCCCATCCCCGCAGGTGGTTGAATGGGTGAGTGTCCCAGCAGCTCATACCTTGTCTCCCCATCTGATGCTCTTCCTGAAGTGTTTCCTTTGAACTGAGGTTATTTCTCCTCTTTTTTGCTCTCCATAAGCAGACAGGTGGGAGCCAGGATGCCCTCAAGGCAGAAGCCGATGCGTTATGGCCACACCGAGGGACACACCGATGTCTGCTTCGATGACACCGGCAGGTAACGGCCCCGTTCCCTGGGACTAGGAGAGAGTTGGGCTTGTTCCTGTCTGATGCTTTCCCTGGAGTTTGGTATTAGGAAAAATTTCATTGCTAAAAGAGTGGTCAGTCATTGGCACAGCTGCTCAAGGCAGTGGTGGAGTCCCCATCCCTGGAGGGATTTAAAAGCCCTGTGGATGTGGCACTTGGGGACATGGATCAGTGGTGACCTCGGCAGTGCTGGAGGAATGGTTGGACTCGATGATCTGAGAGGGCTTTTTCAATCTTAATGATTCTGTAAGTTTCTATATGAGCCACTGCCGTGTGAGATACTGGGATGGATTTATGGCCTGGCATGGTCCAAGAAATCCTTTGGATTTTGCCTGTGCTGAGAACTGGCTGTGTGACATATTTAGGTGCTCTGAGTTTAGAAGTGATTGATTTATAACTTAAATATAAGCATATATATATATATATCCCCATGTGTGTATATATATAGTAAGTATTATATATAAAAAAAATCTATATGCACATTTTATGATAGTGACTTCATAGATTTTAGCAGAAATCAGTGTAGTGTGGGAGTAAATACGTTTGTGTATGCACTAAGAAATGAAAAATATAGTTGAAGGAATGAAATATTGGGATTGCTATATTTTCATCTCTTCCTTGTGCTAGTTCTTGAGGGTATAAATACAAACTATATATTTAGTATTACCTTTTTATAGACTAAAAGGTAAACTAGAAAAAACGAAGCCGTTTCAAAACAAACTCAAAGGATACACCTTATATACTGGTTATAGTTAAAATCTATATTGTTTTATTCCTTTCTTAAGTTCATTATCGTTGCAAAGACTGTTCATAAGAGATGGTCTGGTAACAATCCCTTGAAACCACAGAAAGTCTTGTTGGGCATTACAACCAAACTCTTACAAAAGGATGCAAATTCCTGGATGTTAACAAATCCTGTGTCTTTCCACAGCTGCATTGTGACCTGTGGCAGTGATGGAGATGTTAGGATTTGGGAAGATCTGGATGATGATGATCCAAAGTCCATTAGTGTGGGAGAAAAGGCCTTCTCATGTGATCTAAAGGTAGGCTAACACAACTCCTCACACTTGTGGATCTTCCTACAGATGGTGGATTTGCCAGCTCAGGGATGCTGCTTTGTGGGTAACAATAAACAAGAATTACCTCTGACAACTCATTCTACCCCATACACAGCTGTAGAGGAATTATAATTTCTACTAAACTTTTGTCATATTTTTTTCCCCTCCTCTTCCTTCACATTCAGTTATATTAATTCCTGACTTTGATCTCCTTTCTGAGAAACAAATCCAGCAGATTAAGCTAATTATGCAGTGAACTTTTTAGGCTGTTTCATTGTTTTCTCACCATGTGAGTTGCAGGAATTTTCCCAGCATAGGATGTGATCATCAAGTATTAGGAAGAAAGCCAAGAGGTTGTTTTATGTGGGCCTGTGTTAAAGTCCAAGGAATTATAATCTGTATTAATCAAAACTTGCTTTCACAAAGTGAGTAATGGTTTGATAACCTTTTTTTTTTTTTTTTTTAATAATTGGTTGATGTTTCACTCTCAAAATTGTTGTTTGGCCTAAAGATGCCTCTGACCCAGTATGCCCAAAGTGAGAAGAAGATTTATATAATAGAAAATAATTATTTTTACTATGCATGTTCATATATTTAGCTTGAGAATTGTCACATTATTTCCTTTGTGTCCATTTTTTTTTTATATTACATTAATCATAGTGGGTCTAAAATACTGTCTTTGTGGCAATTTTAGAAGACTTCCAGAAGCCTACATCAGAGGCTTACATATTCTACAAATATTCTGTATTTAATCTGGCAGTGATAAAAAGAAACTTAAAAACTGTTTTTCAACTACTTGTGATTTTATAGAGGAGTATGAAAGGGGAAATAAATGACTATTAACATATTTGTATAGTATTATAAGAATTATCATTTGAAATCTTAATCAGAATTACTGCCTTAATTGAGTCCTCTTTCTTGTGTCCTTTTTAACATACCTCATGCATCTGTTACTCAATACCTGTAAAATCTATTTTCATAATTGATTTTTAGAGCATTTTGCTGTAGGTTTCCATCACATTAATTGTTGTTTCACAAACCAAGTGAGGTGACTTGAATGGGTTCTCTTAGCAAATCAGTGGTAGAGACAGAAATTGCTAAAACTATTAAAGAATAGATGAGGAAAAATCCTGGGAAGAATTGAAAAAGGTGCTCCTAGTTTTGAGAGATGATTTATTTTTAAAACAGTGAGAGACTTAAATGTCAGGAAATCCTTTTTCCATAATTACTCTTCATTAATGAAATGTCATGAGGGACTGTTCTGAGATGTTGATGTAATCTAGGTAATAAATCTAATAAGTTATTTTTTTAAGTTATTCACTATTGACTGCTGCTTCCTTTACATTCAGGATTTTTACTGTAATTTTATACACCTTAACAAAAATCCCCAACCACAATACTACCTCCCTCTCCAAAAATACACACAATAAAAGAAAATAAGGCATTTCTTGATATTAATTTTAAAGTTTTACTGCTGTGCACAACTGAGGAATAATATTGTCATTCAAAGAGGTATTATTTTCCAAGTATGGGATAATTATTTCTTTTGTTTTGCACTTTTAAAAATCTGGATTAATTTTCAGTAGATGTCTACCTTCTGTTTTCTGCAAAGAACTGAGCTATAGTTCATGAACTTCTCATCTTTCCCTGGTGGCTTTTAACTGAGAATTCCAGTCCAAGGGTGCCCTCTCTTGATGCTGCAGCAGATGAATCTGAATGGCATGAAAGTTAGTTTGGTTCAAGTGATAAAGTATTACAGTTACTATGCTTGTCTGTATTTTGGGTGGAAAAAATACAATTTAAGGAGTATTTCCCTTACTACTCTTTCTGTCAGACCTTTTTGGAATGAATAAAGTTAATCTCCCAAAATATTTGGGACATCAGAGCGGGATTTTTATCTCTGTGACATAAATGTGTTTTAACTGACAGATTTTATGACTGATTTTATTGTCAGAATGGAAAACTCATCACAGCAGTCTCCAACAACACTGTCCAGATCCACACATTTCCTGAGGGAGATCCAGATGGGATCCTCACTCGTTTCACCATGCATGTCAACCATGTCACCTTTAGTCCTGATGGCACCAGAGTTGCTGCTGGATCCAGGTAATGTGGGCACCATGAGGAAAACACTCCTGCCCCTTCAGAGTCTGGAAACTTCCTCACAGGCTGATTGTTACCAACGAGGTCATGAACCCACAAACCTCTGAGGGCTGCAAAGGATTGGAAAATGCCTTCAGGGGGTGGAGGGGAGGAAAGGAATGAAGAGGAGTTAAGGGAACAATGCTCTGGGAGATACTTGATCCAATAAGTAGTTTTATATAGAAGTCTGGTGTTGTGAAATAATTTCTTTTCTTTAGGAAGCTTGAGTGCTTTCAGCTCTCAGTCTGAAGCACAAGTGTTCACCTTTTTGGATGTCTCCTCTCACTGAGGGTTTTGTCACTGGGAGCTGAGGATGATGTCCCAGCTGCTCAGGGTCATGGAGCTGCAGATGAATGTGCACATCTAAAAGTTAGATTGGTTCTGATTTGTGTGAGAGGTTTGAGTCATTCTCTGGCATAAGCATCACTGATCTGCCAAATGGTAACAGATGACACTTTCAAGACTTGCCTGAAGGGAATTTAATATGTAGTTTAGTTCTTTTCTTTGAGCAGCACATGTGCTTTTACAGAATATACTCTAGTCCTTTAGCAGAGGAGGCGAAATAACCAGCAGTCAATGGGTTTTTTTGTGGGTTTTTTTCATGTATTTAAGGGTCAGGTGATTCTTAATTGGATTTGGTGAACTCTTTGAGCAGTCATAGCTAATTCAGGCTGCCTGCTTGCCTCTCTTCTGGAATTTTGCTCCACAGGGGAGATGGCAGAGATCTGCTTCCTGACTCCTCTAAGTGTGAATTGAACCAGAAAAGCATTTTGGATGAACATGCTGGACTGTGAACTCTGGCAGCAGCTCCACCAAAACTGGGAGGCTGGGCAGTACCCACTGTGATCTCCAAATCTGACAGGGATCATGGCTTTGGGCCCTCTGCCAGTGCTCGTTTCTGAGAGAGCAGCTCTGCCCCAGGATCTGACTTTGATTAGAGAGATAAGGCAGACAGCAAACTCTTTGCTGTTTCTAAAACTTTTATAACCCCTCAGTACTCCTGCAGCCTGGCTGGGGCTCCCACAATTTTAGGAAAAAGAGCTCACAAGTCTGTCAGGCCACCCCTCAGTGAGGTCTTCTGTGTCATACTGAAGGAAAATGGTGAAAGCCATGAAGTGAAGGAGTGCAGCTGAGAAGAATTGCCTTTATTTGTCCCAAATTTCTCCATTTTTACATGAAATCTTCAAACTTCAGTTGTATATAAATTTAACATCCAACTGGCTGCCAAAGTTCTTATGGACTAAACATAAAAGGTTAAAAATAATCGTTAACCCTATAGAATTAGATCATAAAATGAAATTTCTGAGGGCATTGCAATGAGGCTTGAGAGGGAGTGGTACTGGAAGTTTTTCAGAGGAGCTCTTTGTCTTAGGAGTTAGGATTGATAAATTTTGAGTTAAACTGCAGCAATGGCTGCAGTTTTGGAAGAAGGAATGGAATTGTAAAAATTCTCCTGTTTTATCTAATACACTAAATAGTCTTAAAATCCTGTTAAAAAGTCATACAAAATAAACTACTTGCACCAACTTTTCTTTAAAAGCCACTTGGCCAAATAATTATAGTCATGAATATTGGTCCCACTCAGCAGATAGTTCTTGTTAAGTCATCGACTCTCTGGTGATCTGAGCAGAGATTTTTATTACATCGTGTAAAATATTATATTGAAGAAGTATATGGTCTGTGTGTGCATAATATCTCTAAAAAACAACTATATTTTATGAATTTTGACATGAACAAAAATAATTTTCTGATAAAAACAGTCTGACCTGACTCCTATTGTAACAAGCCTCAAGATTCTCATTTTCCATTGCATCATCTGGTGTTGAGAGCAATAACTTCCCCAAAAGATATTTAATGCCCAATTTTTATGGCCATAAAAACATAGTTTGTCATTGTTAATAGCAATGTTAACAATTTTATGTCATTGTGATCTGCAGTGACTTTATGATCAAAGTTGTGGAGGTGGCTGATAGCAGCAAGCAGAAAACATTCCGAGGACACGATGCTCCTGTTTTAAGCCTGTCTTTTGACCCCAAGGATGTTTACCTGGTAAAAAAATACCAAAACTTTTCTTGTTTGCTTTCTGCTTTGAATCTCATTTTCTCTGGGGGAAAAAAAATGAAAATGTAGTTTTTACCAAAAAAAAAACCAACCAGTGACTGGGCAGGTGAGACAACTTCATTTCTTTTGACCTTGCTGGTAATGGAGTCTGTCACAACTTGTTGCCTCCCAGGAGAACTCAGTCTTTGCTTTCCTAATCAGTTACTTCCTGTGTTCTTCTGGAATCTAATTTAGAGGAGAAAAGGTGCCTCACTAAAGAAATTCAATAATAATTTTGAGCCTCTTTGGCAAATAAATAGCTCACTAGAAGTATGAGGATTCGTAATTACAGCAGCTTGGAGCTGAGTACAATTATCAAGATGACAGCATTTGAAAAGTTTTAAATCTTAAAGTGGTTTAAACAGGGAGGCTTTCTTCTTAAAACTGCCTGTGTTTCCTGTGTCTGTGGCAATGGTTATAGGGATTTTTCCATTTTGTAGCATTAATTTCTCGATGTCTTTAATTATTAATTTGTTTACTCCATTCTCTTACCGAGGCCTCGGCGAGCTGTGACGGTTCTGTCAGAGTCTGGAGCATTGCAGATCAGGTAAAGGCTGCCCTTTCCATGTGAAATCTTTCCTAAGAAATCCAGGATTTCACAGACAGCAAGAAGAGCTGGACTGAAATAACCCTCCTGGAGTAGGATTTTCCTTTTGGGGATGAAATCTAGCTACACTTCACAGAATACTTCTATCTGCTTCTGGGAGAAATTCCAAAACCTGATTATGAAATGTTGCCTGGGTAGCTGTGTTTTGTTCTTCCTGCCTGTGAAATCCCTGATTCCTTCCGTTCATCTCTCCTAATTGGCCAACACTGTAAGTGCCAAGGACAAAATGGGGATAGCAACTGACATCAGATTCCTCATTTCAGAATTTCAGCTCATTGCTTTCAGGACTGAGGAATTTTGATTATAATAAACAATTTATTAACTGTCATAAACACATTTAGCCTCTGCTCTTAGAACTGGAAGGAAATTGAGATTTTCAGGTGAAGGCCTTAATAAGGCAGTTCTGCATATGGATATGGCATTAGTTTTGCTAAATGCCACTGACTGGAATAAGAATCCCTGTGGAATTATTCCTGTAAGTACAATTGAAAATATGCCCCCCACACTTGTGGCATGCTGCTTTTTAAAGACACAAGCATAATTGTGTGAAATCTCATGTTTCAGACTGACAGTGGGTGCCTTCAGGGGAAATTATCCTAAGAATGTTCCAGGATTTGGGCAGTTTGATGCATGAATCTGTGCTGTGATTTGAGATTACAGCCATTCATTCTTTATACTGCTGGGACCATATTCAGGCTGCTGTGTGTCACCTTGCTGCAGTTGATCTGGGTTTGACAAATGCTTTTTGGCCACATTTCTCTATAACCTAAAAATAGATGGGCTCATTTGTTCTGTACTTGATTAAAAATACATGTTCTGTGATCTTATTTCTGTTACAAGTAGTTTTATTGTCATTAAAATAGTTTCAGGGCTACATTGACAAAGTATTTTTAAGGCAGTATGTACTACTGTATTTTGATGAAAGAGATTATTTCAGTTCAGATATATTTCTTCCTTTTGGTTTTTCTCCCCTACCCTTTTCCTTTAAGCATTTGTACTAAACAGCAGATTTTTGCTGAGCTTAGAAGCTTATTTTTTTTAATTTTGTTTTCAGACATGCACGACAAGCTGGCTGCTGCTGCAGAAATGTAATGATGTGATAAATGCTAAATCAATCTGCAGGCTTGCCTGGCAACCTGGCACTGGCAAGGTAAGTGACATTATTTTATCACATCTTAATCCTCCTTTTGCCTCTGAGTCCAATGACGGAATTCAATCTGGGCAAGCCCAAATTGCACCTCCTGGGAGTAAGGAAAATATTTGGGGTGAAGTTCCTTTTTAGGAAACATAAAAAACTGGAAATGGCTCCTTGTTTAAGCTCCAGACTGAGTTTGGCAGGAGTCCAGCTGTCAGCCCTAACCAGCATTAAACAGTCTTGGTGTGCTGAATAGGAAGGAACATTGTACACGAGGGAAGTAATCAAATTGTTCACAGCAGAGCATCAAAGGAGTCCTGGCCTTCTCTGCTTTAAGTAAATTTTGCTCTGATCAGTAAATATTTCCTTAGTAAATTGCTTCCTTTTTTTTCACCTGAAGATCAAAGTTGCACCTGTAGCCAGGTGGGGATCAGTGTCTTCTCCCACGTCACAAACATCAGGGCAAGAGGAAATGGCCTCAGTTTGCATCAGGGCAGGTTTAGATTGGATATTAGGGAAAATTTCCTCACCAAAAGGATTGTCAGACCTGTCAGCACAGCTACCCAGGGTGGAGTCCCCATCCCTTTTCCAACCTGAGTGATTCCATGATTCTTCAAAATCCCTGGCTGCTGTGACAGTGTTATGTATCAATTTTCCATGGAAGAGTCAATGTCACCCTCAGTACATTGTTTCAATACCCATATTGCATAAAACCAAATACTTCCCATTTTTAGGCTAATTCTTCACACACACATATATTTGAAATGCAAGCAGTTGTCTTGCTTCTCTTACAAAGCAAATTGTTAGAATCCAAACAAAGAGAAATCCTAAAGAAAGAACCAGCCAGTAACATTTATGTAGTTTTATGGAAGATGAAATGAGCTGGTTTAGGAATCAGCTATTCAAATCAGATTTATTGAGAAATTGTAACCTCATCAAAAGGAGTTTGGGGAAGGAGGATAAAGAATCACCTAAGCCTTGTGCTCAGGGCATTGAAAACTCTGTGTGTGTGTGTCGTGTTTTCATAAATAAGAACTTATAACCTTATGGTGCAGTTTTCTGCCAGAAGGAAATGAAAATTACAGTAAAAACAGGCGTGTTTTGCTCTGTGGCATGTGGAAAGCATTAAAGAACCTTGTAATTTAAATTACTTCAGCTTCCTCTCTCAGTTGGCACGGCTGGCATGTTAGAGAACTGTTAAATCCTGAGGCAGTCACATCTGTGAGGATTCTGAATGAAGGAACTGTGCTGTTTGAGTGTTCTGTTTGACAGGTAACTTGTTCTAAATTGTGTAATATTTTTCCCTTGAGCAGTTTCTGGCAGTTCCTGTAGATAAAGTTGTTGAGCTGTTCAGAAGAGAAACCTGGGATAGTCAATTCACTCTCTCAGATGCCTCCATCACAGAGGTAGGTGCAGAGACCAGGAGCTTGTTAAATACTCTGTAATTTAGATGCTGTTCTGCTAGAAATTGTCTTCTACACAGTACCTCTCCCTTCCCTGGCCCCCTTCTCATGGTGATGATTGTTCACATTTTCTGTTTAATTTCTGATCCTGTTACTGTCTGTTGGAAAACAGGGCAGAGACACTGAGTGGTGTCAAACACCTTCACGTGGCTCTGATTCCCCTCTTTCATTCACAGTAACACACCAGGTCTATAAAGTCTCCCAGTGACTCACCCACTGCAGCTGAAGAACATCTGTTTTCACAAATTGCTCTAAATAGAGAGCTTTTTAGAGAAAATGTCAGGAGTATTATTTCTGTACAGGGCAGAGATGTCAGTTGTTCACTTTATGTTTTATTGAGCTGGAATTTAGTAGACCTGACTGTACCACCTTCTTTGTTTTGACCTCACTATGTATTTGGAATCTTTGGGTTGAAGAGAACACCTTCTAGTGTTATTAAGATGCAGAACACACAGCCTTGGATTTTAATATATGGGACTGTATTAAGTTCAAAATAAATAAAGCTATGTTTAGTGCTGAGATTGCAAAATACACTCTTGCTTCTTTCTGCATGTCTAGAATTGGATTTTGTTTCACCTCGTGGCACTGTTTAATGACAGAAGATGCATAGTCTGAAACAAAAATAGATGTGCTCTCTTAAAGGTTGTTTTTTTAAAGCAACCATTTTTATAATAGTTTTCAAAGAAAAAGAACTACTTAACCCCAGCCCATATACAGAAGGCTGGATATGGTCTGCTAAAGATGTTTATTAATTTTTTTTATTCCAGAATATCTGTCTGTTTTAAGCTCCAGAACAGGAATGCTGTGCCTGCATTGGTCACTTTTGATAATTATTTTTTTATTTTTTTTCCTTAGCCCTTGAATGTTGTGGCCTGGTCTCCTTGTGGGCAGTTCCTGGCAGCTGGAAGTGTGAATGGGAATATAGTGGTGTGGAATGTGGCAACCCAGCAGTGCATAGAGAGGTACTCAGTGCTGTTCCATAAAACCCCAACTTAATCTTTTTTTCTCTGAATAGAATTTTATGGTCTTTTCTGTAAAACTTCTTTGTGCAAATGTAGAATTTTGCCTTTTGAGAAACCCTGATGAGATTGACAGGGTTTTCTGATTTAACCTGTCAGGCATCTTAGGGAAGGGACTTAAATGTGGATTTTGTTCACATCCCAGATTCTCTCTTTCTGTGTATATCTTTTACTATTTTTGAAACTGATGGTTGATTAAAAGATGATTTTAATGGAAACAAATTTTTCTCACATCCCAGACACCAGTAACATGTTTTCTAGAAGGAGAGGGGAACACAGGTCACCTGTAGGCCAAAAATTGCAAATTGCAATTTGGTTAATATAAGCTCTTAAAATCCCCTAAATATCCCCCCAATTAAAATCAAAGATATTATTAAATGAGGTAGAGAAGAAGACAATTGTCTGAATATTCTGTGTAAGAAACATGATTGTAACTGCAATCTCTGTGTAAAGAATTATAGACAGATTATGTAAATAATTAATGGGATGATTTTTGTAAGGATAAAGGATGGAAAGATAGAGGATTAATTTATCAGTTTATTCGAGAGAAATAAATACTCTTCTTTCTATAGCTGGATGGTTCTGGAATAAATGAGTGCTGAGGAGTTCCTTTGTCTTCTGAATGTGTATCAGGAAGCTGTTGTTTTAAGAATATGATTCTGATTGATTTTTAAACCTTAAGTTATTTTCTTCATAGAAAAGGAAGACTTGCTCTATTTTTATAGCAGCTGTTTACTCTGAAGGTGACCTATTAATTATCTTATTATGTGTAATATCACTTTCTTGTACTAATAAAATGTACCACTTTTTGCAATAACTCTTGGAGGGGAAGGTTCTGCCCTGAGGACCTTACTAAAATCCATTATTTTCATGTTCTTTTTAGGATGAAGCATGAGAAAAAATACTCAATTTGTGGACTGGCATGGCACCCTAAATATAAGCAAATTGCTTACACAGACAATGAAGGAAATCTGGGGCTGTTGGAAAATATTGGTGATGTGGAGAAGCCAAATGACAAGGTGCTCACTACCAATGACTTCTTGAATTAATATCATTTAGGTCATAAGTTATATGGAACAGTCTGTTCTGTGCTTTGCAAGTTCCCTCTTGTGTGTTATTTCTCGAGTTCCATGTCCAAAGGAAGCTTTGTGCTGATGGCTGATCTGGTTGTAGGTTGCCAGTGCAGTGACCAAAGACTACAACGATCTGTTTGATGGAGATGATGATGATTATTTAAATGGGGACATGGTTGAACCACCTTCTTCCCCAAAAACTGGAGATCATGAGGATGATGCTGATGACCCTGTGCAACCCCCAGGCCATGTGAGACGGGCAGTAATTGATGATGATGATGATAACTCACTAGGTACACAATTTATTTTATTTTCCAGAGCTCTTTTACTGAGATGATCATTTAGCATCCTCTATTCAGATATATTCTGCTTTGTTTTTCCAGAGAAATCTTGACTGTTTTAAATTTTTAAGCCTATATTCTGTCATAATACTGTGTGTAAGATTTATTTTTTTTAACTTCTAGATATTGGGTTGATAAAAGCTAGATCTGGTCTTCTTGAAAAGGAGGATGATGGTGATGATCAGACTGGTGGCTTTTCAGCTTTGCCACCATCATCAACACAGCAGCCTTTCTATGATGGGCCAATGCCAACCCCCAAGCAAAAGCCCTTCCAGTCTGGCTCCACTCCTGTGCATCTCATGCATCGTTTCATGGTAAATCTGTGTGGTTATTTAGATTTAGATACTTCTTTTATGTTTAATTTTGTCCATTTCGTGCTATGTTTTAATCTAATCCAAGATTTATTATTTTTTTAATACTTTGCAGTGTGAAGCTAAATAATGGAAAGAAGCTTTGTATTCATGCAAGGACTCCATAATGTTTTGGTTTACATTTCAGTTGCTATAGAAATAAATGCTTTGCTTTAAGATAAAATCAAGCTATGCAGTTTGTACTCGTGCTACTCAATTCTAGCAAATCCATTAAAAAATTCCTCTAAAATCAGAACTGTAGATATTTTTGTGCTATTAAGACTTACATGTTTATCATTCTCTATTTCTTTCTATCTGCAAGTTCTTTACACTTAATTTGGCAAGGAGAAAGATGGCAAAGCAGTGAGAGTGAAACTTCTTTCTGCCTAATCCAGCTGTTTTGGGAACCACAAGTCCCGATTACACAGGTCTTCAATCCTTCTCCAGCTCTGGTTTCAGATAAAATAATTACAGCAGGCTAGTTTAGGGCAGTATATCTGCCAGATGTAGAGCATTTGATTTGATGTTTTTAAGATGTTTGTGGTTCTTTTTGCCAGGTGTGGAATTCGGTTGGGATCATTCGCTGCTACAACGACGAGCAGGACAACGCCATCGACATCGAGTTCCACGACACCTCTGTGCACCACGCCACACACCTGCCCAACTCCCTGAGCCACACCATGGCTGACCTGTCCACTGAGGCCATCCTGCTGGCCTGTGACAGTACAGAGGAGCTCCCAAGGTAGGTCATGGCCTTGCTCTGCACAGCCCATAAGCTGCTTTTAACTTGTTATAAATATTTCGGCTTTAATTATCAGCTTCTATCAATTTTTGAGCTTTTTGACCACGGTTTTTATTTATGGGACTACTTTCAAGCAGGATTTTAGCTTCCACCTACTTGAAGACTTCCAAGAGTATTGAAAAATGTAATTTGTTTCTTGAGAATTTCTTCTTAATTCCTTTTTCAAATATATATATATATATATATACTGGAAACTTCACACACTTCAGGCTCAAAGGGAATTGTAAACATGAACAATAGTTTTTCAGTCTGCTCAGATCAAAGATCTATCATAAGGGTTCAGCTATTCCTTTTCACACTGTTGCTAAGGAGATGTTTGGAGTTACCCATAAGAATTTCAAGTGTGAAGAACACAGATTTATGAAAACCGTAGAAAAATTTAAGCATCTGGGCCAGCTAAACTCTATTCTTGCATTTAAAAACAATTTCAACAGTATTTTATTGTTGGTCTCTGTGGAAATATCTTGAAGAAAGATATTCTTATTTTCACACATACAGCCTAGTGGTAGGTTGAAAAGCACCCTTTAAAAATATTGTTTGTTACATTTTGGTTGTTTGATTTTGAAAGTGTCAGTTTTTTCTCAATGGAAATGGGTAACCTCTCAAAATGCATGATGTCTGTGGATTGGTCATAGGCAGTTTTTCAATTATTAAGAACTGAAGTTTCTAATATTTTTTCCCTTTGAAAGAGCATAACATGACTGACTTCTAATGATATTCAGGATGCCAAGGAGGATATTTACCTGCTTCTATCTAAAAAATCTCCCCTCAGACCTTTCAACTGTCTGCTTCAGGCTTTAGAGGCTTTAAATCTACATTGCTGGAGGTCAAGTTGGCTCTTCAGTTTTTGAGTAATAAGAGCAACACCTTTGCAAATGACCACTTGAAATTTTCTGTAGTTCCATCAGAGATCTCTGATAAAAATTCAATATACTGGTATATTTTCAGATATTGTATTTACTTCATGTGGAGATGTTTGTTGGTTCTTTGTTTCTGCCTTAGCAAGCTCCACTGCATCCATTTTGGCTCCTGGGATGCCAACAAAGAGTGGACTGTGGATATGCCAAAGGATGAAGACATTGAGGCCATCTGTCTAGGTCAGGGCTGGGCTGCCTGTGCCACCACTGCCCTGCTGGTCCGTGTGTTCACAGTTGGGGGAGTTCAGAGAGAGATCTTCAGCCTGCCAGGCCCAGTGGTGTCCATGGCAGGACATGGAGAGCAGCTGATGGTTGTTTATCACAGAGGTAGTTTTCTCCCTTTTGTCTTTTTTTGAACTGGGGTTGTTTTCAATCCTCTCACTGGCTTCACACACTGCTTAATTTGTTGATAATCACCAGAGAGTGTTTTCTTCATGGTGTTTCTCCTTTTCCTCTTCTGGGTGATGTTTTTACAAGCACATCCGTCATAACCCATGGACTTGTGACTTCTGACAGCAGAGCCTGTTTGATATTGGGATGCTGAGATTAAACTGTGGGGAAGGGGAGAATTTTGTGACAGTGAAAGTAATATATTGAATTTGGGTTTCAGATGTGCCAGAGGGAATTACTACAGGAAATTAAGGAAGTTGTTGTTATGCACATCTTGTGTCTCCAAAATATCAAATAATTGTGTGTCTGACAGTGGTATCTATGGGTAACGCTGCAATAGAATTAATTTTTGATTCAAAACGAATTTAGCCATTTTTTCTGTTTTCTAACACAATCATTGAACAACTTCTTCCTAGGTACTGGGTTTGATGGGGACCAGTGCCTCGGGGTACAGCTGATGGAGCTAGGAATGAAGAAAAGACAAGTTTTGCATGGAGACCCGCTTGCTCTTACAATGAAATCCTATTTGGTGTGGGTTGGATTCTCTGCAGAAGGTATGAAACACCTGCAGGAGAGATGTTGAGAAATATTGGCACTGCTGGGGTGGGTTACAGGAAAGCTGGAGAGGGACTTTGGACAAGACAGGAGGAAATGACTTCCTACTGCCAGAGGGCAGGGTTAGATGGGATATTGGAAGGAATTGTTCCCTGTGAGGGTGGGCAGGCCCTGGCACAGGGTGCCCAGAGAAGCTGTGGCTGCCCCTGGATCCCTGAAAGTGTCCAAGGTCAGTTTGGAAGGAGCTTGTAGCAACGTGGAATAGTGGAAGGTGTCCCTGCCCGTGGCAGGGGGTGGAATGAGATGATTTTTAACATCCCTTCCAAACCATCCTGTTATTCTGTGGAGAAGTTTGGCTAATTAATTCCCTTTCAATAATGTAGATCTTGGGACTTGGACTTCTTCCAGTCTCCTCGACACTAAACAGAATTCTGTTTTTCTATTCTTTCAATATATTTATCAGAAATCTTTAATATTTTCCCATTCAAATGTTATGAGAACTGGTTCTCCTGATTGATTTTCCTGCTCAGCCAAAAGAAATAAACTGTGTTAATGCACCATAAGATCACCCCAACCCTCTAAAGTTGGTAGCTTGGGAGGATCTTTTATAATAAACATAAAAAATAATTGTATAATAGCTGACTTCCTTTGGGAATCTACCCAAGCAGTATAAATTCGATTTGTCCATAAAATGTTTTAATTTTGAGCTTGTCGGTTGACCAGCAGTGGTGTTGGCCGACAGAAGGTGGCGCATCTTTCCAAGGAAACTGCCTTTTCCAAACTTAATTTGTGCTGTGTTTGGGAGCGAGGACGTCGTGTCTGAAATATGTAAACCATCATTTCCCAGCTGTATCCACCACTCCCATCCTGCTGGGCTGTCATTTGCTGTCATTTGTAAAATTTTATGACCAACAGGTACCCCTTGTTACGTGGATTCCGAGGGGATCGTGAGGATGCTGAACCGGGGACTTGGGAACACTTGGATTCCAGTGTGCAACACCAGAGAGCATTGCAAAGGGAAATATGATCATTATTGGGTCGTTGGCATCCATGAAAATCCCCAGCAGCTCAGGTCAGATAATTCACAAGGAAACACTTGGTTTGTCTTGGTTTTCAATCCTAGAGAATCCCTTTTCAATCCCTTCTTACAGAGAGAAACTGCAAACTTCAGCTGGGGCCCGGTCAATGTGCACAGCAAATGGTAATTCCCCAAATAGAACTCTGCATGGAGAATTCATTATTAAATTGGTTTTGAGTCACTCATTAGAGTTTTATGATTTCTAACTGATTCATTGGCTCAGAGGTGTGTTTGCACTTTATTGACACATTCATAAAACTGCATTTTGCTAGAGAAACTTTAAAGTTACAGTGGCTCTTAAAAATCTACTTCTGCTTTTGGTGGATTTGGTTTCTTTTCTTTTTTTTCCAAGTTTTGGGGTTCCTGGTATCTTTTCCCCCCCCTATGTTTTCCCCTTTTTTGCCTTCAAAAAGAATCCAATCCTATGACTCATCTGCATCATCAGACAGAGATAAATTAGAGCTGTCTATTATTATATTAATATTTAAACTGTGGCCTGGAAGAACCATTTAGGATGTGAAATTGCTCAAATTTAGCTGAAAGCTAACCATTTCTTTGTAAAATGTTACACTGGTGTGTCTAAATAACTGTTTCTCTTTAGTGTGACATGCATGCTGGACATTTTGTTGCTAAGCCTGATTTGTGGCCTTTTTTATTCAGTGGTGTATGTCCTTTCCTACCAGAGCAGAATCCATCAGTTCACGTATTTTACTGAGATTTAGACTCTCTTATTTTGCTAGTTATGGATAATTGTAGAGTTTGGTGGGAGACCACATTTTATTTAAATTTACTTGGTATTCTTCATAATACTCTGCTTTTTTAGAATAAGGGAAATAATTTGATACTTCAGTTTAAATGTCACTTCTCTGCCTGTTTCTCCCTCCAAATCGTTTTGCTGGCCTCCAGAAAATTCACCAAAAATATGCAGGTCACATCACATTGATAAGATGGTAAACTGTGAGTCTCTCATCCTGAATTTTTCCTTCTACTCCAAGAAAGAGAGTGCTGCTCCCTGAATTGCAAAGAACATTTTACTCAAAACCAGCAGCATAATGAAGATAAGGAGGGGGGAGGGTTGTTGTACAAACACCATATGCCTTAATTAAGAGATAGCCAGAACACTGATGCTTCCTGTTCTTTTTTTTTTTTTTTCAAGTTTCTGAAACAGCAGCTTAGAAACCCAGATATTTTTGTCAATGCTGCACTGGTGCTGCAGGAAACACAGCTCTTCCCCAGTCAATGGTTTGCTTAAATGATTGTTACCAGAAATTACTCCTTTAAATATAATGAAACAATAAGTCTGTGCCTCCAGTTGTTCAACGATTTCTGATTTTAATATATTGCATTTACTCTTTGTAACAGCTGTTAAATCAAACATTATGTAAGATCAAGATCAGAGTGTCACGTTTGGAGTTTAAAGTGTGAACAAGAGCAGCGTGTGCCTTGCTGGTTTTGAAATGTTTTCTTGCTTGCCATGTAAAGATAACCCTTTATTTCATGCAATCTTACCCATTGTTGTATTTAAGCCAGTCATTTAATTGCTACTTTCCAAAGGACAAATCCCCTTAAAGTATCTTGCTGCTTAGGAGACCTGGTTGAGATGTGGAACGTGTGGTGAGTGTGGCTGTGTTCTGTTTCCTGTGCTCAGGTGTATTCCTTGTAAAGGAGCTCGCTTCCCTCCCACCCTGCCACGACCTGCTGTAGCCATCCTGCCTTTTAAACTTCCTTATTGCCAAGTTACAACGGAGAAGGGACAGATGGAGGTATGGAATGGTGTGGGGTCCACAGCTGGGAGGCTCAGGTGTCCCTGGAGTGGGGATTTATTAATCCCTTTTAATCACCCCTGCTGTGAAAGAGGACAGTGCAAGCCCTGAGTAAAACGTGGCCAAGGGAGTTATTTGGGTTTAGTGTTTTGTGGAGTTTTTCTGGTTTGGTTCACAGCTGTTTCTATGTGAACACAAAATAAAATGGGAAGAGCTGATGCAAAGCTGTATTTACACATGATCTGTTTCTCACCAATGAAGTCTTTCACACTCTTTTTTTTTTTTTTTTTTTTTAGTGGGTTGTGATACCAGATTTGGGGATCCTAGTCAAGATGCCCTTGAAAATGTCTGGATTTTACTATTTTAAGCATAACAAAATTTTTAATAGATTTTCTAAGTATCCAAACTCATAATCACTGACAACACAGATCTTCTGGCTTGGCTTATTTAGAGGCTGGTTGAAGCAAGATGTGCCTGTGAACAACTTGTAGAAAAATAACTGTATTTATTCTTCAGTTTTTATTGGTTTAAGTATTTCAAACTTGTGATGCTCAAAAGAGAAATGAACATAAAATTCTAACCTCAGCCTTTGAACAGTTTAATGCTATTTGAAATTTATTCTCTTTGATAGAAGTGTAGATAAAAAGTTTCAATAATAAACACACTGTCATTTTTAATGAATTCTCCTTCATTTGGTTAAGTGTTTTGTTCTTTATCTGATAGAGTATGTTTGCCATTCCTCCCTCTACCCAAAATAATGGGATGAGAATGCCAGTAACTGTTAATTTGCCTTGAGGGAATATGTGTAGGTAAAGGAAAATTATTCTAATACATCTGATGAAAATATTCTGGTTTTGAATAAGTTTACAATTATTTTGAACAAGGCTAGCCTGGTCTGATAGCCATACTTACATTATAGTTTCTGTTTATGTGTCTCTCAAGTAAACTCCTAAGTTTACTGAGTTATTTTGGAATACTTCCAGTTTGCTGTGGGACAGCAGATAAAATAACATATTGTAGAATTGTCTATCCTGACAGTATATTGGTGAACATGTAGATTTCATCCTGCTGCAAGCCTGTATTATAAATGGAATTCAACATGTATGGCAACTGTTTGGATCAGTTTGTATAAGTGTGGTTGTTATTCATCTTTTCCTTGGTAGGCATTGACTTGAAGGAGAATTGTCTACCCCTCACCCTCATTATCAGAGGAATGGAACATTTAGGTGGATAAAATACATTGTAAATTATTAGGCATTATGTTGTGGACAGTTTTTTCCCCTCTGAATTCCAGCACTCATCCTTCTCCTTTTTTTTCAGGAACAGTACTGGCGATCTGTTGTATTTCACAGCCACGTGGATTACTTGTCAAAAAATGGCTATGAATTTGATGAAAATGCTAAAAACCAGGCAGTGAAAGAACAGCAGGAGCTGCTAATGAAACTGTTTGCTGTAAGTACAAATACATAATAGAAAGAATCCCTGAGGGAGGTGCTAAGGGCCAGCTTGGACAGGGCTTGGAACAACCTGGGGTAGTGGAACGTGTCCATGCCCATGGCAGGGGGGTGGAATGAGATGAGCTTTAAGGTCACTTTCAATCCCAACCATTTTATGATTCTATAATTTATTTGTAAATGGCATCTGCTGTAAATGCTGGTGTGATTCCTCTTATTAGGAGTCTGGCTAGTGATTGGCAATCCAGCTAATTCAGATTTTAATAAAAAAGGAAATCTTGTTTATCAGTGTGAAGGGTGGGGGGAAGAAAGAAATAAAAAAGCTTTTTCTTTCATCTGTACCTCATGATTGTTAGTGGCTTGTCTATTCATTCACTCCATCAAGACCACGATCTCCTACTCCTGGAGTCTTGAGGGAGCTGTGGATTTGAGGTGTGTGACTCCCCAGGTTTCCTCTCTTGCAGCTTTCCTGCAAGCTGGAGCGTGAGTTCCGCTGCATGGAACTCGCTGACCTCATGACCCACAACGTGGTGAATTTGGCCATCAAATACGCCTCCCGCTCACACAGGCTGAGCCTGGCCCAGCGCCTCAGCGACATGGCTATGCAAAAAGCCTCGGAGCTGGCAGCAGCACGGCAAGAGGAGGAGGAGGAGGAGGAGGAGGAAGAGGAAGAGGATTTCCGAAAGCACCCGAGCGCTGGGTAACGCGAATTTCCGTGACTAAAAAACTGGGGTGGATTTTACTGCTCTGTTAATGTTTTGGTGAACTTCTCTGGGTCACAGTTTGCAGGGGATTTGTGGGTGAAGTGACAGTTCGAGTTGCTCTGCTTGTAAATGATATTTGTGGAATGGCACATCCTTGTTGGTGTCTTGTGAGGGCTCATCAGTCCCAGGATAGCAGCCCAGAGGGAAATGTCTCCACTCCTCACTCCCTGTGTGCCTGTGTCCAGCAGCCTCAGAGCCAAAGCAGGCTCAATAATAAGTTGCTGGAATTTTCTTTTCCCACCTTTCCCTACCTTTGGTTATTTGACTCCCACCTAATTTTTTTTTTCTCTTTGTCTCAGTCTCTCAGTCTTGAGTCATCCCACACCTATCTTTCTCCACCCATTCCTTTTTTTTTCAATATCCCATCTGTTTCTTTTATTTATTCTAATGCCCTCCTAACTAATCCCAGCTCTTCAAAGCTATGGAACATATACAGGTTGGCTTTGCATTCCTTTTCTCTTTGTGCTATCAATCTTTCCTCTCTTACCTCCATCTGCTTTGTATAACATGATGTGGCAAAAGGTGTGTGTGGGTGTTTTGGTGGTTTTTAAAAAAAATTGTTATGGGGTTGTTTTTTAATATATTTAAATCTATAATAATAATAATAATGTATATTTATATTCATTGTGTCATTTTTTTGGAAACAATGTCTTCCTATAGCAATTTTATGTACAAAGTTTGGGACTCATTTAAGCAAAAGGACTTGATAAGTCCCTGAACTTATCTGTCACCTTTCCCTTATTCTTCTGTGTTAAATTGTACAGTCAAAACTCATTTCTAAATATTCTGGCTTCTTCTTCTGGATCGTGTGTGGAAGCTGTAATCCCATGTCTGCAACTTCTACCACTCTGAGGGTTAAAATCCATCCAAACACTATGTTGTTCTGAGTGCCAGAGTAATCTAATACTGACTGTTTTGGTTGAAAGAAATGGGCCTTTTGTTTATGTATAATTATACAGATTTTGGTAATTGGCAGATTTTAGGAGGAAAATGCAGGAATTGTACATCCTATTATACTGGGAATTTAGAGAATAATCAGATTAAATGTTAAAGCTTGATGCCTTCAATATGAAATTATATATCCATGTTACCACTTCTGTGTATATTCATGAATGCAGAAAAGTAATTTGATGGTACTGGAGGTATATGTATTTATATGGAGATTACAGAAGATCTTTAATATTTGTGTTTATATTTGTTGCAAACTGTTTTGGCAATGAAGCTATGGAGTGGTTAATGAATCTTTAATCATCACAGTTTAATCAAGGTATAATGCACATGAATGCCAAATGTTATTGTTCTTACTGCCTAAATTAGTTAAGTGAGCTTGCTATCTGTTGTTTCAGTTTTCCTTCTGAATTTGGTGACCACTTCCTTTGTGCTGAATTCCTTCCTTTTAGTTACAGCAGCTCTGCCACGGAGTGGGGCCGGCTGCCAGGCAGGAATGTTCAGCAGGACCAAGAAGTGGAAGATGCTGAAGAAACTGATGCCTGTGAGGAAGCAGAAGAAACCCCAGAAGTACATAAAGAGAGTAAGAAAAATATATTCTCTGAATAGACTGAGAGTTATCCAGATAACTCTTGCAGACTTAATAAGGAATTAAGTGGCTCCATATTCCAGCCTGTGCCTGCAGTTGCTGCAGAGAGACAAGTTCACTGTGTGTCATCTGCTGTGCCACAGCTCTGTGTTCATTGTGCTCAGTATCCATTAGAGGGGCCCTGGGGGACTTTTTCCTGTTGCCTGATTTTATTCCTGAAGGACTGTCTCACCTTCTCATCAATTACTTTGGTTTCAGCTCCAGTCTTGCAGGAGGTGGATTGATAGATGAGTAGTTTGCTGGGCACACTTTGAGGAATAAGCTTAAGGTTTAAGAAATAAATTTACAACTCTAAATCTAGGTAGAGGTGACAGATGGTTTTGTGAAAGTGTTTGTACTGTCTGAAAATGAAAAGTCATGCTTTAAAATATAGATAATTTTACTGTAATCATGGAATCACAGAATGGTTTGGGTTGAAAGGGACCTTAAACATTATCCAGTTGCAGCCCTGCTGCCAAGGGCAGGGACACCTTCCACTAGACCAGGCTGCTCAAGCCCCATCCGTCCTTACTTGTCTCTTTGGTTTGATTTTTTAAAAGAATTTATGCCACAATATTTTATTGGATTTAAATATGTACTCCTTTCTTTTTTTCAGAAGAGCCAAATCGTTTCTCCAAAGGTGTAACCTCAGCAGAGGTGACTACTCCCAAGCCTGGTGAGTAAATCATTTATTCCAGGATAAAAGGTGACACCTTTGTCATTCTTCACAATATCTGCTCCTGTTTTTTATCCTTTGTTCTCCCATTACTATTTAAATTTAGTGCATAACAGTGTTGTCAAATTGTAAATTCCCAGAATCATGGGATGGTTTGGATTGGAAGGGACCTTAAAGCTCATCTCATTCCAACCCCCTGCCGAGGACAGGGACACCTTCCACTATCTCAGGTGTGACCTGTCCAACCTGGCCTGGTCACGCTGGTTGTTGTTCTCATGTTTTTTAGAGATTCCCTGTTCCCGTCTTCAGCACCTAATGATGTTCCATAGCACAGTTCTGATTGCCTTAGCTGTGCCAAATGCTGAATCAGTGCCTGCCTGGCTCTGCCATGAAGGCATTCTTTGGGACAAGGGACAAATGAGAGCAGTGATCAATGGACTTGTTTCACTAATCACAGGCACATTTATTACTTGCAAGACACAGTGAGAAATCCTGAGGTAGAACTGTGAGTGTGGGCAGGCAGGGGCAGAATGTGACCTCCAGCAACCTGCCAACCCTTGAGCAAGAATAATAGGAGTGGAAACGGATTTGGGAGTGGAGGAAGTACTGGGTCTTCCTCTGGGTTTGTATTTTAAGCTGTTGGTCCTGTGTGGCATTTCTGATAACTAAGAATAGCTGAGCACGTACAGCATAACCTTCAGGGGGTTATTAAATTCTCTTTCTACTCACATAAAATGTGCACATTGCCTCAAAGATTTGGATATGTGTGTGAGTGCTCACATTTTTACATTCTTTTTTCTCTCCTCTGAAATAGTTCTGGTTGCATCCAGCAGTCGAGGACGAGTGAATCCATTTAAGGTAAGAATTTTGCAGCTGGGTCGATTGTGATGCTCTGAAAATCACAACAGATTCTGTCTGGAGTTTCCAATATAACAGGTACCTTGGAGGGGAACATGACAGAAGATAAATAAAACACCTATTTATTTGTTTTGCTAGGTGTCATCCAGCAAAAAGGACCCAGTGGTCCCCTCAGCAAATATTTTAGACAATATGACCAAATACTCAAAGAAAACATCTTTGTCTGGCAGTCGAGCTGTAAACAAACAGAACCCTCCAGTTATAAAGCCTCTGACTCCCAGACCCAAGACCAAGCAGGTAATGTTTATAGTCTTTCTTGCATCATTTCATTGAAGAAAAAATAAGAAATGGAATTTTACCAGCTTTTATCAAGTATGAAACCCTGCGAGTAAAGCAGCTTGGATGGCAGAATTCATTTAAGCATAGTGCAAAAACTGACTGCATATAAAACAGCAGAAACAAAAATCAATTGTAGAAATTACTTTCTGTACAGAGCCTTGTACTTTTATTTTAAATAATGTAAACATCTGCTGTGCTGAAATTGGATGGACTAAATACTCTGTTAACGCAAGTGATTATTATGTCTTTAGGAAAGGCTTGGGGTTTGTTAGGCTACAAGGTACATGGTGTCTTAGAGTGAGATGTTTTTACCTTTTTCTTTCTTATTCTCGATTTCTGTAGGCTTTAGCAGCATCCTTCTTCCAGCCTCGCACACCTGCAACTAATCCTGGTGAAAAAATAGTGGAAGAAACAGAAGAAAAAGCAGGAAACGAGTCCCAGGAAACCAAAGTCACTGCACAGGAAAACACTGAAAACAGAAGGTGAGAGACACGTGCATCTCAGTGCCACATTCCAATTTTGATTGAAATGCAAGCTCCAAATCTATTTTATTTCTGAATCTGTTAGTCTGGCTAAAGAAATATAACATGAAGATTAAAGTTTAGCTCACAAGTTGTCACATTCATGAACCCACTTGACAAATGTGGGAAGGAATAATAAATGAGAAGTTCAAAATATAATTTTGGGGCTCTAAGCAACAATTTTTGCCTTGATACTACTTGTAATGACCTTTGATAAATGAAACCATGCTGCTGTGTCAGTTCCAAGTATAGGAAACACTGAAAGTTTCAACAGCTCTAGAAAATCTCAAAGTCAAGGGTTCTATGTGAAAGAACAAAAGCTTTATTCTGGTGGTTTTTTTAAAAGAGAAGGTCAACAAAACCTTCAGTCACCTGAGGAGCTCATCTCTTCCTAGCTAAGGCTCTAATCTTTCTTGTTCCTGGGAAGAAGATGTATTTCCTGACAATCCCAATCCTCATGAAACCTGCATTATTACAATCGTGGTTCACTTAGGCTTCATTTAGCTGAGGAAGATGCAGGTAATTATTACTCATTTGGACTGGCATTCTTTTCCTTAACCTTTACAGATGATGTTCTACAACAAGTGGCAAGGAGAGCTGTGAGAAGGATGAGCTGAGTTGTGCTAATGAATGTGCTCTATTTTTAGGTTGATGGGACCCTGTCAGAAAGGAAGGGAACCATTATGCTTTGTCATTCTAAAACTGGAATATTAATTTCCATATGTATATATTTCACAGTTTTAATAAAAATGCTTGACTTAGTCTTGCCTTGTCAGCATGTTCTCTGAGCATCCTGCAGTGGGAGAGAGGAGGCTGCTGCCCTCAGAGCTCTTCTGAGAACAAAAAATCCCAGTTAGGTGCTGCTCAGAAATGTTGCTTTGGGAGGATATGGTTTTCCTATAATCTTCTTAACCAGGCCATTTTTGTGTGCTTGCTTTAGACCCAAGACAGGTTTCCAGATGTGGCTAGAAGAGAACAGAGCAAACATTTTGACAGATAATCCTGATCTGAACGAAGCAGAAGTAATAAAAGAAGGCATGAGTCGATTTAGAATGCTGACATCAGAGGAAAGGATGGTAAGAAAACATTCTCTAATTCTGTGGGTTTGATAATTTTTTTTCCCTCCAGCGAATCCCTGGGTTATTTTCAGTTAGGAATTTTTTCTTGAAATTACACTCTAGTCCATCTTTATGGATTTCAATTTTAAATTGTGCCATGATCTATGACATATAATTTATGAAAATATGAACTGAATTATAAGCAATATCAGAAAGCAGCTTTTCCAAAGTGAGGCTTGTGAGAGGAATGTAATCGATGAACAAATAACAAAAGAAATGAGTTTAAAGTCACATAGCCAGACTTAATTCACTGGGGATTAAATTTGTTCTAATTTAAATTGTTGGGCCTTTTGGGTTTCTCATTTCTCCAGAAAGACAATTAAGAGCTTCAATTTCACATACAGTTTCAAAAGAAGTCCAGTTTTGAAGGAGGATGTTGTTAGAAGAGAGGAAAGGGAGGAAATAGTTCCTTACTTAATCCCTATTCATTTAGGAATTATCTCAGTACCTTAAAATCAGAGTAATAATGTTTATAAAACAAAGTGGTGAGTTTTGTGGCCTAATTTCTCATTTTCTGTTCTCCTTCAAAGGTGTGGACTGAAAAAGCAAGAGGGGGAAGAGTCAGTGACTTAGCAGAAGACAAAAAGCGGAAGCGTTCCACAGCTGAGGAAGAAGAAGTGAAAAAGAGCCAGGAGCAGAAATCCGAGGACACAAATGCATCCAAAAAATCCAAGCCTTTAGATCCATCCACAAACAGATTGTCAGCTTTTGCCTTCAAGCAGAGCTGAATGAAGTGGTGTCTTCTCAGTGTCTGTGTTCTGAAAGCATTCATGGAAGAAATTCCTCTGTGTTGAGGAATTGGCTGCCATGCTCGAAGAGCACTGGCAAAAAGAGTGCCTGGCTCCAAATAGTCTGATAGGAAGTGTTTTATTATCAATTTTTGAGAGGAATGTTGAATCCCCTCTCACAATCTTTTACAAGTTCCTGCTCATGGGCCTGTTCCCTGGCAGCACAGCCCTGAGCAGAGCTGTGTAGCTGTGGTACACCCTGTGTGCCTTGTTACCAGTGATATTGGGTGCTAAATGCAGATTCATCCTTCTGGGGAGGGTAAACTACGTCCAAAATCTGCCCTGTGGTTTTAGAGAGACAAAATAATGCCTTCCCTACCATCCCTACTGCCTTGAGAATAAGACACTCAAGGAAATGGGTGTGAGGAGGAGAAAGCTGAACACCAGCAACATGTTAAGCTGCATTTTCAACATCTGTGGCAGTGGCAGAGCCTGATATGGGCAGGGATAGAAAACCAGAGCAGGAGCTGAGTTAGGAAGGTCAGGTGTGCAAAGCCAAGGCATTCCAGACTGTGAAAAGGTGCTTTCCCAATCCATGCCTCAGCAGGATCCAGAAACTGCTCAGAACTTATAATGTTTCTAACATTTGTTTCTTTAATGTTTGTTTCTTTAAATAAAATGTGCCTGTTTCTTTCTTTTAGGTGGTAGACTCTTCTTTGTAGTTGTAATTAAAGTAAACAGATTTCTACCTACCAGCCCTAAGGCAGTCAGTTGGTTTTACCCTGCTCTGGAGACAGAGCACTCTGTCTAATAAATGTATTTGAAGCAAACTCAAATTTTGAAATGTTTTCTCAGATCAGTTAAAGTAATGCAACTTTTTAGCATAACAGCTGAGACTAAAGAGTTCTCAACTTTTTTTTCCTGTTTTTACACAGCCTTTCATTGTTTTCTTCTTTCCTTCCTCTTCATACTGGCACAGGCTGCCCAGAGAAGCTGTGGCTGCCCCTGGATCCCTGGAATTGTCCAAGGCCAGGCTGGACACTTGGAGCAACCTGGGACAGTGGAAGGTGTCCCTGGCCATGGCAGGGGATGGAACTGGATGAGCTTTAAGGTCCCTTCCCACCCAAACCGTTGTGATTATTACTGAAAATACATCAGTTAGACTTGATGATCCTAAAGATCTTTTACAACTTTAACAATTCTTTGGTTCTATAAAAGGCAAATGACTTTCCATTCAAAGCACACTTTAAACCTTGAAATCTGTGGATTGAAGATTGAGATTACACTAAAAACCATTCAATTTTACCACAAGTGTTATATTAGGGTATTTTAGCAATGGTTGTAGGTCATTTTGGAGAAAACAGTAAAAAAGAGGGTCGTGATGTCACCAGGGATGGGAAATACAAACAAAAAATCCTGAAGACCTGACAACTTCCATACTTCTGTTATCCACAGTTCTTATCTATCATTTCACATTTTATTTGTTTAAGCTGATAGTGGACAGCAAGAAATATTGAACATAAATAATGATTTTTTGCAGTGATATAATGGAGGAAACATTCTGATTTTTCTGCATTATTGGGAAGAAATTACTGTATCAGAGACTGGGATTTGTTTTTAGCTAGTAAAGCCTATTTGGCTGTATTGGGGAAATAATGGGATTGCAGTGGTAAGGAAAACAGACTGATGAAAAATCACTGGGCTTGGTGAACTGAAATGTTTTCTTTCTCCTAGACTGGGTTGGTGCTGGGAGATTTTCCAGGTAATTCTTGTCATCCACATCCAAAATCCATGTTTGGGCTGCCTGCCCAGAGCCCTTTCTATAGATCTGATGTTGGAAATGGGCAGGGAAAACTTCCAGGGGAGCTGGGGAAGCATCCACTGCTGCAAACAACTGGTCCTACAGAGCATCCAAAGTCCTTTTGGCTCCCAGTGGAGGTTGGAAACAGCCAAAATAAACTTCCAGGGGAATTTTCTGGGAGCTGAACGTTTGCAATCACACAGGTTTTCTGAACAAACACACCAAAGGTCGGTTTAGAAGGAGGTTCCTGGATTTAGGGGGTGGTTTCGTGGAAATCACTGGGGATGTTTGGCCATCATGCAGGGCCCCGATTTCCATGTGTTTTTTCTCCCTGTGTAACAGTTTTTGCAGTGTAACATTTGTGGGTTTCATCAGACCCAATGTCCCCAGCCTTGGGGTCACAGTCTGGATCTCAGGGCAGGTTAGAGATGCAGAGCTGTTTCCAATACCAGATCTGAAAATTCGCATCAGAGCTGCATGACTGTGGGTGGAATCATGGAATTTTTTAAGGTTGGAATAAACCTCCAAGGCCATCAGGTCCAACCATTCCTCAGCACTGCCAAGGCCACCACTGCCCCTTGTCACCAAGTGCCACATCCACATGGAATTTAAATCCCTCCAGGGATGAGGATCCACCACTGCCCTGGGCAGCTGTTTCAGTTCCTGAGAACCCTTCCCATGAATAATTTTTTCCTAATATCCAATCTAAACCCCCCACTACAGCTGAAGGCTTCTTCCTCTCATCCTGTCCCTTGTCCCCTGGGAGCAGAGCCTGACTCCCCTCCTGGGCTGTCCCCTCCTGTCAGGGGGTTGTGGAGAGCCAGAAGATCCCCTCCGAGCCTCCTTTTCTCCAGGCTTCCTCAGTTGCTCCTCCCAGGACTTATTCCCTGGTGTCCATGGCCATAAAATAAACAGCAAATGGGCTCTTGAGACCATGGCAGTGAATATTCCATCTGCTTTAGTGCTGGGAGAATCATCTCCCATGAGGCTGCTGTTACATTTCTATCATCAAAGATGGGTTTTGCTCTATTACACAGCTCCAGGCAGAGCTACAAATACATCCTCCATCACCTGGAGCCTTCCAGGGAGCTGTGTTGAGCAGGAACGGGGAGCACTCATCCAGCAACAGCACCAGGACAGGGGTAAGGATAAATCCTAATTCGAGTGGAAATGAAATGCCAGACCAAGAAATAGAAAATGTGGAATGGATTTTCAAGTGAAAACAGGTAAATCTCTACTACCTGGTTTTGGTTTTTTGTTTGTTTGCTTGTTTCCAATCTTTTTTTTTTTTTTTTTTAATAATTCAGTAGAAATTCACTGAAGTCTTCAGAAATGCTTGCTTGTCCTGAATTTGCCACCTTTCTTCTGGAGAACCAGGAACTTGGAAACTGTGCCAAGGAATCTTCAGGACGTTTCTTCTCTGGCTGTGTTAGAAATCCCAGTGATTTGGTTTGATGTTTGGACTTGGTGATATTTTCCAAGCCAAATGATTCTGTGGAATGGGAGAGTCAGGATGGATCCATCACTTTTGGATTCTCAGGATAGAGCTGGGTAAAGGAGAATCTGTATTTGGACAAGATTTCCCCTCTCAGAGATCCTCTGGCTATGAGATGCACCTCAGCTTCCTTCCAAAAAACATAACTGCTGGTCATGGAGTGACCTGGTGGTCCTGGCTGGATAATCCAGGGAGCAGATGGGTTGTGGGAGCTGCCTGTGGGGAAGCTGGGTGCCTCATGGAGTTCTTTGACAGAGAACAGCAGATCTGGCTTCTCCCTCTGCCTGGTTGTTGCACTAAACGTGCTCAGCTGAATGCTGCCAAACAAATTTAATAGGAAATAATTTACTTAAAGGCAGGCAAAACACAAATACCGACCCAGGCTGTGAAAAGAGACACTTGATCCTGACTCAATTGGACACGAATGGCAGGGAAAATTTGCAGGAATAGTTTCAAGCCATGTGTTGCCAGGGAACAGTCTGGTCTCCAAATCACATTATCGATATCTTGGGGTAATAACAGTGAGGAGCAATTGAGGGAAGCGATGCAGGGACACGGCTGATGTTCCCACTTGCCTGAGCTGTGAGTCCAAAGCCACCCTTGGCTTTGGGATGGGATGGGATGGAGGGACCTAAAGATCATCCTGGCTGATGTCAGGTAGCTTCTGTTGGGAACAAGTCCATGAGAGCCAGGAGACTTGTGTTATATTCATATATAACATATGTTATATATGTTATGTTAATATAAATATGAATTCACCTGCTACAGCCCAATCCTTCTGAAGTTTTCCAGATTTTGGGGAGGAAAGGCCCATTGGCAAGAGATCCTGTGTCCTTGCTCTGTGAGGGCAGGAAGGGAAAGCTGGGGCAGGGCAAAACTGCTGCTTCCACCCCATGTCTCACCCCTAAAATGTGAGACCCTGCCCAGGAATTAAAAGTGCAGATCCCATCTGCAGAAATCCCCTCAGACCCTGGGCATCCTCTGTCCTCATGGAGCAACAAATCCTCCTATAACAGATTAGTATTTTAGGAGCCTGTAATCAATTTTGCTCGTTATTCTGGGTAATAGAATTAAACTGCTCGTGATTCACTCTTTGAACTGACGCACTGTGATTCCAGGGGCTGATAAATCTCAGGCCGTGTTTCCAGAGCATAGGAAGGATGTCCACAGGCTGGGATGTTGCCATCCATTGCCTCTGTGGGCTCAGCTATTATCCCAGGATCGCGTTGGGGCCACGTCCTGGCTTGCTGTTAACAGCAGGATTGATCTGCTTTGCTCTCTTGCTGCTTGAGCTGTTAATGATGTGCTGGGTCGGCACAGCTGGATTGAGAGAGGGGAATCCATCATGTCTAACTTTAAGCTCTGAGCCCAGTCCTGAATGATCCCATTTTGTAGCTGACAGAGGAAAACCAGGTGGTGCATGATTCCTGTTTATTCTGACAAATTTTTAGCAGCTGTTGCTGCAGAAATTCCCTTTGAAACACCTTTTTGATGACTCCATCTGCCCCAGTGAGGACTGCCCAGGGTATTTCCTCCTCAGCTTTGGCAGGGAGAGGTTTCTTTTGGGGACTCCACTCCTCCAGCCCTGGGAAGCAGCACCTTTTGCACACAGGGAATGATGCTCCAGCCCTTCCCAGCTGGGTCCCACTCAATGCCACCAAAGCCACGAGGAAGCTCTGCAGATTAAAGCAGGCCAAGGAGCAGGAGCCTGAACACAGACCTGCTCCATCCTGTCCCTGTTTGGTATTTCCCCACTTTCAAAGACAAAAGAGGCCTCTGAAAGGCTTTCCCATGAACCTTGGCCACCAGCAGCATCCTCTGGCTCTTTCAGGAACTTCCCAGCACCCTTCAGTGGGTGCACAGGGCTTTCACCTCCTCTAAACCTTATTCTACATTTGAAAATAATTCAAGTTACAGCGTCAGGATTTTTTGCACTCCCTGTTTTGCTGATCTTTAAGAATTTCTTCTCTTTAAACAGTGAAAATATCCTCGAAGCTCTAAGCAAGCAGGGGAGAGAAAAACAGGGCACATTCCCTCTAGGGGAAGGTCTGGAGCACAAATCCTGTGAGGAGCAGCTGAGGGAGCTGGGAAAGGGAGAAAAGGAGGCTCAGGGGGACCTTGTGGCTCTGCACAACTCCCTGACAGGAGGGGACAGCCGGGGGGGATTTGGGATCTGCTCCCAGGGAACAGGGACAGGACAAGGGGAAACAGCCTCAAGTTGTGCCAGGGGAGGTTTAGATTAGATATTAGGGAAAATTTCTTCACTGAAAGGGTGGTCAGGCATTGGAATAGTGATAGAATCACTATCCCTGGAAGTGTTCAAAAATCGTGTGGATGTGGCACTTGGGGACATGGGTTAGTGGTGGCCTTGCCAGTGCTGAGTTAATGGTTGGACTTGATGGTCTTAAATATTAATTGATTCCTCTGGTTTGTAGTCTGTATTTCACCATTTTTTTGGTATGTATTCAAAAATAACAAAGAAAAACTTATTCGAGAAAGCTCAATGAGAGCATGGGGTGTAAATAACATAGAAATATCAATAAAAATCTCATCACAACATACTTCAAATACCCAAAAGGCCAAGTCTTAGTGTTTCTTCTTACACAGCTGATGTGGGGTTGTGTTTCAGAGGGAGAGGACTCCGCTGGAAATTGGGCTGTGTCCTTCCACATCCTGGCACAAATCCCAATTACCTGAACCTACTAATTCCGTGTTGGCAAAGGCCATTAACAGAACTGCTTTCATCAGCTCCCGTGTGTGCAACCTCTGCTCAAACATCCTCAGAAAAAGTGGTTTTCTGCACAGCCAGGCAGTGATCATGCTGGTAAATAAGCTGGAAACTGCCCTTCTTGCCCTATAAATAGGAGAAAAATTACAAGCAGCTCCCACAGCGCGGGTACAAAGCCGGGGTTGACTCCGGAGGGAGCTTATCTTCTTCTTTTCCAAGAAAACAAAGAGAGCAAAGACTAGGGAGGGCCAAGACGCTTAGATAGCTCTTTGCTAAGCTCTTTTCTGTATGGATGATTAGGTCTCAGCTGTTTGGAGCTCCTCATGAGCCTTGCCCAGCCCTCTGAACCTTGCCTGCTCAGCCGGGATCCAAAGGGAAGAGCAATCCTTCTGCAGAGGCACACGGATGTGTTTAGTGAGGGAACTTGTCTGGTTCAAAAAGAGGATTTGGACATCCTCAGATGATTGGGAAATGAGTTGGGTGTCTGGGGAGGAGCAGGGATGCAGTTCAGGGCTCCAAATCCTTCTGGCACAGCAGTTCCTGCTCCTGAGCAGAGCCCGGGGCAATAAAACCGAGTAAAGCCTGGCTGGCTGCAGGGCCCTGGATTTCACCTGAGTCATCCTGACTCTTCCGGTAAAACCTGTGATCAGAAACTAAATGATAAATATGGAAATGTGGAGCGTGTTACAGCTGCTGGGGTATTTTTTTTCTTTTTTTCTTCCTCTTGCTTGTCTTAGTTGAATGCAGCTCTTGTGTCAGGAGGAGGAGGAGGAAAGCCAGTGAGTCACACCCCACCCTCTGACAGCTCCTTCCCCTCTTTATCTTCCCAGCAATTTGCCATTTCCTAGGCAAGGGAGGGACAATTTGTCCCTGCTGCCTTAAGGACCGATGGTGTGAAGAGAAGGGTTTGTGGCTCCTTTAGATCCTGGCCATTTATTTGATTGCAATCCAGAAAATATGAGTCCCCCTGCTTGTGCTTGGGTGTTGGAGCATTCACCCTATGCTCAGCTGAGCCTTTAGACTCAGTTTCCAGCTCATAAAATCCTGGAATAACTCCAGCTGGAGGGGACCTGTGTTCCAAAAATCTGCTCCAGCACTTGAACCCAAGCTGTGCTCTATCTGCTGGGTTTGCCCCAAAAGTGCCCAGGAGGATGCAGGATGCTCAAACCATCTTTTGGGGTGACATGCCAATAAGTTCCCCACAGAAACTTCAAATTATTTGGTCTTGGTCATTAGAGTTAGCACATTTCCAGAATCTTGGGTGAGAATAGGAAAATATTGGAATGTGCCAGCCCTGCAGCAGAAGGGTGTCTGCAGAGGTCAGGGGTTTGAAGGGATGGGAGACCAGCTGGGATGAGGTGGTGGGAATGGTCACCAAGCAGGATCAGTCCATGCCTGGGATCATTCTGGTGCCTGAATCCCAACCCCAGTGGCCTACAGCTCCTCAGAATGGTGGTGGTGGCATTCCAGCAGTGCCAGGGAGTGACTGGGCAAGATGTGCCAGCATTTCCCTGGTGGACAATGGACCAGCTCTAGGAGTTTGAGGGGATGGGGAGAACATGGAGAACGATGGTGGGAGCTGCTGTGCAGGGCACAAACCTGGACCCCAGCAGGACCTGCCCCATCCATCCCCATTCCCTTGCTGCTCACCCTGGGCTCCCCACAGCCCTCCCCCACCATGGGGTGATGAGAGGCAGGACCCTACAACAGCTCAGGGCTGAATCCCCAGCTCGTGTCTCAGCCCAGGGAATCCCCCCCATAACCCCAGCTCACTCCTCAGCCTGGAGAATCCCAATACTCCCAGCCTGGGGGGTTCCCCCCCGTACCCCCATCACACATCTCAGCCCGGGGACCCCTCCAAACCCTCAGCCTCGGGGCTGCCCCATATCCTCAGCCCCAGTGATCCCTCCATACCCTCAGTACATCCGTGGGATTCCCTCCTGGACCTCCTGGTCTCAGCCTGGGGATCACTCTGGGCCCTCCCATAGCCCCAGCCCAGAGCATCCCCCCCGCTCACACAACTCATCCTAGAGGATCCCATATCCTCAGACCTGGAGATCTCTTGGGATACTCTCATAGTCCCTGCCCAGAGATCCCCACGACCCTCAGCCTGAGTCTCAGCCCGGGGACCCCCTGAACTCCCAGCCCGGATCTCAGCTCGAGGGGATCCCCTCGGATCCCTCAGTCCCACGAGCCCCGAGATCCCTTCAGATACCCCATACCCCAGCCCGGATCTCAGCCCGGGCATCCCCTGGCATCTCCCGGTATCCCCATCCCACATCTCACCCCGAGGGATCCCCCCTGTGCCCCCCCCCATCCCGGACACCCCCAGCCCCTCCCGCCTGTCGCGACAGCGGCGGTGACATCGCGGGGAAGCGGCCAATGGGGGCGGCGCGGGCGGGATAAAAGCGGCGGCGCTGGCCGGGAGCGCTGTGGCCGGGCTGGGGCCGGGCAGGGACAGCCCCGGGGGCGGCTGCGGTTCGGGCACAGCGCTCAGCGCTGCCCGCACGGCCCCGCTCCATGGAGCCGGCGCGGCGCTGGAACGGGTACGCTCGGCAGGAGCGGCCGCCGCCCTCCCCGGAGCCACCGAGCGTCCCCCCGGGCACCGGCACCGCCGATGGCTGGAGGGGAGAGCGGCCCCGCAGCGAGGAGGACAACGAGCTGAGCCTGCCCGGCCTGGCCGCCGCCTACACCTCCATCCTCAGGGCGCTGGGAGAGGACCCGCAGCGGCAGGGGCTGCTCAAGACGCCCTGGAGAGCGGCCACGGCCATGCAGTTCTTCACCAAGGGCTACCAGGAGACCATCGCGGGTAGGGAGAGCTCCCGGGGCTGCGGGGATGGAGTGTCCTGCTTGGGTACCAGCCGAGGGGCTGCGTTATTCCGAGGAATAAATCTCTTTAAACATCGTTGTCCCGTCACCGCATCACGCAGCTGATGCGCCCGCGTTATCACCTGTGTGTCTCGCTGTCCCCTCCCTCCCCAAATATCTCGGGGTTTTTTTTTTGTTAAACTCTGTGCAGGTAAAGTTTCCGTTCTTCTGTCGTTTGGGTGAGCAGAGGAAGCGCTTTTGCTTTCTCTTTTCTGATGGAAACTTTTCAAGCCCTGGCATAGGAACTCGTGCGTTCCCTCCTTCCACCCTCCCCGGCCGAGCGAGGCTGTGTTCGGACAGGGTGGGAATATTTGTTTCGATTAGCAGACAGAAGGAGTTTGAATTTTCTCAGGAAAAGTCCTGTTCTGCTGATGCTTTAATCAAGAGAGGTTTTTGAAAGGTGGGAATGAAACTTCAGGAAGCGAGGTAAGGAGAAAGGAAGAGGACAGGGAGATCCCGTCCCCATCTCAGGGTCCCAGCAGCAAATGCAGGAGAGGAGCTCCAGGTTCACGTCCCTGCCCCAGCTGAGTGTCTCTGCTTGCTGGGTGAGGGTGAGAGGAAAGGAACTGGCTGGGGTATGTTCTCACCAACAACTCGTGACTCTGATGCAGGGTAGACACTGCTTGGAAATTTATTTTTTACACATCACTTTTCCTGTCCTCAGCCTCCTGACTGAGGACTGTATCCAGTACACACAGTAAAAAAGAGCCTGGAGAGCTTGGGAATTCCCCTTTCTGCTCCTTCTTACAGTAAAAGGCGAGTTCCTGTCAGTGAGAGGTGCAAGCAGTGTCAGCAAGGATCTCTGAGTGTGGCTCAGGCGGGAGCTGCTCCTGCTCTGCTCTCCGGAATGCAGCACTGCTGTGCTGAGCCTGCCCCAGAGCTGCTCCAGGGTGTTGTAACCAACTGCAAAGGCTGAGCTGTGCTGATTGATGGCATCAGGGAGCTCCTGCTGGCACATCTGAGTCCTTTTCTAAGTGCACTGTGTTTCAACTTTAAGGCTGGTTTTGTGTTTAGTTTCTTTTTTATTTCTCGGCTGTTGGCTCTTTTGAAATCAGATTACTACAGCTTCCAGCATTCACTTACTCATGGCCAGCTTTAACTCCTGTGCCTGTGTTGTGCCTCAGCTTCCCCAGGAGCAGCATTTATTTCTTCCTTGGGAGCTGTTCTGCCTTTCAGACCAACCCAGGTTTTTGGTTCACATCTGGGAGCAGGCTCTGGCTGCAGTGGCCATCCTTGCTCCTCTCCTATTCCTGCTGCACGCTGTGTTTGAGCTGAGGTTTCATCAGGGTTTCATGGTATCATCTTTTGTTTACTGGGATTCTCTTTCCTCATTTTACCACTGTAAAACACAGGAGGTCTCTCAGCCATCCTGTCAGGCTCTAGCAGAAGGAATATTTTTAGTGATAATTTGAGCATGAATTTCTGTGCTGAACCTGGATGAGGTTGCTGCCAATTTTGTATGCACGTGTTACCTGAAGTAATTTTTAAAATTACTTTTTCTGCTCCAAGGTAAGTTCTCTGGGGTCTCTGGGGTCTTCTAATATCTCACATTCATTTAATTAAGCAGAGTAGTTCTGGATACTCCCCTCCTCTGATTATCCAGACCTGTGAGAGAGCTGCATTATGTCCAAGGGTAAAAAAATGTCACTGCTGAGTGCTCTACTCCTGGAATGCTTTTTTCTTTTTAGGAAATCATGTGAAGCTGTGATACTAACATTCCTTCCCGTCAGGTGGGGAATCCTTTAACTTTCCAGCTACTCTCCTCTTCTTGCAGGATGCTCAACTTCCTCTTTTCTCACTCTTCCCAGCCAAACAGAAGGAAGAGCTGCAGCTGAAGACAAGCCCACAGCAGATAGCAAAGCAAGTGGTGGATGAAGAGTTTGTTAGGAGAGTCGATATGAGTAAATTCTTTTTAGAGAGTTTAAAATACCCGATCCCTGGAGCCAAGAACTACAGAATATTTGAGCACAAGAGTAGCTGTGGGACTGCTGCTGTCCCTGCTGCAGCATCCTGTTCTGTTCCCTTGGTTATAGTAATCCAGCTCTCTGCCTGACCAGGCTGTGAACTGGACCAACAAGTGGCTTGTGAAAAAGAAAAAGACCAAAACAAGCCCAAACCCTCCCCAAAAACATGACAAAAAGCAGCCCGACCTCTTGTTTTCTCAGGTTTTCTTGGCAGCTTATTGAGCTCCTCCTGTGGAGCTGTCTGGGTAGCAGAGGTTAAAGCAGTGATTTGCAGGGTGTGTTTTGGGGAGTGTTTCCATTTTATCCCTGCTACAGGCAGAAGATGAGGGGCTCTTTCAATAGCTGCAAGTTCCATTTTCCCAAGAAAGGTTCCTCAGGTAAAAGCTTGGTGGTGGTTGTACAGCCACATGGCCAGAGGCAAAGTGTGTTGCAAAGGGTCCCTGCTGAGCTCCAGACCCAGCCAGGGAGGAGTGACACAGGTGAACAGGGACAGTGAATGCCAGAACAGGGGCAGGCTTTAAAATCAGCCCTGTGACCTTGTCTGCTGCAGCATCTGCCCCGGGGAGGCAGGGGGAAAGCAAATAATGTCTGATGGACTTTTCATTTTCCATAAAGGAACATAAAGAAAGATGTGACATATACATCCAAATTTTAGAATTGTTTAGGTTGGAGAAGGTTTCTAAGATTGAGTACAACCATTTCCCCAACATTTCCCATGTCCCCGAGTGCCACATCCACACAGCTTTTAAATCCCTCCGGGGATGGGGACTCCACCCTTGCCGTGAGCAGCCTGTGCCAGGGCTGGACCATCCTTCCAGTGGAAAAATGTTCCCCAATATCCAATCTAAACCTCCCATGGTGACACTTGAGGCTGTTCCCTCTCCTCCTGTCCCTGTTCCCTGGGAGCAGATCCCAAATCCCCCCGGCTGTCCCCTCCTGTCAGGGAGTTGTGCAGAGCCACAAGGGCCCCCCTGAGCCTCCTTTTCTCCAGGCTGAGCCCCTTCCCAGCTCCCTCAGGAATTCTCCAGCCCCTCCCAGCTCCCTCAGCCTCTCCTGGGGCTCCAGTTCCTTCCCCAGCTCTGTTCTGTTCCGGAGAGTGTAAAGTTGCCTGTGCACAGCCAGAGATCAGTGCTTGGTGTGCTTGGTGTGCTTGGCTCCCTCGCTGTGTTATTGCAGGAGTTGGGCTAGGTGGCCTTGGAGGATCCCTTCCAGCCCCAACCATCCCATGATCTTTTTGAGTTCCTGCGTGTCTGAGAACACAATACACTTGGAGCATGGTTGAATGTGCTGCTCATTTGATCTCCTATCCTGGGTGTTGTCACTTTGCTTCCATGACACCTGATTGTATTTGTGTGTTTATATTGCACATAGCTTAACTTGGTAGTATTGTCAGGAAGATAACACCTAAATTCTGTCTCTCCATTCAGATTTGTGAGCGGCAGAGAAGCTGATTCTGCTTTCCAGCTTCTACTCTGTGTATTTCCTCTCTTGTTTTCAGCAGTGCAGAGTGACAGTGTTCCTGCTTTACCCCCTATTCATCTCTGCTATCTGCGTTCTGCAGCTGCTCAGTGTTGTGTCTCAGAGCTATTAGCAGAGTTTACTTGTTAAATATCTGTATCTGACTTTTTCTGTTAATTCCAGATTGCCATTTATTAATCCTGGCTTTACTAAAGGTCTCAACCTCTTTCATTGACAGGATGCATTCAAATGTGCTGTTCCCACTTCTGTAGTACCAGTCATCACACTTGGCAAGAATGCCTCTGGTAATTTCAAATAAAATCCACCTGGGGACCAGATTAAAAATCCTGAGAGCCCAGTGCAGACACTCGAGCACTGGTGCAGACTGGCAGCTCTTGCAATAGAAACCTCTCAATGTGTTGGTAAGGATGGCAGAGTAGGAAAGTCACCAAAAAGTAACTTCCAGTTTGATGCAGTGCTCCTGTGCCAAGAACATGTGTTCTTTTCCAGGGTTAGATCTATCAGCTTCTTACTCCTGGGTGTAAATTGTATTTCAGAGCAGCCCCTTTGGCTGGTGAGGATTAACAGCAGGGCTGTGAGAGCCAGGTGCCTTTAGCTTTTTGATAAAACCTGCCACACAAAGGTTAAACCTTGTCCCTCCTTTTACTAAAGGCTTCATGTCATGTTCAGAGGTGCTGTCTGAGGGTCTAATAATAAATACTGCAAAGGCAGTAAATGAGTGAATAAATGGAAATACGAGGTTGCAGACAGCACTAACTCACAACTGAAGCTGAAGGTTTCAGACCCAGCCAACTGGTAGGTTACAGAAACAATGTCAGTGACTCTGCCTTTGAAAAGTGAATCATAAATGAGTTGGTTTGGATTGTGTAATTCTGCAGAAACGCTAGGCATAGGGTTGGATGGGCTGCCTCTGTCTGCAGGAGGAAGTTAAGTTGTTCTCATCAGCCTCAAACACTCAAAATAAAACATGCTCACCAAATTGGGCTTGCTGGTGATGGTGGGAGCTGCTACCAGGGAAGATGCCCAGCCTTTATTCATGCAATCATGGCAGGTTCACCTGTCCTTTCAGTGTGTTTAACAGGGAAATGAAAATCAGAAATGCTGGGAGGGGATAACTTTGCTTCCTGGACCTCTGTGGTTCAAAAGGCTGCATTTATTTGCCTGCAAGCCAAGTGACTCTGCTGGGCAGCTTTTATTTCAAAGCAAATAGCTATTTAGGTCATTTCCTCAATCATTAGTTTATATGCTTTTCCTACACTGATGGGTGAAAAAATTCAACCTTAATCATCTTTTCTTCTAGTCTGTATGGATTTGGTATTTTTATAGAGGACAGCAGTGGTGTAAGCTCATAAATTTTTCCAGCCTGCTCTGTTTGCTGTGCTGAGGTGCTAAGCATTGCTCTGTCAAAACACAGAGTGCCTTGAGCAAACAAGGCTGTTTGATCAGCAGCACTGCCCTTTGCTGGGAGCTGGGGAGGTGCTGCATTTTCCCGGAATCCAGGTGCTGCTGGCTCATCCATGAGGACAGGGATGCAGCACCGTAATCCATTAACAGCTCAAACCTCAGCATTGCTGTGCTCCAGCCGTGGCTTGTTTCTTGTAAACCACACGGTGGGAATGTTCAGAGTGAGGGTTTTTTTGGGGTTTCTTCAACCTCTGCCCCCATAAAAGGGAAGCCTACCTTGGTGGATCATACACTAAATGCTGTGAAACTTCTGGGAACTGGGACTTTCCTGGATCATCTCCCCTGCTTGTTAATGCTCAAGTAACACCGAGCTTGGTTGGCTTCCCCCATGAATTTATTAAATATTGTGATCTCTTGTATCTGAACTGTTGCAGGCTTCTGATCTTTCATGTTGCTCTTCCAAACTCTTTTGTCTTTGATTTTTCCTTTGTTTCAGTTTCAGAAAGAAGTGTGGATGAGCACCTTCTGTGACATGGCACATTGAAATGGTTATTGAAATCCTGATACATTTTAATGAGCATCTCCATAACGCTGCTTTCCCTCATATTAATAAACCTCCTGGCAGAGGACAACTTCTAGAACCTAATCTTGGCTTCATCAGTCTGCAATAGCTGATCTGTTATGAATAGACTCCAGTCTCACTACAACATGGAGGGTATCTTACAGGAAAATAAACAAATCTGTACAAATCACGGCCAGAATTAGCTGAACAGCAATAATGCTTTTCCTTTATCTTTGCTTCTGTGAAATGTCACTTGAATCATACGTCTGCTTCCCCTCCCTTCTGGTAACTGAGGGAATAAGCTTTGCCTCTGAAGCAAATGTTCCTGTCTGAAGTTGAGTGTCTGTTTCTAGACTTCTGGTGGTGAAATCTGAAACAGTAGCCAGAAACTTGTAAATTCTTTTGTGTCTAAGGTTTTTCCTGGTTCCTGCTAGGAAGGTGCGTTAGGACAAGTGTTCATTTCTCAGCATCTTTTGAACCCTATTGCCTATTTAAACACTCCTGTGGCCCCTCAGGCTGTGCCTCTTTCTAGAGCTCTTCAAGACTTCTTGAAGCAAGTGGCACACCCAGAGCATTCCCTTTGTCAGCAATCTGAATCATTCACTTTCTGCAGCAGTACAAGCCCTTTACATTAATGTTTTTATAGCCTGGCTCTCTGTATGCCTAATAAATTCCTGATGCCTTTTTAACACTCAAAGGCTGCAATAATTTTCTGGTTGCTTGTCTGGAATGTTCTCCCTAACTACAGTTACCTGTAATGTCATCACATGAATAAATAAAAAAGTCAGGTTTGACTACTGCTTACCCAGCAGTAGCTGAGAGGTTTTTGCAGCACTTTCCTTCCAGATTTCATCCTGACCCTGCAGTCTGATGGATTCCCTGCCACACATTCAGCTGTTAACTCGTGTCTCCTGCTGCCAGTTCCATCTGTCCTCAGCTGGGGAGGAGTTCTGACAAAGATAATCAGAAATATCTGCCAGCATTCCCCAGGTGGTTCTGCCCTAAACACCAGCTAACCTGAGTTGGGTCGTGGCACTGCTCTTCTGGAGCACCCCCCAAGCCATGACCTGCTCCTGGTTCCCCTGCTTTGGGTGTAGCTCTGTGTTCCTGAGCTTTAGTTTGTTCCAGCTGCTGGGTGCTGGTGAGGTGTGATTTGTCCCCTGGGATGTCATGGATGTCCCCAGGGATGTCATCCTGTCTTAGCCTGAGCCCATTCCTGCCCTGCCTGTGGCACTTGAGGAGCCAAGGATGGCGAGGACAGCCCGTACCTGTGCCAGGTGTCAGGAGAACCTTGTGCCTTTTGTCTCTGCCAGGATGGATGAGCTCAAGCTTGTCAGGGAGTTCCTGGGGCTGCCTTCATCCCGCTGGCACTGAGCAACCTGCACTTAAAATTGGAGCTGTGAGGCAACTTCACACCACGGGGAAGTGCTTTGCCTCCTGGTGAGAGCAACCTGCACCACTTCACTCCCAGGCACAGCAAAAAAGGCAGCTCTGAAGTGCTGTGAAGCTGCTGCAGTGCTGCCATCCCTCATCCCCTTCACCCATTCTGGGTGGGCTCTGCCTTCTCTGGTTGCCAGAGGTGTTTTTGCTTTCCTGTGTCACATTAAAGCCATGCAAATAGTTTCTATAGCAACAGGTATCTTTGCTTAGCTCTGACGCAAAATCCTGAAAGGTCTTTCTCATTCTGTCTTCATCCAGTTCTGATTTTTCATTTTATCAACTCTTTTTTGAAGATAAAGGCAAAATTAATTCTGCTCTGTTTCAGGAGTTAACTTGCAGCACAGGTGACTGTTTAGTTTCAACGGCCCACTGAAGTTTTTGCACCAGGAATTGAACTTTTGTCTGAAGAAAAAATCAGCTGGAGTAAGTTAGAGAGCATCCTGACTGTATAAAAACTAGTGAGGCAGGCAGCATGGCCCAGTAGCCAGAGTGAAAGAACGGAAAAAGGGGCAAAAATTTGTCCCCAGCTTTGCTTCTGGTTTGCTTAGTCTGAGGCTGTTTCCCCTTCTCTCCTTTCAGCTCTGTTAAATTCTCCAGACCATGTGCTGCAGCACACAGGCTGAGCTTGTCAGAGCCCTGTTGGACGCTGTTGCAAATGGAAAAACTAGAAAAAAACTTCCAAAAAATCCTCTTAAAAAACCCTAAAAAAAAAACCGTGACAAATTTAGATAAAACGGTGTTGCCTCCCTGCACAAGGTGTTTGAGTCTCTGCCAGAGAAGTGTCTCCTGTGTCATTCCTGCAAACGGCTGCTGCACAGGGACACAGGTAGAAGCAGCCGTGAAAAGATGCTCTGCTCACTCTGTTTTGTCAACACAAAAGGGGCTTGGGCTCCAAAGGGGGAGCTGTAGGGATGGGCAGGCTTCCAGCTGTGCTGATTTTCAGGAAGAGACACTCGTGAAGTGTGAGCAGGAGGGGCTGGAGCAGAGTAGGGGGTGAATGGCCACTCAAGACCTGGCTGGCCGTTTATTCAGGTAAACACTTCAGCCTCACATTTTGTTTTATCTTTGTGTCCTTGCATCACCTGGCACTTGTGGAGGAGTTTTTGGAGGGCATAGCACTGAGCTGGTTTCTTCTTTTGTGGGCCCTTCTTCTCAAGAAGTAGCTGACAAAATCAGCACATCTTGCTGCAGGCACAACTGCAGGTGTCTGTGACCTGGCTGCAACTTGCTGCTAATATTAAAGAAATAAAAGGTGCAAAAATGGCAAGACCACTATAAATACGAAGCATGAAGCACCTCACAGCTCTGTGGCTGCATTCTTGACGTGCAGATCTGTTTTCTCAGCTCTAAAACTGCCCTGGTTGTGCAGGGGCATTGCCCACACTGCCGAGACTGGGCTGTGGCATAGGAGGGGATGTGCAAGGAGGGTGATGCCCTTTGTGCTCCTGTCTGACTGCTTCGGCCATGAGAAGGATGCAGGATGCCTTTTGTTCCTGGAGTTGCCTGTGTGGTACTTCTGAGGTCACTTAAACCTCTCTCTGGCTGAGCTGTCTCCATGATACAACAGCTGGGAGAGGAAGTTTGTCAGGATCTACCAACACCTATTTTGGGTGTTAATTAGTGTGTACATGCATTTTTATGCACGTGGATATGAGGCTTCATGGGTGAGGTGCCTTCTGCTGTAACCCTGGCCCTGCTCTGTGTCACACATTGCCACAACTCTTAATGAGAATTTGGCCATTTCTGGCTGTTCTGAACAATCTGCCTTGCGAGTGTGCTGACGTAAATCCATATCTGACATCAGGCCCTGATATGCTCCTGGCAAGGCTGCTGTGAGCTGAGCTGGGGGTCTAATATCAGCAGCAGTCACTCTGGAGATGCTTCGTGGATCTGTTTGGGTTTTGTTTTAATGACTCTGGTCACAGCAGCAGGTTTTGTGCAACCACTGTTTGCCTTTCTGCTGTGGAAATGGCACGGCTGCAGTGCTGCAGGAGGGAGCTCAGAACCCAGACAGCTGCTCTGCCTCCCCTTCCCTCTCCTGTGAGCCTGTTCAGATCCTCTGCTATGGATTCTCCCTTTGCCTGGCTGAATTCATAATTACACAACTGCATGGTGCTGCCTGTGCAATCAAAACCCTCTCCAGCAGTGCTTGGTGTAAACCAGACCCAGAAATCTGAAGAGCACAATCGTGTGCCTTCACAGAGCTGTTCCCTGGCCTTTTCCATGCCCCTGCTCCTGCTCCCTGACCCGATCCAAACCCTTCAGGGATTCATCCTGGCTGCCTTGCAGGTTGCCAGCCCTTCTCAGGAAAGAACCCACGTCTCAGGCAGAACGCCTTGCACAGTTTCCAGGGTTACCTGTGCAGTGCTGATAGCAGGCAGGAAATTAAAATGCTCCGTGGTGATGATGATCCCTTATCGACAGCAGATGGTGGCCATTAGCTGGACGTGTCAGGGGAAGGCACCAAGGCAAGCAGAGCAGACACCACTGTTGGATTTGTGTCACCACCACCACTGCTAGATTTGTTCCACCACTGTTGTATTTTTGCCACCACCCCTGCAGGTGCTGTGGTTGGTGCAGGGCAGTCCCTGAGTGCCCTGCTCTGGCTGTGCTGTGTGGGACTCTGCTTTCCTGGCAGTAACTCCAAGGAGCCAGTGTGGCTTCCAGAGCTCCTTGTCCTTGTTATCAGCCCATCTGCACAGCTGGTTCTCTCCTGCAAGTTTCTCCCTCATACACAACTTTTCTCTCTTGTTCTTCAGAAGACTTGGTTTCTTGACTTGGGACTATCCATTTTAAGCTCTCTGAGCATGGTCCAGGTGCCTGCAATCTTTGTGGAGACTGATGTGCTGTGAGCTGTGCCAGGATTGTTTGGGGATTTGTCAAGGCACTGCTGAAAGTGGAAAATCAGCTGAGGATCCATTCTGCTGAGCTCTGAGATTAGCCAAGTGCCATATTATACTTTCCTTTTCTTACTGTCTCTGAGCTGTCTCTTCTCCCTTCTGTCTCTGTGGGGGTTTCTACACTTCACTTTTCTGCTGACTCTGAGGTGCAGAATTGGGCTGGAGTGTGGATGTGCCTGGCTGTTTCAGATCAGGACAGCAAATCTCTCCCCAGATGTGTCTCTGATTTCTGTGTACACCTAAACAGCTGCTGCCTGGTGTGCTACAGGATGAAATTTGAATGAAAATTCTTCTTGGAGACAGTAATGCTGGTGTTGAAGTGTCTGGAGGAACCACTGTGATGGCTTAGGTTTTCCCTGGCTTCAGGCTGGCTTTGCTTGTGGAAGCATCAATGGAAGCCCACTTTTGAGATGTGCTCTCTTTGTCAGCTTTAGGCTTAACTGCTCTTAAGATGTCAGTAATTCTGCAAAGACCAGACCTGTTCTAACCTGTGCTCAAGCTATTAATTAAATAAAACACTCCAGGCTGACTGCTGGTGCAGCACGTAGGCAGTGTGACACTGTGGCAAATGTGGGATTGTAAACAAATCAAAATATGCTTGTGATGTTACTCCTTACTTCCCTCCCCGACCCTAACCCTAAAATCTATAGCCCTGAGAGAGTCCTGCCATTGCTACAGGCTTTCTCAGGCACTGGCTGGAAGAGGCTGCTGTGCTTTTTGGGTTTATTTTTAATGCAAATTTTTAATTTCAGATGTCCTGAACGACGCCATCTTCGATGAAGACCATGATGAGATGGTAATTGTGAAGGACATAGACATGTTCTCATTGTGTGAGCATCACCTCGTTCCATTTGTTGGAAAGGTAACTCTCCCTCACAGAACAAATGTGGGAATGCACAATAAAAGACCTTAAGTACATATAAGAGACTTTGCAGCTGTAGCTACAAAGCTTTTAGGGCTGTAAGTACTCGCTGCTTACGGCGACAGTTCTAGAAGTTTAATCTTCAGAATACAAATAAGGAAGGTCTCCTTAATGTGAGGTTTTATTTGAATTTAAGCTCCTGAAATATAATGCTCAACCTTTCCTGGTCTAAGTAATCTAATGGTTTCTGACATTTCATATCAAAGCTCTTCTCCATGAAGCAGCAGCAAGCCTTGAGGGCAGACATCTCGATATTAAACCAGCTCACCCTGCACACTGGCTCTGTCATGGATTTAGCTCCTGGCTCAGAGCTATCCAGTGCACATTCATCTCTGAAACCCCCTGTGAGTGGAACAAACTCATTAGCAGCCCTGCCTTAATTACGTGAGCCAAGTCAGGGAGAGGGTGGCCAAAACTGGCTATGCTTTATTGAGGAGTCCCATGGAAAGGGCTGGTGCTTCAAGGGTGTTGGAATTGTGATGCCAACAACTTTAAGGAAATAAAATTTCTCCAGTTGAGCACTGTAGAGGTGATGAAGAGTTCTGAATGGGAGCTGCATGTCTCAGCCTCTTCACTCCCTTATCAGCACAGAGGGATGGAGCTTAGCCTGGTCCATCTGTTACCATAAAGTGCTCACAGGTCCAAGAGCAGCACAGGCTTGTGTTGTCTATAAAATTCAATCAGTGCCACATATGTTCCAAGCAAACTGTCTCCCAAAAATAAAATACATTAACAGAAACCAGCTGTTTATTTAGTTGAGTCAATTCAGGTTTGTCTGCTTTCTCTTCTTGCTGTTAGTGTTTTATACTGGAGACCAGGATAAATTCTTTTTCTGTGCTTTCTGTTGTGCCTATTGCTCTTGGTTGTGTGTACTGTGTATATTCTCCCTGTTACTCCTGTGGCAATGTGTGCATTTTTTTTTACATCCAGCTGTTTAGCTTGTGTGATTTGGATAAATCTCCTCACAAACACTGACTCAGTCCTACTAAATGACTTGGTATATTCTAAATATTCAGAGTAACCATTGCCCTGCTGGGTGCACCAAACAGGCTGCAAACACTGACCTGTAGGTCTTGCATTTGCAGTTCTATCTTAAAGGAAATCAAGACATTTACAAAAAATATGGAGAACTGGATTCAAAGCTCATTTCTAAGTCTTGTGTCTCACTTTGTCTGAAATGTTTCGTGTCTTTTCAGGTGTCAGTGGGTTGATTGCCTAACAGAAGGGGTAGGAATGAGCAAGTTAGCCAGGTAATCAGGTGTACTGTGGTACCTCCACTGCAGGTACAGCAGCACAGGATTCTGAGATGGGGCCTCCAGGCAAAGCCAGAATCCCCCACTGACACTCCCCTGCTGTATCTTGGCTGATTTTTCAAGTCTCTGGTACAGTGGCACAAGTGCTGGATTATAATCTGTTATAACTGTGAACTCACTGGAATTCAGTATCCCCCATGGCTTTCTAAAAACAAGGAGCTAAATGTCCTTCCCTTCATATCTGAGCACTTTTCTGCTAATTTAGTTCAAGTACATGTTCAGCAAATCCATATTTGAGCAGGATGGAAGCTGAGTTAATCATCAGTGGTCTATGATACTAAAACAAGAAAAGAAATCAAATCAGGATGTGCAGTCTGATTTTTGGTGGCAAAGTACTTCATGCCATCAGAACTTTCATTAGAAGTGAAGCACAATCCCTCTTCCTTCCTAAATCCATTTAAGGTCTTGAAAGAAAAGCATGTTTATTTTAGACAAATAGTGCTGTGCTGAGTAATAAACTGCCTTTGTACCAAAATGCAGCAGTGCTCTGTAGCATTCCTGAGACTTGGAACATAAGCCTGGACTCTTGAAGAGCTGTGACTTCTCTCTTAGAAAAACTCACCTATTCTTCACCAGGACCTCATGAGGCATTCACAGCTCCACAATCCCCCAGGCTTGCATGGTGCCTGCTCCTCCCACGGTCTGGGCTGTCCCAGACTTAATTCTGGGGCAAATGCACATCCCATTGTCTGTGCATGAGTTTCATGTGCCCTTGGAAGGGTGGTTTTGCTGCTGTTCATGTTTGTTCTCCCCTGTCTAGGTACACATTGGTTATCTCCCCAACAAACAAGTGCTTGGCCTCAGCAAGCTTGCTAGGTAAGTGTTCTAATGAAAGTGATGCTAATTTGTAAAAAGGATTCCAGCCTGTGCTAGCTGTGCTAATCTTTTTAATCTCCTCTCCCTCTAAAGCTCAGCCCACTTTGTGTCCTGGATTTGGATTTAGACCAATCCTCAGAATTGTTTTGGTGTTTTTTTTTTTTTTTTGGTGGAGAGGACAGATAAGTCTTGAAGCTGTGTGTTAATTCTCACCAGTGGCTGCAGTAGAGCCCTCATGGTTTTTGTAGGTTCCCCCAGAGCACTGGGATGTGCAAGGAGCTCTGAGGCAAAGAACAAGAGAATTTGGTTATTTGAAGGCAGGCCACAAAAACCAGTGGGAATTTCCAGCTCTTTACAACTTGGATGTAGATTGACTATTAAGAGTAAAAATCTGAAAACTTCCAAATTGTAAAAGAACACATTTTATGGATATAAATTGAATCTAAAGCTTTCATCTCTTAGCTGACTTTTCAGAAAAAAATTGGCATTTCTTTCTTTCTCTGAAGATGTGCTGAGACTGCTGTGAGATAGATTTTATAGATAAAGCTCAATCTAAGAAACAAAGCAATTGTGATACACTTGAGAAATCCATTTATTATGTAAAATAGCTTTTTTCCTCACTGACTCTTGTTATTAAGTGACATTTTCTCGTGCTGGTGAGGAAGAGGATGGTAGAACCCTTCAACAAGCAGATTATTTGGGATCAGAGTGGAAGGGTCCCTTTTTGAGAAACAAATCTAAAAATTTGGCTGAAGTTCAGGAAAGCCACATAGGTTCTTCTTTCCCTGATGGGTCTGTTAATCCTGTTGTAATTCCAGTAACACTAATGAGAAATTAGCCCTGCAAATGTGCCTGCCTGCTGGGTTTTCTTAGCAGGTAAGAAATGTGTAGGATATGACAGCAAAATGTCCTAAAGTGAGCCAGATCTGTTCTGTGCTCTGCCTGAGCAACAGGGAGGGGTTTGGAAATGGAAAGGTCCTTGGAGGTCACATCTCTGCTGTGTGACCTCATACTGCAGGGAGGCATCTCCCTGTCCCCAGCAGTGCTTTTAGGAGTGGGCTTTGCTCTGATTAAAAGGCTGGAAAGAGATTGTTCAATGTGGAAATTTTCTCCTGCATGTGTTTTTTTTCCAGAGCTGCTGGAATTGCAGGCTGGGGTTCTGAGCTGTCAGAACTGATGGATTAAATACTTCACCTCCTGTTAGCTGCTCATCCTTGGGGGTGTGTGTGGCTTGTGCTGAGTTTTGGGTGGGTCTTTAAGTGGTGCAGGACAGGGCTGGGGGGTTTTTTTGTTGTTGTTGCGTTTTTGGAGTTGGATTTCTGAAGAGAACCCATCCTTCCCAAAGAGATTGTCCTTAATGTGGTTTAACTTCTGCAGGGCTTCAATGCAGGATTAAGGATCACATTTGAAATGTGCATCCACTGGTTTTTGCTTGCTCTGGTCTCTGTTTATCTCTTGATTGCAGTTGTAAAAAGGAGCTCAAAATGTTTTTTAGTGATTTTTTTTTTCAAATGCCAGTGGCAACATGGTGTTAGACATGTACAATTTTCCTATTATTTTTTCTCAGAATGGAAACCTGCACATCAATACGTGCAAGACTTCCTGCACTGTGCTCAAAGGTTAAATCTTGCCTCTTTTTAGAGTAAGAGTAAAACTCCCATATGCTGCAATAATGAAAAGATTAGATTCTTGTATAACAAAATGTTCTCACTTCTGAGTGCTTGCCATGAAGAGGTTGGGAGGGGGGCAAATCGTGCCTCCCTTTCGTGCCCTATATAATGCAACCAGTGTTCAAGCAGAGATTTGTGAAGCTCTTGGTGCTCTAGGCCTAATCTTTCATAATAGGATTAGTCTAATGTGGTGAGTTTCTGTAGTTGTGGATGACCTGTATTCAGTAAATAAACATCTTTCTCTGGGTTTTAAGCTCAGGCTTGAAAATAATGTTTCAAATAACTGTTTTTCTATAAACACCTTGTTAGGACTTCTATGCAATATCTGAGCATGTTTCCTATCCATATAGTCAATATAAATATTGTGTTGCTCTGTTTTATGCTGTAACACAACCATTTCACTGCTGGAGGGGAGTTTGTGCATTTAATTCTCTCTCCAAAACAGCAGGAGAGTCTCATTGTCAGGGATGATTCTTGTAAGTGATGCTTCAGGCTGCCAGCCAGTGTCTGGCTTTTGTCTGGTGTGACCAGACAGGTACCAAAGCCTGCTATAACAACTCCTTTGTTGTGGCCACTTGAAGTGTAATTAAGCATTTGAGGTTGGCATGAACAACCCCTGGAGTTACAGAGCAATTATATGGATTTTCTTAAATGTGTGGATTCTATAATTGTCATTAAGTGTCACTTCCATTGCCCACCAATGGCTAAAATTTGAAGTCATGTTGGAGGGGACCATTAAGGCTATCCCTGCACTGAAATGTGAAGGATGGGGTGAAATATGGGTGGAGAGATCCTGTTTTAAATAAGACCAATTCTGTCTCATTGTTCTCAGCTAAATTTGTGGCTAAATGCAAGAATCCAAAACATTTCTTGCCCAATCTCAGCATTCTGGGAATTCATCATCTGAACTTACCTTAAGGCAGCATTTGGTCTAGTGTGAAGCACAGGGAAATGTTCAGGAATTAGGGTTCAGGGAGTCTTTGGACATGAATTCCCCCACAACCATGAGGTGCAGGTGGGTGGGGATACAAGGAATTCCAAACCAACAGAAGGAGACCAGAAGTGCCTGGTTTATCCTAAAATATTCCCTGGTGCTGCAGGTGGGGGGAACTCAACACAATGATGTGCCAAGGAAGGAATACCTGGGCAGCAGCATGGCCATGGATTTCCAGGAAGGACACAGATCAGTACAGGTGTCCCTTTGGATAGCATCAAATTAACTGTGAAGATCAGTCCGTGGCTAGCTGGAAATAACTCTAATATCTTCTTTTTTGTTTCTCTTTTAGGATCGTGGAAATATACAGTAGAAGATTACAAGGTAAACATGAAATGTGGTGTTTGTTTTGTGCATTCCTCTCCTAATCAGTGCAGGGGGCTGGTAATTGGGGGAGAACTGTAGAAGTGGAGTTTAAGAGGGGAGAAAAACCCTTCTTGAAGAGGTTATGTTATTGTACTTAGCCCCTGCATTCCCAGTGAAGGGTAACTTCTGCCTGGGAAAGTAAATGGAGGCTGGAACTGATTCCCAGGATAAATGTGCTACCAGGTAGAGCTGCCAGGAACAACTAAACCAGTTGGATGCTGCTGGGGATGAACTCTCCTGCAGAGATTTGGAGAGATGCCTTCAGGAATTTTTGTCTGAGGCAATGAAGGAGGAGCTGCCTCTTACCCCTGAGAAGGAGAGGAAGCTGCAGGGTCCAAAGCCTTGGGCTGAGCTGAACCTGCTGCCTTTGTCCTGTGGCTAAATTTGGCCAAGTCTTGGCAAGAGAAGTCTCAGTGACCACCAGGCTGGTGAATGGACGGTGCTGCAGCTGGAGGAAGTAAAGCTTTGCAGGACAAAGCTCATTTTTTATCTCCGTTTCCTGTCCTTAAGAAGAGAAATTTGGGCATGTGGAATAAATGGTGCAGCAGTAATGTTGGGAACAAACACACTAAAAACTGAAAAGAAAACCAGAGAGGCAAGAAAATCTTACTGCAAAATAGGAAATGGAGGAGCTATTAGAACAATTTGTGGTTCGAGAGGTTGGAATGCAAAATGGTTCCAAATATAAACAAGAAAATAAAAGGTCTGTTGCAGGATACAAATGGAAAATAGGATGGATGGGGCTTGCAGCAACCTGGTCTAGTGGAAGGTGTCCTTGCCCATGGTGGGGGTTTGGAATAAGATGAGCTTTAATGTCCCTTCCAAGCCGAACCATTCTGGGATTCTGGGAGTCTGAATTGGCTGTTGTTCCCTCAGTCCAGGAACGCCTTACCAAACAGATTGCAATCGCCATCACAGAAGCCTTACAGCCCGCGGGGGTCGGCGTCGTCGTGGAAGCTACGTGAGTGATCCAGGGCTGGGATCCAGGTGTTCCAGGGGTGTGATCCAGGTGTTCCAGGGCTGGGATCCAGGTGTTCCAGGGATGGGATCCCATCTCTCTGTGATCCCAGGTGTTCCAGAGCTGGGATCCTAGCTCTGTTTGATCCCAGGTGTTCCATAGGTGTGATCCCAGGTGTTCCAGGGCTGGGATCCCAGGTTTTCCAGGGGTGTGGTCCCAGGTGTTCCAGGGATGGATTCCAGCTCTGTGCTGCAGGGCTGGTCCCTGTTGCCCCTTTGGCTGAGGTAGCTGCGTGCTATGCTTGGTTATCAGGCAGAGAGATTAGTAATAATAAATAAATAAATAAATAAACAATAAGCATTATAATAACAACAACCCTATTAATAATAAAATATTACTAGTAGTAATAAAAAAATTAATAATCCTGACGTGCTGGAGCCGTTTAAAGGGGGTGCTGGCTGATCCTGTGTGGAGATGTGGCAGTGAGGAGCTGTCCCAGCTGCTCCAGATCCATGCCCTGGGCTCCTTCTGCCTCCTCGAGCAGCGCAGAGCTTGGGACTAGCAGCAGGCATGTCCCTGTGATCAGAATGCACCTCGGGAAGGGGGATTTTCCTGGGATCAGAGGAGAGGAGGCAGCACCCAGTGGCTGAGAATGTGACCCTCCCACAGCTGAGGGGCTGCAGATTTGGTTTCTGGTTGTGGAGGTTTTGTTTCCTTCCCAGAGTTGAATGTGACCGTGTAAGAAACATCTGTCCCTGTGGGATTTCTGCTTCCCCAGGAGTGTTGCTGATGCACTGACTGCCCTCTCCTTTCTCCTAGGCACATGTGCATGGTAATGCGTGGGGTTCAGAAAATGAACAGTAAAACAGTAACCAGCACAATGCTGGGGGTGTTCCGGGAAGATCCAAAGACCCGTGAGGAATTCCTGACCCTCATCAGGAGCTGAAACCCTCTGGATGCACTCTGGATTGTTCTGTCCCGTGTCACTGTCTGTCCTTGTTCCCACATCCCAATCCTAACCTAAATTGTCGTGAATTGTTGTCATAGTCTTTGTGCAGTGAAAGGCTTCTGGTGGCAAATGGAAAAGGTAGGGATGAGGGAGGCTCCTCCTGGATTTCCATTCATGCTGATGTCACGGAGTTACAAGCCACAAATAGGAGTTTGGAAATGTTTTTCCATCCATAATGCAGAATATCCAACTATCAGGAGAGAAGTGGGGCTTGGGAGTGAAATGGATATTTATGAAATAGTTGTGTTTATTAGAATAAATGTGGAGCAGCGCAGGGAGCAGCTGGAAGCATGTGGATCTTTGTAGGATTGGGATTATCCCAAATGATTGGACTGTGTTTTATTGGAAGTCCTGCAGTGGCTGTTTCAGTACCTGGATATGTGTGTTTTACCTCTGAGTTGTTACCTCTGGTGTGTTTTATATTCTTGCTACTATTACCCTTCCTTTTTTGTGGTTTTTGTTTGTTTGTTTGAGAAATGTGTAAACTCCATTTTTCCTATCCTCTTAACAGACAGGGAATTAACTTCTGAATTATTTGGGGCACAGCCCTGTCTCAGTACAAAGGGGTTTTTGCACCTTTTTCTCTGTGCCTCAGAATGTCTGACCACTTGGACTGTCAGTTTCTTATTGTTTTTAAGGAAACTTTAACAGAGGAGAGGAAAAAGCCCTGCAGAGTCTGTCTGCAGAGTACTGAGGTATCCAAAGATATTTTTAATTATATTTATACCTTGAGCTTTTCTTCTTGAATTTCCACGGGTTCGACTGAGAAGCTAAAATCAGTCTGATAATGTGAAAATGAAGATTTGCAAGCATTCCAAGGTTCCCATTTCCAATGTTGGACCAAAGGTGAGCATGAAATCCTGAGCACAGCAACTCCCTGCCGACAGGTTGGGTTATTTCAGGGCAGAGCAACCTGGAATGACAACAGCTCATTTCATAACAGCAGCTGAGAAAAGCATTTCCAGGGCCACCAGAATGAATCAAACCACTTTTTTTTTTTTTTTTTTCCTGTGTATGTGGCAACCTCTGTAAGTGGCAGAATTGGTACAAAAAGTTTCAGTCCAGCTGGACTTGGCTGAATTTCTGCTTTGTTACCATTTTAATGGGTGTTTTGTAACTCTTAATTGGGAAAAGATGAGGCTCAAATGGAAACCATCCTCCTCACCCCGAGCTTGCAAAACAAATCTCAGCCGGGGGGGCTGGATGGCCACAGGTTCCCAGGGCTCCCTGTGCTTTGCTGGATATCAATCCAAGATGTCCTGGACACGAACCTCAAGGGCAGCTCCTTCTCACCAACATTCCTCCCTCTTGCTCCAGCCCCTGCTGGAAATAAAATTAAAATCGTGTCTGGTCAGACTGGGCCTAAAGAACTTTTTTCAAGGAGAACAAGCTCATGTGTTTGATTACACTAATTTAACTTTGAGGACCTTCACAGCATTAGTGGAAAAATCTTTTATAACATCCTGTGTCCTGGATTCTGTAGGATTAGGTGCTGTACCAGTGTTTGTCACTGGTGTAAACAAGCTGTGCTGCACATTGCTGAACCACACCACCTCCATGGCATTTGCTTTCCTGAAATTGCCAGTTTTCAGCAGTATTTTACAAATATCCAGATGAAAAGCCTTAAATCTTTCTTGCCTGGCACTAAACCTCTCTTTTTAGCTCAACTGGAAGGAGATTTTGAGGACCAAAGGGGCACACACCAGTACACTTATTTCTCTTTCCTTGCTTTATTTTGGAAATTAAGTCTCTGTAAAACACTGCCTTGCTCCTGAGGCAACAAAAAGTTGCGTTTTAACCACTTATCTCTATTCAGGATAAAGTTCACGTTGCACCACCACTGTTTTCTATTTCCATGTGACCTGTAGTCCTTAAAACATACCTCTCTCTACTCGTGGCCTTGGATTTTGTTCCCATTTTTGCTGTTGTAAGTCTCAGTGCGTTTTTTGGAGAGTTGGCATTGTTCAAATCCACGAGCTTTAACCACACCCCGTGTGTAAATATGTAAAGGATGTACAGCCCCTGTTGTACTGCTCAGTGCATTGTCTCTGGAACATTAAAGCACAGTGTTATCCTTTGGAGTGGGAGCATCCTTGGGGGGACCTGGAGGTGATGGAACTGCCCAGGGAAAGGGCAGGAGCTCCCTGCCCTCAGCTGGAGATGGTTCCTGCACTCAGGGGTGACTTGGGTTGCTCCTCTGGGATGGGTGGTGCTGTTATCCACAGATGAGTCCCCAGCTGGTGACTGGGGAGCCAAAGTCCACCAGGATTTGTTGGATTTGTTGTCACCTTCTTACTGCTCCTTGGAGCCAGAGGAATGAAGAGTACATTGGGGCAGGGGTGGTGGGTGGCATTGGGCCTGGGGGAGGTCTATCTCTTCTTGTGCCTTTCTTGAGCTGTCCTGGAGGCCTCACACTGGCCTGAGGAAATACCTGGTCCATGGCCAGATGCTCAAGTTACCCAAACAAATAAATCCCATCAGCAGTTGCAACAGGAGAACTGGAAGGTGAAGCCAGGGTTGGGTTGGGTTGGGTTTCCCCACTGGGTGCAGGGTGGGTAGACTGGTTTAAAGACATTCCTACTGTCCTCCAGCCTCCCAGGAAACAGAAATTGCTGGGATTCAGGGAAAAAAAAAATAAAAATGCATGAAACTCTGACTCCTGAGGAGCAGGGCAGCCCAGGAGCAGAGGGAAGGGGAACCACAGGGTCTGTGTCCACTGTGGTGGGCAGGAAAGGAGAAGGGATGGATGAAACCTCCTCCAGCCCTTGGTGTCTCTTTTATCCAAATGGTCTGAACTATTTGGAAATAATACTCCTGGGAAGCCCCAGGAGCATTGGCAAGACCAGTCCTTGTGGTGAGGCTGAGTTCTGTCTTTCTCACAGCTGTGCATTAAAGCTGGTGCTTGTGGTGGGAAATGGTCTGTTTGGGAAAACTGGCTCTTCTGCAAGAAATTATCTATTCCTCCTCTCTTTTTTCTTTTTTTTTCTTTTTTTTTCTTTTTTTTTTCTTTTTTTTTTAAGGTATGGGATTGGGAAGGAGCCTCATTAGTTTTGCAATCATGAGAAAATCTGTTTCACTGGGGTGAAAAAATATTCAGCTTCAAAGTGTTTATAGCTCAAAAAACCCCCAAAAAACCTGAAACAAAAAGCTGAAACAGGAAGACCAAAACTAATTAAATAAGGGGACATTCTCCCAGCTCTGAACTGCCCCATTTCCCAGGATTCCACCTGATTTATCATGTGCTCCATTCCTTTCCTGATGCTCTCCAGTGCTGTGTGTTGCTTGTCAATTTTATTTTCTCAGGGGTCCCACATCTGAGCAGCTTCTTTGAGTTTTTTCCTATCACTGTGATTATTTTGGGTGTCTCCCAAAATAGGGAGGTCTCCTGCCCCTGTGCTGTGGAGTGACCAGTCCATAAATCCCTGTGCTGTGGAGTGACCAGTCCATAAATCCCTGTGCCATATCCCTCAGGTCCTGGGCTCTTTGGTCCTCACCACCTGTGTTCCACCTCTAGGTGCAGGTTTTTACCATGGAATCATTAAATTTGGGAAAGCCCTCCCTGAGCCAAACAGCACTGCCAAACCCAGTTCAGGCTCTGGACCTCAAATTAGGCTCTTTCTAGACAAAAAAAAAAAAAAAAAAATCTGCCTTCCAGTGGCTGAGTGTGTGCAGGCAAGGGCTGGGATGATCCCAGAGCTTCGTGCAGCCTTCACAGCCTTCCACACTTGGAGAGTTTCTTAATGAGCTCCAGCAGCTCCTGTGCTGCCCCTGGTGCTGTTCTCTGGAGCTGTGTTGGGAAAGAGCCCAGCTGTGCCCTTGGAGCCTTGGCTGAGCCCTTCTGTCCAGCTCCTGGAAATAACTTCGAGGAAAAGCTTTGCCTCCCAATTGTTTTTAAAGTTGCACTCGTGATTTAGGAGTTGAGGGGACATGAAATATTAAAGCTGTTGTTAATAAGCCTTGGCCTGGGAGGGACAGAAAATAAATCACAGTATTCAAAGGAATATTGCTAAAATGCACAAAGAATATTCACAAGGAATTTGTTTGTTGTTTTTAACAACTTCATGTTGTGTTTTTGGTGTTGGGGTGGTTTTGGCAGGTGAACTGTACCACGTTCCCTCTGTTTGCTCTTCTCCACACCAGGATTGCAACAGTGAAGCAAAGGTGAAAAACCCACTGTAAGAGGGATCACTGCAAAAGGCCTGAAAATGATTTTAAAAAGTGCCAAGGCAAAACACAGTGGTGCTGTTTTGGATGTGTGGATGCCATGGAGGGAATAATTCCTGGCACCCCCTGCCCAGGTGCTGTGGAGAGGTGTCTGTGCTTCAGCTCCTTCTGTCCTGGCTGTGGGTGCCTGTGCACCCTCTCAGCATCCTCTGCTTCCACCAGGGAAGGTGTAGCTCATCCTACATCTGGCATTTCTTTAGCTCCCTTGTCCTGGAACAAGGCATGGAGCTGCTGGAGAGCTGCAGGAGTGCCTGGAGGAGGTGACAGTCACTGCTCCAGCCAGGACACGCTGTGGTGCATCCATGTGTAGGAAAAAGGCAAAATTTCAGGATCCGGTCACTGGAACAGGGAAGTGGTCACTGCACCAATCCTGCCAGAACTGCAGAAACATTTGGACAATTCTCTCAGGCACAGGGTGGGATTGTTGGGATGTCTGTGAAGGGACAGGAATTGGACTGGGTGACCTTTGTGGGTCCTTTCCAGTTCATTCTGCGATCTCTGTTGGTTTTTGATGCCAGCCCTTGGCTATGGGGACCCAAACTGGCACAGCCCCAGGTGCTGGACTCTGGGGGGCTGCACCCCAGCTCTGTGCTCACCTTCTCCAGCCTCTTTTCCATTGCTCCACTGCAGATCAGCTGGGAGGGAAATGGTCTTGGTGCTGGAGGGAGGAAGAGAAGGACAGGAAAGGATTTGTAGGGAAGCAGCAATGGGAAGGAGGGAGGGAGTGAGAGCTGGCAGGGGGGTTTGCAAAGGCCCTGCCCCAGCTGGGTGATGCCCGAGGTCAGGGATGCCCAGAGGCTCGGCTGGTCCCGGCTGTGCCACGCAGTCTGTGGCTCCCTCTGCTGAGCCCAGACCCGAGCTCTGCTCACCGCGGGAGGAGCAGGGGCTCCCACCGGGCTGGAAATGCATTTTTGGGAGGCCCAGGGATCACCCCGGTATCAGACTGGGGGGTGTGGGGGTGGGAGAGGGGCACCCAGCCCTCCCCTGCATCCCACTGCCGGGTGATGCTGCAAACACCCACCTGTGCTGCCTCTTGACAGGGGTGGGAATGGAGCTGGTTTGTCCAAAAGCTACATGCCAGGATGAGGTATTAAAAAAATTATTATTATTATTAAAATTAGCCCAAAAATCTATTTTCTTTGGAAAAGTGGGGATTTTGATTGAGCTGCACCACATCTCCTCAGGTTCTGTCGGTGGGATGTTTTTGTAGAGAAAAGAAGGAAAATCATAGAAACACAGAATGGCTGTGGTTGCAAAAAAGAAATTATCTTCTGTTCAGTCCCCTGCTGTGGGCAGGGACACTAACCACTACCCCAGGTTGTTCCAAGCCCTGTTTAACCTGTCTTCGAACACTTCCAGGGATGGGGCAGTCTCAGAATCTCGGGACAAGCTGTGCCATGGCCCCAGCACCTTCTGAGTAACGAATTTCTTCCTAATATCCCATTTAAATCTCTCCTCTTTTAGCTTAAAACTCCCCCTGCAGTTCTGCTCCTCCAGCCACAATCTCTGCCTGTGCTGGGCTTTGGGAGAAGCCATGGGGAGCTCTGTGGGTATCAGGTACCCAAACTGATCCCATCCAGCACCCTTTATCTGCAGGGACCGCCCATCCCTGCCCCAAGGTGCCCATTCCAGGTGTGCATTCCCGAGCCCTTTGCTGATCCCAGCTAAAGCAGCTCCCTGGTGGTGGCAGAGGCCACTCTGGGTGAAGTGGCCACGCTGCTGGCCTGGGCTGCCAGGAGCTGCTGGTTATTTGTACATCCTGGGAGCATTCCTGGCTGGCAGCCAGGCCAGCAGCATCTCTGGAGCAGCTGCAGCCAGTAAACGTGGGGAATTAATTATTCCTTGATCCCGAGGAGCTCTGCTGGAAAAGCCCTCTCCATCTTGCATAAAAACTTCCCTGGAGTGGGAACTCCCTGCCTGCTGCCACTGATAGGTTGTTCCCTGGGATATTCCCCTTGCTGTTAAATATGAGGAATTTGTCCCCACACTGAGAACCAAGGGTCAGGTAGAGGGACAGGAGCATCCCCTTGGAAGGGGCCTGGCTCCAGGGCTGGGGCTGCTTCTTCATCACCTTTTGGAATAGGTAGACATGGAATAAAATATCATGTTAACAAATGTGGGGTTATCCAGATCCTGCTGGGCTGATGACAGCCCAGAAGCTGCTGAAAGAGCAGCCACCAGCCCCTGGCTTTGCTCCCAGCTGGACACGGGCTGCAGCCTCTGCTGGGCAGAATGGGACTCGATTTCCCCAGGCTGGACAGGGCTCAGGTGTGGTGGAATCTGGGTGCACCAACAGGAATGTCCAGAATGGATTCATCCAACAGCTTCTGGAATCATGAAAATGATTTTTTTTCCTCCTGTTTTTCCCTTTTTAAGCCTCTTTCCTTTTGCCAGGCAGTTGGACCAACAGACTCTCCCTAAAACGTGGCTGCCATGGATTTTCCTTGGAGCCTTTTCAGCCATTCCAAATCCATTTTCCATCCCAGGTTTTTCTGCTTTTTCCTTTTTCTTTCCATTCGCTGCGCTGTGAGACCCCAACAGCAACACAGGGACCTGGAAAGGCAAACTGCTCATGGAAGGAAATGGCTTTTTTTGGGATTTAGGTTTGAGCTGTGTTGGGAGGCCAATTCCCCACAAGTGCAGGGAGCCACGGTCAGCTGTGCATGTGGATGCCCTCATGGACAGGGAAATTCAGGTGGGACTGAACTATGGTCAATATTTCCCTTCTGGGGTGGCCTGGCCCAAGACGCTTGGGAGCATCCTAAATAGAAGGAACTTGAGGACATGGTTTTGGGATTTGGGCACCATCAGCATTTGGAGAATTCACCAGGAGCCTCATCCGAGGAGAAGCAGCAGATAAAGTGTTCAAACCACCTGAATAAACTCCGTGTTTGCAAGTTCTGCTCCTCATGGGGGACCTGAGCCACCCCAGTGCCTGTGGAGGGACAGTGAGCAGGGTCCAGGACACCCAGGATATCTCTGGAGGGGATCCCTGGACCTGAGTGCAGGAATGGCCAGGCTGATGAGGCAGAGAACAGCCTGCAGAGCTGGCCTTGATCAGCCTGGACATGTGGAGGCTCAGCTTGAGAAAATAAGGAAAAAGCAGGGGCACAAGGTCCTGCCCTTGGCACTTTCCCCAGCAGAGTATCCAGAGCCCCAGCTCTGAGTGCCCTTCCCTGCCTGACCCAGCCCCAGGAGCGTCTGAAATGTCCAAGTTTTAAGCCCAGAAAGAGTCCAGCCTTAAAATCCCACCTCAAAAATCTCCACACACAGGCTGAGGCTCTGGGCCAAGCCTCTGCAGCCTCTGAGCTGCTCCAGCCCCAAACCCTGCAGATTTCAAAGGAAAATCCGGTACCTAAACAGCTCCAGGGGCATGGGCATCCCAAAGGGACAGCGAGGCAGCTGCGTGGGGAATGCCAGGGATTTGGAAGCTCTGCCACAGGCTTTAAATAAAGATCCCCAACCCCCTGGGGAACTGTGGAGGGCTCCTCCCCTCTCGCCCACGGGACGAATATCTATTGAATTCCGATTTTTCTTTTAGTGTGTGTGTGTGTGTGTTAAGGACTCCGAAGCCACCTGCCAAAAAGGGGATAAATAAGGAGGCGCCACACCCCAGTGTTACAAAACCTTGTATTAATCATCTCCCTTCACTTTCAATATAGCAGATATGAAATATAGCCATGGTTCCTAGTTACACGGGAGGAAATGAGTAATAAATACATCGGAGCAAGTGGAAATCACGAGGGTGTTTCACTGGGAACAACATTGGAAAACTGTACACTTGCAAAGACTGGCATCTCCAAACATTAGTATTTCTTTATATCGGGAAGCTTTTACATGTAACAAACATGCTATTGCCATATATGACCGAAAAAAAAAAAAAAAGGAAATTAAAATTTAAAAAATAGGCATTGCTCGGCAACATTAACTAGGCAAAAATAGTTCTTTTGTGCACTAACTTTGTACAGAAAAACCAGGACAAAAGGCATGCATGGACAAGGAGAGGCTGCCCGGGAACGGCATGCAACAGAAGAGAGGTCAAAGCTCTTTAAAGTCAGCTTACAATAGGCATAAATACATCAGGGTTATATATATTAATAAGGGAGGAAGTATTCTGTTTAACATTATTAACATTCCTGTTTTTTTAATGTATTTTTCTTTTTTTTTTTTTTTCTTCCTATTCCTCCCAGAGGAATACACATTCACCTTTAAGTAAAGATAAAGGAATACAAAAAATAAAACTCACTTTTGCAAACTCTGATGACTCGTATAAAATCAACTTTAGTGTTATCGTCGCTGTGTGCAAATTATAGACGTCTGCGGGACCCACTTTTCCATCAGGCACATTCCGAAAGCCAAACCCGAACAATGGAGAAAAGGTGACAACAGAAATCGCTTCCCTAAGTGCTGACCCAACTCGCGGGCTTTAATCACAGCTCGGGATTTTCCTGCTGGACGCTGCCCGACCCGCTCCTAAACCCCTCCGAGGGTTTTGCTGAGCCCAGCCCAGCCCAGCCGAGCTCGGGGCTTGTCCCTGGGGTGGGGGTGACACTGAAGGGACAAGGGCGGTGTCCCCGTGGGTGTCGCATCGCCCAAGGCCACTTTGTGTGTGCTGGGCTGGCCGGGCTCCCCGGGGCTCGGGGACAACAGCACCAGGAAAAAAATCCCCGACAGCGCTGGGGGAGCCCGGGGCTGGAGCTGGGCGAGCAGCGGGAGGGGGGGACTTGCCCACCCCACAGCCAGGACCCCGCGGCGGCGACATCTCCGACAGGACAGCGAGGGGACAAAATCTCCGACAGGACAGTGTCAGCGGGGCGAGCGGGGGATACAAAAAAGAAAGGCACTGCCGCTTTATTACTGAATATTTGACTTCACAGCCTCACTCATGCAACTGTTGGTTTTTGTTGGTTTTTTTTTTTTTTTTCATTTTTTCTTTTTTCTTTCTATAAATAACTTTTATTTCTTTTAGGATTCAAGCTTTTTTTTTTTTTTTTTCTTTCCCTTTTAAGTTTCTTTCCCTGGAGCTCTGCCGCCCGCACTTAGCACCGGCAGCCAGAGCCAGGCAGCACTTCCCGAACTGAAGCCACTTTTTTTGTTGTTTTTACTCAAAAGAACGAAACAAGAAACAGCAAACACAACTAAGTCGTTATTAACCTCTACACTGTCAATGGAAAATAAGCTTTTTGTTCCTTTTTCAAACATCAAAAGGATAAAACAATTGAATTATTTGGTGGTTGTTAATAACAGACATTATCATGGTTCCCAGCCATAGCAAGTTAATAGGTAAAATATCCAAAATAATCTCTCTGAACAATCAGAAAACCTCCGTGTCCATAGTCAGCGAAGGAATAAATAGAATTTCAGCTCTGTAAATACACTGGAGTCTCCCTGAGGGAGGCTCCTGCTACGGTGGTTCCACTCACACCTCACAAGCTGGGGGTGCTCGGGGGTGACCCAGGTCCCCAGCGCCGACCCCGCTTCACCTTCACCTCCTCACACCTCTTCCCAACCTCCCTGGCCTTCAGGTTTTCCCTTCTCCACCCTCCCCATCACCCCCCCCCACCCTCCTGTCTGCCGGGAAGCAGGACACCAAGGAACAGCAAACATAAAACAATGCATTTGGCACTTGGGTTTTGGTGTGTATATATATATATATGTATATATATATATATAATAATATATATAAGGTTTTTTTTTAGAAAAACAACTTAAAAACACTGCATGACAAAAGGATTCACACATCTCCCAGCCCTGCCCGTGCTCGGGCTCCCCCTGAGCCCTGCTCCCTCTGATCCTGGCACACAACGCTGCCCATGTCCTCACAGCCCAGTTTGGAAATATTGCTGCAACCCACCAGCTCAATTAACTCATTTCAGATTTGTTATTAGACCATCAAAGGACTCGGAGCAGCTTCAGGAACAGCGGGAGCATCACTGCAGGTCTGAGCAGTGCCGGGTCAGATTTACCAATTTAACACCAAATTCAGCTCCTGTTATAAAAAGCAGTGGCAGGTGAGGGGAGCCCCAGCCACAGCCACCCCCATCTCCTGCCTGGCACGTGCTTAATGCCAAGAAAACAAGGCCGTGAAGCTGCATCTTGGTGCCCTTTGTAGCTCGGGTTTTATTTGGGGGCTCCTTCATCCCTCGTTGGCCATGCTGTTAAAGGCCCTTACAGCTGGATTTTGGGCAGGCTGGGCCAGATGTGTGGAGCCAGGATGCAGCAGCTTCCCAGTACCTGCACAGACACTGCAACTCTCCCAGTGTCCCTGAATTTGCAGGCTCCCCCCGGGACCCTCCTCTGGGTGAGATGTCCCTGCTCCATCCTGCATCCTGGTCCTAGCAGGGCACAAGGGATGGCACTGACCCTCCACTGCCCTGAGCACAACGCTGCCTCCACACCACAGATCTCTTGGCTAAACTGAAAGGGAATTTTGGGGTTTATTATTTCTGTTTCAATCTGGGCTCGCCGGGTCAGTCCATACCCGAACGAGGTGAAACTCGAGAGATGGGACTGCCCCGGAGCCCTGGCAGGGCAGGCAAACCCTCCCCAAAGGGATTTTGGTCACACACCCCACGTGGTGTTCCGTGCTCCTTGGTATCCTCCTCCAGGAACAAGGTTTGCCCACGGTGCTCTGGTGAACCCTCCGTTGTCAGCACTCTCCTCCTCCTCCTCCATGTCCCCCCCAACCTCCCCATGCTGCTTCATCATCGTCGCTGAGATTTCTTCTTTTTGTTTTTTTTTTTTGCCATCTTTCCCACCCCCCCCCCCCCTTAGCATGGATGTAATAAATGACAACACAAATTCCAAGTCTAATGATATGTTCACAAGGACAATCTACACATTCACAAAATTAAAACAGGAGAGAGAGAGAGAGAGAGAGGAGAGGAGAGGAGAGAGGAGAAAGGATGCAAGCTATGCTGAGGCTCCCTCAAGCCCCGACCTCGCCGCTGGACCCGCAGCAGTTGTTGTTGTCCCGGCCAGCGTCCCCCTGGCGACGCCTTCTAGATCGTGGAGGTTCTGTCGACACCATCTGCAAGCAGGAGAGGAGGATTAGGAGCAGCCCCAGTGAGCACTGGTAGCCCCCAAGCTGGGGGTTTGGAGGATGGATCCCCCAGAGCAGCCCCAAGCCTCAGTCCCTACAGACGAGGGCCACCCTCGTCACCTCCCATCTCCCCAAGGGGTGCAGAGGGGTTTTGGGGTGTCAGTGCTCTGCTGGTCCCTCTGTGCCACCAACTGTCCCCACCCCACAGCAGCTTCCCCAAGTTGCTGTCCCAACAGTGGTCCAGGCCTTCTGCCACAACCCCACAACTGCTTTCCCAGGAGCACAGGGGGGTTCTGGGCAGCCTGGGCTCGTCACAAGGTAGGTGACAGTCTGGGACTCTCCTACAGTGGGACAAGTCCACGTGCCCCTGACCAGGAGTCAAGGGACAGGGACAGAGCTGGTCCCAGGGGCTGCCTTGCCCACAGTTCACCCAGCCCTGCAATGCCTGCATCGCAGAGAATGCAAGATTTCCCTCCATCTGAGGATCATGGAAGGACAAAAAGCCCCCAGGAGTCCTTTCTGTCTCCCCAGAGCCCCTGTTCCCAGCACCCTGTGACAGCAGGGCTGCATCCAGCCCCAGCCCAATCCCACGACTGAGGGGTTCATGACCCACCCCAAAGCCTCACAACTGACCCCGGTACCAGCAGCCCCCTGTCCCCACCCCCAGGGGCAGAAATCAGCACCCAGCAGCACTTCCAACCCTCCAGCCCTGATCCCACCCCTTGTCCCCCATCCCAAACCCCATCCCCGGGATGGAGAGTGGCAGGAGGCAGCTCCCAGAATGCTGTGGAACAGAGAATTCCCTGTTACCACTTGGGGCACCACAGCCACCTCCCTCCTTGACACTAAAAACAAACAGGTTTGTTACGCCTTTTTTTTTTTTTTTTTTTTTTTTTTTTTTTTTTTTCTCCCCCGAAAGGTTTATTTTGTTAAGAGCTATTTATAGCACGACCGGTTTGGAGAGGCTCGGGGAATGCGACCTGGAAAAAATAACTTGGAGGAACAGTACCCTGCAGAGGAACAAGACAGCTAAGCCTCGGCTGGGCACACGCTGGAGAAACGCTTCGGGTGACAGAAGTGTCCTTGTTTTCCCAGCCAGGGATGCTGCCAGGGCCCTGCTGCTTCCCACAGTCCTTGTTCTCCTGCTCCTCTCCCCGGGAAGGGCTGTTGCATCTGCAGGGAGCCTGGTGGCACTCGTCCTCCCCGAGGGCTCCTGGTGGCACTTGTCCTCTCCGAGGGCTCCCGTCCTCACCCATCCGTCACAGTCCAGGATTTCCGCAGCGAGAAATTCGGGAATCCGGGCGATGCTGGCGGCCGTGCTCATCCCATTGCTGGGGTCATCCCTCGTGCTTGGGGGTCCAGAGCGTCGGCAAGGGACACTGCGAGCTTCTGGTGCCGGTGCTTTGTGCTGCACCAGCCTCTCCATCACTCTGCTGCTGCCTTTTTTCCATCTTCCCTGCTTGTTTTCGCCACGGTCCTCCTCCCTCCCCGTGCCCCTTTATCCGCTGGCTGTGCTTGGACTGCCAGCCCCAGGGCACGGCGCCCAGCACAGCCCCTGGCACAGTGCCTGGCAGGGATTTAGCCCCCAGCCGTGGGGCACCCCCAGCCAAACGAGGGATCCAGTGGCAGAAGGGCACAACACTCCAAAGCCAGTGACCCATCCGAGCGCGCCGGCGGCAGGGGCTTTATCGAGAGCTAACGAGAGTAGCGAGCTAACACTAATTATCATTAGCAAGCTGACGAGTGGCTAATTAGCACAGACTCCACTAGTGCTGGTGCGATCCCTGCGTTCAGCTTTACCCCCTGCCCCCGGCCACCTCGCCGAGAGAAGCCAATATTCCCACCTGGACACGCCCGGGAGCATCCCCGGGAGCATCCCTGCATCCGGCCCCGCCGCCGTCCCGCGCTCACAGCCACAGCCTGTCCCAGCTTTTGGGGGGCACGGGGCAGGGGCAGGTGCTGGGGGGCTCAGCAGAGGCAGTGTGGACGTGCTGGAAGAGCCCCAGGAGGAGGGAATGCTCACCGCTGAGTGCGTGCTCCGTCATGCTCAGGCACAGGGACTCCAGCCTGTTGTTGATGTCAGGTTCAGTCACCGGCACCTGGAACTCTGCAGGGACAAAGGGAACAGGACATCCTGGTCAGGGAACCTGCAGGGACCCTGCCTGCCTGCTCTGTGTGGGAAAACCATCTGAAAAATGCCCCAGGACGGTCTGACAGGACTCCCAGTAAAATCATCTTCAGCAAGACACACTCACAAAAGCAGTCGTCACCCCCTGTTACCCATAAGGGACGAATCTGAGGGTGTTCAGGTGCCAATAAGAGCTGTAAGGGGCAGCTGGAGCAAGAGCAGAACCCCACCCAGGGAGGGGGCAGCCCTGGTCATCTTCTGGAGATGGATGCTGTCCATGCAGGCATGGGATGGCAGCACAGACCAGCAGAGACACTGTCTGGCTTCTCTAGGACCAGCTTGGCTCCCACATCATCACTGCCACATCCCTGGGGGGGGGTGAACACAAAAAAGGGGACACACACATGAAGTTTGGAGTGTTCCAACACCCTCGTCCTAATCTAAACAGCAGCAAACTTTCTCCACCCTGCAGCAAAACCTGCAAACACAGCTTGTGCTACTGTGCTGGACGGCATCTCCCTCTTTCCACTGGCTCACAGGAACATGGGATGAGATCCAGGAGGGTTGAGGTCCCCCCCACAGCTTGGCAAACAGTGGTTTGTGAGGCCAGAATCACATCATTGCTTATTTTCCTTGTGACTTAACCCACGTCTTTGGCTCCCCAATCCTCCTGCGCCCTCATCCACCACAGGCTGATGCGAGAAGAGAAACCCATTTATTCTCCTCCAAGGCCTGAGAAATGTGCCCTTGTCCCGGTGTTTAATCAATACCCAGGAACAGCTGCTGCTCCTGCTGCACGGAACATTTGCTGCCCAAATGCTGCAGTTTAACACCAGCAGTGTGTGAGGCCAGCCCAAACCTGCAGGAGTGTAGGGATGAGGGTGAGTTTTCTGGGGAATGGGTTCCCTGTCCCGAGGTGTAAATGGCTGTGGTGTGTTGGTGGGAAAAGGCAGGCTCAAAGGCTAAGGAAGGGATACACAAACAGGCTTCCTCAGGGCCAGGATGCTCCAGGTCCAGGGTCCAAGGTCAGCGGGATCCTCCCTGAATCAGAGGATGCTCCTCTACACAGGAGCACTTTGGCAGTGCTGGGGAAGGAAGCACTGACACGGCACCACTTCCCTTCACACGCACTGTGGAAAGAATTTCCCTTGAGTGCATGAAGGCAGTCCTTCCGCACCGGGGCTCCGTGTCCATCCGTGAGGAAAAAGTGATGGATGAGCTACCTTCCCTCCTGCCATGAGCCCCTCAGAAGTGAGCTAGGCAAGGCACCAGCACTGTAACAGAGTCAAGACGGCACAACACAGGGTCAAAAATCCCTCCAGTGATGTCTGTGGTTAACCCAGGAATTCAGAGATACCCCAGCAGTGGGAGCACGCTGTGCCAGCACGAGCCATGTGCCTGTGGGGAGGCTCACGCAGCTCCTCTCACCTCCCCTCACCTCACCTGGCTGTGGGTAAATGGAAAAGCACCTCTGCTGCCTACCTGGCTGCTGAAACATCAGCATGGTCTGCGGGGACGTGTGGACGGGCAGCGAGCGCGTCCTCTGCACCGAGCTGTGGCTCCGGCTGGGCATGCTGTTACTGCCCCCAGGGTTGGCAAACCACAGGTTCTGCGGGGAGCAAACACAGAGGGTGGGATGCAAAGCAAAGCCCTCTGTGCCATGGGTTTATAACCACTTCGGGCTTGTAGAATCACAGGATGGTTTGGGTTGGAAGGGACCTTAGAGGTAATCTTGTAACAACACCCTGCGATGGGCAGGGACACCTTCCACTGTCCCAGGCTGCTCCAAGCCTTGTCCAGCCTGGCTTTGGACACTTCCAGGGATCCAGGAACAGCCAGAGCTTCTGTGGGCACCCTGTGCCAGGGCCTCCCCACCCTCAGAAGAATTCCTTCCCAGTATCTCATCTAAGTCTCCCTTCTGCCAATTTTAAACCCTCCCCTTTCTCCTATCACTATCCGTTCTTGTCAAAATCCCCTCTCCCTATTTTATAAGCCACTTTAAGGACTGAGTTTTTCCCCCTCTGCTGCTTGGTTTATCCCCCTCCCACTTCTCCCATTTCCACATCCCACTGCACAGAGGGGAGAGCAACCCAAACTGCTCGAAGAGTGGGAAAAAACTGGGGATCTGGACAAGTTAGAGAAGGAAAATCGTGGGGAATGGATGGAAAAACTAGAAATGCTGCGAATGTCAACCAACCTGTCTGCCTTGCTTGAGGATGGCAGGGCTGGCAGCAGGGCTGCGCTGGGGGGTGCCCAGCAGCCCCGTGGGGCCCAGCAGCCCCAGCCTGGCCGTGGGGAGGTTTCGGGAGGGGATCTGGAACTGGCGGGGGTTCCTCCGGGCCAGCCCTGCCCCTGCGGATCCGGCTGTCGGGAGGGAGTTGGACTGGCCAAAACCTCGGCTGTGCAGAGAGAGAGCACCAGGGTGACACACCGACCCCTGGGAGGGGGTCCTGAGCCTCCCATCCCACCCAGGGTGACACACCGACCCCTGGGAGGGGGTCCTGAGCCTCCCATCCCACCCAGGGTGACACACTGACCCCTGGCAGGGATCCTGAGCCTCCCATCCCACCCAGGGTGACACACCGACCCCTGGGAGGGATCCTGAGCCTCCCATCCCACCCAGGGTGACACACCGACCCCTGGGAGGGGGTCCTGAGCCTCCCATCCCACCCAGGGTGACACACCGACCCCTGGGAGGGGGATCCTGAGCCTTCCATCCCACCCCTCCATCCTGCACAGGCAGTGGGAAGGAGGCAGTCTGTGTGTGCAGCATCCTCTCTTCTTCCCATCTGCCAGTGGCCTTCCTGCCCTTCTGCAGTTCTCACATCCACACTGGTTTTCATTAAAGCTTATTTTACTCCTGCAAAATGGGTCTGTTCTTAAATACAATCTAAAAGAATCCAGGTAATGCCCCAGGAACTTGATTTGTTTGAAATTTTTCAGGAGTGGATTCTCCAGTGTCTAATTTAAGTTCAGCTTATGCTGTTGGGTTTTCCTTCTCCCCTTCCAGGAGGTTCATTTTTACAAATATTATCACCTCTGAGACTTCTCAAGTTCTGTAAAATTTGGTTAGAATGACCTAAGAAATCCAAGTGTTATTAGGGAGAGTTGAGCTAAAGGTGCTTTCCTAAAATCTCATCCTTAAAGTTCCTATATTCCCAGTTATCTCCAAAATGCTGCCTTTTTTGGGAATAAAGAACTTGCAACAAACTGGGAATGAATGCAGAATTAAACAAAAGGTGATGTTGTTAAAAGAGATTTAAAAATCTCTTTTCTTGGCATAGCCCTTATGCTTTCTGGGATCACCTGAAATCCAGCATCACCTTGGAAGTGAGCAAATGTGGTGTTCCCAACACAGCCCTGCCTGGCTCTCTGGCTGCACCTCTGGCTCTGCACCCTCTGAAAGCTTCCAGCCTTTTTTTCTGCCACTTGACAGCTTTTTGAGGAAACTCCAGTGTTGATGCCACCGTCAAAAGGCAGCAGGGAAAGAGCCCAGTACTGGGGATAGGCTGCACAGCTGGGAAATGCTGGGTTTGGAGCCATGGAGACAGGGTGGGATCAGAGGGAAAGGCAGTGACCACACACACAAGGACACTGCCAGTGCCTGGGATTTCACTGCTGGAGCTTTTCCAACCCTCTCCCTTCCCTAAACACAGCTCTGAACCAGCAGAACCCATCCCTCCCTCTGGGAGGCATTGTTCCCACTTGTGCTCTGGCCACTGCATCCATCCCTCCCCTCCCAAAATCCCACACACCTCCTCTGCTGCCGGTATCCTGACAGCTCCAGGAGGGATTTCCGAGGGAAAGACCGAAAGAGTTTCTGCACCTGCTGTTTCCATGACAGCAGCCGCTTCTTCTGGATCTCTGTAAACGCCTGCCCAAAGAGAAAAAAAAAAAAAAAAAAAAAGAGAGAGAGAAAAATAGGAAATGTATGAATATTCTTCTGGACAAAGCGAGCAGGGATGTGCATGTGGGCGTGTGGGTAAAGAAAAGCAGCTGGAGCAGGTGATGGGGTGAGTTGAGCCCCATCAGAAAGTCCAGGGGGAAACACCAGTCTTCCTTCAGGATTTACTCATCTCAGGTGGAGAAAATGCTCTGGCAGCATTCCCTGTGTCCCAGAGTGACAGCCCAGCTCTGCCTCAAGGCTGCCAACTCCTTTTGGCAGAGCAGGGGTTTGATGGTGAGTCCTGACGGGTGGTGACACTTGTCACCTGGATGTGGCTCTAGAAATGCTGCCAGGGTGGGCAAAGCTGGGATTTGGAAAGCTGAGCTGCCCTGTGGCATCCTGCATCCTATTCCCCTTCCTGGGGCTGGGCAGAGCTTGGCTGTGATGGTGGCACCGACAGACTCTGCAGGAGGTCACCCAGGGTGGGCCTGTCACCCACCCAGGCTGCCTGCAAAGGTCACCCTGGCAGGGACAGACCTGCTCCCAGAGCCCCAGGCAGGAGGTGTGGGTGACAGGGACACCCACGTGCCACCACTGCTAACTTTAGACACCCGAGTTTCTGTTGGAGAGGAGCAGAAGTCTCCAGAGGACAATCTGGAGGCTAATTAGTGCCTGACTTGATTGCTCTGAACCACTCTGGAGGAGATGCTCTCTCCTGGCACTGATTGTGCTGGAGCCACTGCAGAGGGTGGTCCTGGGACATGGGCTGGCTCTGGTGGGAAATGTTCCATGTCCTCTTGGCTTTGCTCTCTGGATACAGGCTGTAGCTTCCACCACTTCTGCTCCCTGACCCCTGCCCCATGGGCAGGCGATGGAAGCAGCTTGTTCTTCCAGGTGCTGTCAGTGTAGGTAGGAGACACTGCAGGACACCAGGGACACTGGCCATCCCTCCCTGCCACCAGGCAGGAGCGTGCCAGAGCCCTGTGGCACAGCCTGGGCCATCCCAAGCCATCACTCTGCCAAGGCAGATCGGCTGGGAGCAGGAACAGATGTGAAATCCCTGCTGCAAAATCCCAAGACCACGTGGTGCAGAACAGGAGGAGGCAACACCAAGGGATGGCCGGGTCTGTCTGATGGAATCCCAGGATTCTTTCTCTCATCCAGCTGCTGATGGGGCTGTCACGAGCCAGATGAATTTCCCAGCTCCAGGCCTTGGCAATTAAACCAGCGTGGGGGGAAGCAACATTTCCATGCACCACGTTGGAGCTACTGCCTGCTCCAAGCCTGTTCTGTCAGAATTACTATTAATACCCCCCAAAAATATTTGTGTTAGAAACTGAAAGGTTTATATAAATAAACAGACACTTTGGAAACAGTTTCCAAGTGATGAGAACAACAGTTTTAGATGATCTGACACGACTCACCTCGTGGATTAGACATTTGTCTATGAGCTGTAAATAGGAACTTATATTCTCTTCATCAGGTCGGGAAACTAAAAGTTGTGTGCAGACTGGAAAAAAAAAAGAAGAGAAGGGAAATGGGGATGGGGACACCAAGATGGGGCCCAGGAGGGGTCCCACAAACACCTTGGACATCCTGTTTCCCTTGTAACCACGAGTAGGTTTTTCATCAGTGAGAAAAAATGCCCTTCCCTAATTCCCACCGTGCTGTCCTATATTTAGGATCAGACTTTGTTCTCTGTTATGATGGTGCAAATCCACAGTAACACCACTGGAGTCCCCAAAATTAGACCTAAGTAACTCAGGGGCACAGGACTAATCCCTATTCATAGGCAAGAGGGCTCCTCTCCCGTGGCCAAAAATCTGCCCCCACTGCAGAGTGGTAGATTCCCATGTTCCCTGATGAATTTTAACCTCTTTTGGAATGAGTGTCATTGAAGGAAGCAGGAATGAGCTCACAGAGGAATGAGTTTCTCCTATTCTAAACCCTTGGGCAGGGATGCCTGGGGGTCCAGGAGGACACCACGTCTTGGCAGGGCTTGTGCCACACTTTGGCATTTGTCACAGGAATAAAATGGGGCTGGAGCCCCACATGTGGCTGTTTCTGCAGGGATCAGCTGGGGACAAATTCTGCACCAGGTTTCTGTATCTCAGCTATTTTTTTGCAAAAAAAGATTGGAAATAGGGACAAGGCTGATATTTCTTTGTGGCATCCCAATGAGATTCTTTCTGTTCCCAGTCTCCTGTAGATGAGACTCCCCTTTACTCTTCCCCAGGGAGATCTCCCTCCATGCAGCCAGCACTGACACCTCAGGTGCCACCAGCAAGGGTGAGGGCACATCCAAACTCACACAGATCTGCTCCAAGAGCCCTGAATATTGCACAGGAGGTCAGGCCTCACCTCAGCTTGCTCCTGTAACCTCCCAGTGTGTTATCCCTAATGCAAAGCCATACATCCTGCACTGGACACGGAATGGCACCAGAGCCTTCTGGATGTCCTGCATCCAAACTGGGGCATAAAAAGGGGCTTGGACCCACTGATTTGCACTCAAAATGGCTCATGTCCAGCCCACACACCACTCTACCCTGCTCCAAGCAGAGTAAGTCCAAGGGATGCTGCTCAAAACACCTCTGGATCAGTTGGATGACCCCAGGGCTCTGGATGGGAACAGAGAGGAGACCTTCCACTCCTGACCTTGGGAAAAATTGTGATTTCTGCCTCCAACCTGGGGCAGGGAGAGGATGCCTTCCACCTTGGACCTGAGGCTTGGAATGAATGCTATCCACCTGGGACCTTGGACAGGCAGCTTGGGCCACTGACATTGACCCCACCTGCCTGGGTTCTCACCTCTAACCCCAGCACGACAGGACCTCCAAAACCCATCCCCCCTCCGACTGGGAGCTGCAGGAGCTCAGGGAAAGGCGGCGCTGCCACCACACCCCAACCCCAGCCCCAAAGCAACCCCTCCCTAGCGACGACTCCCCAGGACACCGAGGACAAGCGACAGCTGCTCACCTTTGCCCATGACTCGGGTGAACTGTCCGGGCAGGTCACCCTCGGGCAGAGGAGCTCCCCCGGACTCGCCCTCGCATCCCGGCAGGTGGTGCTGCTGCATCCCGGCTGCCGCGGAGTCCTTGCAGTCCGAGCCTTGGCTGTCCGAGCCCAGCAGCGACGAGGGGTGCTGAGAGTCCACGTCCCTCGGGCTCTGCTCCTCCGTGCTCGAGTTCTGGCAAGAGTAGGCTTTGATGGGGGTGAGGATCATTTGGTGTAGCTCCTGCAGCGGGACACGCAAGTTGCCACCTTCCAGGATGTCCTGAGGATCCAAGGGGAGAGAAGAGGGTTTGTCTTTGCAGGGAAATCAGCTGTAAACAGAGCCCTCCTGTGACCCTCCCCCCCGAGAATTCCCTGCTTTGCTCCTGCTTCCACAGTCAACAGCCACGTTCCATTCATCAGGTCTTTTCCTTCTATCAGGCAAGAGCTGCAGGGACTGTGATTATCCACGGATATGTTCAGACCTGGATCCCCAGAGATAAACGTGTCCCTGTCAACCACTGGGACCCAAACCCAACAACAATCCAGCTTCAATGTTTCCACACTGGGAAATGGCAAGTCCATGAAAGTGACTGAGCCTGGGCATTTTCAATGCCCAGAACAGCAAATACCTTGTTTGTTCCTCAGCAATCCTCCAATCCCAACATTTCAGCTCTATTTCATTGGAATGACATTAACATGGGCTCGTTTCCCATTTCCAGCACTGCCTTCAAGCCTGGCTCCCACTAACTGCTCTGCCCCAAAACTGCTTGCCATGGCATCCTCATGCTCTGGGATCATCTCAGAGCCCAGGACCATGCTGGGATGCAGGAGCTGTCCTGTGGCAGCAGTGGGGACATTTCTGTCCACTCTGGGACTGGATGCAGATGGGAGGGTTTCAAGGGGAGCAGGTGGTTTGTGGTCAGACACAGAAGGATGAACTGACACTGCCACAGCAAAACCATTCAGCTTGGAGATCCTGGGGCAGATCCAGCCAGGAGGGAGAGAATTTGGGTGCACCCCAGCCTTGCTCCTGGTGTGGATCAAGAACTGCATTTCTATGGTCAGATCCTTGTCCCGCTGATGGGAAATAACTGCATTTTGTTTTTAATGTAGCATGGACCATAACAGCTCACTGCAGGATCCTGCATGGTCTGGCTCATGGGACACTGCTTGGAAAGAGGCAACTTTTGGAGTGAATCCTGATGCACTGAAGGAAGGGACACTAAGTGGGCACATGGGATGTGTGCAAGCCCTGGAATGGCTGTTGATTCTAATTCCTGCTGCATTCCCAGCTCACTCTTGGACGTCTCAGCTCCATTTCTCTCAAAGATCTGGTGTCAGGCTGCTGGGCACTATATTTTTGGGAGAAAATCCTGCCCTGCTAACTAACAGAAAGGGGTGGAGCAGCTCTTTCCAAGAAAGCAGCAGTATTTAGCAGCGAGACACTGCCCAAAAACACCAAGTCCCACACATGCTCTTGTTTAGCAGAAATTGGATGGGAAGCCTGGAAAACCAAAGACGTGTCCTCCCAGGGAAAGCAGCTCACAGGCAGCTCTGAGCCCCAGCAAAGGGGACAGGGTCACAGTGCCACAGCCCAAAGCCTCCCCTGGAGGGCTCCAAACCAGTCCCTGCCACTTCCCTCCTGTATTTTACAGCGTGCCTGGCTGGCTGTGCCAGCTGAGCTGGGCTCCAGCTCCTGCACAGTGCCACTCAATCAACACCAGATTCCCAAATCCCAGTGGAGGAGTGGAGGAAGAGGCTGTGCAATCGCCTGGAAAACACAGAGCTGCAGCCAGCTCCATCCAGCTCCTTGGATTTAATAGTTATTATTAATAACAGAGGTAAATATGGCTTTATTAGCTCCTGCCATACTCTGAGCACAAGCCCATATTATAAATAAATAGTGAAGCAGTGAGCTAAGGAAAACACCAATAAATAGCAACACACCACAGAAGTATTTAAAAGCCCCTAGTGGGAGGCTCTGCAAGTTGCTGTTTGAAGATGGTGCAATTAAATATAATATAATACAGGGATAATAAATAGGGAGAGGTTGGGTGAGCTGCTCCCAGCTACGCTGTGGTGCTGCTACTTCCCCAAAAGCCCTTTCTGCAGGGTTTAAGCTTTTGTTGAAGTGATAAAGAAGTTTCTATTTATTCTCCTTGGGAATTCAAGATGTTGTTCAGGCACTGATGTGGGTGTCTGGTGTTTTATCTGGGGACAGAGTGCCCATAGGATGTTCCAGGAAAACTCAAATCTTTCTGAGCACCCTGGAGCTGGCCAGGGCTACAGAGTACATCCATCCAGCTGTGGGACATGCATTAGGACCCATTCTACAAAATACAGCTTTGAGCAATGTGGTCTAGTGGAAGTGTCTCTCCCACCATGGCAGAGGGCTGGAACTGGATGCTCTTTAAGGTCCCTGCCAGCCCAAACTGTTCTGGAATTCTGTAAAATAAAATCTGCATCAGATCCCCACAATATGTGTAAGCAAAGAGTGCTTCATCCCAGAATTAATTCCTGGCTTCTTAAAGACACAAGAAATACAGAAATGGTTGTGATGACTTACCCCTTCTAAAGATTTGAGCAGGTTTTGTCTTTCTTTTAGCTTTTGGATACTGATGACTATTTTGTGTCTCGCTCCTTTGGTAACATTCTGCAAAAACAGGACAAAACTTGATGTTAACACTTTCACAGGGCAGCTGGCTCAACCCAAACCCTTCCTCTCCTAAACAGATAGGGCTGCTAGGAATTAATTACATTTTTGAGTGCAGGGATTTGTGGGGGACATAGAAAATCCCCCAGAGACTTGCTGAAGATAGAGATTTCCAGCTAGTCTGTCCCTCCCTGCACCTCACACATGGAAAGCAATGGTGTTCCCGTTCCTCTTTATCCCATGGATAATGCAGAGGTGAACCTGAGAGCAGTGGGGGTTGGAACCAGATCATCTTTAAGGTCACTTCCAACCCCCAACCAGCAAAATTCTATGATTCTATGGCATTTTTCTATGGCATTTTCAAAGGCAGTCAGCCATCAAAGCCCCGCTGACTTTAAGGGAGTTGGCTACTGCAGGCTGCACCCCTGAAACTCCTGAATTTAATCCCAACTGGAAAAAAAAAACCCCAAGAGCAGCTCCCAGTGATGAGACTTCCATGCCAGGACTCTGAACACGGAAACAAAGTTTTTTTCAAGTGTAATGCAAGATTTTTTCTCACTCCCCAAGACCCAATTTCCCTTTTTTTTTTTTTTCTGCTTCCCAGACACACAGAGGGGCTTTGGAAGTGCCGTGGGACATACCTGTGCCTCGAGCTGGCATTCGGTGAGGGCCATCATCTCCTCGTACGTCATCTGGGAGAAGAGGGCGGCGTACTTGTGCAGCCGGAGGCTCTTCAGCCACGCTGGGACATCTGGAGCACAAAGGGAAGGACAGGAGAGCTCTGCTCAATTCATGGAATGGCACAGCCACGGGAAACAGCATCAACAGCAACGTGGGGGACACCTCACTGAGCTTCAGGGTGCATGGGACAAGGAACCAGCCCCTGGATGGGGACACAGGGCTATGGAACAAGGAACCAGTCCCTGGGTGAGGATAGAGTGATGTGGATGTGGACAGGACAAGGAACCAGCCCCTGGATGGGGAAACAGTGATGTGGATGTGGATGGGACAAGGGACCAGTCTCTGGGTGAGGACACAGGGCTATGGAACAAGGAATCAGCCCCTGGGTGAAGAAACAGTGATGTAGATGTGGACAGGACAAGGAACCAGCCCTTGGGTGAGGAACCAGGGCAGTGGATGTGGATGGGACAAGGAACCAGCCCCCGGATGAGGACACATCCTCAGAGGTTGGGTTTCTGTGGGAAAGCCACTGGGAATTAGCTCGTGACAAGCTGGCATTGTGCCACCACACACGAAGCTCCTCACTGCTGTTCTCCCAGGAATGTGGGAACTGCTGAAGCTCATGGAGTGGTGGAGCTTAGGACAAGCAAAGGGCTGTTTTGTGGATGGCAGACACTGATTTATGGCATGAGGGATGGTGGCATGTGCTGAAAATGGAACCAGCTGCTTAAATAGAACTAGAGGGATGGGTTTGGGATGTAAAAATGATGTGCCATCAAAGATGGCCCCATACCCTGCTTCAAAGGGTAATTTGGGACCTAAAATGCACTGACTGAAATGACTTCTTCCTTCCCAGTCATTACCTGCAGTGTAGCACCTCCATGCCCAGCTGGATGGGTACCAAAAATACATTTATCTTCCTGACAGCAACTTGGTTTCATAGCGAGCAACCTGGGAGGGGAATCCTTCCTCTGTGACAAAACCCCCCAGACTCCTTGATGGGGTATCCTCCAAGGAGAAGGCAATGTGACAACAAGCAGCTATGCAGGGCTTTGCAGGTTTGGGGTGACATCCCACAAAGGAGGGGGGCCCTGCAGGTGTCTGTGCTGCAGCACAAGCAGTGGGCCTGTGATGACACTTGTCCTTTGTAAAGCCTTGGAATGCTTTGCCAAATCGAGACTTGCTTTATTTAGCACCTACAACCCAACAGGAGCTCTGCCTCAGCCCTCCCAGCTGAGGTGCTCTGCTCCCAGCAACACCTTGTCCATAGTCCTTGTCCCCTTCCCTACCAGAGAGACACTCAGGAGCTCATTCCCATCTCATGGTGTGGGTCCAGAAAGTCCCACACTGCTGAGTACCACGTGCAAGCCAAGGATTGTCCATGACCTCTTCCTCAACCAAGACCTCACCACTGGAAGGGACAGGGCAGGACAGACCTTGGTTTGGTTCCCTGAGGAATCCACACATCTGCCAGAAGTCTCCTGCTGCCTGGGATGATCCCAAACCCACCCTGCATCCAATCCCAACATGCTGTGTCTTGCTCACATTCTCCAAATCCCAGACACACATCAGGATTCACGTGTCAATGAAATTCCTGAAGTGCTGCACAGGAGACCAACCCCACACCAAACATGGGGAAAAGCAATTACTGAGCACAGATGGGCTGAAATTCACAGTTTTCCAAAAGTTCTGACACGCAACAGTTCCAAACTCTGCTACCAGCACCCTCTTAAACTGATTTCTGTTTAAAATAAATAAAAACCTCTTAGCAAAAAGCCCCATTTCCAGCATAGGCTCAAACCTCAATATAATTTTAATACAAAACCACACCATTCTAGTGACAGCACATTAAAAGTCTCCCTGATCCCACGTCTGTGTCAATGGCAAAGCCCACAGGGATACATCCAGAAGAGAGATGCAACTTCATGTAGACATTGAACCCTGCAGGAAACCCCATCTCCAACCTTTCCAGAAGCAGCTCTTTGCCTTTGCATCAGCCTGTCAGGATCATGCCTTAATTTTGGGGAGAGTGATGGTCCCAGAGCCCCCCTGCCAGCAGAGATGGAAATCCTGGAAGCAGGCTGGGGAGAAGGAGCCCAGGACACAGAGGGTGTGCTGTGTGTGGTGGAGCTTTTCCCCTTCCCACAGGGAAGAGGCAGCCAAGAGGTGCAAGGACACCCAAGGTGGTTCCATGGTCCTTGGAAAGTCAAACTTCCCAATCCTCTCCACGGATGGGTGAACCACCTGCCTGCAGAGCTACTCTTTAATCAGCAATTACCAGGAGCTAATTGCAAAGTCATGGCACGGTTGTCAGGAAATTTAAAAGGAAAACAGCTCACCCTGCCATAATTACACACAGGACACCTTGGATATACTCCCAGCAGAAACCCCCAGCTCTACCCAGACTTTCCTCCTGGTGCTCCCCAAGCTGTGTCCCAGGAATCACAGAATCCTGGAATGGTGTGGGTTGGAAGGGGACCTTAAATATTATTTAATTCCAACCCCCTGCCATGGGCAGGGACATGGTAAGGGACAGACAGACAGACAAACAGACAGGCTCCATGGAGAACCAGGTGTCCATATCTTCCCCTGGAGAAATCAAGAGTTAGGATAAAGGCAAAGGCCATTTTCCCTTCAGCATGAAGAGATGGAAAGGAAATAAACGGGAGACATGAGAGCATAAAGATAAACAGAAAGGAAAGAAACAGGTGACACTAGGAGGGATAAACTGACAAAGCAGATGGGGATCTGTCACGGGCTCCTCACATTCCAGATCCCGTGGGTCTGGATCCTCCTGGATGCCCCGGAGGGTGTAAAAAGGAACCAGCTGACCAGAAGCAGGGGTGACACCCAGCCACAGGAGCCTGCAGGCACTCGGGGAGACGTGGCTGCAATTCAGAGAAGGGACTTGGCAGCCAGAGCAGCCGGCCTGGATGGGATACGAGGCAACCCAATTAAAATGCACCAAGTTGTGAGTTCTGCAGGAACAACAAACGGCACGATCCGAGTGCAGGGAACGGGCAGTCCTCCTCCTCCTTTTTTTTTTTTTTTTTTTTTTTTTTCAGGAAAGCTGTGGGGATACAATGGGTCATATGCAGCCCACTGTGCTTTGTTATTTGAGGACGATGAGCTACACAGCCACAGGAATGCTGTCTGAAGGCAAACAAGCCTCTGCTCTGCTTCCAAGGCCAGTTTTGGGCAACACACCTTCAATAAAATGCGGACTTCTCAAAAAAAATCTGGCGCAGAGAAGCAGGAACAACCCCAAGTTTAGAAAACATCATCTGGGAAGGCACTGGGATGGTTCAGCCTGAAGAAAACCCAGCTGAGAGGGGAGGACACGGCAGGCATAGACACCAGAGGTTGTGAACATCTGTTCTGCACGTCCCTGGACAGGGGGACCAAAACCATTTGGCTGAGTCAGCAATGGGGGAATCATGCTTGGAAGTGTGGGAAGTTACAGCCCGAGGAAGGGTGGACATATCCCAGCAAGGAGATGTGTTAATATGTGGGTATTTTTTAATTGATCAGCCTCTGGGTTTTGTGGATTTGGCCACACAGGTTTATTGCACAGCACTGGGAAGTTTCCATCCACGCAGATCCCAGAGCTGCAGCTGTGGATCACAGGGAGCCAGGCTCCCCATGGTCTCCTCCCCAAGCTCCTTTGGCAGAAACCTGGAGAAATGTAGTTTTAAACAGCCTTCCCCCAAGAAATCCTTGCTCCCAAAAAGTTCTCCCTGGCCAGACTGACTGCAGGATCCGACCTGCCTCTGTTACATTCCTTGGAACCATGAGGGGTTTTTCATGCATTTATTTCGTGCACATCAAAGCCATCCAGAGCCAAGCCAAATGCAGTCCCACATCACACAGATTTATCCATATCTCAATTTGTCTGTAATTAGACTAAAATCAGACCCTGTGACTGTTAAAAAATACAATTATTTCCCTATTCTGATACACCACTGGTTTGTAAACAATCGAGCTGCTTTGCATTAATGCAAATTGGAGTTGTTTCAATCAGTCTGAGAGCTGCAGGATCATTTTCAGTCCGTTCCCAGGAACACACAGCCCGTGTGTCTGCCCAGTTTTTACCTATTTATTCCTCCTCAGCCTGAAGTTTGCTCTCCATCTTTGACTGCAGCAAGCGAGGTTAATTTCTGCCTTGTTTACCACCAGAACCACCTATATTTATTGCCAAAATCTCCGTGAAATGTAGGTATCATGGCAAAACCAACCGAAACACACAGGTTAAATTCACTGCAAACAAGTATCCCAAGCCAAAACTTCCCCAAATACTTGGTGGGTACCAAACACTGCAATGGTAAATCACACGTGGCTTGCTAAACTTGCTCTGAGCTATTTTTCACCATCGTAAAAAAAGGAAAAAAAAAAAAAAAAAAGAAAGAGAAAAAAGAGCACCACTTGCAGCCAAAAGCCACAGGCTATGGAAAAAAATCCAGCTTTTTGGAAAGCTGGCAGCTCACAGGATTTTGGGGCAAAAACCAGCCCACTGGCACCCAAGTGCAAGACGTCAGATCGGGACCAGCTGCTACTTGAAAGAAAACCCAACACGTTCCCCTAAACCTCAGTTCCTAAGGCGGGAAGAAAAGGCTGGGAAGGCCCCGTTTGGGTCAGGGTCTGGTTTGTCACTCACCTTTCATCCCACTCCCTTCCTCCTGGAATGTGTTACGAGCAGAAGGCTGATCTTCTAAATGTTCACTCCCACCACTTCCCGAAGAGGCTACACTGCTTTGTGGAGACAGGGGGGCATGGTCAGAAGGGATGCACTGGGGTCCTCTAGCTCGTAAGTCCTCATGAGACATCCATCCATGTCCTAGAGGTTGGTTTGGCACATTCATGGGTGGGGTAAGGGACACAGAGCGTTTCAAAGGGCTGTGGTGTGTCTGGCCTGAGAGAACTGAAAAAAAAATAAAATCAAAGAGGTTATTCCCCCCTCGCGGCCCGGGATGCAGCAGAGTCCCCCAAAAAAAAGAAAAAATAAAATAATAATAAAAAAAAAATCAAATGAAATTATAAAATGTGTGGTGGTGGTGGGTTGGCCATGGTGCCTGGCTGATGGCTTTGCAGTGCCCCTGAGCCCTACCCTGAGCTCTCTGCTTTGCCTCCTGGGAAGCAAAAAGGGTGGGAGTACCTGCAAGGAGAGGGGTCACAGGAGCCACGCTGGGCTGCTCAAGGGAAGGTGGTGTGTGGGTTCCATCTCTAGGGAAAAAAAACATCAACTGAGCAGTTCTGGAGTGTAAAAATCCCCAGGATGGGGAGGTCCCCATAGGGATCCAAGGGAAACATCTCTGTCTCTCCCTTTGGGTTTCCAGGCATCAGGACCTGGCCTGTGCTCTGAAGCATTTACACTTCTCCCCAAAATCACTGCAAGGGTACTTCTCATCCATAGGAATGCACCAGCCTTGTTGAGTCCTGCTAAAATCACAGGATCATGGGATGGTTTGTGTTGGAAAGGATCCTACAGATCTCATTCCAACCCCCTGCCATGAGCAGGGACACCTACCACTAGAGCAGGTTGCTCCAAGCCCCGTCCAACCTGCCCTTAAACACTTCCAAGGACTATCCGTGTTTTAAGTACTGAAAAAAGTATTAAAGGATTGTTCTGTTTGCTTAACAAAATTCAAATTCCATCACTCAGAGTCACTAAACTACTGGTTTAACCATAAACACAGTGTATATAATTTAATGTACAGATTTAGGATGCAAACCAGGGAAAATTTCCCTGCTCCAGGAAAATCTGAGGGCAGAGGGGTTAGAATGACGTTTCAGCCTACGAGAAACAGAAGCAAAAACTTTTCAATTTTTATTTCCAAACCGAATTTTTAAACTGTACAAAACCTGGGGGAAATTCATTGTTCTCATGGCTTTTCCAGCTAAAGTACCAAAGCCCTAAAGCTCCTTAATCCCTTTTTTAGCATTTACAGCAGTTCACCAAAACCACTCAGACTCCTCTCCATGTTATTATTTAATATAAACGAATCTTGGTGGAAAACCCCCGGCCAGGTGCACTGTGCTGCAAAGGTTAAGCCAGGCTTAATTCCCAGCTCAAGCCTGGGGGAAAACCCACCATCAAAGCCCTTTTGCTGACCAGGAGAGGGATGAAAATGAGGCAGAAGTGGGGTTACAAAAGGAGGGGAGAGAGAAACACCAGAGCACATTTGCATTTATTCACCACCTGCAAAAAGCAGCTGGTACCACAGGCAGCTGCTGGATGAGGCCAAAAAAAAACCTGTGGATTTCTGTAATGTTTAAATAATTCCTGCTTCTGAAAGGGTTTTCTTGTGCCAACATGTAACACTGACACCACGCTCTGCAGGGAAGCACTGGGGTGGCTTTATGGGGAAGAATTTGTTCCCTTCCCATTTGAAAACTATACAAACATCTTCCAGAATTCCCTTGGCAGAAAAGGATGTCAATGAGATCCTGAGATTGCCTCCAGAGCAGTGTTATCCTTCCTGAAGCTGAGATGTGATGCATCTGGATGGGGAAATAGATGGATTTAAGAAGGTCTTGGCCAAGCTTTCTCAGCTCTTGGCTTTGCAACTGTACACCCTAAAACAGCATCTGTAGATGCCACATCGCCCTCCCAGGAGAAAAATATATTTAGGATTTTAAACCCCCCAAATATAGGGAGAATTATAGGGAAAAAAAATGGATAAATTGATTAAAATGCATCACCAGGGCTGAGCATTGGCTCAGCATCACCCAGAGCCCTTCTCTGCCACGGGGAGAGAATCCACCCTGAATTTGGTGTAGGAGAAACTCTGTTTTAGGAAGTGCTTGTGCCCCTTAGATGAAGGAGAGATGCAGGAGAAGGGGCAAGGAGGACTGGAGTTAATTGTGCCCTCTCAGGAGGCAAAGGCTGCTCTGCTATTCCTGCTCTTACAGGGTTTGGGCAGACACTGGGACCCAGCAGTGCTCACACCACCCTCTCCCCACCAAAACCCTGCACACAAGAGTATTTTTGGCATAAATCCAGCCCAGATTCCTTCCCCAGCAGCAATACCCCTGCAAACTGCTGCTCTTCCATCTTCATTTCATGTCCCCTAATTAGAAGGCAGTGTCGGCTGAAGGAGAAATAATGAACTCCAAAGGATGGCCAGGGACAATTAGAAACCATCCAATGCAAGAGATAAAAATCAGTTCCACTTCTTTCCCCGAGATAAGGCAGTGCTGGATCCAAGAGAACACGTTTTACTAAGCCAGACTTTTCCTGAACTGTGAGTCAGTTCACACAAGCCCCTGAGATGCAGCAGGGATAATCCCTCTGCAAAGGAGGCTGCAAATCCCCAGCTCTGAAACCACCCCAGCCACTCTGGGGGCCAGACTGAGATGGTTTAAGGGCTCTTAGCACTGGCCTAACTTTGTTGGGCCCTTTTTTAGGGTCTGCTTTCTGGCTGTAACACACATTGGTGATAATGTGGTTTCTTGCAAACCCTCTTATCCATTTCCATCATGCTGAGAACCCTGGGATGGCACCCCTCTTTTACACTGTAATCCCCCAGGAGGGTTAATAAATGCCCAATTTATTATATCTATTAATACTATTTATTAATGCTGCTGGTGGTAACGCCCTCAGTTTCTTGAAATAAGAGGGTGTAGCTAATTATTTCCCAAGCATCAGTTTATTGTAGGTGCTGACCTGAACCTGACCATCCTGTGTGCTTTTTGGATGGTCCAAGGTGAATCCAGGGCTGCTCCTGGCTAAAATAAATTGTTCAAGTGGGCTTTAACTTCAGCAGAAGGAAACCAAGTGTGAGTTTATCATCTTCCACTCAAGCCTCCTTTTCTTTTACTACAAAATTAATAAGGTTTAGTTTAAAAAGGAAATCTAAAATGTTATTCTGGGGCAAGATAAGCTCCCAGGACGTGGGTGGGCACGGCTGCTTCTCTGAGAGCTGTGAGCTGGGCAAATAAAGAGGGGAAAGCACCACTCCAAAGGGCATCCCACGCTGGCACACAGATCCCCTACAGCTTGTAAGCATGCCCCACTTCTGCTTTAAAAGTGTTTTCCTGCCCTTTAGGTGCTGCAAGACTCCACACAGGCACTGCCTGGTCCAGTGGGACAGGGCTAGGAGCAGGTCATGGCTTTCCCTGTAATGAGTGGGCTGCTGCTGCATCTTTGCTCAGCCACCAAGGCTCTGAGCAGCCAGGGTTGTGCTCAGCCCACACCAGACCAGGTTTCCTTGCAAGAAACCTCTCCATGACCTCCAGACTGGCATCAAGCTCAGGGTAATACTCCCAGATAAAATAATAAAAATAGAGGATGGAGAAGGAGTGATGGCAACAAAGCTCTCCATCACAGGAGGCAGCTGCTGATCATGCTGGGAGCATCCCTGTGGGACCACCCCCTCCCCAGGCAAATCCAGATTTATCTCAGAGCAAACCCTGGCTGGGCTGGCAGTCACCACAACACACTTATAGAAACTCCGAGACTGCAAGTGCTCTCAGCCCCTGAAGCCTTGGGTTTGGGATTTTTCCCCTTCCCTCTCTTCCCTTTTGAAGTGGTGCTGCCTATTTTGGGAGGCAAGGGCTGATTTCAAGAGGTTTTTTTTGTTCACTGAGGACCATGTGGAACAGCGTCAGACATTTGTGTTGTGGTTTCTCAGGGTTTTGGGCCAATTTTTTTTTCAGCCCGAGAAGGGAAAAGCCACCCATTCCTGTAATTAGAGCTGAGGAATTGGGATTTGCAAGCAGACCTTCCTCCACACAGCATGGGATGGCTGACAAGGTGCTCACTCTCTCTCTGCCCTTCATTAAATCTGCCTTAGAGTGCTGCAAAAGTCCTTGACAGCACACATGTGAGAGTTTCCAGTGAGAACCAAACCCTCCACTGGGAATATTCAGAATGTCTCCAGTCCCCACCATGACCGTGACACCCAAAGGACCAGCACTGTGAGGTGAATATTGAACTCCTTGGGAACTTATTTTGGTTTTTTTTAGTCTGGAAATGGCACCTCTTGGCTGCAAAGCTGTTTATGGTGCACCCTCAGGCAGCATCTGGTCACACACAGCTCCTTTCCTGGTCTGTTGGTACCTGGAACAGCAGCCTGACCCCAAAAAGTGGGGATGCCTTTAATCCACACAAGGTTTTTGTGCAGCCTGGAAGCTTTCCCATGGAGAGGGAACACTGAGCAACCCCCTCACAAAGCAAACCCCAAGTTCAGCTCAGTCCTCCCCTCTGCCTCCTCCTTGCTACCCCAGTCACGACACATCCTCTCCTCCAGGAAGGTTTCCCCGTGCTGGCACACCAATGCCCAGGGCTTTTCCAGCGTTTCTTTGCTGAGAACCCTTGGAAAGAGCTGCCAGTGGGTCACACTGCCCAGCTGGCACCCAGCCTCCTTCCTGGGCACCTCATTCACCCTCTCCCCAAGCTGCCCCAGGCAGCTCCAGCACAGCCAGAGCACAACCTGATGGAACATTTTTCAGCTCAACATCCCCTAACCCTTGGAGCTTCTTCTTTGTGCCTTTTTTCCTTTAATCTCCCTGTGCTCTATGGCTTTGACTTTAACTGTGTTTGTAGGAGCTGGATAATCCATATCCTGGCTGATGTAACCCACGAAGGGGTGAAATTCAGGGTCCTAAATGCAAGAAACCACTGGGTATGAGGAAAACAGTGGCATTAGGAAATTAGTGGTGTTAACCCCCTGCATCAGGAAAAAAAACCAATACAAGCAGAGTGCTGCCTCCAGCAGAGAAATGGGAAGAAGCACAGACTGCAGAAAAGACTGTCAAGCAAACCTTTTTTTTTTTTTCAGAAACGGTGTTTTTAAACACAGTTTCCTGTTGAAGAAATTGGACAGGGAAACAATAACCCGTTTGTTGCTGCTCTCTCCAAGCAGTGCATTCGAGGCTCCATCCAGGCTCAGCAGGGAAGGAAACCTCACAGGGGGTTTTGAAATTCCCTGCATGGCACAAACACACGTGGACCTGCTGTTTGGCTCCAGCAGGAGCTGCTGTGGCTGTTATTTACTCATTTGTGTGGCAGCAGGAGCGGGGCTGCATCTAAAGATGTGTGAGTTCAGACCTTGGTGGCTGCAGCAATCCGAAGGGATGAGTTTCTGGAAGGAAGCCCAGCTTGTCTCACCAAGCAGCAGGAGAGCTCAGGAGCTGCTTTCAAGCTTCTTCATAAAATCCTGGGATGGTTTGGGTTGGGAGGGACCTTAAAGAACATCCAGTTCCATCCCCTGCCATGGGCAGGTTCACCTTCCACTGTCCCAGGGTGCTCCAAGCCCTGTCCAAGCTGGCCTGGAACACTGCCAGGGATCCAGGGCAGCCACAGCTTCTCTGTGCCAGATCCTCACCATCCTCACAGCCAAGAATTTCTTCTTAAAATTTATCTAAACCTCCCCTCTTTTAATTTAAAACCTTTCCCTCTTGTCCTATCACTATCAGCCTATGTGAGAAGTCCCTTTCCCTCTTCTTTATGGCCCTTTCTCAGTACTGAAAAGTCCTTGATTCCCACTAGAGCATCCAGCAAGGTGGGAGCAAGGCAGAATAGATGTGAATCCAACCAGGATTTAACTCACAGATAAAAGAGTGCATGGAATGGTGGCTCAGGGAGGTGAGAATGGGTGGGGATGGAGGATTAAGGGTGTGTTGCAAGGAGGTGCTGCCCTAAACCACAAGTCTCTTGGAGTAAATACAATGCCCCAATGTCCAGGCCAATAAATGCATTTTTTTCTTCTAAATCTATACACAAACCACAGAAAATCAGTGTTTGTCCCTGGGGAATCCCAGTCCATTAATATCAAATGCTGCTGTGCTGAACCAAGCCTCCCTAATTATCCCAGAAAATAGCTTTTGCTATGGGCTCCTGGGAGGAATTCCTCCCCTGCTCACTGATGAAGCCAGATAAACAGCATTGGGATGCAGAAACTCTCCTTCCCAAAGTCCTTTTCCACCCAAAAGGGATGGCCAAGAACATTTTCTTTGCTCAAGCAGCAGCCAGGGCTCCCCAGTGCCTCAGCTCCTGGTCTGAGGAGCATCTCCCTGCTGAGACTTCCAACAGCATCAGCTTCCACCACACGTTACACTCCAGGTGGAGAAACCCCTCCACCACTTACAACCAACTCAGGAGGCCAACCTGGAGGATGTGCATCCTTTACACAGCAATGTGCAACCTGTGGAAAACCAGGAGTGAGAAATGAAGGGCCTTACACGAGTCAGGTGAAAGAGTTGAATGTGAAACCTCTGGAACTGCCCCAATAAACTGGGATCCAAGAATCCCTAGAGTCATTAAAAAGCTGTGGGGTGAAAGCAGGGAGGCAGAGTGTCTTCAGCAATGACAAAATACATGAGGACAATGAATTTCTTACGTGATGTACATCCCACAGTCATCACCCAGACTGAAACAGACCTGTAGCCTTTTCCATCCTTGCCAACTCGTTTTGGATTTTCTCCTCCCTTACCTCTTTTTACCCATTTTCACTCATTCAAAAAAGCCACCTAGTCCCCCTCTCTTGTAGGAACCATGGCACAAATTTTGCAAGACAAATTCCTCAGCATTTCAACTTTCCTCTGGCCTCCACCTCTTGGGAACTCACACATCCCATCCCGAGCACCTTCCCCTTCCACCTGGGCTGCTCATGTCTTATTTCTTCTTCTCCTCTTTCTCTTTCAAAAGCAGAAAATCTTACCAGCTCCAGGAGAAAAGAGAAGCCTGCTGGGTCTTTGAGCCCACCAAGGGGCAAATGTAGTTCCCCAAATGACAAGATGCAAAAGATGGTGCCCATCAGGGACACCCCATGACAGAGGGAATGGCTTTGCACTGCCAGAGGGCAGGGTTAGATGGGATATTGGGAAGAAATTGTGAGGGTGGGGAGCCCCTGGCACAGGGTGCCCAGAGAAGCTGTGGCTGCCCCTGGATCCCTGGAAGTGTTCCAGTCTAGGCTGGACAGGGCTTGGAGCAGCCTGGGATATTGGAAGGTGTCCCTGCCCATGGCAGGGGGTGGAATTAAATGTTCTTTAAGGTCTCTTCCACCACCAATCAGTCTAAATTCTAAAATTCTACGACTCCCAAATCCTGAGCCCTGCAATGCTCCCAGCAGCAGCGGGACAGCCACGGCTGGTATCACAAACCAAGTATTAATTCTTTCCCATTACTGCTCCAAATTAGCTCAGCCTCTACATACCAACAGCAGATGCATCCTAAAAATCTGCCTTCATCATCCTCCAAAACATTCCTGATTGCTCAGATATTGCCTCGCATCCCAGTTATGGCACAGATCCCTGTGCCTGCGAACACGAGAGCGCATTGCTCAGCAAACAGGGGCCACTATGGTTACAAGGAAACAGCAAATGCAGAACAACCAGCCCGAAATAAAATTGCATAACGGATGGGAACAGCAAAACTTGAGGGGAAAATAAAACAAAATTTACAAAGAAAAAAAAAACAAAACCAAAAAACAAACCGGCTTCAAGGCTGCCAAAACGGAGCCATTGATTACAGCGCATTTGATCCATTTGCATGCAGAGAGCTTTGCTTTGGAGCCGAGATGGAAACAGTCTTAATATAGCTGGAGAGAAAATATCCTCCTTGCACTCTCCTAACTGCACTTTGATAGGAAGCAGCCACAGAGCAGATGGTGCCTATATATAATCACCAGACCTATTATCCCAGCCTCTTTTAGTAATTTGAAGGATGTGATAACCACAAGGAGAGCAGCAAATATTCCCCCTCCCTTCCCCTGCTAATTAAAATATCCAAAAAAAAAAAAGAAAAAGAAAAAGAAAAAAAAAGGGAGAGGAAGCTATAATTATGGTAACGAATAAAAGAATTTCCAAATGAAGTAAATAACTATTTTGTGCACTGCTCCTTTAAACCAGAAGTCAAAAGTTAATTAAATAGCAGCGTGTTTCTGAATCAGGAGAACACAGCAAGTCCCAGTGCAGTGGGGAAGGAGACTGGAGACGCTCTGGATGAACCCAAACCACAGCACTCCCATCCCTCCTCTGTGCCCTCCTGCCACTTCTCTGCAGATGCTGTGATGCTGGGGGGAAGGAGAGCTCATCTCTTTCCATTCCTCTACTTGCCAAAGCCCGGGGCTGCACGGATTCAAAGGATGAGCAGCGGGAAGGGGATTCTCCCCAGGGGTTTCTTGCTGCATGAAGATGCTCAGGAAAACATCACAAATGTGATTTTAGTCATGCTTTGAGAGAGGGATGGGCAATGATGGTGTTGGGATGAGGTCACAGACAAGCAAGAAAGGTTTGAGGAGGGAATTACTCACAAGGCCCTTAACAGATGTAAGTTAATAGTGGAGGTGCTGAGGAACATCCCTGGCTCCCAGACACAGCCCTCAGCCCCTGCTGATGGCTCCAGGGCTGATACAAAGTGCAGACAGGAACCCACAGGTGCTCATGGGGTGATGGGAAAAGCAAAGCTTCCCTCAGGAGAGCACCAAGCTCCCATGCACTGAGTGACCAGAGCTTGCTGTGGTCTGTGCCTGTATCCAACAGTATCCTGTATCCAACAGGCACCAGGGAGGCTGGAAAAATACACCCAGGTCTAGGAGGGTCCATCCATCAACAAAACCTCCCAGAGAGAGGAGCCTGCCCAGGGGTCTGACAGAATTACTGGGGCTATCTGACTTTGCTCCACAACCCAGAGAGCATCAATCAGTTGCCCTGGTGGCTTCTGCACCACTTACAGGTCAGAAGCACCATTCAGGAATCCCAGGGACTGCAGGATACACACAAAACCATTGCTGCTGCTTCCTAACATCCATCCCTGAGCCACACAGACTGCTGTAAGGAAAGTGGAGGTGGCATCAGAGCCACAAGCTTCAATCTCCCCCCATCCCAACCTGCACACCGGGTCCTACCCTCTTATCAAGGGACAAGCAACACATCAACAGCAAAACCACGGCAGGCATTCCCTGCCCTGAGTGCCCACAGTCGGTGATTGCACTGGGATTTCACAAGCTGAGAGGGTGGGAACATCCCTGGGTGCTGCTGGAATAGAGATTTCCCAAATGAGGTGGCCTCATTCCAGCCAGGAAGCTGCAGAGCCATCGCTCTGTGAGTAGGGTAAGTGAATCTGGGAGCTGTGCTCTGTATGAGCACAGAATCACAGAAGATCCACAGTTGGAAGGGTGTGGTCACTGAGCTGAAAAGAGAGAGAAAGGACAGCAACACACACGGAGCTCTTTAGGGAAAAAAGGCCAATTTATTGTATGGACATCCCATATTTAAAGTGTGTTAGTGCAGCTAGGACAGGACAGGAGCTCATTGGACATCTGTGAAAATATCCATGGGACAGCACCTCAGGATGTGTCCCATGGGAAAGACACCAGGTGTTAATCTTTATTATGAATTCCACTTCCACCCTAACTGAAGCTGCAGTCAGCTTGTCAGCCTGGGAATGGAGCTGAGAGTCAGGAGAAATCCAGGCCTGAAAAAGAATTTCCAAGCTGTAATTCCTCAGCTCTCTAAATGTGTGTGTCCACAGAAGGGACCCATAAGGATCATTGAATCCAGGTCCTGGTCTTACATAGGACATCCCAGGAATCCCAACCTGTACCTGAGAGTGTTCAAACACTTCTTGACCTCTGTCAAGCATCACTTTCCTGGGAAGCCTATTGCAGTGCCCAGTTCTGGGGGAACAACCTTCTCCTGATATCCATCCTAAACCTTCCCTGGCACAGCTTCATTCTGTTTCCATGTCTGAGTACAGACCAAACCTTGCACAAAGAAGATCTGGAGGCAGGAACTGTGTGATCCCAGAGGACACATGTGTGACATGCCCACTTTGGGGACAGCCACATGTCTCTGGCTGGCACCCAGTGCTCCCTCTCCTCCTCCCCATCCATGCAGACCAACCACCACCTGCTCCATGGCTTACCAGCACAGGGCTGTTTGCTAAGGCAGCCCAGAGCACACGGATTGTTTAAGTGCCTGGAAGCATCATCTGGGGTCAGGAGGTTTAGGAACACTCACTATGTCTGTACCAACCACACATGGTTATGAGTCACCCATGGTGTCATCACCTGGTGCAAGTCACCACTGAGCCCAGCCTCGAGGTCTGCTCTCCTCTCTCCTTTTGGAGACCCTCCTGCCTTTTGGTGACATCTCTGCCTCCAAGCATTGTGGCTGATGAGGGGTCAAGCAGAGGCACAGCCACAAGATCTGTCCTGCCGCCCATGTGAAAATCCACTAGCCAGAGCACAGCCATGGGAAACGTGCTCCCTTTGCTGCTTACTCACTCTGCTTGGCAAGCAGGGATCCCTCCCTTGCTCCACACCCTGCTACAGCAGGATCAGCACATCCCAAAAGCTGTGGGCTGCCCATGTGCCCTGTGTTGTCACTTGTTCCCACGTAGGGGCAGAGCGGGCACGGCAGCAAGGACCCTGCTCTGTCTCTGAGCTGTCTGATGCCTCAGGTAACATCAGCTCTGCCTTGCTAACCCCATCCCCACAGAGCCATCTGCATCCCCCCAGAGCTATCCATACCCTCCCTGAGCCATCCACATTTCCCCAGAGCCATCCATATCCCCCAGGGCCACCTGCATGCCCTGAGAGCCAAGAGCTGCTGGTAAGAGACTTCTGCCCCATGGCTGCATGGATGGGCATCCCTATGAGCAAAGTTACCTGTGATCTGCGAGTTCCAAATGAACAAAACACGAGAATCACCCTGCCAGGTATCCTGAGCCGAGTGTTCTCCAATGGCCAATGGGTTACTCTAAGTCACCCTGTGAATCTGTATTTTCTTCCCTTCCAGTGCAGGTTATGATGTTTGGAAGACAACAAATAGACTGATGAGTTTGGGTGTCAGTCCAGAAACCCTGTGGAGATGACTGAAGGTGGGACCTCAGCATCACATGGACCTTTGTCACTCAGCCAAAGACCCAGTGACAAAAGAGATCCTCTCTAAGTACAGAAGTGAAGGGAATGTGCCAAACAGGTTCAAAGGAGGATCCAAATGAGCAGAGGCAGCTAACCTGAAGTTTCAAGGTTAGAACAGGAAGGGACACTGGCTATAAAACACACTCAAGAGCAGTAGCAGATCTTCCCCAGCATTGCTGACACCTCAAAAGGACATCACTCTTGTTCTCCACCACCACGTCCACCTGCAGGGCCTGATGGCCTCCAGGATGAGGTGGGTGAGCACTCACCTCACTGGCTGAGTGATGGTCTGCAGAGAGCACCTCCAGGGACAAAGAGCTTTGAATTTATAGAGGGGGCAGAAAATCTGTACCTGCTGTTCAGTGCTGGAGCAGGGGATTATGGATGGACTCGATGATTTCAAAGGTCTTTCCCAACCTAAGTGATCCCATGATTCTGTGCTGTTCTCACTCACAGTCCTGTTTGCTGCTATATTGATGTACATGGATTTCAGCAAATAACTCTGCTCACACCTGATCTTCTCATACAACCATTCTGATTTCAAGCTCGAGGATTAGCAAGATTTTGTAGCACCGGGAACCTGACAAAGTGTGAGACTTCTGGAAGTGTTCCCTGCCCGTTGTGTGTGACACTAGAGGGCATGAGCAAGACAACAAATTCCCTTGTCTGCCACCACTGAGAAGCTCAAGTGTAATAAAGGCCAACGAGCTTTTCTCAGTCTATCAGTAAAAGAGAAGAAAAGCAGACATGAGAGGTGTCCCCAGGTGGCAGGATGAGTGCCAGGGTGCCAAGTCTCAGCAAGGCCAACTGAGGAACAATTTTCTGAAGGCAATTCCAAAAGCTAATCCACCCCCAGCAAGAACAGGACATTTGTTTGCTTCACTGCTCTAACCTCACCAAGACTTTTTCACTTTCTCATGACGTGTTTTGCTAAGTCTGCATGGCAGGAAATGTGTTCCCATGTGAGGCAAACACAGGCTGAGGACACACAGTGCCCTCCCTTCAGGTATTGCTGAAATCTACACAACAACTTTCAAGCTGCCCATCAACCCAACACAGATCAGGATGGTCCTGTGAGTTAAAATATGCATTTATCCCATCACCCAGCTCAGTCTGGGCACCAGGTATGGCAACAGGGCTGTCTCCAGTGGTAGGCAGCATAGCAGGGTAGGGGAGGAAGAGTCAGGAAACCCACACTCTGTTCATGGCAAGTGCTTTCTTGTTGTTGTTTGCTCCATCTCAATTCCCTGATGACTCGGGGAGAGCTCCAGCACGTTCATCTGCCCTCTCACTGGGGATTCCATAACTGGAGCAAATGTTGGCAAAATCCTGCAGGCCATGTCACACACACATGCTCTGACACACAGTCCAGCAGCTGCAGATCTGCCTGCAGAGCAGGATCACAGAAACACAGAATGGTTTGGGTTGGAAGGGACCTTAGAGGTCATCTAGTACAATCCCTTGCCATGGGCAGGGACACTTTCCACTATCCCAGGTTGTTCCAAGTCCTGCCCAGTCTGGCCTTGGACACTTCCGGGGATCCAGGGGCAGCCACAGCTACTCTGAGCATCCTGTGCCTCACCATCCTCACAGGGAAGAATTTCCTCCTAATATCCCATCTAACCCTGCCTTGTGTCAGTTTGAACCTGGGCAGAGGTGTGTGGAAGAACCCTGATTCACTTCTCTTCAGCTCTAGGACAAACTGGAGATTTTTCTTTTTCAGGACAAGAAATTTGTACAGGTGAGTATTTCTCCTCCTTTGCTCTGCTTGCTCTCCTCCTTCTCCTTCTCCTTCTCCTTCTCCTTCTCCTTCTCCTTCTCCTTCTCCTTCTCCTTCTCCTTCTCCTTCTCCTTCTCCTTCTCCTTCTCCTTCTCCTTCTCCTTCTCCTTCTCCTTCTCCCTCTCCTGGTAGACAAACAGCACCAGTTTTCTGGCAGACATTCCCAAGGGAAGGGTGTAGCAGTCCTGAGCACCCGGCACCTTTCCCATTTGTGCAGGAGCGGAAGGGTGGCTCCAGACTGGCAAGAGTTTTGCTGGTCCAAGGACCTCTCTGCTCCCTCAGGGGAACCCAGGCAGTGCAGGGACACTGAAACACCAAAGAGTGCAACATCCCTCCAGGATGAACACAGTGCCAACGCCTGGGATCCCTGCCCTGCAGGATATTCCCTGGCAAGGTCTCTGACTGTATCTATCCCTCACTGACCTGTAACTTTATGGTCCAAATGAGACCAGTGCATCTGCAATCCTCCTCCTCAGCACAATTCCCTTCCAAGAAGGTGGAAAACACAGGGCTAAGCTGTGCTTCCATTTAACAAATCCTGTCATGCCATCACACCGTGCTCGGGTGGAGCCAGTTACAGGGGTAGGGAAGGAGCTGGAGCCCCCACGCAAGAAGCTGCTGGCAGCTTTGAAAACAAGCTGCTTCCCTCTGTCCTCTCAGAGTTTCCAGGCCATGTCTCCCTCACAAAGGCATTGTGCAACCCCAACATTTTGCAACTGCTGCCTGACCTGGCCACAGAGCCAGGACTCCGGGTTTCACCCCGTCCCCCACTCCGGAGCAGCTCCAGCCTCCTCCGAGCCCATGCCAAGGCTGCCTGCACTCCCAGCACGCTAAAGCTTGGTTTAAAGCTGCATCTCAAGCTTTGTAGGAATTGCTGATGCAGTGGATGGGAAGGAGCACATGAACATCACAGAATCCCAGGATGGTTTGGGTTTGGAAGGGACCTTAAATTCCATCTGGTTCCACTCCCCTGCCATGGGCCTGACACTTTCCATTAGCCCAGACTGAAGACTCATCCAGCCTGGCCTTGAACACTTCCAAGGATGAGACAGCCACAGCTTCTCTGGGCCAGCTTCCATTGTTTGGGGTGAGTCCATTCCTCTAATCACTCCAGACGCAAATTCATCACTTAGGACACTGCTCCCACTCCTGGAGCACCATTAATGTGGTAAATCCAGAGTGACTCCTTCAGAACATTCCAGACTTGCCTCCTGCAACATCTCCTCAAGTCTTGGCTAACCCCTGTCAGTGCAGTTATGGGAGAGCTGGACATGAACCAATCCTGAAGCAAATCTCAAAACTGGAGTCAAAGTCAAGGACAGCACAAAGCAAAACATCACATGAGCTTCAGCCACCCATATTTAAGCCCTGTGCCATGACAGCATTAAACCTCATTGTGCCACAGCAGCAGAGAATGTAGCCCAGGTAAGATCACCACATCACTGTTCTGGGAAAGACTTTGCCCCATCCTGGTGTCAGGAAAGACTTTGCCCCATTCTGGCAGTGCCTTTGCAGGGATGGGTCAGGGAAGGTTGTGCCCTTCCCTGGGTGTTGCTGGATTAAAGCCTCTGCACAGATAAACACCTCTGAGTAAGAGGGAGAACTTAAAACTAATAACAACACTAAAACCTAAACAAACACTAAGGAGTTGAGGACTTTGCTTTGGAATAAAAGATTAATAAACATATTGATTGAGTCAAGGGGCTGGGACAAAGGCTGACAGCCGTGTTTATTTTTTAGCATCTATCTGTGGACTCACCAGGCTTTTGCCCAAGCCAAATATTGTGTTAAGGAAGTTTATGAACTGACACATGAAGTGTGGTTGGGTCACCTCCAGCTCAGCCCACGGTTGTCTGAGCATGGTGCCACCAAAATATGTCTGCAGGAGTTAGAGCAGCTTAACACGTGGGCCTGAACTATCACTAGCAGAGGATGATGCAGCCAAGCAAGTGGCAGAGATTGAAGGAAGAATTCAGACAAAGGACTGGGTAAAGTGTAGGGCTGTGGGCAGACCCACAGGTGTTCCTGTCCCAGCTGCTGCTGAACACATCAAATTCTGGGAGAATTTAGGAAAAACCACAGCACTGCAGCAGCTCAGGCACTGCTGAGTAGTTCAGCTGTTGCCTCAGTTTTGGCATCTTGTCCCCCCACTTGGGGACCACAGTGGGCAAGGGGTGGGTCAGTGCTGCTGCTGAGAGCTAAGTCTGAGCACAGAAAGGCTCAAAAAACCACCAAGGGTGGTTCTTTGTGGAAAGAGTCCTTCAAGACCAAACACGTCTTGCCAAGTTCCAGTCACTGTCAGTGATTAACCTGCTGCACCCAGCACACCTCCCTGCTTCTAAACCCTGACATGAGGAACCAGAGCCCTTCTGCAGCCTCTCTTCCCACTTCTTCCACGGTGTGCAAAGCCTCTGAACCACCAGGCATGCAAAAAACACGTGGAAAACCCCCCAAAAATAATCCTTGGAGAAGTTTAACAGACCAACCGCAAGTAAATTCAGGGGTTTTTCTCACCCTGCCTTCTTGTTAGACCTTTCTCATGCAGCTCTGGAACAGCTTCACAGCACAGGGTCTGTCTCTCAGAGAAGCTGAACGTCACACAATCTCACAGCAGCAGGAGCTGGGGGCTTCACAGACAGGGGATTGGATGGGAATGATGGTTTAGAGTCTGTGGAGAAGCTGAGACCCTTCTGCTAAATCCCCACACGCCTGCAAGGGTGGACACAGGAGAGGCAGGACCAAGGTGCTACAGCAATAAACCCAGAGCTGTGTTTCGTTTTGCTGCTGACTTGAAACATCACTTTAAAAAAAAGCAATTCTTACAGGAGAGAGAAAAGCCCAGAAGTCTTAAGTGACCATTTTAAAGCTTTTAGCTATTTAATTGTGGCTTTCCACACTCTGATAAAGAAACCAGGGCTGCTGCCACAAGAAGCCTCTCCTCCCCAAAGTGCTCTCTGCATCCCTGATTTCTAGGAGATGCTGAAAAAGCATCTTGGAGAGACTTCTGAATATCCCAGAGTGAAGGAGGACAGGCAGCCCTGCAGGTGACATGGTGGCAGTCACCCAAAGGTGTGACAGAGCAAGTGGGTGGGCAGGGGAGCTTCTGAATCCCACTGAGAAGATGCTTTGTTCCTGTTCTCCCAAAGAAGGCTCACAGGTATCAATGGCTGCTTTGAACACCAGTTGTAGCTGCACTACAGCTTCACACAAAGACATTAGACAGATCTCCACGTGTCCAAGCCTTGGGCTGGGCTCTGCACCATCCATCAAAGCCTGGCAAGGTCTCCATGGGGGAAGAACCACCCAGCTCTCCTGGAAAACACTGAGGACTGTCCATCTAAACTCCTCAATCACCACCAGCTTCCCACCTCTGCACTGCAAATACAAGTGAACATTTCAGATACCCTGAAGCTGATGGATTCCAGCTCTGCTTCCAAAACTTATGCCTGCATTAAGGGTCCCAATCCCATTTCTTCTCAGGGAGTCCTCAGCACACTTTTGGATTTGCCTCAAGGCCCCCAGCTCACTTTCGGACATGAAGCATCAGCTTCCTGCTTGTTATAGGCACTCTTGAAACATGAAATGTAAATCTACACAAAGCTACATGAAATACATGGGGTTCCCTTCAGAAACATTTTTGGTCTTTTTCTCACTCTTTGCTGTTTTTCCCTCTCTCCAGCTCCCAGGTCTTTAAAACCCCACAGCATCAGAGGAAAAAAAACCCCAACAAGGCAAGCAGGAAATTAAAAAAGCAGGTGAGGAAAGGAAAAAGGAGGAAAAAAAAAATAACAAAGGAGCTTCCTATGGCCCAGATGAGTTCATCCCCTCTGCTAACCACGCCAACACAGCTGGGATGGGGTGGGGGGACTGTCCCCAGAGCCTCCCGTGGGTACTCACTGGTGCTTGTGCTAGTGCCGATGGTGTTGATGGTGGTGGGGACAGAGGAGGAGGAGTAGAGGGGCAGGTGGCCATTCTCACAGGCCAGGCTTTTGTCCTGCCAGCTGGAGGCGCTGACGCTGATGCCGGAGTCCCGGGAGGAGTTCTGCCACCCGTTGAGTTTGTCATCCGAGTTCTGTCTTTGGTGATAGTAGTGAGCCTGCTGCCCGTAGTCCAGCGAGTCGGAGCGGCCGCGGCCCTGGCCACCGAAGCCGCCCGACGTGCGGTCCTCCAGGTGGTTGAGCCACATGGCCAGGGCGCTCCTGTCCTCCAGGGAGGTGGCAGGGTGGATCAAGGCGTAGGACAGCAGCTGCCTGCTCTCCTCGATGTGCTGGTTGTGCTCGATGGAGTGCGCCAGGATTTTGGGCAAGAGTTTCATGTACTCGACTTTCGCCTCGATGTTGCCGGGCTTCAGTAAAGGCAGGTGGGTTAGCAAGAGGGAGATCACTTTATCCTTGGATTCCTGTTGCCACTGGTTAATGATTCCTGTTGGAGGGATGGGGGGGGGGAGGGGAAACAAGAAGATTAATGAGAAATTGGAAAACAGAGATAATAAAGAAATAACCAGGTCATGGCAGGGTAAATACAGCACGCCAAAGGGATTTATTTCCACATGTGTGGTACCACAGCGTGAGCATCTCCCTTGCAAGCTCCCTCCAAAACCATTGGCACAGCAAAGTGTGCCAAACTGGATACCAGAAGTTACCAAATGCTCCTGAAAATCTCTAAAAAAGCCGAACTACACCCAGCTCTACTCCACTGCTGTTGTGTTTATTTTAATCAAAATCACGATTTGGCCCAAATTTTCTGCATTGTTGCAGATTACAAAAGGACTCGGTGGACAAAGCTAACCTTTGAAAAGAACTTGGTTGGAAAATTGAAAAGGTCAAGATTCAAAGGAGGTAACACAGGTGAGAGCCACAGAGGGAAGAAGCTTTCCAGCAGGAACACGCTCATCCAACCAGGGTGCTGGTGCATCCACCAGCCCCAAAGGTAAGGAGGGAAAGGCTCAGCTGAAACAGCCCCAGAGCTCCTGCTCCTCTGTTAGATCACAGCAAATAGGAGAGGTTTCAGAAGACCAGGAAAAAAAAAAAAGGAAACCTAGGGGTTAGATTTAAATATGCAGAAGGAAAAGTCAGGGAATTACAAACTGGTCACTTAACTCAAACTCCTGGAAAACTGATGGAACAAATAAGGAAACAACCTATTTGTAAGCACTTAGAAGATAACAAGATGATAAGTGACTGCCGACACCCATTTGTCAAGAGCAATTTGATTTCCTTCTGTGACAGAGCACCTGGCCTGTGAATAGCTGGAGGAACAGGCAGTGCTGTAGATCTTGATATTCATTAGGTGCTGCTGCACATGGCTCCCTCAGCAGCACAGCAGAGAGAAACTGCTCTAATGGGGGCACACAACTCATCTGAAAAACATATGGAGGGAGCTGGTGGTGCTGATTCATTGTCAGACTGGGAGGATGTGCTGGGCAAGGAGACCTGTGCTGGCCCTGACACCACCCAGCCTGTCACTGGTGATAAGGGTGATGTGATAAACGTGATCAGCACGCAGGTATTGTGCTAAGAGAAAGGAAAACACTCCAGGAAACTGGACTAGAGGTCAAACCATGTTGAGGACTCGAAGGGGTGGCCTGGAGCTGTGTCAGGGGAGGTTTAGGCTGGAGATCAGGAAAAGGTTCTTCCCCCAAAGGGTGGTGGGCACTGACCAGGCTCCCCAGGGATTGGGCACAGCACCAGCCTGCCAGAGTTCCAAGAGAATTTGGATGCTCTCAGGCACAGGGTGGGATTATTGGAGTGCCCTGTGCAGGGCCAGGAGTTGGACTTGATGATCCTTTTGGGTCCCCTTCCAGCTCAGGATATTCTGTGATCCCATGAGACTTGGAGAGATGTGAAAGAACATCTGCATTAAGCAGGTGCAAACATCTGCATTAAGCAGGTGGGAACAAATGAGGTGGGAAGAGCCTGGCTTGGAAGAGTCAGTCAGATACTGTGCTGCACAGAGAAGCTGCAGCAGCCAGCCTGACACCTGGCTGAGAGGTGAACACTGGCTGCTCTCCACTTCTGCTGCTGCCCAGGGAAATGGTGGAGTCCCCATCCCTGGAGGGGTTTACAGCCATGAGGATGTGGCCCTTGGGGACATGGCTCAGTGGTGGCCTCAGCAGTGCTGGGGGAATGGTTGAACTCAATGATCTTGGAGAGCTTTCCCAACCTAAACAATTCTACGAATCTGTGACTTGAACTGCAGCAAAGATGAATGAGGTTGGAAATGATGAAAGTGCCTTCTGTAGGGCAGGATGGCCTAGGACATTGGGAGATCTCCATCACCAGAGGTTTCTCTGAAGGGCTGATACAAACTCCAAAATCTACCAAATCTACCCAGACCAGCCAACTGACACTGCCCAGCCCTGGGGCAGTCTCTCCTCCAGCGCTGGCCAAACCCCTCTGTAAAGCCTTCAAACTTTCAGCCCCTGTGCTACAGGAGCCACAGCTGAACCTGGGCTGGAGAGCACTCCCTCCTGTGCTTGCTTTCAACACACTGCCCAAAACTTCATCAGGTGAAATGCTGAAAAAATCCCCCCAAACTTTACGTTCTCTGTCCCTGTCTGCTGTCTTCAATCCATTCTGCACAGGAAGCTGCTCTAAATCATTGATTGTCCCCACAGCCCCTGTGTGTTTCTGAGCTAGGGTAACTGAACCCACACCACTGAAATGCAGATCCAGATCTCCAGCTGTAGGATCATTCATCAGGTTTGCTCTTGGGAAGGCACAAGAGCAAATCCATATCCAGCTCAGGATATTCTGTGACCCAGGAACTGGACTCTACAATCCTCACGGGTCCCCTCCACCTCAGGATATTCCATGATTTCATATGACCCATGCTGCTGGCCAGCAGCCCTCCCACCACCCCTGACCCAGAAGAGAGCTGTTAAAGCAGCACCTTCTCCCAGTTAGGACCAAACTCTGGACATCAGTTTCCTGACAGCACTCACCCCTCCAGATTCACCTTCCCAGCTCCAAGGCATGCAACTGCTTTAATAGGAAGCCACTAGATGGCTTGCTGGAAACGCTGGCTACTCTCCCTGGAACTTTCTGCACTGGTATTTACTTCTCCACAGACCTCCCCCTCCTCCAGAGCCACTTCCTGAGCCAGCCACAGCGTGCCCTGTGCTGAAAGGAGCAAGGGGCACGACGTGGCACAGCTTTGGTGGAGAAGGAACAGCTGTATGGCAGCAGAGGGGACTTTGGGTAGTCTGGGTGTGCCCCTCTGCCCGTGGGAATGCTGTGAGGTTGTTTTGGTGCTAAAAAGATGGGATTTGGGAGAGCAACACTCAGCATGATGCTGTAAAGAGTACACAAGCATAGCAGGACTCAAGGCCCATCAGAGCATATCCATATTTTCCAAATGCAGGTGTCCCTGCTCCAGGCAAGGCTTCCTGTTGGGATGAATCTGATTTATCTGTCCCCTCTCTCTTAGTCAGCTGCCTGGTGAGTTGAAAACATGTCTTATTTTCTCCCATCCTCCTGCAGAGAGGGAAGTCACACCCCGATATTTTATCATCACTCTCGTGGTGGTTCAGCAGCACTTCCAGGCTGGCACAGCCAAAACCCAGCCTGGCACCAGCTGGGATTCTGTAGCAGCTCAGATAAACTGAGAAATCAAAGATCATTTAAAAAAAAAAAAAAAAAAAGGTCTGCAATGCACTGCTCAAAGAAGTGGATGCCACTTAAACACAGGAGCAAAATACAGGCAGAAAAAGCAGAGCCTGGGTGCAGGAGAGGAGGAGGAGGAGGAAGAGGAGGAAGAGGAGGAGGAAGGCAGGTGGCCATGGCTGGACTCCTCCTCCTCCTCCTCACATGGGGGAGAGCTCAGCATGAAGGTCCCCACTGGAGAAACACAGGATGGCGCCAGAGCTGCTTCTTGGGAGCTTTGCCTTGGACCTCCAAGAGATTTGGGGGTTTAAAGAACAACCCCAAAAGCTGGAGCACTGACCCAAAAGCCTGTGGCCGATGAAGGGCTGGGTGCCCTTCCCTGCCCTGGCCCAGGCAGGAGCTGGTCTCCTTCTCAGCCAGCAGCAGGATGTGCACAATTAAACAAAAATGGAAAATAATTAGATCTGAAAGAGGTTTGGCTCTCTCTGAGATGGGGCAGAAGGTCAGGCTTAATCCTGTCTGCCAGAAAACAGAGGGATCTGGAGAGGGCAGTGCAGGAGAGGGGAAGCTGGAGCTGCCTGTGGGCAGGGGGAGAGGGGCTGGCAATGCCCCAAAGCCCCTCTGCACCCTCTCCCTGAACACAGGAGCCCCCAGCTCAGCCCCTCACCTGCTGCCATGCACTCCTGGCCATCTGGGATATCTCATCCTTTATGGTCAGAACAAGCACTCTGGGGCAGCTGAGATTAGGATGTGTTTTGGGATCCCACATCCCGGGGTCCTGACATGATACCTGTGGTGGGTCACAGGCACCAATCACCTGACAGCCTCATCTGTTCCGCCTGGTGCTTCCCATCACGAGGATTTCACTGCTCTGTGGAATGTCACAGCTACTGCCAAATCTGAGCACAGAGAGAGCCCCAAAGTTAGAATCCCCTCCTTGCTGCCTTGAAACCCCCTAAAATCCCTGTCCTGCCACTGAACTGCCATCTCCTTTTGGAGATGAGGTCAGATAACAGCTGACCAGCCCTGAACAGGGATGGGAGCTGCTGGTAACCCCCAAGCAGAAAATCCCATTTTTTATTATGGAATATTTTCTTGGATGAAAAGCTGAATGAAGGTGGGATGTGAAACTACCTTCTACTGAAGGATTACTTAACTGACAGGATTTTGCTGCTAGACAGCCCAGCTGATGCATGTGCAGCATGCCTGTGGATAAATCCAGCTCCAAATATAGCCAGGTCCTGCTTCCAAGACTGGAACCTGTGCTTGTGCTATGAATAGGACCAACACCATCCCCAAAACCGGGGCTTTCTGGCTGGAAAAAAGAGGTGAAGTTTGTCAATTTATTAAGTTATTAAGGGATTTCTCTGTCACAAATCTGCTTAATCACTGCTGGATCTCTGCAATCTGTTAATTGCCACCATGTGCAGTGGTAATGGATCCACCTCTAACGTGTCCACACACAAGGGACCTTCCTGCCTTTTCTCTGAACCTGCCTCCTGAGGGATGAAGGGGTTATTTCACCCACCAGCAAGGCTCATGGTTATGATGTCCTGGGAACAGTCACAGTTTTCCAAATGTAAAGGCAGACCAGATGGACAAAGGCAGGGATAGACACAGACCCTGCAAAAAACAGCATGAGCAGCAGCACACTGGTGCCTGCATTTACAAAACCTGAAGGACCAAACTGCAGGGGTTTTAATTCTAGTTTTGATTTTTGCAAACGGATTTTTGGCTAGAAGATTCCAGTTTAAAAACCCCACCCCTGCTGAGAGGGATGGCCAAGAGCAGCTGTCAGCACAGGAAAAGAACGTGTGGGTCTCACCAGGTGACATGTCTTCAAGGAACGATGATAATGCCAAGTAACACTCAAGCACTTGAAGGAACCCAAAAAAACAACCAAACTCATCCAAGATAAACCATTTCATTTTGAAAGCAGAAATTGGGTTCTCCTCCCATTACTGTACACAACTTATTTCACAGTGAAGCACAACCCAATGGAAGTGTCCAGAGGAGGCCACAGAGATGCTCCAAGGGCTGGAGCCCCTCTGCTCTGGAGCCAGGCTGGGAGAGCTGGGAATGTTCACCTGGAGAGGAGAAGGATCCAGGGAGAGCTCAGAGCCCCTTGCAGAGCCTCAAGGGGCTCCAGGAGAGCTGGAGAGGGACTGGGGACAAGGGATGGAGGGACAGGACACAGGGAATGGCTTCCACTGCCAGAGGACAGGGATGGATGGGATATTGGGAATTGGGAATTCCTGGCTTTGAGGGTAGGGAGGCCCTGGCATAGGGTGCCCAGAGAAGCTGAGCCTGCCCCAAATCCCTGGAAGTGTCCAAGGCCAGGTTGGACAGGGCTTGGAGCACCCTGGAATAGTGGAAGGGGTCCCTTCCCAAGGCAAGGGGTTGGAATGGGTCTTCAATGTCCCTTTCAAACCAAACCATTCCAGGATTCCATGAATTTGCTGATTGTGATTTTGGTGAAGTGAGTGAGATGAGTGATGTGTAACTTATGAAATAGAAAACAGCTTATCCTGAGCAACAAGGACACCAATTTAAAACTAGAAGTGTTTTAAAAACTGCCCAAAGATCCTCTAAGTGACAAAGAGGACATTCACACAGGAGGCTTGGTATCAGTGCCCCTCAATGCTAAGTCAGTGCACTTAAGGGCTCCAGTTGTCAGCAAATTACTCTTAAATTACTTTTTTATTATGCCCTTGTTTTCAGTTTTCCATAAAAAGTTCTCAAAAGCCCATTCAGATAATTTGCCCAAGCAAGAAATGACTAAGAGAGGGAATCATGGGATCATTAAGGTTGGAAAAGACCTCTAAGATCATTGAGTCCAACCATTAACCAGATGTTCAAATCTGAAGGGCACCCTCCAAGCACCTTCCCAGAAGGGCTGAAATGAACTGCACTCTCAGATGTATTTGGGAGAAAAAACCAGGAATTTGTACTGAAAGTTTAGGTTGGGATCCTTGATCTCGTAAAGTGACACACTGCAGCATTAGGGACTGGAGAGAGGAACTGGGTGCTCCTGGATGGCAATCAAGCATTTCTAGGGATGGACAACACTGAGGTTTTCATGTCTTGGATGGCCAATAGCAAAAGAGAAATCCAATCCATGCTTAGGCAGCTGGCAACTGCTTCCAGTGAGCCTGGAACCAGTGGCCAGAGCAGGAGATGGCTATTTCTGGGTTTGCAGGAAGGGTTTTCAAGAGGCTTCCTCAGCAGCTCCCAGAAGAGGTTCCCATTGTTCACAGTTTCCTGGATTATGAATGCAAAACTGAATCTGGGTGATGGGCAGAGCTATGTGGAGGGCACCCACTTTTTATTGTCAGAGGCAGAAAAATCAGCACTTGGATTCCTCCTGCTGTGCCAAGACCCAGCAGCACATCACTGCCCACCAGCTGCTCCACACATCCATGGGAGATGCTGCACTTCCACCAAAATCCCCCAAAACTGCAGCAACCAAGGTCATCTCCAGCCAGCCCTGGGATCTCACACCTATTCCAGCTGCCTGGATGCCTTCACCAGGGAAAAAGGGGCCAAGAAACCTGGCCCTGCACATGAACACAGCCCAACAACCTCTGCTTGGCCACAGCACCATCTCCCAGTGAGGGACCATCATCACACAAACCTGAACTCTAGCTCTACTTGTTCCAGCTGCTCCCAAGCCCTTCTGTTTACCTTCATTTCCATTTGGATTTATCTGGTTTTATGCTTCAGTTCACCTGACTTCAGATTCTGAACTAGGTGATCTTTAAGGCTCCTCCCAACCCAAACCACTCAATGATTCTGTGAGAGGGGTGGAGAAACCACACCCCACCTCACACAGGGCAGTTTGCTGCAAAGATAAAGCAGAAGAGAAAAAAAAAAAAATCAAGAGATTTCACCCACAAGTCTGAATTTAAACCAAGTGTATCAACCAAGGGCAGGCTGCTGCCAGTCCCAGCCTTCCCACAACTGGGTTTACTGGGCTGTGAGATGGTCCAGCTCCCTGTCACAGAAATCCACTCTCCAACAGTACTGCAAACACAAACCTCTGCCCTGGCTCCTGCTGCAGCAGCTCGACTGAAGGTGAAGCACAGAGTGTTTCCAGCTAAAGGGATTTAAATTATTATTTGCAGTAATTAGCACCTGAACGTTGGCCCAGTCACAATACTTTGTTTGGGCGAATTTACATCATTCCATTCGTAAATCAGCCTCACTCCAAAGGCCAGCATTAAGGAAAACAAAGCAAGAAGCCCATTGGAAACACTTTGTACCCCATCCAGAGCACATCAATACCCTCGCTGTTAAACCTGGCAGCCTTTTCCCTCCACCAGAGGCGAAATAATCAGAATTTCAGCGTGTTCCTCCTCGTTATTGCAACCAACGCTAATTAAAAGGAAAAACATCTCAACAATAAAGGTCATTGCAGACCTGCCAACTGCACCAGGCAGAGAGGCTGTCACTGAAAACCTGAATCCTGCTCCTCATGTCCCAAGATTGATGCAGAATCAGAGCCAACACAGGGGAGAAGACACTGACGATGCTTCCAAGCACCTCCACACCCACGAGGCTGGGGTGAATGTGGAGGCTGTGGAAATCCCACCAGCCTTCCTGCTGCAGGTCTGAATTCATGCCTGTGCTAGCACTGACCTCAGCAGGGCAGGACGATCTAATCCCACACTGTCTGAAGGCAGCAGGAGCTGTGCCAAGCTGGATCCACGGCTGCCTGGCACCTCCTGCAGCTCCCAGCTCTGCATCCTGGGAAAGAGCTTCCTCAAAGGTCACCAAAACTGCTCACCCCACTGGATAATGTGGGATCTGACAGAGGAAAAAGCCAATAAATCCCCGTGGCTGGCTTTTTGCTGTCACTCCCTTCCATTCAGGTCTAACAGCCCAGCTTGGGGAGGAACTGGTGAAGCTCTTGCCCTGGAACTTTGCTAGGAGCTGGGAGCAGTCTGCAAAAAAGCCCTGGACACCAGGAGGGCTTGGGGACTGCTATGTGTGGGATTAAGGGCTCTGCAATTCCTCTCCTGGAGCATCCACAGCTTTGAGCCTCCAGGTCCAACACACTGAGTGCTACCCCAGCATCTTTGGTCTATAACGAGATATAAAAAGGCAACCACAGAATTCCCCTTTCCCTGACCGGCCACTTTCCTTTCCTGGGCAGATTCAAGGCTGGACAACCTCTCTGAAGGACAGACAGACCTTTTGCCCACCAGCACCCAGGAGGAGAGGACAGACAGACATCCCACAAGGCACATGGCACCATCTCCCTTCTCCTGCAGCCACATCCCACCTCACACCCTGGCTCTGTCACGGTGCCAGTGAGCAGCACAGCACGACGGAAAATCTGCCAGTGATGCACAGCAACCTCTGGGTTCACATGGTGCTGGCTCCCCTCCGTGTTTCCAGCAGCTACATCACACTCTAAGAGGCTAAAAATACATGAGGAAAGTACTTAATGTTTCTTTTCCACCCGAGCGGCTGCTGCAGAGAAGCTCCAAGTGGGAGGGGAGGTGAACAGACCAGAGTGGATGCAGGGAAGAGAAGCAAAAAAACGGAGCAGTAAGCACAGCACATCCTGCAAAAGGTGGTGGCTGGGGAAATCCCTGCTGCAGGCAACACTGGTTCCTTGGAAAAACAAAAGCAAGAGCCACATAACCATGGAAAGCAAAGTGTTTCTCACTACAGAGCAGGACTTAAGCCAGGTTGGACAGGACTTGGTCTAGTGGAAGGTGTCCCTGTCCATGGCAAGGGGTTAGAATGAGCTGATCTTTAAGGTTCCAACTCAAACCAGTCTGTCATTCTGTGGTTCAGCACAGACAAGAGCACAGAGGAACTCAGGAAGGAGCATTTCCTCCATTCCTAATTACCAAGATTAAGAAGCTCCATGTGAATTAACTACACAATATTCCTCCTTAAATGCAGCAGTGAATATTTAACCACCAAAACCAATTCTGTTCCAAAGATGCAACCTTCCTGCAATGGCTCCCTGGGTGCAACAGGTGAGTCCTTCATCACCCAGGGCCCAGGCAGGAGGAATGGGCTTGTCACCACACCTGGGTGGCAGGAGGCACCTGGGCTGCTGCACTTCATTTTGGAAGAACATCTGGTTTCATGGAATTCTGAAATGGTTTGTTTTGGGCAGGGACACCTTCCACTATCCCAGGTGGCTCCAAACCCCATCCAACCTGGCCTTAAACACTTCAGGGATGGGGCAGCCACAGCTTCACTGGGCAACTCTTTCAACAATTTCTCCCAATTCTTCTTGGGATGCCAGGCAAGGGGCAGGTGACTGTATTACATGTAAGTTCTGGGGAAATAAAAAGCAAACAACCCCCTACTCCCATCTCCAAACCCCCTGTGTGGGATAAGACACGAGTCCTACTCGACTTGCTGCCCTTTCAAAGGCAGCTCTCCTTGGGCAGTGAGCTCTATCACTCCATGATGTTGTCCAAAGCAACAGCAGCCCCATCAAATTTTAGCAGGAGTTGGGAATTTCAGCACTGAAGCCAGGCTCAAAGACAATCCTCCATCAGATCTTCCCATCCTGTCACCCCAAACATGCTGAGGAAACCCCACCAGCAGACACAGCAGCTCAGCACCCTCCACCCAACTTGTAAACCCCAAGTGGGAGCAGAATGCCCATTATTTTGGTCAGATGCAGAGCAAACTGGAATATATCTCACCAAAACATCCCTTAACTCCCACTGAGATCCACAAGAACAGAAAAGCCCAGCTCCACTGTGAGTAGAAATGAGTAAGATTTTCATTTTTTTGCCACTATTTTCCCCCTCTGCCTCCTGAGCTTGCCAGAGCTCCAGTCATTAGGAGGCTGTTTGTACAAACCCAGAAGTGATGTATTTTTAGCACTGGAGAATTGCATGGCACGATCATTAAGGAGCTTCTGCAGACAGCAACAAGAGCAGGGATTTTTCCTTCTCTAAATTGGCTCCAGCCACTACAGTTTTCAGCCCAAAGCAGACTTTCAGGAAATTCAGGAGGAGAGGGAGCCTTTTTCCATGACATATTTAATGCTGAGCTGAAGTACATTCGATTTTCACACTGTGCATCCAACAGGAGGTTTTATGGATTTGTTTTCTAGGCTGTACTGTTGCACACTTTTGCTACAGAGCATAATACCCTGTATTATCACAACACTCCCTAGCAACAGGACTTTAATTTAGTGCAGAGATTTCCAATGCTGAGAGCATTTCACTGACTCAGAGCAAAGATGACACGCTGGGAAACCTTATCAAAAGCCCCACGGGTGCCAAGGGAATCTACACCACATGAATGATGGCATTCAAGCTTCTCAACACAACGTGGCCAGTGCTGGCACAGAGAACACCTTGAGAAAGAGGAATTTGCTTCACTGATTTCACAAGCCACAGTCCAGCCAGCGTGGAGTGATGTCTACTTTGATGGGAGCAGCGCCAATGGGTGGGAAATAAGAGTGAAAACTCAACCCAGAGAAATGTGGGGAATGGTTCAGTGTCAGAAATGAGAGCTCAGAGCTCAGAGCCAGAGGGAACATCAGCAAGGATGAGGTGCCACCTCCTGCATCTCACCCCAAGGTCAGGACGAGGACAGATGCTTGGTAGACAAACCAACCAAGCTCCCACAAAAGCTGTCCTGAAGAGTGAAGCCAACCTGACAACAATGCCCAGTGCCAGTTTCCCTTTACTCACTGGAGCACCCGAGCCCCTGGGCATCACGGGCATCCTGTTCCCAAACCTCACATGGGGAGGATGGACTTTGGGAAGCCCAGAAAAATAATGTCAGGGTCCTACCTGACCACAGAGAGCATGCAAAGGTGCAAAAGCCCCATCAGCACTGTGGGCACTGTCAGGTGCTGCTCCACCTCTGCCCAGTGGGGCAGAAGAGCAGGAGAAAGCAGGAGCACCATCCATTAGTTTATTCTTCCCCCTCACATTGTCATTTTTGGCCTGAAGGAGGGCAGTGACCTGGCTCATGGCACAGCCCCACAGGAGGGCTGTGTTGAAGGGGTGGGATGCAGATCCTGGTGCTCATCCTGGCACAAGGGGAACCCCTGGCACCCCATTCATTCCCTGCGGGTCACTCCAAGTGCAGGGTGGGTTGAGAAGTCTCTCATGGGCAGAAATGACACCAAAAGCATGTCCCTTGTGGAGAGCAGAGGGGAATCCATCAGCCCTTGTGCATGCAAAGAGGAGACAGGGATATGAGAGCAGCCGTGCCAGCTCTGATGGACAAAGATATCCCGACGAGATCCTGGGTCAAGTGGCTTTTGTTGGCTGCTGTGCAAAGCCAGCTGAGCCCAGCCAGCCCACAGCCACGGGATGGGTCAGCAAGGATTAAAAACAGAATGAAACAGGGGCTGCAGATGGCTTCCAGAAGCCCCATCACTCCCTGGAGCCCGTGAGCTCAGCCATGGGCTGCTGGTTTTGCTGCTCCTGGGACCTGGGGTACAGGTGGGAAATGAGTTCACTGCCTGCTTTCACTTACACCAGGGTTATATTGCTCACATGCCTCCACACACCCTCAAATCCAGATTTCCAGTGGAATTTCCTAGGATGCAGGAAGCCAAAGAAATAAAACATGCAATTTCTGTATCTCTTCTTTGAGCCTAATCCACAAAAACACCCAAATCTTCCTGACTTTCAGTGAGGAGACTACAGGCACAACCACAGGCATGGAGGAAATACTCCTCTGACTTCTTATTTCAATTGCAAAAAGTCTTTTACCAAAAGCTTAATTGAAATGCAGATAAGTTGCTTCAAAGGCTAAAATAAATATATAAAAAATTATCTGAATGTCATAACGGTGTTGCCTAAAATGGATAAAGGATTTAGAAGGGGGAAAAATAATACTAAAAATAAGTTATGAAGAGTATGCAAGGTATTGATATACAGCACATGGTTTAAACTGTTAATCATTGAACAGATTCCAGTATAAAAATAAAGAGACTGAAGCTGCACATAATGGAGGAGTTGCTCTATTTATAAATTCTCTGTGCAAAGGGCAGTGAGGGCCAGGATGAGCCAGCAGTGGAGGCAGAGGGACGCTGCTACGGAGCCGATATTTGAGGGAAAATAAACAAGGTTATTTATTATTTTTTTTTTAAAAAAAAACGTTGTCAACAAAATCAAACCGAGTTGCCCAGGAGCCTGTGTGCCCCAGCCATGTGAGCAGCATTTCCAGCCCTGGCATGTGACAGCTCTCCCAATTTAGCCAGTAACTGACTCCCTCTGACCTGTAATAACACCGCTCCCAAATTAGAGCCCTCAATTTGACTTGGCTCTGGTCCTTCCCTCCCAGCTACATAAAGCATCCTTTTTCCCCCCCTCTCCCCGAACATTCCTAATCCCGTCCTTTTGCACTGCCAACTCAAACTCCCATTTAGTCTTTTCCTATTTTTTTCTGGGAGTGGGGGGAGTTGTGGAGGGACGAGGGGGGTGCAGGCAGCAAAGGGCAGGGGGGAAAAAAGACCGGTGGAAAAACACCAAGAGACAAAAACAACAACAAAATCAGACAAAAATTCCAAGTTGGTGACATTCAGCTGGAAAAGCTCAATGACTCACATGCAAATAAAATCTGCCTAAATTCACTGTTGCATGACGCAGGCCACTGGCTTCAGCATGAAAAAAAAAGGCCGGGATGAAATCATCCACAATTAAATGGGAGCTTGGAAAGCTGCAAAAAGCAGCATCAGCGTGGCTCCCTCGGCTTAATAGGAAACACAAAGGAAGGAAGTTCAGAGGAGTGAGAACATCCCCCTTTTCCCCTCCTTCCCACCAACACCTCACACCATCCCCATCAGTCATCCCCAACCCTTGGTGTGGCTCCTCCAGCAAGCAGCTCCCCAGCAGCCTGCTGCCAGATTTTAATGGGCTTTCCTGGAATACCAGCTCAAAAGTAAAATAAAAAGAAATGTGGCTACGTAGCAAGGCAAACCTCGCCCAAGCAGCCAGCAGCTTCTTCCAGAGATTTCTGTCCTGATCTTTTGCAGAATGGTCGGAGATGTTGGAGAGTTAATGGTGAGAAACTCTGGAGTAAATCCAGCCCCTCCCCAAATCGTCTGTACAGGCAGGGAGGGATTTAAATCTCAGTCCTCAGGTTTGCTCTTACATTGGATCAGTGCTTTAATATTCTCCAATGCTGTCTGAAGTCACATTATAGGAATGCACTTGGAGTGACCCACAGGGAATGAATGGGGTGCCAGGGGTTCCCCTTGTGCCAGGATGAGCACCAGGATCTGCATCCCACCCCTTCAACACAGCCCTCCTGTGGGGCTGTGCCATGAGCCAGGTCACTGCCCTCCTTCAGGCCAAAAATGACAATGTGAGGGGGAAGAATAAACGAAAAAAGGTCATTTTAACCTGGATTGGGAGTCACAGCATGGTTTTCAAAAGGCTTTTGGTGCAAACAAACCTGAAAACAAGAGCTGGCACCTCTGCACACTCTGGGGATCACCTGGTGAGTGCCATCCCTCAGATCTGCTCTGGTGAGATCCCACCTGGAGTCTGGCATCCAGCTCTGGGATCCCAAACACAGGAAGGACATGGAGATGCTGGAGAGAGTCCAGAAAAGGCCATGGAGATGCTGCAAGGGCTGGGAGAGCTGGGGGTGTTCACCTGGAGAAGACTCCAAGGAGAGCTCAGAGCCTCTTCCAGTACCCAAAGGGGCTCCAAGAGAGCTGGAGAGGGACTCTGGTCAAAACGTGGAGTGACAAGACAGTGGGGAACAACTTCCCACTGTCAGGAGCAGGGCATTGGGAAGACAGGATATTGGGAAGAAATTCTTCCCTGTGAGGGTGGTGAGGCCCTGGCACAGGGTGCAGTGGCTGTGTGGCAGCTGTGGCTGCCTCTGGATCCCTGGAAGTGTCAAGGTCAGGTTGGACAGGGCTTGGAGCATCCTGGTGGTTCCATGATCCATCTGGGATGCAGGAGGACACAACCTCGAGCATCCAAGAGTGGCCACAACGAGCTGTGAGACCACTGCACCTCACTTCAGCTACCAAGTGAATCCTCCCTCACAAGGAGAAATGAGGTGACCAGCTTCACATTCATTTGGCCACTGGGTGCTTCAACCTTTCTGGGCTTCCCTTCAGGCTGGATGTGCCTGTCCCTGGGATTTTGGAAGATTCCAGCTGAGCTGAGGACTTCTCAGCACTCTCTCCCTGTGGCCTGCAGTGGCTGCAGGAGCAGGGTGTGAGCAGGTCCATAAAAGGGAACTGGGAGACTCCAGCCTCCTGCCAGTAAGCCTACATTTGCTCTGGAGGAATCTGCACCTCCCCGGGAAAAAAAAAAACAAAAAAACCCAACAACAACAAAAAAAACCCATAAAAAAAATATATTGAGGTCTGTAAGTGGGGAAAGGCTGCAACTGCCTGCAGGAGGACATCAGACTGTGCAGGGGCCATCTGGTCACCCACCCTCAGTGACACTGCCCTCCCTTTGCCACCAGATGCTAATTCCTTTCATCCTGCCTGGCCCTCCGCTGGTGTAATTTTAGGTCTGTGAATAGGACCATCTGCCTTTGAGATGCTCGTTTATTTTTGGCTGAGCCCTCCCTTTCACCACTCCCTCCTTAAAGGAAGTCCAAACCAGGCACTGCTGGGAGCAGCGTTCCTTGTCTGGTCCTCTAATCACCAGCCATTAACGAGCTATCTAGAGGATGTTCTGAGCCGCTGTCACTCGTCAAATTGGGGGGTGTCATTATCTTCAAAGCACTTTGCAAACACTTTTTTCCTTCCTCCCAGTGTTGCCACCACGAAGTAGTAATTATTCACTTCTCTCTGAATATGGTGGGCTTGGTCCAGCATCCTGGAGCTCGGCCAAGACGTGCTCAGCAAAATTCAACGTGGCCAAAGTAAAGCTAAAACAAAGTGGTTCCTATCTTTGGATGCTGAGGACTGCTACCGTTGCTTCCTTTCCCACAGCAGACATGGAAATGGTAAAAATAAAAATAAATGCTGGAACCACAGCAGCCAATAGTGTAATTTCCACGTATTAAGCAATGCCTGGAGAAAAAAAAAGGGAGTTTTGAGGAAAGTTTTGCTTTTATACACATCTAAGTGCTATGAATGAAAGTCACTGTCACAATTATGGAAAACAGTAATTAGCAAAATACTGCATAAAAATGCTGAAAGAAATGCTTCTGGCTGGGGTGGCCATATGGGTGCTGCCAGCCAAAGCTGCACATGGATAAGCCCTGAGATCACAGCAAGGCCATGGGCAACCCCACCATGCCAGGGGCTCACTCATCCCTTGGGATGGATGTTGGACCCATCTCCTGGGATAAATGTGTGTCCTTCTACATGTCCCAGCCAAAGGCATCCCAGACTGCCTGGGAGGATGCAGGCAGGGTGAGCTAACAGGCTGAATCTGGGCATCTACCAGCCACAAAAATCACTGGTTTTTCTTCTTTTTTAAAATGTTCACAAGTGTCTGAGACACGTGGGAAGAATGGTTTCGGGTAACCCATTCCAGAACCAATTGGCTTCTCTGTACAAATCCAGGTTGTGCAAAGCTTGTGCTGCTCTACCAAATTATTTCTTTTTTTCAAAGATGAGGAAAGTTGTGGTTCAGTTTAAGGTCTGAGCCAGTTCTCAGCTCTGTTATGAACCTCCAGGAGCTACAGGACATGGAGCATACTGCTGGAAATCAGTGTTAGACACCAAAGAACACGTGTAAAGGGGAGCCCCTCTCACTGCATGCACCCCACAGGCTGAAGAGCAAGAGCCTGTTATGCTGCCAAGCCCCTCACAGGGAAAACAAACCCAGGACTTCAAAGAAGAAAATTTCTGTGCAATGCTGGAGGTGTTAAAATCAAGCCCTGGCTTTGGCTGGCCACAACTCCCTGCCCTGCAGGAGTCTGGGGAAACACCTGGTTGTTCATTGCTTCAAATTCTCTGCAGTAAATGAAAGAAAAAGGAACTTTATGGATCTGATCAGATCTCAGATTTGACAGGATTTTCTGCCTGGGGAAAAACGGACATTTTACTTTGGCTTAAAGGTACAATGAACAGAAAATTACACTGGCTGGGCTGTGAAGTGAGGACACCCCCACGCTGGGGTGAATTCCCAGGAGGAATTCGGGGATGCAGACATCCCTCCTCTCCCTTTTCTGCTGCTCACATCACCCAGAGCAGAGCACTTGACCAAAGGCAGTGGTGAGTCACTGCGAGGAGGAGACTTCCTAATTTCACCCTCTTTGATCCTGCCCTGAAGTGCCAACGTCAAAGAGGAGGGAGGGGAGAGCCGGGGCTGAGTCAGGGAGGACGGGAAAATCTGAGCATCTACAACAGAGACGTTCAAAGCAGAGTGAAACTCCTCTTTTTTTTTTTTTTTTTTTTTTAGGAAAGCCCCACAAAAAAAAAGTGACACAAAGAGCTGACTCTCCCCAGCCTGTACCAGAGCAGCAGCACTCAGCAGACTCCCTGTGTCTTTCCCAGCTGTACAAGCACTCATAAGGCAGAAACATCCTGTTAAAATCTACCTTTCCCTGGGTAATTCACCTTTCCCTGTGGAATTCACTGTGCTGCAGTGCTGCCCACAGCAGCTGGCTTGTCTTTCCTTTATTACCAGTCTCACATTTTGTTTCTCATATACCCACGAAGCGCTGCAGGACCTCAAAACAAAGAGCAACGTTGTTCCTTCAGAATAAAACCCCTGTTTGCCCAGTTTTTATTGATATTTCACAAAAACGTCCTAGGAGCTGTAAAGATTCGTTTGGGGGGGGCTAAAATGATGTGTCCCAGTCACAGTTTTTCACTGGGGAGGTTTCCATGGTCATTTTCTACTGAGAATACATGAAATGGGTAAACGTGGACACTGAACTTAAAGGACAATTACACATTCCCACTGCCTGGCTGGGTGGCTTGGCCATGCCTGGTTCCTCTCCCATAATTGCTGATTTTCATCAAAGGCACCAAAATGATGCTGAGGAACCCAGCTCTGAGCAATGATGAGTTTGACACTTTTTAGTGCTTGAAACACAAAAAGCTTTCCCAACTAATTCAAGTTTTCATTAAACCAAAATCATCCTCCCTGCCTTGTCTGGCTAAAATGTCTGTTTTCAGCTGTCAAAACAAGTCACAAGGAGAATTTGAGATTTCATTTTCTTGACCAAATTCTGTAATATTTGGGAAGAATCTTCCAACAAAATGAAAAACTTATTTTTTTTTGTGGAGGGAGGGGGAGGAACAGACCTCCCTGCAGAAGAAAATTCCCTTCCTTGCATCCTGTTTTCCTCTGAAGAGCAGCAACACATTCCAGTTACTCACAGGGAAGGATTCAACCTCCACAACTCAGAGGAGATGAAGAGGAGGAGTGACAGGATTTCTGGAAGCTGACGACCCCTCTCTCACCCTCCAGGCTACTGATTCCAGCTAATTGGAGCCTCAAGTGGCTCCAAGCCAGTCAACAGCAACACAGCAATAAATGTGCAGAAATCCAGTAAATTCAGAGAGATACACAACACCGGCTGGGGTACAACAGCCTGATCCATTCAGGGATGATAAAAATTAAAAGAATGTTGTTAAGGGCATTGTCCAGCTGCATTTTCAACACTGACATGTTTGGGGCATCAGTCAGCTCTCTGGGAAGCCTGTCCCAGTGTTTGACCACTGACTTGGTGAAGAAATCACAGACTCACAGACTGGTTTGGGTTGGAAGGGACATTAAAGACCAGCCAGTTCCACCCCTGCCATGGGCAGGGACACCTTCCACTGTCCCAGGCTGCTCCAAGCCCTGTCCAACCTGGCTTTGGACGCTTCCAGGGATCCAGGGGCAGCCACAGCTTCTGTGGGCACCCTGTGCCACGGCCTCCCCACCCTCATTACAAACAAATTCTTCCTATTATCTAATCCAAACCTCCTTTACTTTAAAGCCATTACTCGTGTCTTTCCAACTATTCTATTCTATTCTATTCTATTCTATTCTATTCTATTCTATTCTATTCTATTCTATTCTATTCTATTCTATTCTATTCTATTCTATTCTATTCTATTCTATTCTATTCTATTCTCATTCCTTTCCATCCTCATGCAATTCCCTGCAGCTGGGCTCTGCTGCAGGTAAATCCTGCAGAAATCACCTGATAGCTGAATACCTCCAGCAATTCACACCCTGTCTGGAGAGGTGCAAACTGCACCCATCCAACACAGAAGAGCTTGGGCAAGGCTTTACTATGTCATGATACAGCAACAGCACATCCCACTCAACACTACATCTACCAAAGGTTTACATCCCAGCTCCCCACAGGAAAAGTGAAGCCCTCAGCCCAAAAGGATTCCTGCAACTGCTCAGACACTCTGAGTTTCCAACTCACTCTGTTTGGTGCGAAGGAAAAATTCAGGATTTTGGGTTTTACACAACTCTGAGTTATCCTCTGCCTCCTCTGCTTTCCCACTGTGTCTCCTCCTGGTATTAGGAAGGGAAATGTCTTAAGCAGAGGGGAATGGGAGGCTGCAGCTCTCTGGCAATCCTTAAAGACAGGCACTCACACGGGTGGGTGATGCTTGCAAAGCCTCTGCTCATCCTCTGGGCCACTTTACAATCAACAACACAGCGAGAAACTTGTTAAAGGCAGAAAATCGGGCACCAGGAACAAATGCCCTGCCCTGCCACTTTCCACAGCCCCTCTGTCGCTGTGGAATATGCGAATACAGACACCAGACAACAAACTGCCACTCTCAATGTGACCAGTGTGACAAGGAAAGCTGCAAAGTAAACACTGGGGGTTTTATATGGAAACACAGCAGGAAGGAGGGTTATTCCCACAGATGCTTCTCCATCAGACGCTGACAATTGGCTCAGAGGATGAAAGTGCCCCAGCTTCAGCAGGACCAGCTCACAGCAGCACAGGGAGGAGCTGGTGAAGGTGGTGAGAAGCCTTGGCTTCCCACTCACACCACATACCCCTGGGAAAAACCTGGAAAACGGTTTTTGGGGGAGAGATCAGAGATGCAGTAAATTCCTGGCTTGATAAAGCAACCAATGTGAGGCCATGCTCAGCTTTCAGGCCTTATAACAGCCACCACTGTTTGCAGAAGGAAATTTTTTCGGGGTGAAACCTGATCAGCTCCCAGGGCAGCAGCACAAAGGCCAGGAGAAGCATCTCACTGCTCTCCCTGGGATGGAGCTGCCAGGGAGCTGCCTGAACCACAGTGCTGGCACTACCTGCTGTCCCTCTCCTGCCCCTCTGTGTCACACAGTGCCTGCCTGTGTCACTGACACCAACCTGGATGGGATCAGGATGATGAATAGGATAGGAGAGGGGAGGATAGGATAGGATTAGGACAGAACAGAACAGAATAGAGTAGAATAGAGTAGAGTAGAGTAGAATAGAATAGAATAGAATAGAATAGAATAGAATAGAATAGAATAGAATAGAATAGAATAGAATAGAAGCAGAATTTGTTTTCTCCCAGTATCCCACAGGACTTTCACTCCCTGCATGTCTTTTCTCCTCCACCCCACCAAGAGCTCAGCACAAGCAGTGAGGATTCCTCCTTGCAGGAGCCTGACAGAGATGGACAGATGCTTCTAAAAAAGCCATGGAGCAGCAAGGCTGGATTTTGTGAGCATTCCCTTTATCCTCAGCCTGGCCTTTCCTCTATTTCAAAGTAATTCTGACAAGAGTTGAAAGCTTCCTGCACCTTTAGGGGGTGTGGCAGGACACTTTGTTAGTGGAAGATGAGTGGCTGAGTCAGAGCTCTTCCATCCCTGCTGTCCTCCTTGACATCCAGGTTGGCATCCCCCACTGCTCTGTATCCCAATGATTTTTCTACTACACCAAACTAATTAGAATTGGCTTTAAAAAGCCATCCCCTCACCCCAACCAGCCCAACTAACACTAGTGCAAGGAAGGAGGCAGTGGGGAATCACCTTCCTGTCACTCAGATCTGTCTCCAGCTGGGTGACATCCAGGAGCTCCCCTGGATTGCTGGCCATGGTGTCACCCACCACTGGTGTTCCACTGGGATTCACTGCTAATGGGATTGGGAAGCAGCCTCCCCGCCCAGGTTAACATAGGTGCTCATCAGCCAACATTGCTCCTGCAACTCATCCCTTCCAGCCATGGACCAAAAACCACCTACCCAAGGAGAAGAATGCAAAAGTAGCAAAGGGTTTGGGATTTGAGAGACGGAAACAACATTTAAATGTTGGATGAAAACAAAGCAACCTCTGAAAACATTGCTACTTTTATTTTGCTGGAGGCATTTTCTGGGTAAATCCATTGAATCAGAAGTACCCAAAGCCCCAGCAGCTGCTGTGTCTTGTGCAAAGTTTGCATTCAAGGAGGTTTTTCTTCTCCCTCAGCTCTTAAAATAAAAAGTCTGCTTCTCCAGCCTGGCCAAAGCACTTCAGCACACTGCAGTGCAAACCCAGTCCCAGCTCTGCCAGTGCTGGGGATGACTGGGTTACAGATCCATGGCCTTACCATACAAACCCAGTTTCCTGGATACTTGCACCACAGCCTCTAAATTCTGTTGTGGTCTGGACTTCACAGGCTGCTGGCTTTAATATTTTTGGATGCTGGAAGCAAGGCAAGTTCCCTGCAAGTCCCAGCCATTTTCTTAACTTTTTTTTTTTTGTTTTATTTTCCTTTTCCATGAAGCTGTGGAAGAGACACAATCCATGGTGTGGCAGGACACAAAGGTGGCTCTGGACACAGCTGGGTCCTTCCATCCCTGACTCTCAGCAGTTTCTAATAGACCACAGGGCTGCCTGAAACCACAGTTGCCTCCAACCTCTCTTCATGTAAAGACCAAGTGAAGGTACTTTTCATTACACAGATATGTCTATTACCAATATAATTTATGGCTTGGCATTATTCAGGGAGATTAATGAAGCGTCCTTGCTTCTAAAGATAAAACATCTTTCCAAATCCTTCTGATGCATGTACTGCTTGCTCAGCATTCCTGCATTATTCATTGGTAACATCAGAGCATTTCTGCAGTGCCTTTCCCATAGCAGTGCCCTCCAAAGTGGGCTGCTCCAGGTGGGATGAGGAGACCCAGACCCACCTCCTTTTCCTGAACAGGAATTATTGGATTCTGGGATTATTCAGGTGGATGGGGCTGTGACTTCTCTACGCTGTTTCTCCCCAGAAGCCTCACACTGGGGTTTAACTTCCAGCCTCCTCCTAAAGGATCATTTAGGTTTGAAAAGATCCTCAAGATTCATTAACCCAGCACTGACAAGGCCACCTGCCCTCAAGTGCCACATCCACACATCTTTTAAATCCCTCCAGGGATGGGGACTCCACTGCTTCCCTGGGCAGCCTGTTCAATGCCTGACCTTTGCTGATGCTGGGGACTCTCTGGGTATCTTGCCAGGCAAATTTCCCCAAAGTTCTGTGAGAAGCCAAGGCTGCTGACACGAGCAATAGCATCTGATCAGCCAACGTGTGATGCTGAGTAAGGACGTGTTTGTCATTTCTTCCTGGCCTGTTTCACAACTTTTGTGGCTACTGTCATGCCCTGGGCACCCTCACAGCACATGGGGTGAGGTCTTAAAGGGAAAGCAAAAACCCCAAGCTCTGGGGAGGTGATTGCAGCTGGCTACAGGGATCAAAGCTGTGGGCACCAACTCCCATGAAACTTCAACACTGACAGGCACAGGCACCAAGACCTCACCCAACAGCCAACAACAGGAAAGTCAACCTTACTGCACATTTGAATCAGAGCCTCAATTCTGTACACCCTAAAAAACATTTATTGTTTTATAGTGCTGTAGCCTATGAGCTGATATGGGGGGACAGGACCCATCTGACTGACCACTGTTTTAGGAATGGCCAAGCCAAGCTCACCAGGTCAGTGCTCCCCTGTCAGTGCAGAACACACAGACCCCACTCTGATCACAGAGCTCTGGAGAGCTGGAGCCCAAAACAGAGAAACTCACCACCAACCCCACTCCATCTCAGGAAATCCCATCACCTGCACATTCAGAACTCAAGAAAACCCTCAGTGCTGGCACAGGACAGGCAGGGAAGAAGGCAGCAAATGCCTCTGTCACTGTATGGAAACACAGATCCTCAGCAACCAGCATTCAGGAACTTGCTTTTGATCTCGGGTTTTGCCTGTAGCATCTCCTTGATGAAACCTGCATTCCATCAACAAATCCTAGCCCGGGGGATAAACTGGATAATCAAACATCTCAGCTTGTTGCTGAATTTCCCAAAATAAACAGCGTGCTCACAGTATCAACCCAAACTCTGCTAATCCTCCCCAGCCATCACCATCTCAGCAAAGTGTGTCACAGACCTTCACCATCCTCACTGCAACACTGCAGCAAACCAAACCTGTGCCTCAACCCAGACCTCCCTGATGCCAAGTGTGTTGCCACACAGGAGAGCAAGACAACTGTTTCACTTTGGGAGTGAAATTCAGAGCTCCCAGAGAATTATTTCCAGTTCAGGCAGAGAAATGCAGCCCCCTCACTCTCCCACCCACAGCCCCAGGTGTCCTGCAGAAACCACAGCTCCCAGGGAATTTCCCTGCTCTTGCAATGGCAGGTTGGCTTCCAGAAAATGAGGGCTCGGGGCAAAGTGGTGGAAGGAGCATTAGTTTTATACATCAGAGGAAATTTGTTTGGAATATGGGCACCCAAGCACTGGACCAAGGAGGCAGGACAATCTTTTTTACAGGAGGAGTTTAAGAGCAGAGAAGACAAATGTGTTCAAAGAGGCCCAACACCACCAGTGCAGGACAGAGAGATCACCTTGATGCTCTTCCAGGGGTCTAGATAGGAGATATTTTCAGTCACTTTATAAACAGTATAAAGATAAAAACACCCATTCAGAAAATTCAAAGTTAACCCGTTCAAGGGGCATCTCCATTGCTTGTTCTTCTTGAAGGTCCTGCACACATCAGCTGATGCTGCCCCTACAAGGGAGGGCTGTACCACGGAATCACAGAAGGGTTTGGACTGAGGGGACCTTAAAGATCATTTCATTTCAACCCCTGCCATGGCAGGGACATCTCCCCATATCCCCTGTCCAGCCTGGCCTTGGACACTGCCAGGGATCCAGGGGCAGCCACAGCTTCTCTGGGCACCCTGTGCCAGAATCCCACCATCCTCCCAGCCAGGAATTCCTTCCCAATATCCCATCCATCCCTGCCCTCTGGCACTGGGAGCCATTCCCTGTGTCCTGTCCCTCCATCCCTTGTCCCCAGTCCCTCTCCAGCTCTCCTGGAGCCCCTTTAGGCTCTGGAAGGGGCTCCAAGGTCTCCCTGGAATCTTCTCCAAGCCTGAACATCTTCCCATGGATCTTCTTTAAAGGTGAAGCCAAGCTCCACTCCACACAGAGGTGCAGAAATCCTCCTTGGCTAAGCTGGACTGTGACTCCAGCTCTGGCTCCAGCTCCCTGCTGTTCAACAAAACCAGGATAATTCACACCTGCTGGGACAATTTCTCACCTCTGGCAGCTGAAGCCTTTTGGAAGTTTACAGTCAACAGGTTTCTCCCCCTCCTTTGCAGTTCAGTGAAATTGTTTTAAAGATCCCTTGTCTAGAACAACACAGACAGCAATGTTTACTTAAAAACAAACGAGTAGGACAAAAAGTGCTTTTCCTGAGCTTCTCAAGGCACGAGGGGTTGACTGGAAAGTGCAGGGCTGGCGGGGAGGGGAGTCTTGCTCAACAGCTACAGTAGGTGATGAGTGCTCACCTAGCACCTGAAAGGCTGGAAAAATAGCTTTAGAAAGCATTAGCTCCCACACTTTCATGTAATCAGATACAATGCTAGCCAACAAAATCCTGGCTTTAATAGCCAATCCAAGTTTTCCTTGGCTGGCAGACAAAATTTGCTTTCTGTTTTTTAACTCCAGCATAAGTCACTCTTGAGAAACAGATTTTGCCTGCATCGTATTTTAAGCAAGTCAATATGAATGTGATTTAGAGGAGTTAGAACTCAAAGGCTGGGGTGCTGTCTTTCCATTTCTTATTCCTGAGCAAATGTCCTACTCCTGTCTATCTGTCTGGCATGTAGGAAGCCTGTCTAGGGCAGCAATGTGTGACCTCCCCCCAGTGATTTGTGAATGATTTTCCATCACTCTGAGCAGATTTATTCTGGTTTATAGCCATTGTATCGACATGCTCATTGTATCTCACTGCCCTGGCCCTAAAGGTCTCCATGTGTGCACAGGTAAGAGAGCAGCTGCAGGTAAGGCTCTACATGGAAAAAAAAAAAAAGGGTGTCCATCCCAGTGATTCCATGTATTCAATAAAAGAAGAATCAGGGCATACATATATACACACACACATACATATATAATATTTTAGAATGTTACCCTTTTTGATAATTGGCCTACTCAAACTTGGGTGCCAAAATTCTTTCTGAACTGGGAAGGTTACACGGTTTAGACTCCTCTCAATAGCTGAAGGACCTGTTTTCCAGTTTTCTAAATCCCCATATGCACAGGAAATAGCTGACAGTTTGTGACCTGAAGGTGAGTATTTTACAGTGTGTTGGTTGCCTAAGGCAGCAGTTGGACTCGATGATCTTAAAGGTCTTTTCCAACCTAAACTATGAATCTGCAGGTATGTGTTTGAATAAATACACTGGTTTTGCAAGGAAAGATTGTTCTGAAATCAAGAGTGCAGATATTGTACTGTATGGTCGTCCTACATTACTGCAGAATGCATTATCATAAATGGGGTTTTTCTATCTTCACAGGCCAATTAAAAAGGCTAAAAAGGCCTTTAAGGTTTTATTTTTTAACTTTCTTTAGCCCAGCCATCCATGACGAGGGACAGGAAGCTGTCAGTGAAGCCCAGAGCCCTGTGCCCAGTCGGGCAGGAGGCACAGCAGCACATCAGATCCAGCAAACACATGAGCACAGCTCTAAAAATACACCCTGGTATCACTGCAGGCCAGGAATAGCCCAGGAAGGGGGGATGGATGGAGCCTTCCTGACAGGATTTTCTTTGTTTTATCTTTTTACACCTCCCAAAGGCTGTGACTTCCAAAGATTAACCCAGTGAGAGGAGTCTGTGCTTGGCTCCAACCATCACCCACACACAGCAATCCCATGGGAATGGCAATCCCATGGGAATGACCATGGTGCCAGCAGCACCAGGTGAGCCTGCTGCTTCCAGGACCAGCACTGGGACAGGCTCCTTGGGCATCACTGCCATGTGCAGGTGGCACCTGGGGACAAGATTTGGTGCTGACCTTGGCAGTGCTGAGGGAACAGTTGGACTTGATGATCTTGGGAGGGTTTTTCCAACCTAAATAATTCTGTTTATGATCATTCTAATTTATGATTCCTGTGGCACATTTTACTCTGAGTGTCTTCCCTGGCTGAAAGGATCAAAACCCCTATTGAAGGGATCAAAATCCCTTTTGAAAGCCCAGTTATTGATCTGCTTGGGAAAAGAGTGTGACCTGTCTGGAGCAAACACAGCTGAGTTCAGAGTGCCAAGAAAGGCTCCTCCAGGCACTGCAAAAAGGGAACTTCACAGGGAGGAAGAGAAGAGAGATCACAGCCACTGCCAGGTAACCTAAGGGCCTGCCACGAGGTTGGAACATCCTGTCTTCTCCCTGAAAATGGATTGGTATTTTCAGAATGTGCATGCTGAGACAAGGCTGGAGCCCAGGGAAGAAACACAGCAGGTCTGGGGAGAGACAGAAATACAAATATTAAATCCACCAAAAACCCCACTATGAGACTATTCACAGGTTCATCAGGGCAAGGCTCAGGAGGGGCTGGACTGTGGTCATTTACTCTGACTGACTGAATTAGAAGAGGAAAGAGAATTTTAAATTTGGGGAGCTCTGTACCCTGGCCTGCAGCATCTCCACCAGGGACCCTGGGGGAAGTTGACATTCCCAAATTAAACCTCATGCAGAGTCCACCAGAGTCCCTCAGAAGCTGCTGCAAGGGTTAATCACACTACAAGCTAAAAACCCAAACCCCACCTCCAGCCTGATTATCTCCAGCATCCATTTCCAACCCTCTGAGTTTCTAAAACCAGCTACCACCCTCCACTGAGAGCACCCACGTGGGTATTTATATATGGAAGGATCAATTCCTTGTGTCCTCCTGGATAAACTAAATGACTGAGTTTCCTTAATCATTCCCCTGAACACAGGCTGCCACAAGTATTTCTCCCAGAGCAGTGCCTGCTGACAGGGACTAACACAGATTTATCCCCCAGGCAGCACATCTTTTATTTACTGTGTTATCCCTGTCCAAAGAGACCTGGACTTCCCACGTCTTTGGTAAAGGCCACATCTCAACATCTTCCTCCAAGGAGCTGCAGCTTAATATGCAAACCAGACCAATCAACTTTCCATCAAATTCATCAGTATTTAAATGAGGGTGAGTCCCTGCTGTGCACAGCAGGGCTCGGACTCACAGGTCTAAGGGTAAGGGGAGGAATTACCATAAACAACACCCATGGTATTGATCACAAAGCCAGCAGATCTGCCACTCCCCACATTACTGTCCCCAGCAGATGGTCCTCTCCTAACCTGCAGCCACATCTTTCCTAAGCCTGGGTTTGCTGCAGGGGGATTTATTACAAGATGTGCAAGAAAGAGCACTCCCATCCTTCCCTGCTGAGGGCACGATGATTAACTGAATTATTTAGGCTGGAAAAGCCCCCTAAGATTGAGGGTAACCATTCCCCCAGAATTGCCAAGCTCACCACTAACCCATGTCCCCAAGTGCCACATCCACAGGGCTTTTAAACCCCTCCAGGGATGGGAACTCCCCGACTGCCCTGGGCAGCCCATTCAAACGCTTGCCAAAAAGAGATGCCTGCAGAGAAATTCACAAAGAGAGCTGAAAACCTCGCTCCCACCTCCACACCCAGGTGGCAAAATCAGTTTATCTCCTCTCCTTGGATGGTTTTGCAGAGCCCCTCAGGACCTCCACAAGCATTCCCACATCTCCTCCCCATCCTGGGCTCCCTGATTTTTCCTGCCCAGTGGATGAAGGAGCTGCATCCTTCTGCTCCTGGCTCCTAGAGAGCCAAGGGCACAGTTGTGCTAGCAAGAGGTGGATGCAGCACAGCACCAGAACAGTTCAGGGCATGTCCTGTCAGCACAGGAAATTAGGGAATTAGGGAGAAACCCAAAGCAGCAGCTCCGACCAGGCTGTGCAGGGATTGCTTTGTGTCTGTGCTTCCAGGTGAAAAACTGAACGGAGATGGGGATAAAACAGGGCTGGGCTCCTTATCCCCCCACTCCTTCTTCTTCAAGGGCTGAGAAGTGCCTGAAAATAGAACATTTTGTAATGGCAAAAAGAAAAAAAAAAAAAAAAAAGTACAAGAAGCAGAACTGGGTCAATCAGCAAACGGGCTGATTTAAGAGAGAAATCGCAGCGTTCGTAATGGGCTAAAAACGGCGCTGCTGCGTTGCCGAGAAAGAATATAATTAAGAGGCTTTTTAAAGCGGCGCTTCCCCACCCCAGCCGCAGAAATCACAGCTCACACCACCAGTATTGCTTCCACCTCATGGAGCAGGAATGCGCTGGCGTGCCGCAAGCTGGCCCAAGAATGCGGAGTTTCCGTGGGCCGGGAGAAGATCCCGAACGGCAGCGGTCCCCGGCATTCCTTCGTGGGTACATCACTGCTATCCACTTATAGAGCACAGGAAATCGGCGTGGGGGTGGATGGGGGGGGGATCTGACTTCTTAAATTCTTTTGGTGTTTAAGGCTGGGAGAGCCGGGGTAGCCCGGTGGGTGAGAGAATGGAAATAAAGATTAAATAACTGGATGGGTGATGGGGTGTCTCTTGTCGGAATGGCCTGGGAGGACCTACAATGAGTGCTTCTATAAGGAACACACTTTTCAACAGCGTTCATTCAAGAACGAGCTCTTTGGAAGAATACCCTGCCCTAATTAGGTACAGATGGACCAATTCGAAGAGGCAGCAGGCATGGAACTGCCCAGGGGAGATCTGTGGCCCTGCACTACCCAAAGGGTCACGACAGCAAACTCTGCGTCCCTTTGGACACCAAACCCAGACCGATGCCTCAAAGCAGAACGGGACTTTCCTGGATTCTCCCAGGGCTGTGTAACAGAGTCAGAGAATTATTCAGGTTGGAAAAGACCTTTAAAATCAACAATTCCAACCACAAACACGGCCCAGCATAAGTGCTGTGCCCCTCAAATCTGCTGGAGCCAAAGAGCCATGAGCCTGGCTACAGATGCTGTAGCTCTGGAAACCCAAACAGCTGGGGTGAAGCCACTGCTCCATGTCCAAGGACACCATCACGCTCTGGGAGCATCTCTGGGGACATCCCCACCCACTCTGGCCTGCCAGAGAGGAGCAAAGTGGATGAGTCAGTCCTAGAAAGTTCATTCCTTCGACTTCTGCTCCTTGCTCTAATTAATCTTTGGGGCAGTGAGATAAGCAGCCCTTCCTTTAATCTTGTCCAAGCCAAACTGCATGTGGTACCATCCAGAGCTGGTCACCCAGAGCTCTCCTTCCCTGCAGGAACCTCCTTCCCCATCCCACAGTGACAGCCCTTTCCCTCACCATCTGTCCCAAACACTTTTGGGATCAAGGAAAGCTCCACATTGGCTGGAGGTGATGGGGAGAGAGAGAGGGTCAGAGGAAACGCCACAAAAAAAGCAGCAGAGAGAGCTGCTCCTGCTGAGAAATCCCAATTACCCCAGTTTGAGCTATTCCACCTCCCTCTAAATAACCAACAAGGAGCCGGCACATCGGGGCGTGCCAAGCCCCAGCAGCTCCCTGCTGGAAAATTTTGGCTGGTGCCTCCCCCTCCCTCCACACAAACCCTTGCTCTCCCTCTCTTGCAGGCACGCACAGGGAAAGGGAGGGACAGCAGAGCAAAAACCACAAGCAAATGTTCTGGTGCAGTATTTCCCCTCGCACTCGAGATTCAAATCGTGTTTAAGGAATTTCCAAAAAAAAAAAAAAAAGAAAAAAAAAAGAAAAAAGCCCTTCCCCAAAAAAAGCTGCCCTGCTAGAGGCAGCTCCAGTGGGACATGCTGCTCTGGCTCAGCAGTGCAAACACAGAGCTCTCCACAAGAGCTTAAACAAACTGGAAAATAATTAATCATTACTGAGAAATTTCGTATTTTTTTTTTTAAGATGGAAAAAATAATCGCGGTAGACGATATACACTGGGAAACCTCCAAGAGTTTGACCTTTAACTGAGCAGCTAGGACAGTCAGACAAGTATGCCTGAGGATTGCATATACATGCAAAGGAGCTCCAGAGGGTTTTCCAAACCCTCCACAAACAAACCACACATCTTTTATAAAAAAACATACAAAAAAAAGAAATGTTTTGTTCTCCATTTGCCTGTTAAGGGATGCTTAAATCCGTGTTACACATGACATTACCCAACCCCACGCTGCACTCTGGGAGATTTTATTTCACGTGGACTCTCAGCTGAATAGGAGGAATGAGCCCTCTCTCCTGATTTTTAAAGGAATAAAGAAAAGGAAAACGAAGGTTTAGATTCCTCATTACTCCAAGGAGTCTTTACGTTGCTCTGACAATGAAAAAGAGTGCAGGGAAGTGTGCAGAAGGAACCCATTCATCTTCTGAGGGTCCTTCAGTCAGCCAAAATAAGATGTTTCAGATTAAACACAAAAATCCTTATGGCAAAGAGACAACCAAACCTGTTTTGATGCAGAATAACGCAGGGGACTCAAACCTTATCTCTGGAAAACCGGGATCAGAGGTAACCAGCCCGATGTGACTGTTTCCATCCTGCCTCCCCTACAGTGGCTGGAGCTGCACAGTGTTTCCAGCGCTTTGGAAAAATAGTTTCAGGTTCTGCTGCCTCTATCTTGGCACCAAAACCAAGTTTCCATTAGTGAAAGGCTGAGGGATGATTTCACTTCAGAGCTGAAATGGGGAAACCAGCAAAATGAGTAAGATGTGGCTAAACATATGCTGGGGTCTTTGTCGTAAGCCTGTGCTGAAAAACGGGGGTTTATCCACTTTTTTAGGGTCCCAAAATACCCAAAAACACAAATGGGAGATGCTTTTAAAGAGGATTTCTGAGCTGTGTGCCAGCTAATGCACCACCATCGGGGATCATCAGGGATGGTGTGGGACTGCCAGAACAGAGGAGACACCCCCAGGACAGGGCAGGGGTGCCCCAGGATGGGCAGAGGGATGGGGAGAGAGGGATCCAGCCCAGGAAAACCCCCTGGGATCCAAGAGGGTCTCCCCAGGCAGCAAAGGTGCAGGAATGCAGCAGACAGGGAAGCTGACCTCCAGCTTGCTGCCAACGAACGCCGAGGTTATTCACGTCCAAACAAATAATTCTTCTATAAATAACGCGGCCGCTCCGACTTCCTGAGCAAAACCCTTCTCCTCTGGAGCTCCCGGAGGTGGAAGGAAATGGCATCAGCTTGGGAGCTCATGGCAGGAGGAGGAACTCCACAAAATTCATGTGAGGGGATCACAGACCGGCTCCTCCACACCCTGTTCCCGTCCCTCTGTGTGTCACACACAGCCCGGGCACGTGTGACACGGCAGCTGCCAGGCAGAGCACCACACCGACAAAAAAAAACTTGTCCTCCTTCTTTCCTGACCCCTTCCTTCCTTTGATGCCACAAGAAGAAGGTTTGCAGCTCAAGCCATCAAGTGACAGCTCCTCAGGTACACTAAAGATGCATCTTTTAGGCACCACTTCTCTGGGCCAGCACAGCAAAGGCACCTTGGAGTCAAAAAGCATCAAGACACATCCTCGGCGAGCAGCCAGGACACGCTGCCAGCATTCCCAAGCAGGAAGGATGCAACAGGGACTCGGGCCAGGCATGCAACAGAGGGTGGGAAAGGGGCAGGTCCTTTTTTCCTGGGTCTTGTTTTTGGAGCATCTCTGTCCATCTTGCTGCTGGGCTGCCTGAAGGAGCCACAAACCTCTGGCTGGGTGCACCTGAGCCCTGCCCCTGCTGGGGCTGTTCCCAAAAACCTCCTGCCCCCTGAGCCAGAGCCATCTGTCTAGACTGAGGACATTCCTCACCTCTCCATCAGCCCCAGTGCCTGCTATGAGCTGTGTCCTCACTTGTCAAGGGCAGGATCCACAGTGGAATCCCCCAGGGCAGAATCCTAATCCTCCCAGGAAAGTCAACAACACCTCAAGAGTTGTTTTGGCACCTGGACCAAGAAGGACTCGGTAGAATGCTCAGGCATCTCCTCCAGCCTCAGGAGCTCTTCACGAAGAGGCAGCACCTGGCAAGACACCTTGGACACCTGGGAGAGCCAAAGCCTGTCCAGGTGTCCAAGAGGACCCTTGCTAGGGTGGAAGCATCCCTGGAAGTGCTCAAGGCTTGGCTGGATGGGGCTTTGAGTGACTTGGTCTAGTGGATATTGTCCCTGCCCATGGCAGGGGGTGGGATGAGAGGGTCTTTAGGGTCCCTTCCCAAACCGGTCTGTGATTCCATTAAACCAAGCCCTCAAGAGCAAAGGATGGATCCTGCACCACTGCCCAGCCTTGAGGCACTATCACAGCTGGAGATCTCAGGAAAAGTGAGACATGGCATCTCCAGCCACCCAGAGCTCCAGAGAAAAACACACAGCATCTTCTCTAAGAGGTCTGAACCCACACCCTTTTCTCTGCAGCCAGGAGAAAACCAGTCCAGGTGATATTTCAGAGCAGAACGGGTTCTTTTTCCTTCTGCTTTTAAGGAAAAGCAGAGATCTCAGACGCACAAAGGCCTGAGTGCTTCCTCCCCCTTGCAGCTATTCTGTAACTACAACTGCCTGCTGCTTCCCAAACCTTTCAGCACTTGAGTCTCACTGACTTGCAATAGGTTGCAGACATGAAGTTATTTAAAGCACTTTTAAAATATTAATTGACATTTGCCTTACAGAGGGGAAAAAAAAGGGAAGAGACAGAGATAGGAACCCCAGGGATCCAGATGATCCAATTTCAGGCAACTAATTAAAATTAAATTTCAATTAATTTCCAATTAATTTAGTTTAAACTTATTTTGTATTTATACTTTTTTTTTTCCTAGTTGCCTAAAAACGAATCTGTCTCTTTGGTTGCTTTTCAATTAAGTATCATCTTGACACTCAAATTAATGCTTTTATTTGGTAACTCTGAGGTTATTCGAAAATCCCTACACATTTGATTCAAGGACTTCAGGAGAACTTGACAGACATTCCCCACCTCCCTTTTTCACTACAGTAGGAATGATGAATCATTATATTTACTACAGGCTCATTCTCTGCAGCAACGTGTTAAACTTTGCTCAAGTGGAAACCAAAAAGTGGAATGAAAAGGTGGCTTCAGCACTGCAGAATATTTATGGAGAAAACAACAGGATCACAGCTTATTTTGCTTGTATTGTGCTTTTTTTTTTTTTTTTTTTGGTTGGTCTCAAGAGTTTAGAAGCAACAGATTTTTCCTCAGCCTGGGGTCCTTGTCCTTTTCTCAGCCCCGATGACTTTCTCTGCTTTTAAGGGACCAGCCATGGAACAGAACTGGTCAGTTCAACCCAAAAAGAGGAAAAGTTAGCACTTCAATAACCTCTTTACAGATACTTTCCTATAAACTCCCAACCTCCCCCCAAGAGCGTGACTTGAAAATTCTGGCAGCAAACAAGCAGCACTTGAATATTTAATATGAAGCACAGCAACTCATCAGGGTATGTTTTTATCCTAACACAGGTTGACATCATGTGAAGTCTCATTTTTATTATTTTCTTATTTAAAAAAAAAAAAAAAAAAAAAAAAAGAGCTTTAAGCAATATGGATTTCTTAATTTTATTTATTTCATCTGCCCTGTATTTACATCCTACACTTTGCCTGAGTTTCCCAGCATTATACAAAAGCTGGGAGCTGCCGCAGAGAAAGTGGATGGCTGATGCTGTGATAAATACCTGTAGGCTCTCTGTCACCACTAATGAGACAAAACATGTATAGAAGTAGGAAGAAAAAAAGCTCTCCAAAAGTTGGAGTTACAGTGCTCATCTCTGGAAGGATTCCCACTCATTTTTGGAAGCAGGCATGCCAGGGGGGAAAAAAAAGAATCCAACAAAACCTGTGGGCGTCTGAAGCCACCTCAGCTTTGAGAGACTGAAGATCTGGTTTAAAATTGGCAAAAACATCCTTCTGCAGAAAGACAAATTGCAGACAGGCACAATTCAGTGCTGCCTGGGAGAAAACCTGGACAAGGAATATTTGCAGGGAAACTAAGAGAGAGAGAGAGAGAGGGGGCAATAAACACTCCAGAATGCTCTGCACCAGATTCCTTCCACTTTGCAATTGGAAATTTTTTTTTTTCCATTAAGACATCAGTGACACATCATGTATTTCTTCTCTGCCTCTTTTTCCCCCCCCACTAAAAAAAAAAAACCCAACAGAGCAGTGGTTTACATGAGAGCTGCTTCTGTTGAGAACAGGGAGTTCCTGGTCACTTCAAGATCTGACGTTCATCCCTGCACTGACTGCTTGAGTGGAGCCACTCTGGGGTCACGGTGACAGATGCAGTTGTAGGGGAAAAAAAAATAAAAAAAAAATCAGAATATCCAATAAACAACGCAGCAAAGTGACTCCTTCGTGCCAGTCCATTCCATATTGCCCCAGGCTGAGCTCTGTGCTGCTGCACCAGGGTCCTGCTGGAGCTGAGCCAGGCTGGCAGGGAGCTGCAGGAGCCCTGGCACAGCATCACTGACTTACCCAGGTATCAGTGGTTAACTTTTCTTTTCCCTCTCTGCCTTCAGTCAGAGTTAGGATTGAAGCATGAGAGGATTTTGATGTTCAGACTCAGTTGTTTATTAATTCTTATTTCTAGTGTAGTGAGTTTTACAAGCTAAAAATGACAACATGGAGGTGTATATCACTCGTTATGAGGTCTTTTAAGGCATAACTATCCAATTAAAAACTAATATTTATATTATTCATACTTTTGACCCAATGACCAAACACCCATGACCCACAGTGTGGTATCCTCTATCCAACCAAAAACTACTGAACTAAAACTAAGAAGAAGAAAGAATAAGAAGAAAGAAAAATAAAAGAAAAAGCCAATTCCCCAGAACATCCATCTTGTCCCATACTTATTACTACATTCTAAACCCCCAAATTCCAAACTCTTTACCATGTGATATTACACACTACTATTCAAAATAAACACCAGTGATTCCAACTCCATCACTCAAATTTTGGAAGCCTTCTCCAGTGCCCCAAGTCAAAAGCAATGTTCTTCCGAGGGTCAGTGCCCAGCAAAGCACAGAAAGTTCAGAACTCCCAGGCTTTGGGGTTCCAACACCCAGGAGCACACAGGGACTGGAGGATGCTGACAGCCAACAAAACACCCACACTGGGCCCAAAACAGGCACACCAGGAGCAGCAACCTCAGGGAATGGTGTCTCCACACCCTCTGTGTCACAGCTGAGTGACACTATCAGCTCCAAAATCACTCATTGCTTGTACCTTCAGTGCAAGAAGATGAAAGATTCCTGGCACCAGCACACGCCACAAAGCTCTGAAATCCTACATTTCTTGCCCCCAAGGACTTTTCAACCCCTGAGACACCTTGACAGCTCCGTGGCAGCCAAAACCAGGCTCCTGGTCCCCCTCCCTTAGGGCACAGCCAGTTCCCTCCATCAGCACAGCAACCACTCTGCTGTAAATGAGAGAAGGGGAAAAAAAAACCCCATCCCATGAAGCAAAAATGGGTCTAAAAACCAATGGAATAGCCAAGAAGTTACCACTCCCTTCAGATCATTAATGCACAGCCTGAGAAAGAATGTCAGCAAAACTGCAAAGAAAATGCAGGTTTTTGTTTTTAAGCTGTGCAAGCAGCAGTTCTAAAAAAAAAAAAAAAAAAATCAGCTTTTCTCCAGTTTTGTTTTCCTCTTGAAATCTGTCAGTTTGAATCATTTCTCCAGATCAGGAAAGTGCTTTATGATCCTCCATCCCTAAATCCAACAGCTTTGCTCGTAACGCCTTTAGAAAGGAAGGAAAAAAAAAAAAAATCTTTCTGTTCTCTTTCTCCATCCTCAAAGAGGCTGGTTGGATTCCTGATGCTCCAGCATATTTCTGTCTTTTACCACACTTCAAGGCTATTTTTTCCCTGCCAAAATATGCAAGGAAAAGCAACACAAGCCCTGCAGCTTTGGGGGAAGGGCCAGCCCTGCAGCTCTTATTATCTTTGGATGGGAAAAGGGAGACAGACAGAGACACTGTTGATGCCTTGGATATTTCTAGATCCTACCACTGTCCTACCAAGAAGTCTGAAACATAAAATGCCATTGGAAATATCACATTGGCCATTAAAAAAAAAACACTCTAGGAGTCTAATTTGCTTATTATCATCATCTGGAGGATCTTGGATGTAACCAGCTTGAAGACTGTGCTGGTTACACAGCTCACGTGCTGCTCTACACAATTTAAAGCAGCACCAAACCTTCATCTGGGTGTTCACATCTTCCCAAACACATCCCTGGTGTTCAGCATTTAATGGACTTCAACATTTCCTTGTGCTTGGGATGTGACCTGACATCCAGCTGTGCATCCAGCCAGGGTAAGATTTGAGTTTTATGTTCTCCTCTCATGGTTCACAATTTGTCCCACGATTTTGTGACCGAGCAGATAAAAGTTTGGCATTGACCAGTTCACAGCTGTGTGATGGTTTGACAGCACAAAGCTCAGAACTCGTTATTTTGTGGGATCAGTCCCATCCCCACCCTGCTTCAGCCCTGATCAACAAAGGCAGAATTGCCAGTGCATCAACCCAAACCACCATGGCTGTGATGATCCATCATCCCAAAATCATACATTTAAAATGGGGGGTGATATTAATTGCTCTGCTGAAAAGTCAGTCAGAGAGCAAGCACAGCTTCAAAGATTTATTTAATTCCCCCAGAACAAGACACAAAGTCCTTAAGTCTGTTTCCCATTAGAAAAGAAGTAGCTCAAAGAGACTCCCATTGTTCTCCTGCTTCTGGGGTCAGTTTCCCAAACTTACATCTCAGCACAGTGGGTCTGGATGGAACCCAAGGAAGTCCCCAAAAATGCTGGGCTTTTGGAAAATGAGAGTTTATAAAGCATCACTTCTAGGCCTTGTTACTGAGAGGATTTCCCACATGTTCCCTTGCAGTGATCCCAGCACAAATTCCCTCTCAGGCTGAGCATGTGGCATTTTGTAGGCTGCAGGTTAAGGGATACAGCAACCACATGGGAATGGCAGGAGTTTGACCAGGAACACACAGACAACCTTTAGCTCCCCAATTTCAGCACCCAGTGTCTCAGAGACTCGGGAGACAGAGCAGGTAAACAGAATCAGAGAATCCCAGGATGGTTTGAATTGGAAGGGACCTGATGCTTTCCCATTCTCCCTTCTGCCATGGCAGGGGCACTTTCCACTATCCCAGGTTGCTCCAAGCCCTGTCCAGCCTGGCCTTGGGCACTTCCAGGGATCCAGGGGCAGCCACAGCTTCTCTGGGCACCCTGTGCCAGGGCCTCACCACCCTCACAGCCAGGAATTCCTCCCCAATATCCCATCCATCCCTGCCCTCTGGCAGTGGGAGCCATTCCCTGTGTCCCATCCCTCCATCCCTTGTCCCCAGTCCCTTTCCAGCTTTTCTGGAGCCCCTAGAGGCACTGGAGGGTGCTCTGAGCTCTCCCTGGAGTCTCCTCTTCTCCAGGCTGAGCAGTCCTAATTCTCTGTCTTTCCTAACATGAGATGTGCTCCAGCCCTTTTATCATCCTCACAGCCCTAAAATAACACCAGCTCCACGCTGCTCCCACCCCTGGGGCATCACCAGCCTTCAGCCCCATCCACTACAACCCAAGGAAAGCTGTCAGGTTTTCATAAAACAACGGGCATCTGTTCACCGACTGCACCGTGACACAAGCCCAGACTTTACAGAGTTTATCCAAAGCAATTCTTTCCAGCTCAGGAAAACCGAGGCTCCCTGGCTGAGGGACAGGTCCTGCTGTTCCTGTGCACGTCTGCTGTCCTGCAAACTGCCCCGAGCAGCCGTGCAGATGGCAAAAATGCTCGTTTAAAAAAAAAAAATAAAAAATAAAATAAATTAAAAAAAAAAAAAAATCCTTTAGAGCAGCATCTCGCTGAGATGGTCCCAGGGAGGAGTCTGGCTCAGCTCTGGAGCCCACTCATGGGTCTGACAGGAACAGGACTTGCTGTGCTGATGGTCTGGGAAATCCCTCCCAGCCCTTCACAGATGTTGCTGCAAACGCTTGTGCTGATTGAAACGACACCTCCGTGCTCAGATGAACATATGGCTGCGTTTGTACCAGCACTGCTTCAATTGTTCCTGCAAGGTGCTTTAAGGACAGGCTGGACCACAAAAGGATCATTACAAACGTTTTCATGAAAAAAAATAGGCTTTAGGGTTTATTTTTCCCCCTGCAGTGTCTGGGTGTGAGCCTTGGAGCCGTGGTCCAGGTGCCTGGCTTGAGGACACAAGCTGTCCCCTGCTTCCCTGGGTATATCCAGCTGGAAAAGGTCCAGAGAGCTCTAATTAACCAAACTGCTCGTTTACCTTTACAGGGCTGCTTTTCCCAAGGGCTGCACTGGAGATGAGGGAGGGATGCTGTGCCCTGTGAGGACAGATGGATGCAGAGCTGTCAGCTCACACAGGTGCCAGTGTAAACCAGCCCCTCCAATGGTTTTATGGCCAGGAGGACAAAAAGGAGAGTTGAGAACACAGAGGTTCACTGAGACAAGAGCAGTTTACCAAAACCACAACCACACCAGGAAAGGGTTTGCTAAAGGATGCTCCAGCACCCCAGGTTCACCACAGATCACTTCTTTCCTCAAGGGCACCCAGGTCTCATTATACATAATCCCAGCTCTTCTCAAAATAAGGTTTTACCATATGAAAGTAAAAAACAACCACTAGAAAAAGGACCCTCCAGGTAAAAAAGGAGCAGGGAGCCCAAGCAAGACTCTCTTCCAGAGGGAAACAATCCAGCTACAGAGCCACAAACAGTTTAAGGCAACAGGAAAAAACCTGGATAACAGGGAACACGTGAGAAAAGGGAGTCTATGGTTAAAAATAAATTTAAAAAAGGAAAAGGCAGGAGAGCAGGACCAAGAAAGAAACCCCACCAAGAGTGATGCACAGCTGCCTTTCAGTGCTCCAGCCCTTGTGTTTTCTGGCCTTATTTGTGAAACACAAATAATCCAGCCTTCTCTGTAAGCAGCCAGATCCGGTGGAATTACATGTCTGAAAACCCTCGGTAAACAGAGGGAAAGCTGTGGAAACACAGCTTAAGGCAATGTGCACTAACAAGGGAGCCTTTATCACCCAACCTGGCACAGGGAAGCTGCTGGCCCTGGCTGGAGTCCGTGCCACTGGTGTGCTCTGCAGGCTCCATGGGATCCCCCCAGCTCCATCCATTGATTCTCCCTCCTCCTGATGCAGATGGGACCCACTGGAAACAGGCATGGAGAAGGGATGCTGCTACCCATCACTGTCCCTTACCCATCTCTGTCCCTTCATGGGGCAGGAGAGGGGATGCTGAGGGCAAAACATGTAGGAACCACCCTCCCCCTCAGCAATGAGCATCTGCCTTCACTTCTGGATAAAATCCCTGCAGTGCTGCTGACATGTACCAGGTTAGGCACGGGAGAAAGGATTTCCAGCCACATCACCCACTGGAAAGAGCAGCAGGCAAGAGCTGACCCCATTTCAGGGAGTTGATGGAAAATGCTGAAATCAAATCCAGCTCACCCAGAAAGCAGGAGCTCAGCTACAGGAATGAGGGAGAGCAATTGTCTGGCCAGACCAGAGGATCAGCATGCTCCCTTCTGGCTGGAGGATCTAAGGATATGAAAGTATTTTCCAGACCAAAAACATACGCATTTATTTTCAAAGATCTCCTGTTAAGGAGAGCCCTGTTCTTACAGGAACAAATTTCCACCTCTGCTGAAAAGCTGTTCCAAGCCTTTTGCAAGGAAACCTCAGGGCAGAGGGGTCTGCAGAGCATTTCCCCCTTTATCCCTATCTGCATGGGTGAGGCAAATGCTCCTTGCATGGGGGGCTCACGTTTTTTTTCACTCCCATTTCTCCCTCCTTTACTCACATGAAGGGTGGTAAAGCCACTGCAGCCTCCTGCTTCCACAGTGTGCTCAAAATAAATTATTATACTCAGTCCAAATAAATTACTGTACTCAGTTCAGACACCTCAGCTCTTGTTTCCAGGCTATTCTTGACCAAAAAGAAAATAACTCAGAAAAATTCAAGTGGAGCTTTATTTCTTTTTTCCTAACCAAAGAAACTTTCCTTCTATTTAAACCTGCCTGATGACAAGAGGGGAATCAGGGCTCCTGATGAAGAGCTGCAATCCTGACAGTCAGATAAGGAAAAATAAAGAGTCTTCCAAATGCATTTTCTGAACAGGGATCTGTAATGCATGACTACAGAATCTCAGGATGGTTTGGGTTGGAAGGGACCTTAAAGCTCATCTCATTCCACCCCCTGCCATGGCAGGGACACCTTCCACTGTCCCAGGCTGCTCCAAGCCCTGTCCAGCCTGGCCTTGGACACTTCCAGGGATTCAGGGGCAGCCACAGCTGCTCTGGGCATCCTGTGCCAGGGCATCACCACTCTCTGAGCAAAGAATTTCTTTTTAACATCTCATCAAAACTTGCCCTGTCATTTTAAAACAACTGGATGGTTGATGAGGACTCTGGTACAGAAGGATGGGAAAGACAAGGCTTTGTTCTGAAAGCTGGAGACTGGATATTCTTCCTACATTTACACTTCCAGCTGTACAGGTGCCTTTTAAAGCCACACTGAAAGACATCAGCACATTTCTGTATCAGGTTAAGAGGCACCATCCGAGTGCTGCACAGCACTGTGCCCACACCACACTTTGTGCTCACTGCAGCATTTTCTGTCCAAACACCTCAGTGTGAATCCATTCATCTTCCCAGCTCCTCTTACAGAAGGAGGAGAGGACCAAGAAACAAACCCGAGCTGAAGATTAAACCATCCCACCGGGACTGCCTTCAGCACAGACCCTATGTGCTTTTTAATTTCTTTCCCCCAGCCCTGCAGAGAAGTGTGTTTGCAATAGGGAGCACACAAAATGTCAAGCATCAAGTCAGATGCTGATGCTCTGACTTCTACCTGTGCCTGCCCAGGTGGGAGCTGTGTGCTCGTGTGCTGTCCAAGTCCATGCCAATGTGATTTCTTGAGCCCAGAAGATCAGGTTTTACCACCTGAATGCAAGTACAGGACAAGGTCAGATATCTGGGATGTGGGTGACAGATCCTAAGACCCTGCAAGAGCTGCTCTCAGCACTTTTCCTCTTCCCCCAATATCAGAATACCTCCCCCCAGGTCCTGCAGTTCCTGATGCCTTGACTGGAGAGCAGGAGCAGGGATGTCACAGGTGAGGTGGAAATGCACAGGGCAGTGGATTTGGCACGAGGAGCAGCTCCAGTCACTGCAGATGCTCTGTCCCATTCCTGCCCCACAGCACAGCCACTTATCCTGTACCTGCAGGAGCCAGCTCCTAAATTTAAAACATCCAGAGAGCAGCTTTGAAACAACAGCCAGGCCTCTGGGATATGTGTGTGCCAGAGGAGGAAGGGAACACATCCCCACTCTTTCCTTCAGCTTCTCTCACAGTCCTGGATGTGGGGAGCAGCTCTGGCACCCACCAGACTGCGCCCACATTCCCATTTGCCTGCTGAGAACAGCAGGGCAGCAGCTCTAAGAGGTGTGGATTAGGGGCACAGTTCCTAGACTGGGATATGAGGGATCCCACAGTGAGCAAAGGGTCCCTTGGAGCCATCTCACAGCAAGCCTGGGTAGGCAGGCACCTTCTCACCTAACACACCCAGAATTCCCCATCCATCCCTCTTCCAGACTGGAACTGTGCACCAGTTTAGGCTGGAGAAGACTTGGGACCCAACACTGGCACGGCCACCACTAAAGTGTGTCCCCACGTGTGACATCTACACATCCCTGGAATGCTTCCAGAGATGGAAGCTGGAATTCATCCACCCTCCCCTGTCTGCACAAGGTGTCTCCAGCTGATGCTCTCCTGAAAGGTCTCCAAAAGACTCCAGGTCAGAGCCAGAGGGGATCCCTCTCCTGAGGTGGGGTCCACCTGGGAATCCCTTGACTTAGGCTGATGCTCCCTGGTCCTCTCAGGATGTCAATGGAGAACCTTCCACAGGAATCTTGGCTTGCCCATGTGCTAGAAGAAAGAAATAAATGCACAGAGTGGGGGGAAAAAAAGAAAAATGAAGCCAAGAATCCCAGACTGGTGTGAGTTGGAAGGGGCCATAAAGATCATCTCCATTCCAATTCCCCTGCCTTGGGCAGGGACACTTTTCTCTACACCAGGTTGCTCCAAGTGTGAGCTCCAGCTGTTATTTCAGACAGAAATGCTTCCTCTCTCATGGCAACACAATAAAATGAGATATTTCTGTGGCTTCTACGCTGATGGGAAAATGGCCAGAGCTGAGAAATGTGTGGCCACAATGAATCCTGAGTGAGTGCCTGGCTCTGGCACTAGGGAACAACACTGTCCTTTAGTCCTAAGTAGGATTTCCCCTCCTTTTTTCACCTCATTACAAGACATTACCAGCCACAGAGATGTCTGAGAGGAAGAATGAACAGAACTGTAAGAAAAGCTGTTTTTCCAAAAACAGTTGGAATATTGCACAACCCAATTCATCCTCTATTTGATAGTTAAAATCCTTTGGACAGAGGGAGGAGAATTGCAGCAGCTCCAGCCCCAGCTGTCCAGTTCCATCCCACAACCCTGGTGGTTTTTCCTAAAACTACAAACCCTTTTTGCCCAGCAGTAAAGATGCACAGCCCATGCCACCATAGCCCTCATTTCCCCAAACATATCCCTAATGTGAATTAGTGTTTCCACCCTGCCAAAAGCACCTAAAACCTGAGAGAAGAGGGGCTGCAGCATCCCTGCTCCCTCCCTGGCACACAGGACACAGCAAGCCACTTGCCCTCTAGTCCCTGTGCAGGCTGATAGGGAGGAAAGGAAAACGCAGAGTTATAAAATCTCCATCCTAAACAAAGCAGAGAGATGTAGGATGGGAGAGGGAAGCTGTGCCCAGGCTGGGTGCACAAGAACCCCACAAAATGCAAAGATGATTATTTGGGACCCACCCACAAGTCGGCCTCAGGAGAACTCAGCAATGCTAAGAAAGGAGGGAAAACCACTGCACACATTCCCCGGTTTTACAAGCTTTTTCCAACTGCAAAAATAAAAAAAAACCTTAGCAAATTTAGCAAAACATGTCAACAAGTTCTATGTTATAGCCCAGACACACGTGTTCTCCTCAATAAGATGCATTTTTAGAAACCTTCTTTTGCAAAACCTGTTGGTGTTGGTGGGTCTTTTGTTTTCTTTTCTAGCTCCAAGTACTCACAATCATCCTGGAGACTTAAAAACAAAAAAAAAGCCCATTTTTAGACTTGCATGGCAGAGAGGACTAAGAGAGTGTCACCACGTATCTGAGATGTTAAATCCTCCAAAACCATATGCTGATGATTGCTCTAACAAAAGAGACTGCAATGATAAAAGGAAGCCTTATGTTCAAGTACCTGTTAGTTGTGCAAGATTAGAAATTACCTCACAATCCAATCTTTATAGAAGGGCTTTAAAAGCACAGGATTTCTCCTTAATATGAAAGCAATGAACTGATAGCTACTCATTATTGAATTACTTATTCAGATTTATCAGCAGCACAAGTGCAAAGCTTCTCATCTTCTGCGTCCTCTTGACAAACAACAGGGGGGAGGACAAGAGGCAAATATATCCCACGGGATTCACATGTAAACCCCACTCCCAGAATCACAGAATGGTTGGAAAAGTCCTCTGAGATCACTGGGCCCCACCCTTGACTGTCACCACCTCCTCAACCAGACCAGAGCACTGAGAGCCACATCCAGTCACGATGGGAATGAACACTGGAACACTTTTCCAAGGATGGTGAGCACCTCCAGGGATGTTGAAACCCCCCAGGGATGGGTCCCACAGGAACCTGGGCTGCCCTGCTGAATGGGAGGTTAAGGATTTGCTGGCTGGCCAGCACATCCCCAGGGCAGGAGAAGTTTAATTACAGAAAAAATGGGCCACACATTAAACAGCTTGTGCCAAAACTAGTGCTGATCAAACACAAAGGAGTGGGTGGACACCTCCATGCCCAAGACCAACGTGGCCAGACAAACCATTCCCTGAAATAGCTCCTTCCCAGCCTCCTCCTCCCAAACCTGGCTTCGGTTTCAGCTCCAGCTGTTCCCTCACAAATTGCTCCTCCTTAAATAGTCTCCCATTCTCCTTCCTAGGGGAGGATTTGCCCCTCAGGATGACAGCAGGCTGCACTATCAGGAGAAAGCTAAAATAGACTTTCACCAAGATTAACATCCCACTAGCAGCTGTATTACAGTGAAATGCAACCACCTGGAGGGTTAATAAATATACAGATGGATTAATACAGAGACTGAAATTTATAAATAGACTGAACACTTCATTTCTGCAGTGAATTCCCCGGGAAGGAGGAAGGTGGGAGCACCCACAAAATAAGGAATACACCACCCAGGCAGAACAGCTGTGCACAGCATGAAGCATCAGGAAGGAATTCTTCCCTGTGAGGGTGGGGAGGCCCTGGCACAGAGAAGCTGTGGCTGCCCCATCCCTCGAAGTGTCCAAGCCACGGGGCTTGGAGCAATCTGGGATAATGGAAGGTGTCCCTGCCCATGGCAGGGGGTGGGAATGGGATGATTTCTCAGGTCCCTTCCAACCCGACCACTCCTGTAATTCTCCATCTGCAGCACCAACGCTGGAGGAGCATGAGAATACAGAAAGAGGAAGGAGCTAGCCATGTTCTTGTTATTTACCACCCAATGCACAAAATTAGAGATAATAAAGCAAAGCAAATCTGAGATGCATTTTTGGGGCAGAAGAGACCAGAAGGGACGTGCTTCAATACCCTAAATGATTGTCACTGCACACATCCCGAGTCTTTCCAAGCAATTTCTGGAGAGGTGGCTGCTGCAGTCTGGCTGTCTGCAAGCAAGTGATGCAAATCAAGCACTCAGCAACACTGCAAAACCAGCCAGAAACACATCTGCCATCTGAACCTGGTAAATGGGAAAGAAAACCAACCTGGATATTGGGATTACCCTTGGAAAGACCAACTATCCCTTCCCATCCACCAGAAGCAACAGCAATGTGCTGCAGGGCAAGCAAGGATTTGTATCTATAAAGCCAAGATAAAAGAATCAGTTTGTGCTCAAGTTGTGGTTCACCACCAGAAAGATCCATCTCAGGAGAAGCAGAGGATCAGATACAGTTATCTCCAGAAGCTGCACTGTTATCTGGCTGCAACACACAGCTCCTCCATAGGACAGATGTGATAAATGGTAAAGCCACCCTTAGGAATGTGAAGGCATCACATCAATAAAACACCCACCTCGTGCAACAGAGCAAACACACAGTGGGAAAAGCAGCTGGTGATATGAGGGAAAAAAAAAAAAAAAAGAGGGGGGAAAAAAGCCCACTTCCTCGACAGGATTTATTTTTAAATGATGGTTGCTCAAGCCTGCTCAGGGATTCAGTCAGGAGCAGCTCCCCATGAGGACTCAGCAGGTAAAAGCTGTCAAAAACACATCCAAAATTGAAATGATTTAAAAAAAAAAAAAAAAATCAGGAGGAAAAGCTGTAAGTACCTCGAGCAGTTTTGCTTTGTGCACTGTTTGGATGCCAGTGGCTGCAGATGATGCTCTGCAAAGCAAGCAGGGGAACCTCATTTGTGGGGGTTCCCTCCTCCAAGGGCAGGAGCCACAGATGGCAGTGGGATCCCCGAGCCCAGGAACCCCTTTGGGATCCGTGTCTGCCCCAAAAAACAAAAAAACACAGGATGCCATGGGATCCCAGCACCACTGAACTGCACAGGGGATGCTAAAGACAGCCTGGAACCCAAGGCACATCCTGGCCCAGCCCTCACTGCACATTGCTGCACAGAGGACAGGAGTGAGACTTTGTAATGCACATTCAGATAAAAATACTTCTTTTTTTTTTTTAACACTGCCTCTTTTTTTTTAAAGTTTTAAATAAAAGTCAAAAAGCCCAGCCAACATGAAAGGCTGGATAAACACTCCTCCTTTCCCCAGCAGAAATTACAAAAATGCCTTTGAATTTGTTTTGGCAAGAAACAATGTTTTTTATGAAAGAGCTTCATTGAAAAGTCACAATTTGGAATGTATTCATCTATTCTACATTTTTAAAAAAGTTTTAATTACCACTTTAGGAGTATTTTGACATAGTTTAGGGTTTGTTAGATTGTGCTGTGTGTTACAAATGCCAAACACACCTTTTGGAAGTGCCTTATTATTGTATTAATGCAAAATGCGGGGTTTGTGCTGCCGAGACTCGTGTCGGCAAATGAAAAATAATAAATTAATTCCATTTGGAGAAAACGCTGCCATTTATAACCCAGCAATTAAGAACAGATTTAATTTTAGATATTGCTGCATTCTTCAGCTTATCAAGTTATTCAGTACCAACACTGGTACTATCAGTGTATGCTCAGTTCTTTAAAAAACAGACCCAGGCCAATTTCTCACCCCTTAAATTAGCAACGCTAGACATGAAAAGTTAATGCTGCTTTCCTCCCTCCTCAAAGCTCCAACATATGGATTCTGCTGGGGGGAAAAAAAAAAAAAAAGGCAGCACATGCTGGGATTTCTACTATAACAGGCCAAATTTTATCAGCCACGGGCACGTAAGGAGTTAACAAAAAACCCAAACCTCAAGGCAGTGGGGCAGTGTTTGCAAACCAAGGGCTGTAGACATTTTGAGGGAGAGGAAATCAGCCCAAATCCTGGCTCTGGAGAGACACCCACAGCCCCAGGGCCAGGCAGTGCTGCAGCAGGTAGGACAGGGAGGGAGGACAAGGTTTTTGGTTTGGCTGTGGCTCTGGCAGCAGGAAGGTGATGCCCAGGGAGGTGCCAAGGGCAGGGCTCCAGCTGGCTGCATCCCACAAAGGCCAGAGTCAGAGCAGTCCAGGGACCGGCACCTGCATCCCTGGCAGTGATGGGGCAGCCCCAGGAATGGCTGAGAGCCAGAAGGGAGCTGGGTGTGCTCAGTGTCCCCCCCGGGGCACTCACTGTCACCACCAGCAACCTCAGCACCACCCAGACAGACTCTGCGGCCAGGGAAAGGGAAACAGGAGCAAGGATATGGGAATTCCCTTTCCCCCAGGCATCCTCGCAGTGTCACCAGGCTCCCGCAGCAGGGGTACAGAAAGAAGGGACACACAGGGGCCGTGGCAGCAATCCAGAGCTTGGAAAGCAAAACCAACACGTGTGGCAAGGGACAAGGAGGGAAAGAGCTTCCTAATGGTGGGAATGGAGGGCCCAGGGCATCCCCTGCAGCACCGAGGTGACACAGTGACACCTCTGCCACGACACCTGGGGATCCCCGGGGGTGGCCTGACCAAAGCCAGGTGTGTTTTTGTCACACGAATGCTGTGGGCTCGCTGCAGGAAAAGCAGGATAATGCTTTGGGCTTCTTGTTAACACAGAACAGGCAGCACACCCAGAGCTGTGTGAAAATAGCCAAGTTTGGGGTTTTTTGACATCAAGATGATGAAGATAACACTCACCACAGTAAGTCTTAATAGTGCAACAAAAAGATTTTGTGAAGCATTAAGGGGATCCCCCCCAAAATCCCAGCAGCACACAGGGACAGAGCAGCAGGGTTCACACAGACCAATGCAGATCCTGGGAGAAAAATCTCTCCTCATCCTTGGGATCCTGCCATGGGTAAACCCAGATAAGCCAAGTGATAAGGAAACCCCCAGAGAGCTTTGCCAGCCCCCAAAAGATCCAAGGGCACCTTCACCCACACCTTGATGTGCCACAAGCCCTCTTGGGGAACACATGAAAGCAAGCAAAACTAAATTAAACCTCAGCTTTTATAGGGCTCCCCCTTCTCCTTGGGGAAAAAAAAAAAAGTAAAAAAAAAATCCCCAAGCACATATTTTTATTTATCAAGATTCCAGCAGTCTCTTTTCCTGCTACATCCCTCTCTCTCAAAGGCTGTGTTGAGGAGGATTGCTGCACTAATTGTAAGTCTATGGAGAAACAGCCTTTCCTCTGCTTTCACACTGGAATTAGTTACGCTCAGCCTGACCTTGCATTATTTTTAAGCTCTGCAACATTAAAAGAAAATTAGAGAGACTTGTTAAATCCCTTAAAAGGTAAAATAACCCTATTGCTCCAGGTTTACACACACAAAAACCCCAAACCTAAACCAAAAACGAGCTCTTAAATCACAGCTACTGCTTTAATGTGGTAGGATTTAGTTTTATATTTTAAATTCATTCATTTCTCGTTCACTCAAACAATCACCCCAGCTTTAATGAGCTCTCCCTATGAAAACTCCAACTACAAAGGATCACATTTGCTCTTGTTCCAGAGCTCCACACACCTCGAAAGGAAATCCTAAAGCATCGTGTGCTTCTTAGCAGCCAGATTACCAGCTTTTAATCCTCTCTGCCAGATGTATTTTTAATCTTTCTGTGTGTAATAAAGCAAATTAGTGTAATTGTACGGGTAAACTGAATCAAAATAGGCACATAAGATTAAAAAACCTCTGAATTTGGTTATGTTTTGCAGATCTGGCAACTAACAGAGCTGAGGGCTGAATCAGCCCTGCAGGCACAGGCAGAAGAAGCTGCTGCAGGGTGAGTGAGGAGCTTCATCATCCCTTGGACACAATCACGGGCTCGTTTCTCCTGCTGGTCCCCTGCAAGGGACCACAGCAGCTCTTGGATGAGCAACCACAGCATGGTTTGGGTTGGAAGGGACCCTAAAGCCCATCCAGATCCACCCTGCCATGGGCAGGGACACCTTCCACTATCCCAGGTTGCTCCAAGCCCCATCCAGGTTGCTCACCCCTCTGAACTGACACAGGTCTGGCTGTCTCAAGCCACCCCTATAAATCACTACATCAGCAGGTTGGATGGGATATTGGGAATAAATTCCTGCCTGTGAGGGTGGTGAGGCCCAGAGAAGCTGTGGATGTCCCTTCAGGTTTCTTCTCACAGAAGCCACCCTTGCTATCAAAACTTTGCCAGACAAACCCAACAAAGGGAAATGGACCCTGCAGCCAGTGAGGATTCTGCAGTAGTTCAGCAGGGTGTGGGCTGGACCCCCAGCTATCCCACACCAATATTACTGACAGCTCAGGGCAGAGAGAGAAGACACCAACTATTTCTGCTTTAAAAACAGAATCCAGCTGAGCATCAATGCTGACATCCAGTTTGGCTTCAGGATTTAAAGAAATTTGGCTTCTTCATTCCCCAGTCCCACACCGTGCTTCCCCACTACCAACCAGGATCGATTTCTAACAATGCAAAAGCATCTGCCCACATTTCTGCAATTATTTCAGACCCAGCAGAGAGCACCCTCCCCTTTCTGTAGGGTTAATCTAAAGAACAGTTGCCAAAATGCTGAGAACACAGTGGAACAATAGCTCCTCTGATGAAATTCCTTCACTCCATAGAGAAACCAGTATCCTCCAGCTGCTGTGGCTTGTCCAGAGAGATCTCCGAGTGTTTACCCGCTCCCATAAATAAAAGGAAAAAAAAAAAAAAAAAAAAAAGGGATGACAAACTCAAAGATTTGAGTTCAGCTTGCAAAAAAAAATGACTGCAGAGCCCTGCCATCTAACCACAACACAAGTTTTATTAATGCAACATTTGCCTAGCGTGAAATATAAACCCAGGACATCAGTGGAGGGAGGGCAACACCAGCCACCTGTCCTGGGGATAGAGACTCACTAAACTTATCAGCACAGAGACCACTTCCAGCAGCTCCATCCCTTTAAATCCTCATTCTCAGTGGAATCTCTGATCAGTCATTTATAAAAGCTGGGAAGGCAGGCTGGACAGCTGAATTACAGCAGCTATTATCCACATATGCCTGAATACCAGCAGACACCTTTATTTATAAAGGCTCTCCGGCTGACCGAGATTTGACATCGGCTACAAAAAAAGCACTCAGCATCCAACTGGCTGCTCCAGAAGAATGTGAGGAGAGGTTGGCAAGCAGGGGCTAAGCAGACACCTTTGCACAGCTTCCCTGCTGCTGCCATGACTCCTAACCCAGCAGGTTTAAGTAATTGATTTCCTGAGCAGACACACAAAGTTGCAAACCTTTGCCATCTCTGCTATGGATTCAAATGCATTGTTTTCCCCTCATGTCTAATTCTAAAATATTTGGAGTATTTTATCAGGCCTAACCTCTATCTTTTTGATGTCTCCACACTTATCCAAGATGCTGTTTGTCGTTTGTTCACCCTTAGACTCATCCCTACCTGTCAGCTTGGAGCTCATTTTCCATGAAAATTGGGAACCCACAGCATACAGGTAACACAAGTGCAAGGGGATGGGGAGGGAGAAGGTGGTAAAAAAACCCCAGTTGCTCTTGGTGGATTTTCTTTAGCTCTAATGGTCTCAGTGACAATTCCTGAAAGTGACCAAAGTGTGAATTCTGCTTTAAACCGACAGAATTCCCAGGAGCAGCACATGGAAACACAGCCCACAGGGCTCAGCTGGGCCAAGGAAGGCTCTAAGTACCTGTGTGCTCCATCACACTCCTGATCCACTGCAATAACCTGAAACAGGAGCTGGCACCTCTGCCAGGACACAGAGATTGGATCCAGCTCCCAACAGGGCTCCAGGGCTGCCCTGATCCTGCCAGCACAGCCACTGTAAAGAAGGAATTTCCTTGCCTTATTCCTCATTTTTTGAGCAAGGACCATTGAAAGCATCCTCCTTTGACCTCCAAAAGCATCCCTGTTCAGCCTGGAGCAGAGGAGGCTCCAGGGAGAGCTCAGAGCCCCTTCCAGAGCCTAAAGGGGCTCCAGGAGAGCTGGAGAGGGACTGGGGACAAGGGATGGAGGGACAGGACACAGGGAATGGCTTCCACTGCCAGAGGGCAGGGATGGATGGGATATTGGGAAGGAATTCTTGGCTGTGAGGATGGTGAGGCCCTGGCACAGGGTGCCCAGAGAAGCTGTGGCTGCCTCTGGATCCCTGGAAGTGTCCAAGGCCAGGCTGGATGGGATTGGAGTACTCTGGGATAATGGAAGGTGTCCCTGCCCATGGCAGGGGCTGGAACAAGGTGAGCTTTAAGGTCCCTTCCATCCCAAACCATTCTGGAAGTCTGTGATCCTTCCTGCTCCCAGCACCTTTGCATCCATCCATCCCTCCCTCCCACTGCAGCCAAACCCCCAGCACCAGACTGAGCCTCAGCACAACTCTGCAGCTAAAATTCCCTACAGATGAGGAAAATCAGAGAGCTGACAGCAGCAGGAGCAGCCAAGTGACCTTGGGCATCCCTCCCTGGATGGGACCCCTGTGGTGCCACCCTCAAGGCCCCAGCAGCAGTGTCAGAAAGGAGCTGTGTGCTGTCCCTGCCCTGCAGAGTAAGTTGTTATGGTTACTGAAGGGTTTGTTGGGCTTTTTCCCCTCCTCTTCTAAAAAGGATTCTTATCAGTTTAACATAATACTAGCAGTCAATAACAATTCTTATCTTAAAAGGTCACTCAGGTAGTTATAACTCAACATTTCATCTATGTTTGCATTATCTGGAGGGAAACAGCCAGGAGACTTTGTATTTTTTTTTAATAATCCACTTCTTTGCAACTGTAAGATTTTTAAAAAACCCTACCCATACCAAGCTGACCCTGTGGCAGCTTGAGCACACTGGGGAACAGTCAGAAAAAAAGGTAGAAAAATCACACTGATGTTTGCTGCATAAAAAACAAGAGGAACATCCCAACAGGAAAACTGAAAAACAGGAAAAAGCACGGACACAGACTGCAGCTGCTGTACAAACACCACGTTCATCTGTCAGATCAGCCAAGTTTCCCCACAACAAAAGTCGTGGGTTTTTCCCTCCACATTTCTCCCTTCTGCAATTCCCATTGCTGATGGGGGACAGAAAAAAGGGGACAACACAACGAATTCAATGACAAGAAGAACTGATCTGTGATGTTCAGGGTTAAAAACACACACCAAAAAAAAAGCAGCAGCATGGAAAGTGGGTTTTAAGATACTCCCAGCTAAACCTGGTTAAACCCTGTTTTATCCACCCACTCAATTTCTTCTTGTAATAACAACTAAAACTCCAAACACAACACATGCCCATTCCCCACCAGGCAACAGCACAGCCAAGGAACAGGAGAACTAACTGGTTAAAAGAAAGGCAGGTTTGTGGCTTGCCTGAAACAAGTTGTATTAAAAAAAAAAAGGCAATCTGGAATTAATTATTTGTGAGGATCAGTAACAGAAGAGAAGCTTTTTGAAGCATCCCATGCTTCTAAAGCAGGGCAGCCTTGCTTGAGAGCCAAGAGTGGAGCAGAGCTGCTGAACCCTGCAGACGACAGTCACAATATTAACATTATTTTAAGTCAAATAACATCTCCAGGCATAATGGCTCAACAAGCTGGGCCACATCCAGCTCCTGCAAGTAATAGGGAAGGCTTGCAGGGGTTGTGGCAGGAGCTGGCTCAGCCCTTGGTGCAACAGAGCCATCAGTATCATCCATCTGTTGTTTTCTATCTCGGATAGTCCCTTGTCCACAACATTAAATGACCCTGAATTTGTGGTAGCACTGTGGATTATTCTGACAGAATACAAGAAAGTGTTTGCACTGCAGCTCAAGCACAGCAAATGCCCTGAGAAGCCTGCCAAGGACAGCAGGCAGGATTAATAGTAGAGAAATACATGGTTTACACCCTGGTTCAACTCAGGGAGCAGAAATCTACAGGCATCATCAGCAAGCTCCAACAGGAGCACTGAGCCCAGGGAGCCTCAGCTGAGCTGCTGCACCCCACACCTGCACAGAGCCCATCAGAGAAACCAGGACGAAATTCAGGCACCTGCACCAGAAGCCCTGATGCAGCCACACCATGGAGTCACTGCATGTAAATCCATCAACAAAAGCCCAAACTGTGAACGGGGCATCTGATGGGTGAGCCCGTGCTGGTAAATCCTTCACTCAGCTCCTCTTGCTTTAGCCAGGTGTGTTTGTGTCCTGCACGGAGAGCCAGGAGAAGCCTCACACAGGTACAAAACACACTGGGTTTGTGTCTCTGGAGCTGGCTCACTCACCCTGACCTGGCTCATTTGCTGCTCAGCACCCAGAACTAGAGCAAACCAAGCTGCAGGGCTGTGGATCACACCAGCCCATGCTCTGCTCCATCACAGAAAACCCAGCTTGCAATCCCCCTGGGCCAGAAACACAACTCCCTCTGCCCACAGAACCCCTTCCAAAGAACACCTTCTCCAGCAGAGAATCCCAGCCTTGTTTTGATGAGATCCTGCCCTTCCACTTAATGCATCTGCTGCGGAAGAGGAAGCTGGGAACGGATCTGCTCACTCCAACCTCGACTTTATTTGTGATTACTGGGCCAAGATGGAAAGCCACTGGCTTGGCTGTTTGCCATTGCCAAACTCGCACTCAGCAATGACCTCTGCAACTCTCTGTGTCTCTTCTTAGGACCAGAGCACTGCAAAGATAAATACACCATTTTTTAAGGGAAAAGGGATGAACATGCAAGCCTGGGGATCCCTTGCATCAGACCTGAAGCCTCTCTTAGATCCCTCAGCAGCTCTTTCGTAACCACGAGTTAGTAAAATAGTAATTTTCTTGTTTATTCGGTGAAAACTGGAAATACAAAGGGCACATGCACACTCAGATGTAGATGTGCACAAACACACAATTCATGTGAGGGCTCATCCCACCACCCCTGGGGCACTTCTGCAGACAGAAAAGGCTTCAAACACAACGCCCTGTGCTTTGTGTGGGCTCCTGCACTCGGCTGGCACCGTGCAAGAAGTGAGGAGCAAACTGGGGTGATCAGGTGGGAGCCCCAAAACACAGCACTGCAGCACAGCAGCTCCTCCCCTCTCTGATGACTCCAGCCCTGGGGCTGGGGTGCAGTGGCAGTGCCAGGGGTGTCCTTTCTCCCAGCACTTATCTGTGGTAACACTAGACACGAGCTCGACGCTGGAGTGCTGAAGCACTGACAGATAAATCCTAAAATAAAGCCGGCGTTCACACTAATGACTATTTCAGTTATGCTGATTGCAAACATAACTCCCAGCTCGGTAAGAAGTGGCTTTCATGGCCCACAAACGAAACCAAGGTGTTTTTTTTTTGATGGAACACGAGAAAAAGAAAGGGCAAAGCTTGAGAAATTGTAGGGAGATGGGAATTTGCACCGTGATCCACCACCTTCATCTGCTTCAGGGAAACTCTGCAGGAAAATTCAGCTGACCAGAGCATCAACTACTTTAAAAGCAACTGGCTTAATTGCAAATATATAATTGGTGAAGTGGACATGCAGCTTTGCTCAGATTTTGAGGTCTAACATACCAGAGGATGCAACTGTGCAGAGGATGATCCACCGGCAACAGCCCAAGCTCCGAGCAGAGAGCTTTCCCCACTCATCCATTTAATCTCGTTTGCAGATAAGTGTATTCACAAACTAGATTATTTTAATTGATGGCTCTACAGCTGGTTCCTATTCAGCTCTTGATCTAAAGCTGTCCTCGACCTCTCCCATCAATCTATATCCTGACAGTGATGCTCTGTGTGCTTCCTCTCCTTCACCAGCATCCTCCCTGCACCCACTCTGGTGGGAGAGAACTTCAGCTCTGCTGCTTTTCCAAGCACGAATACAAAATACCTGCACACAAGGAAGCAAGGAACAAGCTGGTCCAGGCAGAGAATTCCAGCTCAGGCCTGTGATGATGCATGAAATGCTTCCCTGCATCTTTCACATGCAGATCAACAGTGGGATTTTTCCCAACTGAAGTCAGTGGTGAAATGAACCCTGGCATCAGGCCCCTCATTGAGCTATGAGAGACCCGAGAAAATGGTTAAAAGGACACTGCAAAGTATGGAAAGGTGTCTGGGAGAAAGCAGCCCACCCATGAGCAACCCTCTTGCACCACACTGTGCTCCAGGCAGCAAAACAGGCTGTTACCATTACTTAACTTTTTTCTTCCCATTTTAAGCATTACTACCTAAAAATTACTACCCTGGCAAGCTCTGCCACCACCCATCCAAAAGACCTGGCCCTCATTAGCTCTGCTCGTGGAGGAGACCTCGTCATTCATGCTGCCAGAACTTTGGGAGCAAGCACAGGAGTATCTCCTTACTCCTCTTACTGCAAGGGACACATGCCAGGAACTGCAAGGGAAGGAGTTTTTAAGCAAATAGGAGAAAATAAAGAAGAGCAAAATGCAAGCCCAGAAGAGTCTCCTGTAGGTCCCAGCACTGGGGTGAGGGGGACAGCAAAGGGGAAAACCTCTGTAATGCCACCCCATAGATCTTCCTCCAGCCTGCAGTGCTTCCCACAGCCACTCTGGAAAGCATCCCTAAAAATAAAAATAGCTTTGAATCACAAGAGAACATTGGGTGTGTAGCCTGGCTCAAAGCCCCTGGCTAACACCACTCTGTACTTCTGTATACCCCTCCCCTTGGTATTTTCCAAAAATCCCAGCACTGACAGCTTTTAGCCCTCAAGTTTGCAAACAAAACCTGGGAGAGATGTGTGGCAGCAGGTCAAGCACCAACAGGCAGGTTTAAAGCAAGTGTCTAACAGCTCAGCAGATCTGAGGTTTGCCCAGGTCACCCAGAGAGGCTGGGGCTGTCCCATCCCTGGAAGTGTTCAAGGCCAGGTTGGATGGAACTCTGAGCAGCCTGGTCTGCTGGCAGCTGTCCCTTGAGAGGGACAAAGCTGAGAGGTTTGAACAAGATGATTTTTCAGGTCCCTTCCAAACCTTCAATAGCCCCTTCTGTGATTCTGTGATCTCTCCATTTAGGAGTCCCAGCTCCTAAATTTTAATGAGCAGAGCTGGCAGGGCTGCTCACATCCCTCTCCAGGCAGAGGCAAGCGTGTAGAATGACCACACAATGCCAATGTCCAGCCCTGCACTTAGAATTCCCTATCACTTCCAGTAAGCACAGGCTAAGCTCCTCACCCCATCCTCTTCCTGAGCTCCTCCAGTCCCACTGTGTGACAGCCTAGCAATGCTCTCACACAGACCAAGGACACTTAAACCAGAGCTCAGCATTACAATGCAACTGTAAGCCAAGAAAAAAATTTTAAAATTGAGAAGCACCTTCAAATTGGGCACTGGGATGATTTGGCATCAGTGGGGGGCACTGAGGATGAATTAAGAGTGCAGGAGTAGCAGTCTCTTGATAGGAGACTGTCTGTGGCTAGGGTGGCAGCAATAGATGCAGGGCTGGAGCCACAGGGAGCTAAGGATATAAGCAGCAAGGTCTGCAGGAATATGTAATGCCTTTTAATAGACCAGCTGGTACAGTTGGGAAAAAACCCCCACAACCACACAAGCCCTCCTTTGCACCCTCATGCCTGGCCATTTTTTCCAGCTGCATCACTTGGTCTATTAAAAGACACTATGGCTCCCTGCAACCCTTGTCTCTTCCTTTGGCCAGTCCTGCCCAGGATGAGGAATCTAGGTCACCCTGATGCTCCCCTTGTGATACCTGACAGCCTGCTGAAATGAAATAAAGATTTTGGCCCTAACATATGGAGCAGTTAATGCCCTGTGCACCGGCCAGAGAAAGCTTGCTGTCCTTTAAGGCCAGGAGCTTAAAGCTGTCACTGCTTCCATCAGTGCACGTGGGTGTTGGGACACCTGGAGGATCTACAGGAGTCTTTGGGCACTTCTGTCAACCTTGCAGGAAGGAGGAAGCCAGGGCTGGTGGGGTGGAAAGTGGGACTGCTTTGGGGAAAGACCTCAGAGGGATGCTGGAGTAGATGAAAGCAGAAGAACATTCAGTGCTCAAAGCCTATGGACCATGTTTCATGGATACAGCCCCCACATCTCCTCAGTGGGTGTGCAGCCCACAGAGCAGCCACAGCCAGCACCCCTGGGTGCCCCAGGAGGAGCACAGGTCCCATTCCCACCACAAGGCTCACCCCACTCCTGCCTGACCTTTACTGGCAGCTTAGAGGAGGTCACCACGTCCTGACGGCTCCGAGCAGCTGGGACTGAAGCTGCCCAGCAAGGCCAGGCTGGAAGGAAGGAAGGAAGTTATAGCAGGCTTTTAAATAGTGCTATGCAATACCTGAAACTTCTATTTCTGTGCAGGGATAATATGGTTTCCATATTCTGCTCCTTCTCAGCAGACCAAGCCATTCACGCTCAAATTGAATTAGCAGCAACCCACACTCTTCACCAGTTTAAACCATTAAAGCTCAGTGAAGCCCCTGTGTAGGACAATCCCAAGCTGTACATTTCACCTAATGAAGAATGTATAGATGTCCTTCCACGTTTGCTTCCCACCCCTGTTTCTGAGGGTCACACACAGCTGTACACAGCAAAGCCACATTGGTTTCCAGTACTGATGAGGATGTCATTATGAAAATACCCTCACACTTGGGAAAAAAAAAACAAGATAGGACTCCTTCAAACTAAATATACTTATTTCTTTGTGGCAATGAACTAGTTAAGAAAAGAGTTATTTTTCTTCCTTGAGTTTTCCCACCACATCTGCCATTCATCAGACCTCTCATCTGCAGTCTACCAGGCAAGAAACAACCGGGACACCTTTGCTGAAATGGGTTTTCCTCCACACCTGAAGGATCTGAGCACAGCACCACCAGTCAGAGAGGATCTCTGAGCCCTGGTCTCCCTTTGTGACCCCTCCTGATCTCTGTAGCTGGTGATAAAATTTCCAAGGATGGTGCCTATCTACCACAGACCACAGCAGGGCTGCCACCTCCTCCTAAGCATCATCACCCCGGGGTAACATTCCATTTTCCCACCTCTCCAGGTCCTGCACGTACAAAACAACTCCATTCTCACAAGGACCCAGTGCAATTCCAACACCTGCTCCAGTGCATTAGCTCAGCATGTTACATTCAGCTGGTGACACCCTTTCCCAGACAGCAGATTTCATGGAAAGGGAACACCCCCTGCCTTAACAGCCCCCACCAGGGACACACTTATAGGGGCACCTATAAGCAGAGAGCCACTGTTTCCAAGTCGGCAAACACCAGGAAAATGTACCAGGAGACACCTCAGGCCCCAGCCCAGGAAGGAATCGAGCCCAAATTAGTAATGCAAACACCAGGATTCAAAGAGTAACGAAGTAACACAAGGTTCGATGACAACGCTGCTGTTCAGGACTTGGTGCGATTCCATTGCCAGGCAAGTGACAAGTGCCAGACTGCCAAACAGGCGTGGAATAGGAGAGATTTAAGGATTACAGGTGGCTTTAGGAAGGCAGCACTAACACAGGAGACTAAAAGGTATTTTCTAATTGAGCCTGGTTACAAATCTCAGCTAACCTTCCCTGCACTGCAACAGGATTGCCTGGCAAAGTGCACATCCTGCTCTGCAGGATGCATGGATATGTCCACCCCATGGGAAAGCCACACGGAGAGGTGCTTGGTGAGAAAGAGGAACTCAGTGGATCCAGGTTTTGGCATCAGAGTTACAAATGCCCTGGAGGAAGAGATCCTTTTTGGAAGGCACGCCAGGGAGAGCTCAGGCAGCTCCACCAAGGCAGCCAGGGCCAGGCAGGAGGCTGGATGCCAAGCTCTGCACACAGGAGAAATCCTCACGCCAAGCAAGGTCAATGGGATTACAGGGGCAAGCAGGGATTGCTCGCACGAGTGGAGATGGGAAGGGCCCAACCCCTGGTCTGCACTCAGGCTTACACCGAGAAAATGCCACCAGACAGACAGCCCTACGTGACTCTGTGTCCAAAACCACTTCAGAGCCCTTTTTTCCTTCACAATTCGCCTTTCCTGATGGCAGGAGGCAAATCAACCCCTCCAATTCCCTGGCCAGCCGAGGGGACACGGCTGCCAGCAAACCCACAGCCAGAATGAAAAGCTGAGATGGTCATTAAAAAAAAAAAAAAAAATTAAAAATATATCGCTCACACCGACTCACAGAGGGAATCACAGCAAACCTGTGCTGAAGCTGGCAGGGGAAACTGCAGATTAATCCAGGAGCAGCCAAGTTTGGAGAATGTGTTCCCTCCCGGCCTCCCCCCGGGGCCTCCCCACCCAAAGGGATGGATGAGGTTCATCCCTTCAGCTGTTTATAAAAGCAGCAGTATTGCGCCCAGACGCACTCGGCAGCATTCCTCCCTCTCATTCCTGCGAGCTATATAAGGGAACGGCCAATTCCAGCCTGGCTCCCCTGTAGCCAGCCCCGATCCCTTTGCGCCGGAGCAGCTCCAGCCTTGGTTTCCTGCAGAAGGACTTAAATCCGTCCTCGGTGGAACACGGCGCTGCGCTGGACCTTGTCATCAAATGGCAGCACAGGCAGCTGCCAAATCCTGCCGGCTCGGTGCTCTAATAGGGAACAGCTGGAGAAGGACCCTGCATTCCTCCCGCCCCGTCCACACCGGGGGCTCTGTTCGGGATCCGGCCGCAAATTTCCACCCATCACGGAACGCAGGCGGCCGCTCCCCGGCACTGCTCTGCCACGCACAGCCCAAACCCAGAGAGCTTCCAGCCCCGGGGAATTTGGTGCTTAGGAATGGGGTGTTGCTTTGATTTTTATGGGTTGCAAGATTTTTTTTTTTTTTTTTTTTTTTTGAGAGGTGTTGGAGGAACATAACTGTGCAGCTAAATGACGTTTTGCCTTCCCTACTGACCCTCCCTCTGTGTTACAGAAACTCAACTTTAAGCAACTTGCATCCCTGTGTACATCCACACTTAGGAACACACGCATCTGTAACACACCCCCCCATAAATAAACGGGAACACACGGTGCAATTCGCACGGCGCTTGTGCCATTTCCATCCTGCTCCAACTCACATTTACTTTAGAGGAGTTGAGCAACTTGTAATGGCGAATAAATAAAATACACTTTCGGTAGCCACGCACATTTTCTGTCCTGCACCCTGCACGCTCAGTAACATGAAACAGTCCACTCATATTTTCTTAAAGCTCTGCTGAAACACAAGGGGGTATTCAGAGCCGCAGGAAAAAAATGCGTCCAAACAGGATCTGAATGATGAAATAGGAATTGCCACATTTAACAGGAAAAAAAAAAAAAATAGGATAACCCAGTTGCCCAGACCTTTATACAATAACAGTTCGTCTGAGGTAGCGATGGGCTGCTTCTGCATGTTGCAGAGAGCAAAGCAAGCCACGTTGCCCAAAAGAAGCCTAGAAAATCCAGACTCTACGTGACCTGACTTACTTATTTCACAGGAAACTGCATGGAAGGAGGAAGGGGGGGCGCGGGGGGGAAAGGGAAAAAAAAAAAAAAAAGCCACCAATCATTCATGCTACCGTAGTTACACCACGCCATGGAGCGGAGTAGTTTGCTGTGAAAAACCAAACTGAAATAAACCAAACTGAAATAAACCAAACGCCGTTTGGAAAATAAAACGTGAGCAGAGAAGAACCGAGCTGTGTGTGGCGTGGGGGGAGCCCCCGGCTCCCAAACCGCACCCAATTCATTTAACTGGGTTTATTTATTTCAAAATTTCGACGGCATTTAGAAGGGTCGCAGCAAACGCCAGCACTCACCGGGGTTGTTGGCCTCCCCTTCGAGGATGTGGAGCTCGGTGCAGTCTGCCAGGGAATGCTCGAGGCAGAGCTGGAGGAAGCGAGCCTGGGTCCGGCTGACGCGTTTGAGCAGGGAGAGCAGCGCAACAGTCTGCTCGCACTCGTTCCAGCCCTTGAACCACCCGGCCAGCACGCCAACCTGGTCTCGGAACATCATGGTGAGCCGGAGGGACAGCTCTGCGGGGAGAGAATAAATAACCGGGACAGCCTCCCTGCCCCGGCGCCGCTGCCGCCACCGTGCTCGGGTCAGGGGTATTAAAAATAAAAATAATAATAATAATAATGGTTAAAAAAAAAAATCTCCTCTGCGACGCGAAGGGCGGGTTTGGTTTCTGGACGCAGCTCTCGGCCTGGGCTGGGTTTTGCTCCCTCTCTTCTGGCTTCGGTGCAGCGCTGGATTCCTGGAGGGAGGGAGCGAGGGAGGGAGGGAGGGAGGTGGTGGGGCCGAAAAAAAAAAAAAAAAGAAAAAAAAAAAGAAAAAAAGCCAAAAAAAGGAAAATCCCAGCGTCAGGGCTGTAGCCAGCGAGGGGAATGACCTCCTCCCGGCGGGGGCTTCACACCTGGAACAGAGAGAGGAGGGGGCGTCAGGGGGGGGCTGCAGGAGGACGAGGGGGAGGAGGATGGAGAGGAAGGCTCGCACTCAGCCCGCTGCCTTCCTCCCACTCCTCATCCAACGCGCATTCCCACACCGTCACCGCGATCCCCCCACGTCCAGCACCGCCATTTGGGATGGGGGGGGGGGGGAAAGCACCCAGCACCCCCCCTCTACTGCAGCACACTCCCCCCCCCCCCAAAAAAAAAAGTTCTCCCCCGCACTCACACCCGTACAAAAACACACTCACCTGACTCATACCGGCCCCGGCGATCGGGGGAGGAGGGGGCGGCGCGGCGTTTTTAAGGTGGCCGTGCCATGTCCATGGGATGAAGGGGGGGGAAACGAGGGAAGGAGGCGGGAAAAGGGAAAAGGGAAAGAAGGGGGGAAAAGGGGAGGGGGGGGGCGCGCGCGCGCTCCGCGGCGCGAGACTGAGCCCGGCCGCGCGCCGGGCCCCCGCTCCCCCATGGCGCTCATTTGCATACGGGTGACGTCATCGGAGGGGGTGGGCGGGGCCGAGCCGCGCGCCGGAGGTGGGGGGGGGGGAGCCCGATGGGGGGGACGCGCGTCCCCCGTGTGTCCCCTCTGTGTCCCCCCCCCACACTCCTCCTCCTCCTCCTCCCTCCTTTCTGCCACTCCTCCCGGGAATTTTGGGCGCTCCTCCTGCACAGGGAATGCTGGCAAACACACTCCGGATCCCCTCCCTCCCCGCGCCGCAACGCAGCTCCCGCTGGAGGAAGCCACCCTCTAGTGGGCTGCGGGGTAATGGCAGCGGGGGAAATTTTATTGGGGGAAAAAGCGCCGCTTTGGCGTCTGGTAAATGTGGCTTCGTCCCCAAATGGTAATTTTTAAAACTTTTTCTTTTTTTTTTTCAGAGTTTTGCATAATAGATATATGTGTTAAATATACACGGATTTAACCCCGTCAAACCGCAAGTGTGCAGAGACAGGATTTGTGTTTGGGTTGTCATTTCCTGTGCAGGTTTTATTTCCCTTTCCCATTTATCATTTATTTCTCTTCTTTTTTCCTTTTTATTTTTAAATTTAATTTATTTCCATTCATACAGGTATATATAAGAAGGGAAATGGGGGACAAAAAACCCTAAGCACAAGTGTTCGCAAGAAGGAATCAAATGCTAAGCATAATCAAATATTTTATAAAGCAAAAATAAAACGTGTAAAGTGCTTTTATCTGTGGGCTTTTTATTTGTGGGAGTATCTGTCAGTTTTAAGCCATTTCTTCTTGTCTTGTCACTCCAGGCTGTTGTCCAAAGTGCCTTTCCAGCTCTCTCAGAGCCCCTTTAGGAATCCCTTCCCCAAAATACCTGATCCATGCTCAGGAACAAGTGACACTGGTACCTCTGCTCAGGGTGGAGTCCCCATTCCTAGAGGATTTAAAAGTTGTGTGGATGTGGCACCTGGGGACATGGGTCAGTGTTGGCTTGGCTGTGCTGGGGGAATGGTTGGACTCAAATTTTAGAGGGCTTTTCTGACCTTAACAATTCTATGATTTCATTATTCTACCTTTGCAGCATCTCCCAGTCCTCATTAGTTTGAGGACAGGGAAGCTCAGAATTGGGAGACGTGCCCAGGTGTCAGGACATGATCTGGGAGGGAGACACGATGGGATCATGGTAAAGGGGGGGTGAACCCCTCCACCAGTGAATCACAGAATCACTGATCTTAAAGCTCATTTCATTCCAAACCCCTGCCATGGGCAGGGACACCTTCCACCGTCCCAGGCTGCTCCAAGCCCTGTCCAACCTGACCTTGGACACCTCCAGGGATCCAGGGGCAGCCACAGGGTGCCCTCATAGCCAGGAATTTCTTCCCAATATCCCATCCATCCCTTCCCTCTGGCAGTGGAAACCATTCCCTGTGTCCTGTCACTCCAGGCCCTGGTCCAAAGTCCCTCTCCAGCTCTTTTGGAGCTGCTTTAGAAATCCATCCCCTACAAATGTGTGCTCTGGTGGTGGCTGGAGAAAGGAAAATTCCATGTTTGTGCATCCTTTGGTCGCTTTTTAAAGCAACACGTGTCTGAATCTGCCCCTTTTGAAAGAAAAATAGTAGTGGGGAAACAAAGGCCACCCAAAATGACAGGGAACACCTGGTCCCGTGTGCTGGAGCTTCAATCCCACTGCAGGATGACGAGATGAGGATCACCAGGTAGACGTCAAGTGCAAACGATCCATCTCACCACACTGGGAGTTTGCTTTTAGCTCTCAGTCTGTCTGGTGACTAATTAAACAAACAGGAGTTCCCTGCCAACAAATCCGGGCCATCTGCCTGGTCCTCCGGCTCCATCCCAATAAATGCTCCACCAAGGAGGCCCTTTCCCCTCACCTGAGCGCTGGCAGCCCCCGCTGCTGTCGGGGTGTGCTTTGGGGTGGCCTGTGGAGATGTGAGGATGCTCCATCTGCGCGTCTCGCGCGGGAACGCGGAGCGAGGCTCCAGCCCCACGAGGAGCTCCGGCTGGGAACGCTCACACCCCGCTAATTTAAGTGTTGCCAAGCTGGCTGTGCCAAGAACGCCTCCCAGGTTCTGCATTTTGCATGTCTAAAGTGGGAACGGTAGCGATGGGAAGGATATTTAGGGCTGAAGCAGTAAATGCATCTCTCTGTGAGGTTGGGCAGGGCGGTGGGAAATGGTGTCCCCCCCAACACCAGCACACCGTGGATGAAAAAAGGACCAAAGCAGAAGTTTCTGTCCTGTGCTCCGGGAGACACCAAGACCATGCTTACTAATTAATCAAAAAATAATCATCCATCACTCAGGACCCCACAGTTTCTGTTCCCCAGAGTGTCCCAAGGAGGCAGCTGTGGAGGAGTGAGACCCTGACGTAACAGCACACGCCTGATGTTTGGAGGTTTCTATGGTAATTAAAAAACAGATCTGTGACCCGTGGAAGAAATTCCTTGCTGCATTCCGTGCTCTGCAGGGCGGGTGCCCGTACAGATCCGTGTGATGGAAGGATCCTCAAGCTGTCTGGGAGCAAATCTTCCCTGGCTGCAGTGGGGGATTCACCAACACCCCCATACCAACTCTCTTCCCTGCGGATGGAGAATCCAAAGTGCAGACCACGTGTCCTGGGAGCAAAAACACCCCATGCAAAACAGAAGGAAGACTGAGTGCAGAAGCAGGATAATTCTCTTTTATATGGTAATTCCTATGAGACCTTGGGATCTTTGCAGATCCAGTTGGAGCTGGGCTGCAAGTCCCTGGGTAGGAAGCAGAGGCTGTTAGTGGGGCTGTGCATTGTCCGTGTTGTGGGCTGGGGCAGAGCAGATGCTGGGCTGGGGTGGGTCATGGAATCGTGATTGTTTCAGGAGGGTCTTGGCCAGCCCTGCTCCTTCCACCTGGTTATCAAAGCAAAACTTCACATATTTCATTCAGTAGCAAGTGGCTATCATGGCAAAGCGCACACAAATTTGCATTAACACTATAACTAACAATACAAATACAATCCCACCCTGTGCCTGAGGCCATTGTCCAAACTCTCCTGGAGCTGTGGCAGCCTCGGGGCTGTGCCCATTCCCTGGGGAGCCTGGGCAGTGCCCAGCACCCTCTGGGAGAAGAACCTTTCCTGATATCCAACCTAAATCTCCGCTGGCACAGCTCCAGCCATTCCCTGTCACTGTCACAGAGAGCAGAGATAAGAGATCGGAGCTGCCCATCCAATGCCCCTCATGAGGAAGCTGCACCCTCCATGAGGTCTCCCCTCAGCCTCCTCTTCTCCAGGGTCAGTACAGCAACATTTAGATTTCTGTTTACCATCTCAGACAGAAAATAAGAGGCCTGTGGTAATATTACCCAAGCAGGTGGTCTAAGCAAATTAGTGAATCCTGATGATTCTCAAGTTCAAAGGAAGCAGTTGCTCATCTCTGTGGAAGCTATGTGATAACATACTTAGCTGAAGAAAGGATGAGTGTATCCACCAGCACACAATGGCCCAGATTTCCCAGCTCATTAAACCCAAATATTTGTGAAAATACCGTGGTAAGCAGGCTGAGATAATTAAACACATCACTTCCATTTGTTCCTAAACACAGTGTGGGAATTGGCCACTGGGATGGTAGCATCTCCCTTACCTTGAGTTGTGAAGTGGAGGTGTAAAAAAAAATTTACACCCTTCAAAACTCAAACTCAAACAAAAATGAAATACAATAAAATTAAAAATAAAAAGTAAACAATAAAACCTATGTGGGTCTGTATTTCCAAACTGGATGAGGCAGACATTAAAAAAAAAATCACAGAATCCTTGAAGGATTTGGGTTGGAAGGGACCTTAAAGACCATCTTCCAGCCTTAGCATGACTGTCCACATGGATCAGCTCTCAGTGTGGATGTACAACCACTGCTCTTTAAGCCCTGTTAGTAGAAAATGAAGTGTTGCACAGCCCAAATCCTGGTGAAAGCAGCACGGGCTGACTCCTCTGGTGCTGAAGGCAGCGATCACTGGGTGATGGAGGATGAGGGCTGGTGGGAAAAGCACATTTAACCCTCTGGCTTGACCGCAGATCTGAAAGAGAAAGAGGAGTGGCAGCATCTGGGTGCAAATACCTAGAGAAAGGAGCACTGGGAAACACTGGTTTGCATGGAAGGGCTGCTCACATTGTGTTTGCTCAGCCATTGTCAAGGGGCTGCTGTGAGAAGATCCCATGTCCTGTCTGAAATGCTGGGAGAGCAGGGACATCGCCTCTCCAGCAGTGTCAGCTCTGCCCTGCACACTTGATGAGTTGGCTCACAGGGACCCCGGGGACACAGAGCCAACAAAATAAATCAGCTTAACTAATGGGCCTCTAAAAGCCACCCCTGGCAAATGTATCACAGGCTGCTCTCATGCCTGGAGATGCCAACAGAATTGGTGATGAAGAGCTGAGGCAGAAGGGGATGCAGAAAGGGATGTGAAGGATTTCCTGTAAGTTTCACTGGGCTCTGCCAGTTTCAAACAACCCCTTGAATATAAATATTGCAACACCTGATCGTCCCATCAACGGCAAGTGAGTATTTGCAGAATGTGCTTTTGCAGGACTCAGATCTCTGTGCGTGCTGGCCTTCAGGGCAGCCTGGTTGTTGGTGCTGGATTGACATGTCCCATTCCATCCTTTCCAGCCATTGGCATGGGCACAGAGAACAGCTCCACTCCTGCTATAGGTCTGCACCCCTGAGAGCTCTGGGCCCCTCTTCATGCACACCAACACCCCATAAATGCCTGCCAGCCCAGTAACTCCCTGCATGGCTGTATCCCATAGCCAGCCTCATGTTTACCTACAACACTCGGATTTTTCCAACCATTTCCAGCCGGCACTGAGAGCAGCTTGTTCTAGGACTTGGAGCTGACTGAGGCTGTGTTGCAAGCAGATGGCCCTGATGAAACGAGACACTGATCCCCAAGGAGGCACAGTGCAACGGAGCTGCTCGACTGCCCGGCTCCAGCAGCTCCAAGGCAGCCTTGGATATGTGCATTAGCACGCACCATCGAGGAAATTGCTTCCCTAACCACCCCTCTCTCAAGCAACTCTCTTTGGAAGCCTGGTTCCAGCTCAAGACACGTGTCAGAAGCACTGATAGTGTGGCAGTTTTCCTAGTTAGTTATTAATAATGGAGCAGCTGAAAAAATTAGGGTAATTTAAGAATATCGTTAAAGGAGAGAGGAGGAGTTTCCAGGCTGGGTGAGGGTTTAGATGTAGCCAGGATACTGGGATGGAGGAAAACCTCAATGCTCACATTCGGTGAAATGGAAGGGGATTGAAAAGTGGAAGATAAACACGGAGGAAAACAGCCCTCATTGATCCTCCTGGCTCCAAACAACTTCAGCAAAATCAGGGAAGTGACATTAGGGCTGCATGGACTAGTAAGCATGTGTGGGCACAGCTGGAATAGATGTAAATGGAGATGATCCACTGAGACCTCTGAGGGCTGTTCTGCATCTTGCCCAAGCCCTCCTAATGACAGAGTGTTGAGTGCTGTGAAATTTGATGGAGACTTTTTCATTAAGAAGTTGGTGCCGAAAGGGAAAACTGGAGCTGTCAGACTCATTCACACATTTTTGTGTCTCTGGGAAGACACTTCGAGATTGAAAGACTGGGAAAGTTGTAGTCATTCTTTAATGGGAATCCACCAGCTCTTGGCAAACACTCCTTTTTGGTCCTATAGCAAAATGTAAAGGTAAATTCTTGTGTCACTCAAGCTGTCTCAGCAGAGGAGGGTTTGGATAATACTGCAGCCACTCCAGCCAGCGTTTGGTACTGAGCACCTGGGAGGAGACTGGCTTTCAAAGGAAAGGCAGAAGCTGGATTACCAACCTTGTGTCATGCATGGCAGCATTTGGTGAATGAAAATCATTGCTTTTCAAGCTGTGCTGTGCCATAAATCACTGCCCTGGTTCTTACTTTGATCAATGGAATGTGCTGCCCCACAGGGCTCTGCTCACCCTGGCAAGGAGAGACAATGCCATGTCCAACTCTCTCAGGGCTCCTCACTTGCCATAATCATCCTCAGCCTTGCTGCCAGCAATATTCCACCCCAGGCTCCCTCCAAGCTGGTGCTTTTTGAGCTTGCAGTTTTTCTTTACAGGGAAAATCCTCGAAATTGAGGACCCTCAGGAACTGGAGTGAACAAACCAAATGTGTCTGTGCTGCACATGAGCAGGGAAGACACAACATCTGTATCTCACAGCTCTGCTGGCAGGAGACTGATGCCTGATAACCCCTGGTAGAGCTCTGTTCTGCCTCCAAACTCAACAGCATCTGCAAAGTTACAGGGAAAAAAAGAAGAGGGTAATTATCAAAATAATTCACAAGTTAGCAGTCCTCCAGCCTCTTTGTCAAAGTATTGTTCATGAGGAGCTGATAGACACAGGAATAAATAGCACAAGGAGAGAGAGAAGTGATGCATTAGACCTCTCACCAGTCCCCTGACTGCAGCTACTACTGAGAAATCTGCCAGGAAATATTAGATGTGAAGTGGCTATGCAATGGGAGAGGAAAAATTATTAGGAACTGCCAACATCCCTCAGCTGATTAAGACAAAAAGCTGGAGGAGGCATTTAAAACCTAAAAAAGCTTTTTAAGTACAAATCTTCTGCTGATAAAAGGTCGCTGCAGACTGAGGATAGAAAACACAGGTAGCAACTAATTGTCCTGATAATTATTGCTGGCCCCACAGAAGCAGTTCTGGGATTTAGTGCAGGTGTTTTCTAAAGAATGGAAATCAGAGAATCCCAGAATGGTTTAGGTTGGAAGACACCTTAAAAATCACCTTATTCCAACCCCCTGCCATGGGCAGGGACACCTTCCACGTGACCAGGTTGCTCCAAGTTCCACCCAGTCTGGCCTTGAACACTTCCAGAGGTGTGACAGAAATGCAAATCCTCATGTCACAACTGTGACAAACATCCCAGTGTTGCCCTTTCTATGCCTGAGGACTGCATGTGCAAGGAGAAAGAACAAAAGGAGTTTTTTGGGTTTCCCAAGCCTGGTGAAGGCTCAGTAACCTCAGCATGAATTTATAATGTCATTGATTTCCAAAATTCTGTGGGAGAAACACAAAGACTCCTCACTTTGGACATCAGGCTCTGCTGATGGATTAATTTAGTCTAAAGACTATGTCTACATAAAGTATTTTTACTCTTTTAAATCATTCCCATTATGAGACAGGGTGATTAAGGCAGGACCTCTCCTAGCTCAGCTGCAGCAGCATCCACACAATGGTGCCTTTATGCTGGTGTTGCACATTTCCATGAATTTATGGAACCCAACCAGTGGCAGCCCCTTCTTACAGGTATATCCACACTGCACTACAAGCTCTTGTCTCTCTACTTACATTGCTCACGGACACGAGTGAGTAAAAGCAACATGGGAGCAATTTGCTGAGCTGCCCAAGTGACTCTGAAGTGTTCAGCAGAGACTTTCTGGCCCCCTCTGTGGTTTTAGGGGCTGTTTTGGCAGATCCTGCAAAGCCTGGGACTCTCTAGTGCTCAGCTGTGGCCTCATAGCTGCACTCAGGTTTGCACCTGCATCCTTGTGTGCCATAAGAAATGGTAGTAATACCAAAGTTATGCAAAAATAAACCCCTAATCCTGATTTTCTCTTTTTTCCTGCCCAGCATATTCCAGCAAGGCAACACCAAGCCTTTCTAACAGCTCAGTTCAGAGGACTTCTGCTGTAGGAGATGAAATTCAGCTGTCCCTGACATTAATTACATCAGCTACACAACACAGGACACCAGGGACAGCCTCTGCAGGGGCTGCACGTCTGCTGCAGTGACAGAGACCAGTCCTTGTTTACTCTGGATGTGAGGATAGCTGAGCAAGTGGTGACTGGTGGCTGCAGAGACCTCCAGTGACAGACGACAGCCCCAGACCTCCCTCACCTGGCAGACGTCACCTGCAGACCTGGCAGAGTTTCCTCAGGGCACTGGGAGCCCCAGCAACGTGCAAATCAGCAGGAGAAACTCACCCAATTCCTGTCTGCTTTTACCATATTTGATGTTAGCATGTAAATGAGGCATTTAAATCAGATTCACACAGAAGCTCATCTTAAAGCTGAACAAAACATGTACCTGGGCAGCCTGTGGACAGCATCACCACCATTTCAGTGGAGAAATTTTCCCTGCAATCCAATCTAAACCTCCCCTGCTGCAACTTGAAGCTGTTTCCTCTTGTCCTATTCCTTGTTTCTTGGGAGAAGAACCAACCCTCACCTGGCTGCTCCCTCCTGGCAGGGAGTTGTACAGCAGCTACCTGAGCTCACCTGGATTTTTCCTACGACCATTTTCCCCTCTACTTAGGTGGCAGATAAGGAGGAAGGAAGATCCTAACACAGCAACTTTCCCTACAGAAGGAAGATGCCCATGTCACAGTCCACTGGCACTTGGAAAGACATCTTGGGACATCCCCAAATAGCACCACTTTGTCTGATCAACCTATTTGGAAACCTCTGCTCTGATTAGAGTTGGTGAATCAAATCAAACCAACCTCTCCTGCAGCAAAAAACATCACAAATCTGAAACACCCCAGTACTGCTTAGAAGAGCCGAGTCTTGTTGCCAGAAGTCTTGCCATGTTCCTTGATGTCACCAAATCCGTAAACATCATCGATAATGAGCAGAAAAGGAATGTTATATCACCTCTATTACAACAGGGTGACAGAGCAGAACAGCCTCTGTCAATACACTGTGTTTTTGTGGGTCACAGGAAGGTTTTATTTCTCTCTTAGAGCCTTGAATCCCTGCTTTAAGACAACCAAGGGGAGCTTCAAAGCTGTTCCTTTCCCTTCTCACCTGATCTGTATTTTGGCATGACTTCTTAGAAGAAGGGCAAACGTAATGAGGCAGCTACTGTACTTTTTATAACTCTCATCAGGTCTTTCATTTGGGCCAGCAAGGAGGCTTGTTAGAGCAGAGAAAGCAACTAAGCATCTCTGGAAAATGCTATTAAAAGAGCAAGTAACAAATGAAAAGCTGGGACAGACTTAATGGTAAATACATGGCCTGGCAGTTCAGCACAGCTACATCCTGCTTGCCATCATTATTTAATACTGGCATCGATTGAAGGATGAGGCAGACCAGGGAACTCTCTGTGGGGTTACTTGAATACCATTTCACTGTGAGATTAAATAAGCCCACAGGTTTGGATCACGCTGTTTGATGGGAGATTTTAATTAATTGATTAAGTATCAGTGACTACTGCAGTTGAGCAGTAAACAACACCTCCTTCATCATCTCTGTGGGCAAACAAGTCCCTGCTAATTATCAGTGCCCAGCTCCAGGCTGGAAGCAGCACTGCATTAACCTGCTCCTCTGGAATAACAAGCTGTCCAGCCACTGTCCCACATGCTGTGGGAGCAGCTGCTGCCATGGATCAGGCACTGCTCCATCCCCACCTCGGGATGTCATTCCTGGTTGATAATCAAACATACAGCCTGCTTTGTCCAGCAGTTTATTCCCAAGTTGCCCCTGGCCAGGATGGTCTCTTTAGGCAAAGCAGATAAATTATTTTACAACCAGCCTGCTGATCACTGGCTGGAGATCAGTGGCTATGGGCATCAATTCCCCACTTCTATCTGTCCTTCCAACTAACCATTACTCTTCTCAACTGTACCACCTAAATCTTTTCCTCAGAGGTAATTGCCAGGAGTTTGGAAGCGAGGTCACAGCAAACAATAAGAAAGAAGGATGGGAAGGTGAAGATGGAATACCTTTCAGCAGGGGAAGTTTCCTTCCCTGGTTTGGGGGTGTGCAGCACCTCGTGTGTGCCCTGGAGCTGCAGGAGAGCAGAGCTGAGGATCGTGGAGCACGGCTTTCCCTGCCCGAGCAGCTGTCCTGGAATTGGATGTGGAGAAAAGCTGCAAGGGAACAAAAGGGAGGACAGAAAGCAGATACTCCCCATTTCTAGAGGTTCTAAGGAGCATTTTCCCTTATATGAGCAGAGTGAAACTCAGCCTTAGGAGAATTTGTCTTTTTAAAGAAACAAACCACTTTCTTTTCTTAACAGCCATTTTTATTGCTTTTGACAACACACCACTGGAGTGAAAGGAAATAATTTTCTGCTATTCTGTAGCTTCTTCCTTTGTTAGAGCAGGTATATTTCCTGGGACTATTGATAAGGGTAACTGGTTAACTTGTTACTGGTCATCCAATCTGACCATGCAAGTGAAAAGAGTGGGAAATCCCTCAAAGCATCACAAAACTGCCACCACTCTGGAGAGTGATTAACCAACATTTGCATGGAGAACAAGTTCTTACAGGCACTGCCAACAAGACTGAAAGTCTGTGTCTCAAGATGTCATCGCAGGGGCTCAGGCTTGAAAGTGTCACCAACATGTAGTTCAAGAATAATCAACAAAAACCTTTCCAAAGGACTTTGGCTGAAGTCCCTCACACACAAATCCTTCAAACCAGCCAGAAACAGTGTCCTGAGCCCCACCTTCAACCCCCAGCTCCTGCCACAGTCTAACCTTCAGCTACAAAATAAACACACACAGGGTTAACAATGAAGAATATTTACTTTCCTTCATATGGTACATTCTGTAAAGTGCTAAGTTCCTAAATTATACTGAGTTAAAATAATATACGGCTCTAGTATTTTAGACACAATAAATATAGAATGAGCCTTGTGCAACTGCACTTGCAAGTTTTATTCTTTTTTTAGTAGACAGCCTAAATTTAGTAGTCAAAATATCCTCCAATAGTGCTCCAAGAAAATCTAGGAAGCAGTTATAAATAAAATCACATCCTTCAGAGCTATCCTACGCACTTCTCCTGTCCACATTGCACGGGTAAGCAACGCTCCTGCGAGCATATGGAGCGAGGAAAAATAAGGAAGCTGAAAATTACCCAACAAAAAAAAAAAAAAACAACCCACCAAAATCCTACAAGTTAACACTACATATCCTCCTATAAATAGTCTGGCTTCCACATTTAATCTTAGTGCACACAACCCAGGTCTTTTATTTTTAACTCCCGTTAAAAAACTCTTCCAGGAAGAACATCTTGCAAGACACGGGTCGATTCATCCTCATCTTGCTCCTTTTTGCTGCAAAGTGGAAAGGACTCCTGCACGAACTGCCTGCACATTGGGCACTGCTGGAAATACTTGATGCAGCCATCACACAGGCACGTGTGTCTGCAGGGCAGGAGGACCCAGTTCACGGGGCCGTTCTGGCAAACAACACAGTCTTTGCTGTTTTCTTCCTGCAGTTCTGGTTCATCTCCAGCCAACCCGGCCTTTTCCAGCAGCCCTCTGTCAGTGCTGCTCTCACCAGGGAAGGTATCACTGGAGGAGGGTGCAGGACTATTTGCAGACATGAAGAGTTGCTAAAATACACATAAATAAAAATATTTAGAAGTGAACAAATTGTCCCAAAGTCTCACCCAATCTCTGCACACGCACAGGTGCAATGAAGCTCCACTGAGTCCATTCACTGGGTCAAACATTGCCAGACTCTGTGTGGGTCCTGGCAGCTGCCTAGCCTCCAGTTAAAGGCATTTCAGAAACATGAAATTACATTAAACAGTGGGAAAATATTAAAGATAAGTCCTCAGACCTTGGCTGCATCAAATCAACGTCAATCATGAACTTTAACAGAAGTGCTCAGGTTTTGAGCAGCTCGGGTTTGTTTCTGGTCCATCAATCTCTGTGCCTAGAGGGATCTTCTATCCATTCCTACCCAAATTATATCCACCACACTGTCAAATCTGCTTCATTCAACCCATTCTGCTCTTGCTCATATTCCAATCCCCTACTACTTTTTTTGTCTTATTTTATATGAAGCACAAATTCTTCTGGGCATGATTCCTAAGTATAGTGCAAGAACAAGGAATTTTTTAAAAGTAAGTTTCTTCTGAGGCTTTCCTGATTAAAAAGGAATTTTGAAGAAAGGAAATAGATATTCTGGAAAGAAGAAGCATTCAACAGTGAATTTCTTCCTACTGCTTTACTAAGTGGACACTAGGACTTCTAGATTAGAAGCAATTAATTTCTACAGGAAATCTTGAATATTTCCATGGAAAATATTTTTGTACAATAAGTGCCTGTGGCACTACTTAACTGATAAAATAATTTTAACTACCTTCCAGCTTTTTGCATGACAATGGAAGTCTTGTACTAATTTAGGCTCCTGAAAGCCTACACAAGCTAAAGTTAACAGTGTCATACACATGAAACCAGACTCTGTGCATGGCTTACCTTCAGGTCATGGTATTGACCTTGAGCTAGGAGGAGATACTGATACAAAATTCGGCAGGAAAGTCTGTAGCTTTCATCAGGAACGTGAATTACAGCCACCATTGCAATCTACAAACATAAAAAAATTCTATGTTTACTAACTTATCATTCAGGCTGAGAGAACTGGAGAAGAGAAGGCTCCAGGGAGAGCTCAGAGCCCCTTGCAGAGCCGAAAGGGGCTCCAGGAGAGCTGGAGAGGGACTGGGGACAAGGGATGGAGGGACAGGACACAGGGAATGGCTTCCACTGCCAGAGGGCAGGGATGGATGGGATATTGGGAAGGAATTCTTGGCTGTGAGAATGGTGAGGCCCTGGCACAGGGTGCCCAGAGAAGCTGTGGCTGCCCCTGGATCCCTGGAAGTGCCCAAGGCCAGGCTGGACGGGGCTTGGAGCAGCCTGGGACAGTGGGAGGTGTCCCTGCCCATGGCAGGGGTGAAATAAGATGATCTTTAAGATCCCTTCCAACCCATATTATTCCATGATTCTCTGATTTGCTTTGGTACAGCTTCTGATCTGCTTAATTCCTTAGACAATCAGGAATTCAACAATGTTGACTTTAAGCACTGATCAAAAAAACCAAACAAATACACTGGACAATGTGGCACAAGAGAGCCCTTGGTGCTCCTTCAGCTTCCCACCCTGCTTCCCCATGGAGCTCTTCTGTGGCCAGTTTATAGCAGAGACCTGCTCTGGCTGCTCCCACCTCATGGAATTACACCCCAAACTGAAAAGGCACCTGAGCAGACTTCTCCACTTTCTCCCCCTTCCCTCACAAACACACAGACTGCAGTTTTTAGACTCCACAAAATCACTAAGAAGTGATTGGCTTGTAATCTGAGCAGGCCAAAGACAAATTTCACTGGAAAGGATTCTGAACCCCCACGGGCTGACTTTAGATAATTCCTCTGGAAATACAAGCACTCTAAGCTTGCATGCTGTGCCTAACTACCCCCACCCTGCCCAAATTACGTAATAGCCTCTAAAAGGCTGAGAAAAAAGAAAGTGAAATTCAATATTATTGTAGTTCCCAGAAGCTGTCAAAAGAGAAATGAAATATAGAAGCTGTTTTGCTTTAAAAAGAAATTTAAAGGCAAATTAGACTTGCACTTCAAAATCCACACATGGCTAATTAAATACAGAGTTCAAATGTGTATGTACCTACACATATGGATTTATAAGAACTGATTTCACTATTCCTTGGCAAAAGAGTCTTTTTTTTTTTCTAAATCACAGTGCCTGAGAACTAAGCTTCCACTTTAGCCATGACAGTCTTCCAGTAATTTCTGTAACTTTTATATATGGTCATGCTAATTTTCTGGATCTAGAAGAAAATTATGGCACAAAACCAAGTAGGGATGATCTTACCACAAAACCAGTTAGGATGAAAATCAACCCCCTCCTCCAGGAAAGAGACAGTGGAACATCATCCACAGTGATGGACACCCACACAGACCCCCCAAATAATTCAAAATGGAATATCACACTGGCAAAGATCCATTTCCACACTCCATTTATATTTTACAAGTTTGTTTCAACAAACCAGACGCAAATCTGACATTTGTCTGTCAAGGAGTTCAGGTGGAGTTACTCCTTGACTGGATTTACAGATTCTAGATGTGTTTCTTTCCTCCAACAGTAGAGAAAAAATACCTCCCCCACTCTCCTTCCACCCTTTTCTTCTGTGTTAAGGCTCTAAAGTGAGGTGTTACAAATTCATGCCCATGCTAATGTCAAATACATTCAAATAATATATTTACAGTTTCTTTATGTTAAACTAATCTGACATCTGTACCTATAAAAATGTATTAAAACATTAAAACATCTCAAGTGGGGACAAGGAGGGAGGAAGGCAGTCCTAAAGTCAGGTGACAAGAAGCCAAGGACAGCCATCAGCTGGAATGGGGACAGATTTCTTAGGCACTGGTGTGATTACAGTGAATGCATGGAAAAGTCTTCAGTGGATTTAGGCAATTTGCTTCCAAGTTCAGTTGTGCTACTCTTCAAGGAGTTGGTGCAAGTAGATTATCAATCCAATGAAAAGATGGAAGATTAAAGTGTGTCTCAAATCATTCAGAGATCATCGATTTAGGGTTTATAAAGGGTATTGAACAGCATGTGGCAAGGCTGAAGCTGCTTTAATAGCAAGAGATTAGGAGGAGACCTGTTTTGGGGAGCTGAGTATCTCCTATCAGCCTCAAGCCAGACCTTCATCCCTTCCTGTAAGTTCCCTGGAGCTGGCTCCTGTGAGACACAACCATGACACAGACCTAGGGCAGAAAGGTAATTTCTAGGTTTCTAACAGCCAAGTCAGCAATCAGCTTCATATCCATGCCAGACACTTTTAAAAAAATCCTCCTGCCTTGCCAACAGAATCCAAGAGTCAGTATCAGCACAAGAGCTCCACCACAGGCCCGTGTGATCCCAGAAATCAGAGTAACAGGTTGCTAAACTGCCCCAACCCTCATTCCTCTGACCACAGGGACCTTGGCAGGCAGAAGCTTTGGGGAAATCACAAGCATCTGTTAAATGGTGTAGTGAGTAAGTAAAGAGTTAGCAATGTTTCTCCATTGCCTCTTCAAAGACTGAGGTTTGCAAGTTAAAGCTTTAACTGCTTTATTTTAGAAAATAAGAAAGTGAGGGACCAAATTTTAGGGAGCAAGAAAGTGAAGCTGAACCTGCTTTATTCAAGCCTCTAGCCTGAAACATTCCTTAAACACAGTGACCCTGAAATATACTCTGATATTACTTACAATATCGTATATTTCTCTGTCTTCTTCATCTGCTAACGTCAGCAATGCTACCAAGGGATAGCGAGCTCTAGGCACGGGGCCAAAATCCACAACTTGAGCATCTTCTGGTAACTGACAATATTTCTCTGCCTTGTCATTTTTTTTAATGCTTTGTCTGTGTCAAGGAAAACAATCAGTGGCTGCATTTGCAGACAAATGTGACGTTTGCATAAAGAGCATTTCTCATCGTGTTTGCTCATAAATGAGTTGTGCCAAAACCCGTGATGCATTCACCATCTTCAATGCTCTACGTGCCAAAAATCCCAGCATATATTGTCAAAACAATTCAAAAAAGGATACAAGTGCTGTTGTTTGTAGAGGTATTCGTTGTAGAGAGCATCCTCTAATGCCTGAGGAGTCTTTATCCTGAAGCAGTAGACGTGTTTCTGCAGTGCTTCGTGGAGTTTCTGGACATTGCAGCCCCAGTAGCAGGTAAGGACACAGTCCTCCAGGCAGTCTGGTGTCAGTGTTACACCCCCTTGGAGAAAGGGGAGAGGGATTTCATTAACTCACCACGTGTAGGAATCCTGGAATTGCTAACTCTAGATGCTTGAAGAGCTACAAGCAGAAAACAACTTCAGTGTCACCGAGTTTTATCACAGAACCATAAAATCATAGAATGGTTTGGGTTGGAAAGGACCCTAAAGCCCATCCAGTTCCAGCCTGTGCCATGGGCAGGGACACCTTCCACTGTCCCAGGCTGCTCCAAGCCCTGCCCAACCTGGCCTGGAACACTGCCAGGGATCCAGGGGCAGCCACAGCTTCTCTGGGCACCCTGTGCCAGGGTCTCACCACCCTCACAGCCAAGAATTCCTTCCCAATATCCCATCCATCCCTTCACTCTGGCAGTGGGAAGCCATTCCCTGTTTCCTGTCCCTCCAGCCCTTGTAAAAGTCTCTTCTTCTAGGCTCACTTCAGGTACTGAAAGGCTGCAATCAGGCCACCCCGAAAATCATAAACATTATAAAATAACAAAAATTATTTATCATTATAAACAAATCTTCTCATGATTTAGATTTAGCTTAGTGTTTATGGAAGTCAGTGAGGATTAGGAAGTGGGTGTGAGGAGATAAAATGGCTCATTAAACTCACAAAAATACCACATGCATTTTATGAATGGTAAATTTTAACTTCTGGTAACACTTTACACACTCACTGGCAGATACAAGAGCACAGGCCTTAGCCCAAAGTCCATTCCCTCCTGAGATAATGGTATTAATTGGATCACTCATTTACAAAACTTTCTGTGATCTCAAAGAATAAGGCTCTTGATCATGCAGAGGAGAAAAAGGTTATCTATGCTCTCCATTCTTTTTCCAAAAACCTGTCAACTTCTAAACACTTCCTGCACCAACAGGAGCAGGAGTGCTCAAAGCTCCTGAAAAATCCCAGTTACTGAATTGCTGGATTTATTGTGTCGGGGGTTTTATGTTGAGGGAGGGGGGAAATCTGCTGCAGCCCTTCCTCATGCATTGGAAGGCCCCACATCTGTGAGGGTGGAAGATGCTCAGCCTTGCTCACTGCTCCCCCAGTGATGCAGAAGGCCACGAATTCCACTTCCTGTGAGGGTGATTTCAGGAATGATAGGGATGGCTTGAACTCTGATCCAAACAGGTACTTAAATTCAGTTTCCATTAGAGAACAGATAGACAAAGAGGGTGATGATTTATTTATATATTTATTAAAAATAGTGCACTTCCAAACACTGCTGAAGATCTGGGCTTATTTTAAGTGGGTGGCACATATTCCATAATGTATTCTGTACAATTCTACAATTTCATGAAATTTATAGAAACGCCCACAGTGGTTGGTAATTTGCAAATGTTTTAGTTACTTAAAGATCTGTAATAGGAGGAAGTGTTCCATTAATGAGAATTAAACTGTACCTCCATATTCAAACATTTCACTTTTAAAAACACCATGTTTATAAACTATGTAAAAGTTTATTTCTGAAGAATTATGACAGAAAAAAAGGGTGAGAGCAAGAACAATGATCTTTAAGGTCCCTTCCAACCCAAACCATCCTGATTCTAGGCAGAAAATGCAAAGTACCGAGTTCAGGAATGCAAATTGACAAAAACCACCTAAGAAATCCACTGACTTGTTACTGAAGCTGCAGCAGGATTAGAGATCTCCAACCCAAAAGGATTCTTCACTTGTCTCATCCGTTTTTTCAGTACCCTTGTGCTGGATTCTGTCTCCTCTGAGTTCCTCAGAATAACAGGAACACCCAAACCAAACCTAGGAGACAAAAAACAACAAGAATGAACGTGTTACTGTTGACATATCTGATTTTTTTTTGGTCAGCTATAAATAGCAAGAAGCAGAATAAACAGAGATAGTTTGGCTTTCTAGAATATCTGCTAGGATGCATGGATAATATATCCTGCCATTTCGACTTCAGCTTTTTGTCAGAAGGCAGAATTCTGCACAGTGATGCAGACAATCTAAAAAAGGGGGAATATTTTGCTCTGGGCTTCCACAAAGGGAATAAAATTAACGAGAGTTGTCAGTGCCCTCTAGTGGTAAAGGATTAGGCCAGAATTTCCTCCCCTCTGAGTCCTGCAGAGCTGAGCACCATTCCAGCCTCCTCCCATGAGCAGGGACACTTTGCACTGTCCCAGTTTGCTCCAAGCCCCATCCAACGTGGCCTTGAACAATTCCAGGGATCCAGGGGCAGCCGCAGCTCCTCTGGGCACCCTGTGCCAGGGCCTCATCTCTGTCACAGCTAAGAATTCTTTCCTAATATCCCACCTCAAGCTGCTCTGTGTCCGTTTAAAGCCATTCCTTTCACTGAAACATTTGCATTTCATCAGTGGCATCATGGAAGGCTCTTGGCCACCCTTGATTTGAGCACACAGAGGGTCAGCTGTGTCTGCTACAAGGGAAAACACCCACAGGGACTTCCCTGGGGCTGTAGGGGAATATCCAGGTTAAACATCTCACAAAGAAACCAGAGGCAGCAGCTGTTTCCCCTCTTCAATATCCAAACCTCAACGGAGCCGATCTCTGCAGCTGCACGTAAAGGTGCATCCTGGTTTATACCAGAATCTGCCTGATTGTGAAGGAAAAATCCCTGTTCCTTGGAAACTTTCTTTGCTGGTTGAAAGCAACAGGATTATCCTCATGAAAACCAGCAAGATATAAGAGCCTCTGGTACAGTTTTTAGCAGCAGCTGAGGGCACAGAGGCCTTTCTGCTCCACATTAAGGTGTGGTTTTCTGTAAATTTTAAGTGTAGGAAGTATGAATAAAGTTATAAGTTTTTATTTTATGATCTAACAGTCCAGATCATAAGCTGTTAGAGGAGAACATTCATTTATTCAGAGCAGTGCTAGCTTAGAAACAGGAGGAATTTTTAAAGTTTAGTTAATGAATTAATGTTTCTGCAGAGCCAGACTTCCAACAGGTGCTGAGCCTTCAGCTCCTCCTAACAGGAGCATTCCCCCTCCAGCTAAAAATACAATGCCCAGGTAATCAGGTGATCTAAATTCCACTTCACCCCTGTGCCCAGGGCACCTGGGGGACTGGCTCTGGAAGCTGCCTGTGCATTAAGCCACTTGGACTGTGAGCAGAGCCACAGGTATCCAGGGCTGGCCATAGGAACAGACGCTCCTCCCATCACTGCAAGGCTCCACAAATGAACATGAACATTCCTCAACAGTTGGTGTTTTTCAGGCTGACTGACACCACCACAAACTCATCATTAAACAAATAAATGCTGAAAATTATAGGGGAGCCCAAATGCCACTGCAGCAATACCTCAGGTATTCTGTGCTCCGTGGCACCATTTGCATTTACAGTGCTCTGTGTGACAAATGAAGGATTTGAGTTGTTTTCCTGAGCAAGTTCAGGAGCACTTGAGCTGTAACTGCAGCTGCAGGCACGGGGAAATCCCTTGGAGGCTCCTGGTCATGGTCATGGCACAGGAGAATTCCAAGTGAGCAGCTGCCCACACATTCACCTGCTTGTATGTGCTGAGCTCCTGGCTACAGCTCCTCCTTGAAAAGCATACATTTCCATAAACTGCAATAACACCTAGTGCAGGTGCAGCTGGAATCTCTTAGCCTGAAAAAAAAAAAAGCCTCTGGACAGTCGTCTGTGTACCCAAAACACCAGTGGACAGGTGCACACATATAAGAATCTTGTAGCACACATCTATTTCAGACTTTTCGAGCAGGGGATTGCCAGCATTTAGTACAAGTAGATAAATAATGATTAAATTGGCTAAAGGATCAGTGGTTAGGGATAGATATGATGAAGATTAATCTAAATCATGGTTCAGTATCGTAATTTTTTAAAAGATACCTTTATCAGCAGCACTTTGCAGATATTAATGTGGAAACAATGGGAGGAAGTTCAACAACTCCAGTTTTATTTTCACCACAAGCCACACGACTCTGGTGTAGCCTCAATTCCTATATGCAAGATTTTGATTGCTGATCAATTTCTGCTCTTGGCAAGTACCAGCATTTACATTTACAGCCCCTCCTGAGAGTTAGGGACATTCAAGGAGCTGTTTCTGGAAAAGGCAACAGCGGCATTTTTGCGGCATCCTCTCAAACACAAGCAGAAACTCTTTCACTCACCACCCCGAGACATTTGAGAAAACCAGTTCACATATTCACAGAATCATTTAGGTTGCAAAAGACCCCGGCTGCACCCAGGGAGTTGTGCAGAGCCACAAGGGCCCTCCTGAGCCTCCTTTTCTCCAGGCTGAGCCCCTTCCCAGCTCCCTCAGCCTCTCCTGGGGCTCCAGAGCCTTCCCCAGCTCCGCTCCCTTCCCTGGACACACACACAGAGCTCCGTAGATACAAACGTATTGTTTCACAATATTATGAATGATATTACGGAAAACATTAAGAAAACAGTTCGGTATTACTAAAAGAGGAACGAGCTTAACAGAAATACGTATAATTTCTTTTTACAATTATTTTTATTGCTCGTTTAGAAGCCTAGGAGGGTTTGGGTTGGCAGGGACCGTTCCAAGCCCCTGCCGTGGGCCTGGCCTTGCCCCCCTCAGCACAGCCCAGGTCCCCTGGGCCGAGCCCCACCGGCCCCAGAGCACTGACCAGCCGAGGACGAGCGCGCTGGTGACGAGGAAGCAGACGGACACCAGGGCGATGTAAAACAGCGGCGAATACTCGTACAGCGTAACCAGGAACACGGCGGCCATCGGGCCGGCCGCACCGCCCTCAGCCCGCGACTGAAGCCGCTGCCCTCAGCCTGCCAGGGATGGGGCGGGACCATGGCGGCACCGAGTGAAGCCGCTGCCCTCAGCCTGCCAGGAACGGGGCGGCACCGAGTGAAGCCGCTGCCCTCAGCCTGCCAGGAACGGGGCGGCACCGAGTGAAGCCGCTGCCCTCAGCCTGCCAGGGACGGGGCGGCACCGAGTGAAGCCGCTGCCCTCAGCCTGCCAGGGACGGGGCGGCACCGAGTGAAGCCGCTGCCCTCAGCCTGCCAGGGACGGGGCGGCACCGAGTGAAGCCGCTGCCCTCAGCCTGCCAGGAACGGGGCGGCACCGAGTGAAGCCGCTGCCCTCAACCTGCCAGGGATGGGGCGGGACCATGGCGGGAACGAGTGAAGCCGCTGTCCTCAGCCTGCCAGGGACAGGGGGAAGGCATGGTGGCAGTGAGTGAAGCCGCTGCCCTCAGCCTTCCATAAACGGGACAGAGGGAAGCCATGGTGGTAGTGAGTGAAGTCGCTGCCCTCAGTCTGCCCAGAGCAGGGGGAAGCCATGGATGGCGGCACCCAGTGAAGCCGCTGCCCTCAGCCTGCCGGGATGGGGCTGCCAGGGATGAAGTGGGAGTATGGCAGCCCCAGGGTTCCAGGGTTGGCACAGACACATGAAACGTCACATATGAAAAAATAAAGAAAACTTTATTGAGATACTTGACCAAAAATCAAAATAACATTTGTATCCATATACATATAACAACTTTGACAGTTTATTCCAGCTCCTATATCTATAGCTATTATATATTCTATGACACTTGTGACATGAAATATGCCAATTCTAGTATTACAATTTTTCTAACTTGTAGGTATAAGAATTAAATATTATTGCAAATAATACCAGTTAATGTATTATACAATATAGTTATACAAAAAGTTATCTAAATACAGTAAAAATAAAGAGTAATTTCTAAACTTTTCCCCTATTGAAATCGATGTTCATCCATCAGGCCCGATCCTCCTTCAAATGGCTCCATCATCAAGGAAATGCAGGCCTCTGCATGGAAAAGCATTGCTAGATGCAGTTAATGCAGATCGAGTTAAGAGATGCAGTGAGGAGGGGCAGGGTCTGGCAGGAGCCCTGAGCCTCTGCCCCAGCTCAGCTCTGTGTGCTGGCTGCTCACAGAGATGTGCGGCTCGCCTTGGCCAGCCCAAAGAGCATCTCCAGCAGGAAGCTTTTCTTCACGCAGGCCACTGTCTGTGCTCCTCCAAAAGCCTGCCCAGCTCACCTGCACCCTCCTGCTCGTATTCCTATTCATTTGAACCAGCGTGTCCACTTCTTTATCATTTTCGTGGTTCTCAACATTTTCTTCAGGTCTTTGAAGGCCCTCTTGAACTGAAGCCTTCTCTGCTTGATTTCCATCCTGCGCCTCCTCGCCTGTGCCTCAGCTCGCTGGGCCTTGGCTCTCTGTGCCTCATCTCTTGTGGCTGCCCTTCTGTGCCTGATCCAGAGCCTTAAAGGCAGGAGCAGCAGTTCAGCAGCAGCCCACAAGTGCCACTGTTACAAGTCAGTCCAGAGCAGGGGTCCCCAAGGCCTGGCACTCTGCCCCAGGCTGTCCTGCACCAGCTCCTGAAGCAGCTGAGTCACCTCCTGCTCCAGGTAATCAAAGCACTGCTCCATGCACTGAAATGTGATATCCATACAGACTACCCTCCACCAGCTGTGGTGACTGGATAAGGCTTTATAAAGCAAGAGAAGGATTATTGTGCCTACATCCTTTGCATTCTCCAATCCCAAACTGCCTTTTCTGAATCCTAACCCTTCCAAGAACTCTGTGAAACCCAGAGGAGAGGTGCCTGCTGTGTCCCCATTCCTGCTGTGCCTTATGTCCCTGTGTTCAGGTGGGCACAGAGACTCCTGCCTGCCCCATGTCCTGTCTGTCAGGCTTTTCCCAGGGCAGCCTGGCTGAAATGGCCAAATATTCACTCCAGCATCAGGAAAGCCTCACACCAAGACCCTATTATGGACAAGCAGTGTGTGCCCTGCTCTGGCTGCTCCTATTAGTGACTTGTGTGCTGGAGACCATGCATGACTTCCACAATTACACTCCACTTGTACACATAATAAGTATTGCGAGCAGCACAACTTCTGATTCACCTCATGCTTCAATTCCAGGGTTTAGAACTTCAGTCCTTACCCTTTTGAAGGCACATTAAGAGCTGTGAAGCCGAACTCACCCCAGCCCGCCCCGTTTCCCCAGATCCCCTCAGAGCGAAATGGCGCCTGAGGACGAGCCCACGGGTTGCCATAGCAACGGGAAGAGGCGGGGCCGAGGTTGCACGGCAACGGAGAAGGGCGTGGTGCTGCGGGATCACGTGATCTTGTATTTTCCCGCCCTCCCGCGCCCGGCGGCCTTGGACCTCCCCGCTGCCCGTAGGCGCATGACGCCGCTCCGCCCACCCCGGGAAAGCGCTGCTGATTGGTCGGAGGGAGAGGGAGGGGGCGGGGCTTGTGCCACGCAGGCGCAGTGAGAGGGGGGGCTGCAACCCAGTGAGGAGGAGGCAGCGGCGGCGCGCGAGCGGCGGCGGTTGGTGCGCGCGCCAAGATGGTGAGAGGGGGAGCGCGCGCCGCTCCCTCAGGGGAGACCTGGGGGATCCGTGAGGGGCGGGGGGTCCGGCCGGGAGGGGCTCACCCCGCTGAGATAATGCACAGTTAGCTGATCCAGAACGTATTCGATAGGGAAGTGATAGAATAACCAACAGGAAAACCCGTGATCTGACCTCTCAGGAACTGACTATGTGTCTGTGAAACGGCTGATGGCTTGATCGCACCTGGTTATTGGTTGTCTTGTAATGTTTCGAGCTAAGTCACTGATGTTGCTCATTAAACTAATTCACGCGAGTGGTGAATGTGGACTTGAGCTGTGATTGCTGGTTGGAACAGACCAGGAGAAACAAGGACCGGTGGATGAATGCTGCGGCGTATTTTGCATTAATATTGCCTAATGGGTAAAGAAATGGTTGTGGAAAAAGGAAGCGTCATGCACATTGCTTTTAGTAAAGCATTGGGGAGGTGAACCCTCCTGCGGAGCGAGCAGTTACAAACCAAATTTGATCAAATCTTGGGCTGTTTTGCTGTGTGCCTCTCTAGTGAGAGTCGTGCTTGAGGTACTTTGGGAAATTGATGTTTATTTGTCATTGTGACGGTGAGGGCAGTGGGTGCAGTCCTGGGGGGAGCAGCAGCAGCATCCCCTCGGCGGTGCTGGCAGGTGTGTCCGTGTCTGTGCAGCAATCCTGCCTTGGCTTCCTTGAGTTTTTGTTAAGCCAAGCGTTGGTGAGCCGGCTTAGCCCCGATAAACAATCTGAATCTGATGTTACCAAGTGTTTTCCTTCAGATTCCTTCAGGGATTTGTGTTTGTGTGGCTGCGCAGGTGTGAGCAGGAGCATGGCTTGTTTGCTGGGAGAAGCTGGTGAGCCCAGAGGACTAGGAGAAAAGCTTCCTTTACAAAAGAGCATTTCATATAAAATATAACCTCAGCTTTGAAATGCAGCCCTGAATCCTGTTGGGGTTTTTAACTGGGATCTCCTGGGTTAGTGAGAGTGGGTATTAGTGACATTCTGTATGAAATATAACTTTAACTATGAAATGCACCCTGAATTCTGTTGTGTTTTTAAGTATTTTTTAAGGTTTTTTTTCCTGAATGAGTGAGAGTGGGTACTAGGGATATTTCACAGAATGCAGAATGAGTTAGGTTGGAAAAGAACTGTGAAAACATTGAGTTCAACCTGTTTGGGTCAGAGGGACCCTCCCAGAGAAATGATCAGAGGGAGCTAAGGACAAACTTTGACATTTAGGGGATACAAGCAAAATCAGGGAGGCTGTACAGGCAGTGCCTGAGCTGTGCTGTCACAGCAGAGCCTGATTTCCTCTCCAGCTGTCTAGAGGAAGCACAGGGATGAGACTTTGTGCCAGAATTTGGTCAAGGTGGAAATATTTTCAGGAGCAACAACAAACGTGGAGTGTTGGAAGTGAGGAAGCAGAACCACCTATCTGCTTTTTGAGGGAAACCTCACAATGTTGAACACGAGGAGACAGAACTGAGAGCTTAAATAGTGACATTCTGGTTTAAAAGCAGTGATTTGTCTCAGTGCAAGAGCTCTTTAATAGAGCTTTTGATTGGTAATCTTGCACAATTTTTTTATCTGAGGAATTTTTTTAATGAAACCTTGAAATGCAGTTACTTTGGTACAAAGTTCTTGATGCCTTGGGAGTTCACAAATAAGCTGCAGATTTTTAGTAACTTCTTTATCAAGCTGGCATGAATCCTTTGGTGATGGAGGTTGCGTGTATAAAATGTTGCTCAGGAAATGGCAGTGGTTGGCTTGGTGCAGTTCAGAAATTGCAAGTGTAAGGGAAGATAACCTGCATGGCTGCTTGTGAAACAATAATTTCCTTCCTCATCTTCAGTGTGATGACTAATATGTTATCTGAGCATCTCTTCTGAGAGCATGGTGTGCACAGGGGGAAATGGCTGCATGTTTTTGGGTTAAAATATCTGAAACTCTTTCTGTGTGTATGAATCTCAGAACTGCAATCAATATTTTTGTGGGTAAAAATAAACAAGGACAATGTTGTTCTTAAATACTAATAGTAACTCTTATTATGTCAAATGTTTTAATTACTTGATCCCATTTGCTGCCACTCTAAGGGACTCCCTTATTTCTGGGTCTGGAAAATGAAATGTAAAACTGTTAAGTGTATAAGTGTAAAATCTACTTCTGAAGTGCAAAGTTTACTTCCGAAAACTCTGAGAATAATCCCACCTCAGGAGTAGCTAATGAAATACTTCTAGTTAACTATGTTACTTTGAAGAGGAAAATTAAAATAGATAAATGTTCCGTTAATGTGAGTTTTTTAAAAAATATTTGCTTTCCCCCATGTTTTTTTTTGGTTTATATGATGCTCTGAAGCTTTGGACAAGCTCCGTGCAGGCCCTCTTCAGTAGGGTTTATGTACAGATACGTGTGACACAGGGATTTTTTTTTTTGGTCTGTTTCACTTTCTAGAAGGATTTATCTCTCCCTCCCCTCTGCCATTTCCTTTTTGCAGAGTGAATCTCTGGTGGTTTGTGATGTTGCTGAAGACCTGGTGGAGAAACTGAGAAAATTCCGATTTCGCAAAGAGACCAACAATGCTGCCATTATAAGTAAGTTCTGAACATGCCTGACAAAAATGGTCAGAAAATCCTCTCTCCTCTTTTCTTCCCTGTGTGAGGTTGCTGCTGTATCAGGTTAACATGAGCCAGGGAAGTGTTTGTTCTCTGGGCTCGAGCATTTCCAATTCTGCCTGTAATTTTAACAATAAAGTAGTGCTGTTCTTAGGATAAAAGTCTCCATCTGCTTCTAGCAGAGTATTTATATTTAATTATGGCTCAGAGTCTACCACTGTTTGTTAAATGATTTTGGGAAGTCATGGGATACACTGAAGAACAAAAACAAGGACTATAATTGCTGAGTGCTAAAAAGCTTCATGCATCCATTGTATAAATCGATTAAAAAACCTATTGATCTGTGTTTTATTTTGATTTATAGTGAAAATCGACAAGGATAAGCAGTTGGTGGTGCTGGATGAGGAGCATGAGGTTTGTTAAATGAATTGTAAATAAGAGTATCTTCAGCCTGCAATGTATTGTTGTCTCTAAGGTACTGCCTTAGTTTCAAATTGTTATCAAACTCTTAATCTAATTTGGGTCATGAGCTTATTTAAATGCATGGTCACTCTGCATGTAAAGCACAGCACCATTAATAGTGAAACTATGCAGAAGCAATTGAGTTGACTAATTAATTGCACAAAAAAAAAAAAGTTATTTTAAAGCTGTTCTAACGATGTAAAAAGTGTCTTTGGCACCTGCTGGCTTTTTGAAGAGATTTCTGCTGTGTTTCCACGTAGATCTGCACATTTGCCTCTGAGCTGGTCTGCCATCAATTAGAAGCAGGATTGCTAATCCCCTGCAGACTCTAAATTTGATGGGTGGCATAATAAGGTCAGCCCAGTGTGTGGTGTTTCTTAATGGTCCATAGGGCAAAATTAAATCCTTCCCAGGGATTTGAGCATTAACCATAGCTCTTGTTCCCTAGAATGTAGATGTTAATGTAACACTCAAATGTAATGGGGACTCTTTTGTTTGCTGAAGGAGGAAAGACTGAATCTTTCAAACTTTAGATTTATGTACCTTATTTTAACTGACTTCATGGTGTGTGCTTATTTCTGTTTAGCACTAGGGTTGGCAAAGCATGGTAGCTGCCAGCATAGCCAGCTAGAGCCAAAAATGTTTGCTAAACTCATTATGCCTAAAATAGGCATGATTATTCATGCTAACATTAATTCTGTGTTTAGTCATAGGAGTCTTTTGGCACACAATTCTTCCTAAACTGCTGTAGTAATTTGGGAGATCCTTACCAGTTCACTTGTAGGTGAACATCTGCCTTACAGGTGTTTCACTGCCCATTACCCTGCTTTAACCTTCCAGTGCAAGATACTTGCTCAAATATTGCTTGTGTTTAATGTCACCAGGGTATTTCTCCTGACGAGCTAAAGGATGAGCTGCCTGAGAGACAACCTCGATATCCTTCCTCTGCTGCTGCCATTTGGACTTACTCACTCCTGGAAGCTGTTCAAAATGTTGGACTTCACCTTTTTAGGCCAATAATTGCTGTAGTGTGATCTTGCTGATCGTTTATTTGTGAAATAACCCAGGGATCTGTTCTCAGGCTGCACTGAACTGTTGTACCACTTGTTGAAATAATGATTCATTTAAGCCTTTCCTGACATTTTATTTCCTTTTAGACTATATAATGTTTGGGGAAGTAAAGCAAAGCCATGCTGCTGGTAATGTAAAGAAGTGAGTAAAATGTACCAGTTGGTGACTACTTCTAAATATAGGAATCTGCCTGTGTAACTCTGGATCTGTTTTGCTACTTTCTCAGGATGTGGCTGTTGTTGTTTTGCAGCAGTTACTGATTCTGAGATTGCTATGGGCATGTGATCCAGGGAGGAATCCCTGTTTTGAAAAAAAAGGAACAAAAGAGGGTCAAGTAAATTACTCTAACTAACGAAATAAAAGGGGTACTTAAGTTACATGTGAAGAAAATACCTGCCCTATTAGCCTCAAGAGCTGGCTGGCACCATTCCCTGTGCTGTTCTGAATCTTTCCTTTCATGCTCAGTGCAGTGGGAGGCTCTAAAACAGGAGTCCTGGCTAAAACTGTGGTTCAAATTCAGCAGAACACCTGAAACAATGAAGTTCTTGGTCAGCAAAGAAACAATTTGGCTTTCATTAAGCCAGAACCCCATTGGTGGGTGTGGGAAGTCTTTTTACAGAATTGGGAGAGGAATATTTGCAATGAGAGGGTGATTTTTTTAGCTCCGATGTGAAACATTACTACAGAGACAGCCCTCACATTGAGGCAGGGCCAGTTCTGAAAGTCAGATATGGAAGTGAAAACAGAACAGTGAGGTTATTATTGCCAAATTAAAACATCATCTAAAATGCAACACTGACTTGTGCCTACATCAAGCTCTGATAACTGAGGATTTTATCCTACTAAATAATTGATTTCTTAGTTTCTTTAACCTCAGAAAAAACATTTATTGTGTATAGTTACAAGTACCAGCATGAAGATGGAAGAGTTTCCTATCCATTGTGCTTTATCTTCTCCAGCCCAGTTGGTGAGTGAACATTGTGATTGGTAGCTACTGCATGTTGTAAATTTGGGAATATTCTTTTCTAGTGCTTAGTGCTCTCAAGGAGGTTTTCCTGCCTTTGAGGTTCATATTTAGGGCACTTCAGATGTATGATAGAAGAGATTCTCTCTTTTCCACTTCTGAAGGCTGAACTGGAGTGTTGGTTTCCTGCTTAGCTGGCCAAAAAGTGTGTCTGCCTGAATGTGCTCAGCAACCCTCTGAAGGACAGAGCCTGGAGCACTCTGCATCTACTCATAGAGGTTTAGCCTAATTTAACTTGTTTACTCCTCAGATCTTGGGGAATCCTTAAAACATGACCCTGTAAGGCTCAGGAAGTGAGTGGAGGGAGGGCTGGAAGACACTCCCTCTGTTGCTGAGTGATTCTGCTCACCTGTCTCTTGCTGTTCAGACATTAGTGACTGGGAGGGAAGAAATTCCTCGAATCTCAGAAGGACATGGGGAACCTCGTTCTTTCTGAGGATCTTGGAATCCTATTGCTGTCATTCTACCCGTGAAAGTAACAAGACTTTAAGAGGGTTAGAATGGGATTTGAGAGGAGAGTGCTCAGGGGGCCTGGATGTAATGGCAGCAATAGAGGATGCTGTGAGGGGACAGTCTAAAGGGCTGTTACAGCTGTGGGTGAAAAGGAGGAAAAGAGGGTTCCCTAACCCACATCTGAGCATGTGAAAGTGCTGGGGGAACAGACTCTAATCCTGGATCATCCCAAATTTGTAGAGAGCAGTACAGAGCATCCTCTGCTTGTGTCACAGCAACCCTCAACAGCAAATTACCTGGACAGGGCACCATGTAATTTTAATAGAAGCCAAATAACCTGAGTCTTGGGTTTGGGCTTACAGAGTTGAATTGCTCCTGGGCTTCCATCTGTGTTCTGTATTGTAGTAGTGTATCTTGCTGGTATTACTGGATTATCCTTGTTATCCCCTGGAAGAAGATAAACTGATTGCGTTGTTTTTTACCCTTCATTTCTCAGAGCTAGAGTAACTAGGTATAGAAAAGGGCTTAGTAACTACTGAGCATATTCTTCTGTAGTTACCTGAGAATTTTCCTGTGAATGTCTTTAGCTTTCAGTTTGAATTATTTAAAAAACCCCCTACCTTATTTTTGAAGTGTTGCAATCAAAATAACTTAACAAACTCTCTTTTTCCCCCCCATAACTACAGGATGTAAGCCTGAGCAGCAGATGATGTATGCTGGAAGCAAGAATAAGCTTGTACAGACAGCTGAACTCACTAAGGTATAACTGGCCTTTGAAATAACTCCCCTTTCACTGTAGGTTGTTTTGTCCTGCTTGAACCAATGGCAAGAAGGGTTTTGTGAGAGTTGGTGATTACAGTGAGCAGAGTGTGATTTAGGAAGACTGAAGGAGGAGTATGTGTGGAGATTCCTGTACCCTAAAACACCAGCTGGAACAGTGTTCTCTAAAACAAAAATATCCCTCAGTAGGATGGACATCTTTGCTGTGGGGGAGGAATTTACTGATGGGAAGAATAGACTGAAGCCTCAGTGGGGTGTGGAACAGATCGGTTTAGCTGGTTCCTGGGGCTGGATGCTTGCAGAACAGCCTGCAGAGTAAGTAACATGTGCCAAGTGATGAACAATTTCTTCCTGTGTTGGGTTCTTCCAGTACTGACACCAGAAGAAATCACTGCATTCACTAGGCCTGGCTGTGTGTATATTCTAGAAAAGAGGTATCACCTGTTTTTTATTTTGGAGATCTTTGAAATCTTGGCTTAATTGGCACCTAGACTTCTTTTTGCCTCAAGCAGTGAAGCTTAATAGAGTCAGTAGCTGCTTCAGATTTTCATACCATGTGAAATGACTTCAGCACTTCCCACAGCACTGTTGCCTTTAGGTCTTCCTTATCCTGCTGAGCCCTTTAACATCCCAGTAAAAATGTCAGCTGGGCCAGTAAGAGAACTGTGAATTCATAGAATCATAGAATGGCTTGGGTTGGAAGAGACCTTCATGTTCATTTGTTCAAACCCCCTGCCAAGGGCAGGGACACCTCCCACACCTCCCACTCCAAGCTCCATCCAGCTTCTGTCTCTTCCAGCTGTACCTTGTAAGAAAAGACACCTCTGTTTTAAATTAGACCTCAAGTTGACAGGAGTCAATAGGAAGGCAGCAGAAGATGGTGGAAACAGTCAGCACAGCCCCAAGGAATATTTTTTTTTGATCTGTTGAAACTGCATCTTGGCAGCCTGATAACTGTAATAGAAATGAGGAAGACAGTTTTCAGTAAGCAAGAGGAAAGGGTTGGTGAGAAGAAGGTGAAAGCCTGGGAAGTAGCTCAGTTGGAGTTCCTGTCATTTCTGAAATGGGAGAAATTCAGCCTAAATGGGTTTTGAATGCAAGTCCAGGACTGGGTGTAGAGGTTCATGATCATTCATCTTTCTTCTGAAGCCTAAGAACACAGGCTGTCCCCAGTTGGGGTTGCCTGCTTGCTCTTCAAATGTACTTTATTCTTGCTACTTGCTGAGCTGTGTTTCATTTTAACTCATGCTGTGACTTCCTCCTGGTGTGATTTTTGCTCATGACTCAGCTGAGTTCTCTCATCGGTTTCCAGTGACTTTAGCTTGGCTCCTGTTAAGCTTTTCTGTTCTTGTAACGCTGATTTTTGGGGTTTCTCCATTTTGAAGGCACGTGAATTTGTAAAATTGCCTGAATTTTGTCTTTGGGCATCTCGTGGACTCCAGTAATCAATGCATAATTAACATAGTTTCTGTTCAGACTATTAAAAAAAAAAAACCCAAACCCTAACCAGTTACTTGCCCACATGGAATGTCAAGAGTATATTGGTGTTTTGGACCTTGTTTTCTGCTTCAAGGCTGCTTTAAAGGTTCATTAAAGATTTCACAGAGCTTTGGGTTAGTAGTTTTTAGGTTGTTTGGGGAGTTTTGCCCAGAGAAGCTGTGGCTCCCCCATCCCTGGAAATGTTGCAGGTCAGATTGGATGGGGCTTGGAGCACCCTGGGATAGTGGAAGGTGTCCCTGCCCATGGCAGGGGATTGATTTGAACTAGATGGTCTTTAAGGTCCCTTGCAACCCAAACCATTCTATGCTTTTAGGATTTTGTTGGGGTTTTTTCCCAAGTTTTCTATTTTGAGCTATTTTACAGGTAAAACAATATGATGCTGCATAGTATGAATTTATTTCAGTTCAAAGAAAAAATAACTGTGTGTTGTACTGAGCAAAACTGCTGAACTTTGAGCTTAAATCAACCCAGATATGAAATTAATTTGTATTCTTCAAAATACCATCTTGCTGAGATAATACTTGTGAGATGGGGCCACTTCAGGGTTATTATAAAATGTAGTACATGTGCTTTTCTCATATTCTTAAGGGACAAGAGTGAAGCCTAGTAATAGCAATTATGAGATTCTTCTTCAAGTTATTGATGATTTTTGCCACTTAGTCTTGTGTATTTTCCTCTGATCTGATGCTTTCAAGAAAGCACCTGAAAATTGTAGGTTGGTGAGTGGTTTATTGCAGCTCAGACAACGTGTGGAAAAGGTGCTGCTTGCGTTGTGTGCTTGTCCCTTTCCAGCCCCATCCCTCAGGAATTGATGCAATGCCATTTTGTTTAGGTATTCGAAATCAGAAATACAGAAGACCTAACTGAAGAATGGCTGCGTGAGAAACTGGGCTTCTTCCACTAAGGAAAACCTCTGTTCTAAGTATTTATGTACCCTCCTGGTGATACTGGAACCAGACATGAATACTTACATCCAAGCAATGCACTGTATTCACAGCTGTCTCCTGCAGTATCTCTCTTGTGCAGAGTTTGTGCAAAGAATAGCAGGTCTGTCTCCTTGAAGTAACAAATCTTTGCAGGTGTTTCCTTATTTGTACCTGCTAAAAGGGAATACTCCTCTGCAGGGACTCCTTTTGCACTCCTGTGACTAATATTTCTGTAACTAAAATAGTTCAGTTCTGGATTTATAACTGTGTACAAACATCATTTGGAAGCTGACGCTAACTTTTTCTGAGCTACAAATGCATCCTTATGACACATATTAGCCATTTATATGCAGAATTTATGTACTGTCACTTACCAGATTTTTTTGACTTAATGTCTTCTCAGTTTTGAAAACTACTCCCTGGAAGCATTTGTTTGGTATTAAATAGTCAAAATCCTCGTACAGCAAATCCATCCATTTATCTTCCCATCGAGTCGATGTGAACTGTCTCAAATTCTTGGAACTAATTTTTGTCGTTCCAGTAATTCCTCAGTTGCCTGAGTCAATCTTTCTAAATTTCAGGGCAAAGCTTTGACTGTCCAGTTCTCATGCTAATACAGTCTCACAGGAACTAGCTGATAACCAAGGGCTGAACTACAACTCTGGTTCCTCTTGTACCAGATTTCTTCTTGCATCTCTATTCTGACACTGTTGAGAAGTTTACCTCTGCTCATTTCCTGTTATCTGAACACCTGGTGATACTGTGTGCCTTTCATTTGTTAGCTTTAAAAGGACTTGAGAATTTTACACTGCCACTTCTTACAAATTTGGTAAAAACTTTGTTAAAGAATCCAAGTAATATTTGTTCCTAGTGCCTCGTGCTGCAGTTGACATCTGTTAAAACAAAAAGCCAACCTCATTTTCTTTGAAATTCCAATCATCTGCTCCATTTGTAGGAGTCAGGAGGTTAAAGCATTTCATGATAATGAACAATTTATATCTCTTTTGTTACAAAAGTTGGCCACACGTAGCTTTTGAGTACTTTAATTACAACCTCTAACTTTCTTAACAGTTTTTGGTCAAAATTACATTCCAGATGAAGCTTTTGCATAAGTGATCATTTGATTTTCATCTACTTAACAGTTCATCTCTTTGAAACAGCAGATCTAATGTGAAAATAGTATTTAACTTTTATAAATGACCAGTCTTTTTACAGGTCTGTTTTCTATTGAATAGAGTAGTTGTCTGATGTGGGACACGTTCAGCCCGTGCTGTGGCAGGAGGAGCACTCATGGGACAGACTCTCCCTACCTTGCTCGTGAGTGTTTGTTGTGCTACTGAACGAGTGTCTGCGTAAGAGCAGCTTCCTGTTGATAACATACCTTAAAATACAGCTGCCCCAACCAATCTGCTCGCTGGGAAGGAATGCAGTGTTAAATTTGGAGGCCAGTATTTCATGCTGTGAAACCTTTGCTGCAAGTGGGGTTATTTTTCATTAGTCAACATAGGCTGTGTTAGTGTTAAAACACTTAATTCCTGCGAGATCACAAGGAATTAATTTGCAAAGGTCTTCAGTGTTGGTAAATCTCTTCCTAGTTTGATGTTATTGCTCATTTATTTGTATATAAATCTGACTTGAGAGGAGCTTTTCCAAATACATGTTGGAATGATCCAATTAAATTGATCTTTTGGTGCGGGAGAGAAGTGCTTGTAATTAAATTTCTGTGTTAACGTACTGAACTGGAAAAACAATTTCATTTCCCTGGACGAAGAAATGTTGATTATGAAACTGTTGCTTGATCATTCTGTACTGCAGATCAATAAAAACAATGTCTTTTGTGACAAGCATTGTATAAATAAGACTTTGGCTTAAAGGATAGTGTCATTCCAAGCATGAGTCTGGAAACAGCAAGAATCCCTTTTGAGGTTTTTTTTGGGATTGTACTAAAGGTGAGGCATGTCAAAGTACAGTGTGGGCGAGAGGGAAGCTGCTGCTTGGAATGTTCAGCTTGATTTGCAGTGGGGAAAAACTGGATTAATCATATCTTGTACTTTGTACACTGGTGGGCTGCCAGCAGCCAACTGCTGCCTGCACAGGTCTGCAAAAAAATAACTGTACAAGAGGCCTGTATCAGGAGGGAAGGGAGGAGCTGCTGCATGACATGATCGAATTTGACCTTTCATCTCTGGATTGCTCCACCTTCTGCCAAGAAAACCTTGCTCCTTACAGCCGAATCTTCAGCCAAGTTCTTCCACTTGACATGTTCTCGTGCCTCACTTAAGCACTTTCTGCCTTGGGTGCTGCCCCTCCAGCTTTGCAGGGAGCAAACAGATCCTCATGAGAGCGTTGAAGCCCAGTTTCTCCTGAAAGGTGCTCTTGATGCTGCTCAGAGCACACCAGTATTACTCTTCAGCCAGCCCTGCCTGGCAGCTGTTCCTCCCTCCCCTGGCTGAGCTGTGGAAGCAGCTGCAGGTTCTGGGAGGATGAGTGTGCAGAGGGTGTTTGCTGTTCCAGCCTTGTTTGTGTTCTACTTGGTCTTAATGCAGTGTTTTGACACAACTGGCTGCTGCTAATTGTCCTGGGCTCTTGAGATGCAGGTAGTGCTAGCACTTGATTAAACAAAGACATTATTATGTCCAGGTCTTTCCTGCACAAATAATCCTTGTTTTAATAATTCCTTTCCCCACCTTATCTGTAGAACTGTGTGTTCTGTGCTGCTGCCCCCATAGGCTCAGTGGGAGGCAGATGAGTCCACGTTCAGGCCAGTATGTTCCAGCTGGGCTTTGCTGGTGAGTTGCCCATCTGTAATCACACATTTCTCTTGAATTTTCAGACCTCTAAAGAGACAACTAAAGGACAACATAAATTAGCCTAGGGGAGCCTTTGTAGCTAAAGGTCTGAGAGTCAGCATTTTCCATTGGGAGCTCCTATTTTTCAGGAGTTAGTAAGTTGGCCATAAAATCCTTGGTCTGGAGTTAAAGGTCTCTCTGAGGGAGACTTCTGCCACAATTAATCAGGTTTGCTTTAAATATTGACTAGATGGCTGGGATACAGCTCTTGTAATCCTATTCATTGATGATAAGCTGAATTAAAGCATGAGTTTGCATGTCAGCCCATAAAATAGATTTGTAGTGTTTTGAATATTTTTAACAAAATAATGTAAATGCTGGTATTTGATGGTTTAAGTGTATTTCTAGTATCATCAATACTGTTCTGATCTTTTAAAGGAGGCAATAATGCAGGTGTTGACACCTTTTTCACTTCTCCAAAGGAGCATCTTTGCATTTGTACCAGGATTCCATTTTTGTATCTTTAACTGTAAAATAGCTGGTCCAGAAATGATGTGAAACTGATGACAGGGGTCTGACTCAAACAGGCAGAAGCAAGAGAATTGAATTCCTTACTTTAGTGCATTCCAAAAATAACCATCATGAACATTTTTTTATATATACATGTAGTGGCTATGAAATGGAGCCGTGGAGGGACATGAGAAGGGGCTCAGTGAAACTCTTGTGTTTGTTCTATGGTTCAGACTCGTTGTCTTAAAAGGTGTGAGAGGTTCACAGCCAGATTTGAGAATTTGGCAGTTCCATGAAAATACCAATAACAACTTCCATATGCTGTTTAGTCTCTGCTACTTCACATTGCATGTTTACTTTAAACCAAATCTTTTTTTGCTAAGCATGGTGCTTGTATTGGTTTAAATAAAATGTTTCATTAAGAGGTTGTGTTGCCTTGTTTTAATTGCAAAGTGGTTCCTGTGTGACAGGGAATATCTGGTAATGCTTGGTATGACCTTCCTCCTTTTCTCATCTTCCTGGAGATTGGACTTGCAGCATGTCTTCACTCTCGACTGCTCCCTCATTTGTTATTGTACCTAAAATAATTCCTGTTTCTATCTGCTGTGATGGGGAGGAGAGGAGCTGTTGGAATACTGCAAAGCTGTGCTCTGCTGCTTTGCACCTTTGTGTCACAGACCTCCCACTGCCTCCAGATGAGGTGCAAGGCAGCCTGGAATATCACATAAACTTCCCTGTTCCACCTCTCCCACAAGGCTCCTGGCAGAACCTGGAGCTGTGGAATACAATACAGAGTGCAGGTGTCCCCTGAACAGTGTCGGTGTAAAGGAGACCCCAAGGCTTGAAGGAGACAGAGGAACTCAGTATTTTTAACTTCCCACAGTTGTTGGCTCATCTCTTTCCTGCCCAAGAGACCACTGCATTAATTTGATCTAAGCCCTCCTTTTCTGCCTTCTTGCTGTTTCATCCTGTCATGATCTTTGGAGACTTTGATTCCTCTGTTATTGTAAAAACTGACAAATATAATCCAAGGAATTCAGTACCTGACATAGATTGTTTCTGCCAACACCAAAGAAGAGCATTAAGAGACCACAGATTAGACATGACAGAACTAAACCCCTTTGCTCCCAGGTGAGAGAGCTCTGTGAAGGTGAAAATGCACAGCTGCTTCAGCACATCTGGCTCCTGAATGGCATCTCAGTCACTGAGAGACAAAACCTTGCTTGGAGCAGCCTGGGATAGTGGAAGGTGTCCCTGCTATGGCAGGGCGTGGAACAAGATGATCTTTAAGGTCTTTTCCAACCCAAACAATTCTGGGATTCCATGATTCTAAGTTGACATCTGTGTAAACTTGGGCACTGTTCCCCTCCCAGGTCTTGCAGGCTTTTTTCCATGTCTCCTGTTCCTTTGGGTGCTGTTAGGATGCTGTGATCCCGTGTGGATAACGGGCTGTTATCCAATGCAGTGTGTGTGTGTGCAGCATCCCGTGCAGCCTCTGTCCAACCTCCCTGTCTTTTCTCTTGCCATGAAGTGAGGGGGAATGATTTCGATGCATTTGCATAGATGTGGTTAATCAGAGTGGCCCATTGTGTCCCACAGCAGGGACACAGTCCCCTCCTCTGGACCGTCCTGTCGTGTTTCATTCCTTCAGGGACTGCAAACACGCTCTGGGTTAACCCTGCTCACCTCTGGAGCAACGTGAGGTGTGTCCCACAGAACGTGATGGAGCTGGGCTGAAACTCCCCTGGCAGCTCTCACAGCTCCTCAGCAGGGGACAGAGGGGAGACAGGAGCAATTATCATCCAGAGGGACTCTGAATGCAGAACAGATGTAAACACTGGGAAAACAGCACGTCTGTCTTTCACGGCAAATTTACTCCTGCGACAGGGAAGCCCTGTCCAGGCTGTTTGAAAGGCACACACTGTCACCCTCAGTCCTGCTGTTCCATGCCATGACCCCCATGAATGCAGCTTCTCTTCCCTTTCCTGGAGCCCTCGGCTCAGCAATTAATATAATACACTCTTGAAATCCCTGTGCCAAACAGCAGCTGGTGTTGTCACTTCGTTTCTGTGGAAAACGAGAAGGCACCAGAAGAAAATGGGGCAGAAAACATTCACTTGAAAGGGAAAGGGGCACCAGCCACCCTATATTTTGACTGAGCCTTAGAGGATGGAAGCAGAGCAAAAATCAGGGATTATTGTCCCTGTTGAGCTGAAGAAGGAACAAAAGAGATCTAGCATTTCTTCAAAATAATGTCTAATTTTAAATATCTACTGTTGGAAAATGCTTCTGGATAATTGGAAGGAGAACGTGCCTGCCTTGCTCACAACTGCAGTCTGCCTGGCCATCTGCTCTGCCAGCAACAAATCCTGGACTGATCTGCGAGTGTGATTAATTCAGCAAGGACAGCAGGATCAAGGGATCAGCCAGAGACAATATTTATACCCTACCTCCAACTGTGAATGTGCAGTTGTTTGCTTCAGGAGTACAAAAAACAAATTGTATAGCTGTATTAGTGAGAGAATAGAAAAGTAGAAGCAATCCACTCAACAGCAGTTCTTTCCTTGGATGGCCCCATTCCAGGGTCTGTAAGTGCAGTTTAATAGAAGCCCTCATTCCCTGTCTGGGAGGTGAACAAAGCTGTTCTCATCCACAGAGAACTTCTGCATCTTTAGTGCTGCTGCTGCATTCCTGTGGTTTAGTCCTGAAACCTTGGAGGTACTGGCTCTGTGCCCTCATGCACATGGGCTGGGGATGTGGAGTGTGAGCCAGCCACTCCACCCAGCTCCCATGCCTGAGGTTACTGGTGGGAGAACTGGAAGCCAGAGCAGAGCTGGACTTTACTTATCAAGAATAACCAGTGGGGTGGATTTCTAGCACTGGTACAGCTTAGAGCTGATTTGATAATACAGATGTAGCTGGAGAGATCAAGAGCAAGATTTGTGAAGGAATTTAGATGTGGATGGAGGCTTTTGAAATCCTATTTAGTGTAATTTAAGTGTGTAAATGCACATTGGGCCTGAAGGTGCCATTCTCATGGCCACAAGGGATGTCTGTGACAGAAGACCAAAGTCAGAGCCCTCCACATCTTATTTTTCCTGATACAAAGCTGAAGTTGTTTGTTTCTTGTCTCTTTTTGGGCAGAAACAATAAGGATGTTAATCCCTGGAAGTGTTCCAGGCCAGGCTGGATGGGGCTTGGAGCAACCTGGTCTAGTAGAAAGTGTCCCTGCCCATGGCAGAGGATGGAACTGAATGATTTCAAGGTCCCTTCCAACTCAAGTTGTTCTGGGATTCTAAGAGCTAAGGATTAAGGGTGACATTTTTGGAGTCACTACCATTACAGCTGGACTAATGCAGAATGTTTTGTAAACTCCCCCCTTCTTTGTTGATGAACAGCCAAATCCTGAAATGAATTATAATTTTTTTTTTTTAATACAACTCTTGGTCCCTTTTCCTGTCTACATGCTGGTAACATGCTCAGAATTGTGTGGAAAACCATCAACAGGAGCTCTACCCAGCATGAGAAAAACAAACCCTGTTATTATGAGGACAGGTTGAGAATTGAGTATTTAGCCTATTAAATGAAAACTGTTGCCATCTGACCGTGAATGTTGGAGGGATTGAGGCCACGGGTGGATTCTGTAATGAGTCATGGTGAGATGCCTGGCAGTGCCTGTGTTCTGAAATTGGGTTTTAAATGTGATTGCTTCTCTGGAGACTGGCTTTCATGTGAAATGGAATTGATAATGTTAATTTGTTTATGTGATCACTGCTAAATGGGAGAGCCCAAGCAGGGATTCTGGAGGTGAGTTAATTAGTGCAGTAGGAAAGGGTATTTGCCAGTGTGGAAGGGGAGTTGGGGCAATTGAAAGTGCAGGGATCTGTCCATCCTGCTGATCAAAGACTGAACTGATGTCTGTTAGTGGATAAAGGGGAAAAGTGGCTGAGGAGTTCTGTGCTCTGGCTGCTCCTGATATGTATTTACAGGTGTGCAGGAAGGTTGGCTTGGAACCCTTGGCTGGGCTCTGTTAGAGACACTCAGAGAGTCTCTGCTAAATTCACAGAATCCCAGGATGGTTTGGGTTAGAAGGGACCTTAAAGCCCATCTCATTCCACCCCGTTATGGGCAGGGACACCTTCCCCTGTCCCAGGTTTCTCCAAGCTCTGTCCAAGCTGGCCTGGAACACTTCCAGAGATGAGGCAGGAATAGCTGCTCTGTGCCAGGGCCTGACCACCTTCACGGGGAAGAATTTCTTCCCAATATCCCATCTAACCTGTCCTCTATCAATTTGAAGCCATTCCCCCTTGTTCTGTCACTCCATGCCTATATAAAATGTCCCTCCCCCTCCTTTTTATGAGCCCCTTAAATTGTAGGTATATATATACTCAGTTTTTCCTTTCCTGAAAACCCAGTAAGTCAAGTCTATTAAAGTCAGTCGGATTTTATTACCAAGCTCAATAGTATTAGATTTCTCTTTGATATCTATAACTGAAATGACAATTTTTAATGTTGATGGATGTGGTTAACCTGTGCATAATTCAGAGAAATTGCTCCATAATCTTTCCTCACAGTTCTCTGCCAAAATCTCATGAACAGCCTGTAACACGCTGAATTAGGACTGATTATACGGCTGTTTTCCGATAAGGACAAGTACTTGAGAGGGATTTAAGATGAAGTGAACAGACACTGACATTTTCCCTGGGGATTCCAATCAGGATTAAACTCAGTGTGTCCTGACTAATGGGAAAGTGCATTAAGAGCTGTGGGCCATCTCCAGAGCTGTTCTGTGGCTTCCTGACATTGTTTACAAAGTTTAATCAGAGAAGATACTCAGTCATTGTTTGATTTGAGATCCCAAATGAATGTGAAATGAGAATTGATTAGACCCTTTTCTACAGCATTTGCTTTTCATTTCCTTTTGTGTTATCTTAAAAAAACAAAACAATCTATGATACAAGAAATCCTTCAGTGCAGAAATCTTTGTTGTGCAAGATTACAGCTGCTTTCTGCTTTTCCTGACAGAATAATTGCAGCTGAATGGTATGCCAGCACCCGAGGGAATAAAACACTGCATTCCTTGAGGCAGAACTAAGATTAATTGCAAATGCAACTATGTGGCTGACACACCTTTTTACTTCTGAGACTGCACATCCCTGTTGCACAACATTTTCATGTAGAAGAAATCATCAAATACAGAAGTTAAGTATTTACCTTGAATGGATCAAACTGCAGTGGAAAACCAGCATTCCCCAGCCCCAAGGTATAACAGGATCTCTGCACACATCCTCTGTTTTTCTACCTCCCACAGCTATTCTGAGGCAAACTGGCCTCCTGGATGGCTTTGGAAAAGCCTGAACCAGGTAGTTTTGATGTACAATCAAGTTTTCCAGCACAGTCCAGTCCAATGTCTGTGGGAATAAGCGTGCCTGTGCAGCTCAAGGGTACTCCAAACAATAAATAAACAATTTGCTAATAAATAAGGCTAAAGAAGCATCAAGTGATATGAAGAAAGCTATGTTACTGCAAAGGGATTGCAGAAATTGTTTTTTCTGGCTCCTCAGGAGCGAGGGATGAGGAGTGGTTGGGAGGTGGCTGTGATGCACTGCCAGGGCCTTTATTCCCAATCCATCCTGTCACCCTGAGCTGGAAGGAAACCACAACAGGCTCAGCCCTTACTGATGTTCTCACTGCATGGTGGTCTTGTCTGTCCTTGCAGGGTGATGGGAAGGCTCCTGGGACAGAGTTGGGAATGGCTCAGAGCAGCTGCCTGAGCTGGGCTGCAGTGCACACCCCACATTCTCCTTGCCTTGTCTTGTCTTACCTTCTTATTAATCTCAGAATCATAGACTGGTTTGGGTTGGAAAAGTCCTCAAACCCATCTCGTTCCAACCCCCTGCCACAGGCAGGGACACCTTCCACTAGAACAGGTTTTTCAGGGCTCATCTTCACTAAAATTTATTTTAAAATCTGTTTTCTGGGTTTCACATCCAGAAAGTTTCATAATGGTATCATAATGACACCACAGCTGTTTTACTGGGAGTAGTTTGTGGACGAGATGAGTGATTTTATAGTAAAACATCAACTTTATCTTTGCAACAGCTGATTTCCTAAGGACAGCTCATTTGCTACAGTTTTTCCTGTATTTTGGTGAAGGAAATAAAGTTTCTGCTCATCTCTCATTGTGACACTCCATTTATTGTGTATAAAGCTTTCCAGCAGATAACACCGGAAAATATTATTTAGTTTGGCAACTGTTGGTTTTATGGAAATCATCCCTCACTGCTCTGGAGGAAATGATTGCAGCAATGTCACCCTGCTGCAAGGTGTCACTGCTTAAACTGAAACAACTTTTACATGACCTTTTGAAAGGAGAGTGGGGTGATCTTCTCCTCAAACTGTTTTCCCATCTTTCTGTTTCCTTTGGGCAGACTCCAACTTGTATTGATTTGGGATTGTATGACCAGCCCTCCCTTCCCCAGGGCTCACACAGCACAGCATTTCTTCCTAAATTTGCCATCTCCCTTTTCTCTGTAGCTTGTGCTGAACAGGGAATCAGGATAGGATACCAGGGAATGGATATAAACTAAAAGAAGGAAGATTTAGATGAGGTATTAGGAAGAAAATCTTCCCTTTGAGGGTGGTGAGGCCATGGCATGAGTTGCACAGAAAAGTTGTGGTGCCCTATTCCTGGAAGTGTTCAAGGCCAGATTGGATTGGTCTAGTAGAAGGTGAACCTGCCCATGGCACTGGGGTGAAAATCGATGGTTTTTAAGTTCCCTTTCAACACAAACTCCTGGAATAACTGGCAGTCCATGGCTTGGACAGGTTCACCCTAGGCTGGGTTAAGAACTGGCTGGATGGCTGGGCCCAAACAGTGGTGGTGCTGCACACACGTGGTGTCCCCCAGGGATCAGTGTTAGGCCAAGCTGGGTTTAATGTCTTTATTGATGATCTGGCTGAGGGGATTGAGTCTACCATTAGCAAGTTTGCAGACAAGGCCAAGTTGTGTAAGAGCATGGATCTGCTGGAGGACAGGAAAGCCCTGTAGAAGGACCTGGACAGGTTGGATTGATGGACTGAGACCAACAGTCTGAGGATGAGTAACACCAAGTGTCAGGTCCTGCACTTGGGTCACAACAACCCCATGGAGCGTTCCAGGCTGGGCCAGAGGATCTGGAAAGTAGGAAAGGACCTGGAGGTGCTGTTCAACAGCAGCTGGACATGAGCCCAGGTTTGCCCAGGTGGGCAAGAGGCCAGTAAACCTTGGCCTGTGACAGCAATGGTGTGGCCACAGGACCAGGGCAGTGATTGTCCCTCTGTGCTGGGCACTGCTGAGGACACCAAGTGCTGTGTCCAGTTCTGGGCTCCTCAGTGAAAGAGAGACACCGAGGGGCTGGAGAGGGTCCAGAGAAGGGAGTGGAGCTGGGGAAGGGGCTGGAGCACCAGGAGAGGCTGAGAGAGCTGGGAAGGGGCTGGAGAATTCCTGAGGGAGCTGGGAAGGGAATGGAGAATTCCTGAGGGAGCTGGGAAGGGGCTCAGCCTGGAGAAAAGGAGGCTCAGGAGGGACCCTGTGGCTCTGCACAACTCCCTGACAGGAGGGGACAGCCGGGGGGGTCGGGCTGTGCTGCCAGGGAACAGGGACAGGAGAGGGAACGGCCTCAGAATACATCAGGGGAGGTTTGGATTGGATATTGTGGAAAATTTGTCCAAGGAAACGGTGGCCCGTCACTGGGAAAAGCCTGCCCACGGAGGTCTGGAGTCTCCATCCCTCGAGGTGCTCAAGGAATGACTGGAAATTACACTCAAAGCTCTGATCTATTGACAAGGTGGTGACAGCCACGGGTTGGTGTCGATGATCTCGCAGGTCTTTTCCAACCTAGATTCTGTGATTCTACGCCAACCCTCTCTCCGTAAAGCGCGATCGCACTCCCTCCTCCCACACTTTAAGGTGAAAACCCGTTTTTTTTTGCTCCATCCCTCACACCCCCCCCTCACGAAATGGCGGCGGCGGGCGCGGCCGGCAGGGGGCGCTGCGGGCGCGGCCATGGCGGCTGCGCGGCGGCTGCTGAGGCGCCCGGCAGCCCCCGCGCGGCCCCGCCGCCATGGCCTTCACGTTCGCCGCCTTCTGCTACATGTTGGCGCTGCTGCTCACGGCCGCCCTCATCTTCTTCGCCATCTGGCATGTGAGTGCGGGCACCGTGGAGAGGGGGGGGCACCGCCCGGGGAGCGGCCCCGGAGAGCCCCCGGGCTGTCTCCGGACAGCCGCCGAGAGTGCGGGAGAAACGCATCCGGAACCGCCCTCGGAGCGGGAATCGGCCTCTCTGCGGATAAAATGGGTTTTTATACGGGCGTGGAGTGGCAGGACAAGGGGCAGTGGCTTCCCGCTGATAGAAGGCAGGGTTAGATGGGTTATTAGGAAGGAATTCTCTTGTGAGGGTGGTGAAACCCTGGCACAGGGTGCCCAGAGAAGCTGTGGCTGCCCTGGATCCCTGGAAGTGCCCAAGGCCAGGCTGGATGGGGCTTGGAGCAGCGTGGAAGATGTCCCTGCCCTTGGCAGGATGTTGGAATTGGATAATCTTTCCGGTCCTTTCCAACCGAAACCATGCCGTGATTCTGCGATTTGCTCCTCGAGCGTGGCAGAGGGAGAGCAGCCAACAGGACTTTGCCTGAGCTGAGGCGCTCTGAGGGAGGATGTGATGCTTTGTTGCGTTCAAGTGCCTTTTGTGCTTCATGCTGCATCTTTGTCTTTATGTCAAGAAAAAGACCGGTGTACTTATTTTCTTTTATATATATATTTTTTTAAATGGATGCACCTTTTGCCTTTTGGCGGTATAACCTGCTCTATGTGATCGTGCTTTGGCAGGGCATTTGGACTGGATGGTCTCCAAAGGTCCCGTCCAGTCCTAACAATTCTGTGATTCTGGAATGTATGTGGGCTCAGCATTTACTTCGGCAATGAGGAACAATATCTGTTGGCTTTTAAGCTTGCTTTTGCTTTTTCTGGGTTAAGGAACCAGGCCAGGTTCCATGCTGGCCACAAAGAGAGTCCTGGGTGAGGTTTGGGGTCTGCACAGCGAGCGGGGTCGAAAACTGATGAAGGGGATGTGGGAAATTCATTGCAAGTGGGAAGATAAAAAGTTGGAGAGTAGTCAGAGGCTTTTGAATATCTGACGAAACTACTGCTTTTGTATTTGTAAAACCTGTCCCACATCTGTCTTACCTGTGAGTTGAAGTAGGCAGAACTTAGGTGAAATGTTACTGAGAACAAAGGTAGCAGTTCTGTGCCAAAATGCTACTTTTAATGGATAAAATTCACAATTGCTCCTGGGGAATCAAAACTCTTTCATTTTTTTCCTCTAGATTATAGCATTTGATGAACTGAAGACTGATTACAAGAACCCCATAGACCAGTGTAATACACTCAATCCTGTAAGTAGCACACTGAACATTTTTCTTTGCTAAATAAATATATGTAAAGTGCTTATTTTTGGTATTATCTTGATGCAATCAGCCTGGGCAGTAGAATTGCATCTGGGTTGAGAAGCCCTCGCTGTTGGTAGAAATTCTAGGGAAATTCTTTGTCTGATTCTTTACTTTCAAGTTGAATATTCTGACTGTTATTAATCTGATGGTGATCTTGTCAGCTGTCATACTAACATTCTTTCAATCTGCTTTCCACATTTTCGGCACAAAGACAGTTGAAAAGGTCAAAAAGATTAAAAGAGTCAAAATTGCATTAAAGGTGTGTACTGCTTTTCAGTTTCATGTTTTTGAACTTCCCTTTCATTTTGTTAGGAACATTTGTAATACTATTTAGCTGTTTTGTTTAGTCTGCCTGTTCATCTGCTCGTTATTTGTTCGTTGGGGTTAATAGCAGCCTCATGGACTTCCATATTTTGTGCCAAACCAATTCTGCTTGCTTACCCAGCAACGTGGGGAAAACTGTTACATGCCTGTTAGGTGTCAGAAAATAACTTAAGGCAGAAATAGATTGTGTTTTTCAAGCCAGATTTACGGAATTCAGATTAGAGGAGAATACTTGGGGTTTTTATTAAAGCATTGACCAAGTCAATTCTGATCTTTTTTTGAGGATTTAGGTGAGTGGAAGGTGATAGGTGCTATCCTCACTTCTCTGTTCTGTGTTCCAGGATCAGGGGTGTGTCCCAGTGTCCTCTCTCAAATGCAACTCAGACACTCCTTGGCTTAGGAAAAGAATTTGAGGCAAACTATTTGTCTGCATCTCTTACAGGCCAAGAGCATCAGGGAGGCTTGTTAAAGAACACAGAGGTTGATCCTGCAGCATTTTATGCATTTCTTATGGCTTTTCCTTTGTGTGTGCCCAGGCTGAGAGAGGATGCAGGGGCAGCACAGCAGTGTGGCCTGACCTGTAGCTTTAGTGTGTTTTAAGTAAGATATGCAACGAAAAATAAATTTACTGTAATTGTGGGGGAGAAGAGTGTGTTATATGTACAGCACACAAATGAAAGGGAATATTTCAGTGTGAGGAGGGGAGGAGGAGAGGAGGTTTGCTGCTAGGAGAGCTGTGCATCTAACAGTTTCCCTTGCTTGGTCTGTTCCAGTCATCTCTGCTGCAGTGTGGGAGAGGCCAACTCTCATTACATTGATGCATTATGACCTTACTGCTACCTTTGTAGTGTAAAAATGTGCATGTTTAACCAAATATTAACCTTCTGCTGCCCCACATGCATGGAGTGTCCTTTACATGGCAGCTTTGCAAACTGAAAGTCTGAAATAACCTCATATTTGCTGTTCCTGTGGAAGCAGATTAGTCCCCAGAAGTGAAGTTCAGGCTCTTGAGGGGATCTGGTACTTGATGCTGGACAAAGACACGGGTGTGTTGTTTTCCTGTACAAAGAACCAAAGATTCTGGTAGCAATTGATGCACCTCAGTGGAAAGATTAACCTAAAATAGTAACTCCTTAGTGCACTGCAGATTCCTTCTCTTCCCTGCTCCTGTTATAGTCATGTCTTTTCTCAGCAACCAGATCCATCCTCCCTCACTGCTGTGATAAATATGGTAGGATCTGATGTAATTCAGTTTTCTTTAGGACAGGCAGGGAGGATCAAGTAGGGGAGATTGGAAAGACGCAGGTATTCTGATGTGGGAGTAGGGTGTAATAAACAAGAGAAAAGAAAAACATATTCTGAGATGTGTAGGTAAATAAATACAGATTTTTCAGTACTGGTGAATCTGAGCTGCCAAATGCATCGTGTGTTGGACAGGGTGGTTGTTGTTCTGCTATAAATAATTGCCATGCGTAAATGGTAAGTATGCAAAGAAGGGTCTGGATGAAAATATTTACTGGAAACATTTTGTGTACAACAGCTGGATTTTGGTGGCATTGATGCAAGTTTGCTGTCTGATATTCTTCATTTAGAGAATTAGAATGTCGTAGCAAAGTAGGTGGTGAGTGTGTTTGTTGTAGCTTTTAGATTTCTAGGAAGATAATTTGGGGTTTTAAAAGAAGAAGAAGAAAATTGGAAACCACTGAATCTTTGATGTAATCATCCCATACAATGTTAATCATACTGCACAAAAAGAGGGCAGAGTGTGCTGTGTATGTACATGCACACACATGCAGGCAGTTTAAACCTTTGGGTAAAAATGGGGTGTTTTCCTTGAGGAGAAGTTTATGGGGCCTGAGTTGAGAAGGCAAAAGCGTTACAGATCTGCTGCTTCTGCTCTGGAGCCAGGCTGGCAGAGCTGGGGGTGTTCACCTGGAGAGGAGAAGGCAACAGGGAGAGCTCAGAGCCCCTTGCAGGACCTGAAGGGGCTCCAGGAGAGCTGGAGAGGGACTGGGGACACAGGGAATGGCTTCCAATGTAAGAGGGTAGGGATAGATGGGATATTGGGAAGGAATTCTTGGCTGTGAGGATGGTGAGGCCCTGGCACAGGGTGCCCACAGAAGCTGTGGCTGTCCCTGGATCCCTGGCAGTGTCCAAGGCCAGGTTGGGCAGGGCTTGGAGCAACCTGGGATAGTGGAAGGTGTGGAACTGGATGGGCTTTTTGGTCCCTCCCAACCCAAACCAGTCTGATTTGTATGATTCCTTCTGAACCTGGTAATAAGGCAGTAAATAGCAACACTTTGGGGTGACTTGTATAAAACTTCACTGACGTGTTGGGTGTGAGATTTTGCAGCTCTTTGCATGTGTTTACTCTCTGTACCTCTCCATGTTGTCCCTATTAACAACACTAATCTATGCAGCATTCCATGCCTCCTGTGATTCCATAGTACCTGGTACTGAGCTCTGTGGGCTTCTGCTGGAAGCATGATGCTGTAAAGCATGCACAGTGGGAACCTGTGAGGGAGAACTGCCCCATTCCCCCAGACTGTCTGTGCAGAGCAGCTCCTCTGTGCAGACCTGTGTGTGCCACCACGTCACCGCTGGTTTAGTTGGGTAAAGCTCTGCCTGGGGGTCTTGCATTTTGGGAATAATTCGACTTTGAAAAGTTCTGGATCTGTGAAGACCAAAACAAAGCTGTAAAACAGGAAAACACAAACACCTTTTTGCCTATAAACCATTCTGCAGAGCATGTTTCCTACTGATATTTCTCTGTTGCATGAGCAGAAATATCTGTGACCTCTTTTGAGTGTCACGCATAAAGCGTGGAATCTAAATTTTATAGCGGCAATAAAAAAATATTGACCTAACCATTAAATCTAATAAATTTTTCTCCTTGGTTCATGAATATCATGTGAAAACAGCAAGGCACATAGTGCTGGCTGCTGCTTTCACGTTCCACAGTCTTGTTCTTGTTAGTGTGGTTTTAAATAATATTTTTAAGCAATTGTGCGCCTCCAAAGTAGCTGAAATGCCACATTTTGCTCTGTGTAATTGAAACTTCTAACTCGCCTTTTTCTTTTCCAGCTTGTACTTCCAGAGTACCTCATCCATGCATTCTTCTGTGTCATGTTTCTCTGTGCAGCAGAGTGGCTCACACTGGGTCTCAATATGCCCTTGTTGGCTTATCATATTTGGAGGTAATTTTGGCGAGTCTGTTGTGCTCAGTGAATTGTTACTCATTCTCCTGTTGCTGTCTTCCTGTCCAGTGTTCTGTGTCTTGGGAAAACCCAGATGCTTTCTGGGAAAGTTTAGGTCATGGCTGTACAATAAGAACCATCACCTGGCTTTCCTCAGGTGTTTTTACTTTTTATTCTCTTGTGCTGTGTGGGAATTGTGTGTATTAAAATCGCTGACAGGTCAGAGGTGCACTGAGACAATTCCCAGTGTGGAATGCCAGTGGAAGTGGCAATTCCATTCTCCTCTCCCATTCCATAGGACATGGGAATTGAACTGCTTCTCTGTGAAGGGTGTTACTCCTTGTCTCAGCTGTGGTATTCCCTGGTGGGTGGGGGCAGGACCCACATTTCCTGTGCTGTCACCCCACACCTGCCTGTGCCTCGTTGCAGGTACATGAGCAGACCCGTGATGAGCGGCCCGGGGCTCTATGATCCTACGACCATCATGAATGCAGACATTTTAGCCTATTGCCAGAAAGAAGGATGGTGCAAATTAGCATTCTACCTTCTATCTTTTTTTTACTACCTATATGGGTAAGTTTTCTTCTTCAGTCTCAAGTTTTGGCTCAGTGCAGAGAAAAATACTGTCCATAGGAATATGTTCCTTCCCGTGCTGGAAGGGAGCCTGTGAGAGCTGGACAGGGATTTTGGACAAGGATGTGTAGTGAGAGGACACAGGGAATGGCTTATCACTGCCAGAGGGCAAGGTTAGTTGGGATACTGGGAAAGAATTGTTCCCTGTGAGGGTGGGGAGGCACAGGATGCCCAGGGGAGCTGTGGCTACTCCATCCCTGGAAGTATTCCAGGCCAGGGTGGAGGGGACCTGGAGCAACCTGGCCTTAGCCAAAGGTGTCCCAGCCCATTGCAGGGGTTGGAATGAGATGACCTGTAAGGACCTTCCAACTCAAAACATTCTGGGAATCTGTACGACCATGTACAGTGCCAACTTCCTGAAAAAGAATCCACATTCACCACTGATTCTACTTTAAAACACAAATCCTAACTTGGTCAGAATTACTATTTTGAATCTCTGTTCCATGACTGAAAACTGAAAAACTCCGAACTTTTCTTCTGTTAAGAAGAAAATACAATACAATATACATAATACAATAAATCCCAGGGGATTTTAATTAAGAAGCTGAAGCATTGTTTTCAGAGGAGAGTATTTGATGTAAATGTGATTTTGTTGAAGTCAAAAGTAGAAGAGTCATTGTGTCAAATCTTCAGTCAGAATCCACGCATCTCACATGGACTTGCTCCTTATAATATACACTGTTATAATTAAATGTGTAACACTAATCAAAATGATGCATCTTAATATTTTTGTTTTCTTTTGCAGCATGATTTATGTTCTGGTGAGCTCTTAAGAAGACATTCAGCAAGCTTTGTTCCAGTTAAGTGCATGCAAAAGCCACGAAAAACATGGATTCTTTACAACAAGAACCTCTGACCAAGATTAAATCCGGAACCTGATGTTCACAATTGAGTTAGAAAACAATGACTCCCCTATTTTTAAAATATTTCCACATTTTATACTTGTGGAAAGACTGTTTTCTTATATTTTACTGGGACGCTGAAATTAATGAATTATGTGTAAATTAATATAAAGATGACTGGGGTTTGAAAAGTTTTGACTTTGCACTCCATAAGGAACAGCCATAACCTTTGAGTAGGTGTTGGTTACTACTAGCCTTAGTACTCTAGGGATTCGCTGTAGGATGGGCTTTGTAGTGGCTCACTTGGACTTGTGTATCCCACTCTTTAAATCAGCCCTAGCTCCAGGTGCTTGGGAACAACTGGAATGCTGTGTTTTGCCCATAGGTGATGTTGGTCTTAGGATATTCATGGACACAAATGCAAAAATAGTTCTATTTTGGTTTATTTTTTATTATTATCTGGTTAATCTTTCCCTGTATGTGCATCCATAGCTCCAGAGCCTTCTGTATTGTCTCTGAACATTAAGCCTGCTTTGATCTCAAGCCTGTGTCATTGTGGTAGGAGAAGCTGAATTGTCCATGAAGGAATGAATTTAAATGTGTGGTTTTTTTTAATGTCTGTGTTGTCTAATTAACAAATAGACAAACCTCCAATATTTATCAAGTCCAATGATGAAAACACTCTTGGGTTTAAGAATAGTAAATACTACAGACTTTTCCAAAGCAGAAAGTGAGATTGTGAAACTGCCCCGCTGTTCCTTAGTGCAATAAATGATAATAAAAAACAGATCTCAAATTCAGCAACACTTCTTTTTATGTGGTGCCTTTTGTTTTGTTTTTAAATTCAACAGATCCTCACTGTGTTCATCAGGTGTTTTATAGTGGATAATTACATTCCCTATAAAAATAGAACATGGAATTGAATTACCTCTGGAAAAGGGAAGCTCTGATTTCCTGCTTTTTTTTTCCCTGAAGTTAAATAGCAGATGGGGCAGGGGAAGATGTTTCAGATAAATATTGCATTGTAAATTGTGACTGTGAACAGCTGCTTTAATTTACAAGTAATAATTAGGGATATTTTTCATTTACCTGTTCTGGAGAACAACACAGTTTCCCCATTCTAGTAAAACTTTTTTTTCTGCATAAACTGTGTATTTTGTTCACTTTGGGTCTCTTGGGTGTTAGGGACAATTAAAGTTGTATGAATGGCTGCACTGGGTTCCACCAGAAATCCAAATATTCCAGCACTGGTGTGTATTGGGCAGTGGCACTGGCTGAGGAAAGGAATGTGAAGCAGGGCAGGTGTTGAGTACCTGCCTGAAGAGTGAGAAATTTGTGTGTTACAGATGTCCTGAGTGGGCTTTGGCATTTTAAAAAGCTCTGAATGGCTTTTCTGCCATCAGTTCAGTTGCTTTTTGAGCACTTTTGTAGCCTGGTCTGGAAGATTACAGAATCCCAGAGCAGTTTGTGTTGGAAGGGACATTAAATTAAATCCCATCCTATTCCACCCCCTGCCATGGGCAGGGACACCTCCCTGTATCCCAGGTTGCTCCAGGCCCTGTCCAACCTGGACTCTTCCAGGGATGGGGCAGCCACAGCTTCTCTGGGCAGTCCTGACAGTGAGTTCTGCAATGGAATTGCTGTGTGTGAAAAACAGGTATTGAACAGTTCTGCCAGATTTCACTTAGTGACCCTACATTCTTTATTTTTTAGGACATGGTGGAAATGTTCCCCTTTCCACCTTATTTGTTCTGGATATGAATGAACAGACTTTACACATGTCATCTGTCAAAGAGGCTAAGTCTGTTTGATATCTGGTTGGAAGTCCTTCCACAGATTTGAGACTCTTCTTTTTCCTCCAAAACTTTCCCCTTTTCTAGGCTATCATCACACAAAGTTTGGGTTCCCAGGGGATGGAGAGTGGTAGTTCCTAGTTTTTCTAAATATACTAAGGGTAAGAGAATTCAGGATAACTTCAAATTCTCTTTCCTCAGTAATAGTAGTTCTGACAGCTTACTGCTTTGTACATAAAATTGTTTTTCTCACATTTCCTTGCATTTATTGAGCATTTCCCATGCCCCTACTGCTCAAGCCTTCAACATTCCACGATTATTTTTTTCCTCATGCAACCATAATTTTTAGCTTTTCACAGAAAAATTTTTGAAAGGCTTTTTTGGAAACTCACGAATATTGTTCCTATTGGATCATTTTTATTTTTCTGCTGCTTGGCTCTTCCAGAGATGTAAGAGATGAGAGTGGAAGCAAAGCTCATGAAACCTTTCTTATGTTTGTATATTTATTAATCCATTATGGAAACAAGACTGCCTGCTTGTAGCCCCTGGCTCTCCTCAACCTTCTAAACAAATCTCTCGTTCCCTTGGCATTTGGGCTGGTTTGAGCCAAATTCCACACTGGAATAAACAATGCAGGCCTGACTGAGCCCAACTGACAGCTGCTCCTGCAGCCCCTCCAGCTGCAAGGGCTTTGCCCAGCAATATTTACCAAAGTGTTTGCAGTGTCCTGCTGATGAGCAGCTTTAACTGGATGTGGGGTGCACAGCTGGATGATGGGTGTTCCCAGCTGCCAGGGGTGGGGATAACACCATCCCTGTCCAGCAATGCCAGCCTCGTGTCCCAGGAGTGTTGGGGTAGCCCTTGGGTGATGCCTTGCTGGAGTACCAAGCCTTTTGCATTCAAAATATGGACTTGATTGCTGTGTTTGGAGTTCCAGGAGGCAAAAGATTATGGAGAAAATAAAGAGCATTTCTCTCATCCCCAGCAAGCTTCCTGCTGAGTAATGTGATAAATATTTAATATCTGAAAACCATTCGCTGTGAGGATTAAATACTGAAGTGCATTTGAGGCAGGGTATTTGCTGTAAATGATTCTACACTGTGGAAACGAAAAGTTCCCGTTGTTTACCATAAGAGTGGGGAAGGAAATGGCAGTAAACACTAATTAATCTGCAGAAATCACTTTTGTGTTCAAAGTTCAAAGATAAAGTCTGAAGTTCACAAGGCAGGGATTTGTTCAACTCCAGCCCCCTGGTGCTGTGTGTGGCCTTGTCCCAACCTTTGACTTGAGAAGGTCCAGAACTTTATCAAAATCCTGAACTGAGCAAAAGCCAGGAGCTGTTTCAGCTTGCTTTTATGAATGGATATAGTGAAACAGGAGGGCTGGGGACTCTCAGAGGACTGTTCCTGTGAGATCCTCCCAGCCCACAGCTGATTGTTTGTTTACTCTCAGTGGTGGCAGCAGGCAGAAGGGCTGTGCCAGCTCACCCACGCAGCTGCAGCACTGTCTTCCTGCCACAGTCACCTACAACCCCCCTGCTGGGTTTATCACAGATTTTTGGTACAACAACTCCTGCTTTTGGAATGAGGAGACTCCTTCCCAAATACCCCTCAACACACTGAGCAGAACCCTGACAGTTTAGAATGAGTTGTTACGAGCTTGTAAGGGCTGAGTGCTCCAGCTTGACTTGACTTTGCTTTACAGCAGAGCTGATGGTGTGAGGGTGTTTTTAAACAGCTCCAGAGATGGAATTTCTATCCAGCTCCATTATCCCAGCAGAACAGCAATGGACACAAACACACTTGTATATGCGTTTTTTCAGGCAGTGAGTATTAAAGTCACCAAAGAGAGGAAGATGCCACATATTCTCTAGGATTTTCTCCCCCATCCCAATACTTTACACACGGATTTGGAAGGCAGCAGCTGTGTCACACAGGCAGTAGCACTGAGGAAAGGTCAGCAGAAGAGTCTTGTCCAGGAGTTTTCCACACAGACACAAAGATGCCCGTGGCAGGATCAGCTACCGCGATGCCGATCTCAGCACGGGCTCCTTTGCTGCCAGGTGTGCAGCCAGGTTCTCCCGGAAGTCATGGAGGAAATTGTACTGCTGGAAATGCACAACCAGGCCTGCAGTGAGTGCTCTGTGCTTTCAGAGGCACCACCTGTCTTAAAAAGCTGTTTGATACCCCTGGATGAAAGCTGCACCCTCTGGCCCGTTTGTTCTTTGTGTGCTTACTCTACATCCTCTGGGATTTTTCCCTGTCAGACACAGATTCCATGGATCTTCACTTGGATCCTGTGGTTCCCCATAATGGCCACACATGATGCATTACCCCAGGGTAATACAAAACATGGTCCTCAGAGGTGGGACTGTCAGAATTCAAAGCTGCTTTGTTTGGAATCATGGAATCATTTAGCTTGGAAAATCTCTCTAAGGTCTTTGAGTCCAACCATTCCCCTGGCACTCTAAGGCCACCACTACCCCATGTCCCCACGTGCATCCACAGGGCTTTAAATCCCTCCAGGGATGGGGATTCCACCACTGCCATGGGCAGCTGTGCCAGGGCTGGACAACCCTTTCAGTAAAGAAATTTTCGCTATTATCCAGCTTAAACCTTTCCTGGCACAACTTAAGGCCTTTTCCTCTTGTCCAGTCACCAGTTTCATGGGAGAAGCTGTTTCTTGAAAGCAGGAAACAGCTCAAAACCCAGAGAGCAGCTGTTGGAAAGACAGAGGTATCTCTCTGGGAAGGGAAGGAGGGGGACTTGTTGCTTTCTGTGTCAGCCTTCTGATTGTTGATAGATTCTTTGTACAGTTTCTCACACTCTTTCTTGTAAGTAATAATTGTTTTACATTCCTTTTTGGAGGAAGAAAGAATTCATGAACTGAACCTATGGGGTCAGGAGGAATTATCCTCACTGTACAATCCATGGTCACTGTTAGAATTCTATAAAGAAACATAAAATGTAAATAAAGAGTTCTTTTCCTACATAATTCATTGGAGTCAAGAGTGTAAATCTCTCTCTGTCTGTGTCATAACGACAACAGGGACTGGCTGAGCTCTTGCTGGTGTTTGGACCTGTGTTTTACCTGCTGCAGCCCCATTACCTTGATGGTCTGTATGGCCCCCGATCCTCTCAGGTTCCTGAGGCTCTCTATCACCTGCTGAGGTGCCAGGGTGTCTGAAAGCTGGAGCAGGAGACAGGCAGCCACTGTAAGGGAAAGGGTTTACATCTGAATGCTCCTGTGACTGCACATGGGACTGATTTGCCCCATGAAAACCACCCTGGCAAAACTATCTGGGTCCCAGGGCTCTTGGATCTCTTGCAGAATCCTATTGCTGGGCACTGGCCCATCTGCCTGCTGCTCCTGCCTAAGCCTATGGGTTTGGAAATAGGTGAAAACCCTCTCACTATTTTTCCCCTGCCTTCCCAGCACCATCTGGGATGCAATTCCTAGGCTTTTCAGGAATGAGTTCCAGTACACCCAGTTAATCCCCCTTTGTGTGTTCTGGCCATATCACCACCCCTTCCTTCTGGGAACACACAGTAATTAACGCTCCTGAAAGCTTCAAGGGGCAACGCTGTGATGAAGACAGATGCAGAAAATTGGTTCATGTTCTTTCTATTAACCAGGCTGCTCCTGGTAGTGGCAGTCTGGATTGCATCCACAGAGAAGCTTCCAGCAGAATTTGGCTCCATGGGTTTGTGGGATGGGTTAGTCAGGCATGGAGACAAATACTTACCAAGACATGAGCGTCCGAGGCCACCATAACAGCTGGGAGAAAAGAAAACATCTGGTTGTAATGAGATGTAGCAAACTGCAGCACCAAGAAACCCCCCAACAAGTAAATATGTGGGCACAGTTCTTGCCTTAATATAATCAAGAGGAGCAGTGGTACAGGAAAGTCAGAACAAGGATTTCACCATATTTTCAATATTCTATTTCTATACCTACAGGGATACATCCTATTTATTCTCCAGACCTTCTGTGTCTTTCCATGGAAACTTCAATTTTAAAGTTCCCCTTCATTCCTGGTAATAGTCCCAAAGGCACAGGAGGACAGGAAACAGCAGGGGGATGGACAATCTCAAATTTCTTTAAATCCTACTCTAGATCAAGGATTTGAGGACGATTGAGAGGAGAGCAGCAGGATTCTGTGTTAGCAGGAGGACCAAGGACTCAGTGGATGTCTGTCAGTGGGATCATTCAGGGAACACAGGATTTGGAAAGCTCTTCCCCTCTCTTCTGAGCTCAGCTAAATAAATTCCATTAATGGAAATTAGGAGTGAATTCTGCACTGCTGGAACCCATTGAATCCCTGATGAATAGTCCAGGGGCATGTTGTGGAATCAGAGTGGTTTGGGTTGGAAAGGACCTTAGAGTCACTTCATTCCAGCCCCTGCCATGGGCAGGGACACCTTCCACTGGATCAGGTTGCTCCAAGCTCCATCCAGCCTGGCCTGGGGCAGTCACAACCTCTGACAAAGAAGTGTTTTAGCTCCCAACTCATTCTGTACACCTGACATCCAGGTAGGCTGGGAGCAAGGAGCCTTGTGGTGCCACTCAAAACACACTTTAAAAGTCTTGCTGGACAGAGAAAGGTGAAATGGGATATTCCAATCTTGAAATGGGACATTCTGATCTTCTGAAAGAAAGAATTCTCTCCAAACAGCTGCAGGAGAAGGAACAAGCAGATTTCACAGCATGAACTAACCCTGAAGAATGTAACTGCCTTTTAACACCATCCTATTTCCCCTGCTCATACATCTGAAGAGAAGCTGGCATCCTTTACAAGAATGTGGGGTTATGAAGAGGCAGCCAGAACCTACTGTATAATTGTTTTCTGCTTATTTTCCAGGCAGGTTCTGAGCTCTTCCAGGATCTTGCAGCAGGTGGCAATGTCAGGAGCATTCCCATCAGGAATGGGGTAGTGGTGCACACACATCCCGTGCTCTTGGTAGCTGTCAATCAGGTTTGGAACTCGGTATTTTGAGAGCTCTCCTCTGGTACAAAGCACAAAGATATCCTGGATCCCACAGCTCTTTAGTTCTCCTGCCAACGGATTAAGACACTTGCAAATAAACAAAAGCCTATCAAGCTTAAGGATAAACAGATAAGCACCTTGGTCCTGAGTCTCTTGTTTAATCTTTGGGGCTAAGACAATAGGAGTGAGCAATTTTGGTTTGAACACTCTTTCCTTCCGCTGAGTCTCTCCCACATTTCCCTTCAAGTAATCTAAGAGAGGAATTTTCTCAGTTCAGAGGGAATCCTGAGAGAAGTCTCACTAAAGAACACATCAGGACAGCCTGTTATGCATTTAAATATGTTTCTGTCCCATCTCCAGTCAGAATCACAGAATCCCAGGATGGTTTGGGTTGCAAGGGACCTTAAAGCCCATCTTGTTCCACCCCCTGCCATGGGCAGGGACACCTTCCCCTATCCCAGGCTGCTCCAAGTCCTGTCCAAGCTGGCCTGGAACACTTCCAGGGATCCAGGGGCAGCCACAGCTCCTCTGTGCCAGGGCCTGACCACCCTCACAGCCAGGAGTTCCTTCCCAAGCTTGACTTACCCAAACACTGTGGGGATTTGCTATTAGTCTCTGCTCTTTAGTGCTTACAGCTGAATACTCAGCACAAATCTTTACCTATTTCCATCTTTTCTATCCCCATTTCACTTTTCTCTGGGAAAAAAGAAGATTACAAGTTTGTAATTCATCTTAATTCCACCTGCTCTGAAGATGCCTCATGGGTACTGTGCAGGTCCTGCCTGGAAATATCCTGACTATTTATTCCATAGTCATGGAATATTCATGGAATTGCCCTTGACACAAAGAAGACTCACCTATATCTTTCTGAAGATTTCTTCTGATATCCTTAAACCTGCAACCTGAAACAAGTTATGAACAAGAATTACCACTCCAGGTAAGTGACATTTATGGGATGGCAGCTGCAGCAGAAGAACAGAGCACAGGAAGCCTCCCCCTAAAAATCAAAGCCACACTCTGAATAAAACACAGTGCCTGTATTTGCCTCTTTTTGCAAATAGATCCCTGGTGCAGAAGACAGCTTAAACACCATTATCTGCTTAATACTGCAATGTAATAGGATTAAAGAAAGAAATCTGCCCAAGGCTTTAAGGTGCTTTGTGTTTTCCAGGGGAAAAGTTTTGGATATTTTAAATCAGGATACAGGATAAAATCTCCCCACAAAACACAAAAAATCATCCAACAAATAAAAGGGCTGAGTAAAGATCACTTAAGAGTTGAGTGGAGATTCACCATGGCTGCAGTTTTGGTAGTTAGAAGTCACAGTTTATGTTTACTTTTATGACTTTAAAAAAAGTGATCTGGCATTAAGAGATTCTCTGGATTAGCTTTGGTGTTTCCAAAACACTTATTCCAGGGGTAGATTACAAAAGGAGTCACCCACAACACAGAATTTTGGGGTAGAAGGTATTATTACCCTTCTTCAGCTTTCAAATATGCCTGCAAATTTCAGTGAACGCTTTACCTGGAAGGGAACATAATCCCAGGAACTCTGAAGAGTAGAGAGGAGACAAAGACAACCTATCAGAAAATAAAAATAAATAAAAATCAGAAGGGAAGATTTCAATTTTTTAAATGTATAAGTATCTTTAGAGGGTGTGTCAAGAGGGTAGGGCCAGACCCTTTCACCAGTATCTGGTGGGAGGATGAGGAGCAACAGGCACAAAATGAAACATAGGAAGTGAATGAGAGGAAAAATGTTACTTTGAGGGTGACAAAAGGTTTGGGTTGGAGAGGACCTTAAAGATCATTTTGTTCCTGTCTTGGGCAGGGGGGTTGGACGAGCTGGTCTCCAGAGGCCCCTTCCATCCCCAGCCACATCCACTGACAGCTCCCCAGCCCGGACGGTCACCAGAGCCCGGCTCGGGTTTCCCTTGCGAAGAGAAAACCCTCTTGTTTCTCAGGATAGGGATTGAATTCAACTTCCTCACGGAAAGGATCCCGCGGGTGTCGCCTCACCAGGAGATGTGGAGCGGGGTCGAGTCCTCCTCGGCGGCCTCATCGTCTGAGGAGGCGAAGCCGTCGGCTGGCGCCGCAGCGAGCTGCGGGGAGAGCGGGGAGCTCATCATGGGGCCGGGACCCTCGGTGCCATCGGGGTCGGGGTCCGGGTCCCGATCTCGATCCCGTTCCCGGTCCCGATCCCTCAGCGGTTTCACCATGGCGCCGCTCGCCGCCGCCGCCCGTTCAAATTGGCCCCGCCCACTGCCCTATCCCCCAATGGGAAGCTGCGGCTCAGAGAGTGCGTGGAATGCCAAGCAGGCCATCCCCTGGATTCATGAGAGGAGCGCTCTGATTGGTGAGCAGCGAGAGGGGCGGGCTTTAATATGCAAATATCTGTGGTGATCGCTGCGCTGATTGGGTAATCACGAGGAGGGGAAGGGGCGGGCTCGAGCGCCGGGGGCGGGGTTCCGTGAGGGCTCCGGGGTGGATTCCCCTCCCCTAATTCCATTTTAGATCCCTTTTCGGGGTGTGTTCATAACTATTCCTATTCCTGGTAGCCCCGGTGGTTCTTGAAAGTGACAGGGCAAGGGGGAATGAATTCACGAAGATATATGGCAGGGCTAGATAGGATATTGGCAAGAGAACTCTTCCCTGTGAGGGTGGTGAGGCCCTGGCACAGGGTGCCCAGAGGATCCATGGCTGCCCCATTCCTGGCAATGTTCTAAGATCGGCTCGGACGGGGCTTGGAGCAGCCTGGTCTAGCGGAAGGTGCCTGCTGATGGCAGAGGGTGGAACTAGATGGGCTTTAAATTCCGTTTAAACCCAAAATATTCCGTGACTCCATGATAAAACATGGAGATGGATGTGAGCCTTCACTCAGACTATGCAAGAGCAGGGATGATCTTGAGCGGGTGCCCTGTGGAGATTTTGGCTGGTCAGTTCTATGTGCAGACCATAGGATTTTCTAGCAGTAGAAAATGAGCCATTTCTACTCTTTTAAGCCACGAAGTTGAAGTCAAATATTCTTGTCATGGTACTGCTTTCAATCGTGCTGTAAAAATAGTTTTTTACGTGGAGTTTTTATCTGAACATAACTAGCATGAAGGATCCCTCCAGGGAGGAAAAAATAATTTTGGTTCCCTCTTTTTAAGAGCTGGGCTGTTGCCTGTGCTTAGGGCATTCCAGGAGATCTCTTTTTGCAGAATTTCTGGTTTATTCTGTAAGTAACTCTGGCCATTAATCAAGAAGAAGAAATACATACATTAACAACGTGGGATTTTGGTTTTTAAAATTGTATTAAAGCGTTTCTACAGCCCGTGTTTAGACACACACATAGGGCTACGTTGTGAAGGATCCAGGCACAAACAGCAAGTTTTGGCATCAGTTTAGAGAATAATTCCATAGAGGCGTCCAAAAATGTTCCAAGTCAAAGGAATGGCTGGACACAAGTGGTTTGGTGGGATTCCCAGTAGGACCAGTGCAAGATCTCCAGGTGTGGAGATTTTAAATTTTAGTCCTACATTAGTAACTTTGGTTTCACAGCTGGAAGTTTTATTGAAACCTGCCTGAGAAGGATTGTAGGAGCAAATTGCTTGAAATGGCAGGATTTAGGATGAGTTCAGGGAATAAAGAAACAGATGATGAGAGGATCAAGGAGAAGACAAGTTTATTAAAACTCAGAATATGATAGCAGAGGTACAAAAATTACATTATGGAGCATAATGGGGAATTAAGACAATCCAGATGTTGCAGACTATGATGAACTATAGGAAGAAATGCATCCTAAGGATTGAGGCAACGTGAGGACAGCCCCAGTCACTGTAGCTGCAAACATGATTTTAATAACTCAGGAAAGGCACAAGAGAACAGGTTGTTTGCTTTTGTTTTTAGCTGTGGTGCCGTTAGATATTATGTGCAACACTTGTACTCTGATCAAAATATGAAATTTGCTGTATTTTGTTTTCCCACTGTGATTGATTTTTGCCTGTTCAGGTGAACGTTATTGCAGATTTGAACTCTGGGGATTGCAGCTTTATGGAAGCAGCAGCGTGAGGCTGATAAAGAAATATTAAAATAAATAAAATATAAAATATAAATAAACATAAAAAGAGGAGCAATGGTAATGCTCCTGGTCGTTCTTTGAAAAGATCAAAAGAATTGTCAGGAATTTGGGTGCCTTCATGTAGTGGAAATCATAATGATATTGGACGGGATCTAAAAAAGTTACAGCAGGTGTGGCAGAAATAAATAGGGATAGTAAGTGTGAAATTTGAACTAGTTACAGGAAAAAGGTTGGGAAAAAACACCCCAAATCCAGACTTGGGGGAGTCCTGTGAGTTTCCTTATTGCCTTGGCATCTTCCAGAATTAAATGACAAATATTGTGTTTATTAGCTGATTACCTATCAGGATGGTCTGTTTATTTCTTAAATTGAGCTGTTGCCTAGCACATCAAATTGGGATGTCCTAAAGCTTGTTTGTTGTGTATTTTGTAAAAAGATTAATTTTCTGCCAAAAAGTGTCCTTTTGCTGGATAAAAAGGAGAGCATCAACATCAAGGCTTTACATTCTGGAAGTCTTTGTCAGTTCATTTGAGGACCTGTGGGAAGTGGATAAAAACAGTCTCAGAAATATGTAATTTGGAAGATTTAATTGGTGAAAGGTATTATTTAATCAGAATTTTAATTGGGCTCTTAGATAATTGGCTGGGCCAAGAACTGCAGTCAGATATTCCTCTGGGTACACCTGGCTCTTGTGTCTGCCTGCACCAAGCAAAGTGAAGAGTTTTATATCCCAAGTTCATAACTTTTCATAGCAGTGGAGTGTTAAAATTCCAATTGCCAGACGAGTACAGCTAAGCCTTGCCTGGTTTTGCTGTCCCTGGGTCATGGGTAGAGCCCTCATCCCTGGGGACAGTGGAATGCTGCACACATGTGGCACCTTCTCTCTGCCACTCAGCACTCAGGTTTCGTGGACAAAAGAAATAAATAATCAGGTAAAAGCTTGGAATGAATGTGAATGTGTGGCAGAGACAGCCAGGGAAGTGGTGTGAAACCAGGAGTGGAGGAGATTGAAGGTACATCCTCTTAGGTAAAGATAAACCTTGGATAGACGAGCTCTAGAGATGTGATCTTTCCCTGCAAGGAGATAAAATCAGACCTGAAATGTCCAAATCATCAAAATAATTTGAAGAACATTGATAACTGATTTTCCTCTCTCCTTAACAGTAGAGGGCGATCTTGTATTAAAAATTTAGGTTTTACCCAAATCGAAGCCTTTCCTTTACGAATTCTTGTCAAAAGAACGAAGGTTTTTATCTCTAGAAACATACGGGATCGGATGTCTGTATTATTCTGTGTAAATGTTATCTCTGTTAGAGATACTCGCAGTAACTCTCAGGTTTTGCACCACACAGCGACATTGCTCTATAGTAAGTGAGAATTATTGAAGTAAACCAGTATGATACTAATGGAGCAAATAATAGAACTCACTGTAAAAGTCTGCTGTGCTGAGTAATATTCAAGAAGTCTTTTGAAATTATTATTTTTTTCGATTTAAGAAAAAAATTACCTAGTTTAGTATGTTACATGAAGGCCGAGGAAACAACATACTAAATGTATTTTGTGTTTATTTCAGTCTGGGAAGTGTCTGCCTTTCATCCGTGCACGTGGAGATGCCTGAGTGCAAATCGAGGTGTTCCAGTGCTCAGGTGGGGAGCCCTATTCACACAGACTGTTCTTATCAAAGCTCAAAGATTATTGCTTCACTTACTCAAACACAAAAGATATGAAGCACGTGACTGGGTAGAGATTTGATATTATATTCTTTGGTGATAGAGTTTTTAAACTGTTTTTTAATACTTTTATTTTGTGTAACAGTTTTTGTCCCTGACATGTCACCTGGAGTGCTAAAGCATTTGGTCCCTGTGAAGGAGAATCACTGAACTATTGCAGATGGCCTGGCTTGATAAACTTCTTTGTCAATTAATCTGTTGCAAATGCCCTCAGTCTTCTGAATGGGTTTTCCTCTCGCAGCCCTGTGATAGTTCCCTATGGCTCCAGGATGGAACAATCCTGGGCAGTAAAGAGATTGAGATAATGACAGTCCATGGTGACAGCAGGGCTGGCAGAGCCAGCCTGGGGGAAGAAAGACACATACTTGCCAATAGAAATACCTCCATCCTTTGGGAATTGTAGCTTGGGAATCAAAGCTGACCTCATAGACAAGAATGATGGAGAACAAGCTTTTGATTTATGACTGGATGAAGCTCAAAGTCTGCCCTTCTGATCCTTCTTTACAACACACCTTTTGTATTTTATATGAGCTCTTTCACTTTATTCTCAGAATGTTATCTCCTGGGGTATCGTTTTTAAGTCTTTCAGTGTTGTAATAGTTCACTCATCTCCTTCTTAGTAGTTAGTTTTTGTTTTTTTAATGAAGCTAAAATCCCCTTTTAGTATCACAAGTAAACTGTCGTTTAAATTTAACATTACTGATCAGCTGCTTTGCTTTTTAAATTTTTTTTTCCCCTGAGTTTCATGAAAGCTAAACCCATATTTACCTTCTAGACCAGAGCTAGGGAATTCCATTTGCATTCACTGGTGCCTTGGTTGCCTCAAGTACTTGCACTTGAATATGAAAAAAAAATTGCATTTTTGGTACTGGAATTTATGGGTCAGATCCTTGGTAAATGTTGAGCTCTGCTAGTTTAATGAAGCTGTGCTGCTTTTCACCACCAATCTCTAATTAAGGCATCCACTATAGTGACTGTAACACTATGTCCCTCTCCTGGGAATTCTGCTCTCTGCTACCTGCTCACTTTGCCTTAAAAGCTTTAAGCAAAACTGTGAATTCTCTGAAAGTTTTAAAAATATGAATCCGGGTCTAAATCTTCTGAGCTTGTTCTTGTGCAAATCATCCATTGTTCCTATTTTCCAAATCTTTGCTGTGCCCTCTGTGACAAGCCATAGAAATGGCATAAAAAGCATTTGTGTGCTTTTTGTAGAAGAGAAGGACTGTGACAGCACAAGATCAAGTGCAGCTCTCTGCAAAGGAACGTTCTGTGCATCAGCTGTGTGGTATCTGCATTTGGGGTGTTTGTATTTCCATATATCTGTCAGCCTGTCTGTCATCTGCCTCCCTGTCCCCCTGACTTATGTGGCTGTTGATAAATACCCTCCGTTGGTGATTAAAAGGAAGTGACCTCATCAGTTTGTCTTTGCAACCACAAAGGTTTGGTTGTAACGTGGCATTCCATCCTATTACTCTGGTTTACACCAAATTCAACAGCTTGTGGCCTGCAGATACTCAGGATAAAGAGCAGAAAGAGACTGACCTTGACAACCTCATTTCTCATTCCTTTCTTGTTATAGGTAATATAGCTGAAAATGTGGTTTTAATTATAGTACTAATGAAAACTGAAAATCCAGACAGACACTTGACAAACTCTGGTACGCTTTATATTACATTTGTGCTAACTACAAAGTATCCAGCTGGGTGTAACATTATATCTCTTTTCCTTGAGCATCCGCCTGACTTAAGCTGTATAATTAATGTGTACTTTGGCTGCAGGTCAGCTTACAGTTGGTTTTTTAGAATTTTTACATTTTTTAAGATGTTGTAATGAAACGAATATGTTTATTACCTCTGTGCCTGCATTCCCCAGAGGGATTTAATACCTGTGCAGGAGCACCGGCTGGGAGAACTTGAATAAAAAGCCTCTGCCAGCTGAGCCTGATGCATCAGAAGCCTGCTTTCAAAAGTGGGTGTAAGAAACAGAATCAAAGAATGTCATGTCCACAGATGTGTTTAACTTTGATTCACCTCCTTTGTATGGTTTGTTGATTTTAAGTTATGACACCAATACACAATTGCCCAAAGTAGAATTTGTGAAGGGATTTATTTCTTTTCTTTTTTTTCTTTGGAAAGAATTTTGTTTTCAGAACTCACCAACGAGAAACTGATGTTCTCAGCTAGAGCCAGAAACACTAAAAGCAGGTTCCCTGCCAAGCTCCACCAGTGTACCTTCATCCTGACCTGTCTTAACTCTGCTATTCCAGTCAGGCATCTGACTGCACCAGCATGTGCATGTAATCGTGTTAAATAAAATCCCTGTTTTGATGATATGGACAAATGCTCTCTTGGGACTGGACTGAAATTAGCCTTGAAGGAATTTTATTCTGATGTAAGGCAAAGCTGAAATTACAAATGATAAAAATCTGAATTCTTGCATTATACTGCTGTTCTCAAGGACCTGCTGCGGAACCAGAAATTTTTCTTTACAAAAGTATTAGTGTGTTTCTCATGCCAAACTTCCAAAAAACATTTCTGACATAAAAGGAAATAGTTGCAGCACAACCACGCTCACAGCAGGGACCACAAGGTGTTACTTGTAGAAATGAATGCATAATGATTTTCAAATGAACTTTTCTGGCATGTTCCTGTGGCCAGTAATGTGGTTTGATGTTTGTGTGAGTGCACAAAGCTCATATCTCCATAACCTATCTGCAGCTGTGCTCTAAACTTGTTTGGGGATACAGATCATCTGAGGCAAGTTTGATTTTTCTCTAACAGCCTCAAATTGTTTCTGCTTTCTGCCAAACATGGATGTGAAAGAAAAGCTTCTTATGAAAAATTATTCATGAGCAGCTTTGCTAATGTTTAACTGAGTTTTGGAAGACAAACGCAGTCCAACTGGTCAAAAGGTCTCCCCAAAAGACTGTAGCAACAGGTGATTGTTTTTAAAAACTGCCTTTCTAAAAAGGATTGCTGGGTAGAGTCCCTTAAAGGCTGTAACTTGTTCTGGAAGAAATTTTGGAAAACATCATGCTGAAGAGATACACTTCCTTTGTTCAGAGGAGAGTAAGGATTTTGGAATTAGACATCTCCTACATTTCTGTTTCAAAAACACTGAGGAGCCTTGCACGGGCTCAAGCTCTGTCAGACTAAGAGCACAGTCAGGCACAGCTTCTGTTCCAAGGGCCTGTGGTCTGCAGAGGCACCGTGGGCAAATCCCAGCCCCAGCTTCTCCCACAGCTCCTCTGGTTTTCACAGGGTGTGCTGAGTGCCCATTTGGCACGAGGGAGATACACTGGCAGCAATTAAAGGCATTTCCCATCTCAAAGAGGAAATAACACCTGGTCTCCAGTTAGCAAACAGCTAAAAAATGAATTAAGCCAGATGTTGCTGAGCCCTTGGTATTGACACACATGGCAGTGCAGCCTTTAAAGTGTCCCTCCTGTGGCCTCTAGTTATACTGAGATCTTATTTCCCTCCTATAAACATCATGGGGAATGATTAAGCAACAGTACCCCATTTATATCCCACGTTATGCCAAGTAAAGTTCATGGCTGTGCTGTTTGTCAAGTGGCAGTGTAATGGGTGGGTAATGTTATATCACTTATTTGTTATTCCATTAACTCTGCTAAACAGACCTATAGAACAGAAGTACCTGGAAGAGTTTTATTGTTTATGTGCATTATTATTATTTGGCTTATTTTCTCCCTGTGTTAATTTGGAGTCTATTTCTCCTTCATCTGAACCATTCTACTGATTAGTCCCATTAACCCCAGTGGAATTACTACCATGAGTAATGAATGCTCTGTTAGGTAACACTGGCTAGGGATGGAGGTATTGCTTTCTCAGCCTTTCCCCCCAAGAAATCAGTGCCTATAAGTTATAAATCCTCATCAGTGTGTTAAGTGGTTCTGGTGTGGCAATTCAGGAATTCAGGAGCTGAATTTCCTGGAGATGGAAATATTGTCCATTGCTCCAATTAATTCTTCAGTGATAAATGTTTTGCATTAGTGTATTATCATCCCAGGATAAAGCTGTTCTGGAAACATGGGAAAAAGTGTTAAATTTTCTGATTTGCCCATTCATACATAACAATATTGTGGTGTTATGCTTGTCACATGCTATGTGTGGTTTGGATTAATTGTGTTTTTATAAAAGGTGCAAATAGAAGAAGGAGGGTCAGCATGACAGTACCTTTCAGTTCAAGTGTTGGTTTGTTGACATTGACGAGGTGTTTGTGCATGGAATCTACCGGGGCAGTTTCTCAGATGGAGCAATGTTTACCATTTCACATTTCCAAGGAAGTGCTGGAGGAAAGCTGATAGAGTTTTCTTTAATGGGAACAAGATCAGAAACCAGTTAGATCTGTCTGGAGTAAAACCAAAAGTCTGCATTCTTACTTGTGCTATAGTTGTCTAGGAAATTGTACCTATGCATGTTCCTGGGTGTTTTGTATTTGAATTTCTGACTTAATTGAGCTTGCAGATATGTGGAAGTAGATTTTTAAATCTACTGCTGTTTGTTTGTGGTTATGGGGCACTGTGTGTGTGCATGCACTGCCATGTGCCTGTCTGCACGTGTGTGTGCTCAGCTGAAGTGGGGATGGTGGGGCTGCTGACTGGCAAATGCACTCAGCTGCTCCATCCCCTGACAGCAGCTTCACTCTCAAATAACACCCTGCAAAGCTTTATCTGCAGATAGCAGCAGCTACTCACAAATGGGCTCACAGAGTGGAGGCAGGATGCAGTTCCAGTTAAATTGGAAAGCACAATTTGGGCAGCCAGACAGCTCTTTTTGACCACACAACTGAAGGGGATTAAAAATTGGAATTACCCCAAAGTTCCCCACTGGCTGCATGTTCCATGGTAGAGAGAAAAACATCAGAGGGAAAATCTCTGAGGAGTTTGCAGGCTACATTACTAAGTGTAGTGTTTTATACCAAATAGTATTACTGAGTGTAATATTTTATACAAAATGCCATTAGCTCAATTAGCTTGGGCCTAAAATTTTCTCTTGATCCAATTTGTGGAGATTGTTCTCTCCTAATTTACATAAATTAATACTCATACAATAACTAATAATTAATAATAATACAATTAATTAATAATCATACAATACTTGAGAGATGATGATGTGAAGAAGGGCACCAAGCACATTCAGTTCTAGAGCTGTAACTTCAGAGGACAAAACATAATATTCCCTAAATAGAACCCTGGTCAAAAAAACATATATATACATACATTATATATGTGTGTACATATATGCACACACACACTTATATGTACTTGGTTTCTGAACTTTTATGTTTTGGAGCTGGAAGATAACAAGGTTCTCAAAACATTAATGCTGGAAGTCATGAATAATGGATCTGAGGATAGGATTTGGCACTAAACACTAACCACGGTTCTGATGAGTTTATAGAAAACTTTAAAACCAATTCTACCTTTTTAAAATCTGGGAAAAGAGGTACTATAAAGTAATAATCTTCTGTCTGTGAGACCTAGATCACATGAATGGTGAGATCCATTCTTCCAGCTGTGAAAAGCAGTGTACATCCAGCATGGCAGCAATATATTTCAGATGTATTTCTGATACTTGGAATGATGCTAAATGTGGTGGCCCTGAGCTGTGTGTTGAAAAGTTGTGGTACAGCCCATGGGCTGGTTTGTACCTTGGATGCAGAGTTTTTATGATGGCCAATACTCTGAAACTCGTTCAGGCAATAAATTTACTTGCCTTTGAGTTTACAAGGCAATAAACAGTTGAGGCCTTTGACCTCAACATTTACCAAATACATTTGCAGCAGTTGTGTTTATTGACAACTATTTATAGGGAAGTATTTTATATGGAATTTCACATGTGAAAGAGAACAGCTTAATTTTGCAGCTTTTATTCTTTCTGATTTCCATCTTCACTTCCTGTCTCCTTGACTTTATTAGCTGAAGTTGCAGGTTAATGCTGCAAAATACTCATCTATTGACTAAACAGTTAATTTAAAGCTTTGTGACAGATTTTTAGATTTTCCTCTATTTGTGTTTTGGATGACTGAGACGAAGGTATATATATGCCACATTTTGCAAGGCATTATATAAGTTTATTTAAAATTCTCTCAGTTATCTTAATAGCTGTTTACTAACTTGAAAACATTTCCCACTGTTAAATGGGAGATGTCAGGCCTGAAATAAGTGGAAAGCAGAAAGGTAACAGCACTTTCATCCCTCCCTGAGACTGCCAGCTGAGCTCAGAGCAGCTACACCTGAGTAACTGTTCCCAAAACAATCCTGGCTTTTGAAGTTGTCACTTTTAAAATTTCATTGGCACTAGCCCAACCAAATCCTTGGGTTAATGTTTAATTTCAGGCCCAAAGCATGGGACTTCAATGTGACTGCTCAAAAGCTTAAAGATAAGGACATGCTCAAGTTCCTTGCTGGAAAGAAGCCAGCATACTTTTTATCTCACAGCATCATGCCTGTAAGATACCCATTTCAATCTGGTGAACCCTGATTGCCTGAGTTCTTCTAGAAAAAGAATTTTAGATCCTGTGGAATTACAGCCATTCATATCTAAATAGCTCACCAGATTCCTGCCCCCTCTTAGTTGCTTCATGCCAATTTGCAGAAGTTGAGGATTTGCTGCAGAGTTTCGATCAGGAATTCTTTGTGCTTTTGTGTAATTGGGCTTTTGTCCTTCCTGCTGAGGTTTATAACATTAGTATCTGAAGGCTAAGTGCAGCAACATTTTGAAATCTATTAGAAAAATCTTATTTAACCAGATGGTCAGACTCTCAGGTGGGTTACACAAAATATGTTTAGAAAGTAGTGTCTTAAGTTTCAATAAATCACCATAAATGGGTCCACAGTAGATTGTCATCCAATGTTGATTTTCATTCATGTGACATAAAAAAAAAAGGGCTGATTCTCTAGAGTGGGTCTGTCCACACAGGAAGAAGTTCATAAACAAGAGGTTTTATGTATTTGGTGTGTTGAGTGTTTAAAGGGGTAAGAAATACAATTTATCAGTGCAGCCAAGCTTGCTTTGTGAATTGTATTTACAGCCAGATCGACACTCTGGAGATCTGTAGAAATAATAGGAAATGTCACTGGCTCACATGGAGGTGGTGACAAGTTGGAGTTCTGGAGTAGGACAGCACTTTCTTGGCACCTCTGTGTCTGCTTGATGAGGTGGCAGTGACACTGGGCTGGAGCTGCAGTCCTCTGCTAGGATGGTGTGGGGGAAAACCCCTTGCTCTCTTGGGTTTTGGATGAGCCCCAGAAGCTCTCAAGGAAATCCTGTCTGGGGATGCCTGGGAAGCTGCCTGAGCGTGGATTTCTGGCTGAGCTCGCTGAGAAGTGCAGAGAAGGAAAAAGGACCCTCAGTCCATAGGGATGGAGCTGTGGAGCTTTGTTAGCATTAAACGTGAGTCAAAGAAATCAAATGACATGGAGGGGACAAGGGGGGACAATGGCATGAGCAGCCTGGCTGTGACAGTGTGAAGGGCAGCTCCAGGCCTGTCAGCACAACTGTGTGAGGAGCAAACCAAGAGCCTGGATGCTGTTCCTGCTGCTCAGAGACATTTCCACAGATCACTGCTGGAGCCTTCAATGTAAATCCTTCCCCACATGTGGCCAGGGGTGACCTTATTCCTGCCTAGACTAGTGAACATGAAGAAAAGGAGGAATCTTGTGCTTACTTGAGCTGACTTATAAATTAAAACCAAATTAATTTTATTTCATTTCAGTCAATTTAAAAGTAGGGAGGCACTTTGTACAAATTAGTGGTTCACATGTTTAGGTAGCAGCATCTGCCTTCACTGTCCGTGTGTGTCTCAGCCATCATCCTCCACAAAAATGCTCATTTCTAAAAAGCTCATTTCTATTTTATTTATAAGAAATAAATACATTAATTTTAAAATGAATTGTACACTTCTCATTAGCTTAACTTAAAATCACTCCTTTATCTGCTTTATCTTCCTTTGCAGTTAAAACTATTTCCTTTTAAAACTATTTTCCTTTCCTAATGCTTTTTTCCTAAAGCATTAGACTTTCACATCCTGGGTGGAGGAGTCGTATTGAGAAGAGCCTTTGGAGGCCAGTGGAAAGAAATCCCCACAAATAAAGGCAGAGAGCCTGAAGGAATGACAGCATCATTCCTAGATCCCACTGGCTGCTCTTTGGGATGACTCTGTGTTTCTGTGAAAGAAATCACAAAGGTGCTGTTCTTTGTGGCCCACAAGGATTTATTAAAAAAAACAACAATAAGGAAACTTAAAATGCATCAGAATATTTGTGATCATAATTTGCTTTTGACTCTTTTCTGGTAAAACGTGTAGATTTTTGGGTTTTATGTTGAAAATATCTACTTTTGTGGAAATTTTTGACTAAATCACAAATGACATTTTATGCTGAAAATTTTTTTTTTTATATTCTTAGGATTTTATTGGTTGAAATTAATTATTTTCAATAATTAATCAGTGAAGTCGAGTCACTGCAAGGTCTAACATGCCTTTGCCTACTAGTCCATATTACTTATCCTTAAAATCAAGGAACCTTATTCCTAAATTTTTATTTAAATCTCAATTGACATCCCCAGAAGAACTGAGATGCATATTTGAGTGCATATTGCACTGATCTCTGTTACAACTTTTTACCTGGTTTTGATTAGCAACACTCCTCTTACTCTACTAGAAATGCTTTAATGAAAAAGACACCGTGCAAATCAAACAAATAACCCACAGGCAAACCAAAGGTTTGTCCATTCTCAGTGTGAGCCCAAGCAGGCTTTGGTCAAACACCTGAAATCTAACATGCAAGTTGTTCTGATATCAAATTGAGATCTTTTGGCATCCCTATAAAAATTTTCCCAAATCTGGGGAAAAAAAAATCTGTATGGCTCTCCAAAGATTTTAGTTCACACATGTTCGGTAGAGGCTTTCTAGGGTTTGGCAGCCAAATTCTCTGAAGTTTTGATTTCATAATTCTTTTTATTTGCTTCTAGTGCTGTCCCTCAAGTACACACTCAGGGTAAATAATAGAAAGAAGCACGTGATGGGAATTCCAATTGAGAAAATGGGAAGGAAGTAGGAAGTAAAGGTATCAGGAAACAACAAATGATCTGAGTGGAAGATGTTAATTCTGTTCTCACATATCTGTTGTAAAGACAACTTCTTTCCAATGTGATGTACTTGGATGCTTTGCCAAAAGGATAATGGATAATTCCATATTAAATGTGGAATTTAAGGCTGTGTACAGGATAAAGCCTGGGGGCTGCATGTGGAATGGAAGAATACAAAGAAGTTGAATAACTGCTTGGTTCTGAAATCAGTGAGCATCTCTACAGACAGCTCTCTGCTGGACAGCACTGATTTTTTCCTCACAATGCATATAGTGGTGGGTTGGTGGAAAAGAATTGTGCATGATCATGTAATGGACACCTGACTCAAAAAAGGGCTGAATGAGGTTTGTGGCATTTCCCAACTTTTGGATTCTTGGCATTGCATTGTCATTGTTATTTTTATTTTAAGGCAGTGTTTGGGTGTCATAAGTAAAAGCAATGCCTTCAAAGCCTTTATTCCATCCTTAGCTCCAGAGAAGCATCCCTAATCATTGTCCAAATTAGCCTAGAGGGGCTTGTTTGTCAGACTTTCAGTCAGTAACAAATTGTTCAGAAACGATCCTCCAAGAGCTTGGGACAGTCACTTCCACTCTCAGAAGACATTTCCATGCAGAACTCAGGAAGTGAGATGTACAGTAACATAGCTGGGATGTCCCTGTGGATTTGAGTGGCTTTCTTCTGGAAACTGCATTTGGATTTAGTGCTTGAAATACTATGAAAGGCCACATCCCATTTTCCTCGTAGTAAAAGGGCCCAGCCCCTTTGTCAGTGTATCGGGAGCACTAATGAGGGTCCTGGCTCAGGGCTGCCATCTGTAAAAGAGTTAAGCATATTCTGATCGTTGTTATATCATTAGGGGCATACTTAACCCCACCGACTTAATGAGGAACATACAGCCTTGAAGGTAATCACATACATAAGTGCTCTGCTGAAAAGGGATTGATTTAAACCTGATACAACTCTGTAACTCATCCTGTTCACCAAGCACCCATTCAAATTCTTTGCTTAACTACAGGGCGGGTGGACATCTTGTGGACACGGCTTTGAGCAGCAGCAATGTGCAGCTGAGCTGCTTCTCCCAGAGCTGTAGTAGCAAAATATGGCTGAAAAACACCTGCAGAGTTCTTGATCACAAGGGATGCTCAGCTGTGATCCACAGGCTGCAGTAGTGCTCACCCAGAGGATTAAACCAGTTTGCAACTTGCTCCTTCTTTTCAGGTAGCAACTCAGGAGCACAGAAAGCGTGCAGTGTTGGCTTCCAGAGTTGTTTGGATAGTGAAAACCCAAGATCATGGCTCCTGTTTCCCTTGTGAGGTTCCTGGACTTGCAGTCCATGAGGTGCATGCTGCCAGATGTGAGCTCCAGGGAAGAATATCAGCAAGGTGTAGGGTACCATCTCTGGAACAGTTCCTCTGGTTTGTAGTCTGCATCTTCCCAACTCTCCCTCTGAAAACAAAACAACAAACAAAACTGGGAACAACCTCATCAAACAGATCCAGCACACATTTGTTCTTTCCAAGGGAATGCTGTGATTCTTTAGAGGATTTTCTGCATGCATGGAACACTGAGAGACTCCAGGAAGTGCCATTCCTGCTATTTGTGCACCCCAAATCTTGTAGGGGAAGGTCAGGAAAAATGATCCATGTGGCCAGAATGTCTGAATACTACTCACCTGGTTTGGTTCGTTGCCAAGATGGGACTCACTTTACCTACATTTTTCCTGTCAGTTTTGTGTTTATATAAGTATTTTCTGTAATTTTAAAATAATTGTTGCCCTTTTTAAAATAGTGTCTCAGAACAAAGGTATGAAATTTTCCTCCTGTCTGTTAATTCAAGGGCAGCAAACACAGTGTTATTGTGTGTGTTGTATCACAAGGCAGAGACACATTTGGCCAGCAGACTGTGAATCCTCATGGGAAGTGGCACAGGGGTTTTCCAAACCTCAGAATTTTACGTTGAAAATAATTGTCTGGAAGGTAATAGTCCCCCAGAATGGACTAATAGCCTGTCAGGTTTCACGTTTCCTTGAGTCACTTTTGAATTCATAAAACATTCTGAAATACTCTGATCCAAATTTGGTGCTCAAAAGTATCAGCTTCATGTGGGATGAAGCTTTTCACTCCTAGGTTTGTCTGAGGAGGATTCCTGTTTACCTTTCTCCTTTGGATGGCTGGAGACAACCAGGTGAGTCAGTTTGTGTTTACTGTCAGTAGAAACTCTGTGAAAGCCCTAATGAGGCTGTTGGTGCTGTAAGTGTCCAGCTGCTAAAATACAGATGTTGTCCAACTAAACTGGATTGATCCAGATCCAGAATGGTATTTCCCTGGCAAGGTTTAGCATTCTTAATGCAAAGTGAACCCTCATAGCAGGGCCTCTTATACTGTAGGGTTTGTATTTTAATGAGGTAGATATTTAATCAATTTTAGGGTATACTGGTATCTGCCTTTTGCACATGTTTCAAATAACAATGAAATTTATCCGCAGATGAAGTAATTGAGGCATAGCCCGATTTCAGAAGGGTGCACAGCCCTTACTGCAGTGTAATTCTAAGAGATTGGGGATCAATCAAAATGTTTTAAAATTAAGAGTTTTCTGCAGCTGGGACACTCCCAAGTTGAGCTACTTTGGTTTCAGTTTATAGCTCAACCTTTTTTTCCCTAAGTCAAATAGTTTATTGTACCCAGGATTTTTTAACTGTCACATCTGAAAATGAAAAGTATCTTAAAAAACCCCGATATCCTGTAGAGATCTAAACCCATATTGAGCTGTGTGACCCAAACATACCCTGAACTTTAATGGCAAGAACTTTAAAATTAAAATCCAGGTCCACATTTCACATGAGTTCCTATCCTTGTATGTCAGAATTTGAACACAATATTCAGCTGAAATACCTTGGAATTTGCCTTTGCTTAACTGGTCTCACATGAGTTACAACTCTGGCAGTTGTTTATTGCCTCTAAGCATGATTTTGGTGATTATTTAGAAAATAACCCTTATCCTTGTGGTGGTTCATACCACACCATTTGGTTTATATCTTATCTGTAAACGTTGGAATATTTGAAATACAGATGTGGATTGTTGGGCCAGAACCACGGCCAGATATCCACAGGGTTGCTTTACAAATCCTTTTACTTTTGTAGTGCATTTTCAAACTTTCTCTGTAGAAGTGTATTACTAAGTTTTCCTCTTAGGTCTGAGTTCTGATACATTTTCTTGCAGTAACACCATATTTTTGGACTGGGAATTGTTCATTCTGGGAATAAAAAAGGATGACTTTAGCCATCAAGGTCTCATCCAAGACCCACAGAGTACAATGGAGGTATCTCATTGCTTAGCAGGGCTTTATATGTGGTTGAAGAACAGGATGATCAAGTCATCAAGAATAAAAATTAAGACAAATTGCATTTAACTGTAGTTAAACAGTTCATTTAACTGTGTCTCACAATGCCATAGGTGGTTTCTCTGCTGGATTCTGAACTTTACAGTTGACAATTTACTTGGAATCTTTCTGCTAACAAAGAGTCTCACCTGACTAAATGTCGAGTCTTAAATGCATTGCTCAAATATTCCTAGATGGGTTTCATGAGAAAATTCCAGAGGGGATCATTACAGGATTGGGTCCTGCAGTATGGATCCTACCACACACACAAATGAAATGATATTGAAAGAATTACATTGACCAGGAAAGCATAGTTTAGTTTTAATGCTATTTTCAATGATTTAGAACAAAACACTTAAAATGTTTCAGTAGAGATTTTTTTGCAAGTTTTTACCATGGTTTTCTATTAAAATTTGCTTTCCCATTTGAAAGAATTTACTTGGCATCCTTCCTATTAATTCAAACTGCTGTGAAACAGTGTTTCAGTAGGAAAATCTTAAAGTAAGCTGTGTGCCATATTTTTCAGAATTCCATCTCTTTCAGTGTGTATTGCTGAGTGGAGTCGTTAGATGTAGAATGCACATTTTCAAAATTCCTTCAAAAAAGTGTTTGTTTGGGGATGATGTGTGCAATTCAGAGATAAATTATAAATTACATCTTTAGATCTTGATTAGCAGGAAGCATAAATATCAGGTTCTGTAATGGGACATAGCAGCTGGCAGCTAACATGACACTCAGTGCTTATCACTATTTCTTCCTCTCCCTGGAGTTATTATTTATTTAGTTTTTCTCCCTCACCTGCCTCTTTCTGAGCCCACAATGTCCCACACAGGTTACACCACGGAGCAGGTGGGAGCCAGGCTGGCCTGGGGGCTCAGATTCCCTCCCTGTCCCCGTGGTGGTCCTGCACCCTCTCCTGCCTGCTCAGAACACAATTATTTTTTTGAGCCCTTCTGTGCTGCTGAGCTAGTAAAGAGATGAAATTGGGGTTACTCCTCTCTGGATACTTTCACTAAACCTCCCAGTTCCTGATGTGCTGGTGGCTGTAGTTTAGAAGGACTTTCCATGAGCAAAATTCTCTTATAGAATATTATTTGCAGGGTAAATTATGGTGTAGTTAAGAGGAGAAAAACTCCAAGCAAACCACAACAAATTATTTAGCAAAATAAATATTTGGAAAAGTGATCTCAATTGTTCTCTTTTGGGCAGTGTTAATGGTGTTACATGGGGAAGGTGAAAATGTGAAATATCTGACAGGAGGTTCTGATCCCATACACGGGGAACACAAGGGGTGGAGATGCAGTGCTTTAAAACAGAAGATTCTCTGTGTTTTTTCTTTTCTATCAATAAATGAAAATAGAAGTTTGTGGTTAGAATATGGCTTTAAGTGCATAGATAAGAGCCCAAATAAATACTAGCACTCCTCCATTCCTGAGGGAAGTTGGTGGCCTGCCCATATAATTTGCTGATAAAGTCCCATCTGTTAAAACAAAGTCCTGCAACACAAGTAATAAATTTCAGGCAAAGACCATGAGAGGTTATATTTGCATGACAGTGTTTGCTGAGCTTTATTTTAAACCAGAAAAAGCATGTGAAACCGAAATAAAGATTATAATGTTGGCTTTAAGTTAGCTTTACACTTTTGGAGAGCACATGAGAAATCCTGCTCCGCTTTATTTCCCTGGTAAACAGTGTGGCATGATAAACTGTGAGCAGAATAAAGTCATAAGGAAAACTCTGCTTCACAAATGACATACGTAGAAAAACAGCAGATGTCTGATGAAGTAAAGACCCAACTTATTGCCAAGTCTTTGGAAAACAAAATTAATTTCCTTTCGTCTTTGATAATGATGATGTAATGTAGTTAATAGGAAGAGCCTGCCATGCTCATGGAGTTATTAAAGAAGAAATGTTAGACATGCAGCAGGTCAGAAGTATGGGTTTACTTACCAGGGCCTTTTCCATGAGAGCATTTATAGATGTGGAGGAAAAAGAAAGATGATAGTGATGTAGAATGTTGCTTTGTCTCTTATTTGAAGACATATATGTCTTATATAATACATGTAATGAAACAAAACTTGTGAATGTCCTCTTAAGAAGTTCAGAATTCTAGTGATCTGTGAAAGGAAGAAAATTATTTTTTAGGCAGCTTTTCCTGTTGAGATATTACTGCAAGGAAATAAAATATTTTTCTAGAGTAAAATTTAAGAATTAATTATTTACCCTCTGATTTTCCCTGATAAGGGTTAAACCAAGTCAGGATGGCGGATGAGTGGACATGGTATTGGCTAATTTAATGGGTTGAAAATATCTCATGAGGCACAGCACCAAAATAGATTTGATTTTAACAAAACAGTGTAGGAAATAGAAGTGCTTGTTAATTTGCAATATTCTTTTTCAGTCGCTAGATGTCCCTGCCTGCTGGGAGGAACCAGGGGTGAGGTGCCCGACGAACAAAACAGGTGAAGCTCAAACCAAGGCTGGGCAGAGTCCTTGCGGGTTTGGGGATCCTTTAGGCTGGAAAAGCCCTCTAAAATCACCGAGTGCAGATATTAACCCAGCATGTCCAAGGCCACCGCTGACACATGTCCCCAGGTGCCATGTGGGAAGCTGTCCTGATTAGGGATATTTTTGATCTTTGTGTGCACTTAAATGATAGGAGAGGTAGTGCTAGAATGTATTTTTACCACAGACACAGGATGAAAATTCGATCTGTTCATGAAAACTTTTGAGGAGCTACTTACTGGAATGGTTGAAGCAATCAAGCTTGGTTTGGCACAGCCTTGGTGACTCAATCTCCTCCCCAGTGATTAAAAAATACAAAGTATTTTTACTGTAACCATAAAGGTGCTATTTAAAATGGAAGTTTAATTGCTAAGACATGAAAATAACTAAAATGCACGTACATGTATATACAGGCATGTGTGTGTATATGTTTAAATATCTGAGAGATCCCACAGCCCTGCTGTCATTGGGGCTGATGTTTGTTTTAACCATGTCCATGATAACAACCTCAATAATGAAGTTTTATATTATACAGCAGATTTTACATCGTGTGACATGAGTAGACCCTAATTAGCCAAAAAGTTAATGTTGAAGATTTGCATCTATTTCTAAGATTTCTCCCTTTCAGTACAAAATGCACACATTTGGATGAATCTGACTGCTACACTCCACCCTGGTGTGAACAGACACAGTGCTGGAGTCTTGTTCTCATGCAGGTTGTAGAATTGGCTTTTGTCTTTCCAGTAAGAGCCCATTTGCTACAGATGGAAGCCAGGGCTCACTTTGTGGAAGGTCAGCTCCAAGGAGAGCTGGGACAGATGTTGTTCCCTTGTCAGGACAGCTTTGGGCTTTAAATATTTGACAGTTGAGTGCAGATCACAAGTACAGAAAGCAGAGCAAAACACTGCAGAAGTGATTGTGGTTTCCAATTAACAAGTGAAAAATTGTGCCAGAGTTGAGTGTAAAATACCAAACATAACTCTCCAGAGAAAAAGCACATGTGACTGAAACAGTTCCCTTCAGCTGAAATGTGGGCATGGGGACTGCTAAACTGCTTTTATTGTAGAGTTTTATTTTTTGCATATATGGCTAAAAGTTTATGGGCATTTATTTTAGCTTTACTCTGCCCTATTCCCGATTTGACTTGCCACAGATTGTTGTAAAAATAAAATTATTTTGGGTTTTTTGAATACCTACAAAATTGTTACGGTTATTAAAACACACACAAGCTGATAGACTGCATGTTTATTAAGCTTGGATACTTGTCCCTTTGGAGCCCACCTGCCAGTGAGTATTTTGCTCCAAAAGAGTCAGTTAAAGTTCAACAAGTTAATTTTTTGCAGTGGGTAAATCGTGCAGAGATGAGAGCTGCTAAAATGCCATCAAAATGTTGAGAGCAATCATAGTTTGCTTCACTAAGCTGAGTTTCAGGGGTGAATTTTATTGATGTTGCAGACTCAAGGAAGTTCCTTGTCCTGGAAAGCTGCTTTCCTGCCCATGGAATTCCCAATCCTTTTAGGAAATGAAAATCTGAAGATTCTTTGTCATATACCTGATGAGCTCAAACCACTCTCGGTTCACCCACCTCCCCTCCCACAAATACTTTGTGGGTAAAAAAATTCCAAAGAATCATTTCTGTTGTGCTGTATTTGTTTAGATTAGGAGACCCAGGGTTACCCAGCTGAGCAAGAACTCTTAAAATAAAATGGATCCTTTGAAATTCTTGCATTTAGTACATATTTGTTCTAATTTCAGCTGGATAACTAATTTTTTTTATTGTGCTAATGGGCTGTTATGCATATGTGGAAGCCATTTACTGTATGCCCTAGGTGGAAACAGACTCATATTTCATCTCTGAATATTTAACACTTAATAAGGTAACCACCTGCTTTTAAACTTACTCCAACGTATTTGAATGGCCTATAGTGCTCATTGTGAACACCAAGATTATTTTTGATCTCCTATAATGAAACAAATAACCAAACCAATTGAAGCACTAAATAAAAAAAATTTAAAAAATCTAGCCCCTCCATTTTTCACTAATTCAAACCACTTTATAATATTATGAGTCACTTAGAAGGAGTTCTATAACTTTAAAAGCCAAGGCTGCACATAATGAAAGTTTGTCCTTCTCACCATGACACAGTGAAACCCCAGAGTGTGGAGTGGGGTGAGGGCAGGTGCTGAGCCCTGCCTGTTCCATTCAACCCTCACCAAAGCTGTCTGGAGCATTCCTGTTGAAATCTCAAACCAGGAGAAACAATTCCCTGCATCTGTTCCACTTTGCCCCCAAATTTTGTCATGGCTCATGAACCTGCATCTGGGGAGGATGAAATTGGCAGGGAGGCATTGCAAATGTGGCTGCAAGCCACGTACTTACTCCTCACTTTGGAGCTGGCTGCTTAGAACTTCAAACAGCTTGAGAATTCTAATTTACTGGGATTGGCATGGCTGAGGAACAGGATTAGGTCGGAGTGGTGGTTTATATGGGGGAAGTGTTACCTTAATTCAGCATTTCCTGTTCCTCTTGGTTTTGTTTGATTTTGATGGTGACTGTACAGGACAAGAACATGATTAATACCATATTATCAAGCTCTGAGATGCCAACCTTCTTCAGGCAGTGCCAGCAAGGCTGGGGATTACTGAGCTAAGTTTTCCTTCTGGGAATAGTCATCCTATTGCTATTCCCCAGAGCAGTCAGCTGCCAGGTTAACACTCTGCTGGCTGCTTCAGTGCTTCACTTGTGGTGATTATTCACAAAACCCCCACAATTCTTTCCAGTTTCAAAGCACAGCAGTGCATGGATTGTGTAAATGTGGGGAGAAAAAGAAGAGAGGATTGCCTTTGGTTTGCTGTTTATTGGATGGGTTGAGCAGTGCTTTTTTCCTATGGAAAGGAAGGTTTAAGATGAGCTTGGATAGGAAGGTGAAAGTCCCTGTGGCTGGCTTGAGTGCAGCAGAAAATGTTCCACTGGCTGTCAGCTCTATTTCCTGGGCAATAATCCTCATTTTACTATGAGCTGTGGCAGTCTAGATGGCTGCCATGGCTGATTCTCTCTCTCTCCCATAGAGAAGGGAGCTATGGAGGTGGCAGTAGGCTTCTGGACCGGTTTTCTTTAGGTAATTTGGTCCCGTGAAAATAAGGATGAGATCTTCCTTCCAGTGCAGAACTCCCTTTACACCCTTCCAGAACATAAAGAAGTCATGAGAGAGCTGGAGAGGGGCTTTGGACAAGGGCCTGGAGTGACAGGACATGGGAGGAATGGCTTCCTATTGACAGAAAGCAGGGTTAGATGGATATTGGGAAGGAATTTTGGCTGTGAGGGTGGTGAGGCTCTGGCATAAGTTGCACAGAGAAGCTGTGGCTGTCCCTGGATCCCTGGCAGTGTCCAAGGTCAGGTTGGATGGGGCTTGGAGCACCTGGGACAGTGGAAGGTGTCCCAGCCATGGCAGAAGTTTGGAACAAGATGATATTTAAGGTCCCTTCCAACCCAGAGCAGTCTGTGATTCCATGAATTTAAGACAGTATTTTGTGGATAGCTGGTGTGATAGCAAGGAAACAACCTGCCCACATTTGCTGTGGGAAAGAAGTTGTGCTCCAGCCCTGGGTACCATCTGGAGGTTCTTTGATGCCAAGGCTCCAAGTCCAAATGGAATACAGCACCATAGCCAGCTGGGAAGTCAAGAGAGCATTTATCTCTGAGGCTGGGTCATCACATGGATGCAACACAGCCTTTTGGTTTATCAGAGACGGCAGAAAGTGCTGCTCACAGATGTTTCTGGGAGAGAGCTCAGTATCAATAAGGAGAAAGAAAACTTCCAGAACAGGGATTCTCCTGATAATCCACGAGCACGTGTCCTCACTCGGAAGGAACTGCAACGCTCCTTGGAGCTTTTCCCTCTTCCCGCAAGCCTAACCTCTGTCCTGCTGAGCCTTAGCCCCAGCTCCTGCTCTTCCACGTGCTAATCTTGGCGAGACACTGGGACAACTGAGTGTCTGCTGCGTTATCCTGGGCTGTAAACAATAGGCAGAGCCACGTGTCATCTCCGGGCTCTCTAATGCAAACAGTGGCGTGAGCGCCTGTGCACTGTTGGGAGCAGTTTTGTGGAGTGCTCGGCATGCAGGGGGACAAAGGGTGCTCGGCCTGCCAAATATCCCGAGCACAGACGATGCTCAGACACGTGTGTTGGACAAAAGCAGAGCAATAGTGGCAGAAGGATCTGTAAAAGCAGCTTGAGTTGTTACAGCTACTGGTTTTCCTTCTTTTGATGCAGAGAATAGAGAATAATGTTTTTAGGAGAATGGTTCCCCATTGGGAGAGCTGGTGGATGTCAGAAAAGGGTGATAGCAGGGAGGGACTGTCAGGGTCATTGATGATGTTAGCAGAAAAAGACTGTTCTTTTGTTCAAACTTGCTTTTTTTTTTTTTGTATAAAACTCAGGATTTTTGTGAAGAAGATAATTTCTGTGATTTCAGAGTTTGCTCTCCACTTCTGGACTGAACCAGGGCTTTTGTGAAGCAGATGAGTTATTTCAACTCCTGGGTCATATTGAGCCTTTTTACCCTTAAAATAAAAAGATTAAAATCTAGGTTTTGTACAGCAGAGGTTACTAAAACAAGGAGAAAACTCGGTTCTTTTCCTGGGTTTTGAAAGAAATCTGATATGTAATATTGAGGAATTTATTTCACTGCTGTGCCTTTCTTTAACCATCTGTAAAAGGGGAGTGATACTGGCTCTGTTATGTCAGGTGTCTTAGGAAGTGTAGGACAAATGAGCCAGGGAACAATCCAGATGCTGATTGTATTGGAGGATCTTTCAAAGCTCTGAATCTGACAAATTTTAACTGCACATGGATCTGTCATTTTCCTTTGCTCCCTGTGCAGAATAATTTGAAGAAGTTCTGGGCTGTGAGGGTGGTGAGACTCTGGCACAGGTTGCACAGGGAAGCTGTGACCCATCCCTAGAAATATTCCAGGTTGGGTTGGACAGGTCTTGGAGCAACCTGGTCTAGTAAAAGGTGTCCCTGCCCATGGTAGGGGGTTGGAATGTAATGAGCTTTAAAGTTCTGTCCAATGCAAATCATTCTGGGATTCTATGAATCTGAAGTTCTGTTTCCATAAGGAATACATACTTTGTTATAAACTTCCAGTGATGGGCTAAACACAGCTTCACCAGTAAGAATTTTTTTCTTGGAAGGGTGAAGAATGCAAAGATTTTGTAGCTTTAGCTGCCACTTATTCTAAACAAATCATCCCTGTCTGTAACAGGGAACAAATTTTCTTGAGCAGCATGACACTTTGCATATTTTCAGTATATTCATCTTCCCAGAGAAGACAGAGCTTGAGCTTTTAAAGCAAGAGCATGCAAAGTCTAGTTGTACTCTTTTAACAGTCCTCTTGTGCCCTGTTTTCATGCTCAGTTATCTTTCCTTTGTGGGTCACAAAGAAAGCTCAAAGCAATCCTCACTGGAAGTGTGTGGGATGAGCATGCAGTGCCTTGCTCTCCTGTGGATACAGCACAGAGCAAAACAGGTGAACTGGAATCTGCTCCTTGCTTTTGCTTGGTGGCAGGATTCCTCACAAAACCTATATCCAGCAAGAGTTAATTAGATTCTATATCGAGTTAGATGTGATGCACCCCAAGACAAAGATCACATATATTGTCCTTTTCTGCTTCCTTTGCTGTGTCTTCCTCTGCATCCTGTGAAAGCCTTAGGAGAGAGCCCTTAGTGATGTGCTGCTAATGCTGTGTGTGTGTTACACAGGCTCTTGGTGCAGGAATGCTGACACAAACAAAAAGGAGATAACTTGGAAATTCTATTGCTCCATTTATGTTATTATTGTAGTTAATGGTCTGTCAGCATTTCCATTATAAATCCCTATTTTCAGGGTTTTATAACTCAGCCGTAAAAATTCTCTCCAGGCTGAATTTGGCATGTGTGTTTTCAGCCTGAGAGCACATGTGTTGTTTTTTTTTTAACAAGTTTTTTTTTTAAAAAATAGAACTGCATTCACAATTTTTAAGATATAGAATTGCCAGGGAAAAAAAAAGCACCAACAAAAAATAGGTGATTGGTTGCAGATGCTTTCTTTGCACTCATATAACTCAAAAATTGCTGAGTTATTTCAGCTGTAATTGTGGGTATGTGTAAGGTTAAAATGGTGGATTTAGTACTATTCCTTTCTTTATGGTGTTGGTATTTGACAAGCAAATAGAAAACAGACCCTGATACTGTATACACCACGTCTGAGCTGACCTGGGTGTAAAGTGACCTCCCAAACCTGCCCCACGCTCCCCTTGCCGAGGCCACGTTGTTCCAGTGTCAGCAGGGATGGGGATGCTGCACGGGCAGAGTGGGGACCCCAGTTTAGATTTTGCTGGGTTTCTTTGCCTTTCCTCCATAATTTCCAATAGGTATGTGCTGGTCTGGGGGTTCAGAATCCAGAATCCTCGTCAACCAGGTGGTGTTAGGAGTAAAGAGCTACAATAGACACGTGTTCCACACACTCTGAGGCCCAGCTTTGCCCACCTTGTTTACAGAGGGCCTGCCCTGTGTCTGAAATCACCCCAGAGAAGTTTACACAAAGATGAGTGTAAACCACATGTTTTACACCAAAGCATCTGAAAAGAAAAGAAACAAGGGGAAAGACCAAAAGATTATGTCTGAATTCTTTGCAGTCTGCACACACAGATTTTCCTTCTGTTCTCTCCACAGTACCTGTGGCTCTTCACTTGTGTTCATTCACCATAGCTGGAACAGAAAAGGGTGACCAGCATCCAGAGATATTTTATTTTAGAATCTCCAGTTTTTCTAATGACCCATATGAATTTTCTTCCAAATGAATTGATTACCTCAAGAGCTGACTCCCAAGAGCAGGCTCCAATAGAATCCATGGATTTTTAATTCCTCTTGCTTGTAGGGTACTTTCTGCAAAACATTTTACTGTGAATAAAACCATCTCATGTCTTCCCAAGAATGAGCAGTTCCTTTCATGCAATAATTGTAGCAATCCCATGCCATAGTGATTCCTGCCATTACTGTACTTTGGCACTGTAAAACCAGCAGTGTCTATAAAAGTGTGTCAAATAATGATTATGGAAATTTATAATCTGCTTTTTTTTCCCTTGCATCTTATCAGATAAATCTTTTTGTAAGTATTCAATTCTTTACATTTTTGCTATCCATATTGAATTTTCTCTGTGATGTTTTTAACATCCTGTGATATATAACATCCCATCATATCTTAAACATTCCTTTACATCAGTATGAAAGGTCATGTACTTGGACTGTTTTTCATTTCACGAACATCTGGGCTTATGAGATTAACAGAACAGTATAGCATTGCCTTCTTTTTTGGTCTCTTTTATTAATAACTTGTGAATAACACTTGTCTTCTACCATGTGGATTATACTTCTGTTGGGGTAATTTCCTCACTATAGTAATGGCTGCTAGTTAACCCCTTACTCACAACTGCTGCTGCTACCAGCTCAGATGCATTTCTTTTTATGTTCAGATGTACAGTCCTGTGTGTTTCCACTGGGTGGGAACAGGTCATTTCCCTAAACACAGGCACGTCACACCATTTCCACATAAGGAATCCCACCTGGGCTCCAGCTGTCACTCTGGAGAAGGCCTGGGGCTCCTGGAGGTCCTCTGGTGCATCCCCCAGCCCCGAGCAGATGTCCCTGAGGCTGAAGATGTGTTCAGTGGCACTGGGTGCTTGTGTTTATGTCAAAAACTTATTTTTATATCTGTGGTGCTCACAGTCAGGAATTGGGGCCCTCCAACAGTGTGCAATGGGATGGTCACATGGTTTAATGGTGAGGGACTTTAGAGGGACAGGACAAGAGGAGAATGGCTTCCTAGTGACAGAAGGCAGGATTGGATGGGATACTGGGGAGAAATTCCTGGCTGGAAGGGTGGCCAGGACCTGGCACAGGGTGCCCAGAGGAGCTGTAGCTGTCCCTGGATCCCTGGAAATGTTCCAGCCAGGCTGATGCCTTGAGAGGCTGCCCAGATCAGAGGCTAGACAGTGTTAAAGAAATAAAGTGGGTATTTATTAAAAGGCCTTCAAAGATTCATCTTGGGCAGTGCAAGAGCCCAGCTGTGGCTACACCCAAGATGGACAACAGCTCATGAGTTTCCACACTTTTATAAATTTTGGTCCATTAACATATTGGGGTTAATTGTCCAATTCCAGCTCCAGGTTATGCAGTCTCATCCTCCCAGATTGCTCTCCTCAATTCACTGCTGTTTGCACTTTTGGGCCTGAAGCTGCAATGGTGTCCTCGTTGCTCAGGCTGGAAAAGGATTGGAAAAGGAAAGTAACTAAACTGTGAAGAGAACTTGCTAACACTTTATATGAAATTCAGAGTTATATTCTAAGAAAGTACAAAATATGGAAAATATAGACTCTAAAACTTAAGGCATCATTTTCCCCCTTAAGAGGCTTAAAGCATCAAGGCTGGACAGGGCTTGAAGCAAACTGGGGTAGTGGAAGGTGTCCCTGCCCATGACAGGGGTGGAACTGGATGATCTTTAAGGTCCTTTCCAATCCAAACCAGTCTATGATCCTGTAATTTCTCATTAATAAAACCGTGAAACAGGAATGAGAATAATTTAAAATGTGTGACAGTAAAGGCCTTACCTGATTCTGTGGTGGTTTCTTATTCTACAGAGAACACACAGCCAGTTATATGGGACATGAGAGGTGATCTGAAATCATCTAAAAGGCCAAGAGTAGCTTTTCTATCCATAGAATCACAATATGGTTTTGGTTGGAAGGGACCTTAAAGACCATCTCATCATTAATTGAATCTTTTCCTGGAATTTAATTGTCAGAAGTGTGGAGGAATTGGTTCTGCACCTGCAAACAGAAAAACATTTAACAGAGGATTACAGAGACCTGGAGATTAAAAGTCTCCATAGTGTGTCATCAGTCTTTTAATCTGTTATTTCTTCTCTTTTGGCTGTGTATTTATTGTGTGTTTTGTGGCTATATTGTATCTCCCATAGCAATTCCATGAGGTTTGGCCACAAGATGGCATCTGATTTCATAACTGTCTTTTAAAATATCACTTTTTTTTTTTTTCTTTTTTTTTCTTTTGATGGAGTAATGCCCGGTTTTCCTGCAGCAAATTATAACCTACTTTCCTTCTGCCTTCGGGAATGCCTTCAGGGGAAAATGCAGTAGGATTTTCCATGGCATTCTTGGTTGGAACCACCAGCAGAGATGATGGGTGACAGTTGCTGTGAATCCTCTGCTCAGTATCCCCACTCCTCCACCCTTCCAGGGCGTAACTGCTGCCTCTGTCATGATTGTTGCATGATAAATGAGAACTGACACAAAAACTTCAGCTCATTTCATTTGTGAACTGATCCAGGGTCCCTCAAAGCTGTTGAACAAACTCTCACTGATATAGAAGAAACTTTATGTGAGCCCCTGCTTACAGAAAAAGATCTTACAATTTTTTAATTCTAACTAAGCTGCCCAAGGCTAGGGGTTATGTGTTTCTTCTTTTCTGCTTCAGAACATCTCCTATGTCCCCTGCATTTGGGGAATGAGGAACAAACAGATGTGAAGGATGAACAGACAATCCAGCCAACTCTTCTGAGCAGACTGGGAACTCTGCAATGGCAGAAGAAATGGGAAACTGGGATTTCTCAGGGGATCAAACCTAAAGCAAACTTCAAGAGTTGGTTCCTGGAATGGGAGTTGGATTAAGCAGTATCTTAATTTACAAAGAGAGATGTAAATTATTCAGAAATAATTCAAATGGATTTAACTTAACTGTGAAAATTCAAGGCAGCTAAGCACTATTTAGATAAGATTCTGTTTGGAAACTACTGAATTATGTGAAAGAGGCCATTTTACCTTTTTCTAAAGAACTTTAGCAATAACAGAATTGTGAATTGCTCTGGAATATTTTATCACAGCTGACCTTCCAACAACTTAGAGAAGGCAACAGGTGAGAACCATAAAGTTCTTGGTGGCTCTTTTGCCTGTATTTGTTGCAGTCTGGCTCAGAATCTCCACACCCCTTTGGTTGCTGGAAGCTGGTGGGGTTCAGACAGAGCTGTGCTGTATTTGTTCTGTGTCCTGCATTCACAGAATCCCAGAATGGTTTTGGAAGGGACTTTAAAGCCCATCTCATTCCACCCCCTGCCATGCACAGGGACACCTCCCACTAGACCAAGTAATTCAGAGCCCCATCCAGCCTGATCCTGAACACTTCAGGGATGGGGAGTCCACAACCCCTCTGAGCACATTCTTCCTTCAATATCTGCTACTCTCTCCCCTTTTCCCTCCAAGGGACAAGGGTGAACTCAGTGGATTTTGGATCCAACGTAGTGGGCAGCTTCTGTGCTCTTCTTTGAGCTGCTTTGGCCTTAATCCTAATTGATGTCTATGATGCTGTTTGGGGTTTGGAAATGTGTGTACAAAGACTTCTATTCAGAGCCACACAGTCCATATCCTCTCCACTGGACAGCCACAAAAACCATTTCCTCTCTGTTTTGCAACAGATTATTGAAATAGGAACTGTAGCACCTGTGTCCTTGGCTGATCAAACGAGGCAATACTAGAAGGTGCCAAATGTACTTTAATTTTTAAAAATAGCAACTCAGTAGGATTGTTCCAATGCAGCTGGAGAAAGAAGCCTCAGGAACATTGCAGAACCAAGCCCACCAGGAAGGACTGCAGGGACTCTTCACAAATTGCAGACCACAGGGTGAGAATCTCTGTGAGCTGGGCTGGGAGAGCACACAGGAATTTCAGAGATGGATGGAATTACTTGGGGAATGTGGGACTGTAGGTAATAATTTGTCCTCATTGCTGCTGCTGAGCTGATAAATCAAGAAAAAGGGGAGATTTATCTATGCAGTCTGGTAACTCTGTATGAAATGTAGAAGAAAAGGTAAATGAATCATAGAATCATGGAATTGTTAAGATTGGAAAAGACCTTTAACGTTGTCAAGTCCAACCTTCAACTCAGCACCACCACCATGTTCACCACTAAACCATTTCCTCAAAGTGCTCACAAAAGAGAGGTGAGCACCAGGCAAAGTGGTAGTGGATGAAGCAGTGAAAAGGATTTTTAAACAAGAAGTTTGGCAAGAGTGGAACAATTAATCATGGTCCCTGTATTGGTGTGTGTCATTAGATTTTCTGAATGAAGTTTTTCTGTGTTTGGGGTAGAGCTAAAGCCTCTTTGCCCAGTGGATTCCTGGTGCCTGGTGAGGGCTGAGCTTGTCCCACAGGTTTTTCTCAGTGATGGGACACTGCCAAGCTCTCACAGGAGAGGTACTGTCCTTTAAAACATTGAGTGTCTTTAATTTCTCTGCATCCTCTTCCTCTCAGTCCAGGTACTAATGACTAAAATGTGCAAGTGAAGATGTTTGTGGAGAGGACAGACCCTGTATGATCAGAAAGCTAAGCTAAATCCTCTATTTTAAATAACATTTTAATACAAACTCTGTTAACTTCATTAAATGTCTCTGCTGATACTTCCCCTGGCATCTTAGAGACTTATCTTTATTCCTATTGCATTCCAAGAAGCAAGGAAGGGTTGATGTCTTATTTTTCACTGGAACAATTGGAACAGAGAAATTTTAACTGAGATGACAAAGCTATTTAAGTGTATAATTCTGAGCAGTAATTTAAGGCTCTGTAAAAGTAATCCTCTGAAGGATCTGGATCCAAACGATTTGCTCAAGATCACACTGAAATTGTGTATCAGATGAAATTGTCTATCATGTGAGGCCTGACTTCCCTGCACCTGAACACCCTTTTCTTGATGGGGACAGAAACTGCTCTGCACAGCAGGTGGGGTGGGAAGGAGTTTGGAGCTGACCTGCTGCAGCTGCTCTCCTGCCCTTCTGCCCTGTCACAGCCACCCCAGCTGTCCCTGCAAGGTGCCTGTGGGTGTCCTATGCCAGGCTAATGGAGCAGGGCTATTTTAAAAGGTGTAAATAGCAGACTTTTGCCCATCCTGCCTGCTATCCAGTGCTTCCATGAGCAATTTTCCTAGGAAGCTGACAGGACTGAAGGCTGTCCCATTTTCCACAGGTATTGCTGGATCCAGAAGAGGATGTTTGCAGAGTCTGTTAACTTTGCACATTTCCATTCTGCCTGAGCCTCCCTTCAGCTCTCTATGGTTAAGAAGTCAAGAAAAAGCTGCTGTTGGCAGAATTCACTCTTGTGCTGAGATTTGGCCTGAGGAGTTCAAGGGTGTGTTTGGGTGAGGTTTGCTTCAGGTAATTATTTGCCTCTTGGTGCACTTGGTGGTACCAAAGCTCTATGTGAACGTTAAAGAGTGGATTTTCAAAGAGCTTACAGCTAGTCTGGAGAATATTCCAGCTAACAATTTATTTTGAAAAGAGCTGACTCTCTTAGTGAGAGGGGCTGTCTTTGTTTGGCATGGAGGAGTTTCAAACTCTTCCACTCCAGGTCTTAAGGAAAGAGATGACTGCAACACTGAGGAGCTAAGGACAGCTATCCACTGACACCTCCATTTTCAGCTTTCCACATCTGGTTAAGTGCATTATGGCATTTTTGCTTTTACATATGAATCATTAGCTCTTGGCTGTGGCCTGTAGGAAAAAGAGACAGCAATTTTCATGTGCCTGTCCATATTCTTGTATAGAAAAGGGGTAATATTTTTCTAAAATACACCGTGTGAATGCTGCTGTTACTCCTCTCATCTAAATATCTTCAATTTCTCTGTAAATTGTAATCAAACCAGCTGTATGATAAGGCCATTCAAAGGATAAGGAGAAATATCAGATCAGTTTCCATTTCTTTTATGAATCCAGAGAGAAACACGTACTCCTTTCCTGCTAAACAATGAGAAGTTCCTGTTTTATTCGGATGCACTTGAAATGTGAAGTGGGACTACAGTTTATCCATACTCTTGTTTTGTTGCTAATGTGCTCAAAACGGGGTTTACTTGGAAAATGTGCTTTCTTCAGCAGAACTGGAGTCTTCATCTAAACAGCCTTTCCCAAACTAAGCAGGATAGTAAGTGGAAACGGAGGTTATTCCTCTATTAATCTCCCGTGTGGCTCAGTAAAAGCTCTGGCAACTTCTTGTGTGACTTTCCTGTGTCAAATGGGAAAAACTTTTATAATTTCTAGTCCTCACTTCTGTACTTCAGTCCCAAGCCCAAATTTCCCTGGCTGTCAGCTGCTGCCTTTGTTCCCTTTGAAGCACCACCATGAAACCCAGGGAGATTTGAGCTGCATTTTTGTGCTTTATTGTCTCACCTGCTCCTGTTCTGACAGCTTGGAAGGGGTGAGCGAGGCAGAGCAGCAGAATTGGGAAACCTCTGGTAGCACTACAGGGACTGCTGAGCTCCTTGGCAAAGCCACATATCCCCAGCATCTGAGTGACTTCCAGGCACTCCTAAGGTTCTCTGATAGTGCTCCAGTGATCCTGCTGGCTGCCCAACAGGCTCTCTGTGACAGTGACACTTTCTGCCATCTCTTCTTGATCCACAAAACCACCCCAAACCAGCTGCTGCAGAAAAGTGTAGCTTTTTTGCAGCAGCTTTTGTGAGACAGAGCAAATCTTTCCCCTTCATAAGGAAAAGAGGATTTTTGGGTGTCAGAGAGGAGTTTAAAACGTGGGATAAAACTGTGTCTCAGTTATGAGTCTGTTCAAGGGATGGGAATACTGGCTCTATTTCTAGAAGGAGCATTTTCCACTGAGCCTGTGATTCCATAGCAGTTTAAGCCAAAATAAATTGGTGTGCTGTGGTCTAGGACTACCCCTAACCTCTACTTGCACATTCCCACTCCCATCTCCTTCCCTCTGTGTTCTGTGCCTGCAGCTGTGCATGGGGCAGGGCTGCTCCCTACATGCAGGGGGGTTTGCAGGGTGGCAGGAGGGCAGGGCAGAGGTGCCGTGTTTCTGTAACACCCAAAAGCAAAGTCACCACCTGGCCAAAAATTCTGGGAACTTGTGGCCTGCCTTAATCAAATCCACATGTCCAAACAGGAAGCCACTCAGTGCTGTGCTGCAGTTCCATGGGCAGCCTGAGATGGAGAGTGGGGAAGATACTGTTGAGTATTTTTCCTCGTTCTCCCACTAATTTATGCTCTTTCTGACCTTTGGCAAAACAATTTAATTTGCAGATGTCTAAACTGTACAATGGGGCTATCAATACATTTCATCCCATAGGAAACTTGCTCAGTGACACTCTCTGAGCCAAGACATCTGAGATCCCTGGACAGAAAGTGCTTCTGTATTGCTATAATTATGATTTTGTTTGTTATTGCATGTTTGTTGTAAACATGGGGCAAGAAGTCTGAAAAAATACCATAAATCAAGGACTCTGGAGAAATGTCCAAAGGAAATATATCCTTTGGACATTACTTTCACTCTGAAGTTTGTAAATATTAGAGTCCATAGTAGAAAAAATATTTTTCTGCATTCTGTTGTCACTGAAAGTGCGGGAAAAACAGAGTGACTTCTTGTCCCCATGTAAAAATATTGAGATCAAAATAAAAAATGGCTTATAATTATTTCAACCTTGATTCTTTTCTTCAGGGAAAAAAAAAAAAAAAAGAATGCTACAGGGAACCCAGAGCATTACCCTGTCTGAGCTGAGCTTCACGGGGCTAATTCAAAACTGAATCAGAGAATCATGGAATGATTTGGGTTGGAAGGGATATTAAAGATCGTCTTCTTCTAACCCAAGATCCACAAGATCCAGTAGAGAAGAATAAAATAAGGGGAGCTCAGCCAAGCATCTCAGCTGGTCCCAACTGTGGGAGTTTCTCAGGGTCTAAACTCAAGTCTGGGCTTTGTGACCGTCCTGAGAAAGGTAGAACAGGTTACCAATAATGGAAACACTCCGAAAAACGCTTTTGTTTCCTGTTTAAATGTTTCTGCTGTCGCACATGTGCAGCCAGGGCGTTTCCATGGGCAGCACTGCTGGAAGTCTGCTTCCTCCTCCCGCATCTGGGCTGACAGTCGGGAGGGAATGCTGGAGACCAGGCTGACAAAGAGCTGAGTATTATCCTGAGGATAAATGAGTTAACCCATCACTGCAAACACTGTGCTGGCGGATTTTAGTGCAATTAGCTCCACAAATACCAAGACATGCAGTCTGCAACCAGACTAAAAGGTCTCCTAAACAATTAGGGGACCACGGCCCCATGGACCCCTGTCATGCACATTAATGTCACTGGCCTTAGCAAGGGGGATGTGTGTGCTTTGATGCCAGGGGAATCCAGGGTTTGACGGCCCCATAAACTTCATCCCATTTTTGGTCCCACGACTCAGTGGCATTTTATTTACTGCACCTAATAACATTTAGTCAATAAACACGTACAGGTTGGAGGGAAGGTCTAGTGTGAGCTTAATTACCTCAACTCTCTGCCTTCTCTTTTGTTATGTACATCATGGATACTTGACAGCATTAACATTCCTGGAATTGTATCTGCCATCCTTTGTAAAAGGATTGAATACTACGCATTAGTTCGGGCTCGTGGGGCATTTGTGTCTCCAACAACAGCTTAATTATGGACATTGTTTACTAATCAGTATTAAATTGACAGACTATGAGGGCTAATCTGGAGATTAACACAATAGCTTGTTTTCATTTTGTTCTTCTAGCAGTTTATTGAATGCAAGATTTAAAACAAGACCCTTTTGTGAGCTTTACCTTCCCCATCACAGCTGTGTGAGTGGAAAGATCCGTGCGTTTCCTTTCTGTAACTTTAGAGTTTGGGTGCAAACATTTTGCTCAATATCTGAGAACAACCATAAAAATATATTTGTTGTATTGGATGTAAAAGCAGCACAGGGTGTCCTTTCTGTAGGATCAGCAGCTCACAAATCTTTAGGCTCACTTTAAGCCTCCTGTTTGTTCTGTTTCACAAACTACACAGAGTATCATCACTCAAACAAATGCCAACAGAGCCCAGGCCCCAAGGAGTAATTTGTGTAGTGAGAAGATCTGATGTCACTGTGTGCAAAGTCATTCAGTGAAAGCTGTGGGCACCTCTGGGCCATCTGTTTTGCCCATACAAATTATGGAATTCCCTGATAGTTCTGATTTCCCTGTGAAGAATTTCCACTGTTGGCCACGAAAGCTGCCCAGAGTTGAGTTTGTTCTGCACAGGTGCCCGTTTGGAATACGAGGGTTTGTTTAGGGAAGGACACACATGTGAGAGTGTCTTGCACATGCTGTGTCTGCTCTTGTCTGACTGCAGCACTGGTGATTTACAGCCATGACACTGATCTGACACGTCAAGTTTCCAAAATATTCACATCTGTATCCCACTCGGATTTTCCAAACTGCTGAAAACACCTCGGGTTTTGTAGTCTGGGAATCTTTGCTTCCTGCAGGATTACTTATCTGATTAAGTATAAATGAATGAAAACTTACTTAGTAATAGTGAGATAATCTTTTTCTAGTCTCTTACTTTCTCCAAGGGTGATGTAGAGTGGAAGAAAGTGATGCCACACTGCACTTCACACCACCATCGACAGTGGGAGATAAAACAACCAGGAACAAGAGGACAAGGGCTGTTATTTCCCTCTGTCCCCACACATGGCAATTCTCCAATGCAAAGTTTTAGTGTGGCACTCCAAATTTCATTATGGAGCAACAATCATTTGAACTCTTGGCAAGAAATATGACAAACTTAACAAAAAAATTCTGACAAATATTTCTGAGCTGCCCAGCAGAGTGTCTCCAAAATCAGCACTCTTCTTGTCCATGCACTCCTCATGCTGGAAGTAATTAGTATAAAAACCCTAATCTTTTTTTGCATCCGAGCCACGCGGTATAATCCAGCCTTTCAGAAGGATAAGTCAGTATTTCTGAGCTCACTTGGATTTAATGTAAACAATAAAGGGCTAATTCAATAAAATTGCTTTGACCCATCAAAATCTACTTTCAGGAGCTGTACTGCAGGCTGGGGTGTTGTGCATGCAGGAGTCTTCAAACCTGCCTCTTTGGAGAATAGCTCAGAGTGTTTTGCACCTTGCTTTTTGGGTCATTCTCAAAGAATTTACGTGTCAAATACAATATGAAATTTTCTGATTTATTCTGAGATCTGGGGAAAAACAAAGGAAGAAAAAAAGTAACTGCTTTTTTCCCCTAATTTTTAAAATTTTTGATTTTAAGCTTCTTCAGAGGACTTTGGTTTTCAGGAAACTTTAAAGATTTCTACTGTCTGTCTCCTAAAAAAAAAAAAAAATCACAAGAATTATATTAAAATTAAGGCATTCAAATGCATTTGTTGGTTTCTGAAAATTGAAGCTAGAGGTCTCCAAACATTTCAGCTCAGAGCCTCTGACAAGTCTCCCAAAAGAAGTGTAGGCTCCTGCACAGTAAGTTTAAGAACAAGGCAAATAGGATCTTTTTTAGTTATTCTGCTGACTCCTTAAAAGTTGTCTATTAATCACAGGTTGAAAGTGGTGTAAATGATTGGTTATTGAAGCACAGGCAAGTTTTATTTACATTTTAATTCTGCTCTTTGCTGCTTAACTCAAGGTGTTGGGAGGTGTCCCTGCCCATGGCAGGGGATTGGAACTAGATGGATTTTAAAGTCCTTTCCAATCCAAACCATTCTGGGTTTATATGATTGTGTGGTTGTTCGTTTACACAGGAGCAGCAGAGTTTTACCAACTGATTCATATTGACTTCACAGCTGTGAATATAAATACATAAACCAGGTATTTTGACTATTATACACACAGGTTAACCACTCTGCCCTTTGGATCCACCTTTTTTGCTGTTGCTTATATTCAGTCCTTTTTAAGCAATGATTTTGAATGGGTGTGCACTCAAATGTTTTCCTGGGACTCTTGGGAAGCTGATAAAGTTTGCCAGTTAATCCAATAAAGCCAAGTCTGCTGCATCAGACCACATCAGTCAGATCAGTTTACACTCTGTCTTTTAAAGCAGGTCTTTGTTTATTTTTCTAAAGAAGTACCTGCTACCTGTACATGTGCTCTCTGGGCAGGAGGGACCACCCCACTGATCATCTCTTTCCAACCCCCGTTTCTGTAGGCCATGGAATGCTTTTTGGAAGCTGGATTAAAGTGTTGAATTACAACAGTATCTGGTCTTTCTTAAAGGCTAAGAAGAACAAAGTCAGCCAAATTCTCTACTAATGTGTTCCAATATTTAATAATGCTTACTACAAGGAAATTACTTTTTGTTTTAGAGTTGAATTCATCTGTCTCCATGCAGCCACTGGATTTTGTTATACTTCCATTAGATCAAGAAGTTCCTGGCTCTCAGGCCACTTCTTCATGCATTAAGTTCAACAGACTGAACCCCTTAAGGCTCTTACTATGAGCTTCGTTTTTCAAGATCTGAATATTTTTTGGAGCCCTTCTTTGAATACTTGAGGAATATTCAACCTCCTTCAAAGCATGAGCATCAGAACAAAGCAGCTGCTCTAATAGATGTCTAATAGATGTGTACAGAGGTAGTGTTGCATTTTTTTTTTATTTCATAGATGTCTTATGATCAAATGAATTATTGGTTTTTTTGCCATAGCATCTCAGAGATTTGTGTCTGTCTACTTCCCCTTGAAGCCTTACTGCTTTCCCAGACTCTCTCCCATCCTGCTGGAAAAACCTACATGTTATATTTCAATATATTAAAATGGCCAAGTCACCCATCCATGGTGATACAGTTTTTCCTGCTATCCAGTGCAGAGAGAGGCTTGAAAGCAGCTTTTCTCACACCCTGATGACAATTGGATGCACATTACTGCTCCCTTAGACCTTTAGAAGCATTCAGGCTTGTGTGTTTCTGTACAATCTCTGACAGCCTAACAGGTGTCTGCAAAAACCCAAATACTCTCTGGTTCCTCCTTTCTTTGCTGAAGGAGATGTAATCACTTTTTAAGTGACTTATCCCCAAGTTTCAACTGTAAGATCTCTTCTTCTTCAGGGAGTGAAGGAAAGAAAAGAAGGTTTCTTACACCTTTTTTTACTACTTTTGCTATTAAAACATAGAGGCTTTTAAACTTATTATCTCAAACCACAACACTTTAAAATGCCTTTAGACATTGTCTTCTAGGTCTCTGTGCCAGTTTAAAATATCATTACCTCAGCTATTCTTTACCACTGGCATGTAAAGATTCCTTCTTCAGCTCACCAAAAATGAGCCAGATTAAATCAGACTGTGTATCTAAACAGTTTTAGTTTCTCTAAGCCAGAACTGCCTCAGCATCACACTCACCTCTGCTTCTCCTTCTCCTGTCTTCCCACAGACTTTAGTTGCCATCAGACTGTGCAGTGAGGCAGCTTGGAGAAAGCAAACCCATTAATAATTACTCGCTTTTTGCTAGGGTTAAGCTACAAGCAACATTTGGTTTCTTTTATAATGCAGGGAGAAATCTCTAGAGAGTAATCCAGACCACCTAAATTCTGATTTTTTTCCTCTCCTTTTAGGAAAGCCACGGGTAAAGTTATATGATACAGTTGAGCTGACCTAACATCTTGCCCTGCTGTTGAAAGAGGCAGTTCTGCTCCTCCCCACTTCTCACTCCACAGTATCATGATTATCCCATTCTCAACCTCCATTTACTCAGTTTGGTAAGAGATTCTCAGCCCATCTTCCAGGAGGTCGTTAACCCTCTGTGTGAAACTAAAAACCCTGTTCTTTGTAAAAGTTGTTGCACTGTGCAACGAAACCAGTTTTCCCCTCCTTCACTGCTTCTTTAATGAGCTAAACTTTCACTTACTGTTCTTGGCCTTGCTTGGGGAGTTTTCTGAGAGCTCCTTTATAAATTCTTTTCTGCAATCTGTCAGGAGCTCTGGGATGGTGCCTGGTGTAATATCATGGATGTCACTGTGGATTCTACTCAAAGAAGTACAGCTGGACTTGATGATGTTAGGGGTCTTTACCGACTTTAATGATTTTGGAATGCCATAGTTCTTCCTGGACTTGGAATCTTACATGTTCTTTGTAATACTATGTTCCCTTCATACAAACTACTGATTTTCTTATTTTCTGTCTTTTGTCTCATGCAGATCATCCTAATCAGTCTCCTTTATGGGGTTCTCAGGCAGGACTGAGATATTTAGGGTTATGCCTCTGACCCCTGAAGTCTGTCTGGTTTGAGCCAATTCTCAAGCAGTTCCTCCAGGTCACTCTTATAAGACAATTTCATCATATGTCTACAGTGTCAGGTAAAATTAAATAAACCCAAGGATTAAGAATTTGGGCTTCCTCCTTGCTCTGACATGTTTTCAGTCAACTTTTGTTACCTTGCCTATGCTTTTTATGTGATTCCTCTGGGAGAGAGTGCAGGGGGCCCTGTGCAGTGATTTGGACCTATGAGTTGAGGAAAGATGCTTTTCTCAGCCACCAAATTTTCTCCTCCACCTGAGCTATTACTTTGTACTTCACAAAGGCAAAACTATGTCTCTTTTGAAGGAGAAATCAAAATTTGGACATGCAGTGTAGTAGCATTAAGTCGATGATCCTCTGTCCGTCTGTGTTGCTGATGGGAAACTGCAAAGCAAAGACTCGAGCTCAACTCTGGGAATATTCTCAGAAATTCCATGGCCAGCCTCTTGCCTTTCACACTCTGTACTCCCTCAGTACCATCCCCTGGCAAAGGGTTGCAAACAAGCTTAAGAAATCACAGTCAGAACCTACAGCACATCCTTTTCGTTGATGCCAGCTACTCAAGAATCCTAAAAGCAATCACACAACCCCAGAAGACCCCGAGGGTGAGCTTAGCACAGTCTCCAAATGTGATGCTGCTGCAGGGGCACGATGGAAATGCCAAGTCTCACCAGGACCCCTCAGCTGTGACTGTCTGGTTGTTTCACTCACTGCTCACCATCGGGAGTCAGGGGTTGATAACTTTGTTTCAGTTCCTTTGTTTTCTGCTTTTCTCAAAGCCCTTTCTGTGCCCAGCCAAACCTGTTTAAATTACTGCCAATCACAGAGATGCAAATGTCCATTGAGTTTTTTTATTGGATTTTCCCATCTATAACTCCACCTTTTCCTTGAGCAAAGGAAGCAGTGAGGGAGGAAAGGGACTGCCCTACGTTAATTAGAGACTCTGCTTTTCCCAGTGACAGACTATCACTAATTACAACACATCAGTAACCCCTCACTTGCCTCGATGCTGCTGCTCGGTGAGCTAATGAGGGGGAGAGGAGGAGCTGGAGCAAGAGGCTGTCCTGAGTGGTTTGAGGTGGTGCAGGGAGTGTTTGCTTCACTCTAAAATGGAGTTTGAGCTGTAAGATTGGGGTTTGCAACAACAATACTGATACGTTCTCGTGACTTGATACTACAGACGTGACTGATGCTTAAATTAAGGAATAAACTTTGCAGCATACGCTTGTCGTTGCCTCTGAGTGGCAGGAGGTCTGTCCCCGTTCCTTGTTTGTGTGCAGATGACCTGCTCCACCTCATTAGCTCTGCAGAGCTGGTTGGTGTGCTGGGAAGGATGATCCTGAAAGATCCACCCATCTGAAGGGATGAAGAGAGGCAGCCCGGACAAAGCTGCCACCCCTGCTTCCCCCACGGGAATTGATTCCATGGGGGCACAGGAACAGGGATGCAAAAGAGCAAAAAGCTCCCATTTCCCTTGTGAAATGAATGAGAATGTTCCTGCTCTGATTTTTTTAAATCACGCACATGCATTTAATATTAAACCATATTCTATAATCAACAATCCAGGCCCTGATTTGAGTTAAATAGTCCTCGGCTGGGGAGCTGACCTTCCCATTCCTGTGGCATTTGGAACTGCCAGCTGCTGAGTTATTTTAGGTGTTTTTTCAAGAACACAATGCACAGCTAGATCCAATGATCAGTCCTTGAAGGAAGTGCTGTCCCCTTTAGTTTTGTAGAATTATAAATTTAAAAGATTTTTGATCCTTAAAAAAATTCCTCTGTAGCTGGATAAAAAAGACTCCTTTCCTGAAAGGTAATATAAATAGCAAATTAACCAGTCAACTAGAATAGCAGATTTTTCAGAATTCTCTAATTCACTTCAGTTCTCAAACCTGATATTTAAAAAAGGTGTTACTACAATTCAAAACAATTCAGCAAATTTTGCCAGATGATGTGGTTTAAACAATATACCTTATCTCTTCTGAAACCAGTGAGGTTTGACCATTTACTCAAAGGCACTGCAGTATTTTGCTGAACAGGGATGTTATAAAAGATGTTGTTAATTAAAATTATTCTTAAGAACCTAAATTAGTTCAATGTCAGTATCTGCTAGGCTCAGTACCATTAAAAGGGAGAATCACACATTTAGGAGTGATCCAGGGAATCAAGTTCAGGGTGAAATGAACTTTTCTTGTCTGTAAAGCAGTTGTTGAAGTTTCAGGAAGAGAGATTTGTACTGGGAATGCTGTTGGCATAGTGATAACCATCAAACTGAATGGACTCTTGGAAAGAACAACACTTGATAACAGCTGTGTTTGCATTAAACATTTTTAGAGTTCAGTTCAGAGCAGTTTTGCACCATATATGTAGAATTTTTATGCAGAATTTGCATACAGAAAGCATGGAATGCTCTTTACTGGGTAAATTATTTGCTTCTGCTATTTATTACACTTCCCCCCCCTGCCCCCCCATCCCCTGGGCACACGTGGCTGCAAGGATTCGAGTTAGTAGAGAAAACAGGTGTGCCTGGTCAGAAGAGCAAAAAAGCAAGTATTCAAGGGAAAAGTAGGATTTTTGTTTGGAGAGAGATGTATAAAGCAGTCCTCCCTCTGGGTCCAGCTAAAGTGACCTTTTGGCAAGAGTGAATCAAGGCACAGATACCACGGGCTGTATTTACCTCAGCTAATGCAGATGCTTTAATTCTCTCCTTATTTGGCAAAGCGTTTAAGTACAATCTTAAGTCAGGAATATTGCTGTACCAGGCTTACTCTCTCCTCTCAGGGAAAATGATTCCTCTAGATGCTTCTTCAGGTCATAATGCAATGGGCCACATTCTCTCACTTTAGAGAAACCACAGGGAACTTGCCTGATAAAACTGAAACAGTCCAGCACCTCATTTCAGGGGACAGGGACATTCTCACTCCTCTTCCTCACTCTTCTTCTCAACCATGTAGATCGATTTCCTCTGTTGCAGCTGCTCCCCTACTTGCCTGACTGCATAGTAAAAGCTGAATCAACTCACAAATCTGTAAGAAAATAATCTTTTTTCTTTGGTCAGGTGTAGCAAAAACATTCCTGCAGCCTGAGGGAATCGCATCAAGGTCAGGGGAGTGCCAGGGAGCACATAAGGAATACTGAGATGTGATGGATTCTTTCCTTCCAGCAGAACTGGCCTCAGAAAATTGTCTCCTGTATTCCAAAAAGCCAAGGATGAAGTAAACCCAAAAATCTGACTTGTGCTTTCCAAAAGGCCAAGCATCAAGTAAGCTGGTCTAGTGGAAGGTGGCCCTGCTCCTGGCAGTGGGATTAGAACTGGATGATCCCTAAAGTTCCTTCCAACCCCAACCATTCTGAGATTCTGTGATCACAGCCCACAAGCCTCACCTCATGTTATCCCTGGGTTGCTTTCAGAAGTGGAGATACATCTTCTTTGGAGTTACTTCTGGCAGCAGTGTTTTCTCATGAGCCTCAAAAGAGCTGAAGCTCCCAGAGTGGTGCAGGTCCCACCTGGCTCCCTGCTCCCAGGACAGCAGAGCCTGAATGTGTTGGAATTTGGCTGAAACACAAAAAAGATTCCTTTTCCCCTGAAATATATCTTCTGATTTTAATGACCCCAAGTGTTAAGTACCTGAATTCTATTTATCACGTGTAACATATCATCTCTGTCAGCTGCTGTAATTAACCCCATTTTGGGTCATCTCCTCTTCAGAGGTTGCCCGAGACACTGAGCTGGTCCCACCTGACCTGCCCAGCTCATGACATCTCAGATATCCTGTGATGCACTGATTTCACCTGTGTCTGAGGTAACCAGGCCATTTTTCTTTCCTTCTGAGGGAGAGGTCCAATGAGTAATAGCACACATCATTAATTGTTTTGGTATTTTTGCTTTTCTAACCAGGAAACAAGTGGAAACCATCAGAATCTGGAGGAATGGGCTCTAGTCCAGAGCTCCTTGTGCTCTTAAACTGGACATTCAGCTCAGCTTAGTCTTTAGTCTTCCTTCAGTGCCACTTAGGGGTGGAGGTGACAGTAGGTGCCACTTGGGGTCTAATGACCCCAGAGCTGAGACATTCCCTCTCCCAAAAAGCTGAACACTGGTACATAATCAGATTTCCTTGTGGAGCAAGAGTAAACTTATCTCCCATGTTCCTCCTTTGTGTGCAATCTGCACAAGGCTTCATTGTTTTAAAAGAAGGATTCTGGGCTAAGGGAGAGCTGTGCACTTTTGGAAACATCTTTTTTTTATTTTTCTTCAGGCTGAGAACAGAATTCATCTCATAAAGCTACATTTCATGTGGAGGGAGGCAGCTGTATTCCCATGGTTTGAAAGGGATGGAGTGTCTATGGGGTAGGACCTCCCCACTCTCAGTGTCCCCTTGTGCTTTCCAAGTGCTTAGAATTCCTTACAAATTACAGTCTTTTGTGGTACAGAAAACTGCTATTTTAACCGATTGGAGGGGTGGTGGTGCTGGGGGGAATGTAATAGGCTGAGAAGTATTTTCTTACTGTGCTTGATGGTTTGTTTAGGCTTCTGTCCTGCACCAGGGTCTGAAGGAAGGAGCCCTTCCAGGCCCAGTGGGACTCCATGTCCTCTATCACATCCTGAAATGTGGCTTCACATGTTAAATCCACTGTCAGCTGCAGCACCTCCAAAGACCTAAACTGATCAAACAGAACAAAGAAAAGGTGCTATCAGATATAAATCCCAGAACACTGATAGCTCCTGAGCAGTGGGCAGGTGCTGGTGCTCATTTCAGATGGTAGAATGATTATTAAACCCCATATCACATTAATGCAATACGAATTGTGAAAAAAACAAAAACAAAAACAAACTACAACAACAAAAAAACCCCAACCCACACATGAGGAAATAATTTCCAAGATGAAAAACATTTAAGTTTACACTAGAGAGACAATAAGCAAATTATTGACTGCAAGAATCCCATTTTCAGGAGGCTGTGAAAAGAGTCAGGAGAAGGGTCCAGAGATCAAAAGCAGCCAAAAATGTTAACAGATCTTCCTGAGAACAAGAATGTGGCAGCAGGAGACTTGTCAGAGCCACCAGGGTGACAGCATGGAGGGCAGAGAGACCTACATACTCTAAGGTAATTTAAAGAATTTGGCCCTCCCTGCTCCAAACCAAAAGAGCTGAGAGCTGGCAGTGAGCACCAGTAAGCCCTGGGGAACTGCTAAGCAGCTGTGTTGTATATATTGTTTTTAAGATTTGTTTTCTCAGAATAGTTTGGTTATAAGACCTGCCCAGAGTCTGTAGATCTGGGGTTTTGCCACTGACAGGGAAGATAACAAGTAGCATCCTGAGAGCGAAGTATTTTTAGTTAGAGCCTGACTCTATGTATCATCTCTGAATCAAATGTTTTTCTGTCTTAAAAAAGTATCTTTACCATCCAGTTTTTCAAAATTACAGTGAATTCTCACAGCTTTTCACAATTCATGTATCCATCCATCTCTTCATCCACACAAGTCCAGTTTAAATAATAAATTCATGCATTAATACAGGTGAGTGCCACTTGTGTAACACCTTTTGAGTTAAGGTGCAATAGGAGGGCAGTACATGGACTGATATCAGGAATCTGTCAGGAGTAAATGTTATTGATAATAAATCCTGAATATACAGCCAGTATATATTCATAGGGAACAGCATTGCCTTTGTTTCTGCTCTTCTATTATTTCCTTCATTTTCATCCATACTATGTCCTAACAAATATAGGATTTATTCTGAAACAATCCCTTTAGAGGAAGAGCAAGCTCCTTGGACTGAGAGTAAGAATGCATTAGAGGCAGGAGAAGGTTACTGGAGGAGAAGTAGGTGCTTCCCAAAGGTATGCTGCTGTGGGAATTGAAAGAGGAAAAGAATTTGCTGCGGTCTTGTGAGAAACAAACATCTCTTGGGATAATCCAAACTACTAAACCCTCTCTTTTACACTATTAAGAAATTTCTTCCTACATTCTTAATGTACCACATTTCCTGGTGCTAATGATGTGAGTACTTCTTTCCTCAAAGGTGTCATTCCCATTACACTTCTACTCAATAAAATCTCATTTCTTCCCTTAAGATACAAAGGAACACAAGCAACAGGAAACAATTCTGTATTTTGGAAGATGTCAAACTCCATTACTGTGTCCCAAGTAATTTAATAAAATAATAAAGTTTTTCCTCTGACTTTTGACATGTTTCTTAGTGCAAAATGTCCAATTAGCAGCTGTGTTATCAAGATGAGCTCAAAACACCCACATGCTCTGTGTTATATCCCAAAATTCAGAGATAAGTAACTTTCTAGTCATTATTCTGCATTATTCTTACTAGTCTCCAGGCTTGAAGAGCAAAAGCTCATACAAATAGAAAACAGAACGGCTGCTTTCTTTAGAGATGTGTCCCACAACTGACAATCCCAGCTGTAATTCTGATATGCAGAGAGAAGGAAGGTGACAGGGAGCAGGAGGAACCAATGGATCCTGCCAACAGGATCCCACCTCGTGAAGGTGCTGCTCTTTTGAAGAGGTTCTGCTTCCCTGACGAGCTGTGCAGGTGAGGAAGGATTACTTTCTTTGCCCTGGACACCTACAGAACTCAGCCTATTACTCAGATATTTGGCAAGAAAACATTCTCTTCAAGACCACTTCTGTTGAACCTGGTAGGAATTGTGTCAGTGCCTTCAGTGGGACCTGGACCAGGCCCTAATCTGTTAAAGAAATACCAGGGACATGCCTGTTTTCCCTCCTGGCCCCACTTTTGCCTTTTCTGCCCACTCCACTGTTTTATGCTTCTTCAAGCTGGGCAGGTTTGATTGCAGCAGCACAGACAGGATCCCTCTGACCCAGCACTGAGCTGCAGGTTTTTGCTCAGCCAGCTCCTCCAATTATTAAGGGAATAGCCTCAAAGAATCTAAGGAATCACAGATATTCTGGGGGAAAAAAAATCTGTTGGCTGCAAGTGAGTGTGTGGAGAAGGAAAAGAATGATCTAACATCTTGATTCAACATGTCTGTTATATCAATCATTTGCTCTGGGTGGGTAGCAAAGATATGATCTAATAGGTGCAGGATTCTTATTTCCTGTGACAAGCTGAGCATGCCTTTTGGATGAGATCAGAATGTTTTTATTTTGGTTTATTCACTAAATATTTTTATCAGCTAACTTCTATGGTAATGTGGGAAAAAGCTTAGAAGTCATTGTGTTTCAAACTATATAAATCTCTTTAAGATCTTACAGCTCTCTTGCAAAGCTTTATGGTATATATTCTGTAACATTTTCTAATGATGTGCTATTTTTCTCCCTGTGTTGCCAAAACTCAGGTTCATCTTTAGGTATAAAAGTTATTATTTTCCTTTAGGAAAATGCAACTAATAACAGTGCAGTCATCCTCAGAATTTGCTTCTGTCACATTCAAGAAAAACAGATGAGTTAAAATGAAATGACAATTGCCATCATCTGCTCTGGAAATCAGTGATGTATTTACAGTGATTAGCAGCTTGATTGACATCCACGATCATATTTAGGCATCTCACTATGCATGGATTTCCCTGGGAATTCAGACACTTAATTAGGATTTGGTTTGATTATCTCTGTGCACCTGGCTCTCTGCCTGGTATGAAGTGTTAGCAGGATCAGCCCCCTCAGCTCATATGCTCAAATCTGCCATGATCCTTCTGTAGGCAAGGCCATGTGCTCCCCAGTGACTCCAGTGGAGTCAGGAGAGCCTGGAGGCTGCTTCTGTGCAGCTCGTTTTGGAATCTAAGTTTTATTACGGATGAGGAACTTTCCATCTCTTTTTTTTTTTTTTTTTTTTTTTTTTTTTTTTTTTTTTTTTTTTTTTTTTTAAATTTCTTTTATGCCTGTGTGGTGATTTCTTTGCCTTTAAGGTATCATAGAAGCAGAAGGGTAATAGGAGTAGGTTAGCAAAATACAAGATACAGCAGAGAATTGTTTTGGTAATCAACTTTAAAGGACTGGGACACTGAGTTTCCTTCAAGGCTGGTTCCTTTCCCTCTCTGGATAACCATTAGTGGTTTCTGTAGGCAGCACAGACAGTGCTAGGCCAGTGCAAATATTTCCACTGGGAAAGGTTTGGAGTGACTGGAAGGCAAGTGCCCAGAAAGCAAAGCTGTAGCTGATAAATCCCACACAGGGACCAAAGAGGTCCCAGTGCCAGCCAGTCCTGCACTGCCCTTGCCAAGCCATGGCCTTGCATCTGCCTGTACTCAAAGATGTGTAAATAGACAGAAGAGCTTAGACCACCAAATAATCCACATCAAATTCATGGATTGACAGATCCTTACTGCTGTTCTTCCCTTCACCCAGCTTTGTGTCATCTGCAATCTGCAGCAGCAGCAATGCTGCCCCTTCCTCTGTGGAGTTGATTAATGGCACTGCCCACAGTGAGATCCCTGTGCTGTTACCTGTGCACCCCTGCGGGTTCTCAGACTCTATTCTTTGCACCTTTGGATTTGATTTTCTATATGGAGTGTTTTCTTGACTATGTTCATGCCGTAAATTGGGTGTTGAATCAAGTTTTATAAAGTACTATTTGAAAACTGATGTTGTGTGAAGTGTGCCTTGCAGATTTTTTTGATTTATTCTGTCAGCTCTATTACTTTTAACAAAAACATTTTACAAAGATAGAATTCCAGAATGGTTTTGACTGAAAGGAACATTAAAGCTCATCTCATTCCAACCCCTGCCATGGCCAGGGACACCTTCCATTATCCCAGGTTGCTCCAAGACCTGTCCAATCCAGCCTGGAACACTTCTAGGGATGGGGCAGCCACAGCTTCTCTGGTTATGAAATCATGAAATAATTTTAAGAATTTAAGACTTGTATTCCATTTCATCAAGAGGATTGATATTATCTAGGTTATGAACCTTTGGCTTTAGAACTGAGTTCATCTCCTTATAATAGTCTTACCTGGAACTGATGCTGTGTTGATCCTTCTGTAGTTACCCACAGTGCCCAATTTTTATAGAAACACAGGTACATAAATTAATTTCTGCACACTCCTTGTTTTTGCAGGAATTCTTAAATAAAAACTGTACAAGTTCAGAGTTCCTTGAGGAGCTCTTCAAACTCTTAAGGGTAAAGTATCTGATATCTGAATCCAGGTAATTCTGTGTTAACTGAAGCATCAGGGAGCTAAGGTGAGGATCAGGGAACTGCCTCTGTATGGAACAACCTTGTGGAATCTGCTGCTTTCTGCTCCACATCCAGGACCCAAAATGGCTCCAGCAAAATATTTTGTAGCCTTGACCAGCTTCTACCAGGCTTCCCTCCTTGTGCCATGGCTTGGACAGGACTGTGTGTAAGACTGGTGAGATCTACACCAAAAGGGAGCTTCCTTTCCAAAGCTTGGAAACCAAAAATTGCCATAAGTTAAGTGATAGATAGATAGACATATAGATAGATAATGAGAGAATTCTTTTCTATATATTCTTCTCCTTTGACATTGTTTACCAGCTCATCTTTGCATTTTGAGATTTTGAAGTTCAACCATTTTGCTGGTTAACACTTTCTGCAGACAGTAAAAAACAAACTGCAGCTTCATCTCCAAATGCACATTTAATGCACATTTCCAGAGGAGATGGCTGGGAGAAAGGTGCACTATCTTTATAAAGAAAAAAAAAAGGAGAAGCCCACTCAACAATTACTTTTCAAGACAAACATTTAGGCACTTTGCCAGAAATACATAAAATGCTGTCCCTCATCTGCAATGTGCATCTTGCTCTTGCAGCTTGTCCCAGTGACTGCTTTCAGGTCTTTGAATAGAACCTAGAAAAAGTTGTATTTCAAGGAATAGCCCTGGAAAGCTTTGATTCATTGCTTGTGTTCAGGATTTGTGAGATGAACTGTAATTGCATATGTTATTACTCTTGCAATATTTTGTATTACGTTACTTCACGTTTATAGGCCAAAATTTTACAGACAGATAGAAAGCAGCCTGAGAAGGAGGGGAGACATAAATCAAGGTATAAAACTGCCCTGAATAATATTTTATGTTTTGCTATATTGACCTGGAATTACAGGATAAAGACATTTTCCACTGGTGCCCTGTTCTTTTCTTGCTTTCCCTGTGTGTGTTTCAGGTTTGTTGGAGCTCTCCATTAAATCCAGAATCTGTATCAAATGAGCTGCAGTGTGCTGCAGCACAGAAAAGTTTCAAAGCAACAATTACTCTATTATTTCAGCAGAGATTACCTGTTTGAAAGGAAACCCACACTGAATCTTTTCTGACCTGGTCCTTATTGTGATACTGATAACAAGCCACACTTTCCAGTCTTTACCTTACCTCCTACAGGGTAATCTTTTCTTCTGGAGCTTAATTCTGCTAATAGCACCCTTGACTGGTTGCCAGACAACAAACACAAGCAGGTGAAAACTGAATGGCTCCAGTCTGACCGCTGATAACTTTTTATTCTCAGAATTCCCTCCAAAATATCCAACTTGACCAGGGGATAATCAATTGCATTCCTTGTATGCGTCTCCCTCCTTCAGCTTGGTTATTCTTTGAAAGAAATTGTGATGATCTTTTCTACAGTTTCAGATTCTTCTTTTTTTCCCCTCCTCCAAACAACAGCAAATAGTAATTCCAGATGGTAAAAATTACTTTTAAATTAAAGAAGTTAATACAGGGAACGTATGCTTATCTAATTCCCCTGTTTTAAGTGGTAACAATATGATGGAAATGGGAAAAACTGATGTGCACTTAAGGTATGCAAAATAGCTTGAGATTGTAAAATGCTTTTTTCCTCCCCTTTTCTGATTTACTGTCCATGAAAAAGAATTATAGACTCGTGAAGAAAACAGAAGTTTTTATTTGCTGAACTCAATAGGCAGCTTTCTGGGGACTTGAACTCTGCAAAGTGCTGAAAAAAAGATTACTGCATTCCACGGGCAATTTCTCTGTTTGAACCAAATGGGAGGGATGACAGGGTGCTGTGCTCTGCCTTTCTGCTTCCCGAGGAAAACCTCAGAGTGTTCATTGTTCCTCTGCTGTGTGTGTGTAAATGCACATCCTTAAAAACTTTGCTGAATTATGTATTTGAGCCTGGATTTAGCTTTGGTTGTGGATACCCTGTCCCTGGAAGTGTTCAAGGCCAGGTTGGATGGGGCAGCCTGATCTAGTGAGTGGCATCACTACCCATGGTAGGGGGTTGGAACTGGATGATTTTTAATGTCCTGTCCAGCCCAAACCATCCCATAATTCTGTGCTTGTATGATTTAACCAGTTCCTTTTAAAAGCAGTGAGTGTAGAAGATGCTCAGCACCTCGCAGTTCTTCAGACCATGAACCAAAACCATTATCACAAGGAGAATGGTGTAAATGGACCTGAAATCAGTGAATGTACTTTGACTTACACCAGCTGAAGGTTTCGTGGGCATTCATTTGCTTATTCCAGAGTGATTTTGCTTTTACTAGTTGAGTATACGATTATAAGGTAACTAGTTAGTGCTAAGGGGGAATATGGTTAGCTTCACTGGAAAATATAAAAGTATCCACTGTTCCTTCAGGGAAATCATTTTAATAGATAACAGCATGTTGTACAATGTTTCATCAGTGATATTTAGATCTAAATTAGGAGCAGTTGTGAGATGGGTTGCCGATTTTCTTGTGATAAAAGGGAAATAGTTCAAGAAATATAGACCAGATGTTATCTTAATCCAATCCTCATGTACAAGAGCACACTATGAGACAGTAATAATAGTCCCTTCTACCTGTTTCTAATTTTCCTGCTCTGAAACACCCCCTGTGAAAAATAGATTAAACCAACACATCATTTATGAATCGGCACTAGCGGGTTGGAGTTTGGATGGAATGCAGCATGCGTGGCACCGACCGGAGGGTGCAGCCACCAGATTTTGATCCATGTTTAAAAATGCTCCTTTGACAGTAATGTTTAAGACAGCAGCCCTCAGTGATTTAAAAGGAGAGTAGCCCGTTTGGGTTTGAATCAGGTTTTTGGTTCAGCGTATCCCTACACAGTTTCAAATTTGTCATCAGTGTTTCTGGGCAGTATATGTTATACAATCCTCAGCAGGCCAAAAAAACAGGGGGTTGATCCTCAGCTGCTGTAAATCAACACTGATCCACTGATTTAGATGGAACTACACTGATTTGTACCATCTCATGGTCTGGACAAAGTGTATTAACTTTCCCCATGAAAATCCTCCCCAACAAAAAGCTCCATTCACAGTCCTACTGCATAAGCAGAAACTAATGTGTCTCTGTTCTCGTAATAATGTTTAATACCTGCATCATTTCCTACTTGCTGGGGCAGCCGAAACATTACTCTTTGCATTGACGTAAGAGGCCGAGGGCTGTGCATTTGTAATATTTGGGACAACTTTTTCCATAGCTCCCTGCCTGAGCTCCAGCATTTTGCTGGAATATTCATGTCTCTTGGCATTTTCGTGCCAAGGAGGCTTTTGGGCAGCTCTCTAGCAACTCAGGAGACAAGACTTTTATTTTCCTTTGAGGAACGCAGTAATATGAAAATAATTTATTCCTCAATGCTCAGAACTGTAAGAACTATTGGAGGGGGTTTGTTCACTGGAAATAGCAATAGCTATGAGGATACCAACAACAGTGTTAATTACACTGCTTTATCTAGGCCAGACACCCTCACATTTTCGAATATTCCAAGCTGTTTAGCAAGCAGAGTAAAATCCTGTTTTCCAGATTGGATATTTTCATATTTCTATGAACAGAAGAAACAAGAGCAATTGAAGAGACAATTACCCTTCAGAGACAGCCCACACAGCTGGCTGGCTGCTGCAAGGATTCTGCAAGGACAGAACTCAAGTCTGCCTTTTGAAGTGAACTTCTTTGCTACTCTTTTATTTTTAAAAAAATTATATGTACAAGAGAGCTGAGAGGGACTTTGGACAAGGGTTGGAGTGACAGAACAAGAGGGAATGGCTTTCCACTGCCAGAGGGAAGGATTACATGGAATATTGGGAAGGAATTGTTCCCTGTGAGGGTGGTGAGGCCCTGGCACAGGGTGCCCAGAGAAGCTGTGGCTGCCCCATCCCTGGAATTGTTCCAGGCCAGGTTGGAGCAACCTGCGATAATGGAAAGTCAGAACTGGATGATCTTTAAACCCCTTGTAGCCCTAACCATTCTGGGATTCTTCTAGCCCTTCAGAGCCTTTCTTTCCAGCATGTGTTTGCCCAAATATCTTTAAAGACATTGAAGAAAGAAACTCCACATCCAGAAAATACCAGAGGGGTGAATCCCTTTGCAATGCTGTACCATGGAATCCCAGAATGGTTTGGGTTGGAAGGGACCTCAAAGCTCATCCAGTCCCACCCCCTGCCATGGCAGGGACACCTTCCACTGTCCCAGGTTGCTCCAAGCCCTGTCCAGCCTGGCCTTGGACACTTCCAGGGATTCAGGGGCAGCCACAGCTGCTCTGGGCACCCTGTGCCAGGGCCTCCCCACCCTCACAGCCAGGAATTCCCAATTCCCAATATCCCAATATCCATCCCTGCCCTCTGGCAGTGGGAAGCCATTCCCTGTGTCCTGTCCCTTCATCCCTTGTCCCCAATCCCTCTCCAGCTCTCCTGGAGCCCCTTTAGGCCCTGCAAGGGGCTCTGAGCTCTCCCTGGAGCCTTCTCTAGGTGAACCCCCTCTCCAGCTCTCCCAGCCTGGCTCCAGAGCAGAGGAAATCCAGAGGTTGTGTGCTCTCAGTGAAGAGCTGGAATCTCCTGGATTCCCCTACAAGATTCATAATCTAACTGTGCATCTGTAAAGACCCATGGGTGATGTATCAACACATTAGGACAAAAGTGGTCAGTATATCTGTAGGGTATTTTTGAGAGTATTTTTATTGTGTTTTAATAATTAATCTAACAGCTGTCACTTTATTTATAATGTCTGTACTTCAAGGCCCTACTTATGCTACTTACCTTTAGAGGGCCCAGATTTGTTTGGTTCTGTGCAAATCCATTGAGGGAAATTGTCCTGAATCAGCCAGTGTAGTAAGAGGAGGCAGGTGGATCAACAGGAACAGGAGGTGATGTGATCATAAAGGAGCAGGACCAGAAGATGCTAAAATAGAGTCCAAGTTACCACATGCCCTGAACTGCTCACATCAATGAGAAAGCTGTAATTTGGGGTAAGAGTGCTTCAGAAATACAGATGGAAAACTTGATGGATTAAAGTAGTTAATGAGAGAATAAGATGAGAAGAAGAAAAATGTGGAGTGGCTGAAAATAGTTATAGGGAAGAAAATCCACCTGTGGCTTGGGAAAGTTTGAGAGGCTGCAGCAGCAGAGCTGAATCCACACAAGTGATCAAAATGCAAAGTGCAGTTTAGAGATCTTGGTGCTAAAAGGCATCAGTGGTGGTGGTGGTAGTGGGGTATGTAGGTTAATACTGAAAGTGTGTTATTAGTAATGACCAAAGACCTTTAGCCTCCTGTCCAAAATCCTTTTTTACTGTATAGAACGGGAAAGTAAACTCGATCATGTTGGGCTATTTAGTAAGCTATTAGTGCATTCATCTTTTCATCATTTGACAGGTGGAAGTAGTAGTCCAGCTTTTAGTTTTAATTATAAGGGATTCCAGATGTAGAATAGGACATAAATTAAAACCAGATCTACTCATATGTCTTTTCAAAGTAAGCCAACTTCAAGGTATCTGCTTTTCATTTCAAAATGTTATTAAAGCTATTACTAAGAAATTCATAGTCTTAGCATGCTCCAATAATTGACACCTTTAAAGTGACTAAACAGATTTAGAGTGTGCAGAAAAGTAAATTTGTCTTAGAGAATGACTCTAATCATCCATTTACATAGAACGGACAAATCAGTGTTTGTGTTGGGAATGGCTGGGCGAGCAGCCGGTCCCGATGGCTCTCACTGCCTCCTCCTCCTCCTCCTCCTGGCCTGGCTGCTGGGTGTTAGCTTGTTTCCATGATTGTGCTACTAGGCAAAGGAAGATAAAGAATTAAGGGTTGATCCAAAGCCAGTGAAAGTCAACAGGAGTCTTTTGATGAGCTTTCCGTCATAGTCTCCTCCTCTCATGTTGAGCTATGTTACGTTATGTTGGAAGTAGCATTTTTTTTTTTTAAAGAAAATTAAATCCAGAACCACTTTTTTTTTTCACAGTGATAGTGTTCTTAAATCCCTAACTATGTGAGGAAACCTGCAGATCCCTTTCTAAAATGCCTTACTTTCCCCAAGACCTATTTATCTGGTGATACGTTACAACCATGCAAATAACGCTGTACATCTGACTTCATAAAAAGTCTGAGGTTTCCAATAATTAGAATGATAGCTGGCAAGTCTGATAAATTAGAGAAATAACTTGTTTGGTGTAAACTGAGCCTGTTTCTGAGGCAGAAATGTTAGGCTTTTATCCTCTGGAGTGTGATTGAAAGGGTGAGAAGTTAATTTGGCAGCTTCGCTTCTATGGTTTCATAATGTTTCTCCTCCCCCCTCCCCTCAGCTTCAGGGAAGGACTGTGATTTCAGTACTTTGCGCCTGCCCTCATACAAGGCAAGAGCATGACCCGAAACGAAACCCCTCTCCCCAGGGCACATCCTGAGCAGTAACAGCTTGGCTCAAGTGTTTCTTATGAACAGCCGTCCAGAGCACTTGATCTAAATCATGCCATTTCCTTCACAGTATGGCACAGTTAACAAGTCAGTGCATCAACACAATCTGCAGATGGCAGTTCAAAAGGTGCACGTTCCCCAGCAAGATAAAGGGCAATGAGTTCCATGGGTTAGCTCATTACTTGGATTCAGGCAGGGGCTCCGTAGGGGTGTGAGGGAGGAAAAGGGGGCAGGCAAACCTTGAGAATGCATGTCTACACAAATAAAGGCAGCGTTGCAAGAAGCATGTTATTGAAGTAAAGTGCAAACAGCTTGCAGAGCATGGCTTCCTTCAGAGGTGGCTTGTTTCACCTCTGAAAAACAAGAGGAAAAGGGGAGTGAAACCAGTGGTGACATGCAGCCTTCATTTATCCTCAAGGCCTGGCAAATAGGACACCATTCCCTAAGCAAAGCCTCAAAATTCATAAGAGGCCAGTGAGTGTCAGCCAGGGCTGGGGCTCCTGGTTACTCTGCAACCTCAAGGGCTCAAGGCTCTGAGCAATCTGGTCCAGTGAAAGTTGCCCAGCCCATGGCAGAGCGGTTGGAACTCAATCATCCTTAATGTCTCCTCCAAGCCAAACCATCCTGGGATTGTGTGATTCCATCCTGCTTGGGAAGGAACCTGTTTTCTGGAGCATTGCAGAAGGGCTTCTAGAGAGCAGTGTGCACTCCTGCACAAATTACATTAGAGCTAAACATCCAGTGAAGAATCTCTGAGACATATTAGTTCTTTAGACTTCAAAACAAGCTTAAATTGGAACCATATTGCTGGAATACTTCTTAGCTAACATTTATATTACTTCAGTTACCAAATCCAGACTAAGTCCCAGGACTCGGCAGGGGAGAACATAATATATTAGGAAGTAAGATGGGGGTGTGCACTTCTGGCCTCCTATTTTATATAAATGTACAAAAAGTTTCCTCACACTAGCAAGGAAATGACTACAAGGCCCTAAAATGCCGATTTCCAGCGGCAAACGAGGGAAGTCCGCTGCCCCTCCTCCCCTGTCTCCCCTGACCATTCTGTGTGTGCCATGCCTTGGGGATAGTTTGGATTACTTGGAGTAAGGCTGTTGCATAGGAGCTCAGGTATCAGAGCAGATAATTATACACATATAGCGAGATACAGCAAAGGTCTCAGTGAATTGTCAGAGGATGAGATACATCTCGGGAGACCAAACAAGCCTCCCCTATACTGATCTTTGTAAATGAATCTCTTTGGGAACTATCAAGATGGTGCTTTACCACGATTTTCACTGCTGAGGAAAAAGGAACTCTTCCAAGCTGTTTGTTTTCCAGGTTGTATCAAAAGCTGGCGAGGGAAGATTTTTTTCCTTTTCTGTGCTTATGTTGGTTTGAATGCCCTGAAAGGCGCTAACGTATGTGCTGAGCTCGGAGTTCCTGCAGCAGGGAAGTTCAGGAGAGGAACTGTAACCCCCCTCCTTTCCCCTCCCCAGAACTGCAGATCCACAAGGGCTGACTTTCCAGTGAACTCCCCGGTCTCCATTGCAATTCTTTTGGAGAAACAGTGCTAAAACTGGGAAGGGCAAACCCTGAGTGGCTGCTAGGCAGAGGTGTGTTGAACAAAGGTCATTCCTTGTGTCATTTGATTGATTGATTGATTGATTGATTGATTGATTGTTTGATTGAGTTAGTAGAGTTATGCCAGAGAGAAATTTGGCTTTGGGCTTTTGGGTGATGTGTCATGTTTCTTTATGTAGCTTATTGAACAGGTGCTTAGCAACAGCATCTTCTGCTAGTTTATCCAGAAATCTTCACTTTTCTTTCATTTTCCTTTCTTTAATGCCCTTCCAAATTGTCCTGAGTTAAAAACTGAGCCAAGACTTCAGGCTGTGCCTCACTGGGACATGTAGGGATGCAGCACATTTCAGCAGGCCCTGTATCCATGTCTTTATTGCCACAGTGCCTGGTGACTGCTGGTTTTCTCCATTCAGTGAGGTAAATGAAGGGTAAAGAGCTGTGGATCTCAGAGATTTTTCTGGATTTGGTGAGTTCAACCTTCATTTCATTAGGAATGTTGCAGCTTCTTCTGAGACTGGCAGAAAACAAAAATTATCATTGCTATTTCAACATGGTGCTTCACAATGCTGTGCTAAGCATTGTGTGTCCCAGGATTGTAAGAAATATTGCATTTTCTATCCCTTTTCCAGTCTCTCTTGGGAAGACATGAAGAAGGAGAGATTAGTAATCCTCGTGCTCAGCCTTTTCAGTGTATAAGCACAAAGCCAGGTGCCCTCTGGGCTCTGTGTTGTTTCTGGTGTGGAGCACAACTGTGTTGATGGTGGAGGACCTCAATCATGAGATCTGTGGCATCCAAACCCTGCCTAATCTCATCTCTGTGGCTGTACCCTTCACAAGCACTTCTTGCAGCCTTGTAAAATACACCTGTTTGTTTGTCAGGTGTGACTTATGAAAAGGATTATATGACATGGTTGTTTGTAACAGCAGGAAGCAGAACATGGTGAATTAGAGTCCCTTCCATCCTCATCTTCCTGTGATTTCCCTCTAATGATGGATGTCAGAGAAGAATATGGGTTATTCTGGTAGTTCATACTGATCAGCGTGCTCATATTTCTTAGAATTGCAGTGGAAATCTCTGGTGTTGTGTTGAAACAGAATCTCAGACCCTCACAGTGCCTTTGTCCTCCAGAAAACATTCTGCATCTTTATAATGAAATATTTGGTTTATGATAGAGAAGCAGAAATGGGGGGCTCTGGCGTGCAAGGAGCCATACACTATGATGTGAAATAAAGAGATTGATCTCATGCAGGCAGTCAGCAGCAGGGCACACAGACCTGGCTCTGCTGCCTCCCAGCCCATGCTTTCATCGTGAAATCACTCAGTTCTTTCAGCTGGATCTCCAGGCTCTGTTCTGAGCACTGTAGTTTCTCTGTCCCACATGGAAACCCCAGGGCTGGGCTTCACAGACTCTCTGCAACTCTATCCCTTTGGACTGTAATTGATTTGGAGTCAGGTGGTGGTGTAACATAACCCGTATGGAATCTGCTGGTGAAGTTTATGGCCATTCAGCTAAAAAAAAAAAAAAAAAAAGGGGAAAAAAAAAGAGAGGAATATAGAGGGGGAATAGGAAGTGAATTGAGTTTGAGTTCTGGGATGTGAAGCTGTGCTGTTTCCCAGCCCAAAGAGAAAAGCTCAGAGAGGCTTTGGGTGTGGAGAAATCTATGACAAATTCATGCACCACAGTCCTGCTCAGCCTGTTAATATATATAGAAGAACCTACAGAGAAATCCCTGTCCCCAGCTGTGGGCAGCCCTTGGACCAGTGTGGAAAAGCAGAAAATTGCAGAGGGAATGCATAGAATATATAAAGAAATTTTAAAAAATGAAATAATAATTTTTCAATTGTTGGCTCTACACTGCCTGGCTGTGTGATTGTAGTACATTTATTGATGTCTGTGTCCCCTTACCTAAGTTTCCAGGGCTTTTGTGTAGTGAAGGATATTCCAGTGTGACTCCTAGGTGTTTAAGGCACTGCAGGTAGCCTCCTGTTATCTGCAGATTTGGACAACAGATTCTAGATTGACAGTCTTGAACTGAACTCTCACAATCTCCATTGACAGCACTAGATTTTCTGATTTGGCTAATTCATCTTGCATGAGAAGCCAAAAAAATTCTTCTTTCCGTGACAAAATAACTCTTTTTGCAAGGTTCTGTAGAGGTTTCAAGACATGATTCCAGGTGCAAAAAGTTCTAGAAAAGATTTGTTACGCAGCTGGTGGGCTTCCCCTCTGAGCTACACTGAAAATACCAATAGTCTTACGTGATAAGCATTATGTGACAACATTGTGTGGTGAGTATGTGATAAAACAAGGCTGTAAGTTTGTCCAGGTATCCCTGCATTGCTGAAATCACAATAAATAGAGTGAAAAAGGCAGCTGTGAGAGCTCAGATCATGACTGTACATAAAGTATTGTGAGACAAATACTCGTAGCTTTGCTGCAGCCGTGGTGATTTACTGATACACGGGAAGCAAAGGCTGTGTTGAGCACTAATATTTGTCAACAGGCCCATTTGTACAGTCACAAAAAAATCCAGGCAGGGCTTTGAACACACAGGCGAGGTATTATTCTTGCTGCTGTCATTGCTGTAATCTAGGATCTTGCTTTCCAGGAGGAAGGGAGGAAGCCAGTTCTCACCCCAGGCTGTAGCAGAGTTCCTTTCCCTGGGCTCTTGGATCAGCCCTCATCTTGTACAAAATGCTCCCTTACAGGGTGGCCATGCAGTGACATCCTGCTGCTGCCACAAGTCACATTGTCACTCTTGTACACAAGTGAGGTGTGAAGGATAGAAAAGAGAAGTGGGGGAGAGAGAGGGTTTGCCTTTAAGCACTTTAAGCCCTGAGTAATGAGTGATATCAAAGTTGCATCAGCCACCCAGACATCCCGAGGGACCTTAAGACCTCCTTGATTGCTTTTCTATGGCACATTTTTCTTCCTTTGCCCCTCAGAGGCTCCTTGGGCCAGTCCTAACAAGAGGAGATTTCCTGAGGAAAGGGTAAGATAGTGACAGAGAAGGGGGAATGGCTCCAAACTGATAGAGGGCTGAGTTAGGTGGGATATGGGGAAGAAATTCTTCCGTGTGGAGGTGGAGAGGCCCTGGCACAGGGTGGCCAAAAAGCTATGGCTGCTCCATCCCTGAAGCCCAGGTTGGACAGGGCTTGGATCACCCTGGGATGGGGGAAGGTGTCCCCTATGGCAGGGGGTTGGAATGAGATGAGCTTTAAGGTCCCTCCCAACCCAAACCTATGAGTCTGTAATTCTATGATGTTTTAGTCCCTCTGCTATAAGCCTATGCAACCTGTGCTGTGAGCCCAGTGCTCTCCATATGCTTTGTGTCCTGCTGATCCTGCTAGTGTCTCCTGTCCTGTCCTGACTTTCCAGGGGCTCTCCTGGTCCCTCTTGTCAGCCCCACTCTGTGGAGTCACTGTCACACATGCTGCACACACCAGGATCCTGGCAGACCCCTCTGTCCCCGTGGTGTGTGTCCCAAAGCACTGCTGGGCTGCAAGCTCTGTGCTGTGCTCTTATCCTGTTCTACCTCAGTGGAACATGAGATGGAAGAAGGCTGAACCCAGTCAATCTGTAATGAAAAATAACCTCCTAAAGAAAGGTACAAATCAGTAACTGAAAACTGTAACAGGGACTTCTGAATTACTCTATGACTTTCTTAACAGAGGTTATCATTTCCCATTACATTTTGTTGGACACTTCCCACATCTGTCATGCTGCTCCTTTGCCATTAAGCTCTACCAGATTCTTCCAAAGGGGTGATATTTTTTAAAAGAGAAAATACTGAAGCCCCATGTGAAAACAGGAAACTCCATGAATTTTTTATAGTGAAATTTTTCCACTAGGGAAACATCCGTATTTTACAGTTTGCAAAATGTGTGGGACCATAAACTGTAAAACCGCATGGAGAACCACAACTCCTTTGTACTTTAAAAATAGACATAAAAGTAATTTCTCCAGAAAGAAGGAGCATATTTTTAAAGGTGAATATTTGTAGGGATTATAAAAGCTATTGGTCTGTTCTTGGAAATGGAATGATCGTGTTTAAAAAAGGAAAAGACACAGATTGTGGTGAGTTTACTGCCACTGAATCATCCCCGCAGTATGTGCTGAACTGGACCAGCCATAGCACAGCTGCACGAGGACGTGCAAGGTTCCCACCCAGCATGGGAGCCTCTGGTTCCCCACTTCCCCCAGAGATGAGGGGCAGGAGTGATGCTGAAGAGATGAGCAGGGAAGTGGTGAAGAAGGTCAGGAAGAAACTCTAGGTATTTCATATCTCTCACAGTGTGCCAGCCAGTGGAGTCGAGCTGGAACGAGGGAAAAGCAAGATGTTCTGGTCCCAGGACTGCTGTATTTCCCCCCACTCTGCAACATGTGGTGAGCAGTGAAGGGGTGATACTTGATTCTCCCAGTTCCTTGGGGGTGGTGCAGGAATGATCACACCGAAGGCTTTGAGCCAAAGCTCAATCTCACCCTGTGGCTGTGTCATTTGTAGTAAATGAGACTGACCCTTCTCTTTGCCTGTTGGGGTCAGCTGGGCTGCAGCCAGGCCTGGGCAGGACCTGGCAGGGTTGGTCTTTGGAGCTGATCAGATGGGACATCGTGCACAAGTAGCAGGATGGTGGATTTTAGCAGATGCTCTGTGCCATGGGACAGCACAGGGATGTCATCGTGGGATAGCAAGAGAAATTTCAGACACCCTGTGTGGGAATGGGCAAATGGAGAGATGAGGATTCTGCAGCATGTAGTGCTAGCTCTGGTTCTGTTGGTGAGAAGAAACACCGAGGGCAGGATGTGTTCCTTGGCAGACTCATACATCTGGTCTGAATATTGAATTGGACCACGGCTGTAGTTCTAGGCAAAGCAGTTTTGGAGCTGGCAGACTCCTGGCCCTGATGCCTGCTCAGTGCATGCCAGACCTCGGGAGAGCCATCTCTTCCACTGCTACTTCGATGGAGAAGTTGGGGTGCTTGGAGGAGATGGCCTTTCCCAGCAGCAGCAGCAGCTGTCTTGCTGTCCTTCTCCCCAGCAGCAGGAGCAGAAAGCCTTACTCTCCACAGCTCTTATCCTTTCTCTTCCTCCCCAAACTTTAGCTCTCCCACTGTGTCCAGGCAAGAAGGGCCAGCTCCTGGTATCACCTCCTCTGTGGGTGACAATATTCCCTCTCATCTGTGTGGCAGAGGACACTTTATCTGACCCATAATTTGATAATGATGTCCTGTTTATCAGAGTTTATCCTGCCATTTCAGATGGATAGGAATGTACTTTTCCCTGCACTGCTCAGTCCAATGCTGTTGAATAGTGTAATATTCTGGTCTGCTGTTTGTTTACAGCTGCCTTTCATCTTCAATTATCCACTATATTTTAGCAGTGGATAACTGACTGATTCCTGTATTCAGGCCAAATCCCACTTGTTTGGTTCATGTGAGTAATCTAAGGAAGTCTGACACTTTGTTCCCTGATCTGTCTGGGAATGCTTGCACGACAAGGGGTCCACAGGCATGGGACCCATGAGCAGGAGTGCAGTCCTGAGGCTGAGACCCATCTTCCCTTCATTCCACAGGCACTTGGAAAAATTCACCAGTCCCTGAGTGTGCCTTTAGCTCTCAAAACTCCTCCTGTTCCTGGCCAGCTGGATAACATAAATTTTTACAGGCCATTGGTACAGTGTGGGATATACCAGCTGCCTTTCCATTTCCAGGGAGGGGGTGAGACAAGGCCTTGGGCCATTCCAGTTGGACAGCACTCCTGAAAAGGGCAACTAGATGGGTTGGAAACATGCAAAATTACAAACTTTCCCAGTTCTGTGCAGCTGTCATCATTAGCACAAACAGGCTGGTGCTGCCAGAGCTGCTGGGCTTACCCACTGCTGAGGCTCCTTTTACACAAAATCACTGCCCTGCTCTGCTGGCAAATGGAATTTCCTTTGGATGCCTTCCTTTAGCTGAGCTGCAGAGTACTGATAGTGCTTTATCTCAGCAAGCACTCCATTTTTTCTGCCTTACCTGCTTAAACAGATCTGTGATGTGAGCACTGCAGAGGGCTGAACATGGACCAGGCTGAGCTATGTGTATTTAGAACAATTAATTTCTTTCTGTCACGTGCCACCACCACTTCCACAGTGGGATCACCACCTGAGAGAGGAGGGCTGGTCCATCATTACAGCATTTCCTGAGGACCTGGGAGACGTGGGTTCAGTTTTCTGCTGTGACAGATTGTCTCCGTGAGCCTCAGTAACTTAGATTCTCTCTGATTAAGTGTCATGTGTAAAATAGTGGGTATAGTCTGACCCTTCATCACTATTGCACATAAAAGAAAGTGAATTAATGTTGAGAGTCAGCCATTAAAATGTTGGGAACCCAAGGGAAGGAAGTCTCTACCCTGAGGAGATGAACTAATTGGGAAGGGCTAAAGTAAATGGATGAGGTAGTTGAGGTTTGGGGTGAAAGGGGTAAAGGTATAGACAAGGTGAGGCAGGGAGATGTGGTTGCTGGAAACATTTGGCAGATGTGGAAGGAACATGTGGATGTTGGAACTGGAGTCACAAGGAGGGGAATGAGGGGGAGAGCAGGAGGTTTTTCAAACCCTAGAAGAAGCCCTTATTTTTGAGAAGGGACTACATCATTCAAGAGCATTCTTTTGAACAGCTGGGGTAGGAAATGAAGGATAGGAGGATGCTGGGGGATCAGTGCCTGCCCTCTCTGTGCACACTGAGGTGGCTGCAGGAAGATTCCTTGCCCTGCTCACCAGGATCACTTGGGTTTGATAACTGAAACCACACTGTCAGTGTCCCAAACTGAAATGTTTATTCCCAGGGCCTATTTTTGCCTTGTTTATTTGTTGGCTTACTTGCATTTTTCTTCAACAAAGCCCTCATTGTTCTCTTTTACAAAATCTAGATAATTTGGAGTGTAAGCTGACAGTGTCTGGGTAGAGCAGTGAGTTTAAGGTTTTGGATGTTTGCAGAGCTTTCCACGTTTCCATGCAGAGAACAAAAGCAATCACGGCAATTAAGATCTTTTGTGCCTGAACTGAGCAGTTTGGCTGAGCTCTGACCATTTCTATGGGCTGTAAAGAGAAGATGTTCTCTGAACAGCTGCTCCATGGGTCACTTCTGTGGGCTTTAGAGCTTCCAGCTTTCCCAATCTTTTCCAACATCGGGGGGTCAAATGTAACACCAGTTTTTCAAAAGACTTTAGCGAGGACTCAGAGAACTACAGAAGTGTAATACAGGTGTTTGTGTGGACAAATTATTAAAATATAATGGACACATGCATAAAGATGACTCACTTGGGAGGAGTCAACATGGCACCTGTGAAGGGAAGTCCTTAAAAATATTTTGGGTTTTCTTGAAAGGATTAATGAACAAGTGAGTAGACCGATCTGATAGATAAAATCCACTTGAGAGTTCCAAAAGGCTGTACATAAAATTCTCCACAAAATGCTTTTAATGAAACTCAGCATCCATGGAATAGGAGAGAAGCTCCTTGCATGGATAAGTAACCAAATAATTCAGTTCTTGCACTGAGGGAATTTCACCAGTGGAGCCTTGAGCTGGAGCCTGTGCTGTTCAATGCACTCAAAAGTGGTCAGGGGAGGAGAGCAAACAGTGAGAACATCTGGTGATGAGGCTGGATTTAGTCAGGGGAACAAAGCTGTTGATGGATAGTGAAAGAATGTGAAACAGCTTGGCAGGAATGAGTGATTGATAAACAGAATAGAGGGTGAAATTCAGCAGACCTACCTGTAAATGGATGCACACTGGGAGACAGGATCTGGGCTTCACTATTAAGTGAGGAGCTTTAAGCTGACCACTGCCACTTTAAACTGGCCACTACTACTCAGGATAAAAGATGCAATGATCAATAGAGTTCTTTATATTTCAGTGGAAATGTCAATTCAATGCTTAATAGCAGTCAAAAAGCTCCAAATCATATATTAGGAATTACAAAGAAGCGAGTAGAGATGAAAAGAGATCATTACACTGTTCTAGAAATCAATTTATTGCCTACTCATTCAGCGTGGTGTGGAGTTTTGGACCCTCTTCTTAAAACATCCTGAGCTGGAAGGGACCCTCAGGGATCATCCAGTCCAGCTCCTGGCCCTGTGCAGACCCCCCAAAATCCCCAGCCTGTGCATCCCTGGGAGCAGTGTCCAAACTCTCCTGGAGCTCTGGCAGCCTCGGGGCTGTGCCCATTCCCTGGGGAGCCCGGGCAGTGCCTGAACGCTCTGGGGGAAGAACCTTTCCTGAAATCCAACCTAAACCTCCCTGGCAGAGCTCCAGCTGATCCCACTGGCACCTTCAGGGAACAATAGGGCTGATAAATGTCTGGGACGGTGGTTGGGATTTGTTAGCCTGGAAAAGCTGTCAAGATTGACTGATGCAGAGAGTAACCACAGGGATCTGCTGTTCATACATCAGTGCAAGAACTGGAGGGCAATGAGAGCTAATTCACTTAATGGGAGTTCTGTTCAAACCAGACACAGGAGATGGGTGTTTCATCCCTGGAGCTCTTCATCAGAGGATGTGCAGATGGATGCAAAAATAGTTTTAAGGGAGTTTGTACAAGCAGTTGTAAGAGAGATCTGTGAAGTTTCTAAACAGAAGAACCATGAACTCCAGCAGGCTGAGCACAGCTGGAGCTGAACAGTATTCAGACAAATATCAGAAATGATTGTCCTGTTCTTGCTCCTTCCTGGATGTCTCCTTAGGATCATTACTGGGAAAAAGATATTGATGCTTCCTCTGCCTCAGTGTGGCAATTCTCCTGTTCTCACTTAAATGTGCTGTACAGGCAAACATCCACTGGATTTTCAGAGTCACACAGAGTTTTGTATTGGAGGAGAGCAAGGTTTAATCTCTGGGATGAGGAGGCAGCTTAAATTCAATTACACCTTCAAAGACTGTGCTGGTTTGAATTTGAATTCTAATCAGAATTTAAGTTTTCCAACTTTATAGGGCAGAAGATCACCTAATAATGATCACCCCATAAAGAGTTCAAAACATGTGAGAAACTACACAATATGGTCAATAATTTTGAAAAAAAAATTTCTAGATGCCCCTGTGTTTACAGTTAGAGGTAACAAAAAGTTTTACCTTTGTTTCAGAACTAAACTTTTAAGTGAATGTATTCTGGCCTCTTTTAACAAGGGAGGCTGGAAACTTCTCCCTGTGGAGACTGGAAATGCTATCCACATTTCCTCCAATTCCTCCTAATTCAGGAAGCTGGCACCAGAACGAGCTAAGAAGATTTGGAGAGTCTTTGTTAGCCAAAACAGTATTGGTTTTCTGACCTGAAAAAAGTGATGATCCATTTAATGCTGGTTCTTTTCACAGAGGATGTGATATCACTTTGTATCCCCATCTGCACTGTTGGCATTCCACAATTTATCCAGGAAGTTGTTAATTATGTTGGGGCAAAGTGAGCCTGCTCTTGAAGGGCATAAAACCTCCTCCTTAGCTGGAAAGTTTAGAACAGTGTATCTTGAAGATAAATAAATGAAATTTTCTTCCCAGGCCTGTTGTTGTGTGGTGATTCCATCTAAAAGGCAGATTCAAATCGTTTGAGAATACCTGCTGAAATGGTAATGAGCCTTTGGAGAATTGAGGAATGCTCAATGTTTTCACACCCCTGTTAAAAAGGTCAATAAAAAGGCTTCAAGAGCACTTACTTACCTGCAAGGAATTATTCTTTTCCAAGCTTTTCTTGAATTTTGACTATGCTGAGGAGAATTTTTTTTAAATTTATCACACTTCCGTTGTTCTTTTTCAATTGTCCAGTAATTCTGATTTCTTTTAAGCAACAGCAAAGAAGAGCAGAGGGAAAACCACTAATGGTAGATCTCTTTCATCTTCTTTTTTTTTTTCCCAAGGAAGACATTTTATTAAGACTTACCCTGAACTCCTGTCCAACAAATTAACAGATTTTCACCTTAAGGATTCAAGTAATAACTACATCACTTATTTTTAATGGAATTCTGAAACATCAGGAATAGAAGCAAGTTTAATAAACGATATATATATATATAGATATAAACTAGACACCATCCCTTTAATTAATTGGATTATGCCGTTTATATCCTGTTCCTGTGGCTGATTGGAAAATAGGAGATGAAACTTTTTCAATATGGAGATTATTGATTTTGGCTTCCATATATCTCTGGGGTTGATGTTACCTGTCAGTCTTCCAAGAAGAATTGCTTCTTGTTTCACCAGGAGGACTTAGGCCATCTGGGGAGAAAATCTCTGGGAGAAAATTCTGTCAATTTTAATACATTCATATGTGTCATGTCATTGTCAAAGCACCCAAGCTGCAACAGACTTGAGAAGAATATTTTACATCCATTGTAACACTTGTGATGTGCAGAGGAATATATCTGGGATTGGTAATCACTGGCAAAAGAGGAAAACAGTTCCTGGCTTGGACAGAAACTCTTAGAAATATGTTAGACAAAATCTCTCCAGAGCTTGCTCCCAGATCTCACCACTGTAGGTTCTACTATAACTTAGATCCAGAGGAGAGAGAATTTACAATCATAAGACATTTTTTTAATTCCTGCTATATTTTCACCCACCAAAAAAAAAAAAAAAAAAAAAAGATTTACCATCCCCTCCTGGGTTTTGAATATCTCAACAACTTTCCATGGCTTTTCAACACTCCTCCCTAATACCTCATTACAGAGCTGGTGGCAAGATACTGTCTTTCATCTGCTCGTTCATTCACTTTACAAAAATTACCTTGAGTTATCCGTAAGGATATCTCACTAGGATTCAAGTATGGATTTTTCTCTTTGACCTTTTCACAGCCCTGAGGCATTCAGCAAGTATTTTGTGGTCATGGTAGCTCGTTTGAAGACACAAGACATACAAATCCAGCCATAAAGATGTTTCCACAGGCACTGCTATCCTAAAGACCTCAACTGCCTCTATGGATACACGAGAAACAAAAGTAGAATCCATGTGGACAACACATCTTGAACTATAATTACCATATGGTAAATAGTCATTCTTTATTGTATTGTCAACAGGCAAGGAACATGCTCTGATGTGGAGGCTTGGGGTACTGCTGACAGAGTTAATGGATGAATCCTGGGGGAATACTCTTTTTCCCACTTGACACTCAAGTCACTTTTCTTAATTGTAAAAACATCTGTAAGAAGAACCAAATGAGTTGTAGGCCTTGACAGCTGATCTTCCCATGACTCATCCCACAAGGACAAACTTGTCTTATGCTTGTCCTTTATCTTCATCTGAAGCATTTGCCAAGAGGAGTGTCTGCATTTTGATTAAATTATAATATTTGGTTTCAGATTTTCCTTCTGAAGCCTTTGTCCCAGACAGAAGGATGAGAAGAGAAGGTTCAAATTGTGGCAGTAATAAGTTTTTAAGAGTTATTTTATGTAAAGCCAGAGTATTTAGGGATGCACTTTGGGCTTTTTAACCTTTGTGTATAAGTTAAAGTGGAAAAAAGCTGTTATTCAGTTTCAAGTTGGTATGAATCAGGTTGGTATGAACTGACACAATTTTTACTAGGATGTTTATAGTGGCAATAGGGCCATATAAAGATGTTAACACAAGTTGTCTACACCTCAGCTACTTGTCTAACTCCCAAAATATTGCCTGAGGAGAATTAAGGTGTATCAGTCTTCCAGACATAGTGGCCTAAACCAACTCAGGCTATATGCTCCTTAAATTATCTAATTCTGTTGTTTTCCTGAAAAGCTTAGGGATAGGTACCACCAATGTAGGTATCTAAAGTGACTTTAATAATCTTTCTCCATTATGGAATTTGGCAGATTTTGTTCCTCAGAGCCTTTTCACTTTCACTGCTGGCAGGTAGCTCTGAGTCTTTCCCAGCAAGTATAAATTAAGTAAGGGCTTCCTAATATCAATTGAATTATCTTGTCAAAATAAGATTGATAGTAAATTATCTCAGAGTACAAAAACCTTCACAGATATAAAATACTTAGAGCAGTTTTTTAATTTATTAGAGAAATGCCATTGGAGAAATTTACTGGAGAAACCCGCTAGCCAGAAACTACATATATTTGAACTGAAAATGAGACTTTATCTCATGAAAGGGGTATTTAATAATTAAAGAACCCAAGGATTGTAGCAAAAGGCTCAATAGATTCTCCATCTTTTGATGTCGTCGTATGGAGACCTCGCGAAAGGTTCGTGTCAGCTACGAGCGACACTCGGTCAAACACAAATTATTGGGTTCAGCACAGGGGTAACCCAGTGAAAGTTAATGACCTGTGATATATAGGAAATCACACTGGATGATCTAATGGTTTCTTCTGGCCTCACACTCTATGAATCCATGAATATGCATCCTCTGAGGTTGCCTGCTGGTTGTGTTCCTAACCAGGGGAACAGGAGGAGGCTGGCTGCTGTGAAAGAAAGATTTATATTTATTTACTGGCTACATATTCAGATGTACAGATTCACATCCAGAGTTTTAATGAAGAATTCCTCAGTGAGAGGATCTGGAGCATTTGGGAAAGCATGGTTGCTGGTAGCCTTCCCAGTGAGAATTTGGTGCTGTGAGAAGTGATTCACACAGCTCCCAAAAGGCGCTGCCTTCCAGCATGTTACCACATCTTGGCAGCGTTTGAAGGGCACCCTGCGAGCATGAAAGGCAGGAGTGGTGACTCAGAGAGCCACAGTGAGGGGTAAGAAACCCTTTCTGGTGGAATATGAAAACACAAAAATACATGTCCTTGTGTTCATGGCTATTCGAGGGTGGTACAGCCTCCGTAATTGGGCTCATGTGTCTGTCTAGAAGTGGTTGTTTTGGCTGCTTGTTTAGCAAAAAAAAGGGTTCTCCCCACATTTATTTTCTGGAAAGACAGTGGGAATCTGGAGAACTCTTAGAATCCATGAGCCATCCTTGTGCTGTGGCTGCCCATGTGTACTTACAACAGCAGCTTCCTGTGGCTGGTTTTGTTTTGTTTTCCAATTGGGTGGGAATATTATCTTTAAACGGACAAGAAAACGAAAACAACTGACTTAAAATCTCGTTCAAAATAATAACCAAGGAAGCAAGGATGTTCTCAGGAGGGAAGGAATCGTGACTGGTGAAGAGGTGAGCAATCCGAGGGAAAGAAGTGGCAAGATACAGGGAATGTTGGAGGGGGAGAAGATGTCGGGAATGCTGTGGGGGAAGTCGTGTCTGTTTACAGGCTCTGTTTATCCACACCTGTGGGTTAGAAATGCTGTCATCTGAAGAGTGGCCCCATATTACAAGAAGGTCAAGCACCAAGCAGACCTAATTAAAAGCTCATTACAAGAGACAATCTCCATTAGCATGCCAAGTTTCATGCAAATCCATTAGCACCAGGGCTCTCTTCGGAAGCTTTAAATTCCAGTCCTGTGCCCCAGGGACTGGAAACTGTGGCCGGTTAATTTGCCATTCTCAGTCTGTGAACATTAGGCACAGTCCTCTTACTTTCTGGATTATTTCACATTCCAGCAAATTAGTTTTATCCGTTCTGAGAACATTTTAACAAAGAAAGTTCTTTTGGCATCACATGGATAAAATAACAAGGGATAAAAGAATGAGCAGTTCCCCCAATCAGGAACAAATAACTTTAAATCTCTCCTGAAAATGCAGCCTTTCCTGTTATTCCCACCCCCCCCTTCCTTTCATTTATCTTTCGGCAGTCGGATTTTTTAATTACGTCTCTGCAGCCAGATTCCCCTCCCTCTCTCTTTATGATGGTGTTCTCAAGAGCCATGTTTTTTCTTTATGCCATTGTAGCAGAACTTGACTAAAGATCTTCAAACTTGTTAAGTATAAAAGTTGGTAAATGATACTATTGTTTGAGTTAAGGTGGGGGGAGAAGGGGGAAGGCAGTTTATCTGTGGTGGCTGTGGGGAGGGGGAAGGTTTTAAAAAAAAAAAAAAAAGCGAAAGAAAAAAGGCTCAAATGAACTGAAATGGATCAAAGTAAACAGAGACATCTAAAAGCTTTTGTAAGTTAAAAGTGGCTATCTGTTGCAAGTCCTGCCTCATTAACTACTGATAGAAGCACTGTCTTGGCCTTCCCAGATATCCAACACTGACCGCCTCTAACGAGATGAACTCCGGGTTATTCCCTCTCACTGCTCCCTGCACCACTGCTTAACCTCAGCCTCTCCACAAATGTTTATCCTCTCCCTAGGATGGGAGATCCCATCCCTAAACCTCAGTCCTTGCTCTAAGGAAGAGAAGGAAGGAAGTGGGAGAAAGAGGGAAACATCCGCGAAGTCAGCGTCTTGCCTGGGTTCCGACACACCTTTTTGGGAGGGTGAATAGTGAGAGCCAGGGTTCAGCCTCCGTGCTCTGGGGATCCCCCATGCCATGCCCATTCCGAGGGGGAAGGAGACTGAAACGCAGAGCCTTGCCTCGGGAAGCAGGGAGAGCGAGGAGGGCTGGGAGGGGGGAACACGATGGCTCTTTGACTAGGACCAGATAGGTCTCTGTGCAGAGTAATATTACAGCTCACTCTCTCATAAACAAGCTGCATGCCGGCTTCTAAAGAGCCCATCTGGCATAGCTTTCAGAATGGCAATAATTACAAGCTGATGATGGACATGGAAGAAAAGCCCTGCTGAGCTAACTCATAAGGAAGTACAGGCCAGGACTGTAGGGAAATTACAGGCTAAAACCCTTTCTAGTTTAGGCCTTTTGGTGTTCTTAATCACAGACTTTAAATGTTGTAATAAACACTGTTGCATTTTATTGACCAACTCCCATGACAGGCAAATCTTTTTTATTTTATTTTATTTTTACTATTTGTTAGTTCAGAAAGTAGTTCGAGAACAATCGTTTCTTAAAGACTGGGTCTGTAGATTTACTTCATGAAAAGTGATCCAAACAGCAAGAGTCCCTTTTGTTACCTTGCAATTAAAAAAGAACGAGGTGAAAAAAGGAAAAGAAATATTTTAGAGGTCCACTTACCCCTATGCAGGACTAGGTCACTGATAATGCCCGCTTTGTTTTGAGATTATCATTGAGAAATAAAACTCTAGAATGAGTTATTAAGTTTTTCGGTGAAACTCCTGCTGATTTCACTGGCAGTAGGATTTCCCAGGAAATAAAGCAGTTTTAGGTATGAAAGGTATGGCCTGATCTTGTGCCCAGTGAAGCTCATGACATCCTTGCTGACTCCAGTGGTCTAAATCACTGCTGGTGGCAGCTCAGAGGCCTCATCTGTGTCTGGGTTTAAATCCACTCTTATTGTTGTGACCCACAACCTGTTTCTAAGTACAAGGGGAAATTTCAGGTTTCTGAGGCTCTGTTCCAGAGTCCCTTACAGCTACCAAACATCATTTTCACAGTGAAAAACATGAAACACATTTTCACCATGGGAAACATGAAACACAGCAATGTTGATGCCCAGTTTAGGGCTGTGGAAGGTTTCTCTGGCACCGGGTATCCCAAATCTGGAGTGAAAACCCACTAAATTTTGAGAATGTTGCCACCTCTGTGTCTCTAAATATCTGTGTTTTGAGTGTATGAATTTGTTTGTTACGTGGTTTTATATGTGGCAGTGCCATCTCTATGGACTAGGGATGGATGTGGACTCTCTTTGTGGATTTAGGAGTGGAGTGCAAGGGAGTTGTGTCAGTTAACACCGCCTGAAGTTCTGCTTCAGAGAGCCTACCTGTTTTCCCAGACTAATTTCACTCTCCTTTTCCTTCTGTGGAGTCTAGAAGATCAAGAGTTAAACAGCTCTGTGAGTTTTATTTGACTCGAGTGCAATAAATCTCCCAGGGTGACTGATAGACTGATAACTCTCAAAATCCATTCAGTACTTTGTGTGTCAAGGCAGCAGTGGATATGGAGTGCTGTCAGTTGTTTTAAATCACACTGTTTTGACAGTATGTTGTTTATTACAATTCAACACGTGTGATTTGTTTTCTTGGAGGAAATCTGCCTTTATTTTACACTGGGTTTTATTTTAGTTTAGGAACATTAGCCACATATTAGAAATGCTGCATAATGCGGTGAGTTGGGTTTACTGATCCAGTTAAATCTTGGAAAAGTATCTGTGTTTTTACAGGACACATTCTCCTATGAGATTCTAAATAGCAGAACATTCTGTTCCTTTAGATAAATGTTTGCCTGCAGGTATAGCTTTGTGTTTGTAAATTGTTTCATGTTGTTCCTATTTCTGCCGCAGTTCTTTCACAAACCTTTCAAAGTTTCTGGTTTACTTGTGGCTGTTGGTATCCCAGCATTTCATAACACAGATGCTTATTTAGTTTTCCCGATTACCATTTGACTATTTGTTCAGGCATCAGATTATTTTCCCCCTTTTTTGTTGCAAAGATGAAGGAATGTGAGGTCAGGGAATGGAAAGTTACCTATCCGAATGCAGCTCTCTTTTCTTTCATAAACTTCCTTTGGCTTCTTAATCTGAAACTTGCTTGTCAATGTGAAATGATTTCTTTATATTTAACTGTCTCTTTCCAATACAGACTGGAATTGTTCCTAACAAAAGAAGCATGAATTGGTGGAAACTATATATTAAATGCAGGACTATTTGTCTAGTTTTCATTAGGTTGCTGAGTGAGAAGCCCAAACTCCTCTCTTTTCCCAAGGTACTCGGATATCCACCAAGTGCCTTCATCCCATAGCCTTGTTTCCTCTCCCAGTAAACCAGCTTTCCAAAAGAATGCTACACTCTCTGCTCTTTATACTGTCAGCAGTGACAGCAACCAGCCACGCTGACATTTCTTATTGTTTACAAAGGATGAGCGCCAACAAGGCATCTCTGATCATTTGATAAACTCTCCTAACCCTCTCCCCCCGCCCAGCCCTCTGCTCCACTGACCAAACTAACCTTTTCACGGTACACTGCCTGTAATTACCAGTGAAAGACGCTAACCAGAAAGGATCAGAACTCCAGCTAAACACAAACAAACCAGCAAAACAGCTCTGAAGATAAACTGCTCACAACTAACGTGGCTCGGCAAACAGGGCAAGCCAGGAGAAAAGGAGTAGCTGCAGGCAGGGGGTGGGGAAGGAAGAAATCTAACCCTAAATTCCTTATGTGCATGTATTTTTCATATGAATTTTAAAATTGCTTGGAAAACCATGCTAGAATAGCATTAAAATAACCTTATTGTTTATTATCATAATCCTGTATATTTAATATCCTTTCCCCCCTTCAATTCCCCCCACTCCTGCAGAAACTCCCGCCAACACAGTGGTCAAACTGAGTTCATAGTTCCTCATAATGAGCCCAGGAGTAATGCCTATACCAAAAAGAGTTTCTTTTCAGTAATGACATGAATTTGGCTCTTACCCACCCCCTCCTCAGTTCCTAGTGTGACAAGCAGATTCTTTCCATGCTGTTTTCCTGGAGGTGAGAAGCACCAGCACCTGAAGTCTCTCTTTGCTCATCCTTCTCCAAGAGTGAGTTGGTGAGGAAGGTAGAATTGATGGCCTTTGTTTGCCAGGAATGCTGAGGTGGTGGATGATTATTTTAAATAGTCTAAATTCCATTTTAAAAAAACCCCTGCATTTGCTGTTAAAGATTGTACCTGAATTAGCTGGGTGATGGGCTTGCTCTGTAAGCAGAACTTTTCCACTGAGCTTTTCAGTGTGAAAGAGTCAGACCCAGCTTTCAGGAGGATGTGATTTTTTCCCATAGGCTAAGCTGCATTGGTTCACTCTTTTCTTTTCCATGGTAGGAGGATTATTACATGAAAAACAACAAGAACAAGTTTAGATCTCCAGCAGAAATCCAAATCTTTAAACTGAACTTTTATTTTAGGCAAAATGGCACCAGAAGATCTTCTGGCAAAATTCCTTCCTATTCTTGTAGAAGCTTTGTCTGCTGGGAGCCCAGTCATGCCATGTTATTCCAGCATGGAATTAGTCTTTTCAGCAATAAACACTTACTTGTGTTACTTCTGCAGATGCCATTGATTAAAACCTCCTAAACAAGAACCACAAGAGTAGCAGAGCCACTCCTATGGCCTTTGGACAGGCTTTGTCATCAGCTCCATACTGAGCACCTAAGGGACCTCTCTTCACCTTTCTTTCAGTGAATTGCTGTTCTGTTGTGATGGATAAAATGGTTTTCACCTTAGCCCTAAACTCCTAATCCTTGGCTGGAAGCTTTAGCTGCAAGTTCAGTGCAATCAAGAACCTGTTGCTTAATGGAAAGTGGCTGAGAGCTGTCCTTGTCTGACTTTGCAGAGCTTCCATCCTCATGCAGGATCTCCTGCATGCTGGTCATGTCAACATAATTGGTCAAGGTAGCACGGATTTCCTTTCATTTCTTTTAGTGTCAATTTTTATGGTTCTCTCTTGAGTTTTTATCTGTTCCAAGGAGATTTTACAACGTTGTCAAACTAGTAAGATATGAAAAGCTGAGCCTATGGAAGCAGAGTTGAAAGCCTTGATTTAAGGAGCATGAAAACCTCCTTTAGAAATATGTTTCATTTACTCTTATTTGCTTTCCTGCCTTCTCTATCAGTCTGACTTTTAAAAAATCTGCACAAAAGCAGTGATTCATGCCCTTTCGACACAAAAAAGTGAAAAGTAGCCATAAGTCTGAGATGCTATTATTTTTCTCAGAAGAACTGGGCATATCCCTGTGCATGTGATGTGCAGGAATGCCTTTTGTTTCCTCCCAGCTCTTCTTGTCACTGTGGGTATATTCCAGGGAATCGGTTTGCTCCTGTTGTCTGGCAAGAACAAAGCCAAGTGTTGCATAGCAAATGCACTTTAATGTATTGACAAATAGGAATAGAATTTTAAATTAGCTTAAAGGTACTGAAAAAACCCCACAAATAGAAGGAATATTTGAATTTTTCAGGCCAAACCATTTATGAGAGAGAAAATGCAAATGCTGTTCAAAAAGGCACTGTTATTTACCTTTTTAAACATCCATAGGTAAGAAATGCCTTATGCCAGTATTTATTTTGCACAAAATTCTCACTGGCCAGCGAACGTGGATGTTAAATTTTTTAAGGAATTTTTTTTTTTAAATTTAATCTATTTGGTGAGGGGAGACTGCAAATAAGTCTTATCAGAAAAAGACTTAAGTGCTGAAAAACTGCTTTGTTCCCCATATAGAGAGAATTCATAGATCCTAGGGCTAGAAGGGACACTCAGGGGCTGTGCTGTTTCTAAGATGTTGGCCAATATTGGGTATTTCTGAAATTAGAGACAGGAAAACCTATAGTTTGAGCCAGGCTAGGCAGTCCAGGCACTCTAATCCACTGTTGGCATTGGACAGAGATGGAACACGGAACACGTGCTCATCTCTGAGTTACACAGTCACTGCAAACCACTTGGGTTTCTTTTTCCTGCTGCTGCTGTAATTAGAGTTCTTGTATTTTCCACTTCTGTCCTTTTATCTTGCCTCTCTTTCATGTTCCCAAGGCTCACTATCACCTTCATGCTAATGAGACACTCCCTGGCAAGTTAAATGCTTGTTGTTACCTTCCTACAGGTAAGTGAGCACTTTAGGTTGGCAAGTCTTGCCTGCTCTGGCTCCATGCGAGTTTAATTTCTGTGCTTTGTGTTAGTGACTTGCTGTGAGTGTGTTCCCAAAGCTCAGGGTTGCAGCTGAAGGGGATAGAGAAAGGCACTAAAATAAAAACATTTTAAAAACCCACTTCCCTCTACTCTCGTGTGCTTGCATTGTATCAATCCCAAAAAGTCCCATGAATTAAGACGAGGATTTTCACCTCATCCAGCAATCCCTTACCCTTTTATCTCCACTCCAATGAAGTCATGTCTTGCTGTTTAACTTTCGTGTTACAATTAAGATTTTTACTTCCTCGTGTGATTCACTGCAGGGGAAGTGGATTCAGAAAAATTTCAAGGGCCAAAAGACACAAGTCAGAGGAGAAAGTAGGCAGAAAAGGAGGGTTTTTTCCAAGTTACTTATTTCCAGGTCAGATTAAAAAGAGCTGTAATAGCAAGTCTTGCTTCCATCAGCATTCAGTGGTTGGGAATAAGAAGGTATTTGAAAATCTCCCTAAGTCAGGAGAAGATGCCAGTTGACTTTGAGGAGGACGTGTGTGAGACAAATAAAGGTCAAGCAGTTAAAAGCCAATGGGCTAATTGTTGTTTGAACCCAGATTTATGTCTGGATTTTGGATCCAATGTTCAAAAATGTGATCTCTAAATTCATGTCATTAATGCACAGAACTTTTACAGTGAGAACTAAGAGTGTAATGATCATATTTAGTGTCATTTGTCAGGGAACTGCACATAGATTCTCTATCTAAAATGAAATGGCTTTGCTAGACAAAGCCAGTCGTCCCTGGGCTCTGGATGAAGCAGCTTTTCTGCTTTGTAGATTTTTGCTCTATTGCATTTGCAGGTGCCTCATATTTAGTCACAGACGGCAAATAATCAGAACTTATCTGAATAAATTTTCCCGAGTCTTCTGCCTGAACGTTCTCACTGTCAGTTCCCAGCCAAACTGTCTTTCCAGTTCTTTTCCCTGCATTTCTGCATAGTTCATTGCCCTCATTCCACCTCTGGAGCCCGACAGTTTTGTTTGATGTCTCTTTCTTCTCTGCACACATCTGTTTGGGCCAGTGGCTTTCTCTGTGGTGCAGAGAGTGTCAGGATGCAGGAAAAGGAGGTTGCCACAGTTTGCCTCTACAGAATTCCATGGGAGGTCACTGGGAAAAGCACAGTTATTATCAAAGTTCAGATTTGCTGGTACATGGCCTGCACTTCCGTGTGAAAATTTCAGTGTACTGGAGATCCAAAAATCATTTCTGCAAGTTGTGTTGTGGAGGAGGAGGAACATGTCCATGCTGCACGGCTCCTGCCTCATGAACATGTCCTAGAAGAGTTCCTCTGGGACACACACACACTTTCTTCCTAAATAGTACTCTCTCCTGATCTGCATTTTTCCATCTAGAAATTACCAAGATGGGAGGCTTGCTGCTGTACTAATGGAGCATCTATCCCAGTGGATGTTGTGGGACACTGGATTTTGGCTGCTATAGCCTTGGTCAGGTGAAATAGAAACACCCAGCTAAGCATTTCCATCAGGGAATATCAGCATTAAAACCACGAAAACCAAAATTACTTTTCAAGCAACCAGCATTTTTTTTTCTGGGGAAACACTACAGGAAGGCATAGCAAGAAATAGGGAAAAAAAGAGAAATTGAAACAGTACTCTGGGGAATTTTGCTCCCAATTTGCTGATGTTGTGTTGGTATAGATAAGTGAGAAATGAGGCTAACTGTATTTATATGTACTTGTATCTATTGTAGGACAGGATTTTCCTCAGTTAAGAGCTACATTTTAGGGATGACAATAAATTCTGCCATGGAGCTTGGTGGAAATGGTCCATCCAGTCAATGTCCATCCTGGCCTGATGTTTTCTGTACACCATTGAGTGCTGGAACAGGTCCAGAGATGTTGTGGAGTCTTCTCCATGGGAGACATTCCAAACCCACCTGGCCACAACCCTGAGTGACACGCACGAGGGGACGCTGCTTGAGCAGAGAGGTTGGACCCAGTGACCTCCCGTGGTCCCTTCCAACCTTATCCATTCTGGATTCTGTGATTCATCCCACTAGGCCCAGGCCTGTGAATACTCCATTCCCTCACCTCTGTCCTTAGGAAACAGCAGGGGTAGCTCCTTCTCCAAGGCATCAAAATGAACCCGCTACGCCTGTACTTGTGATGTTTGGAACTGCCGGGATTTTAAAGGCTGCTTAATGCTGAGTTTACTGGAGTTGTATAAATCTTTGCTTTAAATCCACTGTAAATATGTTACAGAATCTGCCAAACATGCATTAAAATATTTTGCTCCAGATATGCCTATGTCTAACCTTTTGGTTCCTAAGAGCTTTAATCAGTAATCTTCAAGTAGGAAGTTATTCATCTTTATTGCCAGGCACTTCTCAGTGGCGGTCGTGGCAACAATCTTTTCATTGCTTCTGTGTTTAGTTGTTCTTTGACATGATAGAAGTCAGCTGCAGTTCAATGAGCTCACTATTTGTGCAACTTAATTGCTTGCTTCCTTTAATATGTACTCAGTTTTTCCTTTTATGAGCAGGGTTGTTGGAAAAATTAAGCTTAAGGATATGGCTATCCACTGTTAATTAACCTCCTTCCCAAACACATTAGTAAAATAGGTCAAATGGCTGTTGAGTGTTAAGTGTACCATTACTAAGGTATTTCTCAGCTGGAAAATGAACCCTGTATTGGATGAGTTTCCAAAGGAGCTTCAAGGACTTAGGTGTCACTATCACACCGAAATTCAATTAGATCCGAGTGCCTAATTCCCTCAAACTGGATTTTACAGCAGCTCTCAGGAGAGTATGTTAAGGAGTTTGGATTTGGTGCATATTGTGCATGTTTAAAAATAGCCTCAAACTGCTTCCTTTTGCTCTTCACTTGGGTTTAGTGGAATCTTTGCATGAGTGATCCATGCAGGCATGGGGGAATGTGCACAAGAGAGGGCAAAAAAAAAGGAATCGGGTTCTTCCTTGGGATTTGTATGTTGCATTATTGAGGATACTGCATGTGTTTGTTCTTTCAGGAACAATATTATTCAGATTTGAAATTCCTAGAATAGCTCTGTTATGTGAGGATGTATAAATAGTTTTGATGAGTATAAAATATGCTCAGTGAGGGAACTGATCTATCAAAACAGCTTTATACAGTGATAGTGTAATTTCTTTCCATGTCAGAGATATATTCAGATGGAAAAATCACTTTAATTGCAGTGGTGATAGCTTGATTGGAATTCTGCCCATTTGTCACCAAAATTGTAGATGAATTTAAAAATCATATTTAAAAATGTGAGTTCAGTTGGGAAGTTCTTAATTTTTTTTAATATTTGTATTTTACAAAAGGGTTTAAGAAAAGGTTTAAGAAAAAGTGGAATTTGGAAGGTTTCCCACCGGGAGATAAAGGCTGTGTTTTGTTATGATAACATCTCTCAATTGCAGTTCCCAGGCTAAGTCGGGAGATTTCTTCTAGAAGGGACTTCCCACATGTGTAAACTCTCCTCATCCAAATATTATCATGTGCTACAGCAGTAGCCAGTCAAGATATTAGTAATATTAGATATTAGGAAAAGGCTCTTCATCCAGAGGGTGCTGGCACTGCCCAGGCTCCCCAGGGAATGGGCACAGCCCCGAGGCTGCCAGAGCTCCAGGAGTGTCTGGACAGCACTGCCAGGGATGCCCAGGCTGGGATTGTTGGGGTATCTGGGCAGGGCCAGGAGTTGAACTCTGATCCTTGTGGGTCCCTTCCAGCTCAGGGAATTCTGTAATTCAGTGATTCTGTGAAGATCAGAGTCCACCGTGCCAGGCATGGTCCAGGTGTGTAGGAGGCAGCCCTTGCCTTGTAGGCTGCAGAAGCAAACAGAGAGGAAGGGAGGATTCCTGCCTGGTCTAGAGGGCAGGGATAAAATTCCCAAGGTCACATGGTGGTTCCATGGCCTCCTTGCAACAGCACCAGAAAAAATGTTATTCCTTTGGGGATACCCTTTGGGTTTGAGTTGCAAACAGGAGTTCTGCACACTCCAGAGCACAGAGAAGTGCATCATCTTTGAACAGGCCTTTTCCAGGCAGGGATTCCCAGCACCACGTCCCAGTGGTCTGCAATCCCCCAGGCCTCTTCCAGGTGCTGTAGCTCCATATCCCCCTCACAGAGAGTGAGCTCCATCCTTTCCAGCACAAGTCCTGCTTTTGTTCTGTTTTCCTCTGTTTTTTTTTAACATAGCTTTATAAAGGGCTTGATAGGTGCAAGAAGGGGAAAAATAAATACTAGAGGAGGCTTGGCTCTACCTTGGAATTGTCTTCCCATCTCACCAAAGCCAGGTTGAGTGGAAAACTTCTGGTTTCCAGGATTCAAGCTGGAGCTTAGCAATACACTGTCCCTCTTTTATACCAGACCAAGATGCTGTAAAAAGCACATAAGGTGGGTGTAAATGACATTTCTGCCAAAATCAAGGCCCCTTTAGCCACTGCCAGGCGTGTAATGGGGCCTGTAATAAATGAGCATTAAGTGCTCCTTTAGAGGGATGCACTGGAATTGCTGAAATGCTGCCAGTGTGATACAAGCATCAGGAAATCCCATTTGTTCCATGTGGCCAAAACCCACAGAGAAGCTCCACGAAGCACTTCATTTTTTTAGTATGGCTGTAAATAATGTAGAGAATAAATATGGAAGTCCAGAGAACAACTTTACAGACATGCTCCTGAAAATAAATTTTCACCCTCCTGTGGCTGACGGTGCTGCACTTCAGGGTATGGATCTGAGGTTCTCCTGGAAGGAAATGCACCTGTCAATGGACAGAGGGTGCAAAGTAGCTGGGGAGCATCTGCCAGCCAGGTGAGAGCTGTAAGCATTGAAAATGAATGTAGAGTTGCTGCTGTTTGCAGAGTGGCTGCTCCTTTCGGGACACAGCAAACTGATACTGGAGCACAGTTTGCACACAGGTACTTGGAGCAAGAGAAGCAGATGATTTCTAGATCCTGGGACACCAGGCTGAAAAATATAAAGATGATAGAGATTGATTTTGGACATGTAGTGATAGAACAAGAGGGAATGGCTTTAAACTAAAAGAAAGGAGGTTTAGGTGAGGTATTAGGAAAAAGTCCTCCCGTGTGAGGGTGGGGAGCACCTGGCACAGAGAAGCTGTGGCTGCCCCTGGATCCCTGGAAGTGTCCCAGGCCAGGGCTTGGAGCAACCTGGGATAGTGGAAGGTGTCCCTGCCCATGGAGATGTTGGAACTGGGTGATCTTTAAGGTCCCTCGGAATCCAAACCACTCTGGAATACTATGAAAATAGTGCAGGCAATCAGCAGTTGCTCTTTTACTTATATATCTCCCTGCCGGGGAAAACAGTGTGAGGATTCCCAGACTGGTCCACGAGGGGCTGGCAGGAAGAGTGGCACTTGGTGACGGTGCAGGGAGAATTTACCGATGTCTGTCCAGCACTGCCTGTGCTGGGCACACCGTAAGGACCCGAGTGCTGCCAGCTCTTCCATCCGTGGAACTGGAACAGCGCAGGGTGTTCCTGGGGATCCCTTACAGTGGGATTTGGTTACCCCAGAGGGGCTGGGCGGGCTGTCCAGCCTGTCTGCAGCGGGACCGGGATGGTGGCTGGGATTCGTGTCGCACACCAGAAGGTGGCACTGCCGATACTGCCTTGGAAAGGTCCCATCGGCTCTGGCCAGAGCAGGGAATTCGGGGGAAATGCTGCAGAAAACAGGCACCGTCAAGGGGGATACGTGGAAGGGTAGCGGGGTCTGAGAGAGCCTAAAGCAATCGGGGTGGATGGACAAGGCAGTTTGGGTGCGAGTGGTGTGAGCATCCCGGTGCTTCATCTCCCACTGGCAAGATTTTAATCTTACTGATCACAGCATCAGGCTGTGCAAGATTGTGGGAACTTGCAGATTATTGCAAACCCCCAAAGCGAATGTGCCTGGCAGGAGGTTTAAAAGTGAGCATTGCAGAGGAGTGCTTGGCTTTGGCTGGACACTACGGAAAACTGGGTTGTTTTCTGCTGAAAATGGGCAAAACCTTGCCTTGCCAGCCCTTCCCTGTCTGCCTCGGCAGTGCCGGCTGGGAGAACTGCTCTTATCTCTTGCATTTCTCTCTGACTGCAAGTAAACACCCTTTTGTCAGTCAATGCTCAGTAATGAGGGAGAAACTGATCGGCTTTGGTTTGGCTAAGAACAAAAGACTGACATTGGAAGGAAGGAGCAGGTGAACAGCTGGCTGTGATTTGTTATCATAGGTTATATAAATATATAAATATATATATATATATATATATATATATATACACATAGATTGTCTGAGGTTATACACCCAGCTTCTTCACCCTGAGACTGTGTGTATTTAGAAGAGGATTTTGTGCCCTGCTCCGAGGGAAGCCTCCTAAAGACAATTTGATTGGAAATTACTGTGGAAGGCCAGTGGGCGATTCATCATCCAAATGACTTATCCCTCCCCCAAAGTTTCTCTAAAGTTTCCTGTCAGAGCTCATGTGCCCTGAGGAAAAGTGCTTTTTCTTTCTTCATTCCTTCACTCCTCACCAGCTACTTGTGTGGGTGTCCTGGGGTCTCAGAGAAAGTGGTGCTGTGCCTGAATTTGTCTCAGCTTAACTCCACTCTGATTCCATCCAGACCAGTGAGGACCTGGCGTCTACTTATTAAAGTCAAAGGTGTCCACTCGTGGAAAGGCTTACTGGGCACATCAGGTGGGAGCTTTACCTTCTCCAGAGCATCTCCCCCTCCACACCCATGTGGAGATGCTTAAACAGGTGACAGGAGAAGGAGGATCTCCAGGTCCTAAAGCTTGTGAACAGCCACCCTGGGCAGGATTTGTGCCTGGGTACGGAGCCTGGCTCAGGAGAAGAGCAGAGCCTCTGGAGCATGCAGCCCTGTGGGGACCAGCTGGATTAAATCACAAAGAGTGACAGGTTCTCCTTCTGCTGTCCTGCTGTGGGTAGGAGCTGCCAGCAAACAGACAGTAATGAGCAGTTGGACAGAAGAGACTTGTGAACTGGGAAGATGCACAAGAGCTGAGAAAAGACAACAAGATCAGTGTTTTGTCCCAGGAGCACCAGCCCTTTACCTGGAGGAGAGTGTGAGGGGGCAATAACTCAGTCTCTGTGCTCTGCTCTTCATTTGAACACGTAAGAAATGCCTTCAGCACAGAGGGCCAAGCTCCCAGACAGATGCAAGAGGCTTGTGCAGGGGAGGTAAGTCCTGCTGCATCCTACCCTACTCCCTGTTCCCCTCTGTGGGCAGACAGGGTGGCTCGCAGTGTGACCAAGCGTAAATGATGCGGCTCTTGGAATTGGCAGGGAGGGAATTTGATTTTTTTTTTTTTTTTTTTTTTGGTCAGGATTGCACTTGCAGTTTACAGCAGGCTGGTTTCTGCTGAGAGGCAGATGTGACTTTGCTGTGCTGCAGAGCCAGCCCCCATCCCTCCTGTGTGAGCCCTGGTGGAGTCCTGAGGCGGAAAAGCCGAGTGCAGCTCCGAAGGGCACACGTTTCCTGTCTCTTCCTCCTGGCAGGTTTTGTCTGCAGACACTGGCTTGAGTACCCCATAATTACATTTTCGCATTTTTTAATATAGCAACACATGGCTGGGCTTGTGGTAGGGAGCCAAGTGATGTCTTTGGGCTGTGAGGACTATAAATAACCAAAGGGATCATTTTATTTGGTTATGGAAGGAAGAAGGTCTTTCTTCAGCAGTTGCTGTACAAACACAGCTTTGGAGCAAATAAAGAAGGGTTCTTTTTTTTCCTATATGTTAGGGAGATACCCATGGATTCAGCAGAATGCCTCAAAAGTGAAAAATCCTTTGAATTACATTTCTTTACACAAGGCCTTCACACACTGTCAAGCTGCCCAATTATAGCTTTGTTTTCATTTTAGTTGTGGCAATTATTGTGCTTTTGTTAAAAATACCATTCTGTGTCTATTCTAAGCTCTGAGTAGAAAGGACTGTCTTAAAATAAATGTATGTGCAGTGCCAGGCACAATAGATCTCATCTGTGCCCAAGACCGTGGGGCACAACTGCCATATATACAGAAAACAGCTGGTTTGTGTGACAAGATGCAACTTTTCAGGTCTAGATCTTGGCACCATGAATCTTGAAATCTATGATTCCTCCTTTTTTCTCCCCAAGTGCTGCTTGGCACTCCTATGTAGGCTGTATCTGATTGTACTCTGCTGTCAAACAACCTTGTCACTTCATCCCCAGCACATCTTTCCCTCACTGTGGTGAGGCCCCCAGATCTGTATCCTGATCCCCACATCCAGGCAGCCCCTGGATCTGTATCCTGATCCCCACATCCAGGCAGAGGCAGCCCCTGGATCTGTATCCTGATCCCCACATCCAGGCAGAGGCAGCCCCTGGATCTGTGTTGCTCTGAGCAGAAGTGCTGAGCAGCAGACAGGAACAAGGCTGTGGTGCTGCCCTGCCTTCAAGGGAATTCCTGATGGCAGCAGCCTGAATCTTCAGCATTTCTTCACTGGGTGGGTGGCCTTGTGTCACCCAGTGCTGGGATGCACCCTGCTCTGAGGCCTCAGCCCAGGAGCACCATGTCATGCCAGGAGCAGCCATCCACCCCCACCACATGGCTTGTGGATGATTTAATGTGGAATCCCAGGATGGTTTGAGTTGGAAAGGACTTTAAAGCCCATTTCATTCCAATCCCCTCCTGCTATGGGCAGGGACACCTTTCACTCTATCCCAGGTTGCTCCAAGCCCTGTCCAACCTGGCCTTGGACACTTCCAGAGGCAGCCACAGCTTCTCTGGGCACCCTGTACCAGGGCCTCTTCACCCTCACAGGGAAGAATTCCTTCCCAATATCCCATCCATCCCTGCCCTCTGGCAGTGTGAAACCATTCCCTCTTTCCCTGTCACTCCAGGCCATTGTCCAAAGTGTCTCTCCAGCTCTCTTGGAGTCCCTTTGGGTACTGGACACAACAGATGTCGAGATTCCTCAAACTTGTGGACTTTGCTTTTACTGTGAACGACTGCACCTGAGGCTTAGGAACATTCCAGCCTGTTGTGGATAGCTTCAGTTCTGCACTGGAATAAGGCTCCCATGTCCCAGTGTCTGTGCCAAGTGCTGGATCTGCCATAAACAGCTTGCAGAACTTGAACACAAGCGTGTCCTAACAGAAAAGAGATGCTTGGGGGGGGTTACAAACACATCTTGTGCATCTGCAGAGGTCACACATCAGGGAGACCTTTCTGTGCACCACGGACTAGGACACCTGGTGCATCTACATATTTGTTAGTATGTGTGACAAAAACATGGCCAGATAAAATAGGGACATTTCTACCCCCCTTTTTGTTACTCCAACACCCCAAAATGGTGAAGAGTATTGACCACAACATTTCTCATTTCCTTTTGAAGAAACACACACAATCCTGCACACAACCCTACTTTGAGCACCAGCAAGTGCCAGACCAGGAGGCCCCATTCCTGGTTGTGTGTGAGCTGCTGCATTTCCGTAGGGAAGGTGCTGTTCCTACAATTGCACCAGTACAAAGAGGCCACAGTTCTGTGATTGCCCTCAATTAGTGGTGCTGCCAGATCATTCCTAATATTTTATTTTTTTTTCCGATGGGCACAGCAGTGCAATGGATCTGACAGTGTGAATGTTTGGATGGGGTGCATTGACAGCAGTGGTGTCTATCAAGGGGAACAACAACTCCAGATTAAATAGCAGGGCACTCTCTCTGTCACGATGGGGCAGTTTCAGGGAAAAAGCTCCCATTGTTTCCTCGGCCATATCGACTGGGCTGACACAAGGCCCTCTTGATTAAACGAACTGGCAGCAGAACAGCAAGTTCTTGTTAACCATACATGCCAAAAGGCCCTAACACAAACAATCCCCATTATAAATTAGGCCTTTTACAAACAATATTTCAAGAAACTACTTGTCCGTTTTCCATGCCATTATGCATTTTTAGGATGATTACATGTTTCTGCTGGATAATGGCCTTTTGCCAAGGGCAAAATGGAGTTTCAATAGGATTCATTATGAAGTGAAAAGTTTTTCTCTTCCCTACCTCCTGGAAGGAAAAAGCCACTCACAGATAAAGCTCACGATATAATTAAATTGCTTTAGATAATCAGCGAAGTTGCTTCCCAAATGATAAGTACTTGTTTTTATCCTTCCTTAATCTCACAAGCCCCTTGTAGTCTTTTAATAGGAAGTGGTGGCAGCTGTGAGGGCCACTTGATCATTTGGGTCCGAGCAGAGTGCGAGGCTGCCTGGCTGATAAAAGCCAAGACAGCTCCAGCTATCAGGACAGCTATTAGAGGAGGAAATGCTGTCTTCAAGGACAGGCCATGCCAGGCAGCTCTTCAATGCACTGCTAAAGAATTATGTTCCATTAGAAACGTTTCCCTTCCCCCTGTTCGTTTTACAGAGCCTCATCCCTCCTGGAATTAAGGCACGTTGTTCATATCTGCAAGGGAACATGAAATGAAAATGAAATGAAAAGCTCAGTGAAATGCTGAGCTGTGGGTTTGGGGATGTCAGGGTTTGATCCTGCAAAGGGCTGAATGACCATGGTAGGGACCAAACCTTTGGATCCTGGTGCTGTGCACAGGAGTCCAGCAGTGCTCAGTGCAACAGAGGAATTACACAGCAGCTTTGTGACAAAGGCAGAGGTTGCCTTGGGGATTGGAAAAAAAAATGGGGGGGGGGGGGTGTCTTGTAGTTCAAGCCCTGATCGGGGTCTCAGGAAACCTGGCTCAGTTTCCAGTCCTCCTTCAGAGTCCTTGGTTTTGATCAGTCTCTCACTGCCCTCATTTCTTTTGCCGTGTGAATGGAAATGATTTCTCCTTTTGGCCAACTCTTAGGATTATAGGACCTGAAGATAAAGACTCTGTCATCTGTACAGAATATCAAGATCAACAGGCTTTTGCCTGTCTTAGCTGAGCTTTGGAGATATTACTGTACCAGATCCCATTTCTCTGATTTATGTGTTACATGACCACTTTTGTTTATAAAGATGCCCATCACTCCCCATTACATGCTTCCCTCATCATTACTGCAGGAATTTAACCAGGAGGGCAAACAAATAACTTGGTGAATGTGAGAACAAAAGCCCCAATTAATGAAAATTCCTTTTGAGGTGGCAAAAGCCATTTATTATACCCATATAGCAATTATTATCAAGTTAGTGGTTCCAGGATTTCATTACTATTATTAAGAAGACAAGCCATTTACACTGTTATAGTCTGAGGTATTTAGGAACACTAATTAGGGCTTTTCAGCCCTGGAAGGAAGGAGGATCAGCTCATGTTCACTGGGAAGGGAGTAGGGAGTTGAGTCTCTTGCCTGTGTGACAGTGAGGAGTCTGATGGCATCTAAGGAGTTATATGAGGTGAACTGAGGCCACCTCACCCTAATTCTGCTTCCCCAGCTGTGAGGAGCCAGGAGAGCTGAGAGGAGGAGTAACCTGGGGGAAGGAATGTACTGTCCAAACTGAGGGAAGGTGTGGGAGTTTGAGTGAGACGTGGAGGAGCAGGAAAAAAAATGGTGATCGTGGGATTTAGACAGTGAGCTGTGCCTTTCATGCTGCCACAGTGGTCTTGTACGAGGTGAGATGCTTTTATTGTCCTTATGTTTTTCTTTTTCTGGGTACTGATCTTCAGCTGACTGCAGGTGAGCTTAATATTCCAATGTGTGTACATGAAAAGTTATGTAAAACACAAATATTATGCTCTGGACATGCAATATTTTTGACATGTAATGATGTCCTCCTCTCCTTTCCCTGCTCAAGAGGGGAATAATTCCATCTACTTATACCACAGAAGAGACAGAGCCACGAAAAATTAAAGTGGGATTAGGGTGATGGTTCAGGGAGAAAGGAGATTATGAGAGTTTGACAAATGATTGTATTATGGGCATATAAGTAAATACACAACCTAAGCAATTCCATGCTTTGTGTATTACACTATAAAATAAAACAGGTGGTTAGGGACTGTTCACACAAACAGGGAATTTGAAATATACTTGTGGGAAGTTAGTTTTTAGGGGCTTTTTTACAATATAAGCATATTTTATATAATATGTATGTTATATTAAAAAAAAAAACCAAAAAAAACCCCCAAAAATGAGGGAGAGGGACTTTTTATACTGGCAACATCCAATATATAATAGTGACAGGACAAGAGAATTATTTTAAACTGAAAGACAGGGGTTTAGTTTAGACACCAGGAAGAAATTCTTCCCTGTGAGGGTGGGGAGGCCCTGGCACAGGGTGCCCAGAGAAGCTGTGGCTGCCCCTGGATCCCTGGAAGTGTCCAAGGCCAGGCTGGACAGGGCTTGGAGCAACCTGGGACAGTGAAAGGTGTCCCTGCCCATAGCAGGGGGTGGAACTGGATGCTCTTTGAGGTCCCTTCCAACCCAGACTATTCTATGATTCTGTACAAATGTGTGTATATTAACAGCATATGTTTTTTATTTTGGAAAATAAAAGAGATAAAAACATATATATGTATAAAGTAATGCATGCCTGGTGAGCTGGGCTTGCTGGACTATAAAATCTAGTTGTCTCATGCTGCAGGCAGACACAGTGAGTGCAAACAGGCACGGCCAGCTCCTGCTACCTCCTGCAGGCAACACTGAGACACCAAGTGACACCAGGTCACAGTCAGCGACCTACAAGCTGCCAAGGAGTGCTGGGAGAGACTCACTCAGTGAAGGTGTCCCCTGTGTAAATGTTACCGCAGCCAAATCACATAATCCTGCTCCTGGATTTCTCAAACTCCACCTGAAAGTGCCAGAGTGATGGCACAAGGAGTCTGCAGGTCTGACACTGCTGTCCTGACAGGTCACACCCTGATAAAAGCAGCTGTGTACTCCCCAAAAGGCTGGTAAATGCATGAGTCATTAAGTATTTCATTATCTCTTTTCACCTGGACTCAGCTGACCTCTAATGACCAATATTTGCGCTCAAAACAGCAGGGATGAATTGAAACAGGCCCTGAGAAAGTCTAAGAACAAGTGATTTCTTGCCTCAGGTCATGCAGGAAGGCTGTGGCAGAAACCCCAGCCGTGAACCCAAAGTGATTCCTGGCTGCTGGAGTCACACTGCAGTGGCTGTGCTCTGCTACCAGGCTGCATTCACGGGGACAAGTGAAAGGGAGGAAATCCTTTCCCAGGCCTGGGAACTGGCCCTGGAGATGGTGGAAGGGCTCATTGTCTTCTGCAAACTTGGCTTGGAGCCGCGGTGAGACTCTCCCGTGCAGCACGTGGGGAAAGTGGAGGCTGGAAAATATCCTGAGATAATGGCAAGGAGGAGAAGGGAGAAGTGCTGCTGCCTGGGTGGAGAACAGCCTTTTCTGATCATCCAACAGCTGCCTCTGGGCCATCACAGCTACACACTCCTGATACACAACAAAGTGATCCACATGGAAACCCCAACCCACAGCTTGTGTGTGGAGACCTTTTCAGCATGGGAAAAATGAAGAATGTCCAAGAGGACGCTCCAGAAATTTAAGTATATAGCTACTACACTGAAAAGACCAGGTTTTTCTCTCCCAATTAGTTGCTTGAGCCATATGGCAGAAAGAAGGATATTATTATGAAAAATAAGCTTTATTAGGGAAGGGGCAAGAAAACCTGAATAGAAAACAGATTGCTTCAAGGCACTTGAACTCTCTGCCCATTTTTGCTGTCAAAATCACCTAAAGTACAGCGACAAACTAAGAAAAACTCAGGAAACCAAACAAATAATAAACCCTGATAATCAGCAAGCTCCCCAAAGACCCTGCATGCCTCAGGAAGGGGAATTCCAGTGAAAATCACTGCATTTCCAAACTGTTGGTTTCAGTGTTAATCTTCTGGAGCTGTTTTTAAACAAGGTCTGCAGCAGCTTATGTAGCCAGCTGAGCAGATGATGTGAATAAAAGAAATGAGCCACAGATCAAAAAAAAAAAAAAAAAAGTCTACAGGGTTTGGCTTTTAATTTTACCTCCCCGTCTTTCACCCAGATGTGGTTGTGGGTAGGTATCAGCCAAGAAATCGCAGGTGGCATGGTTATCTTGCTATTTACTGAACGATGATGCTGCTACCAGCTATTCAATAATAGGAAATGACTAATGATGTGGTGGAAATTATGAACCAGGATTAATAAAACTTGAAAAGGAACAGTCTGGTCTGTTTGATCCTCTGAAGAGGAAGTCTGTCTGTGTACAAGTCTTTTCCCTGAGGTGGTGTTCTTATTAGTCTGATCTGAGTATGGAGCAAAGGGAACTGAGTTTGGAAGTGGCTTAAAAAGAAGACAGTAAAAGAGGACATGAAGTATTGTTGAAAAACATCCCTGGGTGACAGACTCCTTTCTAATGCTGCCTTGCAGGAGGGTGGGGGTAAGTCACAGGAAGGCAGCTCCAGTCTGCATGTTGCTCACAAGTGAAAAGAAATTTCTTGGAGAGCTGCATTTGACTTAGGTCCGATTTTGCTGTTCTTTCTCCTGCCAAATCCTCCTTGAGTCATTTTTCTTGATGAGGGACTACAGTCTTAGGCTATTTCAAGTGCTGTGAGCAGGAGGTGCCATTTCCCAGTGCCATGGCAGGGCTGTGAGTAATTTCTTGGTGGAGAGCTGAAGGCCTCTCACAGGTGCAGATGCTGTGATTTGAAAGCAAAAAGGGCCCAAGAAAGGGAAGTGAAAGGCCTGGATGGAGTAGACTCCTGAACAGATCATAATGGAAGAGGTTTTGGGATGTATATCCTAAAATGAGCACACAGGTGTTGGAGAATTGGAGTTTTCCTGGGTAAAACCACCAGCAGCTGAGATGGCACCATCTCAGAGACAAAGATGAAAAAGAGAAAAGAAAGAAAGAAAAGAAAAAGATTTGCATCTGAGATGAAAATGTTTGATGTGGCAAGGCTGACATCTAAGACGCATGGTGGGTTCCAGGTTGTTACCACAGGAGTGGGAAACCAGCCTCCCCTAACTTCCCTTCCATTTCTGAGGGCAGAGACTTGGGGTTTCTTGTTTTCAAGGCAGATTATTTATTTTTTAGGTTCCTTGATGTATCAAATTCCCATGACTGCTTTGGTGAGCCACTGATCTCTTCTGCTCTTCTTGAGGCAGGTCAAAGTTGTAGCTACAGTGAAGTTCATTCAGTAGGGAGCTGAGTGATGATGCTGACTGGCCTGTAATGTTGGATAATGTGTGAAGGAAACGTTGTCCTGGAATAGAAGATGTTGTGTCATTGGCTGAGATTGCAGAGATGTGAGTTCAGCATGGTTCTGTCTGGTCCAATATTTCTACCAAAAATGCTGCCAGAATTTGAAAACCTTGAATATTTGTGCCCTTGCTTTAGGGCTTCTTGGCTTTGGCACTGTTTGAACCTCTCATGTTCTCAGGCACATGTTGGGAATCTTTGGCTGTCCATGGAGTTGGGCTCCATAATCCTTGTGGGTCCCTTCCAGCTCAGCACATTCTGTGATTCTATAATAGTCTTCAAGTTCACCAAATTTATTAAGTTCATGTCAATCTGTTGGATCCACTCTAGTTGCAGTCAAAGCTTCAGAGTGTCTGGCACCAGCCTCATCTGGTCCATCAATCCAGATGGAGCTGTCAGCACGTGGTGTTTGCAGCTCAGGCCTTGCAGGGGAGCAAACATTTGGTTTCATTTCAGCCAGTGAGGACGAGTCACCTCTCAGATTTTGGTGTTCAGAGGTTGGTGCTCAGACCAATGGACAGTCAGTAACTGGTGTGTGAGTTGGAGCCCCAGAGGCAGTGCTGGGGTAGTTTGTGAGAGGCTCTTCTGTTGTCTCTGGTTCTTTCCTCTTTGCCAGCTTTCTTTTTCTCACTCCTCCTCTGGCTTCCTCTTAGTCTTTCAAATAATTTATGTTTTAAAGTGAAACTCAGCTATGCAACTGGATTTATATTTATAAATTGTATTGGGCTGACCCTCTCCTTACCTCAGAGCTGGTATTTTTAAAAGCCCTGTTATTTCCCACTGTTTCAGAAGGTTAAAAGTCCAATCTCATTACAAATGCTGTGCATATGTTGTTGTTTAGTGTTATATCAGTGCATTACCTCAAACTGCACAGCCAATCATAACCCTGGAGGACTGAGTCTCACGTCATCACATGGGTGGGATGGAGGCACTGATGGTCTTTAAAGACATTAAATCCTGCTCCCTGCTTTGTAATATCTCAGGATCTTCCTTTTGTACTTTTGGTATCATCAAACATTTTCCCTCTCTGCTTGGGCAATACAAAGAAACATCCAGGACTTGAAATCCCACAATCAGCTTTGATCATGCTGCTTTTGGGAAAGCCAGGACAGATGACTTTGTCTTGGTGGAATGTTCCTCCCTGTGAATGCTTTTGAAGTTCTTTTTTTTATTATTTCCCTCTTGATTTAAAACCAACCTACTAGATTTTTGTTACTGTTGTCTTACTCTTAAGCTGTGGCTCTTTTTCTTTGTTCTTTTTGCCTAAGGATTTACTTGACACCAAGTTTTTTATCTACTATGGTGAACAGGAACCTGCCTAATATTTGATCAAATTAAATTTGCAGTGTCACCTGAACCTTTTCTAATTTTATGGTTCTCAATACTGAACCTTTAGTATCAAAAGTCTTTGCTTGTGTTTAGAATAGGCATGGTCCTGTCATGGTTAAATAACAATTGTATTTAGGCTGGCAAATTCAGAATATCCTGTAATAGGCCCCCAGAAAGAAAATAAATTGATTGTGGGGAATATATTGTAACTTAGTCTGAGCCAGGAGGAATGAATGCAATGCCCTGACCCATTGCTGTTGATATTTGGCTACAGGAGATTCAAGCCCAAAATGTCCACATTGGGTGAATATTACCCCAAAATGTAATGATGAAGGTGATGCTCTCACCTTTAGCACCAATTCTGTCCATGACAGTAGTAGTAATAGTAGTAATAATAATAATAACAATAATAATAATAATAATAGTGATGATAATAATAATATCTTGGTGTTGCTGCTTCACCCACAAAAGCAGCCTGAGCTCAGCAGTGGTTCCCTCTCTTTGTTCCCTCAGAAACTCTCTGTAGAAACTGATGCTCAAGCGATTTGTTTTTCTTCTTTTTGCTCTAAGCTAGATGAATATAATGTTCTCTGGATTTGTAAAAGACTGTTTTTGTATCTCACAGTCACGTTTCAGTATCAGCAAATATTTTAGATATGAGTTAAGAGAGGTACCCCACTGACAGAAGAAGGCTGGCGGAGCTTGTAGTATCACATCATAAATTCCCTCTTCTGCTATGAAAATGTAATAAAATATGTGGCATGGCAGATTTACAATGACAATGCTGCTGCTGTATTAAGGCAACTATTTTATCCCTTTGTTTTAAACAGATTTTACTGTACTACACACAATGAGCCTTTCCTCTGTGCAACAATCAAGCCTACAAGCCTCACATTAAGTCAAATATGATCTCATGGCCACTCTTCATCAACTCGTTACACCATTATCTCTCTGCTGCTAATAAATTTTGGGAGGGACAATTTATATGCAAATGTTTTATTTCAGCTATGGTTATACTTGGCTTATCGTGAGCCTGGTAGTGCCCCCACCCACTGACATCATGCTTGGAAAAGTTCTGTTCAATAGGTTTTTTATAGTCTTAGTGCAAAGTTAAATTCCCAAGCCTGACTACACACATGTGATGGGCTTCCCAGCTACCTGCAGCCTGACCCTGCAGGTGATGCAGGTGGGCAGGGTCCTGCTGGCCAGGGCAGCTGTAATAACTCAGGTGAGGTTTTGCTTCTCACTGCCTTTCCTTGGTTTTGGGTTCTAGCCTTAAAATGGCCAGTTGTGATTGCAACCTTTTATTAATCAAACTTGAGGCTTCTTCCATCCCCCACTGTTAGATTGTCATTGAGATGAATGAAAGTTAACTTCCTTTAAAAATTTCTGACTCTTGTTAAGATAAAAAAATGCATTTCTTTTTAAGGAAATTGCCTAACTATTAAGGAGATAACCCACAATTGTTATGATTTACTTTAATCTTCTTATATGTGTATATGTGAATGCCTCAGTACAATGGCAAGGATAAAATTTAGGAGGTTTATGCCTCCTTGCTTCCCAAATAAACAGGAGAACAAGCTGATCTTGTGGCTCTTGCTTTTACTGTCGTCTCCAGGTATTTTTTCTTCACTGTCCAAATTGTACTTATGGAATTGTACAACTGCTTCCTCTCTGTGTTTGCAGCTCTGTCATAGGCTGTACTGGGAACATCCAGATAACTCCAAAAGATTAGAAGATTGCTAAAGCAAAGTAAACCTTATTACTTTTCTATTCTGTCACTGGGCAAGCTGCTGACTGAAAGAACAGGAAAGGAGTTGTGGGTACTCACCTCAGAGGCTGTGATCATTGTAATCCATAAATAAAGAACATCCTGAATATTCATGGGAAGAGAACAGGGGAGGAAGCAGCAAATGGAAGAGTGAATAAAAACTAGCTACACAGATTGGCATTTTCAAAAATTCTTATCAGATTAGAAATATGTGTTTCAGACTTGTTTTTTGACTCATTCATACCTGTTTGGGAACCTCACCACAAGGGCTGAAGGAGTTCAGCGTGGATAGGTGGAAGAAGAACATAAAACCTGACATTCACTTGCCGGGTATGGAGAGCTTTCCACTCAGGAACACAGACTTCCCACAGTGGTTGCAGCATTTGCTGTGTCACTGAACCCATCTGCTGCACAACTGTCAGGATTTTGGCACTTCAAACACACAGGAGCAGAAATATCATTCCTTTGACAAGTACTTACTCAGCAGATTAAAAGTCACAAAACCAAAAGGCATCAAGGACCAGGAGTCCTGGGTCTGGAGCACACAAAAGTATTCCAACTACAACTGCTTCTAAATCTTAGCTGGTTTCTCCCTAATACTTAAGAGACTGGTGGAAAGAAGTAACTACCACAATGAGCCCAAAGGTCAGGAAAAGCCTGGCTCTATGTTTGAAGTAATTGATAGAAGAACAGCAATGGAAATCAGAGGAAGAAATGAAATGGCTTGCACTGTTACTACAAGTCACCAGGAGAGGCTCAAGCAAGCAGTGATTTAATATTAACACGTATCAGCACATATGGACAATTTCAATCAAGCCAGGAACTGTTTTTTCTATGACCATGAGGAAAGTTAACTATTGTAACCCAAGTCATCAGACATTTTTTTCCAAGGAGCAGAATTTCCTTTCTTCTTCTGGAGAAGTTTTCATTTTGTGAGGGAGCGTGTTTATGATAGATTCCCACATCAGAAATGGTGACATCAGTAATTCCTTTTGCAATTTCCCACCAGTACCCTGGGGACAGGGCTGGCCTTCCTTTGTCAGTGTGTGCTGAAATCTGGGGACAGCAGGTGCAGTAACACCAAGTGCAAGTGCTTTCACTAGGCTTTAAATCCAGGGAAAGTACAGGAGTCACCTCAATGCACAGCCTGCTCCAGGATCTGCTTACCCTTAATTTCATGAAGCTCAGGGACAATGTTGTAGTCCAGCAGTGACAGAAAGCAGTGACTCTGTTGCAATAGCCATTGTAATGGAAGGAACCTTGATGTTCAATCCCAAGCTAAGCAGGAACTGAGGTATTTTTAAGTGTGCAGCCTGGAAGTCATTTCTGTGACTGGAAAGAGAAAATGAGTGCATTCACTGGTTGGTGCAAATTATCTCATTTCCCACTCCTTACTGCTCCTTCTTTCTTTCCAGGTTCTGGGGCTGCCAGATTAACCCTTTCCCAGTGTTTGGGCTCAGTGGCCCCAGGAGGTCTAATCCTCTTCCTTCTCTCCCTTGAGGCTGGAGATGGAAAGAATCTGTGTTGTTCCAAGATCTGCATGTGTTTGCCATGCTGGAAGCTCTGAGCAACTCCCTGTGCTGGTGAACCTGCTATCGGTGGTCTGGGCATGTGGGCTGCCTGTAGCTCTATTTCTGAGGGCATGAGCTGTCTGGCAAGTGAAAAATTGGCTTTTTACCGAGTTACACTAAATATGGCTCTTATCTTCTTTTTCTTTCCTGCATGTGTGGGAGATGTCTCTGTCAGGATAAGACACACTTTACATGATGCCTGGAGATTTAAAAGCACTGTGAAAAAGAGATTGGGCTTGCTTAGGATTTAATGACCAACTTGTTGAGGTCATTTGGCTCTCCATGATTCAGCAAACTGATAAGTGATTAAGGATAATTTTCCAGTTAGCTTGCTGCTACTCTTTAAAGTGTCTGATGAACATCAGCAGCTGAGCTGATTGATAACTAATCATCTAGTTTGGCACTGCTAATTGCTTGTTTAGCCATCAAGCTCCCTGTTAGATTTTCAGGTGGCCATCACAAACAGTTTTCTGATCACTGGGTCATGACAGATGTAGTGAGGTCAATCAGCTGTTAATGAATTTTCAAACCCAATCTGCAGAAAGTAATTTACATTCCCGAGCAAGGAGCAGAACCCCAATGAGTTTTAGACTATTCTATGACTTTCCCATGGAGACACCCCTCACCAGAGGGGCTTTAAAGGTTTGTTACCAAGATGGTTGGAGCTTTTCCTGCTGAGGTTGAGGGTGGAAAGCATGTGTGTGTATTTCTGTATCCACACATCCCATGTGTTTCTCTTCTGTGCAGTCAGGAAGCAGATTTGTCCTCCTGCCATGTATATTCATCAGGTGTTATCTGACCTCGGGTCCTACTTAAGGAAACATCTAACTGAGCTTGATGGAAGACTTGCCCAAGTAATGACATCATTAACAGGACTTGTGATAAAAGTGGAGTGTCACCCACAGTGATTGCATGGAGCATTGCATGATAGCTGGGATGTCTGTAAAATCTGTACAAAATTAACTACAGCTGCACAATAGGTGATTAAACTAGTTTTCTCATGCTGTAACTCAGCCCTCTTTAATACTCATTTAAGAATTCTTTCTTTTATAGGATTGTAATATGCATGAGCCCATTCCTTTCCACCCTCCCTATTACTCTACAGCAATGCCTTTTTTAATACCCTGCTCTTATTTTTATTGCTTCTAGCAGTCAATCTCCTCGGCCTCTGTCCTGGGTAGCTTAGCCAAGAAATGGAGAACATTTTGGTGGGGAAAGTGATGGAAAAGGAACAGAACTACTGCTGAACTAGTCCCACAGCAGGAGTAGCTTTCCCAGAGAAAGATTGGCACAGGCAGGTTCCCTTCTGTATGATTTTTCTTTGCACCTCTGAACCTGCTTATGTGGAGTCCTTGTAGAACAGGATTATGTCACTTCTTCAGTCTCCACAGGTCCTTTTGTGGGATAAGAGGAAATTCCTACAAAGGCTTTGTGATGCTGGTCTGTAACTTTTGTAAAACCTGGGAAATTTGAGGGATGAGGTTTTCTTGCATATGCCCTTTGATCTGGTAACCCCTCCAGGAGTTCTTCTTGAAGGAGAGGAGAAATTGTTGGATCTACTTTAGTTAAAATCCTGATGTAGCTCATCTCAAGTGAACTGGCCATGCTGGCTGAGAGCTTAGAATCTGTTTCCTATAGAGTGAGAAATGTCCTGTAATAAGGGGCCATAAACAAAGCAAGTTTTCAAAGGAATTGGATGCAGTGCCTCAACATTGCCAGTGCATAACACTGAAAGCTTCTGAATTTGTCAACACAAGCACAAAACCAGAGCATTTTGGGTTCTTTTCCCATCAGTGAATAGTCTGAGGTCCCCAGTTCTCAATTGTGATCTGAGAAATATGAGAATTTCACTGTGGGATTCCCCAGTTGAACTCAAAAGCCTCTGAACCAGACAACCTACTGCCTACAAGATGACCATTTCATCTAAGATGTTATGCCATCTTGAATTAAAGACTTCAAATTAGAAAGATCTTAACATATCCCAAAGTTAATTGGTGCATTGGTTGACTGTAGGCTGGTACCGAAAGGTAAAATCTACCTTTTGCTTTTTAAACTTTGGGATTCATCTTTTAAGATTTTCTTCATGACTGTAAGGATTAGAGACCTCTTTTAATTTTTAAAAAGCCTGGAATTTTTATATAATAAAAAGTTGTTGGGACATGGGACTTTGAACAACATATTTAATTAAAAAAGACAGCAGTAAAACGGTTGGAAGGATGGATACGGTCAGGTTACCTCATCTTTTCACTAGCAGAAGGTAATAAGTGAGTTATATTGTTTTCACCAGCAAATGACTGAAGATATTTTTCTGGAAAATAAATTCAGCCCCATCAAAGAGACTCCTATCTAGTGAAATGAAACAGATTTAAAATAGATTTATCCATTAAAACATTGAGCTAAGCTTCCCTTGGTCCCTACTGAGCCGAAGACGCCTGTCCCGTCCACCTCTAATCTGAGCAGCTCATCGTGTCTCCCAGACCTATTTGCAGCGAGACACTTGTGGGAGATGAAACCTTGGCATGGGAGCTGCTGTCTCCGAGGGCTGCTGGAAGGGGAGCAGGATTCCAGGATTCCTTGTCTGCCTCCATCCACCCACGCAAACAGGAAGGAGCCCGTGCCAGATGATAAGTCCAACTTACCATCCAGGGTAAGTAGATGCCAGAGAGGATTGTTTTCATTTCCACGGGATTTCTAATTAAGGGACATGCTTTAACTGTGTTTTCAATGGCTGAACATCCAAATGACAGTTTGATATGAGCAATTTGTCTGGCAGGATAGATAAGTTCATAGCAAAGCTAAAGGATTTTCCGTTTAAAATGGGTACACATCCTTAGCTGTGAATCGGATCAAACATTCCTGTAACTAAAGAATCCCCTTTATGTAACAACTGCTTTTTAACCTTCATTCTTTGCACTTTTAATGATCAAAGTCTCTCCTGATTCGTCCCCAGTCATTGACTCTGCCAAGTGCTTGTTTTTTTTTTCAGAACTCTCAGTCTTGTTCCAGTTTGATGAATGAAGGGAAATGTCTATTCCCATTTCTCCTGTCCCACCCACCCCTAATGAGCAGTAGCATTGTCTGACTGACTCCGGGGGGAATTTGCCACCTGCACAGTGGCTGGGCTGGGCTGTTGCAGCTGGCTTTCTTCTGATCTTTGTTTTCTAGAGATGTGATCCAGTGTCTTGAGAGCTGGCAGAGGGGGAAGGTGCTGATGTCTCTCTGTCCTGGGAAGGTCAGTGCAGCATGATTAGGCCACTGGGTGCCGTGTGTTTCATAAAAATATAGAATCCCAGAATGGTCGGGGTTGGAAGGAACCTTGAAGAGCATCCAGTTCCACACCCTGCCATGGGCAGGGACACCTTCCACTGTCCCAGGGTGCTCCAAGCCCTGTCCAGTCTGGCCTTGGACACTTTGAGAGATGGAGCAGCCACAGCTTCTCTGGGCACCCTGTGCCAGGGCCTCACCACCCTCAGAGCCAAGAATTTCTTACTAACATCTAATCTAAACCTACTCTTTGACAGTTTGAAGCCATTTCCCCTTGTCCTGTCACTCCATGCTCTTGTAAATAGTTTCTGTAGTAGTTTCTGGAATACTGGAAGTCCATCCAGTCGAGAAAGGTGTTGCTTTTGTTGGGGACATGTTGCCTTTTATCGTGTTCACAGAAATAGATCAAAGACATGTTCATGATACCCGTGGCCAGCAGAGGTGATGTGGGCAAATATTAAGTGGATTTGTTCCTGTAGGAGTCCCAGTTTGAAACTCTCTTGATAACTTTGCCAGGTTCAGCTATAAAGGCTCTGACATTTAGTGCTGGTTAATGAGAACTGTGAGCTTTGAAGGTTACAGGATTGCATTTTCTCCCTTCCCCCCATCATCATATGCCACCATTCAAAATATGTCTGAGCAGAGAATACAGTTATTTTTGGTACTGGCCCAGAAACTTATCAGGTGAACTGCAATTAATGAATCAAGTGTCTTAAAATATCTGCCCAGAAGCAGCAGGTACTCAGTTGGTGATTGAGGAGAGGAATTCCATTCAGAAGAACAGCAAAAAGCTTTTCTTACATCATTTCTTCACAGTGTGTTTGTCCTGCTGCTTCCAGGGATGTTGGAATTTTGCTATACCAATACAGATCTGCCTTACCTTGGCAAATCACAAGACTGGAAGGTTTCAGTCTGTGTGTGCTCAGTGGGGATTCAGCTGAAATCCTGACAGGGTTTGTCTGCCCCAAACATAACTGCAGTCCAGAGTGCCAGGAGGGGGATGCACAGAATCATGGAATATCCTGAGCTGGAAGGGACCCACAAGGTTCATCCAGTCCAACTCCTGGCTCTGCACAGACACCCAAACAATCCCACCCTGTGCCTGAGAGCGTGTTCCAAATGCTCCTTTGAGATCTGGCACCCTTGGAGCTGTGACAATTCCCTGGGGAGCTGTTCCAGTGCCCCAACACACTCTGGGGGAAGAGCCTTTTCCTGATACCCACCCTAAACCTGCCCTGGCACAGCTCCAGCCATTCCTGTCACTGTCACAGAGAGCAGAGATGGGAGCTCCCCCTCCACTGTCCCTTGTGAGGAAGCTGCACACACCATGAGCCTCCCCTCAGTTGTAGGTTGGCTTTAGAACTTGTTCCTTTTGTGCTCTTCTTTCCTGAGTCATCAAATGCCAGAAAATGTCAGAAAAGGAGGAATCTATGAAATAAATTCAGAGGAGACCAGGACTAGCACAAAGACTGGGGAAAGGGATGATGGGAGCAAGGAGTTTTCCAAGGTTATGCCTGAAGAAACAGCATGAGGAAACTGCACAGGACTTACAGAGGGATTGAGAATAATGAGTCAAGGGAAACTGAGAGTGGGTACAAGAAATGGGATTGAGCCAGTTGTCTGGGAGGGGACAGGGAGAGTTTGAGACAGAAAATAGGGTGGGGTTTATAAAACCAGGAACGTATGGGACAGAAATAATCATCTGTGGTGGTAGAGAAGAGGAGGAGGAAGCAGGGACAGTGAAACACTCTGTGTGGAGAGGGACATTTATAGGACAAGGAATGGGGACTCACTGGCCAGGCAAAAGGAGACAGAGTTATAAAGAGAAGTGTGGTGTGAAAATGGGAACTTGAGTGAGTTGGCTCTGAGAGGAGACCAGCACTGGCATGAAAGCTGTGGCTGGCTCTCAAACAAGATTAAATGGAGTCAAAATTTGGGACAACCATGGGCAGATCCATGTCCACTTGTCTCCAGGCTGGAATGAGACCTGGAGTCAGGGGCACACCATCTCCCCACATCCCAGTTCCTCTCCACCTCTGCTATCCATAAAGAGCATGTCTAATGTCAATGGAGAAAAAATATGGACTGAGCATAGAAAGAAGGTGTGTTCATCATGGGGACTCAAGGCAGGGGCAGTTTGACCCGTGCATTTTCTGATAGTGTGGAATGATTGAATTTACAACTGTACTAACATCCTCTGAATGCAGTCTCGGGGAATAACACAGAGCAGTGGGTTAAGGAGACAGGGAGGGGTTATGCTGTGCAGAAGGGAACAACTTTAGCAGATAAGTAATTAGAGATAACAAAGCTGGAGAGCACAGGGTTGATAGGCCAGGACTGAAATACCCACATCTTTTAGTAAAGCCAAGAGGCAAGGAGTGTCTCTGAGCTCTTATTTTCTATAGTACAGATGTTTGATAATCCCAAGAGAGGTCAGTGCTCCAGGGCTGGGCACTCAACACTGTTGGAGGAAGATGGTATTTGCATTAAGGAGCCTACAGCTCAAATAGACGAGGCAGACAGAGTGGGAGAGGAGCAGGAGCACTGAGAGGTAAAGCAGGTGGCCACAGTTAGCAGCAGAGCTGATTCCTGAACTTCTGAATCCCAGTGCACTGGTGTGTCTGTTAAACTGTGCTGCTGTTTGTGTTCTTACCGAAGCCAAAAGGATGTCTGAGTAAATGCTCAAGGCTAAAAGCACTATGGGATTTCTGCCCTAGAAACCAGAATCCAAAATGGGCTGATTTCACTTTTTAAAGGAAAAAGCAAATGGGTCAGATCCTACTCTGAATGGTCCTGCTGCCACACGAGCACAGAGTGAGTGCTCTGTAGGAGAAGAGAAATCCCACTAAAATGGGATTACAGCCCTCAGTCCTGGTGAGAGATGCAAATGCACTGAAATCTGTTTATATTGCCTGGGAAATACATGGGTTTCAGCATGTCCACAGCACCCAGAAACATCCTCAACACTTAGCCCAATAAATAAATTAAGTTGTTAATTACTTGTTCTGAGGATTTATGTAATGAAGTGTTAGTCCTATACAAGGAAAGTTGGGACAGCAAGAACAGAACCATGGAATCATAGAGTGGTTTGGGTTAGAAGGGACCTTAAAGTCCATCTCTTTCCAACCCCCTGCCATGGGCAGGGACACCTTCCACTAAACCAGGCAGAAGCTTTTATTGCAGAGCCCAGGAAGGCAGCTACACCACAGAACACACCAGCAGTCAAATTTCACACCAGAGGTTTAGCAGGAATTTATCTGAGTTTTGTGCACAGAAATCTCAACTCCTCTTCCCTCCCATAAAATAGCTGGAAATGTCCATGCAGTTCAAGATTTGATTCTAGGATTATGCTAGTAATTTAAAAATAATGAAAGTTTAAAAATGAATTTAAGTGCTTAGTTGCCTTCCCAGACTGTGATGTTTGACTGACAGCAATAAACCCATCAGAGGAAGCAAATCTGGGTAGTTATGTCACAACTGAATGAATATGACAATATATGTATATAGTTGAGTTTATTTATGACATCCTGCTGCTAAAATCAGTCCACGAAATGGTCAAATTTCATAAAAGTCTATTTCATAAAGGTCTAAACATCCATTGATACTCAATGATACATTTATTTAAGATTTCCTCTCGGTTTACTGATGTAAATGTATTGTTCATTTTTCACATACCAAGCACTGTTGTTTAGTCTCAAGGGAATTTTTGTTACGAATTTAACAACTGTGACATATTAAAAAGCACATTTAAGGAAGAAATTAAGCGTTGAGAGGATGTGACCAAATGTTTCCATGGTGTTTTGCCAAAATGTCACTTAAATGCCAGGGCAATTTTCATCAGAGTTTCTGTTTCAGAACTCATCTTGCCCACAAAAAAAAGTAAAACAAATCTTGTCCACATCAGTAGCAGGCAAGCCTTCAATGCACTTGCCAGAAAATAATTTCCAAAGTTTTATTTTAATTTTGGAAGCTCCTTCCAGCTCCCAGGTGATGCACAAGTCAGCTCTGATGGGTGAGGAGGAAGTCGATGGCTCAGAGTGTGTAAGCAGAAATGTTCAAATGAAATGCCTCATGTAGGCACCTGCATCTCTAATTAACAACTGGCCCAGAATGTCAGGAACTGATTTTCAGGAAGTTCTTTGTTCTTTGAAAGTCAGGCCCCAAAGTGGGCAATGAAAAATTGAAACCTGAAACATCGATGATTACTTCAGGGAAACTCGAGCCTGATGTCAAAGCAAACTGTGAATGTGCATGTGCAAGTCTAGGGAATGCTGCCTGTGCTGGTTTTTCTATAATTCTTACTGCTTTTGTGAAGTTACTGAAGTGAGATTGGTGCAAGAAACTGTTTCTCATGGATTATTTTCTATGAAGTTTTTTGGGAAAAGCTGGAGTAATGATAGAATTCTTTCCAGGGAGATACATCCCCCAAATTTAATCAAATTTAAGTTAGGTGTTTTAACCCAGAATAAGTTTTCTAGATCTGTTTTTCTACCTGTGTGGAAACAGTCTAAAAGCTCCATATGTGATTTTCTCCTCCCTGAGGTCTGGTGCTCCATGGAGGGGGGGGGTCAGTTGGATTCTCAACCTGAGCATCTTCTCATCACCTTCCTCCAGCTGCCTGCTCCAGGGGTCACACTTGCTCTGATGCTCAGGCTGATGGCATGAGCAACAACCCAGGATTGTTTTGGTTAGGATGGATTGAACCTGCAGGCTTAGCTCAGGCTGGGACTGATGGCCTTGGGCTGAGCTCCTGGGCAAGGGTGTGGAAGGAAAGCCATGAGTGCCCTCAGGGCCCTGACACAGAGTCACGATGCTGATGCAGATCTTGGGAGCAATTTTGGGAAACAAAGTGATGTTGTGGACCTTACTCAGGTGATTCACTCTGAGATGGTTCAGATACTGAAGTGCAAACCAGCAGAGCTAAGGGAGCAGAGCTCCGTGGCTTTTTCCTCTCCCACAAGCAGGACTGAGGGCTCTCCCTTCTACAGCAGATTTTGTTCATTTAATTATCCCACAAGGAAGTGATTCTATATCTATATTTAGATCAATATTTTTATCTATATATCTATTTTTATCTATATTTTCTCCAAGAAAATCTAATTTCTTTCCTTTTTGTCTTGAAGCCATTAGTTGTTTCAGTTGTAATTAATAACCAAAAGTGTAGGAAGCACATTCCTGAGAATTACTATTGCCAGAGCATCTCTGTTTTGTTTGTTTTTTTTTTTTTTTAGATTTCCCGGGAGAAGAGCCTGGTCCTGCCACTTGCTGGAATGTGCTTATCAAAGGCTGGATTCATATGGATCAGCTGTGGGGACACGTGCAGAGAAGTGGGATGCCTGAGGGAGGGACAGTGAGGCAGCAGCTCAAGGGCACTCTTGTGATTTGGATGCACTTATTTAGCTGGAGCTCATTATGGGGACATTACCTCCCTTGCCTTGGCAGCAGCTGTGACATTAAAATGTATAAGATGTCACCAAAGGAAGTACTTGGCAAAACTTTTTTTTTTTCAGCTTCCCCCTACAAACAACAGATTCTCTCGACAATGGTTGGTTCTGGCTGTGAGTCACTAATGTCTTTAGGAGGATGTGCTCTCCCTGCACGGGGCAGACCACAACCAGCTAAATTAAACCAAGACAGGGTAACCTTTGTGGTTGAGGGGCACAGTGGGGAATTCCCCGATGGTTTCCTGAAATCTGGATATTATACACCACTGCTGGACTGTGTGAGAGCTCTGCAGGAGCTCCCTGAACCTGGGCAGGACAGATTCTCCCGTGCTACAGATTTCTGTGGCTCTTTGGTATCTGTACAGATAATCTGATTTATGCCAGCTGAAAGCTCCTCTTTAGAAGTAGGCCCTGGTTTCAAATGTTAATGAAAAGGTGATTTGGATGGGATCCTGAGCAACCTGACTTAGTGAGTGGAATCCCTGCCCATGGCAGAGGTTTGGAACTAGATGATCTTTAATGTTCATTCCAACCCAACCAGTATATGGCAATTCTATGTTTTGGTAATTTCTGGTAATTCTAGTAGTTTAAGTGAGGTATCTGCCATGAAATTCAAAGGGGGCTGTGAGCATCCTGTGGTTATATGGAGATAAAATTTAATCTTTGTATCTGATAAGCTATTTATGAAACTTTGATTTCAACTTTTGAGCTAACCTAGTGCTCAGGAGCTTTTATATATGACCCAAGCTGTAGAATAAGTTCTTATGCTACTTCCAAAGAGAAAGTATGGTGAAGATAAGGGATCATGATGGGTTCAGAACAATCCACAGAAAAGATCTGCCTCTTGGAGAAGTGAGCCTTCATTCCTGGGTGATGCAGTAACAGCTTAGCTTGTACAGGCGATTTTACAAAAATATTTATTTCAGTGAAATTAATTCCAGCTCACTTTTAGTTCCTTCTTTTAGTATTCTTCCTTGTTCCCTCATTTGGCTGGTGATGAGGTGAGAGTGCAGTGATGGCATGTAGAAACTCCTCTTTGCAATAACATCACTCTCACAGTGCTGTAATGAGGAGTTCCATAAGGCTCTGTGCAGCCATAGGCACTGACCCACCAGCACTGGGATGTCGAAATCCAACTGGGAACGGCTTCACATCTGCCTGGTAAGGTAACAAAGCAATATTAACATTTTCATAAAATGTTCTGAAGTCAGTTTGGCTTGGCTGGCCGTGCAGATACTCAAGCCAAGGAGACTGTCCTGAGCGTGGTGTCAGCAGAGAAGCAATGCAGAGCAGTAAGTGAAGTTGCAGGATCTTTAGAGATATTTTAATAAGGTAGTTAAAGTGACAGAACTTTGAAAAATCCCTTGTTTTTCTGCCTTGTGCCTACATGAAGAAGGTGTGAGAAAGCCCTGCACACACCACTATACAGTGCAGGGACATTCTGATGTTTTCCTCCTGATGCCCAACAGAAATTCATAGAAACTTCAACCTTTATTTGGTATTTTTCATGAAGTTCACCTCAGTGTTCACTCTGCAGTGTTTAGAGAAAGGTGCTGGTCGAGTACTTTGAGACAGTCACTGTGAGTGTTGAAAGAGGATGTGAAGAGTGTACTTGACTGCAAAGTGTGCATCACAAAAAGGTACCAGTGGTGATTTGTAATCTAGCAGTGAAAGAAATGACATGAACTGATAGGTGGGAACATGACTAGGATCGTTTCTGATCAGGAAAATGTAAGCAAATAGCAAGACTGAGTGTTCTGAATGCAAAAGCATTGCTGCATTTTACTAAGGGATGCCTTGAATGCTTCATCACTGAAAGCCTGAATAGCTGTGCAGGGAGGATACTGTAATTCAGCCACAGTTCACTGGGGTCAGTGCACGAATTAGAGGTTGAAATCCTGTTGCCATTGGGACAGATGTTTAATTAGAGTGGCTATAACCATCCCTTTCACGCTGATACTTTTTAGTCCACCTGGGCTTGCCAGACTGAGGCTGCCAGTGTCCTTGATAACTGTTTATGCCTGGACAGATTTTTATTTGCATGCTAGTTTGGGAATTGGTTGTTCTTTGTATCTGTACTTGCATTTACATGTGAACAAGTATATTTGTTCTTCATCAGCCTTTGTTCTCCTATTTTTAAAAGGCTTACTCATCCCCTCAAAGATTAGCATCAGTACCATCTGATTTAGGTGACAGTTCTCACCCCATGAGCAGCAAGAAATTGAAATGAACTGTTTCTGGAATGAGCCATTGTTGATCCAAGCTGTCCAACAAGTACTTGAATAACAAATATCTCTTACCAAACCAATGTTGGTTCATGAACAGAGAAACAGAATGAAGTTCACTGCATTGCTTGTTTGCAAAACACAGTTCAGCCCTTTCTTTGCCAAAGCTGAGCTGTCAGGAACTAGACCCTTAACTGCTGTAAACCAGCTCAAGTCAACGATTTGGGTGCTGGTGACAATTTACATTAAGTGATCATCCAGCCTCAAAGTGCAGCAGGACAGCAGTGTGAAAAAAACAAATGATAGGGAATGACAGCAAAGCATTTCAGAACAGCCAGAGACATTTCTGGAATAAATTGGAAGTTTGATCTGGGTTTTTTTTTGCAAAGAAAAGGTTTGGGGTGTTGGTGGTGGGGGGTTGTGTGTGTATAGGGTGTTGTTGACTCTTGTCATCGGTTTCACTTAGTGCTTGCAAAGATCAAACCTGAAGCCAAATTTGTAAGGAGGAATAATATTAACACAAGTGATGCAGGTTAGCAGGTGGAGGGATGGACAGCTTTAGGAACAGAAGCTCTTCCTCTTGACAAAGTTCTTCTCCTAGAGGGTGGTGGGACACTGAACAGGCTCCCCAGGGAATGGTCATAGCACCAAACCTGCCAGAGCACAAGGAGCATTTGGACAATGCCCCAGACACACGGTGGGATTCCTGGGGATGGTCCTGTGCAGGGCCAGGGGTTGGGCTGGACAATCCTTGTGTGTCCCCTCCAGCTGAGGATATTCTGTGATTGTCCTCTGCTCTTCTTTGTACCAATTGGTTCAATAAAGATGAGCACTTGCAGCTAGAAAAATTGCTGTGCTCATGTTGCTGGGTCATCACTGTTACAGGAACACTGTCTGACCAAGCACTTCATATTTTCCACTGCAATTGCGTTTATGGGCTCAGCTGGGCTCGAGTATAAAAACCCCAGAGATTTCAAATGTTAGAAATTGAATCATTTGCTTGATCTTCTCTTCTGTGGTTTGGTCATGAGACAGTTTTCCAAGGAGGCGTCATGCCCAGGGTGCAGGAACACTGAAATGCTGAATTATATCAGACCAAGGGAGCATTGTGTAGCATTCTGCACCTGTAATGTCTGTCATTTTTCTCTTTGGATAAATTTTATGGGGAAATTTTGCCACTTTGAACTCAAAACAGATGTGAAATGAGCCAAGCTGGGGTTGGCTGCTGCATGTACTGATGGGTGTTGAGTTAGTGCAAAATCAAACAACTGTGTAAGGAGGATTCAGTCATCCAAAACATAGAATCACAGAATCATTTAGGTTGGAAAAAGCCATTATGATCATCGAGTCCAACAACAAGTGAAACGATCTTAGGAATAAAACAACTAAAATGTTCTGGATTTAAAGTTAAAAATAGGTCTCTGGGTGTGTAGAGGTGTGAGGGTCTAAAAACTTAATGAGTGATGTGTGGATTCAATTGGGCTACAGAGGAATCTTAATGGAGGAGTTCCCCTCCTCCCAGAAGGGCAAAAAACAGCCTTCAGCGCTAAGCAACTTTACATTAACATTTTTAAAGCTAATTTGCTATCATTTAGCACATTCATTTAGCTACATTCATGGCACTTGGAAACAGGAATTAAATAAGGCCCATAATTAAGGGTTATTAGCATTATTTACTGCCGGTGTTGTAGTGTTTAGAGGCTCTTCTCAGGCTGCTTTTTGCCCTAGCTTGTACAAATACATCAGAAAAGGCAGTTCTCCAAAATATTTCCATTTAGGAACTGGTAGCATTAACACAAATACCCCCAAAAGTAAAACAAGATCTCCTTTTTAATGCACAGATGATATCAGCTATGCCAGCAACTTCACTTTTTGCTCACTTGCTACTCTCATTTCATGGATGAGAAAAATGTAAGTATGAGATTTGAAAATTACTTTTGCAGCAGGTGATGCCAGTGGAAATGTTTTGAAATAATGAATCTGTAAAATCGTGTAAATGCCAGGGCAGATAATGCCTACTTTAATCTTTGGTGCCTTGGTGAATCCTGTAGCTGTTATCTTGTCCCACATGCAGAAGGCATTTCTAAGAAACTTCTGTGGAAAATAGGAAAAACCTGGAAATTTGCCATAGAGTTTTAAGCCATCTGAAAACCAGAATATTAGTGAATAGCTTCTCTGGCATCCTGCTAAATTTCAGGAGTCCTTCAACTCCTGAAATTGGGTAATTGGGAATAACCTGCCTCACTCCAACCAAGTCACAGCAGTTGAAGATTTGGCCCACGAGATGTATCCAAAATACTGCAAATTCCTACAAAAAGGAATTCTTTGTCTCCATTAGCATTTCAACACACACTCTCTACAGAGATCTCACTGGGGGTAAAGCATTAAAACCCTTTCAGAAGTGGTTTGGTTGGCTAATTAGACAATAAGCATAAACCTGATGCATCCAGCTGTACAAATAAAACGTGACTTTAAAGTTTAATGTCCTGAGCACAGAGTAGTCGTGAACTTGGAGCCAAGAGGGGCTGGGAGGAAGGTGGCTGGCTTACAGCTCGGTAGTGGTGTGTCTGAAGGCTGAAACCTTTGGAGAACTCAAAGAGAGTTTATTTTAAGTGTAACTAAAAGGAACTAAGTACCAGTTACCACAAATAGGGTGATCTTTATCTTCCTTTGTTGGCTTGTGCCGAGGGAAAAAGAATCTTAAAAGACTTCTGGCAGCCGCAGGCTTCCCGGAGAGGAGATCTCCCTCACATTGCTGACATGTCTCTCATTTTTTGGGTGCTACCTTAGCGCTGAAGGAAATTAAGAGGTCATTTTAATGCCCCCTTACGCCCTGGCTCCTGGGTAGGTGTGATCAAGTAGCTAAACACATAACTGACATTTCTCCCCTCCGTCCTAATGCATCCATCCTGGAACTGTGGAAGGAGAATTAGGCTGCTCTTGTGCAGTTTTCCACTTTGGCTATCTGGGAGCGGCACCTGTAAGCGCTCACTTTGAGGGATGGTTAATGTGCTAATTACCCAGGACCCAAAAATGCAAGCTGTAAACAAATGAGGACTGTATTTATAATCAATCAATTTTATGACCTTCTGATGGTGAGGATATCAGTGGAGTTTACATTGAGAGCCCTTTTACTCCTCCAGGGCAGCTGTGCCCTTATGTTTTAGTTACAGCTCGAAGAAGATTTTGCTAATTTACTTTATGGTAGGCGTACTTAAGAAAAATATTACCTTCCCCAAACAGCTGAGCCCGTTACCAAGTCTCATTTTTAAATAATGAAAACACATGTACTGTCAGTACCTTCAGGGTGTATTGTCAGGTGACGAGCTGTTTTCCAAACATCCACGGCAGAAAGTAATGACTTCAGAGCAAAATATTGTTCTCATTGGTATAAGTTGCTGTGAGACAAATCCCACACCCTCTGATGTCAATGGAAAGACTCCACTGGACTTCAAAGAAGGCTGGATCAGGCCCTGAAAGAAATGTTGCCATCATAAAACACCAAAAATGCTTTATGGTTTTTATACATTTTAAAAATGCTCTGCTCTCTGGTGATCTTCCGTGCAGTTTACCTGGCTATGTGTAACATGTAATTTCTGTGTTTGCTTTGCAGTGGATTTATGAGAGAAGAACGTCCATAAAGCCTGATTTGTGAAGTGTTAAAATGATGTCCTGGAAAGCCACACAATGCCAAGGTATACAAGATGCCCTGTAATACCTCAGCCCCAGGAAGGCTCTCCAACTTTTCTGATGTTACTAAGTTCTCACAAAGAAAAACAATGTTGTTTAACTGTAGACAGATGTGTTAAAAATAGTTTGATTTTGTGTCCCTGTTCTTTTATTGGAATTGCTAGCTTTTTAGTAAAAATTCAGGTCAGATTTCAAGGACAGAACTACTTCCTGCATTTCCCAGAGTTTCACTGGGGTGGTTGCTGGTTTGAGCAACTTATAAAAATGGGGCAGGATGGGAGTACATTGTGTCCCCTTAAGCTGGAAGTGCAGAGATAAGCTCCAAACCAGTACCAGATGCAAGTTATTCTGCGTGATTCCTTTCTCTCAACATCGTACCCTTATTTCAGCATGGGTTATAAAAGATTTGTTCCTCAGGGATGTGAAGGATGTGGCTCTGCAGAGAGGGTGAGAGTCCCATTTTTTCCCTGTATTGCTCTTGTGATCAGATGCTGGGAGGACCATGCTGGATGAAATCAGTCATCCAAAAGTTTCTAGAACCATAGGATCATTGAGGTTGGAAAAGCCCTCTAAGATCATTGAGTCCAGCTGCCAACCCAGCACTGCCAAGCCCACCACTAGCCCGTGTCCCCAAGTGCCACATCCACACATCTTTTGAACAGGGATTGTGACTGTGGCACTTCCCTGAGCAGCCTGTTCCACATCAGCTTTTGCTATGGAGCTGGTGGAAACAGCTCTGCCTCGCTGAGATCTCTGCTGGGTGGGCTGAGCTGCTCCTGCCCATGGGCTGGCATTGACAGGGACAGGACACATGGCCCCTGGGGACATCCCACTCCCCTGGGCTGCAGGGAAGCAGAGGGCAAGTGGCAATGCCAGGCACAGGAACCCCTGGGACAGGGCTGCCCTCACCTGCCAAAGCTGAGCTCTTGTGGTCCTGCATGCAGGGCAGGCAGCCAGACAGCTGCACTGCCACGGCAGAGACAGTGTCTGGCCTTTTTAAAAGAGAAACTTGCTGGATTTATGTGCGGGAATGGACATGGTCCTGCTGGAGCTGACGTGGTCTAATGAATGAGATGGGGAGTAAAATACTTTATACTCTCTATCAGGGGTTAACGACTCCTGCCCTCTCAGCTTTCCCCTGCTCATGTTTTCCCTCTCTCCCCCTCCTCCATGCCCAGGCCCCCGCTGTGTCTGTATTTTCCGAGCAGTGGCACCACCTGGTTTGTTTTCTGTGTCAGGTATATCACAGACTGTCTGTCAGAGGTTAACTGCCCCAGCCAGCTCGGCCTTTTCTCTTCTTGGGCCTGGTCTGAACTCCCTCCCTGCCCGTGTGCCTCTGCTTAGGTTTCCCAGAATGTAATGGCACCTGGGGAAAGAAGATTTTTTTGGATCATTTTTAGTTTCTCAGACTGTTGGCTCTGCCTTCCTATGATTTTGGGAACCCACTTGGGGTGTCCCCATAGCTCTCCCTGTGTGCTAGAGGCCTGAAGTTACACATCACAGGCTATTTTTGCCTGTTCTGCTTTCTAAAAAACCTCTGATGTGAATTTTCCTCTGTTCATGCCGACTCTGGCTGTGTCCCCAGTCCATATCAAAGAGGTCAGTAACCCTCCCCAGCTGTCTACATGGAAGAGAAACTTCAGCCCGTGGCTCAGATGGAGCCCTGGGGTGGTTGTACAGGTGCTTGGCCTTAACCCTGCAAGAAGCAGGGCCCCCTGTTCTGGGCCAAGAGTGTATCTGGGCCCCAGAGAAAGGACAGAAATCCTGGCTTCTTTCAGGACTGAGGCCAAGCAAATAGGAAATTTAATACAACTGTTTAAATTCAGCTGCAAAGATGATGGGATCAAACTCTTCTTGGTAGTGGCAGGTGACACCGTAAGGGGGCAAAGGCCATGGATTGCAGTGTGGGAGCTTCATGTTGGACATTAGGGAAACATTTTCTCCTGGCAAGTGCAAGACTGAAACAAGCTGCTAGTGGAGGAGGAAAGGAGGGAAATCTTTATCCCTGGAAGTTTTTAAGGCTCAGCTAGAAATAGATCATCTCACACATGGCTTTTCCTCCATGGGCACTGGCACATGGAGATGCTCAGCAGTCTCAGGACTGTGTCTGTGTTAACAATCCTAAACTACACACAAAACTTGGAAAACTGAACACATTTTACTGCAAATCTGAAGGGCCAACCCAAAACTATCATGGTACCAGCTCTCCAGATTGTGAAGGAAGTATCAGCATAAAGCTGCCCTTGATGCAGCTCCCCTGGGATAGAGACCTTTCATTTTATCTCCACAAAATATTTTGCCCTCAGACCATTGTCTTTTTTGTAAATTGGAGAAATGTCTGGGTAAACAATTTTCATTCTTCTACTAATGTGGTTATTGTCTGCAAGATTCCTTTCTCTGCTGGTGCAGCAACTGGAAATTGTGTGATGAATGACCAATGAGATGGTCCCAAAATCAAGGTGTTGTCATGCTGGCCTGGGAAAATAGGGCTTGTGTGTCCCTAGGTGGGACCATCCATCACTTAACTGGGTATTTCCTGGGGGTCACTGTTTGCTGTTCACCTTCTACTGCTCACTTCTGGCTTAAAATCCTACAAATTTGATATGAAGTGCATGGGACCACCAGCAGCCATGTTACTGAACAGGAGCAGGATGTTGATGCATAAAGTAGTATTTAATGCTAAGTACCATGAATAATCATGTCCAAGGCATAGCAAATCGGCCTCTGGAAATTAATGAGCACTTTTGACCTCCTTTCAGTGCCTCAGCTCCTTGCCTATAAAATGGGAAATGTACCACTTCCCCATTTGGCAGGGTGAATGGGAATTGATTACTACTGGGCATGCTCTCATATATTCCATTGAAATGCTTTTTAGGAAAACCTATGGAGAAATTATTAATCCTGCCTTCATATCAAGGCTGGGTTTGCAAAAGAAGTTGTAGGGACAATGTGTAATGAGGGTGGAGCAAAATACTGCTCATTGATTCAGGACTGTTCACTCTGTGAATTAAGTTATGTAAAAATGGTCTGAAACGATGCTGTAATTGAAGATCCCATCATGAAACATCAACACAAGAGAGCTGGAGTGAGATACCTGCTTTCCTTAATTGGCAGTGCTTGATTTTGAGGGCCTAGATGCAGATTTTTTTAATATTTCATTTTAAATATGGTTCCTAAGGACGGGAAGCTTATGTTCCAACTAAGGTTTTTAATTTGATAAACCAGGAATTAAATTCCTTTTTGCTTTTCAGTGTTTTAAGTGAATGAATTCACACAATCATAGAATGTCCTGAGTTGGGACCACTAGCATCAGTTTTAGAAGACAGTGCCCAAGAATGAGATGCTTAACAACACATATCTTAATATGACTCCAGAGAAGGAATTAAACCATAGTTTTGGGAAGAACATTCTGATTTTTATAGCTTCAGTCACTGAATCAAAACCAGCAACAACATCAAGTGTCTCAGAGTTCACCGTAAATACAAATATTTGGATTAACAGATACAGGAATCAGCTCAAATCTATAATTCAAGTGTATTTATGCAATACTCTATGAAATGTCATTGAACACCAAAATCTGAGTGCAAGGTGTTAAGATTGATGCAAGATGAGTAGAGAATCCAACATACTATGGGTTGAATGTGAAATGCTAGAGTTAAGTTTCCTCACTGGAGCAGTAGGCAAAAGGATGGAGGTTTGTGATGCAGAACAAATGAAATATGAATCAGAACCAGTTCTCAGCTCAAAAGTACCAGCAGGATTATAGCTGATAGAAATAAATAATGCTGTTGTTGACAGGCATTTTACAAAGGTTAGGGTTGATCTTCATGGCCAGAAATATTTTATCTTGGCCTTGCATTTGCTGCATTTTTCCAAGTGTTTCACATTGCCTGTGGAACACCAGAGCATCTCCAGCATCACTGAGTGTCCTTTTGCCAAGTTCCAGGAATAGAAGAACAGCTACCAAGAAAGGTCTTTGCTGGTATTCCAACTTTCACATTGAAATGCAAAGCATTTGAGAAATAAGTCTGGGAACTTGGCTGGTGCTCCTTGGGGATTACCCACCCATTCCCCATTCCCTGTTTCACAGGCCAAATGGCAGGACTGAAATGAGGTTTCCTGAGAAGAATAAGTTCCCTGGCTGGTTTCATACTTCTCTGTGGAAGAGTAAGACCTCCCTGAAATGTTCATGGTACCAGATTATCTCCTGCCATCTCTGTCCCAAGCATCTGGCTGACAGATCCTCCTTTCCACACATGGGCAGGGAGCTGCTTCCCATCTCGTGGGGTTGTTGTGGTGCTGTCAGTCCCCAAAACACAAAGCAAGACACTGCTGAGCAAAGCTCCTGAGCTGCTGCTGCCTCAGCCGTGCTGGGATGCTGAAGGGCATTACATGAGACAATCTTTCAGGTCTAATTGCTACCCAGAGATCAAGAACTGCAGTCTTATATTTGTTGGTATTTGGCATGGTTTCTGGGATGGAATATTTTTTGCCCTGTATTTTACTGTAGCTTAGAAGGGGAAGAGTTGTACGTGCCCCTTACAGAAGGTTCAGATCTCTTCTGCCTTTCTTTTGAGGTCTTGGCAGCCTGGGAGTTCCAAATTTGTCTTCACAACTGAGTTTATAAATTTTACTTCCAACCAAGTTCATCACCATGAGCTAAACCTGATGCCAGCCTGGGCAAAGATGTGAATCTGGGGGTTGGTGAGCTCTGGCTGTTTTTCTGTGCTCTGCTTAGACTTCTGTCTAAGGTTATTCCTTGGGTCACAGGTTATGCAGAAGTGCCTCCAGCCTGGATGAGAAGACAACATGTGCCAAAAAAGGGGAAAACAAACTGATGAGCTGCAGGCAGTCTGTTCAAAGCACTGCTCTCTGTGTTCCTGGAGGAGTATCTCTGAGGCATTCAGTATGCACAGCATTGGCAGGAAAAATCCCTTTTCCATACTTTTTCTTGCTAACTTGTTCCAGAGTCCTCACAGGGAAATACTCTTACTTATCTCAGTGGTCCTGCTGCCCTTTCAACTTGAATAACAGCAGAGGCTTTTCTGGGCACCCTTAAATAACAAAAAGGTGACCCATAGACTGAACTAATAAACATGGCCAGCCCTGTCTGAAGGATCAGACTTCAAGTCTCAGCTTCACCATCACTTTTGGTTACTCCAGGCACTTAGAATCAGAGTCCTAAATTTTTCTCCCTTACTGTTATTTCTCTGCTACGTTTAACCAGCCTCTCATTAGTCTTCATTTAGATATTAATTTTTCATGGGAGCTGATTTTTTTGACCCACACAAGCAATTAATGGTTATTCTTAGAGCTTGAGTGTAATGTCTTGCATGCAGCTGCCTTTGATTACCAGGTTTCTGAGGCCCCCCTATTATTTTGCCTCCTCAGTAAAGCCTTAAAGGATGCTATAGTCACTGATAGCACAGCAAAAACTTTGAAAGTCTGGAAAAACAGAGTCGAGATAATTGTTGGGAGCTGGAGGTTTCATTCCTGTGGCATGGTCAGTGCCTGCAGGAACTGGAGTTCAGTGACAATGAAGTGCTGAGGGTCTGCTGATAAATCTGAACTCCTGGTCCCCACCACCATTGCTCCTGAGTGTAAATCATTCAGGTTTTCCTTTTTCCACTTACCAGATGGTTGGGTAGGGTTGTGGGTCTAACACATCAAACCAAGTGGCTGGAGAAGGGCATAGCTCACCTGGATTTGTTTGATACCTGTGAGATCAGGGCATTATTTTGGAGCAATCATTTTGACTTCTGCAGAAATCTGGAGGAACCTTGCTGACGTGCAAGGCTGCCATGAAATTAATTTGCTTGAATTTTTCTCTTTCAGTTTGTTCATTATTTTTTCCTTAAAACTCCTCATCTTTAGTTAACCTTATTATCCAACAAGGAGTAACTGGGACTTTCCTTGGTCCTGAGGTGATGGTCTTAAATTGTCCTAAACTCCTTTTTTCCTAAGCAAAGAAACAGAAATCATTAGAAGAATGGTCTTGCATTATTTGGGGGTTTAATGAAGGAGGAGCAAACACTGCTGGGGGCAACATCTGGCTCAAGTCAAGTGGTGCAGAGCTACAGATCCTGTGCAGTGTTACCAGTAACCCCACAGCTGCTTCTTTTGCTATATGAAGCAACTTTTTGAGTAGTTAAAATAAGTTCATTTCATCACTAAAGCAAGGTTTTGAAGTTTTCTTCGGATAAATTACATATCGTTTTTAAACTATAACATTTCTGACTGAATCTTGAAGAGAACGTTGCTTCGGTGGGTTGCATTAAAATAAGCAAGTACTCCAATCTACACAGAGGTGGTGCTCTGCTAAGAGCTGGGTGGATAATTTGCTCCTGAAACTATTCTCTAATGGTCCAATGGCTGCCAAAACCCAACAAAACCAGTTGAAGGAAAGACGTTTTTTAATTTTAAAACAAAGACTAGGAAAGTGTTAAGGTAAAGAATTTTTGGTTCTTAATTTTCCTCTGAAATTTTCATAGGAAACAAATAATTTCCTAAGTAGTTCCAGCTTTAAAAGTGTCTTGTTTCATGAGTCAAGAATACAGCAAGCAAAGGATTTTGGTTTGGTTGGGTTTTTTTCAAGCAGGGCCATGTTGACAGAGATTAATTTTGGGTAGAGATGACCAGAGATTCTGTAATCCATGCAGAGATTTGGCAGATAAAACTTCCCTGCCCATAGCAAGAGAGTTGGAACTAGGTGGTCTTTAAGGTCCCTCCCAACCCAAACTGATCTGTGATTCCATGACTTTACCAAAGGGCTTAAAATTCCCAAGGAGTTTTGTCAACTCTAGAAAGCCAAACGTATTTTTTTAAACCCAGATATTTGAAGTGTCTATAAGCCAGCACACAGCTGTTGATTTTAACTTCAAGGGTGTATCCTAGTGTTTAAAATGGTCATGTTTCAGTCCCCAGCCTAGGAGCACATAGGAGCAGCTTTGCCTGGTGTGGGCTCTTTGGTAGTACCCACTCAAAGTAGAATCAAAAGTTCTTTGGTTCCTGCTCTCCACTCACATGGCTGCACACACAGGGCACATCCCAGAGGGAGCAGAGGGGCCACCTGCAGTGTGTCCCTCCCAGCTGAGCTTTCTGAAAATACCTGCATATTTTGAGTCACCCTGCCCAGGGGGTTGAATGTTTTTATTCTGTCTCTACCATATTTTCTGTGTTTCAGAACAGGGGCAGTTTCTTGCTCTGCAGCAGGCTCAGCATCATAGATTTTGGCAGGGCCTCTAGGTGCTACCAAACTGCAGATATTAAGAACAGTTTGCAGGCCTGGGCAGCAAAAGTTTGTTACAACACTTATTTATTACCACTCTCATATAACTCATTCATGGTAAACAATGCAGGTTTTATTATGTGTAAGTAACAGGAGACCTTTGCTTTTTCCACTAACAAACATGCCATGGGTAATTATTCCTGTATTAAAACTACATGTGGACATATTTGTGACATGTAACAGTTCCATGGCTTTGAAGAGAAGTATTATTCCAAACAAGGTTAGCCAGCATTTATTTTGAGGGGCTCTTGCATTTCTGTGTTGGAAGCACTTTGTGGCTTTCCTCGTCTATTTGATAATCATTAACATGTTCTGTCGTTAACCTTCAAGCAGCTTTGCTTGAAACTTTATATGCAGCTTCTCAAACATTTGCCTTGCATTGCAGACTGTGGTTTGCTGGGGCTGTTTTTATGATCACTCGTGGTAAAATCAGGAAGATGAAAAATGGGTGTGTATTTGAAGAGCAGCGTATCCAGCTTTCTAGGTCTTAAATTAGAGTGATGAGCATAAACACTGCAAACAGAGCTTTTCCAACTCGATTGCAATTATATTTGAAATTACCTACAATTACCAGTAACCATCTCAAAGCTAGAAATTAACTTTGTAGGCTTTGCTCAGCTGTTAAACGTGCTGTCCCGTGCAGCTGAATGGAGGGGAGGAAAGAGGGTGAGGAGGCGTCGGAATGGCAACTGTGCTGACTTCCAGCTGAAGCAGAGCTTGTGCAGGCTTTTTCCTTTGAAGCAAACATATATGCCACTTCTTGAGACATGGTTTGGGAAGCTGTGGCTTTGCTGACCCTTTGCTTGGGTCTAGCAGAGAGTCCTCCCTTCCTACGTGGAGCGTGGTGGGCTGTGCTGGTGGAGAGCGGGCTCTCCACTTCTCCTTTCAAAAGGTTCCATTTATGGCAGCTCCACTTACTGCCTGACCAGCTAGAAAATAGTATTTTCTAATTCTTTCTCTGCCTGATGCTTTCCTGCTGTTATTTCTTCAACTGATCTCTTCATAACTCATTTGGATAACTCTATTCCAGTTTCTTCCACAGCCGCTTTGGCCAGAGAAGTTCAGACTCTTCTCCCTCCTCTTCCAGAATCATGGCACAAGGATGTTGCCATGGCTCTGTAGCCACAGCCAACCTCACTGACTTTCAGCTGATGGAGCTGAGGGAGGTATTTTGCCCAAAGCATCTTAGAAATGCTTGTGATTTCAGTTTCCAACATGACTCTGAGCTGGGGAATGAGAACGTGCCAGGACTGTCAGTGACAGCTTTAGAAATGGATTGTTTGCATAAACTTGAAAACAGTACAAGCATAAATGTATTTCCTTTGTTTAACTTTTCACTCTTGTTTACTCATCTCTGCTTCTAAAAGGCTTTGCAAGTAAACTCTGCAAATCTTTAAGTTCTGCAGGCATTAATGGGGGCTGGGAGTTCTGGGATGGCTCCTGGGCCCTGGGTACTGAGGTGCAGAGCAGGGACATAAAGCTCTGACCCACAAGCCATCAGAACCAGCAGGGTGATTTTTCCTTACTTTGCCTCTGTGCTGGGAAGTGATGTCTGAAAAGCTCAGGGACTCTCCAAGTGCTTCAGGGGCGTGTGGGCAATGCAGAAAGTGACCTGGAAAATCAGACAGGGTCAGGATTGCCTCAGTGCATCTGAGGAAAATAGAGGCTCCTATGAAATGTTCCTTGCTGCAGAAAAACTACTTAGGCTGTGAGTATTTGAGGGTAACAACTGGGTTTTGGTCCTGTGTTTTTCAGTATCACTGCAGTGGAATCCTGGTCTATGAGCATTGGAGAGGGCAGCTCCAACTATACAGTGTCGAAAATCCAGGTGTCTTGCTGTCTTTCATAATAAAATTGCTCCTCCCCAGTATTTATCTACTTTAATCTTTTAAAAACCATGATGTAGTCTCCTTGTTCTGCATGGATTTAAACTGGAAGTTCAGAGAAGGGAACAGAGCTGGGGAAGGCTCTGGAGCACCAGGAGAGGCTGAGGGAGCTGGGAAGGGGCTCAGCCTGGAGAAAAGGAGGCTCAGGGGGGCCCTTGTGGCTCTGCACAACTCCTTGACAGGAGGGGACAGCCAGGTGGTTATTAGGAAATATTTCATCACTAAAAGGGTGATCTGGAATTGGAACAGACTGTCCAGGACAGTGGTGGAGTCCCCATCCCTGGAAGGATTTAAAAGCTGTGTGGCTGTGGCACTTGGGGACATGGATTAGTGGTGGCTTTGGGACTGCTGGGGAATGGTTGGAAAACCTCTTGGTGGCCCTAGAGAGCTGTTCCAACCTTACTCATTCTACAGATGCAGGTGTTCGTGGATGACATTTTACTGCCCACTGGAAGCACCAGCTTTCTCCTTGACTCTTACAAAAGCTGTAGAACAATATCAACTCTTTGTCTTTCCCCAAGGAAAGGGAGGGCCAGGACAGCACACAAAACTCTCACTTTGGAGCTCCCAGGAAAGGGCTGACATCCCCTCCCATAGTTACACACATCACTGGTCCTGGGGAATTTATCTCCTGTGGTTGGTGCTCACCTGTGGAGGAAGGCTCAAAGCTCAGGCAGTGTGGGCTACGTTGAGCAGCCTCCAAGTCTTGCAGGGCTTTCAAAGCCAGGGCAGACCCAAGGCAGCTGTAAATGGGCTCTGGAGCACAGAGAACAGTGCTTTATAGCTGGTGCCTCTTTTGGGGACTTGCAGACTGCTCCTGAGGGGTCTCTAAAAGTTAACAGGGAAAATGGTCAGAAGGCTGAGATGGGCTCCACAGGGGTCCAGGCTGGTGCTGGAATGCTCACAGGATTTCTGCAGGTCTGGCATGCTGGCCGTGGCTCGCTCAGAAAAAAGATCTGCTCAGTCAGTGCAGGCTCTGAACCTATTTGTGGACATAAAGAGCTGTTTGTTGGTGCAGGTGACTGGAGCCTGGCGTGAACTTTGGCATGACCAAGTCCTCCAAGCACAACCACGTGCCTGATATGTCACAGAGTCTTGTGTTAAATGAGCAAGAGGCTGCACTGTGACCATGTGAGGTCGTTGGTTTTAGTTTTATTTCCTGAAGGGAGAGGAAGAATGCAGCTGTGCTCTGTGTGACTGTTTGGGTATGTGGATCCCTGTCCCTGATTTTTGCCCCCATCATTCTCTATCCATAGCCCAGTTTCAGCCACATCTGAGAGAATCTCAAAAATATTCAGTTTTAACAATTTTTATGCAAATAGATGGCTTGAGAGAGAGTTCTTATTCCTCCTCCCAGCACAGGGAAAGCTAAGCTCAACTTTAACTAGACTAGAAGATGACAGAGAGCAGGAAAGCAGGAAAAGCTTAGAACATGCTGTAATCTAAGTGGATACCAGAGAATCCACCCTTCAATTAGAGATAATTTTATGTGGCTTCTCTAGTGTTCAGCACTGTGGGTGATAATTTATCAAAATAATCCCTGCCCTCTTCTGACTGACACATTTTGATACCACACTCCTTATAAAATAACAAATACAATTTTTACTTTTCCTTTCTCTTTTAAAGATGGCAGAGGTGCCAACAGTCCCTTTTTCAAACAGAAACCTAGGAGTAGGACATTAACTCAGTGCCTTCAACAAGGCAAGAAGGATTTTACACCCCTGTTATGGCTGTGGTCACCCTGGATCTTTTCCTTGTCTCCTAGACCACAGAGCTGGGGTACATGGCACAGGCAATATAAAGATTTTGGTGGGCCTCCAACCTTGTCAGATGTGTATCAGTACTCTCAGGTGCATAAAATTATTTGGTGTAACCGTGTGGTTGTTGTAGCTTTGCCTAATCCTGCATCCTTTTCATTCCTGTGTGTCACTACCACCCCCCACTCCAAAAGCTGCACACTGGGGGAAGCCTTTCCAGGGCTCCATGCTGGATCACCCAGTGGTCATATGGGACATCTAAGAAGTCAGGAAAACCCTTCTTGCTCCCCAGGGTTGCTTTGTTCCCAATTAGATTCCAGCTGCAAAGGGAAGAGCTGCTTCTGAGCTTGGATTGTGCCTATCATGGTAAAAAGCTGGGTTGCTATCACTGCTCATGCAGGATGACTGATGTGAAAATGCTTTTCTTGAGCTGCCTGGTGGGTCCACATTTCAGCTTTGTTCAGTAAAGCACTTAAGCATGTGCTTAAAATTAAGTGTGCTGCTGACTGGAGGGCTTGGACAATAAATATGCTACTGGAAAAGTCTCTGGACCATACATTTATTAGTCTGTCTAAAAAGCCCTGTTATTTCTTCTTCATTTCTGAAGTAAATCATGTCTTTCAAAAGCCACAGTTGTGGGTAAATGTCTGATTTTGATAGGCATTGCATATTGCAGCTATTGCTGATTTTAAATAAACTTATAGATGCTCGGTGCATCCGCAAATGAGACCCAGCTTGGCTCCTTTCAGTGGTTTGGTGTTTTTTGAGAAATGTGTCTTTGAACTACCCATCTGCAGGCTTTTTCTTTTTACTGTCTGTGTGGCCATCCTGCAATTACCTGTGGGTTTATGATCCTTCTCTAGAGAACAAGTTGGTTGAACGATAAAGATGGGGGTGATAAACTGGGGCAGGGTATGATATCAGTTACAAGTGTCACGTGAGTGTCCCTCCAGATTTACACTGCTGCAGCTTTGCTCTGGATCAGGCTCCAAGATTTGCCATAAATGGCCTTTTCAACAATTTTGGAGTTGTGGCTGTTGAATACAAATGTACCATCGAGGCTTGAGGGTCTTTGTGACTGCAGTGAAGACAGACTGGAGTGAGCAACTCATTGGAAAGTCAGTGTAAGGTAAATCTGTGGGAGTGGGAGGAAGAAACTAAACCATGTTTTTAAAGGGTTTATGGCTGGCAATTTATTTCCTTAACCCCTTGTTCAGAGCTGGGCAACAGTAAACAGTGAAATTTAGTCTCATAGTTGCTTCTGAAATGAATTGACCATGCAAAAAAAGGCTGTAACTCCCCAAGGCAGCAACAGATTTTGGGAACCTGCTTGAACTGCTCTGAAATGGTTGGGGAAGCTGGGGTGTGTGCTTAAGCCTTTTTGGAAAACTGAATTTCTATGAGGTGGAGGAAGAACAAATCTCAAACAAATAACGGTTTGCTTGTTCATAAATCCCATCTCTGATTATTCCCATGCGGGGTCGCATTTTCAGTTCTGTGAAACCCCTGGAAAATAAATAAGTAGAGATGAATTCAGGAGCTGAAGTGAGCACAGGCGAGTCAGTGGTGCTGCTCAAATCTAAAGTCAGTGCAGAGCTGGGCCTTAGATCAGCTATTTTTAGCAGTCAGCAGTGCAAGAGCACAATCAGTCTATATTTATATCAGATAATATTTGTGTTTACTATGTAATTACATCGACCCTTTTTACACATATAATTAACAGTTTGCCATCGCATCCCGCTGGGTTGACATCTGTAGGATTCAAAAAGGGTTCAGGATCTCCAAAGAGTGTTTTTGTTTCAGGTTAGACGTGGTCTGATTGTCTAAATTAAAGACATGTCAAACCACATGAAAAGTTCAGGACAGAAGGTAACCACACAGGACGTGGCATGTGGGCCAGGTAATCATAGTGGTGGAAAGAACGGCCACACTTGTGAGGAGCCTCTCCTCTACAGGCTTTGGAAAAAAAAAAAAAAAAAGCTCCTTTTTTGTTTTTAGTAGGAAATAAAAATTAGTAAATGCAACCCCTGGCTGCAAGGAAGCCCAAATAAAGCAAACCAGATGTTCATTAGCTAATCACTTGCAATTTTTTCCCCCTCTTGTTCTTCATGGAGGAAAAGAAAATTGAGCATGTGGGAACTCGCCTGTTGAGAAAACATTTGGATCTTCAGTCATTTATCTGTTTCACCTCTGCCTCGGTTCAGGCCCCCGTTAAAAGGCAGGCAGGGTGCTATCAGAGAGAAAGGTCAGCGGGGATCACTGCAGATGCTTTTCAGCTGGGGCGACCCTCGAGGCCATCCCGGCTTTGGCGGGCACGGAGAGCTGGCTCAAAACAAAACAGCAAACCAAACACCAGCCCAGCGAGCACGGCGGGGCTTTGAACTCCATCACTCGTGTTTGTCTTATTCCTAAATTGCAGTGTCATTTCTGTACAGTGCTGTTATAATCACAGCCATCCATCAGGAAGTGTGTTTATTGCACCGAATACCAACGAATCCTCAATGGCGAGCTGCTTATTTCCCAGTGTTATCAAAGGAAAGCAACATAACCTTTATTGCCTTTGGATTGATGTCATTTTATTTTCCCCACCTAATAGGAGACAGAAATAGGCACAGGTTTGTGCTGCAGTTGGTGGATTTTATCAATAATAGATTACCAGTACATAAAGCCATCTATGTGCGTAGGAATAATAGAATCATTAAGGTTGGAAAAGCCCTCTGAGATCACCAATCCCAACTCAACCCAGCACCACTACCACATTCACCACTAAACCCTGTCCCTCACCTCTCTGGAACGGTGTTATTCCATTAGGAAAGATTCCAGTAACTTCATGCTTTAACAACCTTAATTTAACTGTGTTAATTTTAATGCACAATGTCCTAGCAGCTTTTAGGAACCCGACACTGCTCAGTAAGTTGGGCAGGTATAAGATCTCACCTACCAGAAAGCAGAGCCATCCTCACAGTATCTTGGTTGTAATATGACAACTTGCTCACTACAGAATCCTAGAATGGTTTGGCTTTCACCTTCCTCTAGACCAGGTTGCTCAGGGCCCCCTTGAGCTCTTTTCCTTGGAAGAGTTGGTCTGGGAGACTTCCAACAATCTTTCTCTGCAGGGACGAGGCTTTATTTGGATGAAGAACCTTTTCCTAATATTTTGATGTTGTGCTGTTTACATGATTAACACATAAACTGGAGATTGAACAAGTATTGTTCAGATGAACTGACTGAGTGACAACAAGTAGCATGGGAAAGTGTCTGGCTGGGTATGAGTGGAGCTCTACAAGGATTTTTCTTGGGGATGGATCTTATTTAATATTTTCATGACTGACCTTGCTGAAGTCTGCTGCTGGCACAGATTTGGGAGACGTACCATGCAGAGAGAACTGGATGACCCTGAAGACTGGAATAACAGCAAAGAGATGAAATCCAGCTCTGAAAAATGCAAAATCACAAGTTTAGGGAGTAATAAGAATTTCCACTATAGAAACTTGCCATCTGTAGATGACAAAGGAAAAAAATGTGTGGATAATTCATGGGATGGGCTCTGAAAGAGGTATGCACACCTTCATAGGTCCCAGGGGGAGTTTCTTTCAGGAGAAGGTAAATATGCCAGGAACTGTGGCATCCTATGGATCATTCTGGTCCCCATGTTCCTGAGGTGTGAGTTTGACCTGGGCTGCTTAAAGAAAAAGATGATGGAGGTGTTGGAAGGGAAGCTTGTCTTTAGGGAAAGGAATGAAAGAGAGTAAATTTTATCCTAGAAAATGAAAGCTGAGAAAAAGGGTGATGGTTGTACATCTAAACATCAGGATGGTAAACATCAGAGAGGAAAAGAGGTCATGTAAGGTAAAGAACATGAGGCTAAATGGGTACAAATTTTACATTGGATGTCAGGAAAAATTTCTTAACAGAAAGGATGATCAGACACTGGCACAGGCTGCCCAGGGCAGTGGTGGAGTCCCCATCCCTGGAGGGATTTAAAAGCCCTGTGGATGTGGCATGGATTAGTGCTGGCCTTTGCAGTGCAGGGGGAATGGTTGGGCTTGATGATCTTAGAAGACTTTTCCAACCCAAATGATTCTATTCTATGATTTTATGATTACATTGGTCTGAGTACACTGGGTTCAAATCAGAGGAAGGTTTGTGACTTAAGGGAAGCTTATAAGAACAAGCCTAACTTGTTTGTGGAAAGGATTATAACACTTGGGCTTCGAGAATATGGACTTTGGAGGTGGTTTCCTGGGAAATGGTCATATCAGAAGTCTTTTTGTGACTAATGATTTCCTTACCTGGACCTTGTTTCCAAGGGGGGGCTTAACAGCATATGTGGTAGGAGCAGGAGGCCAGTCATGCCTCTGGGTACTTCAGTATTTACTTGGGTTTGTATAGTTAGAGGTTGGTGGGAATCAGATGTTTTATGTTTGGCCTCCCTTAGTGTGTATGTGATTAATCTGGTTCAGTTAATGGACACTGCACTCCATCCTGTGGTTTCTGTGTGTTGATTCTGAGTGTGGTGTGTATCTTTTGGGTGTTTGAGTTGGTTTATGTTCCTGGGTGTCTACATGGCCTGATTAATACTCCCAGGTTAATGCAAATGCAAACAGAGACCACAAAGGAAGGCCTGGCCAAAAACTGCATATTGAACATGTGACTGGCTATCAGTTCATCAGATATATGGGAAATGGAATATATTAACCCACTGTTGTTATCCTTGTCATTGGTGGTTAAAAATTAAGTATTTCGGTCTGGAGTAGCAGTAATGGATAAGTAACAGCTCTGTTATTCTCAGCTGCTTGGCAAAACCAACTCCTTGTCTTTCTTGTATCCCTTGTTGTACCCCCAGAACAAGCTTTCCACAGGGCTCAGAGAGACCTTCCATCCTTGCTTTACATGTAGACATTTCTAGTCCAGAGCTGAGAAACTCCACCTTAAACAAATCCATCTATCCTCAAAACTGAGTTTCTCAAGACAGGTCAAAAAACCCTCATGTGCTGTTCCAAAAACAAACTGAAAGAGAAGCAGAGAGAGATGTCAGTGAAATCCAGATTCTGGAGGAGCCAGCAGGAATGTCTCCAACCACTCCTACAGAATTTCACAGGTGGTTTTGAAAAGTTGGCTGTTGACTTCAAAAGAGAGGAAAATAAATGAGAAGTTAGAAATGGTTTTGGAACAGGAGATTTCTGTCCCTGCAGGTAGCCTGATGCACTGACCCCACGCAGCCTGAGCAGGTGCTGGAGACAGAAACCTCTGCCTGGCAAGGGGGGCTCATTTCTCTGCTGTGACCACACAGAGCTGTCTTGAATGCCCGTGGGACACGAGGCTGCTGATGTTTCCAGTGATTCCCTGGCTCCCTCAGGGTTTGTGCTTAAGGGCATTGCTGGATCAGAGCCAGGCTAATGTGCCTTGCTAGAATGCTGGCCCAAAGCAATTCCCAAAAACTCTTCCCATCAGCCAACCCCTTGATTTGCAAACTCTCGACTCCCCTGAGCTGCTTAGGCTGTATCTTATTTTCTGGTACCTGCAATGCTGTGATTGGGAATTTGTGTAAATTCTGTTCCAATATTTCACTTTGGGAGTTCTTCTCCTGTGAAGATTTCTTCAGCATAGCCCAGCACATCTGGCCACTTTTAATAACCCTTGGGAGGGCATGTCAGTTTAACACTCAAGTCTCTCTTCCTTTGCTTTGCTAACCGAAGTGTTCAGCGCCACAAAAAAAAAGGGATCTGAAGGGATGGTTGATGTAAAAAAGCAAAATTTGCTAAGTGGGAAGTAAGGAAGAAGCCAAAGAAAAGATAAAAAAAGGCTTTTTAGCCTGCAGCTTTCCTCTGGCTTGATCTGACCTAAAGGACAATGACTATTTAGCATCGCTGGAGGGTGGCAAGCACTTTCTTCTGTCAGTGAAAATTGCCGTGATTTAAGGGGCACTCTGCACGGTGTAGCTGACAGATAACAACAAACCTGGATTTCCCAGTCATCTGGCATCACCTTCCTCGCAAGAAAGTGAACCCAACCTGCCTATGAGTGGAGAGTAAGATTTTTTCAACCCTACCCCTGCAATCTTGCATGAATGAAGAAGCACCCACAACATCTCTAGGTGCTCCAGAAGCTGCTATTTTAAGAATGGTGCTAATTAAGGAGATAACTGTGGGTCCCTGCTGAGAGAGAGCTCACAAAGACCAGGTGACTCCACAGGATCAGCTCCTTAGGAAGATGTGGCAGATTTCGTCTGTAAATACCCTCTCCATTGTTGAGAGGTCACCACTTCCCTCCAAGAGATTCAGCAGAGGGAAAGCCATGGTGCTCTGATTCCCTGGCTGAAAAAGGATGTTTTCTACCCTTTCTGGGAGGCTTTTGCTGTGCTAAAGAGACCAGAATTTACTAGGCAGCAGAGAGGGGCAGTGTATCTCCTGCTCTGTTTGCCCAGGGCATATTGGCTTTTCATACAGGTTTTGATTGCACCCTTCATTAAAAGAGCCATTTCTCCCTCCAAATTAGGTGGAATCCAGCACTGAAAGAATCCAGCCCAAGTCCCAGTTTATTTCTCCATAAAACATCTGTATTGTTCTTCCAGGATGGCTCTGCCAAATGAGTCCTCAATAAACCCAAAACCTGGCAATAGACAAAACGCTAAAAAGCGCCTTTTTAATATGGAAAAGTATCCTGCAGTGTTGCAATCTTCCAGTGGAGACCACCCCCTGCCCCTGAGAAATGCAGAATAGCACCAGGCCCACAATTTGCCTGGGGTAAAGCAACAGAGCTGGGTCTGCCTGATTTACTCCAGTCAGAGGATCTGCCCTATAGTTTCTTGGAGTTTTTTGCCTTTTGTTTTTTTTCCTAAAGTTCCTTAACTTCTTTTTCCTCCTTTTTTTTTTTTTTTTTCGTCCCACTATTTCTTTTCTTGCGGATAGAAGCTTTGCAAGTTCCTTCTTTTATTGTTAACTCATTTGGCAGGGAGCAGCCAAGCAACAAAAGTGTTTTATTTGGAAATAGTTGAGGGGGGAAGTCGACAATGTCCGAGCTCTGTTCTGATTGCGTGAGCTCTGGGAGGTTTTCACCTCTGCTTCCAGGCTGCATCAGGCTGGGATTATCTCATTTGATTTCATTGGATCTCTGTGCCATTAAGAAGTGGGGAAAATTGAAGGTTAGTGAAGTTTGCCTTTGTGTCACACTAGAAGCTTTTCGTTATTTAAGTGCAAAGTGTTTGCCCTCTCCTCCTTCTCTGTGGACTGAAATATCACACAATCTTCTACTTTGCTGATTTGAAAGTGGAATGTGACTTCTACAGCTTATATATCCCATTGCAGAAGAGATCCTGAGGAAGAAGCACAGGGGAGATGCCTTTATTGGCTAAAGTGGGAAAGCTGTAGTGTGTGAAAGGCACTGAGAGCTGAATCTCCTCCATCTGAACATTGCTCTCTGAAATGCTCTCTCTTTTATGGCCAGCTATAATACCTGCTACAATTTTGATCTGTGATGTTGTCCATTGATTTCTTTCCAAATCTTCCCCTCCACAAAAATTCCACTCTGCAGAGATTAAAGGCTGCACTCAGGAAAAAAAAAACCTCAAACCAAATGAGGAACAGTGCATGAATGTGGGCAGATCTTTCCTCTTTTCTTCCATGCTTGAGGCTCCTGTGGATCAGTTGGGATCTGCCCCCTCTTGTGCAGCACTAAATGCACATGAGAGCTGAGGTGTGTCGGTCTCTGTGCTCTGCAGGGCCAATCCAAAATAGCTCAGGACCAGATTTCTAAGAATTCACCACCCACAGTCAGGGCCAAGTTGGGAAGGCAGGAGTGATCCGGGTGTCACGAGTAGGACACGTCTGTGGTGTGGGGAGGAGCTGTGTAGCTGTGTGTGTTTATGTGGGTGTGAAGTGATTCACCCAAGTCCAAAGAGGCCCTCGGTGTCAGCACCAAGAGCAGCCTTTTGTGGCCTGGGAGCAGATTTTCAGCCCCTCATTTTCCACCAGGACAGTGGTGATGGGATTGTGGTGCACATGGGCACGCTGAGCTCCTGGGAAATGCTGGCTGCTTTTCGTGGTGTGTCAGTGGGAATGGGGTTCCTGGGGAAGCTCATCCACTGCTCAAGTGCTGAGCTCTTAAAAAGCCAGCCCTGCCCCTGACAGCCTCCCCAGGCTGGGGTTGGGATATGGAGCCTCTCTGCACCTTCACAGCTCCCCCAGCCTGGGAAAACATTTCCTATTTCACTGGTGAGTTAAAGTTAATTAATTGATGCTTCTAAGACAACGTGATGATAGAAAATGCTGTTTGCCAGATAAATATTACTGGTGCCCTGGGGGTGTTTGCAGTTCCAATGTGCTATTCCCTGCAGGGACTGACTCATGTCATCCCCACAGAGCTGATTAGGGAGCTGTCACACGCCTTCCACCACCACCACCCAATACCTGTTATCAGACAGTGCTCTTGCCCAAACAATTGTTGGGCTCTCTATAACCTGTGGCTCCCCAGATCACAGGTCAGGCCCCCAGAACAGCAAAAACCTTTTAAAAATCATGAGATGTTTTCATTCTGTGAATGCTACTTTTAGCCTTTAGCATGTGTTCAGGCCACCTCCTGGAAAGTGTTTTCTTTAAGACCAGAAAGACCACAGATTTTTTTTTTCCTTAAAGTGGAAGTGCTGGATGGAGTGGCACATCAGGAGCTCGGGTTTCATGTAACATCAGGGAAGATTTGCAGTAAAATCACAAGAGTTGGCAACAGAGGGGTTTTTTCTCTGAAAGGGCAGGCACAGCTTGGTGTTCCAGAGAGCAGCTTCTTGGCTGGTGCAGCTCCAGCTCCACAGATGCCAGGGGAAGGATGCAAATTGATGGTTACTGAGGACCTGCCACCCTTGGGCTTGGTGCTGGTGAGTGTTTTAAGGCCCACAGAGAAGCACCAGTTGATGTGGTACCTTGCTGGAGACAATGCCAGCCAGGAGCACAGCATCCCTGGAGAGTAGGGGAAGCTGAACTGCCTTTCCTCCTGCTCTTCACTTTGGGGGTGGCTGGTGCACAAAGTCCCATGGCTTCTGTTCAACACCACACTCCAAAAAGGGAGGGAAAGATTTCAGCATGGAAAGCTGTGCCTTTGCACGAGATTTTGCCTTCAAACAAGCACAGCCTGTTCCTGCTCTATGGAGTCAGGCTTGCAGGGCATCTGGAAAAGAAGGCTGGATTTGGAGAAAACATATCAAGGCTTGCTTTTAGGAGGGGACCTTGAGAGCCTGGGCTTGGGAGATTCTCTCTATATTTTGGGACAGGATGGCTGCTGTGCTGCAGAACTGCCTCCTGTCCTTCCCCTGCTGAAATCCCCCATCCCATCGGGGTCAGCCTGCCAGCGTCCATCCCGCCGGCACACACAAAGTGCAGCTCTTGGAAAAGCGAATATAATTTTAAAGTTGGCCTGAGAAGCCTCCATCTAGTTTTCAGGGTTCCAGAATGTTGTTTTATTAGGATTACAGTCTTGTTCTTCTTAGGTTTCAGCAGGCGTTTATGACTGTTACAACAGGAATGAAAAGCTGGGGCTGGAATCGGCATCGTGTTCTCCTGCCAGGCGCAGGGTTCACGGTGGAGGCCAGACATATGTCTTTCTCCCACAGATGCTACTTTTTTTTTTTTTTTTTTTTTTTTTTTCTGGATGGGGAGGTGAGCTCTATCCTCTCCCTGCAAGAGAGGGTTGGCAGCAGCTCTGAGCACAGACATGGTGGGGGCTGCACGGGGGGCCCTGTCTGCTGAAGGTAATTGCCCTGGTGCTTCACCTCGTTCCTCCTCCCTGCCCTTTGTGATGAGGAGAGAGCAAACCTGGAGGGTCTGCAGGGAAGGTTTGTGTAGGATGCTGTGTTCTTCCCATCCCCATTCTCTCATGCCCCATGGACACATTTCCTTGGAGGCTCTGAGGTAAGCAGGGGGGATTGCTGGGGGAGAGAGAGCACTCCAGGGTCAAAACCATTTCTCTCTCCCTTTTCTCCAGCCTGCTTTCTCCAGGCTCAATACCATTAATCTATCTGTATTTCTCTCTGTGTGAGTCAAAATATCTCTTCAAAGTCTCCTGAGCCAGAGAGGAGTTCCCTGTCTTTGCAGAGCCCACACTGCCTACATGTGAGAGACACGAGCACGAAGATGAGGCAACATCCATCACAAAGTGCCCTGCTATTACAGAATCCCAGAATGGTTTGGGTTTGAAGGGACCTTAAAGTCCATCCATTCCCACCCCCTGGTATGGGCAGGGACACCTTCCACTATCCCAGGTTGCTCCAAGCCCTGTCCAGCCTGGCCTTGAACACTGCCAGGGATCCAGGGGCAGCCACAGCTTCTCTGGGCACCCTCTGCCAGGGCCTCCTCACCCTCACAGGGAAGAATTTCTGCTCAGTATCTAATCTAAATGTAGCCTTTTAGGTCTTGTGGCCGTGTTGATTTGGGCAGCCAAATCCCACACATTATCTCCAGAAATGAGGGAGTTCAGTGTGTCCAAACAGCCCAGCCTGGGGGAAGAACTCAGGCCTCTTCTTGGGTAATTTCTGGCTACAGGATGGTCGGTCCCTCTGTACTGTAATAATTAGCAGGCAGATCCTGCTGACTTGGGAAACTCATCTGAGGTTTTGTTTGCATGTTTGTTGTTTTTATGAGAAGGTCCATATGCCTTTCAGATTTTGTTATTTTCAGAGAGTTGATGATCTGAGGAACAGAATGAAGAGTTGACATCGCCGGTTGTTTTCTTGGCCTGCTGTAAGTAGCAGATGTAGGATGGTAGAAGGGCTACAGCTCATTACTTTATACTGGGGGAATTTGATGAGTTTTATTGCAAAGGCATTAGGGCAGCTCATGACAACCCTCAATCTGGGGAGACAAGAGAAGGCTTTGTACCTGGCAGGTACTGATCATCCACCAGCACCCCTTCACGAGCTGGAGCATATCCAAGAGGCAATATGGGAATTTCTCTATGTAGTTAAAGTTTATGAGACTGCCTGCCTGAATGCATGTGTGTGTGTGTGTGTGTGTGCCTGTGTGGAGTGGAATGAGGATCTCCAGCACAATACTTAGTAAAAATCCAGTTTCACCAGTGGGATAAGAGAGATCAAGCACCAACTGAATCTGATCCTCGGGGTCTGCCCCTACAGCTCAGCCGTTGTGTTTATGGCAGGCACAGTAACTGCTCACACACCTGGTTTATGATTTACCCTGCAAGCCTCAATCTGACCTGAATTTTCCAAATCAGAACATTGTTTTAAATCTAAAGATAATAATGCCTAGTAATCCAGGTGTTTTCTGGCCTCTGAGGCACTTCTAGCACAGTGCTGGCTTCTTTCTAGGGGATGGAAATCCTGTCTAACAAGCAGTGCCTTTTTCATCTGATGGTTCCTCTGAAATGTATACTCACTCAGGGTGTTTAGCAGATGGGGAATAGAGCTTGAGTCACAGTTTTATCAGCAGAGAACATACTACTCAGCTCTAAGTGCTTGCTAAGTCTGTTCTGTCTTTCAGCACTTTCCTCCTCCTGCTGAATAATCCATATTTAGTGTTGTTTTTATCAGGTTTTTGAGATTAAGTCTCTCTCCCCTTTAAGAGCTGAGCTTCCCATAAGTGAGAGCAAGCAGCCTCATTTTATATCTGTTTTTAACCTAATGAGGCTGCAGCTTCAGACTTTTGGGACTCCTCTTGGGATCCTATTTATGAACCCCACTGACATGATCCTTAGAAATCTTCTCCTTCTTATTCCTGGCCACACTTGCCAGCGTTGATGTTCGTTTTACTCCATCCCTCTACTGTCACGATGTCTCCTGGATCTTGACCAGCCTTTGCACCTGTTTTCCACGCTTATCTCACTTTAAACGAATCTGTTTCAAACACAACTGGGCAGAGAATTCATCAGAAAGAATCACGAGTACCCTACGCAGCATCAATGACTGTAGATGTTTGTATTGGTCCCTGAGTCACCTTGTGGTTTGTAGGTCATTTCCTCAGGTATGATATTCTGATCTTCCTGGTACTGATGATGTCTTTTAACTCTGTGCCCCAGGGAAATTGGATAGAAATGATTCCACGTTTAGCAGCAGCATGGTAGAGGCAGTGTTAACTGCAGTCATCCCACAGCTGATATTGAGAATTCCTCCAGTAACCTCCCCTCAGTTCACTTGTTCCATCAGTTCAACATGCTCTCATCTCCATTTTAGACAATTTATTATCCTCCTTACAACACTTGTCTCATCCCTCTGTTCTCCAGTTTCACCAGAAATGTTGTGTGGCAACTTATCAAGGGTTTACCTAATATTTGGATAGAGCAGCCTGGTACAAGAGCCTGACACTTCTATCCAGACTGAAGTTTGTCTCCTGTCACACTTTGCCACAGGTGTCTTTACTTTACCCAGTGTTTCTTCAGAACCTTGGTATAACATTGATAATGCTGTTATGAGCCTATGAGTGCTCAACTTGTTTTTTTCTCATTAAATAAAGCCACTACATTTTTCTTTTCTCTAAGGTATCAGTTTCAGTGTAATAAATCTTATCAGCAGATTTGCATTTCCATGTGCTACTTCTTTCAGCATTCAGAGCTGGACTGACATTGCTCCTTCCCTGCTCAAGCACATTCACTATTTCAGTTTTACTTGGGCTGGTGAAATGAATATTTCTCCTCGAGGGACCACTGCAAACTCTGTGTTGTGGGTTTTGGTCTCTTTTCCCAGGGAACAAGTGACGGGACAAGAGGAAACAGCCTCAAGTTGCACCAGGGGAGGTTTAGATTGGATATTGGGAACAATTTCTTCATGGAAAGGTTTGTCCAGCCCTGGCACAACTGCCCAGGGCAATGCTGGAGTCCCCATCCCTGGAGGGATTTAAAAGCCCTGTGGATGTGGCACCTGGGGACAGGGTCAGTGGTGGCCTCGGCAGTGCTGGGGGAAGGGTTGGACCTGATGATCTGAGAGGGCTTTTCCAATCTTAATGATTCTGTGACTCTCTGTACTAAATGCATCTGAAAAGATGAAGCTTTACCTTTTTTCTCACTCTGTATTCAACTTTTATCTTGACTATACAGACCTGCCTTGGATTTCTGCACTCAGGAGCATCTCTGCAGCACATCTGCTGTCACTGAACTTGTGTGGGGAGTTTTTCCTGGAACAGGTTCAGGACACAGAATGGGCTTAGAATTCTAGAATGGTTTGAGTTGAAAGGGACCTTAAAGTCCATCCAGTCCCATCCCTGCCATGGCAGGGACACCTTCCACTATCCCAGGCTGCTCCAAGCCCTGTCCAACCTGGACTGGAACATTTCCAGGGATCCAGGGGCAGCCACAGCTTCTCTGGGCACCCTGTGCCAGGGCCTCACCACCCTCACATCAGGAATTTCTTCCCAATATCTAACCTGAATTTTACCTGGTGTTGGTTTATTCTTCCCAGCAGGGGAAAGGTCAAGGAGCTGTATCTGAAGGAGGTAACTTTCCCAGCTGAAGGAGGGAAGACTTTCTAGAAAGGATGAAAATAATTTATACTTTTGCCAGGTTAGTAGCATTTTCCAAACTAATTTCACATGGCAGTGTCAGGCTCAGAGTCTGTCACAGGCATCAGGATTGGAAACTTAAAGATGCTTCAGGATACTGGCACCACACAGACCCTGCACCTCTGCCAACAAACCCAGGGTGTCCTCAGATTTTGGGGGTGCCTTCTCTGAGAATGGGATTTTCCTCACTGTAATTTCTTTCCCAAACAATATTTTAAAAAGGGGAATTCTCTAAGCATGGAAGACAGCTTCAAACTGGAACTGAATTTCAATTTTCTTTCCCCATTCAATTTGTGCCTGAGTGCAAACAGCATTTTACAAAAACTCGGAATTTGGTTGCATTTGGGGACAGTTGCACATGAAAAATCTGTTCTTTATCCAGAGATTCCCTTGCTAGGAATTTTTATACCCTTCCTACAAAGAATTAGGACACCAGAACAATTCAAAGCACAGGGCTCAGGGATTGTTTGAGAAACCCCTGGAGCAGAGTTTGTTCCCCTCTGAAACAGGTGAGTCATTCTGCTTGATATTAAAAATATATTAAAAAATCCTCCCCACACACAAACCAACCCTGAGGCCCACGATTAACATGAGCTATTTCACCCATGTGGCTGGAGAGGGGCAACATTTTAAGCAAATAAAACCATATTCCTGCAATAGGAAGTATTTAATTATCTTTGTGATGGACAGTAGTGTTACTTCTACCTTTAACATTGGGTTTGTTCTGCAAAAACTTTTTCCCAGGCTTTGTTCTGAGAATATATATAAGTGTTGGCAGGACCAGTGACCCATGGAGCTGTAATGCAGTGGGTTGCTATAAAACAGGGGAGAGAAATCCAAAATTTTATTCTGGCAGCCTTAGTGGAGGTGAAATCAGGGAGTCTGAGAGTGGGAGCTATGGGGATGTTGTAGGAAAAAAATCCCCACTTGTAATTTTCCCATTAGGAAATATGCTGTAAAAACGTAATTTTTAAGAGATCTGGAGGAAACCCTTACTTTTGCCCAATTTATTAAGGTTTTCCCTGCTTCACTTGAAAAGAGAAAAATGAGTTATTTCATGTATTTCTTTTAAATGTTTTTTCCCTGGAAAACACGTAAAATATAGAGTATTATTTGTGTTATTTTCTTAGGGAGAGGGTTAAAAAGTGAAAGGTTTGCATTTAAATGTGAAAAGCAAAACTTTTAAAAGCAAGATTGAAGCAATTTAAAAACTCTAAGGCTTTTAAAAAGCAAAGTACTCTCTCATATATGTAGTTTTTAAACATCAATCGCTCTTAGGGAGAAGTCACTTCTTCAAAACGAGAAAAAGAAACATTTCTAGCAGTTCTTATAGTTAAATGCTTAAAATTATTATTATTTTTTTTTAATACAGCCTTTCATTTTGAATTAAAAAATCTCTTTTAGCTGAAAAAAATTTACTTTCAGATAAAGCTTGCCTTCGATAAACCCCAGATTTTCAATTAAATAACTTCAAAGTTTGCTTAGTTTAACTATTCATGGTATAAAATGCAGAGTAGTGAAACTGAGGGTGGCAAATATGACCTCAAAAATTTGCTAGAATCTCTGGACTTTTCCTTCCAGGCTATTTAAATACATTTAAAATGCAAAAGCAGAAGGGTTTTGCTCAGGGAAATGTGAGTGAAATGTGACAGGGAGTGATGTTGTGGGAGGTGCTGAACCTGCTTAATCGTCTTTGGTTTGGATTTTAACAGGTTTCATGAGGTTTTATTTAATGTTTTTGCCTGTTGCATCAAAAGCAAACCAATGAGACCGAGATGGAGGTGGCCTAAATCAGGAGGATTTGTTTATCAAAGAGATGATTTTGCAGTGCTGTGTTCCTCTCTCCCCTGATGTGTCTCTGATCTCTCTCCATCACCACAAGAGTGGGGGCTGCACCTCTGAGTCTGGAAGGAAAAGGTGAATGCCCACTTTGCACATCCTATTTTGTGCTAAATGGCATCTTAAACACAACTACAATGGCAATTAAAATAATGAGATACATAAAAGACACCTGCTTTAAATAAATACAGTAATCTGCCCAAAGCTCCCTGAGTGGGCTGGTATTCAGCAAGAACCTGCAGCAAACCTACCCTTAACACCATAATCATTAAAGAGCAGAAACCTTCCTTTCTAATCCCCCTCATACAGGACAACATGTGGATGTTAGCATATTTGGACTGCTTTGCATTCCTTCTTGCCTGCTTTTGAGAACATACTACATTTTAAAACTTGTTGGGTTCTTTCATGTTTTATTTGACCCTATGTAATTGCATTCCTGAAGGAATAACAGGCTCCCACAGTGATTTATACCCTGTATTAAATGTCAGTTTTGAAGAGACACAGTTAGCAGTTTGGTTTAACCTCCTGCCTTCCTATGGAAGTTCAAAACTGAAGTGGAGCTCGGGATCCAAGGGGAAAAGTTAAAAAAAAAAGAAAAAAAAAAAAAAGAAGAAAAAGGAAAAGATGAAAATGGACTTAGAGCTTAGAGGCAGAGTGGAATGAGACGTTTGTGCTCCTGGCCCCGCACCTCTGGAAGCCACCGGAATGAGATTCCATGAAGCCATCTCTATTTTTAACTGTAATTTGTGTACTTCATGGCTGCCCTTGACCACTGGGGAAGGCTGTAAATTAGCCCTGTGAAAGGCTCTGCTCTCTCCAGGCAGGAGCTGCAGCCTCTCCAGCAACGGGCCAGGACATTTTCCCTGCAAAGTCAACCGGAGCAACCACCAAACCAACCCCCAGTGGGTTTGGCTTGTGTCCCAAAAAGAAGGTCAGCAAAATAAATTGTCCTTGTAATTAAGAGTTGCTCCTTTGTTTTTATGTGTTTAACTGTGCATAAATAGCAAAGCAGGATAGGTATGTTATTACTGTTTTAAATATTTCATTCCCTTTGTAGACTTCCTTATGACACAGTTAACAACTGCTTAATCATACCTTATGACCTAATTAGGGGGGATTCAGTTAAATAAATCTTGATGTAATCGTATATTCTTGATGTAATGGTGCTCTGATGGCTGCATTTATGTGCATGTGGGCATTTAAATGTGAAAGTAAATGCAGCCTACGTAGAATCTGACACAGGACTTTATGGTCATCATCTTTAGCATCACTGGTGAAACAAGTTACACACAAGGAGACTTATTTTAATTGAGAATACAGTACATAAAAACCTATTTCCTATTCCCAGGAACTGAGTATCCAGGTGAACGCTGTCCTTGGCAAAGGTATTTAAATTTTGTAGCATCAGGCCAGGGTAGTTGTTCTGACACAGGCAAACAAGTGTAGTTTTCAGCTGAAGTAATTCAGGGCATTTCCATTGCCTTCTCCAGAGCCTCACTTGCCCATCAGATGAATGCTGAGTCCAGCTCTGACCTGCTGCTTGCCAGGTGGGAAGGCTGACAGCAATCTTTTATTTTGAAGTGAAAAAAAAAAAAATGTAGGAGACAATGTTTTCTTAGGGTTGGATTTATCTTGCCAGAGAGAGGTGTCTTGAAGTCATGGAATAAGTTGCCCTCTGGAAATGCATCTCTCTGCTGGTGTTCAGGGAGCTAAAATGACTGGCTCAGACCTGAGGCTGCCTCTCAGGTGGATAGAGTTAGGTAAGATGAATCCTGCCGTGTGAAGTGCACGAGGTATTGTGTATCAGCTCCCTGACTCCCAGATGTGCTGCCAGATCACTGTAAATGTTTGTGCCTTGCTGGGAGAGACCTGGGATAGGTTCTTCACCAGCTAAATCCAGCTGGAAGACAAGAATTTCATTTTAATCTGAGGGAACAAGCCCCGGGGGTGCAGTTAACATCTGGAGTATAGGATGAGAGCCTTTCATGGCTTTAGATGGCAGAATGAGAAGTATCTGCTCCTGCACTTGGAATCCCAGACTGGTTTGGGTTGGAAGGGTCCTGAGACCATCCCATTCCACCCCTGCCATGGGCAGGGACCCCTTCCACTATCCCAGGCTGCTCCAAGCCTCACTTCCAGGGATCCTGGGGCTCTTGTCACGTTTTGGCATCAATGGAGGGAAGCAGCCCTGCCTAATGGGAATATTCCTGATGATTTTGTCATTCCAAAGTCAAAGGATCAAATCTCACAGGTGGACACCTGTGCTTCATGGTTGGTGACTTGGGTGATGATGATGTAGGGTTTTACCCTGAGTATAAATCTGCCACCCTCCCTGGTGGGTTGATTCAAGCAGGAGGTTATCTAATACCAGAAAAAAAAAAATAAAAGAAGAATTTTAAATCAGTGTGAGTAGAGAAAATAAATTCCTAATCAGCATCAATATATCAACATGACTTTACTTAATGGCATCCAGCCCTACAGATGAGACTTGGTCTCAATAGTAATAATTAGGAGTTAGAGAACTTACTGATGACTATGTGCTGAATTTCTCGAATCTTTTGAAAAATATTACTATTTTTCAGACATTTGAGATTCTAAAAGCTGAAACACCAGCAGATGGAGACAAACCCTGTTTTCAGACCAGTCCAGCTGAGCAGGACCTGTAGGATTTGCAGCTCTTCTATAGGAAGCTGAGGTGGAAACCTGAAGGAAGAACAGGTTTTATGAAATGTTGAGTGCTATTGTTGTCTGCACATGTTTAATAACATGAATTTAGAGACAAAATAGATTCTCTTAAAAAAAATCTCTTGGTACTAAATGCTTTTTTGTCCTGAAATATAATGTTCCATATATTTTTGGTAGGTTGCATACACATGGGGGTGTGTGTATGCATAAACCACTTTAGAAATGCAATTATTCAGTTTAAAAAATTAATCTCAGATGAACAATCAGAACATATAAGCAAAGATTCATACAAATATTCTTGCCTTTTCTGATTTTGCTTTTTTTTTTCTTTTTATGGAAGGTAAACTGCAGCTGGGCTTGACACAGCAAACCTTTAGGTTTGATCACTCTAAAACTGTTTTTTGTTGACTGGGATAGCTATTTGAAACATTTTAATCAGATTGAATTATAATGGTTGTCCTCAAGTATGATGGCAACCCAGACCTCCACAGGTAAGGTAATTTATTGCCATTTGAAAGTAAATTAAAATAATGAAAACACTGTATCATAAAAAGTTTATTAAGTATAAATGGCTGAAGATATTGTGCCTCACTCACATTGACAAATTTTGCTTTGCAGATGAAACACAAAAAAAGTAATGAGTGGATCCAGAACCATTTTGCTTCCATTAAATGCCAAAAGAAGATGTTTCTTTGCTGGCCATATCATCTTTTCTTCACTGGCCAGAGAGGTTGGTTTTTTACTCCATTGTCCTTTGCATTGGAGGTGAACTGGAGGGGTTGACACAACTGGTATGAGCAGAGCTGAGATCCAACATCCAAACCCAGCCCGTGCTGTGGGGCTGTGTGGGTTGTCTCACCTGGAGCAAAGGTTTGGAACAGAGTGCAGACACATCATTTTATAGCATGAACCACAACAGAAAACATGTGCTGGGGCATAGGGCTGTAAAAATTGTTTTTTCCTTAATTGTCTAAATAGAAATGAATGTGGATGCCTTCAAATGCACTGCAGCTACAGATAAAACCAGCAGTAAAAAATCTCAGGGAGGGCTCAAGAAAGATTTTCTCTTTCCTTTCTTTCGACCAAACATACTTTTGATCATTTTGACTGGTATAAATATAGACCAGTAGAAAAAGGGGCAGAGAGGACCTTGAGAGATGATCCCTCCCTCTACCCCAAGGCAAGATTTGCCAGGTCTGAGCCATTCCTGGTGACAGCAGAGTCTGTAACTCCTTGACTAATTTACTCCAGTTCTCACCTGTCCTTCCTCTTAGGAAACGTGTCTAATGCTTGACCTATATCCTCCTTGCTGCAATTTAAACCCATTATTTCTTGTCTTATACCCAGTGGACATGGAGAACAATTTATTACCTTCCTATCTGCAACAACCTTTTACATAGTTGAAGGCTGTTATCATGTCTCCCCCTCAGTCTTTTCTTCTCTAGACTAAACAAACCCAATTCTTTCAATCTTTCCTCATAGGTCATGTTTTCTAGACCCCTGATCATTTTTGTTATGGAAATAAACATCCTTTAAATCAAGTTCTGTGAATCAATCTTGTGTGGAAAGGAAGGGAAACAGAGAGGTTAGAGTTAGCATTGGGAACAGGAATCTGGTGGTGAAAGAAGTGAATTTTCTGAGGTCTACAGAGAGTACAGCCTTCCATTCTTCCTTGGGTTTAGGAAGTGTATTGAATACAATTTTCTTTTCCCAACTTTCTTGGGAAAAACTTTTACCTATTTGCTGTAAGAAGGAAGACAGTATTTTATTTCCACAAGCTGTGGGGACAGTGGTCTCTGGAAAAGCACAGAGTAGGGTACCAGAGAGTAATTTGAAATGGTATGGTATGTCCTTCATGCAGACTTTCTAAAATCGGCTTGCCTGCAGTCATATCAACCCTTGTTCTCCAACAAGTGATATAGGTCATCCCCAAAAAGTAATTTAAAAGTGGATCATAAATCCAGGACATTTAATGCAATCAGAGACTCAGCACAGAAGATGTTGATGAGTTTTTGGTTGTAAATTCTCCTTTATTACATGGGCTGCTCAGAGAACATTGGAAATATCAGTTCAGCTGTTTCAGCTGCAAAAACCATCCAAGGCATTATCATTAGATGGACACCCTGGGCCTTTTTGCTTTGCATCTACTGTTTTGAGGTTGAGAGAAGGTGGATCTGATGCCTCCTGCAAAAGTTTCATCTATTCTGTACAGTCACTATAAGCTGGATCTTGAGCACTGAAGAATCAGAGAGTTTAGGAGATCACCAACTTAAAAACTGGGGCTGCAGAAGGATCCAGGAGAAGCTCCCTGTGTTTATCCTCCTTTCCATCCTTGAAACATCAAGGGCTAAGCTGAGGTTATTTTAGGTGTTTAACTAGACCTGGGACTGGGGAGGACTGTGCTGCTGGTGCTTCCAGGCAAGCACAGCCTGGAGCAGCTTTTTGTTTGTGGTGGTTCTGATGGTTGATGCTTTGACTCACAACTTCCCTGTTCCTCAGAGGTAAGTGTGAAGCTGTGGTTAATCTAGTTTCACATCAAAGACACTGCAGCCATGTGATGTAAAGCATTCAAACAATCACTTTTCTTTCAGAAAAAAAAAAAAAGTTCTTCTGAAGGCTTTATGCTGGGTTCAGCTATCACCTGTCCTCCCACAGGCTGTATAAATAGGAAAGCCAGCAGGAGCACCAGGCTGCTTTGGCAGTTGAGGGAAATGTTGTGTGCTCACATCTGATCCAGACTCCTCACTAATGGACATGGCCTCCTTGTTCAGCTTGCAGAGCAATGATCCTATAAACAGGGGACACCAGAAAATTTTAGAAAGAGCCCAAAGTCCAAGAGCACCTGAAGCCGAGTGCACTGATGCACCTTGAAAAAGAGCTCAGGAAGATATAAGAGACAGTGCAAGAACCACGGACAGACAAGTTTCAGTCCTTGTGCAGGAGATGCTGACAAGGTGAGAGGTTTCCTGCTAGCTAGCATGTGTTTTGTGAAGAAACTTCCCCAATGTTCTCTCGCTGGGAACAACACTGATTTGACTTGTCAGACATGTTACATTTCAGGCTTTGTCTTATCAAGATAGCTGAGAGTTCTAACACTTCAGCAGAGGTTCAAAATAAACATGGTGCAGTGAGGAAAAATGCTTTTTGCTCTGTGCAGTTTACTGGGAATGTTTTTCCATTTGCTGCCTGACCCAAAGGTAAAGGCTCACTTGTCTTCCAGAGCTAGATTCATCCCCTGAGCAAAGTGAAGGATGTCAGGGACAAAACTTTGGCTGAAGTGAGACAGTTTTGGTCTTGAGATGCCAGTAAGCACATCCATTCCAAAAAGGAGTTTTAGTTTGATTAGACAGATCATCCTGATGGGATGGTATTGTGCTATTCTGGTTTTAGATATTCTTATTTTTGCAAATATCTAAGAAACTCTTTCCTCAACTAGTTGTAAATGGTGTTGTAACAGAATCAGTCTGAAAGCCACTAAAGACAGGCTTCCAGCATCAGATACAATACTGAAAGTTGCACTTTTGAGATGGTCTCCATGTAATTTCTCCCATATGGGCCCTAAAACCCCAGATGCTCTAAGAAGTGTTTAGGGCCCTGTAAGACACAAGGCCATCACTAATTAGCAAAGACCCCAAGCACGTGTTTAACTTTAAGCATGTGCTTTTCTTTCCCAGGAGTCCATAGAATTAAGGACTTTAAGTGAGTGGGTTTAGGGATATGCTTAAAGCTAAGCATGTGTTTAGTTGCTTTCTTGTGCTCTGGCTTTATTTGTTTTTACAGGAATAAGAGAAATGAAAGATCTTATTACAGATCAAACACAAATAAATGTCCAAGGCACAGCAGGGAGGCTTTAGGTCTTGGTTTGGAGCCCAGTGAAGTCAATGGAAAAACACCCCAACACCTCAGTGGATTTTTGGAGCAGAGTCCTCAGAGGATTGATGAAGAACCCACTGCAGAAACCTGTTGAATGTCTCATGTTTCCTAGCAAGGTTCCCTTATCTTGTGTCCAGATGTCGCTAACAAGGGTTTTTATTAGCTGCTGAGAATTACAAGGGCAGCAGTTTTTCAGGTCCTAAAATCATGCACATATAGATGAAATAGAAACGGTTTGTTCTGCAGTAGCAATTGTGGTCTGTGGAGCTGTGAGTGTATTTCAGAAGTTCCCCAGTTCTTATTATAGAATCCTAGAATGGTTTGGGTTGGAAGGGACATTAAAGACCATCTTGTTCTACCCCCTGCCATGGACAGGGACACCTTCTCCTATCCCAGCTTGCTCCAAGCCCTGTCCAGTCTGGCCTGGAAACCTTCCAGGGATCCAGGAGCAGCCACAGCTTCTCTGGGCACCCTGTGCCAGAGCCTCCCCACCCTCACAGGGAAGAATTTCTTAGTAATCTCCAATCTGACCCTGCCTTCTGTCATTTTAAAGCCATTCCCCCTTGTCCTGTCACTCCATGCCCGTGTTAAAAGAACATGTCTTGCTCCCACTGATCTCAAAGTGTTTGCTCTGTCTTTCACGCAGTGCAGTGAGGCAAGTGTTGTCACACAGTTCCTAGGGAAAATGTTGCCTCTTTGTAGAGGGAGAGGTTTACACAACAGGAAGAGCAGGTTCCTTTGAATAGCATTTCTCTTTGCTGCCTTTAGATCTCTGCAGTGTGCACAGCAACACCTGACTTACTCATTTGGATTCTCCTTTTAGGCGTGCAGGGAAATAGCCACTGCTTGAGAACAATCTGATCTATTTTTGATGTTCATTTCAGGATGATGCTGAGGACTTCTCTGTTTGATCAGTCGAATTTCCACCCATACATCTGCATTTTGATCCTTTGGTTGAGGCTGGAGCTTTGCTTACTTCTTCAGAGACTGCCCTGACCAAGGTCAGCAGAACTGCCTGAGCCACCAGCCATCACCCAGCAGGGAAAATGATCATGTGCTGTCTTGCCAGGCTTGTTATGAAGGCAGGTGTCATTAGAAGGTGTTTCTGCCTCCTCCTTCTCCTCCTCAGAAGTCATTTGGGTCACAGCACCAGAGCCATGGGACAAGCTCTGCCCGAGCTGGGGAGCACTGTGAGTCTGTGCAGAACAGGTAAGCAGTTAACACTTGCTAAGCTCCTGCTGCTTCCTCTGCTTTTATCACCTGTGTTGACCAGGTCAGACTGACACTGGTGTGCAGGGATGTGCCATGGCCACATCAGAGCACTCAGCCAGAGTCTCAGGAGGGTGGTTTGTCTGCCAGGATGTGCTGATGTCACTGCACTCACTGCACTGCCTGTTTTTGCCTGTGTTTGCTGGGTCAAAGTGACACTGATCCACCACGATGAGTTATGGTCACACCTTCATTTTGGCTCTGTCACTCCAGACCTTGCTTTCCCATCAACAAAAAACTTCTGGTGGCATCTACTGGGAGTAGCTCTGGGATTTGGTGTGCTGGGAAAGGGTCCTGTACCAGCTGTTCCTGTACCAACTGTACTGTTCGAAGTTTAATAGAGTAAAAGAGAATAAAGTGCTATTTGTAGTTTGGATGTCCAGTGGGTGAGCACCACAAAATCCCTTTGATGTTTTATTCATGTTTGGTATCTTGATCTTTAACTGAGATCTCGTTTGAAGAGAAATTGTCAATACTCACCAAATTCTGGTGCAAAAAATGCAAAAGCAAAATGTTGGACCTGCTCTGCCTCCTCTTCCAAGGCTCAGAGATTGCAGTAAAAAGGATTTAAAGCATTTTTTTCCAGTAGCACTAAAAAAGAGTGTGGCTTTTAAACACGCATTTCTGTTGAGTGCTGAGAGCTGTCTTTTCTTTCCAGCCATTTCACATCACTGGAAGACACAAATCAATAGGTAAATATTCAGAACTAGTACTCTAATTATTATTTCTACTTTTCTCATGGCTATAAGGATAAGGAAACATTTTTTACTTGCTCCCTGGAAGAATTATTTATTTTACCTAGTCCCTGTCTTCAATTTTTGTAGCCCCCTGAACAGAATCTGCAATCCTTAGTAGCATTAAAAAAATCCCAAACCATCTGTTGGCTTGAAAGGAAAATGTGAACTTCTTCAACGAGGGCAAAAATACTTCTGTTGCTTAAACGTAGGTAATTAGACTGAGGACTTTCTCCAAAGTAAACCCTGACAATCTAACAATAATCTTTGGCTTTTGCACTGCATGGAGTTTCTCTTACATTGTTAAATGCATTCCATGTTTCAGTAAATGACACCAGGCTCACCAGCAGTGAGTGAGTGATTAGTTTATCATCCTCTTAGTGCAGCCATCTAGATCTTTAACTCTTTAAGCAGTGGCATTTAAGTCTTGAGAACACCCAGGATCATGCCTGAGGCTTTAGACATTCTCAATTCAAGCAAATCTTGGATATCTTGTGAAAACGAAGAGAAGAAAGTAGGTGCTTGCATTCTGATAACACTTTAAACAAGTCAGGTAAGGTAAATTGCACATAAACACCTTTTTTTTTAATTTTTTTTTTTTTTTTAATTTAGAGGATGTCAATTCATCTCTCCTGGGACCACTTAGGTCATTATGTGCCTGAGCAGCATAAAATTACAGGGAGAAAAATCTAACAGCATACAAAGAGACTGAAAGGTGACAAATCTACACTTTCTATGATCCAGGGATGTGGGGTAGGTTTTTTTTGGCTGGATTTACAATTCATCTCTCATGGGGCAGCAGAAGGAACAGTTTTACAAAAGATTTTATTATACCAAAAAAAAAAAAAACAAACCAAAAAACAAGAGATTATGTGAGCTGTAACATACAGTGCCAATTCAATTCTCTCGTGCTGAAATCTTGCTCCAGCAGGGACGTGTCAGTACACAAAGCTTGGTAGCAACAAAAGCCTTTGGAGAATGAAGGGCTTCTACTTTGGAAAAGAAAGGTGCAGGAGGATTTTCAGACAGAAGACTTTGACCTGTGAGCTGCTGCTCAGCATCGTGGATCTTCATCTATCATCTGATCCTGCTGAGTAACGCGAGCCAGATCAGTGTGTGTGCCCTCTGCCATGGGAGACACGGAGCTGCTCACCCCACACACAAAGTGCTTTGGGAGCTCTGTTGCTGGGAAGAGTTTGAAATGTATGAACAGAGCATTTACATGCCTCAAGCAACAGAACAGAGCCCAGCCTTTAGTTAGTTTTTGTTTTAAAAATGCCTTTTGTACACTGCTGTGTTTTGGGGGTTTATTTCAGGTTTGAGAAATTTTTGGTTTTTATTTAGATTGGACTTTGAGTTTTGCTGGTTGGGGTGAAAGGAGTTTTTGCCCAGCAGGGCAAGGGTGATCCTGTGTGGAGAGGGAAGGGATGATGCTGGGTGAGATAAATTCTCTGTATTCTGGAAAGGGTTGAGAGTGGATTGGGATTTACTCTGAGACACTGGAGCTGTGCACCTCCTGCAAGCACAGGCACAATGCTTGGGTCTCCAAAGTCCTGGTGACTCTTGCTCAGCCCCCAGGTCATAGCCATTCTCAACCCCATAGATGCATTCAGGAATCTGCTTCCAGTTCCTCTTCTCCATCAGAAAACACGATGGAAGTGATCCAGTTGTGCCAGCCATGTCAAGGCACCTCCTGTGGTGGGCTCATCCTGGGCTCCTGGTGGCTTAACAGTTGGAGAACCTGTGAAAAAGGAATGGTGGCTGTTCTGGGGCTGTTCTCTCCCAAGAGACAGAAACAAATCACACAACAGATTTGCAAGTCCAAGCTCTCCATGTGGCACCACTCTGAGGGAGATTCTGTCAATCCCACCTTGCTGTTTTGTGCTTTGGGTCTATGGTTTTTCTCCACTATTCCTGACTCAAGTCAATTTTCATGGACTCTAAGTCCTCTTTGACCTTCTCATTTTATCCTCTTCTCTTCAAACATCTGTCTTAATCCACTTCATTTTTATCCTGCAATCCCCGAATCCCCGACACCACTCAGCTTCTCCTCACTCTGGGCTGGAGGGGATGAGCATCAGGATTCCTGCCCCACTTTGCACCTAAGAGCTATGTAGGGCAAGAGTGCTGGCAGATGAAGTGACTTGTTGGGACCTCTGGACAAAGAACAGGTGACTTTTTGGCAGCCACGGAGCAACCCTCAGTGTTGGGTCATTGTAAGGAACATTTGTGAGCTGATGCCAGTTTTGCAAATGACCTCTCACATTTGCTTTTTGCAATATTTCTTCGAATTGGGGTGTGGTGCTGCATACAATACCTGGTTCTGAGGCTTGCTGCTCTATCAGGTATGTGTACAGAGGGTGGGAAAAGGCAGCAGAGTCAGCAGGACAGAGGTGGAACGAGCAGGAATGCAGGGTGAAACCAGGGGAACAAACAGGACCTCAGGGAAACTTCTAACTTAGTTCTGCCTTTCCTGACTCAAAGTGTAACTCCAGTGTGCCCAGGGGGCTGGTACAGGGAGATACCAGCCTTATGCAAACTCCAGATCCTGCACAAGGAGGAAGTGCTGGTCCAGACCGTCCATCATGAGACTTATGTTCAAAAATCTACTTTTAAGCCTATTTCTCTTCATGTGTGGGTGATGCTGTGCTCCTGGCAGGTGCACCATTCTGGGCTGTCACTGTAGACCAGTGCAGGTCTGTCATGACACCTTGGTGCCTCTGGCTCCAGCCCTGTTTTCTAGAATTGCACTTGGCCTTGCCTTGGCCCTTTGCCCAGACTGAATTTGCCTTCTTGGTTTTCACTTCTTTCCCATATCAGTTTTCTCTCCTGGTCTGTCTTCCTGCTCATCCTCTGGGCTCTGCCTCTGTAAACCCTCTGCCCAGGGGGACCTCTGTGGAGGTGACCATTCCCTTACTTCCAGAGCCCCTTCATATACAAGAAAGAGACACAAGATGTCTCCAGACTCATTCCTTTTTTGCCATTTCGCTTTTTTTCCTCTTCAAACGGACTTTTAGAGATTCCTTTTCTAAAAGTCCCTCTTCTCTCTCTCTTTTTTTTTTTTTTTTTTTTTGAGCCAGTTCCTCAGTTTTATCCCTCTGTAAGGTATTTGGTGGCTGGTATTTTAGGAAATAGAAAGGCTGGCTTGCCTGTGGGATCGGACACACATGGAACGCACGTACGACACTGGTTTGCCCACATCGTTTGGATAAGGTATCAGACAGGACAGACTGTCTTTGCATTGAAACCTGCAGGTCAAGAAATTGGCCTCCCTTCAGTTCACAGGCCTCGTGGCTGCCAGCCAGTAATGTAAAGCCCTGATGAGTATTTCTGGAAAATGCTGGAAACCCACCTCTGACTACAATGTGTTTAATCTCTCCGTTCCAGGCATATTCAGTTTTGCTTCTTCTTGCCTTCTTCCTCCTATTCTTCTCCTCCTTCTTCTTTTTCTTCTCATCCTTCTTCTCCTTCCTCCTCTTCTTCTGCCATGAGTGACAGGTGGATCACCAGGGGGTCTCTCCAGTATGGGCAGGGCAGCACCACTCTTGTTCCATGTGCTGTAAATCACAGATCATTACAGAATCTCCATGTTCTGTTACTCCACCAGGGCTTGGAGTCACACTGAAAGGGTTTGAAAGACTTTTGTTTGTTGGGTTGGAATTTGAGGACCTGTTAAGAGGTGTTTATTAATAATGCTTATTTCATTCTTTATTTCTGACAATGGTGCAAAATGCTCTTGTTCTTCCAGAATGGAGGCTTTGACCTGCTTTTAATTCTAATTGCCTCTTTTCCCTATGTTTTTTAATTACTCTTCACTATTTAATATACTCTAAACCACTTGGATAAAGTAGATTCCTGATGATTCAGTCACTGCCACAGAAGCACAAAGCTGAGCCTACACCTTCTGAAGTCCAAATCAGGTCCTTCATCACTAGGACAAACTTCCTTTAGGCATCCCAGTACTTGCAGCTCTGCACCAAATCTATGGCCTTTGAAACTCCCAGGTTGCCAAAGGCCTCCTTTGGGCTGCTGAGTCAGTGTCTGTACATGATGGAAGCAGGGAAGAGGAAAACAGAGACTTGCTTATGCAGAAAAGAGCCAAATATGAAATCAGGTTTCACTGCTGTTGATACAAACTGTGCCCTCACTCAAGTATTTTTTGGTCACGGCTGTTTGGGAGAAAGGTGGGCTTTGATTCTGCTTACAAGTGGTTTTTTTTGTTGCCCCACAAAGAAGCAGAGCAGGTAACAATAAGTAAGAATGCTTCTAATTGAAAATAAGCCCAGCTAACACCTCACTCGTTAGCTTGCTTGATCGATAATAGAACAGAGAGCCTTTATCACTCTGGGCTGGAGCAGGTCCTGCTGAAAGGTTTGTCAGGAAGGACTGCAGCTGGGTCAGGTTTAGGATGGATTTCAGGAAAAGTTCTTCCCCCAGAGGGTGCTGGGCATTGCCCAGGCTCCCCGGGGAATGGTGACATTCCCAAGGCTGCCAGAGCTCCAGGAGTGTCTGGACAGCACTGCCAGGGATGCCCAGGCTGGGATTGTTGGGGTGTCTGTGCAGGGCCAGGAGTTGAACTCTGATCCCTGTGAGTCCTTTCCAGCTCAGGATATTCCATGACAGAATGAGCAAGAGCCTTTTCCTCAGAAAACATCCTTTCAGTGTCACGTGTCTGTGGGAGGCCTGTGCTCTGCTCACACACACCCTGTGTAAGTTTATTCAGTGAGCACTTTCTAAGAATTATGATTAATTGTGAGTATGAACCTTGTCACCAGGCAACTGGTACAAACGAGCCTCACCAGTTTGTTATTGCTGGAGATGGAGGCCACAGGGCATAGCCAGGTTTCCTAAGAAGGACTCCTGGGCAGGATCCTTCCTCTCTGCATTCAGGTGAGGATGTTCACATTAATGAACTCAAAATTCACCCATGTGCTCACATTTCCCAGAACTTGCTATAGCACCTACCAGTAAAGTCCTTTGCTATTGCTGAAATCCAGTAGAGCTCATGTGAATCATTTCTGCAGCAGTTGTCCTGCTCTGCTTATTTACACCTTGTAGTAGTGATTGAGATCACCACTGCCAATCTCAAGCTGCAATTAAAGGACAAACGTCAGCACCCCGGAGGTGTTACATGATTGCGTGGAATTGCAGATTTTGGCAGCAAGGGAAAGCAATATATCAGTAAGAGCAGAACTCAGACAAAGCCACATCTCAGGGCTTTGTAAGGTCAGGGAGCTGGCAGCCCTGTGCTGTTCTCCAAAAGCCTTCATGATTCATCAGCCCCAAAAGGAATCTGCTTATCTCCAGCAGCCACATGGCTGGATGGTGCTCGTTAGGAGAATGATGGTCTTGGTTAGATACCAGCCACAACTGCAGAGCAGGAGGAATGAGTTCTTCATCTTCTGGAGGTCCTCCTTGCTTCTCAGGGATGAAGCTTTTTTTTTGGGAGCAACAAAGCACAGACGCAAACGTGGGCTGAAGGCAGTGATTCTTTCCAAAAGCTGGATGAGATCAGTGCATGCTCTTCTGGTAACATCCCCCCAGGAAACCCATTGATGTGGAGATGATTTTTTACAACAGATGTGTTTCTAACACAGCTCAGGGGAATTTTAACAACAAACCATTAAAATGGCTCTCCCTTTATTTTATGAGTCGTGTTGCTGAAGCACTTCCCTAATCATGGAATCATAGAAACGTTAAGGTTGGAAAAAAACCTCCAAGATCATTGGGTCCAACCTTTGGCCATTCACCATCTTCCCAAGCAGACCAGAACACAGAGCTGTTTTTTGAACACCTCCAGGGATGCTGATTTCACTCCCTCCCTGGGCAACCTATTCCAATGCCTACCCACCCTTTCTGTAAAGAAATTCTGCCTGATGTCCAGCCTGAAAGACCCCGACCTCTGAGTTTTGAGGCCCAGCATCTCTAAATGCAGCAGAGACCTCACACTCTCACAGCAGAAAGCAGACAGAGTCTGTATGAACAGCAAGGGGTAACTTTTCTAGCCTTGCTCACTCCTGGGCATCTCTGAAAAGTAACAAAGGGAATGAGTCAAATAACAGCAACTTAAGATTCACCCTGCGTGGGACAGCCAACCTTTTAATAGCATTCTCAAAACAATAAAAATCATCCTTAAAAACTTAAAAATAGAAGAGAGCAGACAATCCTACTGTTTCAACTGCCTTGTGTCTGATTACCAAAGACTGCCTTTTTAGAACTGCATTATTTTAATGTTCCCACACAATGTTTTTGTAGGAATTTGTTAAAAAAAACAAACAAAAAAACCCCAAAAACCCCAAAAACTTGTTTGGAATAAAAGAGCAGTGCTGAACCTGATTCTTCTCTTAGTTTAGGAATGGTTTTAGACGTGGTCCTGACACCTCAGCAGAGACACTTTAATGTAAAGCAGAAATAAAGTCCAAGCTGGGCCCAGTTCTGTGTTTTAGGAGAAGTATGAATTTATTTATTCAGGAGGAGGTAGAATATTCTGGTAGAACAGGCCAGCTCTGAAGCACTCAGAGAAATCATGAAAATCTCAGAGTGGTTGTAAAAAATGTTCCTTTTGCCATTCAAGCAGCTGCACTTGTTTTTACTGGTCAGGTCTTTAGTGAAGAGCTACTTTGGAAAATGTAATCCCTTGGAGTTGTTTGCTCAGTTCCTTTTGTTTTAATTGACAAGCTTAGGCAGTTGAAAGGAAAGGGTAGGAGGGAATTGATCTTAGCACACTCATGGGCATCTCCTCCTGTAATTCATGTCATTAAAAAGTCTCTGACATAGGTCTTTATTTATTTATTTATTTATGGTTTTAGGTTTGTTTCTGCTCAAGCACAAATCTGGTGAGGCAAGATTTTGTTGTTGTTGTTGTTGTTTTTTTCTTCTTCTTTTTTTTTTCCTTTCTTTTTTGTTTTTCCCAAGGCTGGTTGTTTGCAGATTTTAGAGCCCAAAAAGGTGCAGCTGCTCTAAAAATAACATAGGATGCAAGAACTGGTTTGGGAAGGTCTGAGTCCAGAGGCATCTCCTGAAATGCTACCATTAGAGGAGAAGTTTCCCTTGTAAACAGAGCTGGCCTAATTTCTAGAGGTGCTGAACATCAACCTGCAAATGCTTGCTGGTAGGTCCTGAGCACACAAAACCTGGAAATGGGTCAGATGTGAGTGGCTGGGATTTTATCACAAACATGTCTGGGCAAACCCACGATTATCGGGATGAAACAAAAGTGAGCAAATAATTGCCCCTCAGCTCCTGACCCCTGGGAGCAGAGCTGGGGCTCCAGGATACCTGCCAGCTCCTGGGCTTCTCTCTGCCACCAGCAAAGTCTGCTGTCACAGCCAAGGTCTGCACATGATGGATCAGCCCTTGGTCTGGCCAGTCTTTGCAGGGTGACGTCCCCAGCGCCCCGGTGCTTTGCTTCCAAGAGGAGACCAATGTTTTTGCCATCCAGGTGCAGAGATTCCCACAAGGGTTTTCACAGAGGACAGAGAGGAAAAAACCTGGCAGCAGATCCCTTAGTCAGGCTGGGACTGGGTCACAGGCAAAACCACCACTGATCCCCCCATCCCCCATGTGAGTGCGATCAGGGGAGCTGAGCCTTGCGTTGAGTGGAGACACAATGGTCTCTGTTTTTGATGTGCTGGATCTTTAATGTTGCATCTACTGCTGAATTAAGCAGTGTTTGCTTTTCAAACCTTCCACATTTGTATTTTTAGCTCCGTTTTGGCATCACTTTTTTGGTTGGAATATATAACACACTGGGTTGTTTAGTGTGCCTGGACCGAGTTCAGCCGATGTGTAACTCCACGGGCTGGAGCAGAAGCTCCGTTCAAGGTGAATTACACTCTATGGGGCCGAGGAAATACAGCTTCTGTAGAAAGGCAGCCCAGCTCCTTCAGTAAACGCTACACTATTTCCATCCATGGTTATTCCTTTGTGGTTTGGGTTATGTATTTACATTTTACGGAATAAATACTACAGCTTTCCCCATGACTAACACTTCTTAGTAACCAGGGAGCTACTCAAATACGCTCTTGCCTCCTACGAGAGCCCAAACCACACTGCTCTGCCCTGGCTCTCTGGCCCCAGCTGGCCACCTCCTCGCACAGGGGCAAGGTTAACCAGAGTTACATAAGCAATTTTTGGGATCTCAGCTCAACGGGATGGCTTAGGAGAGCAGGCACTGAATCCCTCTGGGACTAACATTTCCAGCACGGGCACTCTCTGATCCTTACAAAACCCGAGTGAGGTCTTCAGACAAAGAGAATATCCCACAAAGAGGGAGCTGGTTGCTTTTCCTAGTCCAGAGGTCTGTTTTAGGAACAGAGCTATACAGGCCCTCATGTAAACTTTGTTTATAGACTGGAGTATTTTCAATGAAAATGTTATTTAACTTAAAAAAAGTTGCACAGCAGCTACTCCCAAAATTGTTTTTCCTTGTTAAGAATAACACACAGTGTGATACATTTGAAATGGCAATAGCAATATTTCACAAATTTTGATGGATTCATAGCCCAAATACCTTGCTAACAGATGTTTCTTTTAAACTTGGAGTGGTATAGGAATAACTCAGAGATATTACAGTGTCAGCACTGCCTTTTATCTGTGCGTGTCCTTTCGGTGACATCCCTGGGCTTTTCTAATGCATGGGTCAGGTCTGAGCTAAAAAAAAAAAGTGAAATATGAAAAGAAGGCGTCTGTGATGGTGTGTGAGCTCTGGGGCAGTGCTGGGAGGACACCAAGGCACTGGTGTGGGTTTGCTGTGCTCAGGCACAGCAGCCCCGTGGTTTGTGGCCACAGTCATCGTTTCTGAGCTGGTTTTTGGTTGTGGTTAATTGATGAGCTTAGGAGTTCCCATGGCCACTCCATGACCACATCTTTTGGTCTCATAAATTAACTGTGCTCTCACTGTGGGTGATAGTTTGCCCAACACAAAGGGATACCCCAGGAGGGCAAAGGGACAGATTTTAATGCCCTGGTGGAGCTGGCTTTATTCACCGTGGGGTTGCTCAGACTACCCTGTGTCTCCAAAGTATGGTGCATCCATCACACTTAATTCCGAGGGTCTTTCCCCAGAGCTGCCTTCTCCACACCGTGTTCACACATCACCCCCAGTAGGTCAGAGAATCACAGAATATCCTGAGCTGGAAGGTATCCACAAGGATCACCGAATCCAAATCCTGGCCCTGCACAGGACAGCCCCAAGAATCGCACCCTGTGCCTGAGAGCGTTGTGTCCAGTTAATGTGTGCTAATGGCAAACCAGTTTGTCCCAAACCCCCACCTGGGAGCAGCCTCAAGCCTTGGGAAGTCTGGTTCTTATTCTCAGCCCAAAGCTGGCCCAGAGCAATTCTGGGGTTGAACAGTGGGGCAGGGAGCATCCTTCCTCCCGGAGACCCCTGGTACTTCCCTGGAGCCGCCAGCTGTGGCCATACACAGCCCGTGCCTGTGCAGCCGCCTGCTGCACACCTCGGGGGGTCCGGGAACCCGGTGGGAAGGGGAGAGGGCTGTTCAGGCAGCCAGGGAGAAGGATGAGAAAATCTGGAGGACGAGAGGGAACCCAGGGCAGGCACTGGGGATAACCCCCGGTGTTGGCAACAGGCTCCCAACGCCTCGGGAGGGGACCCTCGGTGCCGGCGGGTGGTGGGAGCACAGGAGCAGCCCTCGCTCTGCCGCCGTGCCTTTCCCCGCGCAGCTGCTTCTCGTTCCCAAGCTCTCTCTTCTCTCCTCGTCGGGGGACCGCCGCTTCCCGAGTTTCCCGTCCCGAATCTCCCATCCCAGCCCGGTCCCTCGCGGAGCCCCGCGGTGCCCCTACATCCCCGGGGACCCCGCCCCGGCCGTGCGGGGACAGGGCAGGGCGGGGCAGGAGGGTCCCCGGGGATGCACCTGAGCAGCGCGGGGGATCCCGGGGGCACCGCTCCCACCCCGTCCCGCGCCCCGAGGGTCCGAGCGCTGCGCTGCGCTCCGCCGGGGGTCCCCGCGCTCCCCCCGCTCCCCGGGCGCTGGCGCGGGCGGCGGGGCGGGCAGGGCCGTCCCCCGCGGGGCCGGGCCGGGCCGGGGGCGGGCCGGGGGCGGCGGGCCGGGCCGGGCCGGGCCGGGCTGGCGGCGAGAGCGGCTCCACGTGACTGCGGGGCCGGCAGAAAACCGGGGCCGGCGGCGGCGGCGGCCGCACTGCGCCGGGCGGCGATCGCGGGAGGCGCTCGGCAGCCGCTGCCCCGGGGCTTTCGGCGCGCTGGGTCCGGGCTGGCTCTCCAGAATCATGGACTGTGCTGATATGCCTTGCTTGCTGTCAGTGAGTACAGCCCTCTTCTTCCTCCGCCTCGCTCCTCGCTTTTTGTTTTCATCGCAGGGCTTTTTTTCCTTTTTTTTCCTATTTTTTTTTTTTTTTTTAAAGAAAAACTTTATATTGCTCTTATCCCGGTTTTCCCTCCCGGGGTCCGGCGGCGGGATTCGAACCGGTGGCTCCGGAGCGCTCCGAGCCGCTCTCTCCTTCCTTCCCCGCCGGGCGCCGCGGCCGCCGGTCCCGCTCCCGTCCCGTCCGGTCCCGGCGGGGCAGCGGGGCCGGGATGCGCCGGGAACCCGCCTGCCCGAAGGGGCTGCGGGGCTGCGGACAGCCCGAGGACTGCGGCCGGTCCCTGCCCGCCGGGGCGCGCCGGCTGCCGCTCGAATGGGGGCTGCTCCCCGTGTCCTTTTGCTATTTATTATCATTATTATTACTACTATTATTATTATTTTTAAGTTTATTCGGAAGAGGAGGGGGGTTTCGCTTCTCATCCTGACTTTCCTTCTTGTTTGTTGTCGTATTTTTTACACCCCAGAGACACCATGATTCCTGGTAACCGAATGCTGATGGTCATCCTACTATGCCAAGTCCTTCTAGGAGGTACTAACCATGCTAGCCTAATCCCTGAGACCGGCAGGAAGAAAGTGGCAGAGCTTCAGGGACAAGCCGGATCCGGACGCCGCTCTGCCCAAAGCCATGAACTCTTGCGGGGTTTCGAAACAACTCTGCTGCAGATGTTTGGGCTCCGAAGGCGGCCTCAGCCCAGCAAGTCAGCCGTCATTCCTAGTTACATGCTGGATCTCTATCGACTCCAGTCCGGAGAAGAGGAGGAAAGCCTCCAGGAAATTAGCCTGCAGTACCCTGAGCGATCGACCAGCCGGGCAAACACCGTGAGGAGTTTCCACCATGAAGGTCAGTGATGGGAGGCGGTAAATTCCCAGCCCCGGTAGCGATCGGGATTTCCTTGCGTTTGGAAGCTCACAAATGCCTTTAGAAGCAGGACGTGCCCGGCCCTAAATTTATGGGAGGAAAACCTCCCCCCCCAGCCTGCCGTGTGTGGGTGACAGGCGTGCTGCTCGGTATTTTTTCCAGCATCCTGTGCTTAACCCGAGCTTGACCATATTTTGAAGTGCTTTTGCTTCTGTTGACAACAGTGAGTTTCCTTCGGTGCCTCTGCCTCGGGGTCACTCCCTGGGCTCGCGTGGATTTAATGGCTCTGGATCGGATGCGGGAGTAAAGCGAGGGCGGGATCTCGCCCCTGGAGTGTTTCTTTTGAACTATCAAAGCAATTGCTGCCTGCTTTTACTCTTAAGAAAAAAAAAAAAAAAGAAAAAAAAAAATCCCCCCAAACCCCGACTCGAATTTAATACTTACAGCTGTGTGTTTATAAGGTTTATTCAATAGACCCTTGTAATCTGATCCAAATGTTTCCTAGCGGATGTTTCTTTTCCAAAGTAAATCTGAATTATTAATCCAGCCGCATCATTACTGCGTTGGAATTTGCTTCTTTTTCTCCCCCCCTGCCCCCCGTAACAAGGCACCTCTGTGCTCCGTGGCGCCGCATCTCGCCGGGGAGATTATTTTGGAGAGACCGGGGGAGGAAAAGCTAAAGGGAGAAAGTCTCCCTGCACGGGGAGGCGAGATGGGAAGGGGTGGGCTGCTCGGGGCGGGGGTGAGCCAGCGGTGCCGGGGCAGGAGCCGCTCCCGGTGCGGCCGGGAGGGATGCGTGGGGGAGCGGCGCGGAGCCGGTGGCTGCCGGGCAGGTGAAGCGTGGGTGTGAGCTGTGGCTGTGCCGGGGCCGTGGCTGGGTGCCCCGAGGCTGACGTGCTCTTGTTTGCTTGTCTTACCACTTCCCCCCCCCTCCTCCCTGCTCTCCTCCAGAGCACCTGGAGACCGTCCCGGGTCCCAGCGAGGCGCCCCGGATCCGCTTCGTCTTCAACCTCAGCAGCGTGCCGGAAAACGAGGTGATCTCCTCGGCGGAGCTGCGGCTGTACCGGGAGCAGGTGGAGGAGCCGAGCTCGGCGTGGGAGAGGGGCTTCCACCGGATAAACATTTACGAAGTGATGAAGCCGCTGTCGGAGCGCGCCCAGGCCATTACGCGCCTGCTGGACACGCGGCTGGTGCACCACAACGTGACGCGCTGGGAGACCTTTGATGTGAGCCCGGCCGTGATCCGGTGGACCAAGGACAAGCAGCCGAACCACGGGCTGGTGATCGAGGTCACCCACCTCCACCACGCACAGACTCATCAGGGCAAACACGTCAGGATTAGCCGATCTTTACCTCAAGGGCGCGGGGACTGGGCGCAGCTCAGGCCGCTCCTGGTCACTTTTGGGCACGACGGGCGAGGCCACGCTCTGACCCGCAGAGCCCGCCGGAGCCCCAAGCACCAGCGTTCCCGCAAGAACAAAAAAAACTGCCGGCGCCATGCCCTCTATGTGGATTTCAGCGACGTGGGCTGGAACGACTGGATCGTGGCACCCCCGGGGTACCAGGCGTTTTACTGCCACGGGGACTGCCCCTTCCCTCTGGCCGACCACCTCAACTCCACGAACCACGCCATCGTGCAGACGCTGGTGAACTCCGTGAACTCCAGCATTCCCAAGGCCTGCTGCGTGCCCACGGAGCTCAGCGCCATCTCCATGCTCTACCTGGATGAGTATGACAAGGTGGTCCTGAAAAACTACCAGGAGATGGTGGTGGAGGGGTGCGGGTGCCGCTGACCCCCCCCCTTCCCCGCCGCCCTCTCCTCCCCTTCTCTGTCCCTCCCGTCCCACCCCAGAACTGCTTGCTATAGCTGGACTCTTCTCTAAACTAAACGTTCACCTTGACCTTATTTATGACTTTATGTGCAAATGTTTTTTGACAATAATGATCATATATTTTGACAAAATATATTTATAACTACATATTAAAAGAAAAAAAATAAAATGAGTCATTATTTTAAAGGTAAATGCATTTTGTGTCTCGCCTCTCAGGGTGCTGCTGAGGCTGTGCTGGCTGGGAGTGCAGCCGGGAGTTTATTTTGTCTCCTTATCTTCTTAACCCCCCTCCTTCCTTCTCCACTCCTTTTCTCCCCCTCACCTTTTTTCACTTAAAGGCTTTGCAAATTTTAGTCTTTCTATTTCTCGCCGAGGTACCCGCGGATCCCCTGGTGCTGGGGCTGTGCCACGTGGGAGATGAGGGTCCCTGGAGATTTAAGAGCCGCTGGGAATAGAGCCGACCTTGCTAACCTGGCCCAAGCCTTTCCAAAGCAACCCACCAAAAATGCATTTGAAAAGAAGGTGAAGATTTACCTGAGGGCTTTATGCTAAACCCGCTGGGTTTTATATACCCTTTCTCTGACTTCAGGATTCCCCAGGTTTTAAAACTATTAACATTTTCCCCCCCCTCCTCCCCTCCCCACTGGAGATTGGGAAGCTTCAAAGGTTTCCACAGGTCCTTTGAAGATCAAATCACTCCATTACAATGCCAAAAAAAAAAGAAAAAAAAAGATATCTGGAGCAGTTAAATATGTGTTAGCTAATAGCTACCTGTGCTGTGTCCTTTCTAAATTGCTTCCGAGCAGGAAGGTGATTGGAGCCGAGCAGGTACAGTTGAAGGCATCCAGGGCCTGGAAAACCCTGCCTCAAATGCATTGGAGAGGCTGTGTTTGGCTTGGAAAATCGGGAGCTGTGCCTGGGATGGGTGGGAGTGGGGAAGGGACAGCAGGGTGAAGGGTTGCATGATGCTTTCTTTTCCTTCTTTATTTTTTATTTTTTTTATTCTTTTCCTTTAATGATTGAAGCTTTCCAACCCTCCGAAAGGGGCAGCTTAGTTGAAACCAATAAAAACTGGAGTGGAAAGCTTGCCAAAAGCCTTGGCTCCCTGAAGAGTGCAGGTGGAGAGAGGAGATGGGAGCTGCAGGGGGGGAGGCGAGCGTGGCTCTGTGCTTCTCTTGGAAAGAAAAATCCCCAGCCCTCCACCTCCTCTGTGCCACTGAGGCTTTCCCACCCCTCCATCCATCCCAGCGGTGTTCAGGCCACAGGGTCCCATCCTCTGGAGAGCCCTGGGGTGTCCCCAGGTGCTGGGGGGTCCCTCCCAGGCTCCCAGCACCCCATGGAGCAGCGATGGGTGTTGGGTCTCCGGGGCCCCCTCGGCCCCGAGCTGACACTCTCATTCCTGCCTTTAGAAGGGAAATGTGTGGCCTGGGGCATCGGCGACCTGCTGCCTCCCCTTTGATGCCTGCATATCAGACATAGCCATGCCAAAGAAAGAATTTCATTTTGAAGTGGCATCAGCTAAAGGCGAGCGCCTTTCAGCTGCCTGACAGGGCAATTACACACATCTCCCTCGATAACCCCGGCTGCTGCTGCGGGGTCGGGTGGGAAAAGGGATCCCCAGGCAGCCCTGGATGTGGGGCAGCCACTGTGGGAGGGTACCTTGGAAACAAAACAAAACAAAAAAATTTAAAAAAAACCCAATCACTGTGACTTTATTAAAAAAAAAGAGGCTTCTCCCAGGTTTGCTTCCCTGTTCAGTGCATCCCGGGTTGTCCTGGAGGCTGTGAGGGTGTTGTGGAGCTGAGCAGCATCTGCACAAATGCCTCTTGGATTTAGGTCATTCTTGCTGGAGGAGCCTCCAACTGCTTTGCTGCGTTCCTGCTGCTTTATGGAGCTGTTTGTTTTGGTGCTTCTTTTTGCATTGCGTTTCAATGATGAAATCAAAGCTTTGGCCCTGTGGAGGCACAGGCACTTGCTTTTCTGTAGGTGCTGCTCTTGTCCCGAGGCCTTTGGGAGATTTGCCTTTGCCTGGGCTGCTGAAATCCTGCATGGGGTGTTCTGCTCAGAAAAAAAGTCAACTGTTTTAAAAAAAGTATTTTAATTATGTAAAATTTATAGGAATCTAAACTGTGGCTATAAACCTGCTGACACTAAACGTGATCTCAGGGACAAAATACTCCTGGATGCATTAAGGAATTTATTCATCATGGCTGAACTTCTGTATTTTACACAGAACACAGGGGCTAAGTGTGTGTCCTTGTCACATATGGGTGGCAAACTGCTGCATAACTTTGTGTGATTGGAGAGGCACTTAGTAAAATTGTCAAACTGCTAAATCATTTTAAAATAGGAAAACACACCAAAACTGTAGTGAAGCCAAAATTAGTCCCTTTCTAGTTTCCAACTGACAGCCAGTGGTGGTTTTTTTTTTTTCCCACCACTTCAATTTGTGCTGGATTTTAATGGTGTTGAACTGAACTCTCTTCACCATCCTGGCAAGGAGGAGCAGGGTTGCTTTTGGGAAGCTGGCGTGGAGAGACTCTGGAATTCCACGCAGTGTTTCTGGCCATTGTTTTGTGCATTTCTTGCAGCAGTTATGGGGTTTAACCCCGTGCTGGAATTAACGTGGTGACCTGTCCTGTCTGTTTGACAAGTGCTCTGTGCTGTAGAAATGCCAGTTTGGTTTCAACAGGGCAGACCTGGAGTGAGGCTTAGTCTCAGGCAGCCAGTGTTGATCTTTGCTTAAAAATACGACAAATGTGTTGTGCCATCATCCCTCTGACCATGGGACTGACTCTTTGCAAATGTGCCTTGTTTCAGAGGGAGAGCTGTGTTTGTGTTGGCCGGTGCAGGGGTCCCTGGGAGGTCTGAGATAAGGCATATCACTTTAATCCCCTCCTTATTCAGCCCAAGCTGTGAATGAAAGGGGAGCAGGTTGAAGCTGGGTGTGCAGCCACTTCCCACCATCTGGTGTCCTTCTGGCAGCTGTGCCCTTGGACCAGCATCCCCACAAGTGTGAGCTGGATGGGAGATGCTCTGCAGCTCACCATGATGAGAATTCTCTGTGCTTTCCCCAGGAAGGCTGTGGCTTTGGATTCCCAAAAAGTACTGTCTGTGTGGCTTATGGATATAGGAAATGAGGAGAAGATCTCAGTGGGGTTTGCCAGCTCCCTGCACTCCAGTGGTCACAGTGGTGGTGGTGAGAGCCACTGGATGCCCTGGAATGATGTTCTTGCTGAGCACAGGTGAGAGTGTGGGGTCAGGTGTGCTGGCAAACGGGGTCCCAGGCTCTGCCATGTGTCAGGAGCTCCCCCCAGAGACTGATCCCATCCCCAACCCTTTCCCTGCTGGCTTTAGGATCCCAAGAGTCTTCAGGCAGGACTTTCTTCTCCCAGGTGTAAATCCACCCCCAGTCCAAGTTTCCAGCATGACATTGAGCAAAGCTGCTGCCCCGGAGATGCAGTGGCTGAGGAGGCTGCACAGACAGCCAGGCTTTGCTTGTACCACAGGGGCAGAGGCTTTGCAAATTAGTTTCTAAAAATGCAAATGGGTTTGGAAGAGAAGCACCGAGGTTTGCACGTTGCTATTCTGGGAGGAGCACAGAGGCTTTGCTGCAGAGCCAGCAAAGGAAGATTGGGCCCTTCCCTGCTGCAGTGCTTGGACACCTCTGGAAAACTTCTCAGCCATCACAAAATGATGAGCACAGTCAGGCTGGGATGGCTTGGGAATGTTGGCATCAACACAAGCTTTGTTCTCTTTATCTTGGGGTTTCATAGCATGAAAGCAGGTCTGGAGATCCTCTGCTGTGGAATCTGTATCTGAAATCACAGGACTGAAACAGGTAAGAGGAGATATCACTGACCCCCTATAGATAAGGGTCTTGAGCACAGAGAGATGAAGACACTTGGGCAGATCTGTGTGTGAAGAGCAGAAACCAGAAGAGGTATCTGACACCTCAGTCCCTGTCCTCTGGTTATGGCACAAAACTCTTCTCTGGTCTCTGGCCCCCTAAAGATCCATCACTTCACCTCAAACCAGAGGTGGATTCCTGTATAATATAACGGACAGGAAGCTACAAAGTCCATGTTGTTTTCTAGGCAGGGGTGATAATGACAGGGAGCATCAGAAATGGCCCAGGCAAATCTCATTCACTTCATGGATCCTGAATTCAAGTCTGAAAGTGTAAAATAGGACTTCCAATACCATATTTTCAACCGGCTTTCTAAAGCAGTGCCTCAAACTTGCTCCTTAGTCGACTGCACAGTATCCCCTAAGACACAATCAGTGAAGGAAAAATTCCATCACTTGCACCTTAGCAGAGCTCAAGGAAGTCTGAAGGTTCCATGGGGAGCTCTGGCTCTGCTGGATCAGCTGTGAGTCATTTATTCTACCCAGAAGATGAAAAAAGTGTGCTGGGACTTTGGTTCTGAGTGGTCCATCCAGAGCTTGCCCCAGCTTGGAGCCCTGTGCTGTTTTTCACACAGTCAGCATTTTTCATCCCCTGCCTCCTGCTCATGCCTTGATTCCATGTTTTACACAAGAGTGGCAGGATCCCACTGATCCCTTGTGTTCTCCCAGAGCTCTGGTCTGGCCTTGTGGAGAGCTGCTCTGAGCCCATCTGCTGAGCAATGGCAGTGGAGTTAATGGGATCCGTGTCCATGACAGGCATCATAGAATCACAGAATTCTTTGGAAAGGAAGGGACCTTTAAATGCTTGTAGTTCAACCCTCCTGCAATGAACAGGGACATAAAATCCCTGAATGGTTTGAATTGGAAGGGACTTTAAAGCTCATCTCATTCCAGCCCCCTGCCATGGGCAGGGATGCCTTGCTCTATCCCAGGGTACTCCAAGCCCTGTCCAGCCTGGCCTTGGACACTTCCAGGGATCAGGCATCACTCCCAGCCCCAGAGCTGTGTTACAGACTACAGGGGCAGCCTGGAGCTTTTGCTCAAACAAGGCCATCACCAGGAGGATTTCATCCTAGGAAGGACCTGTGATGAGCTGCCCATTACAGAACATCAGGGTGCCAAGGAAATCCATATCCCAACCCAGCCCTTTGCATCTGTCCATGTGCTCCAGGCGTGGCTGCATCTTGAGGAGCTTCACACCATCAGCATTCCTTCCAGCCTTCATTCAGGTGCTGGCACAGAATGTATTTATAGATGCAGATTTTCCTTTCCACTTTTGGTCTGGTTCTCCCTTTTCCTGAGGATCACAGATGTGCAGATCCAGGGAGACCACACAGTTCCTAGAGGAGACGTTGGCTTCCAGTTCTAGCAGACTATGGGTGGAAAATGTTGAAGTTACTCTATATTCACAATGAAAAAAAGGAAAAATTCTGTGCTAATTCTCTCCAGAAGTCCACCTAGTGCTGTGGGAGAGGGCAGGAACACAGCAGGCCTGTAACATTTTTCTGCAGCACCCATCAATCTACAGCTATTTACAGGTCAGAGCTTCCAGATCCAAAATCAGAGTCACTGTATTTAATAGGACACTGTGAACTTTACTTCCAGTAATTTACAGAATTACTTTATAAGTCTTATAATTTTTTCTCAGTATAATTCTGTGCCAGAGATTCCCACACTTCATTTATCCATTCCTTTTGAACTGCTGCCTTTTATTGGTTTTGAAACCATCACCTAGAAGTTCATCTTCAAGCCCCACAGTTCTTATGTTTTTGGACACAGTGGAGTCCCACAGGCAAAGAACAAATGGTTTTCCAAGTAATCCACCCATCCCTCACCTGTTCCTTCAGTAATATGAGATCACATGTTACAAAATGATCTCCTGATACAGACTGTGCTGTTTTATGTATCAGATTTGAGGGAAGATGGTGACAATCTGCATTGCTGTTCTTGGCTTTGTGGGTTTTGTCTGGGCTGTAATGCACACCTGCTATTTAGTACTGGAATCAGTGAAATCCTTCATGCCAAGATTAGCTCAGAAATGCCAAACTGATTTTACACCTCACCAGGGGAGCCCTGGGCAGGATGTGCAGATTGAAGGGTGTTTAATAGGGAATTAAATAAATAGAAGCAAACACTCTGCTTAAATGCCACACTAGGCAGTTATCTCCAAAGGAGGAGGACTGGGGAGCTCAGTGAAGAGCCACCCATGTCCTTTTTTCCCTGAATTTTGGGGCAACCTGGTCTAGTGGGAGGTGTCCCTGCACATGGCAGGGGATGGAACGAGATGAGCTTTAAGGTCCCTTCCAACCCAAACCAGTCTGGGATTCTCTGAAATTGCTTCTCTGGGCTGCTAAAAGCTGTCTGGGGAGCAGGGAGCGAAGGGAGTGGGTTGGGGCTGGTGGAAGCAGCACAGCCCCACTGTTCTCCACTGGCTGCTCATGGCTGGGCCCTGGGGACTGAGCTCTGGATCTGCTCTGAGGGCACCCCACGCTGCTGGGCTGGTCCTGGGGGGAGTTTATTGCTGCTGTTCTACATCAAAGAGGAAAACCAGGGCTTTATTCCATCACTGGAATTAAGATGTCTGAGGAGAAGGGCTCCAACCCCACATGGCACCTCCTGTTCTTCATCACAGGAACCCTCACCCAAGGGCTTTCACATCATCAATGCCTCTGGCAGAGGCACCAAGCAAGACATCCTGATCCTTCCCACTTCTGGGCTCAGAGCATCACAAACAGGTATTTCTAGGTGTCACTGGAAGAAATTTAATATCTACAGCTTGAGGAGTCGCTATTTGTTTTGGTGTTTAAAAGGATTAAAAATAATCACAGCAGTGTTCCTTGAAAGACAGTTTGTAGAGCTGGACAGTTTCCCAGTAAGAGGCAGTCCCCAAGGATCATTTGCAAAGATAATATTTTTAATTTGATTAACCAATGGTAGCACTGAGCAGGACTCACATGTGCCTCAGCAGCAGGATGGAATCTGGGAGCAAAATTTGGTGATACAAGCAATGAAATGTAGTGAGAAGGGTTCCACAGAGAGCTGAGCAGTTCTCTTGGGTATGGCAGAAAACAAAGACCTGGGGGCTTTGCTGGTCAGAAAAGAACTCGAGAGAGCCCAAATTACACTTGGGATGGATGAAGTAAGGATTTTCCCCCAGAGCTGACTGCTTTTCTGATCCCTGCACTCATGGGGAGTTGTTTCAGACCTTACTGGACTGGTATCAGGATCAAACAATCTTAGGGAACAGCCTGGTCAGGTTCTGCCAGGAAAATGGGAGACTGGAGGGGAATTTCCTGTGTGTCTTGGGGTAAATACAGATGAGAGGGAAGGGCTGCTCATCTCTGAGTAGGAACATTTGAGGAATAGGAAAAAAAAATCCAGTTCTCAGAAATGAGATCCCAGAGAGGCCACTTCAACAGGGAGTCAAAAATCTGTCCTTGTTTGGAGGAGACTCCTCTTTAGCAATGGGAAAGCAGAATGTTGTTCTCAGGAGAGCAGAGAGCAGCTCTCCCCTGCTGGGGTCTCTGCAGCTTTGGGCACAGGGTGCCAGGTGGGCACCTTGACCCAAAATCACTCAGGGACCACCTGCAATCCCAGGTGTCACTGTGGATCTCACCAGCCACGGTCAGAGGAGATGCAGCCTCAGACAAAATTATTTCTCATCATCAGAATGGGGTCAAAATATCCTTTCCTGGTTTGATGGGTATTGGGGAGGGGACATGGGAAGATGGGAAGGGGCATTTGCTGTCCCCAGAGATTTGGAAGTGGCTTATGGAGGGAAGAAGAGGGCGGGGTGCCCTGCTGTGACTCCTTTGGGCGCTGGAAATAAGGCAGTGCTCACCAATTCCTGTTCCTCTGGGATGAATATCTGGCTCATTTTAACAACATGGCTTCTGTGGCCTGGGGGCAGCACGGCCTCAGGATGGGAGACAGAAGGGCTGGATTTTCTTCCCACTTCCATCTGTGTGGTCCAGGGTGGGTCAGGGAATGGCCTCGTGCCTCAGTTTCCCCCTCCACAAGCCAGCAATGCACTCATCCCTGATGACAGTCCCAGCCATAAATATTATCTCACAAGCAGCTGCTCTTGAAAAAAAAAAATCTTTTATTGCTTCCCGTTAAGCTGATGACTGTTAATGAGGAGAATTAAATTCACTGCCCTGTTGCCATTAGACAAATATGTGCTCCATCCCCATCCGAAAACCCCATTGTAAATAGCTGTGGAGGAGTGGGATAAACATCGTCCTTCCCAGGGCAGGGCCCAGCAGCAGCAACGAGCAAACACAGGTGTGGAAGATTTGTAAGCTTTAAGGGAGATTGGGGATATTTGGGAATCAAATCTGCTTTTGGTTAGGAGCATCTTCTGTGGAAAGAAAGTCCCAAACCGCTGGGAGAGACCCCAGGGCCGGGGTGATGCCAGCTGGCTGCAGCTGCAGGCTGGATGTGGCCTGGGAACGGGGTGGTGGCAGCATCCCACATCCTGGGGACAGCCAGGGGACACTGATCCCAACACATCCCATCATTTTGCCACGTGGCATCCCCAGATCCCTGCTGGATCCGAAGCCCAGCGTGGAGAAACCCTTCTGCACCTTCAGCTCCCCCTGGATTGGTGTGGTTCAGTTTGTAACTGGGGCTAAGCTGGTTGTTTTCCACGGCTTTCCTTTCTGCCTCTCCCCTTTCCTTTTGAAGGTGAAGGTTTTATGTGGCTGGAAGGTGTCACAGCTCCCAGAAAAGCAAGTGAAACACAAGTGGATGTTTTCTGTTTTTGGGGGCAGATGTGATGGGTTTGGGCGGGCCTGATCCAGAGGACAAGTGAGTGATGATTGGAAGTGTTTTCTGTCGGAATGTGTCATTTGTGGAGCAAAATGTGACAAAATCTACGAAAGCCACCTGTGTTTGGGGGCCAGGTCCTCCCCTCCCTTCTCTCAGCCCTGCTCTGACACTGCAGCAGGAGTTTTGTCTCTACTGCAATAAATTTTGCCTGAAGGATCCTGGACACCAAGCTCAGCCCATCCAGCAATTAAGGCCACCCAAGTGACATTGCAGGATAGATTTTTTCCATCCTCAAGGAGGTCCCTGATGCAGAGATGGGACAATTTGCCCTTCATCCACCCTGGTGAGCCGTGTTTGTCCCTGCCACTTTGCAGTGCAGAGGACAACAGGATGTTTTGCACAGAGCCCATGGCATCCTGCACACATCCGCTGCTCTCCGTTTATCTTGTTCTGGACAACTCATTTCAGACTCAGCAAAAGCAGGAGCAGGCATGGAATAAGAATTTCCTGACCTTGTTCTTGCCTGAGGACACAGGGCTCTTCCCTTTGCTCCCTGGAAGAGGCACAGCCAGGCCAAGTAAGTGCAAGAATTCTGCCACAAAAATGCTGCTGAATTTTCTTCCGTCCCCACCTTGGAGGAGCCAGTGTTTGGTGGACAAATCTGCCATGAAAAGCTGTTGGGGCTCCATTATTGCCATGTTCCCTGAGGTTTGTGGGTGACAGGACCCATTTCCCATCTGCTGGGCCCTGTCTCCAGGACTGTGTGTCTGAAATCTGTCCCTCAATATTCCAACTCCCAAACTCTGCTCTCCTGACAGGGCAGGATTTGCTTCCTGAGCAAGAAGAAAGTGGGTGGCCTTGTGTCACCTCAATGCCACAAAGCTCCAGTGATGCCCAAGGCTCCAAGCCCTGTTTGCAGCCTGGAGCTGAACCTCTCCAAAACTCTTGGCAAGGTGTCCATCCACAGCTCCTGCACCTGCAGGTGAAAGGCTCTGTCACCTCAGGGCTGCAACAGCCTTGGAAAATCCCCACTGCAGCTTCTGGGATCGCACCAGGCTTTGGCTCAGGTGTCCCAAGGAGACTGTGGCTGGCTAGGGAGGAGATGTGGAATCTCCTGGATCAGTGGTGGGGCTGCTCTCCATGGTGAACACCTGCATGTCTTGGCAAAACGGGCCCTGCGGCCTGGCACAACTTTCTGCTGAATGTTTTGGCTGGATCCATGAACTTGTGTGGCTTTTGTGGCATGGAAACTGCCTATAATTTATGCTGAATACAGCCCCATATATTAAGTTGACAGTTCCAGAGCATTATAACATCATTTAGTCCTTTGAAAACAATTTCAAGCCACAGGGTAATTGTTTAATGATCAGTAGAAAAGTCCCACATTAAGCCCAAAAATAAGAGGAAAAAAAAAATCTAAAAGATACCCCCAACCTCCAGCAACTTGAAACCCAAGACCTGTCACACCTGTGACACACCAGGGGCTTGGAGTTACAAAGGAAGTGCTGGCTCCTGGGAAAACTGCAGTCTGAGGTCCCAGCATCCCAGCCCAGGGATGAGGCTGGGTGTAAATTGAGGAAGATGCATTTAGAGATGAGATTTAGGAGTGAACAGCCTGGATGGCTTTAGCTGCCTCATTCTCTCCCTATGGCATTCACCCTGCACAAAAGTGCTCCTCGGCTCCCACAGATCCAGAGAAAATATTGTCAGTGTAGCAGCAGCCTAAGGATGCCCCTGGAAGCCAACAGAGATCCAGTTGTTTTTTTTTCTCAGAGCCCTCTTGAATGCATCTGGAGCAATGGCATTTTTTCCCAGGGGAAGATCCTGAGTTTCCTGAGGCAGTTTCCTATGCATCCAAGCAAGGAGAAGACTCAGGTGCATGGCTAACCTGTAGGGACTTGCTGGATATTTATTTATTTGGTGTGGGTATCTTTCTGCTGCTTTGGATCTCCTCCTTGCAAGATCTGGGTTCAGTTCTGGGCCCCTCATGACAGCATTGAGGGGCTGGAGTGTGTGCACAGAAGGGAACAGACGTGGGGAAGAGCCTGGAGCAGCAGGAGGGAGCTGGGAATGGGATGGAGAATTCCTGAGGGAGCTGGGAAGGGGCTGGAGAATTCCTGAGGGAGCTGGGCAGGGGCTCAGCCTGGAGAAAAGGAGGCTCAGGGGGGCCCTTGTGGCTCTGCACAACTCCCTGACAGGAGGGGACAGCCGGGGGGATTTGGGATCTGCTCCCAGGGAACAGGGACAGGAGGAAAGGGAACAGCCTCAGGCTGGGCCAGGGGAGGTTTAGGTTGGATATTGGGGAAAATTTCTTCCTGAAAGGCTTGTCCAGCCCTGGCACAGCTGTCCAGGAGTCCCCATCCCTGGAGGGATTTAAAAGCCATGTGGATGTGGCACTTGGGGACACGGGACAGTGGTGGCTTTGGCAGTGCTGGGGAATGGTTGGGCTTGATCTTAGGGGTCTTTTCCAGCCTGGATGATTCTGAGCTCTCCCCAGAGCCCAAGCTCTGAGAATTCCGAGGGTGTCACCTCCCATCCCACCATCCCTCCCTCCTGTGCTTTGTTTTCCTGCTCTTTTCCAGAGCCAGCTGCAGGTTGTGCTTCCCCTCCCGGGTTTTGATCTGTGCTGGTAGCAGCCATCCCCACCACGCAGGATTTATTTACATTGAGGGGTAAGTGGGAGGCTGTAATTGGGATGGGATTTGAAGAGGTCAGGAGGAGCCTGTGCAGGAAAAGTGCAAATGAGGGAGGGCTGGGAGTTTGCTCAGTCATTTTGCACAGATCATTCCAGCTTCCACTCAGTGCCATTAGCTGGGGGTAAACGTGCTGTCCAGGGACATGTGTATATACATTAATGGGGATTTTTAAACAGACCATCAGTAATGAGCTGTTAATGTTTTCCAAGTGGTCTTTCAATCCCGTGCTTTGATTTCCTTCTGCACGGCGCGTTCGGGGATTTGGGATCTCTGGGTCCCTGCGCAGGAGTGCAGATCCCTTTCCATGCACCACGAGGTCCCTGCTCAGCCTTGGCCCCCCCAGGCTCTGTCTCTGCCTGTCTCAGGTCCCTCCAGCACTGTCCCCAGCCCCGGCTCAGTCCCACACACACGGGTTGGCCCTGCAGTGGGTCGGTGTGACCGGTGTGAGCTCAGCCAGGAGGAAGGTGTAGGATGAAAATCCAAGGAATTGCCTTTCCAGGAAACCTGGTTAAATCACAAGCTGAAAGCTCGTGGCCTGTGGCCTCAGGAGCACTCAGGAAAACAAGAGCTAAGTTACTACACCCCCTTTCCTCCCACCCCCAGCTCATCTCTGGGTACCCTTGGGAGGCTGCTTGAAGAATCGCACCAGTGATAGAATCAGTAATTGAGGAAACTGATGCAAACGTGATGTCCCAAAAGGTTGTGTGGGAAGAAGATTTGGGAGGGATGCTCAGATAAGTGGAATTTTTGCTTTTGTGCCTTTCTTGAGCAACATCATCAGACCTAAGGGTTTCCTGTTTATTTATTCAGCGCTCACTGCTGTGTTACACACTTAGGAAATCACAAACCCCATTGTTTTGGGGACAGGTGAGGTGGAATTAAAGGCTGCTATTTTGGCTGGGGCATTTTGGCTGGTGCTGAGCATCTTGTCTTGTGACTGTTCTCATGCATCAGCGAAGTGAGCACAAACACACCCTGCAAACATCTGGAAGGAAGATGCCTCAGCTGTGCTGAGCAGGACCAACAACAAAAACAACACAGAGCAGCCCCAAAGCTGCTCTGCTCCAGGTAGCAGAGAGGCCCCTACAGCAGGCTCTGGGTGGATCTGTGGCAGAGGGCAGATGTGGAAATGGCTTTGTGCCACCCTTGGTGTGGCTTTGGCCCCTGTGGAGTGGCTGTAGTAAAGCTGGGGAGCTGGAGTGGATGGTGCTGGATGAAAAGCAGCCGGATTCCAGCGTGTCATCCGCATCTGTTCCCCCCGGGGAGCTTTGCATCCAACTGCTCTCCCAATCCAGCCCACCACACGGCCTCCTCTCGCTGCAAAAATGTGCTCAGATGACTTAACTTGATGACTTTGCTGGGTTGAACGGTGTCCAGTAGCACAGTCATGTGTTTGCAGAGGGAAGGGCTTTCCAGAGGAAGCTGTTTGCCCATGGAACCCAAACAAATTTCCATTGCTGATGGGGGCACGGGGAAGTCTGGAGTGCCCTGTGCAGGGTACCCATGGCTTCATTCCTGTAGAGCTTGGCAAGGGAAGCAGAATCCAGTAATTCAGCTCTTTCCCACATTTTCCAGCTGTTGGACAACCAGCTTGGCAAGTCAAGAAGGACTTGCAGGAAGTTTTGCAGAGCCTGCACGGGGCTGCTCTTGCTTGGCTGTCACCCAGTGATGCCAACAGGGCCGGGCTCAGGATGTCTGGGAATTCTTCCCTCTCTCAGCAGTAATGGGATTCCTCTGTCTCTCCCCGGGAGATCACAGCTGGTGATGCTTGGCAGGACAAGGGGTGATGGTTTTGACCTGAAAATAGGCAGATTCAGACTAGATACAAGGAAGAAATTATTCAGGATGAGTGCAGTGAGGCCCTGGCACAGAGAAGCTGTGGCTGCCCCTGGATCCCTGGAAATGTTCAAGGCCAGGCTGGACAGGGCTTGGAGCAAACTGGGACAGCGGAAGGTGTCCCTGCCATGGCAGGGGGTGGGAAAAGGTGGCCTTTAAAGGTCCCTTCCAACCCAAACCATGCTATGGGTCTGTTGTTTGTCTGAGGAAATAAGGAATAGATGTGCTGGTTCAGTGTCCTGGGACTGGGAAGGATGAAATCCTTTAGGATCTGAGAATATGTAACTACAAATGCTGTTCCAGCTTCATGTAACTGCTGTGAGCTCCACGGGATTGTGGACAAGGATTTTGTTTCACCTATGCTCATGTGGGGCCCAAAAATCACAGTTTAACAGATTCACTTACAATTTTGGTAACTGGATTTTTTTTCCAGTAAAAGATGGGATTTGGTCAAAGAAAAATGGTAAAATTCTCATTTCTTTGTCTCCTAAAATTCCAGGAAGCCTGATTTATTTCACTGCAAAATTTAAAAATTGCATTTTCTGAAACAAACCTTCTGAAATTTATTTTGACTTAATTTTATTATTTTCCATTTAATTTTATTAATTTACTTTCATTTTAGTTTCATTAAAATGTTGATTCTGATATAGAAGCTACCTCAAACTTTTAATTTACATTCTTTGTGACAATTAATTTTTTCAAATTCTAATGAAATATCTAAACAGGTGGCATGATATTAGAGATGACCAATGAATTGAAATTCTGAATTTTATTCAACCCCACCTGATTGTTTGAGCCTTTTTTAAATACTCAGCAAGTGCAAAACTGCTGTGACAAGCCTCCAGGTAAGAATAGACAGATCAATTGCTTTTTTTGGCATTTTCTTCTGATCAGAACTTTAAGACTGCTTATTACAAAAGCAAATTTAAACATGGGGGTTTTTTTATCTTCTTTTTTTATGTGTCATGCCATAGGTTCTACTTTTTAAGAACTGAAGTAATTATATACAGCAAAAAAAAAAAAATAGCAACAACATCAACAACTGGATGACAACTAATTCATACTAATAATTACTGACATTACTAAACACTAATAATACAAACATTAATACAAATTAATACTAATACTAATATCCCCCACAACTGCAGCACTAAAGAACCCATTATTTTTATTTCTGGCATGGTCTTGTCTAAACTGTTTTATTCTGGGAACATGTTTATTTTATATTTATTATCTTTATTTACATTGCTATTTCTTTATAACTATTTTTATAAACACATTATATATATGTATTTATTTATATTATGCATTTATTTTTATATTGTGGCGCTTTTTTACTTAATTTTTAACCTAATACCCAACCATGGGTCCCAGCAGTGGTGCAGGTTTCCCAATCACTGCAGTGTAGTCAAGCTCTGCTAGAAGGATCATCCTGGACAATCCCATCTCTTTCCATCTTCTCATTTTAGCAGCTCAATGTGTTGGAAAAAGGAGGAAAAAAAAGGGGAAAAAAAGGAAAAAAAAGGGGAAGAAAAGGAAAAAAAAGGGGGAAAAAAAGGGGAAAAAAATTCCTATCCCGACACCACGATGCAGAGGTTGTTTTATCTCACGGGGAGGTTGAATGAGGCTTCATCATTGCTGGGAGATTTATGAGCCTGGAATTCTGCTGAGCTCTCGCTGGCTGATGGATCTGTGGTGTGGAGGTTGTGGAAGCACCTTGGGAGGCCACATGTGAGCAAACTTCAGAAGGTGTGTGTGATCTCTGGGGGCAAAATGAAAAACCCCAAACCCGCAGGAGGTGGGATTGTCTGTGGTGTTGACAGGGAGCCAATTGTCCCCCCTGGCCAAAATAAAATCTCTGGAGTGAGACATCAAATAAAAAGCAGTGGTGGGGACAGACTTCATGTTCCAGGCTGCCTCTGGTTCTCCGGGGTCTCCACATGTCAGAGGATTGGGAGTGAGTCATCCAAAAAAAAGGAAAAAAAGCCTTTTTCAAAGCAGGAAGAATTGGAACAGCCAACGTGGTTCCCTCCTCTCCAAGTTCTCCCTAAAAACACATCCCAGCTCCTTTGGGAGGTGCTGGTGCTTGGGCTCCAGATTCTTTCAGGGTGGAAAGGCAGTGGGAGAATCCAGAGCCACACTGGTGCCTGGAAAAGCCCCACGGGATCAGAAAATGCACCTTTGTGCCATCAGAGTGACCAAACTGCCAGGCTGTGCATGGATCCCATGGCTCAGGTGCAATCCCACTGTCACTGGGGGCATTGGCACTGCCATTTACCCAACCAAGGCCTGGTGATGTCCTTCAACATTTTAATGCCAAAAGCATCCCTGTAGGAGAATGGATGCTATGTTGAGCCCTGACCCATTTGCTGGATATTTGCAGCACTTATTTGACCAGCCTAACCTGACCACAAGCCTGCAGCACTCACCAAATTTAAGAATTGAGTGTTCTAGTCACTTTTTAATTTTGCACTTTTCTAAATCCCTTTTTCTTTGCTGTTTTTTTTTCCCCACATAGTTTTGTGCAGCTCTTCCTAAGAGGGAGGCAATGACAGCTGCCTCACAGTGTGCACAGGAAGGTGCTCATCATTCCTGCCAAACTTTTCCTTGATTCTCCTGTGTTTTCTACTGCACCCAACTGCTGCCTTCGATTTGGTGCTTCACAGGGTCAGAGAGTTCTCTCTTGCAGCACAGAGAAATAGGTATTCCAGTAAATGTTTGTGGAACAGGGTGACTCTGTTTGAGCAGTGGGGTGAGGAAAGCCAGCAGAAGGGTGTGAGGATGCCAGAGCAGGCTCTGCTAAATGTGGGTTCAGGCAGAAACCTCACCTGCTCTAAGGGAACTCAGTGCTCTGCTCAGCCCTGCCTGAAATAACCTGTGTGTCTGCAGACCACAGAGACTGACAAGTGATAGAATCACATTTGTGTTTAGGCAACAGCTGTTTCAAAACCCCAGGGTAAATAGTCCTGCTGAACCTTTTCCCAAGGCTCTGCGTCCCTAGGGGCTCTCTGTGTGCTGGTGCAAACCATCCCTGCCATGCTCATGGCTTTTCTCCTGCCCAGCCCGTGCCAGGTGTGTTGCCACCTGCCCACCCTAAAGGGCTGCACAGTTTGTGTTGGTCTGGAGCAGCTGGGGGTGGCCTGGGGGCTGGATTGAAGGAGCTGCATCCATGAATCCACTGTGACAGTGACAGGACCCAGGGAACAGCTGGAGCTGTGCCAGAGGAGATTTGGGTTGGATTTCAGGAAAGGTTCTGTCCCCAAAGGGTGCTGGGCACTGCCCAGGCTCCCAGGGAATGGTGACATTCCCAAGGCTGCCAGAACTCCAGGAGTGTTTGGACACCAGGGATGTCCAGGGTGGGATTGTTGGGTGTCTGTGCAGGGCCAGGAGCTGCTCTGGATGATCCCTGTGTGTCCCTTCCAGCTCAGGAGATTCTGTGAAAAAAGCTGAGGACCTGTAACACTGAGAGGAAGATGTTGGTTGTGTTTTTATGAAAGCTTTAAAGAGCTGTAGGATTTTTTGGAGCACAGCACTGTGCAGTCTCTGTGATCCTGCTTGCAGCCACTGAGATTTGGTGATGATATTTTCACCTCATTCAGAGGAGCTGCTCCCAGGGGAGGCACTGCCAAGCCTTGCTGAGGGCAATGACATCTCAGTTCCCGTTGCCTCCTCTACCTCCAAACACCTACAGACCTCCCCAGCCATCATTCTCTCATTCCTAAATTCCTGATAAATGGACTCTTTCAACCAAGTCATTCCCAATCACTCTGCTGCAAGCCAAGACAATTAGAGATATAAATATAATATGCACCAGGTCTGAGAAATCCAGAGGTGCAGAGGTGGGTTTTTTTTCTTCTTTTTTTAACCCTGGTCTTTGAAAAAAACCCTCCAGATGTTTCACCATGATGTCTTGCTGGAACTTCTGTGAGTGGAAAGGTGCCTTTCCCTGAGGAAAGGAGTGAGTTTCTGGTTTGGCTGCTTACCCCAGGACTTCACACCTTGTTTGTGAGATGCAGCTGGAGGCATTCGGTTTGGGGCTGGGTGAGGATATCAGAAATGCCTGAAATACATATTTGAGTAGGTGCATAGCCAGGAGCAGGAGATGAGATAAGCTCTATGGTTTTGCATAATACAGGTGAAACCTTTGTTGCCTGGAAGATGGGAATGCCTCTGCAAACCTGGAGAGATGGAACAACAAAACCTCGGAGCCGATCCCTTTTGTATTTTTGTCTTATGAACTTTGAATTGAACTTCTGCACCGGATCTGATCTGGATGAAATATCATATCTGGGGCTGATCCTTATCTCTTAAACCTTTCCTTTGTCTCTTTGATTCTTTGGGCTTTACCCTCTTGTTGTGTTGTGAGTGGCCCAGAGCTTTGATCTCGTGCTGAGATCAAACCTTTGCTTTGGTGTGACACACACAGAGGGACGTTGGGGTCTAAAGAGACAAGAGGTTTCTTCTTCTGTGGCAAAGTCCGAAGGCAAACGGGGTAACTTCAGAATTCATTGTCTCCCTTCACATGATGGGAAACTGGAAATTCACACGGGTATTTCCCCAGTAAAGAAAATGCACCTGTGGGAAATTGGTTGTTGTATATCTGTTTCCAATTTTATTTACAATCCCTTTTATTTTTATAAAGAGTTTGAGCAATTTAAGCTTACCTATCCTTTAATATAAAATAATTGAAACCAAAGCTCTTAAATGCTTTATAATGTCTTTCTCTCTGCTTTTTACAGTCACGAGCGGAGGTTTTTATTCTTCCAAAGTATCTAGGCTGCTAAGCTTGAATTATATTTTACCTTTTTGGGAAATTCCTTTACTAGAAACCAACAGCTGGTCTTAATCTAATCCAATGATACCTGCTGATCTATACAGTAAGAGCAAAGTGAGGCCAACTGTGTTGGAAAGCATCAGGGGCTAAGCTGAAAATATTCATTCATTGTTTTGGACTTCTTTTTTTTTTTTAAAGGAATGATGTAGAGAGACACTTCAGCCTTACTCCCCACGTTTTCCATTAGTGGTAATTTAAAACTTTGAAAAATGTACAGTAACTTGCCTAGGTCAGCTGAGTATCAGCATGTAGCTTTTCATTCACATTTTTCATTTAATCCAGTGGCTTTGAATTCCTTGCCTTGTAAGTTCCTATATATGAAGATTAGAAACTGCTCCTGGCTATGGAGAATTACATGCTTTTAGATGAAATTTAATCCCTTGTAAAAGGTTTTGTTCGTGGTGATCTTTCCTGTTCACAGCACCGGGCTGCCTGGCTGAGAGCAGATGACACAGGTGAAGCTATCAGCAGACAAAAAAAAAAAAAAAAAAAAGAATAGAAACCAAATAATCACAGCCTGCATTCAGGATTAAATCTTTATCAGAGGTTTTGGCGATCTGGCAGCTTAGAGATTTCTGCCTTTGATTCCAGGAAAGCAGCCCAGCAAAGTGAAAGTCTGCAAAACCTATTGAGAATAAATTGGATGCATCCGCATTGTCTGTGTTTTGACAGATTTTGAAGTGGGAAGTCTTGGCTTTGGAAGGGTTTGCTGTGTGATCCAAGCACACCCCATCCCACGGTCTGGCTGGGACTTCTGCCTTCCTAGCAGGATCAAGACCTTTCCCCAGACTTCACCCCCTGAGAACTTTGCTTGGAGGGAAGAGCCAGGGCTCATCTCCTGCTCAGAGGCTGCTGAGAATTTCTTCTCCAAGCACTTGGTCATTTACACACCTCGGGATGCAGAATTCCCCAGCAGGGTCTGGGGCTGAAGGGGGAATCACCTCAGTATTTATTTGCCAGTGACTCCTCAGACTACCCAGAAAAACAAAGGGGGAGCATGGATGGGAGTTTATGGAGTTCTCGTCCAGCTCTGGAATTCCCAAAATCCAGAAGGACAAGGAGCTGCTGGAGCAAGACCAGAGGAAATCCAGGAGATGCTCCAAGGGCTGGGAGATCTGGGGGTGCTCACCTGGAGAGGAGAAGGATCCAGGGAGAGCTCAGAGCCTCTTCCAGAGCCTAAAGGGGCTCCAGGAGAGCTGGAGAGGGACTGGGGACAAGGCACGGAGGGACAGGACACAGGGAATGGCTTCCACTGCCAGAGGGCAGGGATGGATGGGATATTATGAAAAAATTCTTGGCTGTGAGGATGATGAGGTTCTGGCACAGGGTGCCCAGAGAAGCTGTGGCTGCCCCTGGATCCCTGGAAGTGTCCAAGGCCAGTCTGGGCAGGAATTGGAACAACCTGGGACAGTGGAAGGTGACCCTGCCCATGGCAGGGGGTGGAACTTGATGGTCTCTAAGATTCCTTCCAACCCAAACCGTTTTCTGATTTAAAATCTCTGCTTGATGTGAGTTCTTTCAGCCTGGGAATTTATTCCACCCAAAAAGAGAAACCAGCTTTCTCCTTCTTCTAAACTCTGTATCCAACCATGCCATTCCAGCCTGACATGAAAAACTAACCCAGCAAAATCCACCTGTGAAATCAGATGACAGGATCCCATGTGGGACTCAGGAGCATCTATGGCACGTGCCAGGAGAGCAGGTGGGGAGAAAATACATTTGAAAGCTTACTGATCTTAAATTTTTTTTTTTGTCTTATGAATTTGAAGGGAGGCTGTGTGTTCATGGAAGTATCACTGGAGCCTGTTGAATCCTCCAGTGGAGCACAAGGAGAGAAAGCCAGATGACTTAGGTGACAAATTATATAGGTTAAGTCACAAATATTTCAGTGAATTCTGGCTGCTGGCGAATGGCAGTCTCCTGGCTGGGATGTGCATACAACCTGGATGGAGAAAAATTGGTGAACCCTGCTATTTTCTGGCAATTTTTAGAAAAACGAGGGCAGAGCTGTTCATTTCAAATTGCTCTCCTGGCTCCAGCAGAGTTAAGAATTGCTGGAGCCAAACAAAATTCAGAAAATTTCACTTCTGAATAAAGCATGTGAGCCTGGCCCAGAAGTGGGCTGCTCTCTTCCTTTTATGAATCAGTCTCCAAGATATGCTCACATTCCTGAGGAACAAGCCTGGAATAACACGGCTGGCTTTGGGTGCAATACTCTGATTGTGAGGAAGCAACAGTCTCTCGTGTATGAATAGCTTTTATGTTGCAATAGGTCAGAGCTATAGCATCCAGTGAAAAATGGCTTTTTAATGTGCTTTACAGGCTGTCAGGGCAGGATGAATGTAAACCACGGACCTGGCTGCGTCAGAATGATATTTTATTTTTTTGCTTTATCGCCCAGACGCAATGAATCTCAGATCAATTAGTTTTGCTTTGAAGTTTGCTCTTGATGCAGATCTTCAATAAAAAGGAAGTTTCCAAATCACTGGTCTGTGAACACTGTTTGTGATTAATTACCCTCTTATAATCTGAGGAATTCTGGTCCTCGCTGTATTTTGAATACCTCAGACTGCATGGGGAGTTTTATTTTGGCTGGTATATTTGGAAACTGCTAATAAACACCTACTTCCTGTTTTTCTTGCTACTGTGTATAACAAATTGTTAAAAAACTTGCTTTCCCATTTCAGCCTCGTGCCTGTTAGACCAGACTGGAACCATATATTGGTTAATCAACACCCTATATCATTTGCCAGCGGATTTTCTCAGCTCTTAAAAGCAGGACGTTGTCTCTGGATGTAAAAAAAAAAAAAAAAAAAAAAAAGTGAGTAACTTGAAGAAACCTTAAACGAAGCCTCTGCTAGGGACAAATCATGACTGATCTGGTTTTAAATTCAAAAGGAAGCTTCCTAAAATAACAGTGTGTTTTGCTGTCGATGCCCGGGTGAATTGGGGATGGTCATGGATGTGGAGGCTTCTCTCTGTCCCGGGAAACGATGCTGAGCCATGCCCGGGGTGGGAACATCTGTTTGGGCAAAGATTTTGAGGTTAGCACTCCGTGGAGGATGTTTGTTTAGACAGGATGAATGCTTTTGTGAAATCTAATATTAGGCTCTATCTAGGTATGTCCGCTTGGCACCGGCCGCCGCATTTTGTGCGCGAACAAATGTTAATTAGCAGGGAAAGGGGAAAAAAAATAAAAAAAATAATAATTCCTCACTTTGTGCCCGAAGTAACGCGGCGTAGCAGTGGGAATAGATTAGTTCAGCTGCTGAAAGGTCCTGTGGCTGTTGCCTGGTGCGAGTGTTATCAGTGTTTGTTTGCTGGCCGTGCCCGCTCGGAGCGGGTGACTCACGGCAGAGCCTGTTCCCAGCACGGCCAAGTTCCTTAAATCCATCGCTTTCGTGGCACTAGCGGTAACAAACACTCTCAGAAATTTCCCTGAAATGGTGTGTTGAGGTTGTTTTGAAGCCCAAGCCTTTGTTTTCGCAGTCTGTGCTGCTTTTAACCTTTTATATTTCAAATATACTTCACTGCCAGCTCTCTCTGGGGTACTCGGCTCTGGGGGATCAGCTCAGAGTTTGGGTTTGGCAGGGTGGAGGGAAGGATGGATTTGCAAAGTGATGGTGGTTTCAGTGTGTGTCATGTCCTGCATTCTCACCAACATGGATTTGGGGCAGGTGTGTGTGAATCACCTGGAGAGGACACTCTCCCTGCCTCCAGCTTTTGGTCCTGGTTCCTGCTGATGGTTCCTGGTTCCTGGGCAGCATCCAAGTGGCTGCTGGTGTGCAGAGACCTGTGGGGTTCACCTCGGCTGGGGACATTTGGTCTGTCCAGCCCTGAGAAAAGAAAAGAAAGAGGAAACTGAGGGGAGACCTCATTGCAGTCTGCAGCCTCCTCATGGGGGAAGAGGAGCAGACATTGATCTCTCCTCTCTGGTGACCTGTAACAGGACCCAGGGAATGGTCTGGGATGTCAGGGGAGGTCTAGGCTGGGTATTAGGGGCAGCTTCTTCCCCCAGAGGGTGCTGGGGCACTGAACAGGCTCCCCAGAGAAGTGGTCACAGCCAGAGCCTGCCAGAGCTCCAGGAGCGTTTGAGCAATGCTCCCAGGCACAGGGTGTGACTCTCAGGGATGGTTCTGAGCAGGGCCAGGAGTTGGACTCGATGATCCTTGTGGGTCCCTTCCAGCTCAGCTCATTCTGAGATTCTGTGATTCCTCTCAGTTCCCAGTGCTGCAGAAGGAGGAAACCTCTCCCCAAGCCAGGCGTGGTTTGGTCACCTCTGTTTGACCCTCAGGTGTCCCTGTGGTGGTACCAGACCTTCAAGCTCACCAAACTATCAAAGCAAAGCACAACCCCGAGGATGCAGATCAATGCTGGGGTTCAAACCATCTGCAGACCTTGGTTTGTGGTGGATTTGGGTCCTCAAGTGCTGAAGATCTCCACAGCCCCAGGCTGCTTCTGCTCTGGTGACACCAGGGTGCTGTGACAGCACAGGCTTCAGTGGTACCAGCTGCCTGGCCACTCTGGTGGTGGCTGGTCGTGTGTGCTGGCCAGGTGCCACTGCTCAGGACAAACTCTGATCATCCCAGTTCCTCTGGCTCCTCGTTTTCAAAAATCCAGTGCCTCTTCCACGTCCAAGTTCTTGTCAGTCTTCCTGCTTGTTCCTTTATTAGTTGCTTATTTGGAAGCATCTTTAAAGATGTCATTTGTAAATGATGGAGGCTGAGGGGTCATTGTGGAGTAAAAATGCTCCAGGTGTAAGGGAGTGGAAGGCTCTCCCTGCCTCCTCACAGGGAACACCTCATGGCAGCTTCACCCAGCCAAAGATCAGTGACCTGCCTCTGCTCAGGGAGGAGTTCCAGTCTGGTGGCACTGCCACTTTCCCCTCTGACACTTCTCCCAGGAATACCCACTGCCATGTCCCTGCACAACATCCTCTTCTAGCTGTCTGCAGCCACAAACCTTTCAAAGCAACAAAAAGGAGAGAGAGCTGGGAGGAGGTGGAAGAACTCCTGACTGAGGGCTGGAAAACCCACCTGTAATTTTGGGCCATCTCAGCGTGATCCCTTGGGTCCAGCATCTTCAAACATGACTCAAACATCACTGAGTCACCTTGAAATGGGGCAGGATGTGGGAAGTAAAACCAGCAGGAATCATGGAAACCTCTGAGTCAAACAGGTCTCCAGCAGCACTGGGAGGGAGTTTGGGATAGGGGAGGACTCTGGGGTGCATAACCTCTCCAGTGGAAATGTCCTGGAGGGGCTGTGGATGGATGCTCCAGGACAATGGGGCACCTCTCCCTTTGCTCAGCAGGTACCCAACAGATCCAGCAGCACCAGAAGTGCTGAGCTTTGCCAAAACGTCCCTTTTCTTGTGCCAAAAATATCCTTTTGGCTGTGCTGGCAGAGTTTTCTTCTTGACTTGCAGCACATCCAGCGGGTCAGGGCAGTCTAGAGCTGTGCCACCACCTCTCCCACGTTCCCTTCCGAGGCACAGCACACCTTAACAGGCTCTGTTTGCTTTTTGCTTTCCACCTCCCGTGTTTTTGTTATATTTAGAGCCTGTTTTTTGGCTGAGCTGCCCCCGTGTTGGGGCTGGCTGATGCTCTCTCCCTGGAGCTGGCTCAGGGTTTTACTCCCTGCCCTCAAACAGTGGGACCTGTCCAGGTGGGTGGCAGCTGGCCAGATGTGCCAGCCTGGGTTTTGGCAGTGGGGAGGGGGAAGGCAGTGGGTGGAAGTGCCTGTCCTTCCTGCCAGCTCCCCCGTGGCAGCCTGGTGAGCTCGGATCGTCCTGGGACCATCAAAAAAGCAGTTTTGTCCTCAGGTCCCAGGTCTGGAGTGTTTGAGATATAGTCCCACCGGATGGAAATGAAATCCCTCATGGAAGGAGACTTTTAAATTTATTCTGCTGGGCACAGGGAGGTTAAATGAGCTGCCTGCAGTCAAACAGAGCTCTGGACCAGGGATCTTGCTGCTGGCCTCAGATTTCTGTATCACAGCCCCATTCCCATCACTTTTTGTCACCATAAAAGTCCATGGGATCAGGGACAGGTTGGTGCCACAGCACTGGGCATCATGGAGAGGGCTTTGCAGCAATTGCAGCTCAGTCCTGACCCTGTGGTTTCTTTGTGCTTCTCCAGAAGGATGTGATTAATTCCTCACTGGAGGAACAAAGCACCTCGCTTGAATATGCTGAACTTTATTAATGCCCTCAAAATTATAAAGGGAAAAGAAAAGAGGAGGTAATCTGAAGAATGTTTGACCATGAGCCCATCTGTGTTTTGAAATGACACAATGTGTGTGTTTTATGATAGCTGCAACCACTTTGTGTGGAGATAAGAGATTTAACATAATGGAGATTTAACATTTTTTTCTTTGCCGTCATTTAGGAATAAAAGAAGCCAACATACCATTGCTGAAACACATAAACAAAGTGGCCTTTTATATCTCTTACTTAAAACTCAGGCTGTTCCAAATGTGTTTTTACTGAATGGCTGGTGGGTTTGGGGTTTTTTTTTCTCTTTTTTTTAAGTAGCAGAAACGTTGGTCAATTTTAAAACAGTTCCCTACAGCTTCCCAGGTAAATAAATTAGAAGTTAGAGCTGGTTTAGTAGCCACTTCCTGCCATGGAGGCCAAACAGGATTCATTCCCTGTTTTCTCTGTCACGCAAGGAGCGGGCAGGGAGCACACAGGTTATGACTAGGAGAGTGTTTCAACCTCCTCTCTATTTAATTAGTCATATAATTAACACTTTCTAAAAGGAGGTAATTTTTTCCAAGCCCTTGTAAACTCCTAACCACTTCATTGAGCTGTTGCTACTTTCAAAAAGGCTGCTGCAGAAAATGCTGGTGTTTCCCAGCCTTGGACACTTTTCTCCCAACCATAACACAGGGATTGCACAGTTGTGGACAAAATCTGTACCAAAAAAAGCCAGTTTATTCACTCTGTCTCTCCTAAGGCCATGGTTGCCTTATAACAGGTGAAGGACATAAACTTTGAGTAATAAATAGAAAAAACAGTGAGGTAAAACTGATCTTAAGGTAGCAGGGAGGAAAATATGAGAATTCTGGAAAACTTGATGTGAAAAATGACTGCTTGTAAGCCTTCTTGTTGGCACATAGGCAGGGGATGTCCCTGCAGCTGTAACTACATCCCCTTCCCTGCCTCAGTGCTCAGATCCCAGGAGCTGGGTATTGGCCAGGATCAGCCTGGCTCCTGCAGATCCCAAGGGAGGATGGAGCAGCTCCATTCCTGACAGGGTGAGAAGCAGCCGGGTGGGATGTGAGGTGAGATGTGAGGTGAGATGTGATGTCCCCACTGACCCTTGCTGGGTGAGAAACCATCTGCAGGCTGGGCTATGAACATCCCTGGGGTGATCCAGACCTGTAAAAAGTGCTACACTCCCCAAATCCCAATGTTTTGTAACCTGGATCATTTCATATATATAGTTATAGCAAAGGCAAACCACACAGGATTCACAAGAGAGTCTCTGCCAGGAATTTTAGGTTGTGTCTGCATGGTAAATAGTGATGCTGTGCAAAGATGTTCATGCTAGCACTAAATGATGTACCACAGCCAAATGAAACACAAAATAGTCATATTAGTGGTTATCTGATGTGTAAGTATCAGTGAATGTAAGGAGAAAGGATATATTATTTCTGTGAAGTGCTGAGTTGACACAGTACTGGTGTTTTCCTAATTACTCTTTAGCTGCATTACAAAAAAAAAGTCCTTCAAAGAGCTATCAGAAATGGTCAAAAGGATACTCTGCAATGGGGGAAATGCCCGAGGGGAAAGCTGTGGTTCTGTAGTGCAGGATGTACCCTGAGCCAGGCAGGGTGAAGTGGGTGAAGTGACCTAGGGGGACAAGGCTCAGCTCACGATGGGAACATCTTACCCCAGCTCCCTGGCTCTGCTGGTGGACAAAAGCCACAGGTGAGCTACACTGGAACTCAAATGCCCACAAAATCCCTTAAACCCAAGGCACCATTTTCCCCTTGGGAACTCTCTCAGGTCCAAAAGCAGAGTAATTTTCCCCCAGCTGCTGGTGGGGAATAACCCCAATTATTTCTTCCCCATCCCAAAATTGCCGGTGTGAGATGCAAAGCCACGAGAGCTCCTTGTCTGTGCCAGCAGAAGGACGAGGCCCCTGCAGGGATGGGGCAGGGGAGCAGGACCATGGCTGTGGGGAGAGCCTGGCCATGCAGCTGGCTCTGATCAAAGCCTGGCAGCACTCTCTGTGTCCGACAGCCCTGTTTACATTATCCAGCAGCCAACGGGCTCGTGCAGCATTTCCTAACCTGGTTCTTGCTTCCATCTGCCCGGGAAGTATCGCTGCCCCTGGGGAGTGGGGGAGGATGGGGAAGGGCAGCCAGCCCTTTCCTGGTGCTGCTGGGCACAGGGGAGGGGTGGGCTCCCCTCGTGGGTCCGGTCCCCATGGAGTGTGGCCACTCTGCAGAGCAGAGGTGCTGTCCTGGCAAAGGGAAATGCTCCCGTCGGAGTGATGGGAAACTCCCTCCCCGTGGAGCTCTTGGCTGTTCTGCTGTCCCTGACTCCAGTGGTGGAGTCACAATATGAATGCTCTTGTTCACACGGTTCTCTCTGTGAGTTCTCAGAGTTTTCCCTTTTTCTTCTTCATAGAATTGTAAAATCCTAGGATGGTTAAGGTAAGGGACCTTAAAGATCATCTTGTCCCACTCACCTGCCATGGGCAGAGACACCTTCTATTGACCAGGTGTTCCAAACCCCATCCAGCCTCTCCCTGAACACTTCCAGGGATCCAGGGGCAGCCACATCTTCTCTGGGCATCCTGTGCCAGAGCCTCCCCACCCTCACAGGGAAGAATTTCTCCCCAGTATCCCCTCCAACCCCATCCAACCCTGTCTTCTGTCCGTGGGAAGCCCTTCCTCCTTGCCCTGTCACTACAGACCCTTGTCCAAAGTCCCTCTCAATGTCTCTTGTAGCCCCTTCAGGTACTGAAGGGCCACAAAAATTTCACCCTGGAATTTCTTTTTGTCCAGGCTGAACAATCTCAATTCCCTCAGCTTTTCCTCGTAGGAGAGGTGCTCCATCCCTCTGATCATCTTTGTGGTGTCCTCTGTCACTTCTTCACTGTGTAGAGGTGAGTTGGATGATTTTGGCATTGTGTGGCTGCTGAGCACCAGGGCCTCAGTCCAGGAACATTTCCTGAACTTTTGCCCACCTGTCTTGGTGTCCTCACCACCCCAGGACACACCACCACTGCCTAAGAGCAGCCTGTGGGATATGAATTTCAGCAGCTCTATCCCAAAACACCTGCAGACCCTTAGGATGAGGAATAAGCTGCAATGTTTTCATCTCTGGTCAGGAGTTTTGGGGAGTTACAACAAAGCACAGAGCACAGACTGGATCTGCTGATGGAGGGGCAGTCTGGTCTCTTGGAGATGAAAGAAAATTGTGCATCATGTGGGGATCCAGGGAATGGTCTGGGATTGTGTTGGCTTTGGAGTGGTGGGGAAAGGGGTGCAAGAGGGGTCTCGGGGCTGCTCTGGAGCAGCTTGAGGGTGTCCAGCAGGAGCACACCTCTGCTCATGTTTGGTGCTTTTTTACACTTGTTTTATTTTTTTTTTTTCTGGAGGTTATTTGTGTTATTCTGGTTCTAGAAGGACTCCAAGGCTCTGTCAAAGACCAGGAGCAGTTTGGAATATTACAATGGGAAATGGTCCCTTGGTCACTCATCTCAGGGTGAAAATTAAGGAACATTATGCAGTTACATTCTCTCCAATTTTAGAGGGGAAAACAATTGCAGGGTGGCTGGTTGGTCCTGTGTCCTGAATTTGCTGGGTGTAGTAGACCCAGTCATTATTAATGGGTGACAGACTGCCTCAGGGCAGGGCTGAATGTCCCTGCACATCCCCAGGAGGGGTATCTGCCATTGCTTCTCACTCCTGAAAACTGTCACCTTTACTTTGCAGGACGTCATCCATCGAGTTTCCTCGCACTCCTTGGAATGTGCTAAGTAATCAAAAGGAGCAGCTGACAAAATAAATGAGGAAAGTGTGTTTTTTATGGGGATATCACCCAAAGGGCAGGACGGGCCATTTGTGATGTGCAGCTTCTGCCCTTCAGGAGTGTTGATGTTCAGGTCCGTGGGGCAGCTGGCAGAAAGGGTCACTCCCAGACTTCGTGCTCCCAGACATGGTCCCCCTGTCCTTGGTTTTGTTTAGTGCTACCTGTCTGCTTTCCTAATTAGCCATAGTCCTGCTACCTCTCCTTGCAGACATGATGCAAAATAAATGACCTAAGAATTCCCCCCAGAGCATGGCTCATTAGAGATGGACCAAACACCAGGAAACACTCGAGAAGGGCTGGTCAGAGCCTGTCATGAGGTGAGCTGAGTGATCTACCAGCCCCTTTCCCTTCACAGGGTGCAGGGCTGGGATCTGGGTCACACACCAAGGGTTCCCTGGCTCACACCCTACAGCCACGCAGCTCCACACACCCTTCCCAGTTATTCCACAATCCTCATGAACATATGGCTCTAGCAGTTGTCAAAAAATGTTGGACAGGGGCTTTGTGGTCAGCTTGATCTGTCCCATCTGGTCATCTGATCTCTTTGTTCTCTGGACTCCCATCCCTCCACTTGCTGTGGAGATAATTTGAGTAATGCTTGCCTTGTTTTTTTTCGTTTTGCTGCGTCGTTATTTTCCCTGCTAGGAAGTGCAGTCTTCTCCTCCTTGACTTCAGGGATAAAAATGGTATGGCTTGACCCTGACTGCCTGGAGAGATTTGTTTAGTCTTTCCTGTGTTGTAGAGCACACAGTGTGTGCAGCACAGCAAACCTGTCCAAGTTCAGCAGGACAGTTTGCATTGGGGATGCCAGAAGAGATGAGAAATATCATGCTCCGACCTGGAGATTTTGGTTTTCACCCCGGTGAGGTGTGGTGGTAGGTCTGTACCTTCATTTCTACAAACCACTCTAAGCTGTGGGTTTCTTGTTGTGTCCAGCACCTTGCAGTGACTGGAGAAGGGATGAGGAGTCCCCGGGGGTCATGTCCATTGCAATTCCTCTCTCCTTTTTATCAGACCTCTGTTCTGCCAGACCCAGCTTTGGCTGAACCCCAGTGAACTTCCCCTCCATCCCCGTGCTCTTCCCCCTTCCCTGCCGCCGTGAACTTCCCGTGCCCGACCCGAGGGTGTCTCCAGGAGGTGTGATCCAAGCCGTGGCAGGAATGGCTGCAGCCACAGGAAGGAGATGGCTGACCCACCCCTGGCTCCCTCCCAGCCTCCCTAATCAGGGGAGGAATGTCTCTGGATGAGCCTGTGGCCACTTGGCTCTGCGAGCGCTTCCTTTGCGAGCCATCTGTGCGGGTCACGCAGGGCAAAGCACGCCCTGTGCCCTGGTGGATCAGCGTGTTTTACACCTCTGGCACCAGCTGGGAGGAAGAGGAGGATGATACACAGGCTGAGGAAGGGTGCATGGTGGGTCAGCCGCTGGCATGGAAATGGGATTCTTCTGGGAAAGGCAACTGCTGTGTCCGTGCTGTGTGCTGGGGTGTCCATCGTGCCAGGCAGTGCTTGTTTCTTGGCGTGGATTTGGGGATTTGTGGTCAAGTGGCAGCTGCTGTCCTCTGCCTGATGTTGCACGAATGATCAATAGGGAGGCAAGACCTGACTTTGCAAACAGGGGAGTCTGATGAAGACACACAGGACAAGCAGGAATGTTTTGGTGACTGTGAGGGTGGGGAGGCCCTGGCACAGAGAAGCTGTGGCTGCCCCATCCCTGGAAGTGTTCCAGGCCAGGCTGGATGGGCTTGGACCAACCTGGCAGAGTGGAAGGTGTCCCTGCCCATGGCAGGGAATGAGATGGTCTTTAGGGTCCCTTCCAACCCAAACCATGATGTGATTTGTGATCTCCTTTCCCACTGAGATCCCCACCAGAGCCCCCACGACTGCGTGGAGCAGGCTCAGATGGATGCTGACATCCTCACTGCTGACAAACCCCTCTGGCTGGGGTTCAGCCCCTCATCCTGCTGCTGCTGCTCTGCTGGGAGGCTCCAGCCCCTGGGTCACTCAAGGCTCTGTGCATCCTCCAAAACCAGGGGCAGGTCCTGGTGCCAAATCCTGCTGCCCTCCCAAAGCCACACTGGATTCCACACTGGAATAAGGCAAACAGGATTTAACCTTTGCTACGGCGTGTCCCAGCCAAGAGCTATTGTTAACAAGCTTGGCCCCCGGCCATTTGGCCTGGGTGGTTCGAAGAGCAGAGAGTAAATAATCTGACATTCGAAAGAAGTTAATATTTACAAACTTGGAGGCCTGCTCCTGCTGCCATTGCTGTTGGGGAAAAAGGGTTTTGCTGTGGGCTTCACCTTCAGAGGAGCCTGCAACAGAAAGCATTGGAAAGTAGAGCAGCTAAAAATCCTGTAAGCAGATTTGACACCCTGCCCTGCAAATACAATGGCAGGTACTGTTAGAGCAGGGCCTGAAAAAAAGCCCCACTGCAAATATCCCCTTTACACCTCCATGCAGGTCTGTGGAATGCCATTTCTTTATTTGCCTTAGCATTTTCCCTAATAATTTGACACCTCCATGGTGGCATTTCTTAAATATTAAAAAAAAAAAAAAAAAAAAAAAAAGTAAAAAGTGGCTCCCATATTTTTCCTCTTAGTGAGTGGACTTTTTATCATTATATTCCATGATCTTTCCAGTGCTTCCACTCCCACAAAGACAGAGGCACGTGCTGGCCTATGAGGATCCAATAATCCCATTCACTCCATGAATGCTTGAATGCTTCCAGCTCCATATGGATGTAGGTTTGGCAGCCCCGGGGCCTGGGCTCAAAATAAGGAACTTCATTGATGGATCAAGCCAGTGCCTAAGGATAACTCTGAACTATCACGGAAGTCAGAGCTGGAAAACACCAGCAGGTTCTTCCAGCCTGTCTCCTTGCCAGTGCAGTGCTCTTCATTATTTCTCATCAGAAAGGAGATCCAGTTCCCTGGATATTTGGTTTAGCTTGGACACATCTGCTAAGGTCTGCAGATTTCAGTCCAAGAACAAGAGTTATTTATTCAGTTACATTTTCAAGTATTTTGGGAACTTTCTGCCAGAGTGTCCTTTGTTTTTATTTCCTGTGCTTCCAAGATGTCTACTTAAGCAATTTTGTATGCACCTGTAATGCAGAGCCCTGCATATTTATTTTAAGGAAAAAGGTGCAGGGGATGAATGTGTCATTAGCACTACTTTAATCACTTAATTTTGGAAGGCAGCTGCCAAGCTCTGAGCTGGAGCATTTTGAGCAAGTTTTTCAGGGGATTTAATTTCTCCTGGAGTTTTCTTGGCAGGGACAGGTTGCAAGAATTGGTAGCTGAGCGGGTAGTGGAATTATAATCCAAAAATTGTCCTTTGGAATTTCCAGGTAACCACAGGCACAGATAGCAGAGCTGTTTCCACATGCAGGCACAGCAAATTTCAGCTCCTTCTGCGAGGGTGGTGACCCAAGGAGCTTCCAAGGATGCCACACAAAAAGCATCCTAATAATGTTTTTGCACATATGAAGGGGGTTGACTCAAGGGAAACCCAGGATAAGAGTTTGTGGCACCAAAAATGGTGCCTCTATGCTGAGATATAGATCTATTATATTATATAAATCGATTATAATATATATAACAGATAATATATAAAATAAAACACCCAATAGGTAGTATATTATAGCTATAATTATATATATGTAATTATATTTATAAACATTGTTTAGAAACCTTTTAAATTTTTTTTTAATTGAGGATTTAGAGCAGAGTTCCAGATATCACTAAATTAATATTGCTGCTGTGCCTCTTGGGTGGTGTTAGCAGGGTTAATGGATGAACTATAACCTTTAAATTAGGTACAGGTGCAAAAGCAGATTTGATAAGCACCACCTATGAGGTGGAAGGTAAAGGTGAAAAGTAAAAATAATAATGCATCGAGTGTGTTGCTTTGCCTCTGTCCAAAGAAGCATAGCAGAAGGAGCAAAGTAGATTTTTTTTTTTAATAGTCAAAAGGTTACAGATAAAAATTGAGATTTGATATTGATTTGATATTTGATCACTGCGAAAAATCATCTGATAGTTTGATGTTGCTAATTTTGTCTGGGTTAACACTGAGGCACTGGAAGAGGGTGCCCAGAGAAGTTGTGGATGTCCCTGGATCCCTGGAAGTGTTCAAGGCCAGGCTGGATAAGGCTTGGAGCAACCTGGGACAGTGAAACTCCCCAGGGCAGGGGATTGGAACAAAACGATCATCAAGTTCTCTTTCAATTCTCTGATTTCTCAAACCTCAGATCCATCAGTGATTAATTTCAGAGGCTGATATTGCAACATGGGCACACCAGAAATCTGTGATTTTACCAAGGATAACAGAGCCAGTTGTATCCAAACGTGCTCCAAGAAGATGAAGCAAGGAATCAGCAATGGGGGACAGCCAAGAACTGCAGGTGGTTTCTGACCAGGGTTTCTATCCTGATTGACCAAATATTAAGGGAGCCTCCACAGATGTAGGAATTATTCAGGTCTAGGTCTCGTTTCCAGGAGTTTTGAAGGCATCCATCAGTGTGTAACCAAGTGACTGGTTGGTTTTTGGGAGACATAACTGGTATTTTAGGTAAGAACAAAATGAAGTGGAGGATTCCAAGGTATCTGGGAAAACTAAATGCAGAGTTTATTTAGTTATATTGTAAAGTCTCATGCACTAACTATTGATTATTCTTTGAGTGAGCTGACAGATAAAATGTTATTTATGGGACATGAAATCTGTATTTTTTAGCTGTTTAATCCTATGAAAAAGAAAACCAAAGAAAGTAACAGAACTCTGAGAGTACCCAGCAATTGAGTTAGCACATGGAATCAGCTTTATTCTTCTTTTATTCCTCTCTCCTTTGCTCACCCTCCCTGTTATTTGATATATCATTAGTCCAGCCTGGGAGGGAGAAAGTGGAGCTGCACACTCTTGACCAAAGGACATGAAACTGCAGTCCATGAGAAAAGAAACAGCCAGAAGAAATGGTGGAAAGCTCCAGCAGCCTGTACTGTGTCCAAGTTATGTAATGGGCGTCCCTTAAAATTAAAATTAAAGTAGTGGTTGCCCCCAGAGCCAGGAAATGCATTTCCAAGTTGCAGCCATGCTTTGGTGCAACCATTTCAGAGCGTGGAGGTTCAGCTGCCCTGGGTGCTCTTGCACTGTCTCTTCTCTTTTGTGCTGAATTCAGAGTCAAGACTCAAATCCTCCTGCCTTTGCAGAGCAGATGTTCCCCAAAAATGCTGTGTGGAGAGGTGTGATGAGTGCAGGCCTTTCCCATTCTGCACTTTCTGTGGTACTTCTGTTATTATTTTATTATATTATATTTTATTATATTTTATTATATTATATTTTATTTTATTTTATTTTATTTTATTTTATTTTATTTTATTTTATTTTATTTTATTTTATTTTATTATTTTATTATGTTTTATTTTATTATTTTATTTTATTTTATTTATTATTTTATTTTGTTTTATTTTATTTTATTTTATTTTGTTTTATTTTATTTTATTTTATTTTATTTTATTTTTGTTTTATTTTGTTTTGTTTTATTTTATTTTACTATTTTATTATAATGGCTGCAGAGACAAAGACTGAGGAGGCAGCACTAAGAGAAATAACATCTCCATGGGCACTGGGAATGGGACTGTAGCTATGATGATCTCCAGATTGAAGGAAAGCAAAGTTAGGGTGAAGTGATATATAGAAAAATTTCTGTATTTTTTCAAATAGTTGTTAAGAAAGCAGCTGAGCTTTGAGATGACAAACCTTTCCTTGTAGCCTATATTTGTGATTGTGTGTTTTGTCATCTAAATGTGCAAACACCATAATGCTTTTAAATTTTACCAAAATAATTCTCAGTCTTATCTGAGGCAACTACATTTGAAAGCAGTGAAAATGTTAATGCTAACAACCTTTTTTTTTTGTTCTTTGAATTCCTGCCCTTAATTTAATATAATACACTGCTGTTTTAAAGGGATATTAATATTCTTTTCAAAGTGTTTGGGACTTTTACATAATTTAAAAAATATTTGCAGCTGTTTTGAATGTATCTGCAAGTACTGATAGACAAAAGGCATGGATATCCATAAGAACGTTGTCATAATACATTCCATATTAACGTAAGCAAAAAAGAATGTTTGCTCAGGAATACCAAAAAAGGTGATTGGAAGACCCACTTCTGTGGCCTTAACATCTTCCTGCTAAACAAGTTACACTCCTTATTTTTTTTTTTTCTGCATTCTTAATTGGTTACTTGCATCTGCCTTTTAGAATTAGCAGCTTTTTTGCATTTGGATCATCCATAGAGCTGAGCTTGGGCCATTTGTTTTAGATTTCCAGAAGTGATTTATTTGTACTGTAATGGGATGGAATCATACAGTGTTTCCCATTTGTTTCCAGCCTTAGTTCAGAGTGTAGCTTAAGCTCCCATAGTGTATCTGGGAGTGCTGATTCCACCCTCATGTCCAAGGACCACAAATCTTTTCTTCCACACTGTTTGCACTTTTCTCTCACTGCATAAAAATCGAGGTCCCAGGGTCAATATTGCATTAGGGGGAAAAGATTATCTCGGAGGCTGAAAAATTTTGCTCCTGGCTAAATCACTAAAGGATGGGGTGTGAATGTGTGTTGTAGTAATGAACAGGGCAAAAAAAAATCTTCTCAAATAAATTTCTTTTTCCCTCCATGCCTTGCATTGTATTAAAACTCCTGACAGAGGATGGGATCTTCCTTAGGCTGTGTGCTGGGCATAGGCACAGCACTAGAACCTCTTTGGAAGGGGACACCCACTAAAGTTACTTTATTTTCCTTCTTTTCGAGTCATTGGGGTGCTCCATATCTGTAGAAGATAGCAACTTTTTCTTATAATAACTGACAATTGTGGAAACCTAGAAAAAGAGGGCAGATGAGACCTCATGGAGCTGTCTTGTCAACCCCTCTTCCCACAGTAGGATTGGCTATAAAAAGAGACGTCTGCTGCTTTTCATCTTCTTTTCTTTCAGCCTTTACATTAAAAAAAAAAAACAAAACAAAAAAAAACCACAGCAGCAGACCAACAACGAATAATAGAGGGGGGAAAAGGGGAAGCAACAATTTTTATGACATACTCAGAGTTGCTTATGGCTGTGTTTGAGGGCACTTCTGTGTCCACAGTGCTTTATGGCCATTTTTGATCAGTTATTGCACAGATCTGGGCTTGTAATGAATGGACTGTCCCTCTCACCGTGATAATGGAACATGAGAGTATAAAAACTTTGAAGTGCAGGAGGCAGCTGAAAAGAAAACAATAAACTATGTATATGAGACTGGCTTGTTGCTTGGTGATTAAGAGATGAGGACCCCGTAGGTCAGCTCCCTATAGGTACAAACAGATGTTTGCACTGTTTCACAGCTGCTAAATATGATATAAATCCAAAGAATTTCTCATGTTTTTATAAAGTTTAAAAAAAAATACCCAGACAGCAAATTTTTGGTCATTCAGATACTCTTACCAAATGACATCTGGTTTCTGTACTGCTTATTTAAGCAATCCTTAAAAAAATGTTTGCCAAGGGGAATAACTCAAACCTTTTAGTTCTCCACCATATATAACTGTACAGTTTAGATTACAATGTAGCATGCAGAGTTTATTATAAGCAATGCAGTTCTTCATTTCTTAGCTAGCAAGTATTACTTTAAAGAAAATAGGATAAATATTATGTAATTAGTTCAGGGAAATTCATGTATAGTTACATTTCAGAGTACCCAAGTTTCAGATCCAAACGATGACAAAGAAAATGAATTGTTTCCATATGTTAGGAGATAGCCCCAGTTATGAGCAGAGAGCTGAGGCATAAAAATGCAACGGGGCTCCCATTAAATGGAAAGACACAACTGCAGGGAGTGGAGCATTGGGATGGGAAGGTGCTCTGAAGGCACCACAGCTGCTCTTGGCACCAAAGGAGAAGGAGAAATGGGTGGTTTCAACACCTTCAGGCCCTTGCTCTGACTTGCTGATGCCCAGTGAGATGTGAATTTTTTCCACACATCCCTATCTGAAGATTTGGGAGGTCTCTCTGAGGAATCAGAGAGGGTTGTGTCCACACTGATGCCATTCCTTCAAGGCACCATGAGTCTGCCACTCCTACCTGGCCACCAACAAGAGCACAAAGAATATGGGAACTTAAAACCCTCAAGACCCCGATCCCTCTGCCAAAATTGGTTGAAATTGGCTAATGGGCTCCAAAGTTATTTTCTTTGGGACTGAGAGGGGACAGACGGACTCGCTCTTAAGAGAACATAATTGCCTGCATCTCGTGTCTGTTGGAAGCCAAGCTAAAAATCTCAGTATTAAGCTTATCATATAAATTATATATGCATGTATTTTACAGGGGAAGATTTATGGCCTTCAATATCTAAGCATTTTATGCTTTTGAAGTAATGCATACTTTGATCCAACAAATACTTACACTTTCAAGTTGCCCAGTGTACTGAGGGTTCAATAATCCTGCTTATTTTGAGAAAGATAAATCCCAAAGAGCTGAAGGACCATAGCTGGGCTGTGATCTATGTGTTTTCTTTGTGGTCTTCTCTGCCATTTACTGTTTCAGAGGATTAAGGCCAGAAAGGGTGTATTGCTCATTAGGACCTTTGAGTGCTGCATATTGACTCAGTGACTCCCACTCTTTTTGAATTGGTGGATGTGCAACTTTTCCTGGTTATTTTGAGTCTAACGAGCGTGTTTTTCTTCATTTCTTTTCACAGGCCTGTCTGTTAGTCCTCAGACAGAAATTTGCACGTCCTCAGTGTCTATAACATTAAATTTATCTGTATCTGTGGTCTTTCTTGAGGTGCCTGGCAATCAACAGCTTTCTTCCCTCTCTTTGTCGAGCAATTCCAGTGTCACAATTATCATGAATCATCCATTTTGTATATATCCCAATGACTGGTTGGGTTTATTTTCACATGAATACACACATCCCATAGTACTTGCTTGGTAGCTAGAAGCAAAATGTGGTCATATGTTCTGCTGTAATGACATGATTGCATTTTTGTCTGCACTTTTTTGCTCTTCTTGATTTGGTCTGTCGCCACCATTGTGAGATGCACTGGACTAATTGCCCATCAGATGACAGGGAAACGTGCAAGTCCTTGAAAGTGGAAGCTGGTTTATATGGACAAGAATGGAACCAGTAGAGAGTTTATTCTCCTTTTTAAGCTCCTGCAAAAGAATGTGCTATATTAGAGACCTTCTTTTGGGGCTTGGGGCTCTTAATTTTGTTCCACATTTGAGCAACACGCTGAGATCCTGCTCCAGGCCAGAAAAGCCAAAAAGCTGCTGCAGTGCAAGTATTGCTGCAGTTGTAATTAGTGGTAATAACAACTACTGTGGGAGCAGTCCTAAAAAAATATTAATAGCAGGACTGGTTTAGTCACAATGGTCCTCATGCCTGTGGTGGCTTCACCCTTCCCTTTTCTGAAGCTCAGCTTTCATTTTATTGCCTGTCTTATCAGACTGGATGTTGCCCAAACTGGTACATTTGAAGGGTATTTTCCTGTCAAATAAACAACAAACCCCAGTGGTTAATTTGTATTATTCCTCTCCACTCTTTCTCCAGCCAAAACACAGATTTACTCCTCCTGCCACAGTCCCACAACTTCCTGTTTAGTAGGAAACTTGATTAACTTGTTGGCTCCATCAATCTTGAAGGTCTTGCTTTTATTAGGAAGAAAATTGTTTGTTCTGCTTGCACAAGATTTCGCTGGGAACGATTGTTCACAGTCAGGTGCTTCAGGCACAGCTTTTAACTGGAGTTAACTGGGAGCAAACCAGCACAGGGGCAGTCCCTGGCTGTGCTTCAATGCTGCCTGAGGTGCTACAAGCTGAGATAAACTGGGTTTGTAACTGGATGTGCCCACCTGCAAGCACCAGTTTTTAAAAAGGTTTGAGCACATTGCAATATGTGACCATTGAGAGGTTTTTTTAAGGGTTTTTTGGTTTGTTTTTTTTTTTTTTTTTTTTTTTTTGTCTGATTTAAATAAACAGACTAATTCTTGCAGGTAGGGAGAAATTAATCTTACAGTTGTGTCTTGACCCTATGAAGCTCCAGCCAAGCACCCAGAGGGGTTGACAAGTTTTTTTTTTCACTCCTGGTTTTCTTTCCTGCTTGGTGTGTAGCGATGTGCTCTGGCAAGGGGCTGGGGGTACTGACAGTGTTTGGCACAGAGGAGGAAATCAATAGCTTCACACTTGTTGAGAGCAGGTCTGGTTCCCCAGGCTTCAAATCAGAGACCTGCATTTGATGGAGGAGCTATTTCTGAGTTTTGTAGATCTTGAGAACATTTTACCTTAGAGTCATGTTGTCATCATATAAGAAAAGGTTGATTTTTTGAAGAATTCCTGGAAGGTTCTGCTTAATTTTTTTTAGTCTTTTGATGTTGGGGTGTGTCAGAGAAAAATGCTACAGAAAAAAAGAGTGGGAAAGAGGACTTTTCAGGTGAGGATTGTGTCCGTGTGTAGTAATAGAACCAGTAAGAACATCATAAATCCTTAAAATACTGTTCTTCCTTTGAGAAATTCAGTGTATTTGTGATGGTATAAAATGCTACTGTTCATTCAACTCCACAGTCTTTGTAACTCCTGGGCATCTGTAGGTAAGTATCATTTCCATGTTCATTCCAGGAAGGTCTAAAGCCTTTAAAATAAAATCAGGCAGAGGTATTATTTTGGCAGAAAGCTCTTCCACTGATTTCCTGATGTTTGCAAATATTTCTGCGAGGATAAACATCTCTGGAGAAGTCAGCTCCAAATAAATAAATGTTGCAGCAAACGAGGAATACCCTGAGTGGGTGTAGTCCAGCTGTTGGGGTTCACTGATGAAATGTGTTACACATCTTCCCAAAGCTGAGCGATGACAGGCGTTAATGAACGCTCCTTCCTCAACCATCATCACAGTAGTCTGGAAAGGTGGAGAGGGGAACTTCCCTCTTCTGGGTTTAAACCCAAATTAGCATGAGCATCATCAAGGCTCGTCAAGAAACGTGCTGGGTAGGCAGGCTGCAGTGTGGTGTGAACATGGGATGTGATGCAATGTGGCTGCTGCTTGCAGACTGAGTTTGACATTTTTTGCTTAATTCACCATGGCCATGCGAGTGGAGAGCACGCTTCAGACAAATTCCACTGTTGTTATTGCTCTGCACTGCTGCAGAGGCAGCACTGCTAATTAGAGACTATCTCCACATTTGGCTTGGCAGCCAAAATAAACTTCTAGGAGTCACATGCTGGATGGCTTTTATCTCCACGGTGGTGGTGGGCTCTTTCCAGCGAGTGCAATTGCAAACACACGTGGGGACCAAAGGCATAAACATTTTGGGGGGAGGTTCAGTTAAATTCCCTCAGCACTGCATTTGAAAGCCCCATCCAGCAAGGTTTCTTTTCCATGTGACTCTCCAGTGACATTGAGAGGGAAGAGGTTTCAGCTGGAGGAAAGGTCGAGAGCTGGGGTGTGTAAGAGCACGAGGAAAAGGAGGATATTGGTGAAAAGCTGTGGAGGAGTGACATATGGGAGTCTTGTGTGTAGATCTTGCAGGTCTGTGTCCCAAAGCAACAGACCAGATTGTTCTAGGACATGTCATCTCACCTGGACCAAAGTGACACCCAGCAGAGCAGGGGGGATGCCCACATTGCTGGGCACAGCCAACTCTACCTGTCTTCAGCCAAAGGTGGTTTCTGTACCGTGACTTGCAGGGGAGAGGTCTGCTTGGGTTGGGTTTTCAGGAGAGCCTCAGAGGGAACTTCAATGAAATCAACTAGCAGAGGTCATCCTCTATATCTGCCTTGATTTTTGATAATGCCTTGAATTTGATAATTGAGTTAGACATCAAAGGAAACACAAATTTTCAAAATCCTGCGTAGCAGGAAGGCAAAACATAGCTTTGGATAATAAAACCCAAGACCAACACGGTTCCTGGGCCTCCTGACTCCTGCCAGAAGGAACAAAACCTCAGAGCAGCCCAGCACAGGTCGAAATGTGCTGCATTATGTGGGGTTTCATCATTCCTCTGTCCCCAGACCCTCCTGCAGTGACACCTCTGGAGCTGGGCAGAGCTCACCCCACGCCGAATTCCTTTCTGCTGAGGCGTGCCAGCAGCCCACCCCACACTCCAGATGTTGCTGCTCTCTGAGAAACAAGAGCTTAATAAGCCAGGCTCACCCTTCCTCCTGGGGTGAGCCCAAAGACAGTCAGAGATGGAAAATTGCTGCTCAGTACCATGAACAATGTGCTTGGTCAAAGAGCAGTGCCAGCACTTTGTCTTAATGGAAGAGAAAGCCGAGACGCACAGTGCAAAAATCTGAGCTGGCAGCAGCCAGCCACTTTAACATACATTGAAAACCATCCATGAAAGAGCACACTTAAACCAAGAGAAAAAGCCCTGAGGTATATTTAGACAAACTGAAAAAGAGCAAGAATCGGGGTGGGAGGGGGAAAGATTCTGTGTGGCTCTCATAGGTTACGTTTTTCCCAGTCTTTATTTCACTCAGGTTTCTTTTAATGGTTTATCATGAGCACATGCACCACAAAAACACACCCGTGCACAGGATTGCAAAAATAAATCTTCAGTTCTGCACACACAGGGCCTGGGTTTGCCATTGCCCAGAGGTGTTGGAGCTCTGCTGCTATAAGATTTGGACAGACCTTGGATATTTTTATGCTCAACCCTGTGTGTTCACATGGTCACTGCTTTTGCTGAGCTGAGTGGCTCTACTGCTGGCTTGTTGTCTTGTCCCCTGCTTTGTTTTCCTGGCTTCTTCCTCCAAACCTTCTCAAATGGGAGACTTTTTCCCTTATGAGAGCCTGAAGAGTCAGGTAATACAACATCCCCCCTTTGGTGGGGCAAGGCAGCTCACAGCTGATGTTGTGACCTACCACAAACCACATTGGGAAGGTGTCTAAGCCATGAAGTTCACCTGGGATCTCGTGTCCTGCTCTTGCACAACCATCATCCCAACATCCCGAGCCCTTTCCCCACTGGGATCCGCTGGGCTCAGCCCCACTTCAGGTCCCAGCAGAGCTCCTGGAGGCACTACAATGCAGCTCTTGGCCAGGCTGGCAAGAGCTCCTGGAACACTTTGCTGCAGGGAAGTCATCTGACGTTGGAACAAATGGAATAAAAGGAATAAATGGGATAAATGGGCTCCTCGGAGCTGGGATGGTGACCAAGACCGGAAGGGAGCGCAGGGGACATGGGGCTGGATCCAGGCATTGTGTCCTCGGGTGTGACACCCTGCAGACACCCAGTGACAACACTGCTCCAAGAAGAGCCTCCTCAGCTACCAGGGCTGGGTTTTTGGTGAGCTCTTACTCAGTGGAAGGTGCTGGAATCTGGCCCGGAATAACCTCCCTCCAATTTCTCCCTGCCTGGAGCTGCAGGAGCCTTTCTGCACCCCCGTTCTGCATGGCCAAGCCCAGGTCCCCAGAGACCAGTCCTGTGCACATCCCCAGCTCAGCACCAGCCCATAAATCTTGCTGCTGGATGCAGGCAGTGAAATATGAACAAAGGAAACCACCATGCAGTGCTGGGGTAGGGTGGGGAACCGCTCTGGCACCCTCCTCGCTCGGAAAGAAGTGAGAAAACATGGCTTTGTGTTGCTGTTGTTGTACTTGTTGTTTTATGGTTTCTACAGATGCTTCCAATAAAAGAATTATGAAACTATTCCCATCGGTGGCCTGTCCTCTACCCACAGTAGTGACGGAGAAGTTTGCTGGATTTCCGTCAGCAGAACAATTTGAGCGTGGACTCTGCTGCTGCAAATTTAGGAAAGCTCTCCATTTTCTGCCTGCCAAGGAAACAGGTGATTTTTTATTTATTATTTTTGGACACCACCAGGTGACGGTGACGATCAATTTCAATTCAAATCTGTGTGTCTTAATACTTCTGTTATTAGGATTTTTCCTTCCTGGTCTATGATTTGCTGGTTATGTTTAATAATCAGTGTTAATGATTAATGTTCTGGGGCTTCAACCATGATCTCTGTCTGCACTAACACTTGCAGCCTCCTGGCGTGCTCCAGGGAAAGGGATGAGAGCAGAGCAGTCCCTGGGGAACGTTGAGTGTGGATGTTGAGGGGATGGATGTTGAGGCTTTCTCAGGAATGGAGCAAAAGTGTTGTGGTTTGAAGGCAGATCCTCATCCAGAGTGAAGGGATTACATTTTATTTAGGAAGTAGCTTCTTAAGCAAAGTGGACAACCAGCTAGCAAATGCTAGATGACACATTTAATCCATAAAATGCCATTTCTGGATGTGACTCTTAGGAAACCAGTCCTGAGTTTGCTGTTTTCAAACAGAGTTTGAGCTTGTAAAACCAACATTCAGGCATGCAATAGCTTTTCTGAGAAACATGACATTTTTTCCCCAGTATTTTCTGCTCTAAATGCACTCTTTTATAAGTGAGATGATGTTTTCCTTCTCTGCTCCCCCAGCCCATGCCTGGCTCTGAGGCTTCCAGTCCTCAGTTATGCTGCTGCAGTTTCTTCAATGAGGTTGCAGAGATGCCACCACGTCTTGGGGGAGCTCTGGAAGAGCTTGAGCAGCAAGGGCTGTGTCTGCAAAGGAGGGAAAACATCCTGGGAACATCCCAGCTCTGGCTCTGGGGCTGGACTGTTGCATGCAGAGCCAGAAATGAGACCTGATCTGTGCTCACTGGGAGAGGAGCAAACATGTGGTGCTTGGGGTTTGTCCCTCCCCAGGAGTGCACGTGTGGTCTCCCACCCTGGCTCAGCACACATGTGGCATCTGCTCAGCTCTTCCAAGGGCTGAGTCCTAAAATATTAAAAGAGGAGGTAAATAATGAAAAGAAAACAAAATTTTTAGGGGAAAAAAAAAAAAAAAGAAAGGAAGAAGAAAGCCCGGTTGCAGCAGGATCTGAGAGGCTCCTGCTGGAGTGGACATTTAGCAAATGGCTGTTCTTTACATCACAGGGCAGAAATATGAAAAATATGAAATATGTAGCAGGGCTGGATGAAAAGGAAAATGTAATAAGAGTAGGACAAAGAATGTCACATGCTCCAACCGCATCTGAACTTGGCAGCAGCAGCCCAGGGAAGCCCATGTAAATCCTAGGAGCATGTTAAAAGCATTTTCACCCCACAAAGACTGACACGCATGAAAAGGATCTTTTCAACAATGTCAATCAAGGGCCTGCAGAAATAATTTACTAATACACTGCCTTGCAGGGACACATGGCTGATGGGAACGGTGTTCACGTCTTGGAATGGGAAATAATTTGGGGAGGGTTGGTAACAGGGGCAGAGAGGTGTGAAGCTGTGTGAACAAGCCCGTGTGTCATTGCTGAATTTAAATACGGTGAGCAAAGAGAGAGATTTCATCAAGGGGCAAAAGGAAAACACAACAGCAGAAGGAAAGTGCAGGAAAATGAAGCCGTGACAATAAAATGTAACCCCAGAGCAAGGGGTGCTGTGGAGAAAGCCTAAATGGAAAATGCTCTGGGTATTGTCTAAGTCACATGGAAAGGAAATTATTATCCAGGCAAGAAACCCAGTGCTGGTGGTGTGTGCAAAGGGAAGCAGCTCAGTGCTGCAGCAGGAGTGGGGTGAGATTGGATTCAGGGTTGTCCAGGACCTCTCCTGGAGCAAATCTTCCTCCCAGAGAGGTTCCTCAGCTGAGCCCTGACTTCTGGAGGCAGTGTGGCCATTGGATGTCTCTCCTTGGCCTGTCCTTTGTGCATTGGAGACGTGCCAAGATCTGCAAAGACTTAGCTACACTGGTGTTTTTTCCCCTTGAAAAAATATACTTTCTAATTTATTGAATTAAGGGATACATGTTATTTTGCATTTAAGGGGATATGATGAAACCGTAGCATGTTCATTTATTCATATTTAATTTGGCTATTGAAGAGGGAAATACTATAATATCTTCCTGAAAAAAAATAATTGTAGGACATTCGTGGACAGGGCAAGGAATTTTAATCTTCTTTTTCCCTTGTGTAAGTCCCTATCAGCTCCTGCAGGTTGAAAAACTTCAGTTCAGAAATATTTTATGGAACCACTTCCCCCAGAGTTCTGTGGGGTATAACTTGACAACAGGCAGCGTGTGATCATGTCTAGGAGTGAGGTCAATGCTGCAGGCAGGGTAGGTGGGAGCTGTCTGCAGGTGGAGGACAGAAATAAAGAGGAAGAGTTGCTCCATCTTTATGATCACTCCTTTTGCTTATGTGGAGTTCTGATAACCCTTAATAATAAGAGTAATAATAAGTGTGGACATTTCCCCTTGTCCTGTCCCTGTTCCCTGGGAGCAGAGCCTGACCTGGCTGTCCCCTCCTGTCAGGGAGTTGTGCAGAGCCACAAGGGCCCCCCTGAGCCTCCTTTTCTCCAGGCTGAGCCCCTTCCCAGCTCCCTCAGGAATTCTCCATTCCCTTCCCAGCTCCCCCAGGAATTCTCCAGCCCCTTCCCAGCTCCCTCATCCTTTCCTGGTGCTCCAGCCCCTTCCCCAGCTCCATTCTCTGCTCACTCTCCAGCCCCTCAATGTCTCCTTGTGAGTGGCCCAGAACTGAATCCAGGATTTGAGGTGGGTAAAAGGGGGAGATCCTGCACCTTCCCATGGGTAATTTCCTCCTGTGCTCTCTCCCGCCTGTTAAACCCATCCCTGCCCCATTGCAGTGCCCGACCTGGAGCCTGCTGGGGCAGCTGCTCTCCCTCCCCACCACCCACCGAACAGCTGAGTTCCCCTGCAAAGACAAAGACTTATTTATGCTCGCTCCTCTTAAAGTACATATATTTTAGTCCAGGAGGATTTGCCAGCAATAAAGTTCTCTTCTGAGATTCCTAAATCACGAGGTACTTAGGCTCTCCAGACCGTGATGCCCATGGACAATATTTGCACTGTAGCCTGACACATCTTCCTGCTTTAGAATAACAAAAAAACATGCAGCTGGGACCTGCTAGGCTGTGAGGACTTTAAATCACCTGCCTTTTTTTTTCTTTTTTTCTTTTTTTCTTTCCAGAGGGGCAGGTGCAGCTCAGATTATCTGCAAACTATTTTTTATTACTTAGCAACACGGGCTTTAATGCAGTTAGAGATGTCTTTATTCATTCTTACACTCCTGAGTATTTTTGTGTAAACATTTTTCATCTGTGGCAAGCCAGTTTGTTTGTTGTGTTTTGTCATGTCAGAGCAGACTGTGATTAGACACTGAGATGAGACTACTAAATATTTTCAGATGTTTTCTATTTCCCCGGCGAAGAGCTGGATTTGAACCAAAGCTCTGAGGTGAAAGGGTGATGTGTAATATATTGAGACATCTGAAATAAAATAATGTAATGTTTTTAATATTTAAGAAGAAAAAGGCAGCAGTAAAACATTGTGGAAGGAGGAGAACATGAATACCTATATATTTTAATTTTAAATGCATGCAGATGTTGAATTTTAATCAGAGCATGTCAGAATCGAGCTGTAACAAAGGCAAAAATGTGAGATCTGTTTTCTTGAATTGCTTCCATATTTTGGGCTCCAGATTTTTATTACATATAGCACTGCATCATCATATATTTATGTAAAGTGCCAGCATCCATTGAGCTGGTGTATGCCTGATGGTTAGCATGTAAAACACTTTACAGTGAGAAGTATATTCTTTCTCTCAGTATGTACAGTATATATCATATTATACAAGCCTGTGCCTCCTTGCACAGTGGCAGGGCTCGTTTTCACTGCTTGGTACATCTGGTGTTTCTTTTGGACCCTTTTACCTCTTCTCTCAGTTCCAGAGGATTTTCCTGGTGAAGATCTCAGCCTGGGCTCCTGAGAAGGGTCTGGGGCAGAGGGAAAGCTGTGCAGTTAAAGGGGGTGATAAATTCTGGGGAGCTGGCACAGATGGAAGATGCAGAAGCCAGGCATCACTTTGTGACACTTTCCGGTGTCACTGGAACATTCTGCTGCCACCCAGGAAACACAGAGCAGCAAAAGGTGGGAATGGAGGTGGCCTGGGAGCTCCCTGCTCTTCCCCAGCCAGTGCCAGCCTGGGGCAAACAGCAGGGCTGGCTGGGGATGGGGGTGAAAGATGCCTCCACTCCAGGGCTGGGCATCCCTGCTTCCATGCACCAGCTTTTCTACATCTCTGGATTTCTTCTGAGCATGAATCCATTCTCTAAAATCTCTCTTTCCAGCACACCTGCCTGAGCTGGGGAATCTGCCTCTTGCAGAGGGTCAGTTTTAATGCAGGAAAATGAAAATGCAGAAGTGCAGAGGCTGCTTTAGGCAGAGTTACAGAAGGAGATCGAATGTGCTGCAGGTACTCTCCATTCTGGCAGCAGGAAAACCACTGGCATTTTAGGAAATAACTGCACGGGCACCAGTGGAAGGCAGGGGTTCCTCAGCAGGGCTCCCTGTGCCTGCTGCAGAGGGCACAGCTCCTGCACAGGGCTGGGAAAACCATCCTGGGAACCCCTGGTCTCAAGAGACCCTTCAGCCCCTTGCACCCATCCCAGGGGTGCCTGTGTGGGCCAGGGTGATGCTCCAAAGCCACCCTTCTGTTCAGGATGCCCCACAGCTCTCTGGGGGGGTCTGCACTGGGTCTGCTTCCTTTTTTGGTTTGTTTTCTGGATTGCTTTTCTCAATGAATAGATTTTTTTTTTTTTTTTTTTTTAAAGCCCTTCTCACGCCTTCAGCTCCTGGAGTGAAGCACGTGACTGCTCCTTGCTGATGTTTTTCCTAAAACAGTGATGTTTGTGGAACGTGTCTCGAAAGCTGCAGCCCTGGCTGGCCTTGGCTGCCAACTGCTCTGTCCTGAGAGCCTCCAGCCCTGGAGCTGAGGTCCAGCAGCACAGCCTGAGCTGGGAGAGGGGCAGGGCAGCTCTGTGCCATGTGCAGCATCCAGGTTTTGGCAGGGCAGCCTGTAGGTTTGTGGTAGCACAAATTCATGCCCGAGGCTAAAAAGTTAATCAGAATAAACGGATTTTTATCCCACCTGGTTTACTTAACTGACGCTCTGCAAACACTCTCCCAGCGTCATGCACCTTTTCCTCTCCTATCTGTGGATGTTCCCACTGGGTTGGAAACTCCCCCAGCTCAGCTGTGCTTGGTCATTTCCCCCATCCCTTGCAGGCAGCTCACTTAATGGGAGATGTCTTCAAAAAGCCATTCCAGGCTGCTCCATGACGGGAGAGATGGACAGCACATCAGCAGGGATGTCCCTGGGAAGGTTTTGCATCTCCCCACAGGGGAGTAATTTCCACCAAAAGCCCCACCCCACTGATGTAGCTGTGGGGAAATAGCAGAGATAATTTTCAGGCTGGATGTTTTTCCTTTTTCTGTCCCATTCCACCTCTTAATGGGTCCTTTTTGTTCAGGAGGTTTCCCGCCCCGTCTTACAGCATCATGAGCTGGATTCATGGAGTCAGGAGTGTTTTATTCTCTTTAATGGATGCTGTTACAATGACAGATGAGTGTGGCATTTCTGACCTTTAATTAGGGACTGGTGATATTATTAGGGATTCAGAACAAACAAAGGGACTATTCCAAAGGACAGATTAATAAAAGCCTCTATGTGCCTGACTCCTAACACCAGGGGAGGTGTTGGGAGTTTATGTGCTTGAAGTGAGCACCCCTTGTACCTTTGGTTTTCCTGCAGGGAAGGATGATCCTCTGCTGTCACCTGGGTATTTGTGCTTGTTCCCTGTGCAGAGCAGGCAGAAACAGAGTATGACAGCCCTAAAAAGATGTCTTTGGCTTTGGGAGCTCTGGATTTGTGCAAGAGTAAAGCACCTGAACAATGAAGGAAACCAGAATCAGGATCCAGCTCCTGTTTCTGACACCCCAAAAATACACTCAGGGCTGGATGGCAGAACTGGGACCTTGGTGAGCCAATTCCTGCAGGGGGAAGGGTCTGGGACTGCCTGACACAAATAGGTGTCCTCATCAAACTGTGTGTCATCTGATGCCAGGACCTTTCCCCATGAAGACAAAGCAGGACCCAGGCCCCCGAGTGATGCCGGCTGGAACCCTGGTGGCACCACCCCCCTCAGGAGGGTGTGAATGCCCACACTGTTTGACAAAAGCGATCCTGTTCCTCACGTGTCTGTGTTTTTGCTCCTGAAGCTGCTGGGATTGCACTCTGAGGTGCAGGGAGGTCGTCCCCACAGCAGAGGTGCAGATGGAGCAGTGATGCTGAAGCACTGCAAGACCTGCAGCTGCCTAAAGCCCTGGAGATGCTGGTGGACCTGGACTGCTCAGAAAGCCTCGTCACAGGCTGAGCATTGCTTGTTTTCTGTTTTGTCCACAATTTTCTAAGACTTTTGGAGCTGCAAACAGTTTGGCTCATACCCCACGATCTGAGCTCATACAAAACTCTCATTGACGCCAACAATTTTCCAGCCCGTCATTCCCAGTGACAGCAGCAGTTTTGTCTGGGCAAGAACTCTGCCATGAGGGCACACACATTTTCCAGGGTTTTCTCAGGTAAAGGTTTTATTTTCCTAATTCTTTCCCTCGGTAGGTGCTGAGCTGTCAGAATCACAGCCATGCAGAATTCCAGCTTAGTTAAAACAATATCCTAAAGGTTGCAAAGCCGTGCTGCTTGCCAAGAGCCAAAGTTGAATGTTCCACTCTCCTCACTTGACTATATTTAGTTCGGGATCCTAATGAAGTCTTTCTTTGTGTAATTTCATGTCTACAGGGCAACTGTGAGAGAGGACTTCCTAATTCTGTCAGGATGCTGGCAGCCCTTGTGCTGGGACAGCGTGTCCTCTGGGCCTCTGCTGCATGGCTCTTGTACAGTACTGGATTGTGCCCCATGTGCTACTGGGGAGATCCTGTGGCATTATTCTTTATTTTCCTTTTTCCTCTCTTTCTCCATTTTTTTTTTCTCCTCTATGAAAGAAACGTGTGTGTGTGTTGCAGCAGGTTAATTGCTGTTTGTTTTCCTGCAGATATTAGGTAATAATGCTGCCTGGTGGGTTCAACCAGAGTATTTGGATGGGTTGTTTGGGATGAAATCCCCCTTCCTTTTCTGGTGTCCAAATGAACAAGCATGGGATGGTGAAACACAACATGAAGATGCAGGATATCCTCCCCATGCTCTTCAGCTATAGGACCAAGCTGTGGATGACCATGGGGTGAAACAGAATCTCAGAATCATTTAGGTCAGAAAAAACCTCCAAGATCTCAGAATCCAACCTTTGACCACTCACCACCATATCAGGTAAACCACTGAATGCCACCTCCAGTCATTTCTTGAGCACCTTCAGAGATGGTGAATTCACCACTTCCCTGGGCAGCTCTTTCAAGTGCCTGACAAGCCTTTGAGTGATTAAATTCTTCCTGATGCCCAACCTGATCCTCCCCTGGCACAGCTTGTGGCCATTCCCTCTCCTCCTGTCCCTGTTCCCTGGAGAAGAACCTGACCCCCCCGGCTGTCCCCTCCTGTCAGGGAGTTGTGCAGAGCCACAAGGTCCCTCCTGAGCCTCCTTTTCTCCAGGCTGAGCCCCTGCCCAGCTCCCTCAGGAATCCTCACAGGACTGACTCTCCATCCCCTTTCCCAGCTCCATCAAGCCTTGTATCACCTCAGTGCCCCATCCTGCAGCACATTGGTGCCTTTCCCTGCCCTCCTCTGCACACAGCTGAGGATTTGAGGATTTGCCTTCCTCCTCACATCCATGGTACATCACCACAACATGCCAAAATGAGATACAGAAACGTAAGAATAGTGTATCTGGGGTTCTGCTGAGGTTTCTCAGCATGAGAACAAGGCTGATGCTGGAAGGAGATCTGCCATGTGGGAATGTCCCAGGGAAACTCCAGCTCCCCAGGGTGAAAACTCTGCAAATCCATGGAGGAAAAGGCCACGCAGGAGCTGCTTTTGCACTTGTGCTCCAGCAGAACAAGTGGGCAGCCTGCTGGATATTCAGCTCAGTCCCCAGCTGCCAGTAAATGTATTGTAGGATATCCATCTACAGTTGTGTAAGTTATTGCTTTTTGGAGTGCTTTTTATACCTGTGTGTGTTTTTCTCCCCATCCCAGCATCTTACAGAGCTCTCTTTAGAGGCGCCCGGCACTGCTAAATTTAGTTGGGTTATTTTTTTTTTTTTTTTTTTTGCAAAATTCCAGGACACGTCTTCGCTTGGCACATGAAAATTCGTTAACAGAGTGTCATGAGACCTTTCTGTGCTCTCCCACTGTTGTCACTCCCACGACACCTGACGTGGAGCACAGGGGCTCGCGGGCGGCCTCGGCTTTGCTCCGTGACTCACCGTTAATCAGGATGAGGAACGGCCTTCCCAGTTCATAAATCCAAGGAAAACTCCTTTTCCCACATTTTCTGTCAAAGGAACATCAGCAGGCTGTTTGTATTAATCCATGCCCTCTCCAGCCTCCTGCTAGGGGAGGTGAGATGTGGCTGTGGGAGGGCTCTGGGGCATTGACAAACACATTTCCACCTTCAGTCCCAGACCTGTGCTCCCTCCGTGGTCTCTGAGCTGCACACGTAGCCCTGGAGCACAGATTGTTCAGTCACTGAAACCACAAACTAAATATTTGGGCTTCTAGCACATTAAGTAAACATGTCCTATCTCCACCCCAGCTGCCAGGAGAGATGCTGAATTTGGGGATGAGCTCGCTGCATTAAAAATTCCTAAATATCCATGATCACTTAACTGGGGATTGCTGTAAATAGCTGTAGCTGCTGAGCAGTGGTATGAAATTAAATCATAGGGAACAATAGTGATTTAAGTGGCATTTCTGGCTTTTTATGGGAAAGGGAGGGGAGCTGAGGGAATGTTTCACAGCAGAAATCATAAAGATGGTTAATTCTCCCTTGGTACCGCCAGTGCCTTGGAAAAGATCACGGAAGATGAGCTGTTCTCCCTCAAAAGTTCAATGCACTGATGGAAAAACCCAGGGCAAAACTAGAGCGAAAGAAATGTTGATAGAGGGAGTCAGCAGTAATTAGTAACTGCGGCTGTTGTGCAGGGCAGAAGTTCTTAGGTTATTATCACAGAGGATTAATTAACACTTGGGATGGACAAACATATAGAAATGAGGTGGGGAACCCCAAATCTTTTCCTGTGCAGCAGCTGAGCATGGCACTGGCTCTTGCAGGATCTCTCTCCACTGCTGCCACCTCTGCTTTTTTGGCATCCCAATCACTGAGGTCTTTTTCCCACCCACTGCTTTCCAGGTGGAGCTTTAGCTGGATTACTTTCAACATTTCTCCGAGTGCCTGGGGCTTTACCAAGTTACTCCCAGGGACTGTGTCCAGCCTTCATGGAAAATGTGTGGTGTCTTTCCACCAGCACTCAGGGAGGTCAGATGCTCTGCCCTGTGCTCAGCATCCATTGCACCACACACCTCACGCCTTGCCAAGGTGCACATGTGCCTTTCCCCACTCTGGATGAATCACCTTTAGGGTTTCCTTTAGAGGAGAATATTGCTAGGGATGAAGTGTTAAAAAAAGAAAAAAAAAAAAAAAAGAGACAAATTCTGCACTCTGCTATGCTTGGAGAGCTTGCAACATCGTCTGCATTTCTAGCTATATCTGATTGTGGATATCACAAATGCCTGCGTAACCTCTTCTCTTCTCTTCTCTTCTCTTCTCTTCTCTTCTCTTCTCTTCTCTTCTCTTCTCTTCTCTTCTCTTCTCTTCTCTTCTCTTCTCTTCTCTTCTCTCTCTTCTCTTCTCTTCTCTTCTCTTCTCTTCTCTTCTCTTCTCTTCTCTTCTCTTCTCTTCTCTTCTCTTCTCTTCTCTTCTCTTCTCTTCTCTTCTCTTCTCTTCTCTTCTCTTCTCTTCTCTTCTCTTCTCTTCTCTTCTCTTCTCTTCTCTTCTCTTCTCCCCTTCTCTTTGTCTAGTCCTGTCTAGACTCTCAACTCACAAACACAAATAGGCTAGATTGTAAAATTTGGCTGATACATACTCAGTGGAGGGTTGTGATGCTATTCACCAACATTTTTTGCACCACAAAAGACTGCTGTCCATGTATACCACTACACTTAAAGGTTGTGATGCAGAGCTAATTGTTTTTCAAGTCACTGCTCTGCTCCATTTATTCCCCTGACCTGCAGATCACAAGTTGTCACCATTTTGGCACCCATGGGGCCTCAAAGAACAAGGAACCCAGGTTTGGAGGTTCAGCATTCCCTTCCCCTCAGCTGTAAAATGAAGTTTCTAACAAAAGCATCTCTGCATAGCACATCCCTGAGATGGAGAAGGCAGTGGGAGCCCTTGGGCAGCTCCAAAACTGCCTCTTGGACTCCAGAATATTGAGAGAGGGAACAGTGAAGAGAGAAATCCACATTACCCTTCCCACAGAACAGTCCAGCTGGGCTCCAGAGCAGCACATCTGCATGCACACCATGGTATTTAATGCCTAAGCACTGAAATAAATGAATTATTTTATTTATTAATATGCTTTTCTTCAACGTGCTGCAGTTTCTGGATTTTCTCCTCTAATACAGAATCATTTTAGAGCATTAAGGGGAAAAGCATCAAGAAAAGCATATCCTTGTAGGAAGATTTTGAAGCTATTTATCTCCCAGGAGGGTAAAAAAAGTGGAGATACTTTGTATCTGGGAACTCTTAAATTCATATTTATACGCATTTCCCCTGGGGCAGGATTTATTGTTAAATAACAATAGGGAAACAGCATGATTTCAGCGAAGACATTTGGGCTAGTGAATGTTGGAGTGAATTCCGCTTCAGCGTTACTATTCAATTTTTAATTGCTTTAAAAGTACATCCTGAGCAGAAATGTCTCAGCCCAGGCACTGCTTCTCAGTGGCACCAGTGCCAGTGTGTCTTGCTTTGCTGCAACCAAAGGCCTGTGTCATGTAAGCCCTTGAAATCTTCATTTTAGTAATGAAAAAACCTGGCAGAGAAGGAAAATGCAGCCTCTGAGGGCTTAGAGCATTACAAAATGGTATAAAACTGCTGGGTTTTGAAGACATCTTCTCCTTTCTGCTTTTCCTGGGGATTGTCTGCTAACCTGGTGTGGGATGGTGCTGGTGATTCCCAGTTGGGGATGGAGGGTCCCTGTGGATCCCACCCTGCTGGCAGTGGGGCACAATGCCTGCTGGAATTGCTCCTGTGGTGAGCTGACAAAGCCCTCTGCCCTCACCACGGGGTGGGCATTTTATTAAAGATGAGGAATCTCTCTTGTTGTGACAGAGGACTTGTTTTAAGTGTCCCCTTCCAGCAGTTCTGCAAACGTGGCCTCCTCTCCTGCCTTTCCCTCTGCCTGCTTCCCAGTGCTGGGATCCCCACAAGCTCCCCACAACAGCAGGATTTGTGCCCTCCATTCTCAGAGCTGTCCCCCTTCCCCTTTGTAAGTGATATTTGTGTCCCAGCCTGCAACAAAGCCCTCTGTGCACATCCCTGCTCTTGGAGATCCAGCCCCTTTTTTCCCCACCAGAAAAATATTTGCCAGGTAGTCCTAAGGCTTTTTTAAAGAGTTAAATCTCTGTGTGTCCCTAGAACTGGAAAAAGGACAGGGGGAATTTGACCAGTTTATCCCAAGTCCTACACCTGCTCAAGGCACAGCAATGTGGAGAATTTCCATCTCCCACGAAGAAGAGCTTTAGGCTCTCTGTGATCACGGCAACGCTCCAACATCCATGAGCAAGGACGAGCATCTCAGGCAAGCAGCTGGAGACTTTTCTCCTGGAAAAGGAGTGAAGAAACCCAGAGCAGGAGTTAGTCCCAGCTCTCCTCTTTGCCTGCTGTCCTTTGGTTGTTCCCCTGAGCAGCATCCAGCTCTGGCCTCCCGTCCTTACTGCGGCTGCTCCGGCCGCCGCTCCGGCGCACGCGGCAGCTCGTGCTGCTGTCCGGGTGCCAGAGGGAACGTCTAATGGGGTATTGTTTGTGTGTGTTCCTGAGATGGAAGTGATTAACATAAAATACGTAAAAGGATCGTGTCAGGAATTCTCTGCAGAGCTGCACGGTTAGCGGGCCCGCTCTGGTTCGCATTACAGCGTTACAGCGTGTTCCGAAACTGCTCCGCGTTGGACACAGGCTCGGGGATCTTTCTCCAGTGTTTACAAACAGGGGTGGGAGCTGAGCGAAAAATGCAGCCAACTGCTCATGGATTCACAGACCTCTCCTCCATCAACACAAACACACATAAGGATATTTACGTTGTCTCCACATCACGGCAGATACCAGATACCTTAAACAACCCCGCAGGCTCCTGCACACTTCACATGCAGGAAAACGACCTTGGAAAAGCTTGGCAGCTCTTCTTGATCTCAACTGATAGACATGCTCTTCATCAAGAGCCTGGAAATGTTGCTCCTTTGAGCTCCAGACTAATTCAACACCTAAAATATGTGGAAAAGAGCTGCGCTGAGCTGGTGGGAAATTCAAGCAGTCTGAAGTGTTGGAGCCAGTGGAGCTGCTAAAACATAAGGTAACGTTCAGGCTCAGATCTCCAAAGCCTGATCTGTTTGTCAGCACGGCTACATTGGCTCTTGCCTCATGATCCTCTCACACAAAGAGCCCAGGGACATCTGCCTCCCTTTCCATGCTGTGGAAGTGGGTTTAGTGGAGAATCATTAAAATAAAGGAAGAGGGGGGGGGAAGGAAAGCAAAACAAATCTAAAGACCCAAAAATTTCTATTGTGAAAGTGTCAGAATAACTGTCCTGGGGCTAATTTTACCCTGGGTGTAACTTTATTGATGTCAGTGTGGAAAGGAAAGGCCTGGTTCACCCCTGCACTGCAGCAATTTTAAGCTGAGGCTTCTGGGAAAGCTACAGTGGTGTTAAAGTGATGTTGCAGAATGAGATTTCAGCCTTGTGCGTGACTCCACCAATGCCAGTGGCCTCACATCGAGTTCATCTTCCCCACTGGAGGCTCTGAAGAATGGTAACCAAAGTGCACAGAGCACATCCCTTGTTGGGTGGTTCATTTTGCCCTGTTTGTGTCTGGAGGTCACTGCCCCCAGCTAGCCAGACCAGGACTTGGTGGTCCTGCAGGTGACCCTCGTGTCTGGATAAGGGAGGCATTTTTGGAGCAAGGCTCATGTTCCCATTCTCCTCTACCTTGACCAGACTGGCACCTGTTGGAGAGAAAGTGATGACCATGAAATCTCCTCTTTTGTGTTTCTCTCTGCTTCTACCTCTTCTCTTAATCCTGCAAGTTTGCCTTCATTTTGTCCAGCTCTATCTTTCATATGGGACCTCCTTCTTTTCCAGTTCTACTGCTCCAGAAGAATCCAGCTGGGATCTCTCTGCTGCTGAATTCCCAGCCACAAATGGCTTACAGATCTCACTCCTCAACTGATCAACATTCATTTTTTCTTTCCACGTTTCTCTGCTTCTTTGCTGCATGCCAAGGATAATGTAGCCATGCCTCCACTCTTGTCTACATTGTGCATCATCTTCTCCTGGTCACCTCAGTGCCCTCTCATCCACATCAATTCTTGTAGATTTTCTGCAGAACATCCCTAACACAGTGGGATTCTTCTATTCTCACAGCTAAAATTCTCATCGAAGATCTCATTTCCCTTCCTGATTTCTGCAGTACCCTTCCATCTGTTCTTCATAGGAAGCTCTCCATAGCTTAAAAAATTTATTGTCTACTTCTTTTTAAACCTCTCCTTTTGTGGATGTGGCCAGTTTCATCCTGTTATTTACCTGTCGTCTTCTGTCACGTCTTGACCAGCCTTTCTGCAGTGCCCAACACAACAGACCCAAAGACCATCAGAACACAAGTAGCCAATGGTAATACAGGAAAATCTGTAGTGGTTTCCACGGCAAAGATGAGAAGAAAAAATCTGTTCCTCCACACCAAGCTCAGCAAAACACGAGGATGCAGGAAAGGATCCTGATTATGCCTAAACTCACAGCAAATCCTTCCCAAACTTCACCAGTGATATCATCCCTCTAAGTTAAAGGGCTCTGCATCTCATTTACTTTCCCTCTTCTTATTTATTTTATAATTGACTTTTTGAACTTCTGCTTGAATTGGAGCCAAAGCTGAGAGCGACTTAATTCCAGCAGGATGTGAAGGCCTGGACCTTCCCAGTGCAGAGTCTCCCCATCGACTTTAGAGTGATGCTCAGTTAAAGGGATCCCATGATCTGTTCAGAATAATATCCCCATTTTTGGGAGAGTGGTACAGTGGGATGGGGATCTTCCTCATTGCTGGTGTCCAGGAGACACAGTAATGCCCACCAGTCCCCACAGCAATGCCCTCAGTTGAGTAAATAATTGCATTTTCTCAGCTCTTCTTATTCAGCAACTTATCAAATACTTTCTTGGCCTTTTATTTTTTACTAAACTAAGTTTTGGGGGAACAGGCTCACTGGTTGCTTGCTGGTCTGTGAGGGAAGCAGGGAAGAAGTCTGCATGTTGAGTTGAAGAAAAGATGGAGCTTTTGCTTGTGGGGATTTCAGGGTCACCTGGATTTTAAAATAGTTGAGATGGATGCTAAATCTTCTTAAATCCATCAATATGAATCATTCTACCTTGGTAATCCATAATGGTTTCTCTGCTTTGGGAGTATTAGCAACAATGGCAGCAAGCAGGTAAAGACAGAGATTTTAGGTGATCTAAATACAGTATTCTTTCATTTTGCAGGACTGTTGTTCATGGCCCCTCCAAGACTTACACAAAACAAGCAGAGCTGATGTGTGAGAGCTGGAGGCCGTGTACCTGTTTGAAAAACCAAATGGGCTGAAAGGTATGTGCTCGCTTCCTTTGTAAGAAATTGTCCTAACGTGTAGGAAAAAAATTCACAAGTGGAACCCTGCAGCACACAGTGCAGTGCCATGTGCCATGTTTCTTAAATAAGTGGAGATGAGCGAGTTTCCTGCAGGTGGAAAGCAGGTTTGCAGAGATTTACAGGACAGTACCTCGAGATGAATCCCCCTGTACATCAGGAGAGAGGAGGTCCCGTGGTGCTGTTGAAAGGGAAGGTTCTGGAGTGGTGCAGCCAGCTCCTGGAAGTCAGTCACGATCATTTACAGCAGCTCCGGATGTGGCCCAAAGCCATTTTTTGGCTCCTTTCCGAAATTGAGCATTTCTGATGAGGCAGAGGAAAGCTCAGGCCAGATTTTATCTGATGTGGGACACAAAGGGTCTGATCCTCACCTGCTGGAAACGGGAGTAACGCCACTGACTCACACAGAGTCCCACTTCTGGGAACACGGCCCAAACTACTCATTCCAGTCCAGGACTGTTGGCAAAACACAGCATTTACCCCCAAATTACGAGGAGCTTGCCACCAGTCAGCGAGTTTCCAGCGCGGCTACTTTGGCCCCATCACAGGCTGCTAATCTCTTCAATGATTTATGTGCTCTTTTAAGTTTTAATACTCCCTCTGTCATGAACCTTCCTCACTAGCAAGTTGACAGTTTAAATTAGTGTTTAGACATGGCTTTCATAATGTCAGCTTTTGTTTTGTCTCAGTCATCTGTTGGAATTCCTTCCATTGTATCTGAAGTGACTCATGACAATAAATGACTTCTTTCTTCTTTTGTTCTTAATCGGGGGAGAATGGAATGAACCATGCAATATTTGTAAAAGAGCAGTCTTAATTAGTCCTCAGCTGTAGCTAAAGATGCTTGTCTTGTCTCTTTAGCATATTAATGCAGGAAGCCATGCGTTCACGTGGGCAATTGCCATGTTCCTGAAAAGCCTCGTTACAAGCCAAATTCTCCAGCGTAAAAGTATTCCCCGGCTGCTGCTGCTGCTGCTGCTGAGCCCTGCCAAATGAGGAGCCTGTGCCCCAGGGCTTTGTGTGGGGCTGCTCAGGCCTGCGAGGAAAAAAAAAAAAAGATTCATCTCAAGGATTGGGTTTCTTTTTTGTTTTGTGTCTCTTAAGGGTATAAAGCTGGAGCTTCGCCTCAAAACCTCGCAGCTGCCGCCCTGTGCCTTTCCCTGCTCCCAAGGGGGTGATGTTCACTGATTATGGACCTCAAAACTTTCTGTGCAAGGTTGAATTGCCTCAAATGCCCGAGTGCTGATGAAAGGATTTGGGTGGGAATGTGTTAATATTTTGCACAAAATTAAGAGCAGCTTCTCCTAGGGACAAAATATGTTTTTGTGCAGAAATGCAAAAGGCTGGATCTTGTATTGCCAAAGTTGCTGTGACCATGTCATATTTAATACACTCCTGGACCCAGTGAATGGCAACAGCTTCTCCCTTCTTCTTCTGTTTTCTGTTTGTCATTTGGGAGAAGAAAATTGATGCTGTAAGGAAGTGTGGGAAAATGGCATTCCCAGCTCCCCTCCCTGTGCACTGAGCACTCTCCTAGTCCATGTAGGGCCATGCCCACGATGCCAAGTTATGCAGTAATTGTTGTGAAACGCAGCTAAATAAAGGTTTAGGTTGAGAGCTGGCTTCTCCATGATTGAGTTTTGAGGAAGGGCTGTAATGGGGGTTTGGGGATGTGCTTGTAGCTGTCACTGGATTTCAGGCACTGTGTTTCCTTTCCCAGTTAAGTGTCTGTTTTCCTGAGACTTGGCTTGATGGTCTGGGAGTGTGGCTTGTAGCCTTGTCTTACTGGTAAGGGGTTAGGCTCATTTGATGACACACTTCTCATCTATCCATATTTCTCTCCAGTTTTATGCTTAATTCCCACATAATGAAGCATCCTGGACACATCCCTTAGAGCCTGCTGAAGTGTTTTCCTATTTTAGCTCATTAAAGAGGATCTTGCCACAGAGCAAGACACAACTGTAGAGGGTCAGCAGGAGATGTTCAAGAGGATAGAGAGCCAAAAGCAGTCACTGGGAAGCCATTTCCTCAAATTGCCCCTCCTAGAAAAGAAAGTTTTGTTTTGCAGGTTCTGACCCAAATCTGGTGCTTTTTGGAGAAGGAAAAATGAAGCACAGATAAACAAAGCAGTGATGAGAACACTGGTGAGGTTCTGTTTGCTGTGCACAACAACAGCCTCGCTGAGCCCAGAAACATATGAATAACACCATGAATTCCTCTGTGCCAGTACATGGTGCTCTTTATTTTAATAGTCTGTTTAAATATACATACAGCTATTTTTCTCTTGCCTGTGCCTTGTAACAAAACCAAATGTCTTAATGAACACAAGGAGAAAGCAAGCAGCTGGAGAAGGACATTAAAATGTACAAACCCAGCAAAGTCCTGGGGAAATCATAGCAACTTTATTCAAAGTACTTTCAAAAGTAAGTTGCTCCTCTGGAACTGGTCTGAAATAAGTTCTGTGCTCCTTTCCCTCTGTGCTCCAAAGAAATCCATGTTCCCTCTCAGGTCTGTGGTCTTGTACACTCTCCAAAAATATATGTGCAATTCATGACGAGCTCTGCTGGATTGTGCTGCTACCAGGTTCATAAAAGCCATGGTGTTCTTTTCAGCCCTGTCCCCCACCTCTTGCTCAGGAAGATTTGGCAGAGCATTTTTAGGGAAGCAAAGGTTCAGTGGGAGAAGTGGTACCATTTGTTGGCCTAATTGGTAAAACTGAGGAAAACAGAACATGTCTGGGACACAAATCTTTCTGCAGGTGCAGTAAGGTTTTAGGCAAGTGCCCAAACCAACTTTGGAAATCCAGGTTTTTGCAGGCACAAATATTCTAGAAGTACAATGTTATGCCTCAGAGCAGACTTTGGGCAGCAGCTTTACTTCTAATATACAGGGATTGTCTGCTCTCTGTCCATCTAACGTCTCACAGTGAATTTCTAAGAAAATTGTAAAATTGCAATGGCAAGGCCAGGGTGTGAGAGCACAGGATGAGTTCTTTCCTTGGAGGAGAACTGTCATGTCTTTATTGACTCCAAAGAAATATTTTTTATTTGCACAACCTTGCACAAATCTCTGCTGTGATGGTGTATGCCTGCTCTTCCCTAAAGCAGGAACTGCCAAAGGGCAGAAATTCACTAATATTGCTTTTTCCTACAGCATCATCAAACATGTTCTTAGCTTGTCATCAGCTGAGGTCAACTTTTCCTTCCATCTGTGTTTACACTGGATTGGGATGAGTGGGTCCTGACCATGATCAAAGCCTCAGGGTGATTGTAGCATAGAGGTGGTTTAGACTTCTGCTGGAAAAGCCATCCAAAGGGTTTATCAGTTTGGCACAGTGTTAATGTGGCTGGGATTTCACAGAAAAGCTGGCAGATTTGGATGCCTTTGAAATGTAGAGGAAGATGGGGCTGATCATGTGGAAAGACTTCCAACCCTCCTGCAAAACCAGATACTTCTGTAAGGGCCTCTTAACCAGCACTTCATTACAACTTTCCCACTGGCCTCAGACTCAATGTTAACCTTGGCCCTGGTGCAGAGAACATTGACTTTCAGGGTCAATAAATCTTAATATGGATCAAATTGGAAGTTATGTTTACTTACTTTATAACTCCTTTCCAGTGCAATTACCCTTTACACAATGCAAGGGCATTCTGCACATTTTTCTCCCTCTTCTTCGCCATTTTGGGGTGCGCTACTCTTCCAACAAGACCCCCGGCCTTTCCAAGGCTGGGATTTCCCTCCAGACGTTTTTTCCCGTCACAGCCACTTTGATTTTTGCGTTATTTATCTCCTCCTACAAAAGGCAAACGCGATTTTTGATGTTTTTTTCTTTTTCTTTTCCACCAGCCCTCGTGCGGATCCACGTCCAACGACTGCCTCCTGGCGTAGCCGCGCCGCTCGTCCGGGAACGGCGCGCGGTTTTTTGCGTGGGACGCCGGAACCACAAGAGGCTTTTTCCAGATTTCCAGGAGGCTCCCGAGCCGTGTCGCTGAACCACACGACCTATCCCGCAGTCATTTTGGCTTTCCAGCACTGGTGCACTTTCCTCTTTTGTTTACATCAGCCAATACCTACAGAATTTTAATGAGCGTACAGTGAGTTGCCTGTACGTGGCTGGGTGTGTGCTGTTCCCATAATGAGGCATGTATAGAGCCCGGGGCTACAGAGGCAAGGAGCCAAAGGATGTTATTATCGCCCTTATAAATTGTTTTCAAAATAAATAAGATACAGAATGTTTCACTTCGAAGGGAAAAAAAAAAAAAGAAAAAAAAAAAAAAAAAAAGAAGGATTTGTGCCCTGTGTACTGACCCAGGGTGGGGGTGGGAGCAGGAAAGAGGAGGAAAAAGGGTTGGTTGATCTGTAGCCTTTTGATTTGAGTCACTGCTGTTGAGCACATGTGAACTCAGTGTACACGTGTTGCTGGGGCTACAGCCAGGCCCAGATGTGTCCAGGATCATAGAATCATGAAGTGCTTTAGGTTGAACATTAAAAAACTTCTATTTCCAGCCCCTCTGCTGTGGGCAGGAGCACCTTCCACTATCCCAGGTTGCTCCAAGCCCCATTCAGCCTGGCTTTGGACACTTCCAGGGATGGGTAGGCACAGCTTCTGTGGGCAACTTGTGCCAGGGCCTCATCACCCTCAGAGGGGAGAATTTATTCCCAATATCCAATCTAAACCAATACAATCCTTCAGTTTAAAGCCATTCCCCCTTGTCTTATCAAAGGTGTGGAGAATTACTGGTGTCCATCTGCAGCAGTGAGCAAAGATAACAGAGGAAGGGTCCTGCACATCTTTTGTTCGGTTATTCCCGTGAATCCATCCTGGACCATGCTCTGTAATTGTGTCCCCAGGAGCTGAGATGGGGAAAGTGGATCAGAAGGATCTGCCTGTGCCCCCATAGCTCTGGGTGACTGGCTGAGCTGGATCCATCCTGCAGGGATCCTGTACAGGATTCCTGCCTTGTGCTCCTTCACTGCCGCGGTGTGAAGGTGACCAGGTCTGTCACTTGTGTGATGAAGATAGGGAAAATCTTGTATCCTGATTGAAAAAATGAGGATGAAATAGCATGCTTTGGGAAGTAGAAAGGTCCTTGTTCCAGGACTGTTCAGATCAGTAAGAGACATCCAGTCAATCTGGCAGGAGGTGCTTGTAATGAAAGCAATTCCTGTCATAGGAGGTTTCAGCTGCTGAAAACAGGTTATTTAAATAGGAAATAAATAAATGGCAGGCTGTGCAGTGCGTGGCTGCACTGTGGCTTTCAGGGTTGGGTCTCCATATAATTATAAAGAACAGGCAGATCCATGGCTCAGCCTTTGTGGAGCAGCTGATTTACAGAGCGAGGCTTGTTCCATGCTACAGCTGACAAATTCCAGGAATGAAGGAATGGTGAAGGAGCCAGATGCCAAGGGATGGTGTGATGTGTGCAGAAAGCTGCAGAGCAAGGTGCTGAGGACACCTTTCCTTCAGTGTGGCAACTGTGCAAAAGAGCATCCCTGGAAGTGCAGCAACCCCGTGAGCCATCCTCAGGCAGAAGGTGAATTCCAAGTGTGTGTGTGTGTGATCAGCATTACAGAAAGTGCACTGGAAAAGGGAAGGAAACACCACGAGCCAACTCTGTTTTGTGTCGGCCCCTTCAGAAACAGAAGGAAAAGATTAAAATCATTAGCAGTTGGAAAAATCCAGTTTATTCTATGCATTAGTGGTGCTGGCATGCAAACACATCTTCAGAGAGCAGCTGCTGTCCTAGGGGGCTTTAATCCTTCCAAAAGTAGCATGAGAAGACCCCGTAGGTGCACTGCACATTTTGTTGTGAATTCCCTGGAATTAATAAACCAGAGCATGTTCCTGGGCAAGGGTTAGCCCAGTTCTCCCACAGCATTAACTTTCTGCTCTCTTTTAGCTACTGCTGAATACACCAGAGCACCCTCAGATACTTACAGAGTTTGGTGTATGATGGGGCAGTATCCAAATAAAGTTTGAAGACAAAGATGCCAAAATAAAAAAAAATAAATTAAAAAAGCGCCACGTGGGAAGCAGAATGAGAAGAAAAATAAATGCAAAGTGAAACAACCTGCTCCCAGCCCTTGACACCAGTGCTGACTCCCTCCTCCCTGTGATTTCTTGTCTGCTCTTGTGACTTCCACCTAAAAAAGGGAGAGGAGGAATCACCTTCACCCCTGGGGCTACATTTGCAGTCAGCACAGCACACGTTGGGTGGGGATGTGATCGAGTGACTCAGATCAGTGCAGAAACCACAGATGTGCACCTTTGCATGGCTCACTTGTTGTGACAGCCCTGGTGGTGTGACAAAGACCCCAGAGACACCAGCGAGCATGGCCAGCTCTTCAGCCAGCTCCCAGCAAGGAGCAGAGCTGTTGGAAACAGAGATCTTCCCATGGTCTGGGCAGGGAAGTGGGAGAGAAGAGGATTGACCAAGTTTGTGGCTCCCTCAGGGCAGGGCAGAGGGAGATGTGTGAAACCCAACATCCCATTTCCAACGTGGGCTTCAAGAGCTGCCTCCTGGAGCAAAACTGCTCATGTGCCACTGCTGTTGGGAAATGTCCATGGAATAGGCTGGAAATGACCTTTAAGATCATCCAGTCCAGCCATTAAGCTGACCCTGCCAAGTCCAGCACTAACCCATGTCCCCAGCTGCCACCTCTGCTGGTCCAGCTCCCACTGGCAAAGGCTGGTGACAGGACTGGAGCAGAGGGGGGCACACATCCCACAGGTGTGGGGGAGCTGGCATTTGCTGTCACATCATCAGCTCAGGAACCCCCAGGGTGTGAACCAACCTACTCGACATCTGGATGGTGCTTTAGAGCTTGGCTTGACCTGGGGAGGCAGCTCATGCCTGTCCCTTCTGCTAAAAAACTGGGTGAGACACTTCACTGACAGACAGAGCCTTCAGTGAGGAGGTTTTCCATGAACCCATAATTCCACAGATGAAGTTTCAGCAGCCCTGACCAACTGGCAAGTGTTTCCCGTGTCCAGTAAGTATTTGGCATTTGTTGCTGGGATTTATTAGTAGTTTAGGGGATTTTTTTCAAGTAGTTATGACTCTTTCCAGGGGGCTAGAGGCATTCCAGTTCCTCCCCAGGAGCCTGTTCCTAGGAAGATGGTCTAACCTGACAAGGAATGATCTGGAGTTTGGAAACTGATTCCTGCTCTTGATGCAGAGACAGGACACACTGGCACTCAGCAAGGAGCTGAAATGATGTTCCTGAGAGGCTTTTAAAAAGCAAGAAGCTACTGAGGAAAAGGGGTGGGCAACAGGGGTGTGGTGACCAGGGCAGGAGGGAAGATGGGGGGACCCTGCACGGCTCAGGCTCCCTTTTTTTTTTATCCTTCCCAGTTTGGTTTGTGGTTTTGCATTTGCAGCTTGTAAAGCTGTATGGAAGGAATGTGCAGCTGGGGGCTTTGGCCAAGTTGGTGTCAATTTGGGTTAAACCAGAGGTCCTGGAACAGAGCCTCGTTGGGCGAGTGGGTGACTCGCATTAAGAGCAGAGCTTTCATTATTCTCCCTTCAATTGTGGTGGCTCCTCGGGGACCCCATTCCAGGAGCAGGGCCCAAACCCTCTTACAGCAGGAAGGCTGCAGAGCAATAACCTGGAGGCAGGGCCTCCCCCTGTGGGCTGGCAGCCCCTGAGATGCTCAGTGTCCTGCCATTGTCCTCCCCTGGCCTCCAGCAGTGCTGTCCTCTCCTGTCAGCAGCTCCCCACGTGCTCCTCAGCTGGACCCCACCAGTGCCTGGGATCTGCTCCATCCAGGATGCTCACCACATGTTTTGTGAGGTGCCCAGAGTGTCTTAGGAATGGTACAATGAGGACACTTTCCTTCCCTGCCCCCTGGGGATCCTGCTGCTGGATCCTCCATGTGCTCGCTGCAATCCCCACTGCCAGCTTCCAGCACTAGCCAGAGCTCCTCGGCAGCCCAGTTTGCCTCCTGGGATGCTGCATTTTTTCCCCATGAACAGATAAAGAGACAATCTCCTCTCTTTCCTCCACTCTCAGGGTTAAACTGCTCACAAGGACAGACTGATTTGTGCAGGGGGAGGACTTACAGTTGGGGATTTCTCTTGTTCCCTCTGTCCTCACATATATTACAAAAAATGTTTATGTTGGTAGGCAGCTTTCCTTCCCCAGGTCACACAGACAAGGTCATCTCCAGGAGGATTTTTTTGAGCAAGAGTCTCCTGATTTTATAGCTTTTAGGTCAAAGGAATCTCAGCATTGTAAACATGGCTTGCCTGTGCTTTCTGCCCACAGTGCCAGCTTTACCTGATCTCAGCCAGACTCATCTCCCTTCACCAAAGGCCACAAGGCACAAATCAAGTCCAAGGCAATGATTCCTCTTTTAGAGCTAGAACGGAGAGATTGGCACCTTGGAAATCCAGCCCATTCCATCCTGCATGCTTGAAGAGCTGTTCTCAGACCTGCTCCCTCCCTTCCCACTGCTCACACAAGATCCCAGCATGAGCAAAGCCCTTGCTTGGGTCTGGGGGCGTGGAGGAGGGAGCTGGGCTTGTGTGATCTCTCCTGTGCTTCATTTAGGTTTGGCCTCATGTACAACTGATGAGTTACACTCTGGTTTGGGGCAGGACAGCTCTGCCTTATTGCCCCTGTGCAAGTTTTGCCCACACAGCTTGGCTGGACCTTTCTGGTGGGGAGTGTGTGGATTTTCTCCTCTCCAACCTTGCAGGTGTTTCTGCAGAACTCAAAAGTTGCTTTGACAGCTTGGCCCTCCTCGCTTGCTCCTCCAACTCGACTCAGTTTTACAAACCACACAATTCTTCACGTCCCTGTTATTCAGATTCCTGACTTAAACAAAGCAGCATGATTGCTGTGACTGCAGGGAAGCCACCGAGCCTTGTGGTTTATTTACAGAAGGCAAATGCAACCAGCAGGTCTCATAACTCACCATTGTTCCCCTATCAGCCCTTGGGTTGGCAATGCTGAGCAGCAGCAAACACATCATAAGAGACCACCTTTAATTATTCATATGCTCTCAAGGGGAAACCAAGATCTCTGATGAAGAGGAAATAAACAGAATATCTTTGAACTGTAAATCATGGCTGCAATAGCTTTGTTCTTTGTTTCGCCAGAGTTTTGTTTTATCTGAGATCATAATTTGTTTTCAGTGAAGCACTAGATTAAATTAATTGAGGTTTAGAACACTATCCATTTCCTTTTGCAAGTGCTTTCACTGATGGTATGATCTTATCTGACTTGTTACCCCTGCTGGCTCTGTTTTCCTGACCTCCCCTTAGCATCACATGTTTTAGAGACATTTATTTCTGTTGTCTCTCTTCTATTTTCTTTTTCTCTTTTCCTTTTTTTTTTTTTTTTTTTTTTTAATTTTTGGGTTTTTATAAGGCATTGTTTAGTTTTGAAAATCTCCACTCCTTCCCCAGCTATTACTTCTTTCCTATGGATAACTGGTGAATTCCCTCTCTGGGGAATAAGACAAGAGAGCCTTGGAGGAAAAGCCAAGTGCAGCTGCTGCAGCACCTGGACCAAGCCCCCCACTTTTGTGGAAGGAAGTTGGTTGTTTGAGACCCCAAAAAAATGAAAAAAAAAATGATGCCAAGACGTTTTGCAGCCTCAGTGGAAAAGGACAGGGATGCTTCTCTGGAGAAAGTGTTGAGATCCATGGCAGGACAGAGCTCCAGAATATTTGCTCTGTGGTTAATTCCTTGTGTAATTACTGCAGTTCTTTCCCCCAGCCCATCCCTAGGACTGGTCACTGACAGACACCACCCAGACAAGTCTTTGGTTTGATCCAGTGCTGCCAGTGTTGCATTCCTGGGACAGATCCTGCAGGACAGGACAGCCCTGCACGAGTGGGGAGGGACTGCAGCCCTTCGTGGAGGGTTTGGTTTGGAAGGGACCTGAAAAGAAAATCCAGTTCCACACTCTGCCAGGGGCAGGGACACCTTCCATTACCCCAGAGTGCTCTAAGCCCTGTCCAGCCTGGCCTTGGACACTTCCAGGGATCCAGGGGCAGCCACAGCTTCTCTGAGCACCCTGTGCCAGGGCCTCCCCACCCTGACAGCCAGGAATTCCCAATTCCCAATATCCCATCCATCCCTGCCCTCTGGCAGTGGAATCCATTCCCTGTGTCCTGTCCCTCCATCGCTTGTCCCTCTCCAGCTCTCCTGGAGCCCCTTTAGGCTCTGCAAGGGGCTCTGAGCTCTCCCTGGAGCCTTCCCTTCTCCAGGTGAACATTCCCAGCTCTCCCAGCCTGGCTCCAGAGCAGAGGGGCTCCAGCCCTTGGAGCATCTCCATGGTCTCTCTGGGCTTGCTCCAGCAGCTCCACATCCTTCCTAGGTTGGTGTCCCAGGGCTGGACACAGAACTCCAGGTGGGATCTCAGAAAATGGGGCAGAGGCTCAGAATCCTCCCCTTGCCTCCTGCCCACGCTGTGGGATCAGCCCAGGACTGCAAGTGCACGTTGCCATATCATGTCCAGCTTCTACAAAGACCAGATAATAAAGCTACAAAAGACCAAATAATAAAGCAGTGCCTGTCAAGGTTTCAGCTCATGCCAGGGGAAAGCTGAGAAGGGACTGCTCAGGATAAGGAGCAGATCTTGGTCACCACGTCCTCCCCTTGGCAATGCATCACCTGGATGCTGCTGCTGCTGTTCCTTCACATTGTCACTGGGCTGGATCCCCTACAAAGGGTAGGGGAGAGAAAACGTGGTGAAGAATCTCCACAACCAACCTGTCATCTGGAAATGATTTGCTGAGATCTGATGATTGAGTCTTCTTCTAGCCATTTATTGTATTAGCTAAAATGAAGAAGCAAAAATCATGGTGTGTTTTGTTCTCCTGCATATTTGAACAGCTATAATTAAAGTTTTTAAGATTTAATTAGGGGAAAAAGAAGCCTGTCAAGAACCTCTGTAGCTTAGTTGAGCTGAAGTTTAATTTAATCATCGTGGTGCCACAGAAGTGTTATCCCAGAGACCAGGTTTCTGTCCTCAGAAATCTTTTCACAGCCACTGAAGACACCTGACATCACTAAAGCCACACCTCTAGGACCAGAGTTATCTTGGAGCATTAAGTGGTCTCTCAAGGGTCTCACTTTCACTGGACACCCACCCAAGCCCTGCTCTCAGCAGGAGTTTGCAGATATCCCTAACAGTAAATACTGTAAAGGAGCAGAGAAGGCTTCACTTTTGAGGATCTTCTCTCCCTTTCTCTTTTTTCCCTCTGATGCTCATTTCTGTAGCAGATTTTTCCCCCCTCCTCACCCCAGCTCTCCATATTTATTTTATTACAAGCATTTTCGCTAAAACGATTAACTCAATTTAAAATTTCAACTGTTTCCTTGCCAAGGATTTTAGGAATTTTCATTATTTCCTTTGGGAATTCTGAGACTGCGGTTAGCCAGTTTGGAGTTCAAGACACGAGAAATGCCAGCACAACTGAGGACTTGGCTGTAAAAGCATTTTCAACATGAAAGAATTCCAGCGTTTCATAAAAGGAAGTGTAGTACTTGGAGAGATATGTTGATATAAGGAAGGTCTTAGCAAAATGAAAGCCAATCTATTATTGCTTAAGTATCAAAGAAATCCCTTTGTAAAGGTGTTAAGCCCTCCTGGAGAAACACAGAACGTGTCTATTTATTTGTTGTGTATTTAAATGGTTTATGTACGATTAAGGAGCCAAGCCAGTATTACTGAGCTGGCCAGGGTTTTGGAGCTCTGTGGTTGTAGGCAAACATCAGTAAAAAGGTGAAATTTCTCTGCTAGGATGTGTCTGCAGGGCTGTTATTTAGCAGAGATTTCACCAGCCATGGGAGAATAGGTGCTTTTCTGAAAGGTGGTCTTAAAAAAGCAAATCCTGCTGGTTCCAACCTGCAGATTTAAGGGACCAATTCTGACCCCTTCAGCTCCTGTGGGTAGAGGGTGATCTCAGTCTGTCACTGGAATTACCTCATAGTAATTTTTTAGCCTTATTTTGGGGGCTGAGTGCAGTGCCAGCCTCTCTTTGTGCTCTGCTTGTGGGTGAGGAGGGAGTCCCAGGGCAATAAATCACCCTTGGGATTGATGCTGGTGTGGGTAGGAGCAAAATTGCTTTGCTTTCATCTGCCTGCAGTGGGCAGAGCGCTCCTGGCACAGCCCTGGAGAGTTCCTCCTGCATGGCCAGGGCTGGGGATCACCAGGTCAGCCCTGCACAGCTGCAGGGACCCCTCAGCAAGGGGAATCTGTCCCACGGATCAGCCTGTCCGTGCTGGAATGATCCCAGGAGCTTTGCCAAGGTCACACATCTCACCCTGCATGGGGGGCTACTAAACCTCCCCTCGGGACCTACAGCAAAACCCCACCAAATGGCCCTTTCTCATCCCATGGCTTGAGCAACACAGCTCCCCAGGAGCTCTGCAGGGCTGGGATCCTGCCCTTCTCATTTATGCAACAGGGAAACAAACACTCGGGTTACCATGGGGTCCAAGTGGTGCTGCTGTAATTGCAACAGGCTGTGCCTCGCCTCGTCCTCTGCTCCCAAAATCACACTGGGGAGGGGGAGAGTGCAGGCAGTGTCCTGGCCAGGGGACATGGGAAAGGCATGGGAGCTCCCAGGTATCCCGGGGTGGCTGAAGGGACGCCGTGCCTCGGCCAACATCTGCTTCTGGCCAACATCTGCTGGCCAGGAGAGCAGCTTGGAAACGGGAGGTGCTTCGCTTGGGAACCTCTCTGGAGCAGTGATCATCCTGCTGAAAAGTGACTTAATTGGTGACACTTCAGCAGGAGCCCCAGCTGCACCGTTCTCCCAGCTTCCCTATAAAAAGGGAACGGGGATGTTTTAACATAAACAGGATGCCGAGCGCTGATCCGGAGCTGTTCCCGATGGAAACAAATGTGCTCCCATGCTGCTGCTCACACCGTGGGGCCTGTCAGCAGGATGACAGTCCTGAGAGACAGCTCATTTCCCTCTGCTCTGGGAATGGCATGGCCCTAAACCAGCCCCCAGTGCAGCCCAGCACCCAAGGAGAGTTTAGGTTTTGTGAGAGCTTTGCTGAGCGGCCTCGTGTCTGTCCCGGGATTCTCTTTCTCATTATTGATACTCCTCACCTTGGGATCAGCGAGGCAGCACCTGTTAGGGATGGGAAAGGAAAAAAAAAAACAACCCAGAGGCTGTCTGGAAGTTTTCAGAGCAAATATGTCAATTTGGACTCTCAATCTTCAGGCTTCCATCTTGCCACCAAAGTGCCTGGTTTCACCCCTCACCCCAACACCCTCTTTTTGCAAATCAACTCCATCTTCAGTGCCTAAAACTGCCCCCCCCCCCCCCCCCCCAAAAAAAAATGATCATTCAGAATCTTTCCTGGAAAAACAACAAACCCAACAGAACAGAGCAAACCCTGCAGCCTGGGCCCCTGCTCAGGAGGAGTTTGGCTGAGCCAGATGCCACCAGCAAGGGACACGAACAATAGGGACGTGGTGGGGGGCAGAACAATGGGGCTGGCAGCAGGGGCTGAGCTCAGGAAAGTACACACGAGCTCTGGGAGATGGTGGCTGGGTGCATGTGCCTCTCCAGAGCTGGGAAAACTGCACTTTAACCGAGTCAGGCAGATGTTGATGTGATTTTCTCTGTCCAACCAAAGGGCACTAAATAATGTCCCAGCAAACGCATCCTCAGCCCTCTGTGGGGAGCTGGGGGACCCTGGGGACACTTCTGAGGGGTCCTTGAGCTGGTGGGAGAGAAAAGGGAGGCAATGCCCCATGGAGAGCAGGCTGGACAGGCTCCTGGGGCTTGGAGCATGGGAGGTTTTGCCAAGTCCTTCACATATGTGGAGTCTGCCATGGGAGAAAAACCACACGTGATCTCTCAGAGACAGCTTGGAGAGCCCTCAGTTAATGTGCCCCCATGCAAAAGGTCTCTCTGTTCTCCATTAAAAGTCTCCCCTCAGTGTCTCTAATTGTAAACAAAACTGGAGTGAGATCAGAATTTATAAAAAAAAAAAAAAAAAAAAGGAGCCAAACTCAAAAACCAAGCCCCAAAGGAGGCCCCATCGTTTTCCCCCCTCCCTTCTCCTGATGCTAAAAATGCAGGTAATCCTGGTTTTATTTTCCTGCAACTAAATTTGGTGGTGATGTCATGTGTGTGGCTGAGCAGAGCAGTTTTCTGAGTGGACAAGTAAGGCTCGAGGATGTATTTAGTATTAATTTATGCACAGCAAATAAAATCTTAGGTGCCAGAAGATGGGCAGCTCTGTACAGCAGATCAAGAGTCTACAGGGCTCAGGCTTGCTCTGCTCTGTCTAATCCTGAGGCTTTTTACCCCAAACCAAGGCTTTTGGCACCAAAAAGCCAAAGAACTGTCCATGCAGAAGGTGAAAATCCCTAGGGACCAACAACTCCCACTTTGAGGGTTTGGGATATCCCTGTTTAAGATCTCTGAGTAACAGGGACACCTGGCCACCAGAAAGGGTAATTAGCCACTCGTTGGAGCCCTAATTGAGTGAGAAGATCTGCATCTCAGGTCATGGCCACCAACAGCCAAGCTGAAATTTTGTTTTCACATCATAGGAAAAAATACCAAGTGCCAAGCCATGTGGTAAACCAAAATAGCTTATGAAGCATGCAGGTTTTAGAACACGGGGAAGGATGAACCAGGAAGAAAAAAAAAAAAGTAGCTTTATATATAGATGCTGAAAACCAAATAAATCACATGACCCAGCCCAAAAAAGGCTTCAGTGAAAAGTTTGTGTCTGGGATTAAGAGCACTAGTCATTACTTTAACTATGTATGGTATGTTCTCGTTTTGAGAAATGTGTGCACCAAATATTTTAGCCTTTTCTCATGGAAGGATCCGAAAGGCAAAAAGCTTTTCAGTATTACACAAATATTAGCCTTTCCAGGACAGTGTTGGCTGGCTGGCTGTTTCCTGTGCTCCTATATCTCCCTGTCTGTGCCTGCATGTGTGCCCTCTGACTCCATGTGGGGTTTCTGTTTCTGTGGTGTTTTTTTTTTTTTTTTTTTGCCAAGAGGAACCTTCCTTTTCCTGTTAAAGGTGGTGAAATAAAGGGCACATCTGAGCTGTGCTTGGTTTCTCCCCTGACTTCTACCAATCCTGGTTGATAAGCACTGAAATATTTGATGGGTTTTGTGTGTTTTGGGGCTACTAGACTTTACCTGTTTTAATTTAATACCCCACAATGGTTTTGGGAAGGTGTGCTGAGAGCAGGATTTGACCCCTTGTCCTGCTTTAGGAACACCCCTGCTTTGTCAGGTTTATGGACAAACTAGGCTCTTTCCACCTCTATTATCTATGGATTATTCATATTTATGGATATATATATATTTATGCATATATATATTTATGGAGTGGGATTTAGGGCTCTTTGGGATTTGCCAGTGTCCCATCACAGCCCCTAAAGGAAACACCACACCAGTGATACACAAACAAAGCTTCCCTACTAAAAATGGACTGCAAAATCAACCCAGCCAGGCTTAACCTCTCCTGGCCGTGCAAATCATGGAATCTTGGAGTCACTAAGGTTGGAAAAGCCCTCTGAGCTCTCCGTGTCCAGTCGTTCCCTCAGCACTGCCAAGGCCACCATTCATCCACATTCCCAAGTGCAGGATGCACTGCCCAAGGGTGGGGATGTGGCAAGAAGCTCCAGAGATGTTCCTGCCCTCGCTGGTGCTGCCATGAGCTGTCACGAGGCCTTTGGGAAGTGACAGGGTGTCCCTGCCAGGGAATTGGGGATAATGACACGGAGTGGCTTTGCCACGTGCTCTGAGCTTTGTTGACAAACAGAGCAGAGTAAAACCAAGGTATTCCTCTATTATTATGGATCTCAGTTGGGAAATTTCTCAAAGAGTATTTTGCCCATCTGTTGTTGATAGAAGCCCAGAACAGTTTGTGTTGGAAGGGACCTTAAAAAACCCTGCCATGGGCAGGGACACCTTCCACTATCCCAGGGTGCTCCAAGCCCTGTCCAGCCTGGCCTTGGACACTTCCAGGGATCCAGGGGCAGCCACAGCTCCCCACCCTCACAGCCAGGAATTTCTTCCTTATGTCTGACCTAAACCCATTCTCTGTCAGTTTAAAGTCATGTTATGTTTTCCATTAAATTAAGCCTCTTTTGAAACCTGGACTTATTGAACTGCGGTCAGCAGTTCTTCATGATTCTTCATTTACAACCCCCTCCAGAAGAAACAAGATATTAAAATACTTTAATTGATCAACAACTCTGTTGTGCTGGTAATGCTGCTCCGGGGCACTTTGATAAATAAATTTAAAAAAAAATTGTTTGGCTGTCCCCTGTCCAAACAATTTGCATTGCCTAAGCTGGGATTGGGCAGGACCTGGAGCTCCCTCACTCTGCGTGGTGGCTTTGCATCCCTGTGGCTTCTTCTGCTGCTGGGAGCAGCGTTTGGGACTTGCACAGACTTTACTACACCACGGGAGTTACACCAGCGCCAGAGTCCTCCGTCTAGACAAGCCCTTAAACCTGATTGCTTCATTCCATTACTGATAAAAAGCACTAGACATGGGAATGAGTTTTCCTCTCCATCCTTTCTTCTTTCTTTTTTTTTTTTTTTTCCCTTATATCCCCGAGGAAGGAAGACTTGATTTTTTTCTGATCCACCCAAAAGAAACCACAGCAACCACAACTGCAATTATATATATATATCTTTTAAAAAAACCAAAAAACCTTTCTGGCAATTCTTTCACATTCTTTTTTAAGCTTCTTTGCTACATGTAGAACAATAAATGATTTAAAAATGAAACATAAAGGCATCTGTTTGCACTATATTTGAAATTAAATTGGATAAAGCTGAGAGGGAGCAGCTAGTGACTAATACCAAACAGTGCCCAAGTAATAGTATGACGAAGTTAACAGGACCCAAGTTAAGCTAAGTTTCTTCCTAAGGCAGGAAAGACTCCTTTTCTTAGCTCTGTCTAAATGTCACACTGACTTTTTGCAAGATGGGGCCAAAATATTTATTTTCTAAAGTTATTTTTGGTAGAGAACAGTTTTAGGTCTTTTTTTCCTTTGTCCTAAGAAGATGACAAAGCCAATGAACATCGACACCAAGGGATTATTGTCTGGTGGCTTGGCTGCTGCAAAACCATCACCAATATAAAATTCTCACATCAAAGTGTTTTAGTGGCTTACTGGAGAAAACGGAGCACAGACCAAAAAGGGGTGGAAAAGAAACATCTGGATGTTTTCCTTGGTTTTATCCCTTCACACTGCTCGTGCTGTACTGCTGTTTCCAGCCAGGCCAGGCTCTAACTGGTTGATGGTTTGGGGGGGATGCAAGGCTGGGGGAAAAGTCATCCCTTTATCCACAGGATCCTGGAGGGAGAGCAGCTGGCAGCTATGGTTACATCCACAGCCCTTCCTCTGAGATACACGCTGCTGGATTTGATCTTATCACTGCCACAATTAAAAAGAAGTATCAGTTCCACCAGGCCCATAACCACAGCTCTGGTGTAATTACAGCAGCCTCGCAGCACATTCACACTGTAGGATTATCCCTGGCCCTGCCAGCTATAAATTATGCACTGAGTACGACTCATAATGAAAAAAAAAGAAAAAAAAAAAATTGCATCCTCGGAGCAGCTACCAAGAACATTTTAAGTGCTTGGTTATTGCAAAATGATGGAGCATTTGTAATGAGCCCATTGTTATGGTTTGGTTCTCTCTTGCACTTGGAGTGGTGGTGGTGGTGGTGGTGGCAGGGAATTTATGTTCTTATTTTCATATGTTTCCATCTTTTTTAAGGCTTTTAGCACTCAATAAAGCTTAGGTTTTCATGACAATATTCAGACAAGCTAGTTAATGAATCGGAGTCTTTAGCAATCTCAAACTGACTTTAAATGAAATTTATATTCTGAATCTGAGACTATTTAGCCCTTTCTAATTTTAAATTCATTGCCTATCTGCCTCACAAATCAGGATTATGGGCAGAGTAAGTGCTCATAGCTCACCCTGGGGCTATTTGCTTTTTTTAGTAGGGAAAAGAGAAAAAATACAGATTATTCATCAGAACTGAAGGCCTCGGTATCCACGTAGCAAGCAGAGATTTGGGGCTATGTTACCTATTTCCATTCTCTCTAGGACACTCCTTGAATCAGCACCAGCCTTACTATTTTCCTTGACCTGCTGAGATGGGAAGACTTTTCCCAAACGTAGTTAGGGACAGGCTGTTCAAGGGTGGGCATTGATGGACATAGATCAGTGGGATATTCACAGTTTCTACACTCCCAGGTAGTTTTGCTGTTATTCTAAAAAGAAATTCAGTCGTCATGGGCACTTTTGCATACTTTGCCCATGATTATTGTCACTTTTTAAGATTCCATTGCTATTAAGCATAAAGATTTCTATGACACATGGTCTTATGCCTCAGAGATGGGACAGGAGCAGGGCTGTGACAAGTTGGATTAATGAGCTGAAAATGCTTCTTGGAACTGACAGATGATGCTGGCCCTTTCTCTCCACTTTAAATTCAGTTCTAAGGACCAGCCTGTGACAGGAAAAGTAGCAGGAGCCTCATTTCTCTCAAAATAATAATTCTCGAGAGCTAACATGGGTGATGTACTCAGCTCTTGATTGCCTCAAGTTGTGATGCTGTGAACTGAGCACACACAAATGAAGCTGTGAAAACACTCAAATAGGGTGAAGAACAACAACAAAAAAAAAAACAATGCAGTGATATTCTTCACTATTTTACCAAGGAAGAAATTGGCCTCTGATGTCTTCTTTATCCAAGGCACAGGTATTTTATAATCTGGAAAATCCAGTCACAGAGAATTTGCAGGTAGGGGAGGGGTGTGACTGAGTGTGATAAAGAGGAAAACAAATTAGATATATTCCCAGAATCACAGAAATATTGGTAGGAAGGATTTTCTGTAGGTTTTCTGTAGGTTCTGCTTGGAATGGGACCTGATCAGTGATGGCTTTAGCTGAGCCTTTAAAGCCTCCCAGGAGTGAGATTGTCATCACCTCCTGAGTGACCTGGCCCAGTGCTGCACCACCTTGAAATGAAGGTTTTCTATTAATGTTGAATCAGAACAACTTGAGCTTCAAAACCTGAGGGAATGCCCCAAACTGGACTCAATATCCCAGGTATGGAATCCTCTGTGCTGTATCATCACACCAGTGGGATCTACCAGAAAAGCAGGATCAGGGAATAGCCAGGTTCCCCACAGAAGAATGACACCAGAGCAGACCCAGACAAGATTTTCCTTGCCCATGTTAATTCTCATGGATCTCAGCTGGGAGGGTTTGGATATGGGTCTGGATGGAAGACTCCCAAATTCCTGAGTGTTTGTAGCCAGAACTGTGTTTGGGTTGGATCTGTGAAGTTTGTAGTGCTCCACAAGAGTGAGTTATTTGTTCTAGCAAATGTACAAACAAGCAGACAAACAAAAACAGAAACGGAAAGAAAATCTGAGCTGTTCCATCAGCAATGGGATTAATAAGCCTCTGTTTCCTATGGCTTTGTGATTTCAATGTGAGTGCCCATGTGGATTTGATGAGGTTTCATAAGAGTTGATCTCCTGCTTCAACTTTTCTCTCTGGCCACCCTTTTGTTTTTTCACTGACCTTGTAGGAACTTAACATCTTGAAGATCTCATCAAACCCAACCAGAAAATGGCAGGGAATTCCACAGTAATTGGTGAAGAGTGATGGGCAGATGGACACGTAATCTGATCAAACAGGGCCTTGTTCCTGCAAGAATCTGGGCTAAAAACATGTAGATGGAGGTCATAAGACATCTTTGTGAAGCCTGTGTTTATTAATATACAGCTGGGTCCTTGTCTGCCTCCCTGCAGAAGAATTTGTTGCTCTCTTTATCAGAGGTATTGTGATTTATAAGAAAAGAAGCAATTGAGAAGGAAGAATCTGTTAGACAGGAAAGAGTTTGTAGATTTGGGACCATATTTACCCTTACTTTGAAATCACTGGCCTCAAAGCTGAGAAGTAATTTGTTTGAGAATCTCAGGGGGGAAAAAAACTTCTTAAAATAAAAATAGCGGGTAGGAGGAAAACTTTAGAGCATCAGCAAGGAAGAAAAAGGGTTAATCCTGTCTGCACCAAGCAGCCATTTCCTTGCTTCCAGCTGAAAGGCAGAAATTGCAGGGGAAAGATGTGAAATGAGAAGTGTGCTCACGTTTATGTTCACATTTATGAGGGGCTGCCCCGACACTCGGAGCGGGAAGGTGGAGGGAAAAGACGAGTAGGATGGCAAACAAATAAACAAACAAACAAACAAAAAACCAACCAAACAGAAGGGCTTTGAAGGTGGGTGGCTTCCATGTCCGACTGTTTGCCATTGAGTGGAACAAAGTCCTTGTGTGGTTTGTAATTGAGCGGATGCAATGGGAGCGTTGGGGCCTTTGATGATGGGTGTGGTTAGACGGCATTCAGCAATTTTGGCTAAGTACAGAGTGGTCCCTATTGTGGCACTTCAGTCTGGCCTGTGAGGTGGCCAAAGTGTGTGCAAAGGGTGTCAGCTCAGTGGCAGCAAATCTCCTCCAAGTGAGAAGGAGCTACAGCCGGGCAACTGCTGAGAAGAAAAGAAAAAGCAGAAAAATCCCCGCTTTTTCTGAGCCCGGGGAGATAAACCCGGGGGTTAAAGATTCTGCCTGGCGCCTCTTGCTCTCTTCTCCTCAGGAGCTTCCCAAAGAAGTCATCGGCAAGGCGGTGCTTCCCAGCGTGGGGTGGCAGAGGAAACAATGAGTCAGGTGAAGAGTCCCAGAAGAGCGTTTCATAAGCCCTTGGAAGAGAAACCGAGCAGCGCTGCCTGAAATAACTCCGGGTTGAGAACCCGAGAGCTGGGAGAGCAGCAGCCAAAGAACACTGGCCTGGAGGAACACGGCCAGGCAAGGCGAGGGAAGCACGGGCTCGGGTGCTGGGCTCGCCCAGGAGGAGGACAGGAGATGCCAGCTCTGTCACAGGGCCAGGCTCACCCCAAATCCTTCATTTCCTGAGTCCCTGACCACAGCCGTGGATGTGGGAGCAAGGACAGATGGATTGAGTTGCTTTAGGAATGTTCTAGCCTCGCAGACGCAGCGTGGAAAGAGGGAGAACAAAGTGACCACTGGCGTTGGCTGGAGAGAACATTCCACTTTTACCTGCCAAGGACCTTCGGTCCCTGCGTGAGAGGGAGGGTGAAGAGAGAGGCACGAGAGGGAAGGGGGCAGATGGAGGGAAGGGAAGGTTTGCAGCAGCGTTCCTCTTGCTGAAATCAACTGATCATGGCTCCCAGGGGAAGAGGTGAAGAACCCCACGGTGCCATCCAAGAGGAACTGATCCATGACCTTCATGGTTCCTTGTTTTCCACCCCAGAATTTTATATTTATTTCCTCTTTAGGCATGCCACCTAAGTGTATCATCTTCTATGGTGGCATTAATGGGCGTTTGATAATTTTTGGAGCCTGGAAATTTGTTTGGAGCATATTTTCAGCCTAAATCCTACAGGCTCCCTCCTCTGGTATAATTAAGGTCTATCAAGGAACTGTGTATGCTACAATAAGCTCCATAATTCAACACAGGATAGAGCCATCTGCCATGTCAGGATTCATATATATCCATAGGAAATTTAGCCCTGGATCTTGCACTGACAGTTACGGATCGGTTAAAAAGCCAAGGCTTTGATCCCTCGCACCATACTGTGACAGAAAAGAAATTAAGCTGTAGAATTCAAAGTCAATCCAATTTGTATAAATAGGCACTGCAAAAATCCAGAGCTGCAGCTAACCACACGTGGACTTCTGACTTACACGGCAGCTCCTTGCTGGCAGAGACAATTCCGAGCCAAAACACGGCACTGTTGGTCATGGAGAGCACCAACTGTCCTTGCTCTAATTGCAGGGAAGGGATTGAGGATTAGGAGTTCTTTGAGTTCAAGATGGCTGGCAGCTTGATGGTGTTTGTACATACATCAAAGGCTGTGCTTCTCCACAACTCATTAATTTGGGTTGGAAATCTCATAAAAGCAAGTTTTCCAGAAATTCTGTGTTCTGGTTTTACCCAGACAGCAGCAGTTGTGACAGCAGACCTTGGTCGGGGCTGGCAAAAAGTACAGAGGCTGACAAATATGATATTGGTGTCCTGTAGTAACCAAAATAAAGACTTTTGATCAAAAATAGTGACTTCAGTAGATAGTACATGGAGAGGACTCACAACCAGAGTGTGAATCAGCCCCAAAGTCGTAGCCAAGGACTTCTGACACCAGCCTCCAACCTACTCCTCCCCAGGATGCCTCAGCCCCAAACACAGACCTTCCATAATTGGGGATTTAAACCAGACATGACACATTTCTAAGCCACATGACACCTTCTGCCAGGTGACACAGGGACAAGGCACTGGTGTGGAAGGAAGGGCCAGGGCTTGGGTCATTCCAAGGCTGAGTCTTCACCTCCTGGGAATGTCACACTGCCAGAGACAGCATTCAAATCAACATGGATCATCCCAGTGTCATGGCAGGAGGCAATGCCAGTGACCAGACAGCCCAGGGGTATTCCAGCAGCACCTGGCTCTGACATTATTTTCTCATTATCTTTGGTCTATCCCCTTCCATTTCTCCAGGCCTCAGGTGTGTCCTGGGTGCAAGGCAGAGATGAGCAAGGCAGTCCCCAAGAAGAAGTGCACTGGAGGTGAAGTCTCACCTGTGTGAGGGCATCAGCTGGAAAATCAGAATCGAGCCCTTTCCCTTGGGAGGCAGCATTGCAAATTCCATTCAGATTATTTAAAAAACATAGCGATTTGGTTACATAACTAAATCCAAGGCAGAATGAACCGGAGTATTTTGCTTAAAAGGCCAACATGTAAACTAGCTGTTTTGCTTAAAATAAACAGGACTCTCCAGAGGACAGAATTTCTCACAGTCTCCTCTGGGCTGGCCGTGTTCCTGCAGGACTTTACTCCAAAGCAAAAGCTTTAGATGCTCTGGGGCCTATGGCAATATGAACATGCATTGCCTCCAGCTGGTGAGAAAAGTTGGAGGTTATTGTGTTTCACAGGCAGGATGAGGCCTCCAGAGAGAAGGAGATTCCAACTGCACAGCAACAAGTGCCACATTCAAAATTCCATGATGAAATTCGTTATGAAATGATGCCATGGGCAGTATCCCATGCTTTGTTTCAAACCTTTCTCAGGAAAGTAATTAAAATAAAGTAAGGTGGCTGAAAATCTTTTAATTTTTACAAAGTCCTTGGATTTATGGGGTTTAGCCTGGAGAAAAGGAGCATGAGGAAAGATATTCTCTCTTTCTACAAGTACCTGAAAGGAGTGAGGTTCAGTGTTTTCTCCCAGGTCACAGAACAAGAGGAAATGGCCTCAGTTTGCACCAGGGAAGGTTTAGATTGGATATTGGGAAAAATTTCTTCATGCAAAGGGTTGTCAAGCACTGGAATAGGCTGCCCAGAGCAGTGGTGGAGTCCCCATCTCTGGAGGGATTTAAAAGCCATGTGGATGTGGCACCTGGGGACAGGGGTCAGTGACAGTGCTGGGGAATGGTTGGACTTGATGATCTTAAGGGTCTTTTCCAATCTCAATGATTCCATTATTCTAGCTTTGGAGGTTTTTTCCCTTTCTTCCACCTCATGTTTATTTGGCTTTTTTTCCCAAGGGTTTCCCATTAGAGACATTTCAGAAATCACTTTTGACAAATCATGAAGGGAAAATCACATCTCTTGATCCATCCATCCATCCATCCATCCATCCATTGCTGATTTTAGAAATTTTTGTATGCTGACAATTTGCTGTAGGAGAACATCTGTAGAGAGCAGTGGTTGCTTCACTGCAGCCTTTAGTTAAACTGAGTGTTATTTTATAAAAGCAGGAAAATCTGGGCTACTGTTTTTTGGAGCAAGGAGAGACAAGAATGAACTGTGGACTACAAGAGATTTTTGTTTTCACAGGATCCAGGTGCTGAGAAGAGCTTGATAGGAAAGCAGAACACCTTGCATAAGACAAAACCAAACTGATTTACAGAAATGTCCTCCCATCACCACCGGTTCCTAATGGACATTAATGCCCCAAAGTCATACCTTTGGATTGTTTTTTATCTTTGTTGTTCTCCTTTCTAGCCTCCCCATGAATGCCTTGTTCCTCCCTGAGCTTTCTCCCGAAAGAGAACTTCTGAATCCAAGCACTACAAGGGCCTAGAGTGATAGAACAAGGGGGAATGGCTTCCCACTGCCAGAGGGCAGGGATGGATGGGATATTGGGATGAAATCCTTCCTGTGAGCGTGGTGAGCCCCTGGCACAGGGTGCCCAGAGAAGCTGTGGCTGTCCCTGGATCCCTGGAAGTGTCCAAGACCAGGACGGGGCTTGGGATGGTGGAAGGTGCCCCTGCCTATGACAAGGGTTGTGACAAGATAAGCTTTCTGGTCCTTTCTAACCCAAACCAGAGTGTGACTCTCTGATTCTATGTTTCTGTGATTATATCCAGCTGGAAAGCTGCTAGAAGGGGACAGGGAACCGGTGACAACCACTATTCCATTCTGGAGTCCTCCCCAGCCCACGGCACGGAGGTGATGTGCTGGATGCACGAGGGCACGAGCATTCCATTTCTCTCAGCGCTGTAGCAGCCGCTGGTCCGAGGATAATTCTGAATGCTGCCATAATTAGTGCTGTGCCTCGTCGTTAACACAAAATCCATCTTGGACTCCCGTGACTCAGCACTGCGGCAAATCCCCCCCGCTCGGCTCCCCGCGAGCCATTGTCTCCCAAATTCGAAACAGAAGGTCGGGTAAACACAGAGCCCTGACCTTTTGGGAAGGTTGGGTTTTACACCACGCCGAGGGGCTGGCAGGGGGAGGAAGCCTCCAATTCAGCTGAGCAGCGAGGAGCTGGAGCAGAGCAGCCAAAAGGATGTGGCTGAGGAAGCTGAGGGCAGCGCGGCCGTGGGCGATGAGTTGTGTGAGAGGGGTGTAGGTGAAGCGGCCAATTCAACAAAAATAAGGTTGGAGCTTCTCTGTCCAATGTGTCTGACACTAGGCTGAAATCCTCCAACAGACTGGGGGTCCCAGGTGCTGGTGCAGAGCATTTGCTGTGGTGGTTTTCTCTGAAAAAAAAAAAAATAGGAAAAGGCCTCCCAAAACAAAGCCAAACTGTAAAATAACAATGTGTTGAATTAATTCTGCGCTCTGGGAACGTTGAGCGGCTGGTGGTGAGGTCCCAGGAATGTGATGCTGCTGCTTCACAATTCACCCTCGCCGAGCTGGGGGTGGTTCATTGTCTTCCAGCTGCATGCTGAGGGCCCGGGAAGAAGGAAAATGCATCCACATCTCCCAGGAAAGCCAAGATGGCTGTGTTTCTTGGTCACAGGCAAAGGATTAGTAAAGCACCATTAACCCTACTATAAAAACACACCAGTTAGGGCTTCTTTCATCCCAAACAAAGTTTATAAACACACTCTTATCACTCGGAGAATGTTTATCTTCATGTGCTATAAGAGGATTCCAAGAAAGCAACAGTAGCTAATGAAATTAAATATGATGTTTGGAGGTACATTTTCTTCACTTAAGTAACTATGCATGAATGTGTGCGTGCGTGCTTGTGTATTTAAAGCAAAAGAAGCAAGCCTGGGGTTTGGTTTAGCCTAAGCCTCTCATTCCAACATTAATTTAGAAGCCTGACTGATGCACGTGGATGAGTAGGAAAGAGAAAGAAGGAAAACTCCTCTCCTCTCCTCTCCTCTCCTCTCCTCTCCTCTCCTCTCCTCTCCTCTCCTCTCCTCTCCTCTCCTCTCCTCTCCTCTCCTCTCCTCTCCTCTCCTCTCCTCTCCTCTCCTCTCCTCTCCTCTCCTCTCCTCTCCTCTCCTCTCCTCTCCTCTCCTCTCCTCTCCTCTCCTCTCCTCTCCTCTCCTCTCCTCTCCTCTCCTCTCCTCTCCTCTCCTCTCCTCTCCTCCTCTTTCTCTTTCTCTCCTTTACCCAAGCCAGCTCAGAGGAGCTTTTCAGGCCATGCTCTGGGAGGATTCTGCACACATTTGTAATTTATGATCACTCACTTTAGAAGCGATTAACAGCAGCAGAAACCTAATTACAGCCTCCCTGGCTGAGCGCAGCATCCTTTGGGGCTGGGGTTTTAATTGTTTTCTATTTACATTCAAGTTTCCAGGGGCTAACAGCCCAGTAAAGACCCCCAACTAACCCCTTCTCCTAAAAGCTTCATTTATTCTTAATAACATGTTTATAGACCTAGCCTCATTTTTCACAGGAAGGTCACGTTTGTTATCCGTGGTTGTTAGGGAAATGATTAAGGAATCCCGGAAACAGTGGAAGTTCCTACTAAGGAACTGCACAAATGTCTGTTAGCAAAATGCTCTTTCCAGCCCGTGTACAGCCATTCATGGACATGGATTGGAGGATGCCTGTGGCATATGGGATCTGTACCCAGCAGAAGAGCAGGAACTGCCTGCACAGTTCAGCTTAATATGCTCTAATTAGTCCTCTTGGCCTTGACCAAAACATAAATTACTGCCATCAATGTTGTTTTTTACTAAGGGGAAAGTGGAATAGGTTCAACCCACCTCACAGAGGTAGGAAAATATTATTGCAGACAATAAATTTGTCAGTACTTTATTTGGGGAACTCGAGTGCAGTCACTCTGTCGTGCCAGCATCCCGGCAAACACGGAAGCTTTCAGATAGAAAGATAAAGGTCTCTCAAAAGAAAATCTCCTTAAGCAAACTGGAAGCACAGCTCTCACTGAGGGAAGCTGGTGGATTAACGTTTCAGGTTTACTTGTTTGTGTTCAAACTGGAGTGAGCATTCAAGGGTGAGGAGCTCAGTGTGGTAGGTCCTGCATCGCTTCAAATCAAATATTTTGGTCCAGCCACAGCATGGCTACAGATGGCCACTGCTGGGAACAGACAGATGAGGCTACTGTGGTGTTGAAATGTTTGTGACACTCAGTTTTGATGGAACATTCATTTCAAATGAAAAGAAATTTAGTTGCCTTTTTTTTCCTAACTTTGCTTTACTGGTTGTATTTTCCTCATCTTGATTATTGCATGCCTGAAAAAGGGGCTCAAGATGTGAGTTGCAAGGAGACTTTAAGAGGTTTTTTTAGAGGAGCTTAGATGCACATTTAGGTGCTGAGAATTGCTGTACATCAGCTGAGACCTGACAAGGGGAGCAGTGGATGTGACTCCAGATGCCAGGCAAAGAGCATTTCCTTGAGTCCCTCTGAAGGGCTTTTCAGGACAGCCTTTAACTCATGAGGAATAATGAGCTGCACCCAAGCAACTTTGCTCAAGACAAAAATTTGGTTGAAACTGGTACACCCCTCCAGGAACTTCAGTTTGGAATTGTCATATTCTGCTGAAAACCCCATTTGTCAGGAGACATGCCTGACATCTCTTCCCTGAACGGATTAAATTCCCTTCATAAAAGCAGAACAATTAGATTACTTAATATTTATAGTAAGGAAAGTTGCAGTTGTGCTTCCAGATCCTTTTTTGGGTGCTCACAGATGCAACTTTCAGCCAACATATTTTGATCATCATTATCTGCAGACAACCTGCAGAGGATTCTGATGTGCTGAAAGCCCAGACTGGGGTTTAAGGATGGGTTCTCTATCTCAAAGTCTTGCTTGAGCCTGCAACACTTGCTGCTTAAAACACACTTAGACTTGTGGTTGGATTTCAGGAAAGGTTCTTCCCCCAGAGGGTGCTGAGCACTGCCCAGGCTCCCAGGGAATGGTGACATTCCCGAGGCTGCCAGAGCTCCAGGAGTGTTTGGACACCAGGGATGCCCAGGGTGGGAATGTTGGGGGTGTCTGTGCAGGGCCAGGAGCTCAATTTGATCCTTGAGGGTCCAACTTAGAATATTCCATGATTCTCTGTCAGCCCCGTGGAGGCAAAGAGCAGGCAGAACAACTCCTCCCTGCTGGGAAGGTCACAGTTTGGGAAGCTGCACTGGACGATGGTCCATGCTTCCCCCAGGACAGGATGGATTTTGGCAGTCCTGAAGCATGGAGAAAGGATGGCTCCCTGGCCCTGTGCCTTTCAGTGAGCTCCGTGTGCCAGACGATATTCTTGCCTCTTTTAATCACAGTGGTCATTCCAGAAGGGAATACTGAAAGGCTGGATGCATGGATGATCCCAGAGAGCTGCACACCTCCACCTTTGGTCCTCTCCTTGCCTTTAGGCTGTGATTCACAGGGTAGTGACTGGTGGAAGTGCAGGGCTGGGGGATCTCTGTAGGGACACAAGGGCGAGTCCTTCTGGATGCTGAGGTGGAGGGTGTGAGCCACCAGCCCTTCCTCCCACACTGGCTGTGGACAGCTGGATGGCCTGATGCTTTTACAACAACCTTTTCTTCACAAAAAGTCCAGTGCCCTGTCCCTCACTTCAGCCTTCTCCCTAAACCAAACCCACATAATTCCCACTGCCTTTCCCTGTCAGTGTGCACAGTCCTTCCAGCACCATCCAACTTTTTTTTGGACTCTCATTTTTCCCTTGCTTCTCCTGGTGGGATCTTGAGACTGACATAAATATTCCTGGGGACTCCAACAGACCAATTTCTGCTGAGTTACACGGCTGGAAACCCAGAGCAATCCTCCTCACTGGAAACACTGAAGTCAGTGGAGCTACTGCAGCATTCACCGGTGGGAGTTGAGCAATGTCCTGAGCAGCTTCCCGGTGTGTTTTCCTCCCTTTCTGTTCCCTTTCTGCTCTCTTCCAAGGGGAGAGTGAGGAAGGGAAGATGAATGGATGTGTGAGCCATGCAAACACATCGACTCCCTCTAGTGGCTTTGGTTCCATATGGAAGTCGATGGCTCGTTCCTTCATCTCCAGCCTCAGAGGACTGAGCCAGAGCAGCCCAGGGACCGGGCTCACAAAGGACAAGGGACACTGCTGCAAGACCTGTCCTCTCGGGACAGGTTCCGGAAAAATGAGTTTATTTGGAGAAGAAACAGCTCATGTGCATTGGGAGGGGAAAGCAATGGAAGCAAGGGCTCCTTGTGAGTGTGGAGAGCCCCGGACACGCTCAGGATTAAATACACAACAGCCTCTCGCTTGCAGTGCCTCTTGTAGACAGTGCTTTGTCCAAAAAAATACTTTTATTCAGAGTTTCTAAAGCTCTGTCATCAGAGATGCTTTGATTTGCCTGTCTTTTCTGCCTATGTAGCTGATTTTTTGGGGGTCTTCTTTCTTAGCTTGGTGAAATCATACATATGTGTGACTGCTTCTTCCTTTCACAATGAAGTCCTGTGGTTACTTCTGCAGCTTCACCAAGCTCAGAATCATTCCCAAAATCCTCCTCTCTGAATGCATGAACACAAGAGTTAGATTAGTTTTACTTTTTCAGTAAAAAGCCTTTTCAAATTTCGTATTTTTTAAAAAACAATACCACAGGTCCCTAAGGGATGTAATTTTTTTTCTCCCAGAAACAAAAGAAGAGAATTGTCTTCAAATTGTAGCCACAGAGGACAATGACAAAGACATGCTCATTAGCTAACTAGGTCCTCAGTGTAATGATCCCAAATGTCCCTCTGGATTTCCTTGGTTTCCTGCAATCCCCAGTCCTATTACAGGCATTCAGGCAGCTGTGCAGTCTTTGCATGTTTAAAGTGCAGCCAGTGTGAACAGACCTTCCCTACTTTAAGAACATATTTTTAAGAATACAGCAATATTAGATATGAGGAAGAAAGGTTACAATGAGGGTGGTGAGGAACTGGCACAGGTGGCCCAGAGAGGTGATGGATGCCCCATCCCTGGGAGTGTTCAAGGACTGAGCAATCAGATCCAGCTGAAAATGTCTCTGCTTATTGCAGAGAGATGGACTAGATGGCCTTTGAATATCTCTTCCAACCCAAATTATCCTGTGATTCTATGAATACAAATTTTTCAGCCACATTTTCCTTGAAGATGTGGCTTCTTCTGCCCACCAGTGGAGCTGCAACTTTGCTCAAACTCTTCCTATCTCAGCATCACCTCTGTCTCTTACACTGCTGCCCACCTCAAAAGGTTTGCAAAGGTTTCTGTGCCACCATGTGGCTTTCACCATGTGGCTTTCATCATGTCACACCACAGTGCATTGCTGCATGGCTCCCCAAATTCCCAAACCCATTCCTACCAGCCCTTTCTTGTCCTCTCTCCTGTTCCCATGCCACTTGCCACTTCCCATTCAGTATCAAGAAACTTTACACAGGTCACTGATGATCTCCTTCACTCTTCCAGTCCCTGCTGGATCTGTGTTCTCTCCTGTGCTTGCAGGAAGTAACCAAAGCTCAGAGGTGCATCCTGGACCTCCTAAGAAACCTCTTTTAAAAATTCTTTTGCAACAGCAGTAGGAAAAAATGCAGAGAAGTGGGGTCCTGGCTTGTCACATTGAATGTTCCTATGCCCTATGACAGTGGAGCTATGAATAGAAGAGGTGATGACAATAATAATTAGGATGGGCTAATTTTTATTATTTTTCCATGGAAACTGGAGTGTTTCCGTCAGTGTGATGTCTTGTGCAGCCAGAGGAGATGGAGAGGCCCAGCCTGTGCTGGGTGACTCAGACCCTCAGGATGAAGCAGAGGGGGTCTGGAGTGCACAGCTGAGCTCAGGTGAGATTGATCCCTTGGGATTTGCAGCTGCCCACACCCCAGCCCTTCTAACGGAATGGAAAACGCTCCGGGCTTTTGGAAGAGGCAGCCCTTAAATCCTTGATGGGAAGTTTTGGTTTTCCTTTTGTAAATGAAGTTGGTGATCCCAGTTCCTGGCCAGTCTTTGTTTGCTGACAATGTAAACTCCTGGGGCAAGGATGCTTTTCCCCCCGGATTGCAGCAGAGTTTGGCTGCTTGCTCATCCTCTCCTGCCTGGGCCTCTGGCTGCTGCAAGGGCACGAAGGGATCATCACTGTCAGTTTACAAACTCAGGCATCTCCTTTTTTTTTTTTTTTTTTCCCTGTGGTTTCCTGCTGAATCTCCAGACTAGGACACTGAAAAACATACAATTAGTAAATCTTCAAATCCCCAGCTGAAACAATTACAGCCCCGTGGCTGTGCAGCAGCGAGATGCCGCTGGATAACGTAATCACAGCTTTACATGAACGCTGCTGATCTCTGCCTTTGTAATGATTTCATTTCCCCTCTCCCACCTCCTTTATATTTGCTATTATGTGAAACCCCAAGAACTAATTACAAGTGGGTGGATCAAAGATGATACATTTTAATTTTCCTTCCAGCCTCACCCACTGACGGTGAGGAATCCAGCACAACCCATTAAACTGTAGGTACTTGCTGACAGAAAGGGAACCATCTGCTGAACAACTTCTGTTAATTATTTTGGAACACACTAACGAGAAGAAAGCACAGGCCTGTAATGACCTTTCCCTTGGTGGCAGAATCCACTGCAAAGCAGACAGTTGTGGCTTGAAGCCAAAAGTTAATGGTTAGTATTGGCACAAAAGACTCCATCCAGCACACTAGTATTTATTAATTTCCCTGTAGTGGAGAAAATATTCCAGGCATTCTGAGTATAAAACTTCCTAGCACCTGCACAAAACCGAGCTCCAAAATATTCATTTAGAGCATTTTTCAAGAGTTCCTCAGAAAATGTGGACTTCACATGTTTACTTCCTTGTGGTGTTCTTTTTGTTTTGTCACATCTGATTTGGTCAAATAACCTTTTGTTTTGTTTAGCAATGAGCAATATTTACACAGGGCTTTTTTGGCACATAAGAATCACAATTATTTCATGTCCCTGAGGCAAAGAGGTCGATGGAAACTTATGCCCCTTGTAGACACGTGGACTGGTAACTCATATGTTTTATTTTTATCTATTTTGTCTGTTTTAGTGCACCTGAATAAACTGGCTTTTTCTTTGCCCTTTCTGGTAGATGCCTGCTGGGCTTAATCCAGAGATCACAGAGGTTTCTGTGGAGCTGAGCAGACTTTGGATCACCCCTCAATGTATCAGGATATCTTGAGTATGAATTACCCATCTGCCTTAATACTTAAATGGTGTGAAACTTCACCCTGCTCCTTAATGGGTTTTGCAACAGAGCTGTGCCACTGTTTTGAGGGAAGAGAACAGAAGAAGGATATCCCACTGAATCCTGCAGGGTATTTCAGCTACAATTCTGTCCATTAATGTTAAAATATTGAACCTTTGAACTGTATTTTAAATTAAACAAGGGATTGCCCATTGCACAGGCAGCCTGGTCTACTCTGCTTGATTTCTTTGGGGGTTTCCTGACAGTGGAAACTGTGGCATTTCAGTGCAGCAGGGCCATTTCGAGGACAGTTTCCTCACGTGTCTAACCAGGAGCTCTAACCAGGAATGCTCTTTCTAGGTCTGTCTTTGCAGCCTTATTGCCCTAAGAGCAGCAGGTAAAGTAAAGACACAACATAAGTGGTAAATTAGAAGCTGTTTGTGTCTAAGTCATCCCATCTGTGTCTTTTGGATAGAAGTCAACCATCTTTGAAACCACATGCATCAAGCAATTGGCTAAACGTCCTCATAGACAGGATGTCTCCTATTTGCATCTGAAGTGCTGTGCTTTCTGTTTAAAATTCGAATGCAACTCCCTTATACCATTTTCTCGACCTGTTTACAAATAGTGGCTGTTGCATAATCGAAAATAGGTGTTAAAATGCTGAGGCTGTCAAGGGGCTTTAAAGCATCTTTGTGTGAAGTACATGAGATTTATTGAAAACACCTGAGGTAGTGAATGCCCCGGGCCCTCCCCTGCCTCCAGCCCAGCCCACCACCACCACTGCCACCCACCACCACCTTTGAAGTCCCTCCATTGGTCATAGAGGCTCTGCAAGTTCGTGTACACACCTATCATTCAAAGGGCAATATATTATCCACATGACAGATGTAATCAGTCCCTTGGTCTCTTAGAAGTGCAGCTGTTGGTGAATTCTTTTTTGTGAATGTAATATTTGAGAAGACTTAAGTTAAAAACTGACACTTCCATTGAAATCTCATCTCCTTTGGAAAGAAGGTTTCCCGTTTTCTGGCTCTCCTCCCCGTGTGACAGCCAGGGATGTGTCAAACAGCATTCAACTGACAGTTTCCAACAGAGATGCCATTAGCAAAGATGGCATGAAAATAACACTCCCTTAGAAACACTTTTAATGTGAGCTGTTTGTTTCCAGAGCTGTGGCAAAGCCAAGTGAAGAGGAAAAACCTAATTTAGGAGGAAGGCATCTATTGCAAGGGGAAAAGAAAAAAAAAAAAGAAGAAGACAGATGCTGCAGTTTGGGAATAGGTAGATGCAGAGGAGCTGGAGGCAGCAGGATCCAATGAGGAGAGGGAGAGATGCAGGGACCTGTAGAGCTGATCTTGGACCATTTAACCCTCAGTCAATGCACCAAGCAAGGTGACTCCAGCACAAAGCCACGCTAGAAAAGGACATTAGGGCATGGAGATGTGTGGGGGAACCATCTGAAAAAATATTGTTGGCAGCAGTTGCCCAGAGAAGCTGGGGCTGTCCCATCCCTGGAAGTGTCCAAGGCCAGGCTGGACAGGGCTTGGAGCAGCCTGGGATGGTGGAAGGTGCCCATGGCAGGGGGTAGAAATGGATGAGCTTCAAGGCCCCTTCCAATCCTAACAATTCTGTGATTGTCTGAGGTCTGGAAGGAAGGCACTTCCTTGCTTTCCAAACAGGGATAGGTACCCATCCCCAGCTGGGCCAGCTGCCCAAAGCCTTGGCTCAAGTGGGAAGCAAACCCCAGGCTGCCCAAAGGCTCGTCCAGTGCCTGAACCGCAGGCTCGTCCTTTCCTTTTATTGGTAAAAATAAAAATATGACCTTCCTTTGGCAGCCTTACAGAGCAGATGCTGCTTTTTAGATGACAGCATAGAAATGCAGAAAAACTTTGGGGATTTGCAGAAATTCTTTCCAACGACAGATTGTCTGGCCTACCAGTGTCATAATGTCAGGCCTGAAACATGCCATAAAGCTTTCTTTCAGCAGAACAAACATAACCCCCTAGACCAGCTCTGTGACAAGCAAGTAAAACAAAGCAGGGTAATTGTGGCTGGAAACCCACCAGGCTCTTAATGTGACCTCTTGAATATTAATAGTTATTAGAGATGCAATGAATAAACGTCAGGAATATCACCAGCAATCTGTATTTGAGAGAGGGATTCCAGAGGAAAAGTCTGTGAACAAAAAAAGCACTTCTGAATGCGAGTTACAGTAAGGAGGAAGTGCTCACATGGCTCCTGGAGAGCCTGGGTGTGTTTTTCACTGGTGGACTCAAGAATGGAGACAGAGGCTGCTACAGGCTACCAGATCATCAAATCCCCTGGTGCAGAAGATGAAATCCAAGCTCTTTATGGAGCTTCTTTGCTCAATAAACACACAGGTGGAAAATAAGTGAGGAGGGAATAGAAAGGATATGGCACACTGCATGCTGACCCACCTGAGTGTCTCTGGAAGGCCACAGGTTGCCTATAAAGAGTTTTTTGTGTCAGAATGTGTCAGTCATGCATACAAGGCAGCCCCAGGTGCCCAAAGCTCTTGGGAGATCCCACTCCATTCTCCCTCCCACTCAATTACTGAATAAGCTTGCCTCTGCCTTTAACTTGGAGCATTTTAACTATAATCTCAATACCTTTTCCACTTCCAACTACCTCCTTCATGCTCCAGCATCAAGTGTGACATGTCAGTGCACAGGTCCTGCCCAGAGATAATTCTGTGCTGAAAGCAAACCCAGAATTTTAATAAATGCAGCCAAAAACTTGGTGTTGGTAAGGCCAAACTGCAAAATGTGGAAGATAGATTTCGTGATGCCAAGAGAAATTCTGGTTTGGCTTGCAAGTTTCTGCTCTTCTTTGCATAACAATGTGAACAGAATTGACAGAGTAAAAAGTACAAAAACCAACCAAACAAAAAGAAAACAAACAAACAAACAAACAAAAAACCCAAAACCCAAAAAATCCAAACAACCAACCAAAAACAAAAACAAAAAAAAACAAAAGAAAACCCCAACAACAAAAAACACCCAACAAAAAAACCCCCCCAAAACCAACCAAACAAAAAAACCCAAAAAACCCAAAGAAACCCCCCAAAAATAAAGAGAAAAGAACAAACCCCACTCCTATATTTTGTTTGTGTCAAAACTGGAAGAGAAGAGAAATGGGACACTGGGTTTTCCCATGTGCTGGTCTCAGTACTGCAAAGGAGAAGCCAAGAGATTTGATCCCAAATAGCCACTGGTGTGTGGCCATTTTATATCACTTACAGCACGTTTTACATAAGATTCCTTTCACTAATTCTTGCATTTTTGAATTGAAATGACTCAGATGCCTTGGATGCTGCTTTGGTTGGTGCCTGGCCCTATACCCATGGCAAGGAACAGTCTGACCTCTTTTATCCACATTTAATGAAGGAGCAGAGACCTCGTGGCAGCACAGCCAGAGCTGTTCCCCTTTAAATTGGCTGCTCAGCTGAGCCATTTGTGTGATTTCAGAGGATCAGATATGTCAGCCTGTTTCCTTGTTCTCATTCCCTTCTCCAGCACCACCAGTGATATGACTTAAGACTTGGGAGGTAGCACTGAGGCTCGTTGGGTGGTGTATGTAAAATGAGACACTGTTTAGTTTCAAGACTGGGAATTCAAGAGCTTGGTTGCACAGGCTGGGTAGAAAAGTGTTTCTTTTTGTATGTTTTGAGGATGCCACCTCTTCATGTCATGGAGAAACCCCTTGTCCCTGCCATGGACCTCTGCATCTGCTTGGCTGCTCCCTACTCAGCCATGCCCTTACCTCTTTCCCTTCTTTCTAAGGAAAACAATCCCTTGGAGGTATTTTTGGTTTGGGTTTTTTTTTTTGGGGGGTGGTTTGTGGTAATACAAGGTTTCAGCACCAAAGCACAGGTTTAACTTCAGTGATTGAGTTTGACAGGAATATAACCATGCCCTAAAGATACAAAGCCACCCAGCTTGTAAGAGGGGATGAGCCAACCCAGGCCAGCCTTACTTAGAGCCCGAGCTGGGTTCCCACTTTTCAAACCCAGGTGTCCCCCAGGAGCAGAGGTGTCCTGCTGGGAAAGCTGTGACCAATGTGGTGCTGGTGAGACTTCAGATGGCACAAGGCTGAGATCCTCATTGCTTCCATGGGTGTTTGCATCTACCCTGTGCATTGCAAGCTGGAGGCACGGCTGGAGAGTTTCTGGTGTGAGGAGATGTGTGACGCAGGCCAGTGACAGAGGCTCGGTGCTGGGGGGCTGCCTGAAGGGTGTTTCACCCTGTTTCCCACTTGCTGCAACTAAATTTCCCCTTTAATACCCACCCTACACTTCCCCAGAGCTTTCCACCTTGATTTAATGCTGTGACCCTCCTGTCAGTCAGGCAGGGGTAGAAATGAAATTCAGAAAGTCATGTTCCCTTTATCCCATGGGCCATTTGTTCTCAGCTGGGTGTGGGGGGAGCCAGAGGATCCTCCTGGTTCCAGGATGGGATCTAAGGGGACTGGTACCCAGAGAGACTCTCAGATCTGCCTGCCTGCCTAAAAGTCCTAAAAAAAGTCCTAAAAAACACACTGGCTGCAGCATGCATAGCCCAGTGTGAAGTCAGCCAGGAACAAGCCAGAGAACCTGCCTCTGACCCTGAGGACATTGCTTGAAAAATATTTTCCAGAACTCAGTGCCTGGGGACCTGCAGCTAACAAACATTCTGGAAGTGTAATCACAGCCTTTGGCTCTGCTGCCGAACCACCTACGGGAGGTGAGTTTAAAGAGAGCGGCTTTAAAGCTGTCAACATTAGAAGGAGGGAAGCCAAATTGCTTTCGTGCTTGTGCTCTCGTGCCAGCTGCTTTGTCATGGGATTGGTATGTAGCAAAGATAGAGTTGTCTGCAGAAAAGCTGTATTATTCTTTTTTTGGATGGGTCCGCTGGAGATCAGTCAGGACCCACAGTAATTTCCTGAGGGGACAAATCCAGGGCTGAGATAGGCCACTGGCTCCTCGGAGGTTGCATGGAGCTCTGTGTTGGGTCAGAAAGTCAGCCTTTGAGGAGAAGAGCTGGAGAAGCCTTCCAGGAGTGAGAGCTGATAAGACAGCAGCTCCCCAGCTGTGCTGTGGCCTCACAGAGCCGTGGATGTCATCAGAGGAATGAGAATTAATAACCCTGGGCCAGACTCTGACCTCTGCTATTCAGGCATAGATCCCTGGCAGCTCGTGGGACTCGTCTCAGCCCTCCCACAGCCCAGGTCCCCTTGTCTCCCACGGGCTCTAAATGGAGCTGGGGGCATCTGGTCCCTCTCCAAGGCAGATCCATGTGGAGAAGGATGCAGCATTGGAGAGCAAGCTGAATGCCAAGGGTGTGCTCCTGTGCAGAGCGTGGCCCCACTCTTCCTCCTGGCACCTGAAATAGAGAGGTGAGACAAAGACCACCCAGCCAGGGATGTGATGTGGGACCATGATGCAGGACCACTCAGATTGGGTGAGAATGTGGCACAACGGGTCAGAATTCATTCCCAGGGATACATAGGCTTGATGGAAGAGAAATCCCCAGCCCCAGGCAAAGCATGTGGTGTATTCCCACAAGGATCCAGGTGAAACTGAGGTCAATCACATTAACAGGAGCTTTTCCAGACAGACAATTTGCCAGGTGTCCTGGCTGCAGGGTGGAAGGTGTTGGTCAGCATGGAGCATCCTGGAAATGTTCTGCTGGTGCCAGCTCAGTCTGTGGGCTCAGGGGACACACAAAGCCTGAATGATAAGGATGGGGGCAAGGTGGTCCTGTGCAATGGTGCAGGGCAGGAATATGTTGCCAAACCATCCTGGGAGGATGGGCAGACAAAGCCTTCCCCCTGCAAACCAATCCCCAGTGCTCTTCCGGGATTTTTCTCCAAGATGCAGACACAGATGCCCAAGGTGGCACTCTCAGCATTTCCCTCAACAACTCCTTAAGTTCATTTGCTCAATAAAACACACTCATGTAAGAGCACAGAGGGATGAATGGGCTGTAGAGAAGAAAAGGATTGAATTTATGCAGCATAAATCAAGGCTAAATTGTTCCCAGCCTCTGCCCAGAGTGCTGTTTGTGGGCTGTGTGGGGCTCGAGTCTTTCCTTGGCTCACCCACTGCCATTCCTTGGGCACCTCGAGGTGAGAAATCTCACAGCTGGCCAAGCTGGGCTGGACAGCCCTGACAAATTGTCCTCCTCTAAAGCCCCAGCTGGGCTGCAACCCTGCAGCACATACAAAGCCAGAGGCCTTTCCTCACCCTCTTCCCAAAGGTGCCTTTCCCAGGGATGTGAGATTGGCACCCATCACTGCCCTGTGCCCGGTGCTGTCAGGAGCCGTGGGGCTGCAGCTCACCCACGGCTCCTCCCCACATGTGGCTGATCCCTGGTGATGCTCAGCCCACACCCTGTGTCCCCATGCTCCCCACGAGCTGTTCCCACCCTCCAGCTGGCTGTGGAGAGTCTCCAGCTGCCTCCGTGAGTCAGGAGTGCAGATTCAGCCCGTCCTCACCTTTCTGGAAACATTGGCAGCCCCTCGTGGGCCCCTAGGGCTGCAGGAACATGTTCTCAAATGAGGTGTGGGGAAGGAGGGCAGGTGGGAAGCTCAGTCCTTGCTGCTACGAGGCTCTGTTCTCCAGGGATCCATCTCCCCGTGGATTTTGGGGATCATGGATTTTTCAGTCACTTTTCTTACTCCACCGTTGTCTTGTTGATTAAATCACAAACAACCAAGCCTGGTTCGGTGATTCCTGGGTTTATTGGGGTGAATGGATTGAATGGTGCTTTCCTTATTCAGTGCAGGTGATCCAGAGGTAACTGGTGCTTGTGAATACTGGAGATGCTGAGATGAAAAACACGTGTGGAGCTGAAGGGCTGGGAAGGGACTTGTTAAGTCCATGTGTTGTATTTCTCTCAGCCCCGAGCTGGAGGCACTTACAGGACCCAGCAGACTCCACAATGAACAGTTCACCTGTGGACCTCCTCTGGGTTTTCCCCCCAGAGCACTTTGCAGCCTCCAGCATGGAGTGGACAGTGGCAGGCTGATGGGCAGCACTGAGGATGAGGATGGTGCTGTTCTCAGAGCTGAAGCTGGGGCATTTCCATCCCAGCTCAGACAGAAGGATTGGTAGGAAGAAGAGTGTTTTTATTTAGTCTTTATGGGATGAACTGATACTGTTCCTCCAAGATCTCTGGGTATTTCTAGGGTACTGCAGGGCTTTAGGACATGAGTAGTGCTCTCCTGACTTTTTCTGGGCACGCACTGCAGCCTGTCGGATCCTGAGGTTTTTCTGGTGTCCTGGTGAGTGCTCTGAGGCCGGGACTCCAGGGAGGCACAGGCCAAACCTCTGCCTGCCCAAGCTGGCTGGTACAGGTGGTCCCTTCCCATTCCCAGTTCCTGGGATATTATATCATCTGATGTGTTTATCCATCTGTTTGCAATCTCGGGGAGGTTGGTGTGGTTTTAATTAATGAGCAATTGTTTTTGTGGTTGTTGTGCAGAGCCCCGAGCGATTCAACAGGGGTGGGGGATGCTTATAAATAAAACAATTATTATTACCCAACTTCATTAACATGCAATGCTGCTGTTTCCTCCTTCTGTCCTGCCCCTCGCTGCTGTGTCTGGTCAGGTGGGTCTGCAAAGGAGAGTAGTTACACCAAATGCCCTGAGCAGTGGCAGTGTGGACTCTCTGATGAGTCTTTCCCTCACCCAGGCTAGAAATAATATCTCTCTCCTCCAACCATTTCCACAAAACTCCCGGAAGAAAAATTATTTTTGAAAGTTTTACTCCTCTGCCAAATTGAGCCAAAATCATCAGTGAGTTAGAAACTAGATTGGTGGTGTGTGTATTTATATTTATATATACACCTGTGCACAGTAGCTATATAAATTCTGAGTTTGGGGGGAATGAGGCCAAGAAATGGACGTAGGTGCCTAAAATCACATTTAGGCAGAATTTTGTATCCAAGTTGCAAAAATCCCTTGTAGAGGGGCTCTTGGATGCTCCCAAGGTGTTGGATGCCTTTGTGCCCATCAGGTGCTGCAGCTGGTCTGTTCCCCATGACCTGTTTCACCTCAATAAGGGTTATTCCTGGGTCTGCTTTTTTACTGCCTGCCTTCTTGCAGCTCCTCAGGGTCCCTGGAGCCTTGTGATCTGCTTTCTCCAGAAGATTTTATAATTGCTGCTTTGTTTTTCCCCAATAACCAGAGCAATGCAGTACAGCTCAGCGTGCTCAGCCTTGCACCTGCTGTGGGGATGGAACCTGCGCCCACCCCCCCTGCTTCCCACTGGGTTTTGAATTTAATCAGGAGATGTTATACTGGACAAGGGACAAGATGACTGTGGGAGTGTGATGTGGAGCAGTACAGTGCCAGAGGCGTTGCTGTCCTTGTCACCTCATGGCCACAGCCTCCTCCACCCTGGGACACAAAGGATGCAGCCAGCTGGCAGCTCTCCAGGGTCCAGGTGGCTGCTGGCCCTCGGGTTCTGCTTCTTTGGGGATGGATGTGGCCAGCACTGGCTCTTTCCGAGGACTGGAGGGAGCATGAACAGAGCCCAGCAACTTTTCTCAATCCATGCTGATTTGCCTGGATCTTCATCCCTGAGCCAGGACACGCCAGCTCAGGGATCAGGGGAGAAGCAAACCTTGTGGTCTCACCACAGATCCAGACATGCTCCACAGCCCCAGCACAGTGCAAAGCAGGAATTCCCCATCAAACAGCTCTGCCTGACCCTCCACATCGTGTGTCCTCACTGGGGAAAGGTGGCAGATGCCACCACATCCTGGTGACAGCTGGAAAGGCAGATCTGGCTGTGCCTTGGTCCCTATCCAGGTGTAAGGAGGTGTCCTGGGACCCCATCAATCCTGCAGCATCAGCTGGAGCTGGAGGAGCTCTGCAGAAACCTGAGATTTCAGAATGCTGGGACAGCAAACTTTGGGATGTCAGTTGGGGGGGCACCAAAAATATTCAGAAAACATCTCCTTTGTTTCCTTTGAGGTCCTGCATCCCAGCACTTCACACAGTGGGATATGCACCCTTTTCCAGCCCCTCTTTCACCAGGAGGGTATTCCAAAGCTGGACGTGGGTGACATCAGCTGTCCCCTGGCTCTGAACAGGCAGGAGCTGCAATGACAAGGGCAGGTGCTGGTCCTGCTTTAGAGGATGATGATCTGCTGGTGGCCAGTGACCAGTGGAAGTGGCTGAGTGCAGAAGGGGGACGTGGCTGGAGGGCTGGGCAACCAAACCCTGCTCTGGGGCACGTGCTGGTCCAGGCATAGCACTATGGATTATTTCCCTGTGTGCACTCGCTGTGCCAAATATAACTGAGTAGCAGGAGGTTGCTCTGTTTCTAATTGGGTGATGAAAGCCCATTTAGGAGGCCAAGACCTAATGGTCAGAAGCAGGAGAGGCAGGAATGGAAATGGAACAGATTCCTGGTGCAGCAAGGATGGAGCAACCAGCACCAGCTCTCCCCACTCTGTGGATCTCAGTCCTCCTTGTGGCAGGGATCTTGGGAAGGCCTTGGTATTAAAAGGGGTGGATAATACATTTTGAGCATGTCTTGGCTTCACATTGTATTATATTTATATTTGGTTTTCTATTAAAAAAAAAAAAAAGAAAAAGAAGAGCTGATTGGAATGGCAATTTTTATCAAACAAAAATTCCCTGTCCCATGGAAGACTTTGGTATAGGCAAAGATTCAATTCCAGCAGGGAAGTGCTTGGTTTCTGTAACAGATGCTTTGGTGACAGCCTCCCAACACATCCTGCCTTAGGGGAGAAGGCAGCGTGGACCCTGCAGACCAAAGATGAGCAAGAGAAACCTCAGCCTGGCAGATGAAAGGGAACAATCTGGAGGCCTGGAGCACGTGGTGAGCACAGGGCTGGGCAGAAATTCCCTGCAGACTCAGTGGCTTTGAAGCTGCTCCCATGGCACCCCTCCCACCTGCCCCCTGTGCTGTTTGCAGCACCTCTCTGTGGGGTGGGAATGAGGGACTCCTGAAGGCAAGAGCTTCTCAAAGGGACAACAAAATGCCCTTAGTCCCCCTGTTGTGGGAGTCTCGACAGCTCTGTGCTTCAGCAAAGCCTCTGCAGCACCCAAAAATCTGCTAATTACACACTTGGCTCACGAGCTGTGTTTGCAGAGGAGGGGAGAAGAAGGGATCCGTGTGCATGGGAGATACAGGGCAGTGAAGTGATGGAATAATTCACTTAGTATTGGGACATTTATGAGTCACCTTCCTCTGCCCCTCCCCTCCGAGGTAGATGTCATAAGGGAGACTAACCCCGCAGTAATCTCCATATAACATATGTGATATGTTTACTTATTTCTTTCCTCTGTCTTCCCTGCTCTGCAATGTAAATAGTCATTTGTTCCTCTTCCAGCTGCTGGTACATGGTCTCACCAGTAGGAAATATATTATCATCCAATAAAACCAAACTCTTGGTGGCAATGATGATGATTTATTGATTTTGGCTCCGCCGCCCTCCCAGATGGAAATAGAAGCTGGCAGTTAGCTCATGTCTTACAGCCCAGCCTAGCCCATTCCCTTCAGCTTGCTGAATGCTGCACTTTGGAGACGGGATCTGCTCCTCCAAAGAAAGTTTCCAGGGTTGTGGCTGGATTTGTTTAAGGCTTCAATCAATGTTGGTTAAATGTGAATGCATCGTGGGGACCCCCCCTTCCTAATGGCGAGCTACCCCAGGGACAGAGACATCCAGGGCACCTCTCCAGCCCTGCAGGGATGTGTGTCCACCCCAGTAAACACACACGCTCCTGAGCCAACCCAAATAAACACTGAGGAACAGCCTGCAAAGTCCTGACCCATGGAAACTTGCTGGGTCCAAGGGTCTCTGCAGCTGGAGAGGATGTCCTGGCTCACAGCTGCGGTGCCTGCTCCCTTCCCAGAGGCTCCCGTCCCTTTCCCTGCCCACCCTGACCCCATAGGAAGCCACAGGGCTCTGGGAGGTGGCCTGGGAGACCCGGTGTGCCTCCTTCCCAGGGTCTAGAGCCGGGCTGCTCCGCTTGCTGGCCGGAGTTCAGCAGGCAGAGCCTTCCCTGGAGCAGGGTTTCCAGCCGAGCCCACACACTTGTGCTGTGAGAAGAGCTGAGACCTCTGTGGTTGGTTCGTGTTTCAGAAGCCACTTGTGTGTGGAAGCCTCTTGGCTGGGCACTACTGGTTTTGCAAAAAACCCTTTTTTTTTTCTTTTTTCATTTTAATTTCTTTCCTCTCGTTGATCTTCTACAAGATCCAAAAGGAGTCCTGGGAGCCACAAGCCTGCTCAGGGCTGAGCAGATCCTGATCAGGGATCTGTGCAGGGTGAGGATTAATGGAGGTAACAACAGAACCGCCTTGGCTTGCCACATCAACTGGTTTGGAGACCTGGATTGAGTCTCCACAAAAAGGCTCTGGCTTGTACAAGAAAAGCCATGTGCAGTCCCTGAAACTCAAACATTTCTCTGCTTCTCAAGTCCACAGGTTCTTTGGAACAACACCACCAGGCTTGGATAGAGGCATGGCAGGACAGCCACTTCTGCTCTGCCATCTTCATTTCACCCTGGTAACCCCCAGAGCAGCCTTTCCTTGGCATCCAACTCTGGCTGCATCACTCACTGTGGAGTGATGGACAGGGGTTTTCCTGGAGCAGCTGAGGAGCAGTAGCCTGTTTTCTGTGGCAGGAACCTGCTGGCACGGCCATGCCTGGGGCTAGATTGGATTACAACCGCCCTTAAAACTCCCGCTTCATCCTCCGACTGCTCCTGGTCAGAATCTTTCATCTGTTTTGGGAAAGTTTGGTTAACTTTCATGTGGTTTCCAAAAAAGAAAATCATCCACCAGAATTTCCTGTTATGCCATCAGCCTCCAGCCCGGCCAAAAGGAGCAGTTTACTGTTGTTTACATAGCTGCAAAAATGTACTAGGACCTTCCCAGCCCAAGGTGCCTGCTTATTCTTAAAGCCTGGCCTCCCGAGGCTCTGAGTGCCATTTGCAGCTGTGTTTTGCTCTGCAGGCTCTCGTTTCTGGGGAGGGAATTTCTCCGAGGCAGGAAACCATGTCTTCACATGCCTCTACTCTGCACCTCATGCCAAGGGGCCCTGGTTCTGACGGGGGATGCAGGATGCTCCTGCATCTGCAGATGTGTACTAGAGCAGGGAAACTGCTCTGAAAGCTCCTGCTGCCAGTGCTGTTAAATTGTGGCATCTCCTGGCTGGGTATGGAGGGAGGGGAATGGCTCGAGGTGCAGCAGCCAGGGAGGGTGGAAAAGGGAACTGTGGGGCACGAGGAGGGAGGGCAGCAGGAAAAGCGTGGAGCTTTCCAAGAAATCTCACTGCTATTTGGGGAATGATGCTGAGTCCATGCCAGGCAGGAACCAGGCTGGGACCCCACGTAAAAGACCTCTGGGATCTGTGGGAAGGTGAGCAAACAGCCTCTATCACAGGGGCTCTCTTGGAGGACATGTGGTCTTCTATATTTTTGTGTTAATTGGCCTCTTTTCCAGGTGCTGGGGTTTGGCATATGGAAAAGTGGTACTTGCACAGGAAAATAAACCTGTTTTTTGAAGTAGACCTGGAAGGATCTGGGGAGCATGGGGGAGGCTGTTAGACCCATCTGCTCCCTGTACCTCTGCCATGGGGCACCTCTGGAGTCCTTCAAACTTCACAATGAAAAAACAACCTTTCAGCAAATGCTGCATTAATTTTGAGCATTACACAAACCATCTGTCCTTGGGGTCTGCTGTCTCGGGAGACAGCTCTGGCAAAGCCTGGCTCTTGCTAATCAACCAAAAGGCCACAGTGGGAATGTATCTATGGGGAAAATCCCACCAGAGATAATCGGGGGGTCAGAGGAACAGAGGTACATTTGAATTTGTACCTTCAGGGTGCTGTAGGCATCATTTAAGTTTTGAGTGGCCAATAATTAAAATTTCCCAGCTGTCTAATGATATGCAACCATGCATTTCATCAAGGGCCACGGAGATGCTTCAAGGACTGGAGGCCCTCTGGCTCTGGAGCCAGGCTGGGAGAGTTGGGAATGTTCACCTGGAGAAAGGAAGGGTCCAGGGAGAGCTCAGAGCCCCTTCCAGAGCCTAAAGGGGCTCCAGGAGAGCTGGAGAGGGACTGGGGACAAGGGATGGAGGGACAGGACACAGGGAATGGCTTCCCACTGCCAGAGGGCAGGGATGGATGGGATATTGGGAATTGGGAATTCCTGGCTCTGAGGGTGATGAGGCCCTGGCACAGAGAAGCTGTGGCTGTCCCTGGATCCCTGGAAGTGTCCAAGGCCAGGCTGGACAGCGCTTGGAGCAGCCTGGGACAGTGGAGGGTGTCCCTGCCATGGCAGGGGGTTGTAACAAGATGAGCTTTATGGTCCCTTCCAACCCAAACCATTCTCTGTTTTATGTCTCTGTTCCTATGATTTGTTTCAGCACTGAGACCCAGGGGATTCACTGCAGTGGGATTATGCTGCTGTTTGTTGGCAGAGCAAAAAATATTTAATAGAAAGCAGCCAAACCAAGTAGAGGTGATATCTGAGTGATAGCTGAGTGATTTCAAGGTCTGTGGTCTTTGAAGACCTCAGAAGGACCTGCCATGAAGATAACCCCATTTCCCACTCCATTCCTATCACCTGCAGGGTTTTCACTCCCCAGCAGAAAGAGCTGAATCACTGAGCTTCCCCCAGGGCACTGATCACAACCCATAAAATTCACCGAGGTTTATGGAAGGAAAAGCCGAGTTATGTTGGTCACACATCATATCTGAAGTTTATAAAGGGTTAATAAAAATTTAACAAGCAGTTTTGCAAATGGTTACTCACTTTGGTGCCTGATGGGGTCCTTCACAGCCATCGTTTGCTCATTAGGATCAATCCACAACACAGAACAGTCAGACCTGTGCTCTGCTTATGGACTGAAATAATTTGGTTTCATTTTTCTGATGAGGAGGATATTTTAACAGAAACACAGTTCTTTGAAATACACAAATGAAAGGCTTGAAATGGCCAGTTCTGTAAGGAACAAAGTAAACTTTTAAACATATATTTTGTTTTCATCAGAAAACCAGTTTTGCTTACTTCCTCTCTTTTTCCTTTTAAAATGTGCAAAACAAATTCTGCAACGCTTTTCATTACATACTCTTTTTTTTTGCGAGACTGACTTTAAAAAGCAATTCATGAACAAATCCTTGACTAAGACCCTGTGCTTTTATGTTTATATTGCTATTGATTTATAGTATTTTTTAAATTAAACCTTTGTTTTTCCATTAATGGAAATTTATGTAAATAAAGAATGAAAAAGAAGTCACTTTTGATCTAAGTAAACTTGTAAGATTTTTGCCCAGCTCAGAAGCAATGAGGATTTCAAAATATGGTCTTAGGAAAATCTCTCTGCAAGGTAAAATAACTATGTGACCAGCATAGGAAATGCTATTTTTTCCGAATATTTATCAGTTTTAAAAACCATTCTCCTATATATTTTTCAGTGGATTATGGAAAATGTTTCTCTTGCAGGAGCAGGGCAAGAAAAGTGGAGACTTAGGGTTGCCTCCTTAATGGAAACCAGCATCACATAATGCTTTCCAATAAAAAGAATGTTCTACCCGACTGGAGCTCCAGTCCTACAATAATCAGTCAGAATACAATTATCCATCCTGGAATTAGATCAGTAGAGCTGGTGAAAAAAAACCCCAAAAAGCCTTTTTTTTTTCTTCTTTTTTGTTTCCCTAAATGAAAAGTTATTTTCAAAATTTGTTTAAATGGAAATATGCTTGCCTGAACATCAAACACTGGAAAAGACCTGTCATTGTAGAATTGTAAAATCATGGAATGGTTTGGCTTGGAAGGGATCTTTAAAGCCCATCCAGTTCCACCCCCTGCCATGGCAGGGACACCTTCCACTATCCCAGGCTGCTCCAAGCCCCAAAGTCCAACCTGGCCTTGGACACTTCCAGGGATCCAGGGGCAGCCACAGCTTCTCTGGGAATTCCATCCCAGCCCCTCCCCACCCTCACAGACAGGAATTCCTTCTCAATATCCCATCCATCCCTGCCCTCTGGCAGTGGAAGCCATTCCCTGTGTCCTGTCCCTCCATCCCTTGTCCCCAGTCCCTCTCCAGCTCTCCTGGAGCCCCTTTAGGCTCTGCAAGGGGCTCTGAGCTCTCCCTGGATCCTTCTCCTCTCCAGGAGAGCACCCCCAGCTCTCCCAGCCTGGCTCCAAAGCAGAGGGGCTCCATCACTCTGCTAATTTTTTTTAAAAAAGTGATATTATTTTTTGCCATCTCCTCTAATTTAAATTTGGCAAAGCAAAAATATACCTATACTTTTTTGAATTAACTTTCTCCGTGAGGAAAAAAATTCTCCCAGAAATCCCACTACTTCCAGCTTGGAGGATTTCCTTAGCCTGATGTGACCCATTTTCCTAAAGATCCCACCTGGAGTGCTCCTCTAAGTATTATTCCAACCTCTCTGGCATCCCAGGTAAGTTTTTCATACCTAGAGCTCCCGTAAGCAAAGATTTTCAGTGGTTCCTTCCCCACCATGGGGGAAATGCTTCCTTTTGTTTCTTTGGAGCGTGGCTCCTTTGCATGGAGCTGTTCATCTCCCACATCCTGCAGAGAAATCCAGCTTGGGGAAGGTTTCCCACAAATGAATCATCTGCAACGCTCCCCAGAGCATTTCTTGATGCCCTCCACTCATGTGAAGTAACCAATAAATTTCAACAGTGTTCAGCTTGTGAGGGCTGATAAGATCACAGTGAGAAAGGGGACAGTGCCAAAAATATCCAGCTTTTTTAAGGATGTGCCATATAATGCTTTTAACATTTGGAGCCCCTGAGGCCAAGGGGATCATTAGATCATCTACTGTGACCTGTATAATGCAGCCTGGAGAGTTTTGCCTGCTTAGCCCCGTGCTGAACCCAGGAATAACTGGTGTTTAAGTGAATGGGTAACACTGAGGGTATTTAAATGAAACTGCACATGAAACTGCAGCTTCAGTAGCAAGGAAGGATAATGAATCTGTCAACTGGAAGCCACTGTCCTGGGACTGGAGAAGGAAAAACTGATGCCTAAACTCACACAAGTGAGGTAAGAGGGCAGGATGCTCACGGCCACCACATGTCCATTGTCTGATCTCATTTTTCTGGAGGGTCTGAGAGCAGAGATTGATGCAAGGGGGCAGTGGGAGCGTGGGACATGCAGAAAATCCTACATGGTTTTGATAAGGACAGACTGTGTTGCTGTAACTCAATGTATAATCACAGATATTCATTAAGATAGCTGACTTCTTTGGCAAGGGGAACTCATATTCCAATCTGGCCCCAAGCAATTTAATACTGGGTTTGAATAAAAAAGAAGCAGGGATTACGCTAAAAACACCTTGTACCTTCAACAGAGCAACAAGTCAAAGAAAAATATTGGGTTTTTTTTGGAGACTTACCTGACATCTGAAGAACCTGCTGAAGGAGTGAGAAATAAAGGTACCACAACTTTGGGTGGTACTGTTAAACCTGAGCAATACCAAAGAGGCAGCCAGAGTAATCTGGTGGAGTGGAAGACACTTGGCCACACAAATTCAAGGTCAAGTGCAAGCCAGAACCATTCTCTGGATTGGACAGCAGTGGTTTGGAAGTGCAGAAGATGGGACAGAAGGATACACTCCTTTGTGGGCTGACCGAGGACCACCAGCATGAAAATAGCTGGCATGTTGGTCACAGACATGTTTAGGCTGGAAATGAGGAGAAATTAGATCCTGAGAGACATGGGAGTCTGGACACCACACCAAACTCGGGGCACGAAGAGCCCAGAGCTTCTTGTAGGCACAGTCCTGGGATTGGAAACGAAAGCTTGTGGTATGATGTGCTGGGTGTCTGACTGTCTGGAATTTCCAAGTGGGATTAGAAGAACAGCTGATGCCCATGTTTGTCATAGAGCATTTACAGCACATTAAATTAATCACAGGCTTTGGAACTTCCTGGCTCTTGCAGGGGATGAGCATTATTTCCTCACCACAGCTCCTTTCCTGCTCCTTGTGCAATCTCACTCCTGGATTTGTTTTCTTGCCTTTCCCTAAAGCCTAGTGACTGGTCCCAGACAGAGCTGGTGACCACAACACCAAGATGCTCCTCAGATGGGCCTTGACCACAGCCTCTGTTATAAAAGCAGTAGTAGATCTGTGCTCAAGCACAAATTTTCTTCCCACTTAATTAGTCAATTATGGTTGGGAGTCCTACTTCTCCCACAGGATGTATCATGGGCCACTTCCATTTCCCCCTGGCATAATTTATACTCCTGCATGGACCAAGCTTCATCTCTCCTGCTCTCTTTCTGTGCCACACTGCCGTTTTTGAGGCTTTCTAAACTCATGTCTGGAGAGCTCAGCTGTGAGGTTTTTGCCTTTCCCCTGGGCTGGAAGAAGTAATATCACACAATTGAGTCAGTGAATAGAAACTACTCACCTGTCCACAGGTCAGCATGACTTTTGCACTTAATTTGGGTGATTTTTTGCTGCACTGGCTGCATTACCATAGAGGAGGAGTTTATTTACCTGTTTGCACTGTAGCAGATGTGAGTGTAACAAAGCTCTAACAATCTTAAGGTATTGAACACTTTTTGATGAGGTGGTGTCAGTGAGAACAGGAGGACAGGAATAAGCCAAATAAACACACTCTCCTTCCCAGGAGCTACCTTTGATTGATCCATTGGCTCAATAATTAATTGATCAACCCACTTTGGCAAAGATTCCTTCTCAGGATGTCAAAATGAAGGAACAGAAGTGTTCCTTATCTTTCTCTCCATGGCCATCTCTTTCATCTCCTGTTAACACCTTTTCTGCTGAGGCTGAGAGCTCTGTCTGCCACCCTGGAGCTTTGTTTCCACCCCGGGTTTAACTGGGCTCTTGCACAAATCTTTCAAAGCCAATGTGAGTGTAGGGGCAGGGTCTCTGAGCACCTGCAGAGCCACATGGCACAATGTGACCACCACTGGTGAGTGTGCCCATCCTCCAGGGATGTGGCAGCCAGAGCCCACACTCATGCTTGGCAATGGGAAGTGCTATGCCCCATTCTGCTATACCTTCAGCCTAAAATAATGCCTAAATAATAAGGAATGGGATGGCTTTCACCAGCTCTACAAATCGTGCTCAGTCCTTCTGTCACCCTGAATAGAAGGAACAAGGAGAAAAGCATCATTTGACGTTCAGGGATCTCTGAGCAGGCACCATTTGTCTGTAGGAGAGCTTGGTCAGGCCTGTTTCACTGCTGGGCACTGGGGACAGCAGCCTTCTCCCACCATCTGTGTATAATAAATGAAGAATTTGGGTCATAAAAATTTCTACCCTGTTTAAGATGCACGGTATTGCTTTGCTCAAGCTAACTGCCCCTGGCAGTTCCAGTTAATACTTCCGTTTGAAATAAAAACCTTAAAAGCCTTTTAAGTTGACATTTAAAGTAATTTGGGAAACAATGTGAAAACATAATCTCTCTTCCAGGGTCTTTTTGCAAGGTATGGAGTGTAGCAGCTCTGCAAAGCCTTTGCCTGTGGCAGACAGGCTTTGTGAAGCCTCGGGAAGAAATGTTTATCCAGGTTGTGCAATATCATCCCTGGCTCCCAGCCCAGCCTTGCACTGCTGTGATCACGGCCAATGCCTCTTTTCTCCAAGGGTTTGTACCAGCTAATGGGAAATAAAACAATGCTGGAGCAGGTGAAGGTGCTAAAGGAAGCCTTGGCACTCTCCGGGAGCTTGTGGCACATCTCAGCCTTCCTGAGTGGGCTGGAACCATCCATCCTGGTGAGGGTGAATGGAGCTGCCTGGCACAGCCTGGAATGGCCTGGTACAGCCTGGAATGGCCTGGAACAGCCTTGCATGGTCTGGCATGGCCTGGAAGAGCCTGGCACAGAATTCACAGAATGACTGGGTTGGAAGAGACCTTCAAGAGTCCAACCCATGCCCTAACACCTCAACGAGACCATGGCACTGAGTGCCACATCCAGTCTTTTTTTAAACACATCCAGGGATGGTAACTCCACCATCTCCTCAGGCAAACCATTCCAGTACTTTATCACTCTTTCCGTGAAAAACTTTTTCCTATATTCCTAATATTAGCTTCCTAATATCCAACCTAATTTTCCCTTTCCACAGCTTAAGACTGTGTCCTCTGCTTCTGTCAGTGCTGCCTGGAGTAAGAGACCAGCTCCACTTGACCACAGCCACCTTTCAGGAGCTGTACAGAGTGATACGGTCACCTCTGAGTCTCCTTTTCTGCAGGCTGAGCAACCCCAGCTCCCTCACAGGGTTTGTGTTCCAAGCCCCTCATCAGCCTTGTTGCCTCCTCTGGATGTGGCCTGGCACGGCCTGGTACGGCCTGGCACAGCCTGGCATAGCCTGGCACGGCCTGGTACAGCCTGGTACTGCCTGGTACTGCCTGGCACGGCCTGGCACGGCCTGGTACTGCCTGGCACGGCCTGGCACAGGTTGGCATGGTCTGGTACTGCCTGGTACGGCCTAGTACAGCCTGGCATGGCCTGGTACAGCCTGGCACGGCCTGGCACAGGTGGGCATGGTCTGGTACTGCCTGGTACAGCCTAGTACAGACTGGCACGGCCTGGCACAGGCTGGCATGGTCTGGTACGGCCTGGCACGGCCTGGCACAGGCTGGCATGGCCTGGCATGGCCTGGCACGGCCTCGTGGATCCTGCTCCACCATCTGCACAGGACCTGACCCCGATGTCCCACCCTCCTGCAGGGCAAGGGCCTGGATCTCATTTTCCCAAGGGAGCCATGAGTCACCTCCTCCCTGACAAATCCCTCTGCACCTGCACCAACCCCTGGCAAAGGAAGTGGGAAGATGGTTTTGTGCAAAATACCCCAAATGTTTTCACTTTGCAAAGGCTGGTTGGGCCCATTTTCCTGGCAATTATTTTTAGCTATTTTTCCACAAACATTTTTTGCCTCAAAAATGCACAGAAGTTTTTGGGTTTGTTCTTTTTCTTTTTTTTTTTTTTTTTTTTTTTCAATTATCATGTGCTTGGAATCCTGTCTTTAGCAAGTGCATGGCTGAACAGCTGTCTGTGACATGGAGAATTACAAACATCATTTCAGCTCATGATTTTGTTTACATAGTTTGTGGAAAAATGGTAGAGCTTCAGAGATGTCTCAGTGATGTTAAAAATCTTTTTCTCAGGAATTTTGTTGTAGAAACAAGGCCTTTCTGGTGAAGTGAAATCTTTAAGTGCACTACACCAGACACATGCAACTTTGAACTTCAATAGTACTCAGAATTTTACTGTAAAACAAATGAATTGAATTTCTCAAGGGAAACATTTATCAAAAAAAAAACACCAAAAAACCAAAACCAACAAGAAAACAAAAAAAAAAACAAACCAAACAAAAAAAAACAAAAAAAACCAACTCCCTCCCACAAAAACCCTAAAAAACAAAAATAAAAAATAAATAAACAAAAAAAGGCCAGCATGGAGGGGAAATAGTTTCGAAATTGCTTCCAAATTTTTCTTTCTAGTTAATCTGCAGCTGTATGAGTGTTGCCCCAAGACACTCCAGCTTTGGCCACTCCCAAGAAGCCCATGGTGAGAGAGTTCCCAATGGCCCTAACGAGAGATATCATGGAGAGAAAATAAAATATGTGTTTTCTGGAGGCATCAGGGACAGAGTTCACCTGATGGTTCAACAAATCAAAGCCTCCATCTGAGCTACCCACCCTACATTCCTCTACAGCCAACAGAGGGCTGTTCAATACAGGGTTTAGGCCACATGGATGGCCATGGGAATATCTGTCCTCCTCAAACTAAAGTAAATGCCCACATTTTGCCAGGAAAATCACATGTGGAAGGTGATCTTTTTTCCCACTCAATATAAAAAAAATCTTGGGATGAATTGTTCAGGTGATGATACCCATGGCATTGAGAACAAAATTAAAAGATAACACTTTTTAAGATCAAGTATCTTCCAGAGCAGATGGACAGGTGACTGTGAGTGCTGTGGTGACACTCCTTAAATAATTCCATCACTTAATGAGTTTTAAAAGATGATTCTGGAGTGCCAACCACCAGGCATATGTTCAATACTGGCCAGGAGCAGGAGTTTCTATTCTGCCAGGGCTTCCATTGTTTTGTCAAACGAGAATCATTCCCATTCAGAATTATAAACTAGAAATCACAATTGCCTCCAGGATAAAAAACTGAAAGGGGATTGGGATGTTTTGTTAGATTGTGTTGAAGGAGGTAATTTGTTTTGACTTTCATGTTGTATCAACTGTTAAGTGTAGCTGAACATGTAGAACGACATCATCTGCTCTAATAGAACAGGATTGTATTATGATAGGAAAGTCAAAATGTCACAAATTGAAACTACACTATCAAAATACAATGTTTTGACTTTTTCCTGACCAAAGTGCCATTGACATTTGAACAAGTTCCTGCTTGATTTCAGAAGGAACAGCATTTTCCAGTGGAAAACCTCTTGGCCAAAAATATTTTGACTGGCTGCGCCAGGGACGGAAATGGAGGGTGAGCGCAGGAGAAGGAGCTGCTGTGGATTTCTGCTTGAGTCATTCTGCTCAGTCCTGCTCCATCCATCTCAGGGTCTGTGGGACAGGAGTAGAGCAGGGAATGGGACATGAACAGCCACACACAGCCAGGAACACCTTCTTACAGAATTACAGAGTCCCACCGACCTGCTCTGCTCCTCACTCTGCTGAGGGACCAACCCTGGCAGTAACCCAGAGATCCTCTGCGATTACCCCACCTCTCTGGAAAAAGAAATCCTGGTGGTCTCCTGCTCTGCTTGGCTTAGGGGCAGCAGATCTTGCACTCCAAGGTGTCCCTGCCCATTTCAGGCACATTCAGACCTGGTATTTTGATCAACAGCTCAATCTTATCAGCACAGCCAGAATATTGGTATTTAGCCAATAGTGATAAACAAATCACTCTCCCTTTCTCAAATTTTGGATTCTTTTCCCATCAAAGTTCTGTGGAGCGAGAGGGAAAGTTTCCCCTCTGTAGTTTTCATCTGAAAAACCCAAGTTTTTTGAACTCTTCATTTTCTTGCCACCCAGTAGTTCCAGCACTGAACAGCTTCATTATGTCCAGAGATGAGTTATTGCTGATGGAAAGCTGAGCAGCAGATATTGACACCAAGGTCCCTTTTAGACTCAAGGAAGTGTCTCCTCTCAGCTTCACTGATACCTGTCCCTCCAGAAGCAGCTGAAGGCTGTGGTTGAACTGAGCCCCTGATATTTGGGAACTTCTGGTCTAGGATAAAAAAAAAAGTGATTAAAAAAAAATTCTTGTCCTCTTGATGTACACAGAATTTCTGGAGTTTTCCTTCCATAGGGAGTTTTCAGCACTCTGACTCTCCATTTCAAAGCTCTACTTTACTGAGTCCCAGCCCAGTGTTCAGTTGTTAACTTAGAGTAGCACTATCCTGAAGACAGAAGCTTCCTTCATTTAGAGCCTAGAGAATTTATAGAGCAGATAAAATAATTTCTTGTTGAGCCCACGGGGCACCTTGGCCCAGGGGGCCTACAGTCAAAGCCTTGTTGCAGTGAGGACTCATGGTCAGTGTCTGACCCATGGAAGCTCCACTGATGTGTGTTTTCAGCTCCTTAACACATGCTCTAGAACCACCAGAAATATGTTTTCCATCTAGGCCCTTCCTAAGCCATACTGAAAATGATGGCCTGAGTAAAATTTTACGCCACACTTGAAGGTTTATGAGTTTGCAACGCGTAATTTACCCCTGGTGAGGGACTCAGTGGTGGTTTTGTGCTCTCTGTAATGCTCAGCCAACATTGGCCCTAAAGATAGATCATCAGTGTTTAAATTGTGAAAAGAATGTTGATGACATTTTCTTTTCTTTACTCCGCTCTAGACAAGAGAGGTTCATGTAAAACATAAGCTCTGGCCCCTTTCCAACGTTAATGCAATTTACTGCAAAAGTGCTCACTTTTTTAATTAAGCTGGAATGCTGCTACTCTTCCTAGGAATGCAAAGCCAAGGGGTTACTGACAGAGGGAAGGGCTGATGACGGCAATCTACAATTAACTGAGCAGGGAAAGGCTCTGCCACCTCTGCTGGGCTTTGCTCAGGACTAAAATTTGCTCAAGGAGCAGATTTGGGACCCAAATGTCTCAACTGTCTGAGGAGTAATTCTGCAACCTCTTCCCTCTTTGGTGAAGTCACCATGATCAAGTGGCTGGGACGTGAATTTCATAGGCTGATCTAGTTTCTGAATAAATAAAAGTCTGGAATTTTTATTTTTTTTTTAAACTTCAAATGGCTCAAAATGAAGAATCTACACCCCCTCCACATGTGCCTGTAGAAATCTGTTTATGAAAGGAGAGCATAAAATATTTGATCATGGTTTTGATCCAGAACATGCAAACATTTGTCCTCTTGTGCCGGCTTCACCTGGTGGCTTTCATTTTCTTCGACATAAAGACAGGGTGAAGCAAAGTAATAGAAAAATAGAAAACATCTTTGTCGAAAATGAGATTGCAGCTGTGTAACTGGAGCACACAACCATAAATCAGAATGTCAAATCCAAAGCACATGACTTTTTGCGAGTTCTCCATGTGTGCTATAATGTGATTACAGCCTGGTTACTATTATGATTTAAAACAAAGTCTTTCATGCTAGAAACAAAATGCGGAATGTGAGCAGCCTGGGGGAGAGAGACGGGAGACTTAGCCCTGCCTGTCAGAGGTGGGCTAGAGGGTTTCAAGTGCTTCTCCGTCAGGTGTGAGGGAAGGACTCAACCCCAGCTTTGGCTGCAGTCTCAACATCAGGGACAAATTAGCCAGTGCTGCTCAGCTCTGTCTCACAATCCTCAATTAGGGATGGGGTAGGTTTCTGTCTCCCCATGTCGTAGAAAATCCTAAAGCCAAATACACAGATTACAGAAGTCATTCTTTTCTGTCTATCATATAAACAAATGGTCCAGCTGTTATTGCTAAGATTCCAGTTTGAAAACTTGGACTTTCTTGTATAAACTTCAATGTAATGGTATTTAAAGTGTCATAGACAATAAGCATCTAATCCTAGTCAATAAATTGCAGACTAGTTGCATGAGCTTCGAGAGCTGTTAAAGACAGCTGTGCTTTTTTTGTAATTCAAGTCATTTCCAAATTGGGCAGCCCTCCTGGTGTATTTTCAGACAAACACAGTGTGCTCAGAAAATGTGTTGTTTGGAGCAGCACGAGCATGAAGGCAAGGGCGTCACAATCACCGAGAGACAGAGGGGGATCACATTCTCCATTTCTAAGAAGCTCAGGTTGACAAGAGGGAATTGCTGAGATGTCTGTGAAATTAGTAAATGGCCCTGCAGGTCTCCCAAGGGAAAAATGTGGCCCCTGTGGAGAAGAAGGGGAATATTCCTATTAACTTCAGTTGAGCCAGCAATATAAATGGGTCCGTAGAGACTCCCATTCCTTTCAGAGAGAGGGGAAAGAGGGCAAACATTTTTTAGCTATCACTCAGCTGTTCTGGAGAAACAGCAGCCTGCAAGGTCTGAAGAGGGTGGACAAAGCAATATTTTCCAGGAGTCAGCCAGCTGCCATGCCCTTGAGGAAGGCTGGTTGGAGCCACATGGGCTCTCCCAACGTGAGGTGTCTGGGACACATCTCAATGCACATGACTTCTCCTGCTGGGATCAAACACGAGGGGTCAGAACAGGGCTCCCTGGGTAGCGAATTTTGGGATCACGATCAGGGTTTTGCAGGAAGAGCGGCAACCACCAGCCCCTCTAATTCCTCTTGTGTTGACCTCAGTAGGAGATCAATGCTTCTGAAGACCAGACAGGTGCTTGCAATAAGCTTTCAGAGCCTCCCCACCAGGCTCAGGGTGGAAACCTTGGCTCAGATGTGTGTTTGTGAGGTATTTCAAACGTTACATTTGCAACCAGTTAGCACAGGGTCACTGCCTGGTATCGAGGGTGCCCTGCGGGATTTGGTGGAGTTGAAAGGTGCACTTGCTGCTGGGCTGTCACTCTCCCTCTGTGGCAGCTGCGGTGACAAACATCCACTCGAGCTGTTTCAAGGGTATTTTTCCACATCTGTGAGCACCAGGCAGATTAATCTATTCCTTTCCCTCCTACCCCCCTGTAAGTCATTTTATGGCCATCAGAAGGTTTACACCTGAGGAGCAGCCCTGCCTCCTGCTCTGTGGTGCTCAACATCTGCCCCTCAGCACGGATCAAATATCCCTCTGCTTGTCAGCAGCATGAGTAAAACAGACAAGCTGGCGGAGAAAATATAAATCAAAAGCCTCCACTGCAGGGCAGGATTTTTCCGGACCTTTTCATGGGGCCGAGTCGCCGGCACGCTCACCTGGGGGTGCATAAATCCCACTGAGCACCTGCTGCAAGGGCATCCCAACACCAGACTGAGTTCAGATATTTGCAGGCAAGGTGCTTTTGTCCAACCCATCTCCCTGTGGGGAAGATGTCCAACCCATCCTCCAGCATGGGGAAGGGTCCCAGGATGGGCAGCCAAGCCCCAAATTCTGGAGCTGGGAGCCTTGGGCTCAATTTCCAGCTTGGCCACAGGCTTCCTGTGTGGTCTTGGGCAAATCATACAGTGCTCAGCCCGCTCTCAGCGTGCTGATATTTTGAGAGAGCCGTGGTTTGGCAGGTGAACGAGGGGAGAGGAGGGTTTATTATTAGCGCTGGTCGAAGCACAAGCGCCGGCTCCGTTGCAGTTTTGCAACTCTCTCGGAGCAGGACTGGGAGGGGAAGGCTCATCCAAACTTGTGCACCCCGGGGATTCATCCCAGCCTCGTGTGCAAGTGGCAGCATCTCCGGGAAAGCAACTCTTGCTGCTCCAAGCAGCCGAGAAAGCAGCCCACCATCACGTACGTCCTCAGGAATGTGCGCCTGTGTGGGTCTCTGTAGACAACCCTGATTCATCACCTCCAGAGCAATTAATAAAAACTCGGGCTCGCCCTTCCCCAATATATTGAAAATGATTTGCAATTTGAGAGCGAGAGTCAGTGTTGTTTTTCACATGGAATCAGTTTAATTAATCACACTGTTTGAACAGCTGGGTCCACCATGCACTTCTGCTCGAGTTCAGCATTCCTAGAAAACTTGTCAAGTATGAATCAAAATAATACCATCTCCCTGCTTCTAGTGATTAATCGTATATCTCTCCTCCTCATTCACACCTAAACATCAGCTAAATCAAAAGCAGCCTCCTTCCCCACCATGGAGTTTGTGGCTACTCGCCAGTCCAGGATAAATTATCTAGAGAAGGCTTTGAAAAGCTGTTGGGTTACCCTCAAACTTTAGTTATCAACGTCTGTTGCAATTTCACATGTATTTGTAGTCTCTAGGAGCCAGGGACCGCACAGGAAAAGTGCACATTCCAAAATTAAGGATTTGTGGCACGGAATTAAAAAAATAAAATTAATTTCTTGCATCTGGAAGTCCAAGTGAGGTATTTGCGGGAGGTCTCCAAAGGGCGTCTGAACAAAGGGTCAGAGTTTTGAAGAATATGGCTCTGATTTCCAGCGAGGAGTCTGGTATGTCCTGCACATTTCTGTTTGCTTAAAACAAGGTTCTGACTCTGGCTTTGCAGCACTCTGCCGGCACAGATGGTGGATCCTGGTCACCAGCACCACATGTGAGCTGTGAGCTTGGGATGTCAGGGCTCAGGCATGGAATGGTGGCTTTGCAAGCCAGGATGAACATGGAAGAGGTGGATACATGTGGGATTTGTCCCAGGTCTGAGGAACTCTTGCCAAGTGGGTACAAGTTACAGCCCCACTGGCCCTACCCAGAAAACAACAGATTTTGAGAGTGCAGAAGTGAAGATGTTTGTGAAAAGAAGGGAAAGCTTTGGGCAGACATTGGAAGTTTGGCTTTCAGAGGGCAAAGAAGAGACCTTGAGGCTGTTGGGATTGTTCACCCCAAAGGAGTCACAGGATAGCACAGCACAGCATTTTTACTCACCAAATCCCCTTGCAGAAGCCTGCCCCCAGCCCTGAGAGGGATTAAGGCTTGTTTTCCTCCTGCCATGCCACTGGGCATGAGCCTTGGGAAATGAAAATGGGGGTAGAAATTGCTGAGCCTTCCCTGAGAAACATCCAAGAGGAGATAAATAAATATGGGGTTTCTTTTAAGTAAAGTTGGGATCAAGGAAGGAAGGAGATTAGAGCAAATAGGGAACTAAAAGGTAACACCTGGTCCTTTTCAGGGACCACCAGTAGAAAGAGGCTTTTTCTGGACAGGGAAAGTGTCCAGAGGAGCATTTCCACTAGCACAACATGAGATGCAAGTAGGGAAGTGAGGTTTGGAGACATTGCTTTGATGCCTCTTTCTGGTCCCAACATCTCCACACTGCAGGAAAAGGCATCAGGCCTGGAGATATGACCCTGATCACCCTAAAGGACACTCAATCCATCTGTGCTCAACAGAGAAGTGCCCCAGAGCTGCCTTCAAGCAACCAAGTGCTGCCTAGAAGGAACAAATACTGTTCTGGGGCTGTCAGCATTACAGGGCCAGGACAAGGCAATGACCCCAATCTCCAGGCAGCACATTGGCATCTAGGGATGGACAAATGAACAGAGAAGCTTGAGACTGCTCTCCCATCCTCCTCTCACAGCATTCAGCCTTGACATTAGTGCCATTCCACCCATCCATTCCCCACAAGTGAGTCCCTCCCATGTACTTCCACAGGAAACACCATAAAATAGGAGCAGGCAGGAGTGAAGAGAAGCTTTGTCCTGCCAGGATGGCAGGCAAGGGTAAAGAGAAGCTTTGTCCTGCCAGGATGGTGTGGAAGGGCTGCTGGGAACCCCTCAATCCACCTTGTCACCAGGAGTGCCAATTAACCAGAGTAAAGTGCCTTTGGGAGATAAGCAAAGCCAATCGTTGACCTTCTGAGGACTGAGTGATAGCAGGACAAACCCTTAACTTGACAGCTGAGCAGGCAGCCCATGACGTGTCCCTGTTGCTGGAGGCTTTTCCCAGAGGTTCCCTGTCTGCTTTTTAAGCCCGTGGTCCTGTATTTTGGTGGCGATTCTGTGAATTCTTTTCGAGAGGAAAAGGGCGGGTGTCGTTTCTCGGGATCGTTGTGTTTTTCCATCCCCGCCGTCTGCTGACCCATGTGCCCTGCCATGACTTCTGGCAGAGCAGATGTCCTGCAGGCTCCTCAAGAGTGACATGCAAGTGTGGCTGCCAGAGGATGTGTCAGAGCGCCTGCCAGGGGTTTGTCCTTAAATGTGCTGTTGGTGACATCCCCTGCTCTGCTCAGAATGTATTAAACACCAGACTGCTGCAAAAAATCAGCCCTCAGAATGAATCACACCTCACTGTCCCACTCAGCGTGTTCAGGCAGGCCTGGTTTGCTTTGCAAACCCTTCAGGGGTTCCCTACCATGGTCTTCAGCTGCCTGGGGTCACACAAATGCAGTGAAAGGAGGGAATAATCTTTCCCTGCATCCATCCTAACCATCCTGGAGGTATCTTGCAGCAGACCCAAGGAACTTTCTAACAGGCAGGATAAAAAAGTCAGGATGGGAGCACCTGGGGACGATGTGGTGTCTCCATCACCAGGTTGAGCTGGTTCTGCCACGGGGCAGGAGGATGGAGGAGTTCTCCCAGCCCTGGGACCCACACATCTGTGCTTGCAAAAGATGTGATGATGAAATGATTTTGCTGCTCCCTCAGGCTTCTCAGCCACAAATTCCCCTCATCAGATCCCACTTCTTCTATATGATTCTGGCAAGAAAATGCATACTTTGAAAAAAAAAATTAAAAGGAAAAAAAAAAAGGAAAAGAAAAGAAAAACCCTGGGTTTGCTCTCCATAATGATACCAGATATCCTGCCAACAAAAATACAAACCCTGAAATGGATCTAGTTCTTTTCCCACATTTTTCTAAATATAAGGTCTGAATAGCAGCTCCAAGCTCTCACTTGGAAGGAAAAGCTGCAGCCCAGGGCTGGGGTTTAGCTCAGCAGGGGGATGATTGCCTTCAGCAGTGCCTCAGGATTGCATCCCCCATGGGGGGGTTTTCCCGGGAAGCTGAGCTGCTCCATCGGGGCTGGAACACGTGGGCAGTGGTGTGGGGCCAGCCCAGAATTCCAGCAACACCTTGTGCTGCATCCAGGCTAGAGGGAGACTTTTGTCAGGATAACAGATGGAGCAGAACCAGCCAGGAGCTGGGATCCTTGTCTGGGATCTTGGATTGGGGCTCTGAGGGGAATTGCAGCCAGGTGAGCAAACACTGCTGAGCTCTGATCCATCCCTGAGGGTTCCTCACCTGGCTGTGTTTTGATACCCAAAGGTGCCACCCTGCATCCTTATCAATTTTCTCCAAAAGTTTAATAGACAGCTCTAAATCAGCAGTGGAGGGACCAGTGTTACTGCCTCCATTGGGCATTTCTATTTCCTTCCCATTGCTTGGATTACAACAATTAAAAAAATTTAATTAGAGATAAATGAAAAATACAACCTTGAGATCAGAAGCTTTGGGGTTTTTTTCCCATTTGTGCACATACAGTTCCCCTCCCTCAGGTTTTTCCATGGGGTCCAGGATCCCAGGATGTCCAGGAAACAGAATTTCTGGAGTTTTCCTTCCATGGAGCATTTTCAACACCCTGACTCTCCATTTCAAAGCTCGACTTTACAGAGTCCCAGCCCAGTGTTCAGGTGTTAACTTAGAGTAGCACTGTCCTGAAGACAGAAGCTTCCCTCATTTAGAGCCTCCAGAATTTATAGAGCAGATAAAATAATTTCTTGTTGAGCCCACGGGGCTCCTTGGCCCAGGGGGCCTACAGTCAAAGCCTTGTTGCAGAGAGGACTCATGGTCAGTGTCTGACCCATGGAAGCTCCACTGATGTGTGTTTTCAGCTCCTTAACACATGCTCTAGAACCACCAGAAATATGTTTTCCATCTAGGCCCTTCCTAAGCCTGAAATGATGAAAATGATGGCCTGAGTAAAATTAAATTACAGGATTACAGCCCAGCCTTGCAGAGGTATCAGCAGAAAATAAAGGTCCTGGTGAGTTCAGCAGCAGTTGGGGCCAGTGCAAATCAGTGAATGCTGTATAAGGCCAGGGTATATTTATTTCTGATTGCTTCAGCTCTCTCTGGATGCTGTGGAATTGTTTATGCCCTGCCTGGGATATTCCAGGGTAGGGATATCAGTCAGAGAAATCATAGCTGAACCTGGGAGCATCACAGGCCAATTAAAAGGCAGGTGGCCTGAAATGAGCAGCCTTCTTAGTGGGTTGGGGTCACCATTAAAATCTGAATATTTTTGTCTTTTCAGCTGGACTGTCCCATGGGCTTCAAGGCTGGGTTTTCTTCCACTCACAGTTTAATCATCAGACCCTTTTCAGGGTCTTTTCCAGGTCTTGGACTGCATCGGGTTTACAGGATCATTCACCACTTCCCCTTCAGGTTGCTCCCACGGAGTATTTTTGCTCCTTTCACTCTCTCTTTTGCCTTGGCAGGAGCAGGGGAGGTTGGAGGTGCCAATGGAAACACAGACCATACAATCCCCAGCTTCCAGCCCTGGAGGAGAGGGGTGCTTTGAGGAAGCCTGGAGGAGTGCTGAAGGTGAGAGTGACCAACACCTGGGGACACTGCTGGACCTTCCCCTTCCCAGCAGCTTCCTCAAGCCACATTTGTCAAACAAAGTATCCATTAAAAGAAATTACCTTTTTTCCAAACGACCTTTTGGAAAAGATCACCATTTTGGAAACAGTGCTTTCTTTTTTTTTTTTTTTTTTCAATAAGGACACTGGAAAATGCTGATTTTTATTTTATTTTTTTCCCCTCCATTTTCATTTTTTCCTCTCATTCTCTCTTTCTCTCTCTCTCTTTTTTTTTTCTTTTCCATTTCCAAAGTCTGGATCCTCCAGTCCTCCCATTAAACGAAAATGTTCCTTTGAGTGGGAAGCTGCAGGGATGTGTCTGGGTGAAGCCTCCTAGGGATGTCTGGCCCTGAGCTTGGTGGGAACGGGCATTTATTCACTCAGAGCAGACTTTTTTTGTGTGGCAGTCTCTGAACAGTCCCTGGTATCTGCCTGTGCTTTCATATGTAAGTCATTCAAAACATTCCCTGTGTTTTTCTGCTCATAAAACTGCTGAGGTACATCCTGCACAGTGAACAAATTACTCAGCTTTAAGAAGATATTTATGCTAATTATCCATGGGAAACTCTTTCTGCCATTGTAGTTTTTCATCTGCTGGCATAATATTCCAAAGGTTTTATGTGGCGTTAACTATCAGCAGTAAAATCCCCTGAAAGTAACATGAGAAGGAAGAATCTGCTCTGCATACATTTATTTTCTTTAAATGTTCTTGATTTGCCATCTATGAGATGAAAGTGTTTACACTCAGCACTCCCTCCCCATCACTGCAGCAGCCTCCTCTCCCTGCCTGCTCTTCCTTCAGTTTATTTACCGAAGAATATTCATATTTTGTAAATCCCAGGTATTTATTCCCTTGATTATTTTGGCATGGTGCTTTTTGAGGATGCTTGCTTTGTTTTAAGCAAATCTTTTTTTCTGCCTTTGAAAAGCAGAGCACTAGTAAAAACAAAGGCAACGGCAATATTTGTTAATGTAAGTCCACGCTCCTAAAATATTTATTCTTTTTTCATATGAAGAAGATTAAATGCTTGCAAAATTCTACAGACACATGCACATATTTGACCCAGAAGGATGTCTCTTGGGATTTGTAACAGCAAATGTGTGTTGAACAAAACGTCTTGGCCCTGCACAAACTTACTTTGTGTTCTGAAAGCCAAAAACTTCATTTTAGCATGACCTTAGAAGAATAGTGATACTTTTAGTATTTCCTGGTATTTGGTGCAAGGAATGTTTTTATTTGAATGCAGATGTCATTTGGTTTACAGGAAGGATTTGGTAACATGTCCATGCCAGTACTGCACTTATCCCAAATTTCCTGCTATGGAGGAAGAACATATGTCAAAGCTCACTGTTTGTTAAATTGAAAAGATTCAGTACACCAGAAGCTTCTCTTCTAAACATTGTGACTTTGTGCAATTTACAGAATGTTCTATCTCCATTAAACAATAAACCCTTGACCCCTGGCGCTGGCTTTCAGGATCCTGCTATTTGAGAAGGTAGACATAATGGATGGCAATAATAAATGAAAAGTTCAAGAGGTTAAGAAAAACTGTTTAATTATTTCTCTAGAGCGTGGGCTGCAGAAGAATTGCATATCTGCCTTCTCTCCTGCAGGAACCCTGCAAGGAATGACTGGGGCAGTGCAGTTTGGGCAGGGGATAAAGCAGGTTGCTGGCCCTCAGCTGTGTTTATGAACAAACAGTCTCTGGATACTCTTCCATCCCTGAACCTTTCAGCTTTCTGTGAGTTAACTCCCTGCCAGCAGCGAGCCTGTGCCAGCCCCACAAACCTCAGCATCTGTTTTGCAAGGCTCTTTCATTTGTTAGCATGTGAAAGCTATTGCTCATGTGTGCTTCCCAGCTGTGGTGTGCTTGGGCTTGGTATCTTTAAAGACATCTTTGCTTTATTTGCTTGTTGAACCCAGACACACACAAAGCACAGAGCTCTCCCCTCCCTGCATGAGCCAGCAATGCAACCTCTGCTGACAGGTCACCCTTCCCTGCCTTTCCTCTATGCAAACTCAGGACAAACTTCATGACAAGAAAATCAGGAGGCTTTTCCTTCCTTCCCTTGAACAGGCAGCTCTCCTTTTCACACTCCTGTTTGGTTTCTGTCACAGCACTTGCTGCATTCAATTACCACAGGCTGTATCATGGGACTGAGAGCCCTGAGCTAAAATCATCATCCTCTAGTTATGCAAGTCACTGTACAAACAGCCAGCCAGGGAAAGGCTGCTCCAAAAACATCCACAGCAGGGCAAGGGGTGAGGGAGACACAGGGATCAGGAGTCATCACATCCAAGCTCAAACACGTCCAAGGCAGAGCCTCAGATAGGATCCTGCTCAAGGTCTGGCCCGTGGCCACCTGCTGATGAACATTTCCTTCTCTTGGACACAGAGAATCATGGAATGGCTTAGTTTGGAAGGGACCTTAGAGATCACCTAATTCTAACCCCCTGTCATGGGCAGGGACACCTTCCACTATCCCAGGTTATTCCAAGCCCTCTCCAGCCTGGCCTTGGACACTTCCAGGGATCCAGGGGCAGCCACAGCTTCTCTGGGCACCCTGTGCCAGGGCCTGCCCACCCTCACAGCCAAGATTTTTTTTGTGGTGTCTCTTGGGAGGTCTCCCATGTACATGGAGTGTGGCTGGACACAGGTGTGGGTTGGATGCAGTGGTGGGGTCACCTAAGGAGGAGCTGGAATGTCTCTGTCACAGGGACACAGCCCTGCACTGCAGTGGGAACACCCCAGTGAATCTCCACCATCTAATTCCGAGGGCAAATGCTCTGCTTTGGGATCACAGCTTGCCATGGTGCTTGCCATGCTCACATCACAGCTTGCCACACAGGACCTGGTTACTGGCATGGTTTAGTGGCAGGCTTGGCAGTGCTGCTTTAACTCTTTGGACTCAATGACCTTAAGGGTCCTTTTCCAACCCAAATGAATCTTTGATCCATGTTTGGCGCCCTTCTTTATGCGTCTTGCAGAGCTCAAGGCTTCCTCTGAGGGTGCTTAAGGAGAGGAAATTCGTCATTTAATTCTGAGGCCAGGAGATGGAGCAGACCCTCCTTTGGGGTAAATCAGCTTGTACATGTGACCTCCAAGACTCTAGATCAGTGTGTTAGCTAGAATGTTGGCCAAAGGCTTTTTATTTCTATTTTATGACAGATTTTGAAAGGGTTTTAATAGCTTTTCACACTCACTTTCTCCATCTAAGTGCCTTGATCTGCAGCTTACACCATCAGGAGTCGTTTTCCCAAGATGGGCCTGACGTAAGAAGAATGGCTTGGCTTTGTTCTTTCTAAATAACCCCCTTTAAATCAGCTTTTCCTCTCTGCCTACTGTGTGGGATATGAAAGCACCCCAAACACAATCCCTCTGGTGTCCCCACAGCTCTGTCAGGCGGGTGGGAAACGTGACATCACTTTGTGACCCTGGTGGGTCCCTCTCTATTTAAATAAACAGCCCAGGTTTTGTGTAATGTTACACTCCATCAGGAGCCCTGGAACAATAACAGAGCAGGAACCACTCACGTGACTCCTCTGGGATGGATCAACAAACAGAAGGAGAGTTGGGCACATGCAGGTTGGATGGGACGTGTCCCCAGTCTGCCACCAGATGAGCAAAAGGGCTTTCCATGGCCTTTATTTGGTAAATGACCCTTTATTTAGTAAAGCACCAAAATAAAAATGCTTTGGGTGGAAGATTCTTTGAGCCCAAAGTAAGTTCTAAGCAAAAAGTACACGTGAACATCGTTTCCATAGCTTTGATGTTAAAGAGTCTAATGCTTACTGTTGCTAAGCCATGGAGGGGGTCATCCCCAAAAAATGTGTTTGCAAGCACTCTCCTTTTGCACCCCTGAGGTTGTGATGCAGCCTCCTGCACAGGTTTTGGGCTCTTTCCACAAGGGAGATGATTCAGGTCCACCAGCCATAGTGACAGAATTCAGCCAAGGCCTGCAGGTGATGAGAAAAAAAAGTACAGAGAGTGGGAACACAGCCTGTTTATGGGACATGGGAACTCATCCTGGCAGAATCTCCAAAGCAGAGGGATTTCTCCTCTCTGTCCCAGTCCTGGAGTACGTGACATTTTCCTCACACTGGCTACTTCTTCAATGAGAAAACCGTGGGATTTTGAGGTCAGTCTTCCTTGGTAAATTCCCCATCAGCTAATGACTAAAATAACGATTCCCCACCCTGTCCCCTCCCTTCCCCTCGTGGGTGTGGTGGGAGAACAGCCTCATTTCCACTCAAGAAGGTGTAAGGAGGAGCTTTGGCTCCTGGCACAAGCTGTCCCCACTTGACCTGGCTGCCAGTGGTATCTGTCCCTTTGGCCCGGGGAGGTTCAAGGAGACCCAATGGGATCATGACCAGGTCCCTCCCTTGGATGCTGCTGGCCACACAAGCTGGCAAGGCTCAGGCTGGGAAGCCTTTGCTGCATCCTCCTCTGGGCACAGTGAGTGGCTCTTGGCTCCAGGCCAGCAGGACAGCTCCATGTGCAGCCACAGCACAGAGCAGCTCTGGGCCACCTTCAAACCACTCACTGCAGCCCCACACAGACATTTAGGCACGTGGACTTGCAAATGACCTGGGGTTTTGCCACCTTTCCCTGTGGGTTTTGTGTCCCATATCGTTATTGCTCCTCTCTGGAGTGCCTTCAAGTGTTTCCATTTTTCTGGAAGGTGAGGTTCCCCTTCTCATGTGAGGTTCCCCTTCTACCTGAACATAAAACCTCAGCCAAAAGAGATTGTTTGTTCCTCATGGCAATGTCACCAACTGCAGGCTCTCTGTGTCCAGAGTTCCTCAGTCCAGCTTTTCTCTCACCACAAGGCTGGTACAAACAAAACCAACACATGAGCCAGAGAAAGCCCTGAAGTCTCTGGTCCATCCTGAAAGAAAATGGAACATGTGCAGCCTCCTCTCAGGAGATTTTGGGTTTATCTTCTTTTGGGGGAGGACACCCTGCAGCACACAAGACAGATGGCTGAAGTGGGATATGAAAAAACCCCGGGTTTTTTTTTTTGCTTCCCATCATGTGTCAGCAATGATGTCTGACTTCTTCAAAGCCACTCTTCAGCCCAGCCAGGACAGGTACAGACCCACCATCATCTTGGGTTTCCCTTTCAGAGCCACTCAAGTACCACAGAGGGTCCCAGTTTCTAAGAAATAGGTGACACCATATCTTGGCAATTTGGTGATGAACCAAACCAACCATGATGGCAAATCTTCTGCTCCTGGTCCTTCATCCAGAGGAGACTGGCACTGCTGGAATCCCCCCTTGCCTTAGAAATGTCCCTCATCATCTTTGCACAGCAGCATCAGGAGGGAGTTCCTCAGCTGTGCCAGAGGAGCAAGGGGAACCTCGTACAAACCTCTTAGGGACACCCTGGCCAGGGGAAAGCCAACAAAAATAATGACTCACTTGACCCCTCACAAGGCAGCCAGCACCCAAAAGTTTTCCACACAGTGTTAAAAACACCATGCACTGGCCTCAAATCGTGCTGGCCATGCCAGACTCCCACCTGTTTATGTGGAAAACTTTATACACCCAAAGCATAAGTTTTTCAGCATAATGTGTTGGGTGGATCAAGGTTTCCATGTGCTCCACTGCTGTCAAGAAGCAGTGTCTCAGCCAACACGGGATGGTGCAAGGAGGGCACAGAAAGTTTGAGTCTTCAGGAACTCATTTGCAGCAGCTCCCTCATTCCTCAGGCACTCACAGACCTCTCACCTCCTGCCCTTTAATGCACAGAGTGCAGTCTGGAGCAGCTCTGGGGGATGAAAGAAAAGCCCCATTCCTGCACTGCTTTGCAGCTGTGCCCTGGGGGAGGGCCTGGACAGAGGTAAGGATAGAGGTACCCCCTAATAACAGAAATTGGCAGGATGGTGGGTACAAAATGTGACAAAACAGAGTGGACTTAGGTAAAACAGTGCAAGAGGCAGGGCCTAAAGCAGAAGAGCAGATGATAAGAAAGCCTTGTTTGGAAAGAAGCTGTGTGGACTCACATGGTGACTCCTGGGGTGTCCTGTGCAGGGCTGAGAGTTGGACTCAGTGATCCTTGTGGGGCCCTTCCAATTCGGAAGATTCTGTGATTCTGTGACTCTGCACAAAATGTTTGTGGCAAAAGGTGAAGTGCAAACATCCTCTCTCAGGAAAATTGCCTTTGTGCAGGGGCAGTGTCAGAATTAGTGCTGGCCATCCTTAATCTAGGGTGAGTGATTTGACTAAAAAACTGGGGAAGGTACCTGGACCAAGCCAACAGCATTCCCAGATGCTCTGGAGTCCATGAATGAGACACGGTGATTCCTCCCAGCCAGGTCTTGGGCAAAGGTGTTGCATGTCCTGATCCCCAAGTTCAGTCTTCTGGGCTGCTGTTTGAACACTTTCCCTATGTTCCACCTCCTGAAAGTGTGGAGAACAGAGCATTTTTCCTTCAGCCACAGAAATGCAACACTGCTCATGATGGGAGGGATTTGGCAGGTTTGGAACTCAAGGTCAGAACTGAAGTCAGATCGGTTTGCTCAGGGCTTTTTTAGTCACATCTAAAAAACCTCCAGTTTTTTACACTCCAAATTCCTGACTGGTATTAAGTCTCTTTGTGAACTTCCACTTCCCAGGCTGAACACGATCTGATCCTTCTGCACCTCCCTGTAGGACCATCCAACCCATCATGGTGGCCATCTGCTAAACTCAGCCCAGTTTGTTGGCATTTTGCTGGTGCTGGGGACACAAACCTGGACACTGCATCCCAGACAAGATCTAATGGTCCCTGGGAAATGGGAATAGTCACAACCTCTCATGTGCTTGCTGTGCTCCTGCTGTACATTTCTCACATGTCACAATTTGCTGTGGGTGTCTCAGCAAGCAGTTAGAAAAGATCGTGGTTGGAATAATTTCCAATTGCAGAATGCAGTTACATTTCTCAAACCCAGAGCAAGAAAACATCAAATAGTGATAATCAAAAGCGACGTCGTTTGACTGAAAAATACACAACCCAGTTATTACAAATCCTGGCCATGTTTCCTCTTGCTTCTTCCCTGGAGAAGCCACGCTGCCAAGGGCTGGGTGTCCTGGGGACAGTCACACTGAGGCAATGCCATTCTCCCTTGCTGAGTTCTGCTCTTGGACACTGATGAGTTGAACTCTGAGTTGATCGAGGTCCCGGGACTGCAGTGGTGAGTGACAGCTTTGTTAAGCTGTGATTGATGATTTAGCTACCAAATTCTGATTAATGTTTCCTTCCAAAGCCTCCTTGCCCTTGCAATATGCTGTCCATTAGCCCCTGCCAATATCTGCCTGGAATAACCTCTTGGCTGTGATGGGCGTTGTGTGATTATGGTTATCTAAACGTGTGAATAATTGGGAGGTTATGCCATATTACATGCTTCATCAAGTCCTCTATTCCAGTTTCAGGGAAACATTTGAAGTTCAACACTATGTCTCAATTATGCCTGAATTTCTGGCAAGGGGGAAAAAAAAGTCCCATTAACGAAGCTGTCAAAAACACATTCTGCTTTAAATTTCCTGGGACAATTGGACAATGAAACTTGCTTGCTCAGTAAAGAGCTGCTTTCTCCTCACAGCATTCACAGGCTCTGGGATTTATTGGATTTCTTTCTTGCTTGGGCTCTGAAATGAGATCCTGATAAAAAGGAGTTGCACAGTAAATGAGTAAGCTCTGTAAACAATAAATTCTGTGATGAAACATTTATCTCCAGACAGTCTATATGGAAAGCAATGCTGTTCTGGTGGGATACGGAATGAGTTTGCACTGTGGTGATATTTGTAAATTATAAAGTAAATAAAATAGGTCTGTTGTTGCAGTGCTGGGACAATATTGTTACTGAAAGCAAGACTTTATCCTCACGTGTGCTTTGGAGGGCATGGGTCTGTCCTGGGACTCTGCCCCAGGCAGCTTTACACTTCAGGATTTTTATGGGGAACAAACCTATCAATATTCTGACAAATCCCTTTGAAATTTCAGGAGCAAAGAGCAAAGTGCTATTGTAGAGTTACAGATGTCAGTGTTGGACACTGTCACAGGCTCTCCAAAGTAGAGCTGGGTTCTAACTGGGATGCCAGACCTCCAACTGGTTTTTCTCCCAGTGCTCACATTGTGTGTGCTGGCAGGACAAGGGAGACTGGTACAGGCTGAGCTCAGTGTGAGCAGACACTGATCAAGAGGTGGCTGGAGAAGTCCAAGAGGTGCTCAGGGAAAGGTAGGACAATAGCAATATCCTTCACCTCTTCAGCTTGTTCTGCCACTATTCCCAGTGTCAGACTGCTTTGGGACTGGGAAGTCACCATTCAACTTGTTGCAGTGGAAATAAGTGAAATCATCCGGAAAAGCTTTTTTTCCTCTCAAAGAGAGTATGAAGAACTTTTTCTCTGCATGGAGTGGAGGCCATCTGCATTTTAACTTCCTACTCAGTTGTAACTGTGTGGAGAGGAAGGATTTGTGCTCCATCACCAGAGGGACCAAGCAGGGACCAGCCCGTGACCATTCAGGGACAAGGTAACACAGGGCAGCAGTGGTGCCATGAAATCACCTTTAATAGGTTGTTATTCTTCTCCACCTTCCCCCTCTTTGGGTCTTTCCCTTTCTCTCTCAGAGTGCTCCCTGCTGCAAATCCCACAGGGAGCATCCCCTGTCCAGCAGGAGAGAGGGATGCTGAGTTCATAGTGCCTCTTGCTATGCAACAACAGTGGCAAAGACGAGGCAGTGAAAGGCTGCAGGAAAATCTCAGCAAGGTGGATGTATGGAGACAGGCCAAATGTGTTAATATTTCCCGAAATATTGCAAAATACATCCAGCCTTGGCCTACAGTGAAAGCACAAGCAGTAGAGGAATCTAAAGCGTGCAGATGCATTGCATACCAGCATGGAAAAGTGACAGCAAAACAGGGCCAAAGCAGGCCAACCACACTCCCTTGGGAGTCTAGGAAATAAGTGAATCAAACAGGGCTTAGGGCCAAAACAGGCCAAAAAAAAAGGATCCCTTTAGGAGTCCAGGAAATAAAATGAATCAAAGTGTGTTTGGGGCTGTTACAGGCCAACCACAATCCCTCTGGAGTCCAGAAAATGAGTTTAACTATTGTCCAGGCCAAGACAGGCAATTAAGCTTCCCCCCACAGGGACAAGTCAGTTGTGAACAGCAGAAAGAGGGGCCATTCTGCCTTGCTATGGTCAGGACCCCAGAGCACAGGTCAGCAGCCTCCTTCTCGCCCAGTTTCCCTTGGGAAGCCCAGGATGCACATCTGGAGCTCTGGGATAGAGTCACCTCCTGGCCTGGACCATCCCTCCTTCAATTCTCTTTGACTTTCACAGTCCCTTTAATCACAGAATCCCAGAATCACTGAGGTTGGAAAAGACCTCCAGGATCAGCGAGTTCCAACCTGTGGCTGATCCCTGCCTCATCACCAGCCCAGAGCACTGAGAGCCACATCCAGGCATTCCTTGGATACCTCCAGGGATGGAGACTCCATCACCTCCCTGGGCAGCTGCTTCCAATGATTAACAACACTTTCAGTGAAGAAATTCTTCCTAATATCCAGCCTGACCCTCCCCTGGCACAACTTGAAGCCATTTCCCCTTGTTCTGTCTCTGTTCGATGGGAGCAGATCCCAAATCCCCCCGGCTGTCCCCTCCTGTCAGGGAGTTGTGCAGAGCCACAAGGGCCCCCCTGAGCCTCCTTTTCTCCAGGCTGAGCCCCTTCCCAGCTCCCTCAGGAATTCTCCATTCCCTTCCCAGCTCCCTCAGGAATTTTCCAGCCCCTTCCCAGCTCCCTCAGCCTCTCCTGGTGCTCCAGCCCTTCCCCAGCTCCACTCCCTTCTCTGGACCCTCTCCAGCCCCTCGGTGTCTCTCTTTCACTGAGGAGCCCAGAACTGGACACAGCACTTGGTGTCCTCAGCAGTGCCCAGCACAGAGGGACAATCACTGCCCTGGTCCTGTGGCCACACTATTCCTGATCCAGGACAGGTAACATTTTTCTTTCTTGCCCACCTGGGCACACACTGGGCTCATACTCAGCTGCTGCTGTGCAATCTCCCTGGATTTCCCTGGAGGAAATCCCAGCTCCACATGCCCACGTCGAGAGCTGTCCTGGCCTCTCTGCTCATGGAGGCCATGCCTGTGGCTCTGCTGAATGTCCTCATGGATGTGATTGCAGCCTCGCCCAAATTCATGGTGGTGTTGGCCATGTTTGTGGCAAAGATGATTTGTGCACTTCAAAAAGGATCAGGAATAAGTTTCTTTCACTGTTCTAGGCTGGCAGGTCTGGGCCCACAGATGCCAGGTGAGAAGCATAGTCTGCATTTGAGCATCTCCACATGAGGATTTTTAAAATTTCTTTTAATTTTTGCAAATGGTCACAATCCACGGGGAGGCCTCAGCACCTTCTCCTCAAGGCTGAGGAGCCACAGAGCAAGCAGCCACTCCATTTCATCCCTGAAGCAAATGGGGTAAACGGGGAATAAATCAGAGGAGGTACTGACAGTCTGCAGTCAGACCCAGGGATTTACTGCTGCAAGAGGTTTATTAATAGAGCTATGGATGTTGCAGGCCTGTCTGTGATGGGCTGTGGGATAATTTAATGATCAGCAAAGACAGAAAGCTGAGATAAGGATAACTGTAGCGTCCACATTAGCAGTGTTCCCTCTCTGTGTTGGCTTAGCTCCCTCAGAAGGGGCAGCCAGAGCTGAAGTAAATCATGGTGCCAGAGGTGAAGTAAATCAGGTGTCCCTGTCCTGTGCCCCTCCATTAAGGCAAATTGCTCTTGACTTACTCACCAGCACCCACCTGAGGGTTGCAGGCAGTGAATTGTCCCCTCAGGCTGAAGAACAGAGGGGGACCATGGAGTCCATGACCCTCCTCTAGAGGGACAGACAGCACCAGCACAGAGCTGCTTCTCTGGAGGGTGGAGTGTAGAGAGACAAACACCCCCAGCCAATATCCAAAATGGGATTTTTGACTAAGTGACCCAGTCTTAATCACCCCTGAAGGCTATGAACAGTTCAGGCAGTGTCATGAGGAGTTTTCCACGAGATACCTGTGGCTGAGAATGCTGCTATCACTCATGGCACTTTTGGTGACCTCCAGAGAAACCAGAATTCTTGGTTTCCTGACACCCCTTACCTTCTTAAAACGAAGGTAAGAAGGAAGGTAAAATGAAGGTAAGAAGGTAAAACGAACTGAGAACTCTAAGTTGGCACCACTGGGGTTTCTCTCAGCCTTTCAGATTTGGGTCAAATTGCTGCTGAGCAGGGGAATTTCTGTTGTAGGAGGCAGAGGTTAGGCAGCAGCACAAGTGTCCACTCTGTCCACAACCCAGTTTATTGGTGTGTCTTTTCCTGATGGACACAATGAAAAAAAGTGCAAAAATCATCTCCTCTGTCTTTGTGATGCTGCAGTAAGTGAACTGACCTGGAGCAACACTGCCAGTTAAAATAAATTTCTGGAATTAAACTGAATTTCCTGGATTAAAAATGCAAACCCAGTGAATGCAGCAAAATCACTGCAAATTCCTTCTTATTTGGTTTAGTGGTGGACACTCCCCGAAGTCTTCCTGGGGAAAGTCAAAAACCATGTGTGTCTTGTAATTAGATCTAAATGATTATGAAATTTTGGGAAATTGGTGTTTATGACACCTGCTGAGGTGAACTTCCTCCTCCTGCTGAGAGACGACAACGCAGGAAAAAGACCAAACCTAACTTGTCTGACCTCCCTCTGACCTACGACAAAATCACTCAAGACAATTTAACTTGAAAAAGTGATGGGCTCCCAGTTGTTTGTGGAACTGAAAAAAAAAAAAATCCCTTTCACTTCCAAGTACTAATTTTCATTATTCTGCATCTTCCTTCAGGGGAAAATCCAGAGTTATTTTGAAACCACAGGTGATATGACCCATTAAAGCTGGGATTTAAGCGTTGGTTTTATGCAGCAGATGGATAAACTATCAGTCACTCGCCTGTAGGTGGAAAAATCTTTGCTTAAGCCATTAACACTCCCCAGTGTAATACTACCTGTGTTCAGCAAAGGGAAATCTGTTTTCTTACTGTGATTTGATATTGGGAAATAACAGGAGGAGATAAGCTTTATAACAGCACTGGAAACGTGTCTGTGGTAAGAAATGAGCCACACAGCAAAACCGCCTTTGGCATGAGCCTGGCTCTTCCACAAGGGGCAAGACAGCCCTGGCACAGGCTACAGACAGAAGGGACAAGAGAAGAAGAGCATTCTGCCTCCTCCTGTGGGCTCCCAACATCCCTCCTGCCACGTGGAGAGATGCCCCAAGCAATGGAGAGATGGAATTTCGGCGGCAGCTCTCGCAGAGCACCCGCAGGTGCTCTCCCATATCACTGCCTGGAGCTCTGCTCCACTGCACAAACGCTGTCCTCAGCTGCTCCCGCTCATTTCCACACACTCCGAGTGTCCAGATCCAACAGGGGGATGGCTTCCAAGGAGAGGAAGCACAGATGTTGGGAAATCCAGGAAGGAGGCTCTCCTAGAGTATTTAAATATGTAGCTGCTTAAGTGCATGGCTTCTCATTGTGCCTCTGACAGGCCCCGTCCAACAGCCACTGGAGACAGTGGAAAGGTGTCCCTGGAGTCAGGTGAGGTTAAGCTGCACTTGCAGAATCTGGTGTTTATGCTCCTTTGAAATGCAGATACTTAAAAAGCCATTGCCCACCCATCCATCCATCCATCCATCCATCCATCCATCCATCCATCCATCCCAGGGCACTTGACTTCCACATTTCCCCTGAGTTCCTGGATTTTCATGATCCAAGCACGTGCCTGTTTCAATGCTACTGGCTGATCTCTCTGTTCCTTGCTGGAAGAGATCTCTGTCTAGCAATTAAGAGAAGGTCGAAGGCTGTGTGTTTATGTTCAGTTTGTTGTACCTTTTTTTCCTCGTGGTTCTCTCTGTGATGGTTCCCTAAGTCTCACATGTGGATGAAAACAGCAAAAGTTTCCATTTCCATTTCATTTTAAAAAAATTATGATGGTGATGAATTTGGCCACAGTTTCAATCCTTCCCACTGTAAGAAATCCAGTCCCGTCCTGAGTATTTTATCTGCTAAGTGGCCATTGGGTATTTTCCCAAGAAATGCAGAGTTCCTTTTTTCCTCTTTCATGCCATGGGGAGGGAAGGACACAGAGCAACACCTTTATTGTCCCTTGCCTCCAGAGGCCTGGAACAGCTTCCCAGAGCACCAGGAAGGGATTTAAAACATAATCCCATCTGCAGATTTAACAAGCTCCTTCTTCAAACTCAACAGGAGCCTTTTGCAGGTCCCCACCAATGCTGGTGACTCCAACCCACCACAGAGCATGGTGAGTGCCTGGATCCCACAGGACTTCCAGAGCTTCACAGCTCAAGGAATAACCCAGCTCAGAGATGCCAATGCTCTGTGTGATTAAACTCCCTCACTGCTCACAAGCACTGGGGAAAATGGATTTACACTAATGGGTACCTTATTTCCTAAATGAGAGTGTACTCTTGCATTCCTTTCCTTTTTCTCTTTCACTCTTTCTCAGCTCTCAAGGCCAAATCCACAGCAGATATAAGTCAGATGTGCAGAGCCCAGACTAGTTTGCCCCAGCTGAAGATCTTTTAGAGAGCTTTAGGATCTCTGCATCTCATTTATGCAGGTCCTCAAACTTCCTGACACAAGAACATTTTCCCAGCCCTCTTTTGTGGCAGCCAGGTGAATCCTGCTTTTCGTTTTTGCAAGCAATTTATCTCCACCATCCTTTTCTCTGATGCCACAAATTGTTTATAAGGTGGCTGTAGAGAACACCCTGAGTCTCATCTCAGTGTGACTTACATGCTGTGCCTTTTGGTGGCTTTTCTTGAAACAGTCTACAAGTGTGAAGTCTTTTCTCTATTTCCCCACTTTCCGCTTTTCTTCCTCTGCTCCTGTTTTCAATCACAGACTGCCCAGGCAGTGTAGTGGTCAGGCTTAAAGACTTGCTAGAACTGGATTCAAGATTTATGAGAACTAGATGTAACCAGGCCTCTCCCAGAGGTTTGGGAAGAACAGCTGGAGTCTGGCACTTTCCATCATGACAAGGCCTATTAAAAACTAAGAGTTGAACTGCAAAAAGCAGGGAAGGGGGGGGGGGAGAATGTTTAGGCTTAAAACACAAAACAAGCGCCTGCAGTATCCAGCCCGTCTGCACAGGGGCCAATTCTGACAGCAAACGCCTTTCACAGCTGCTGAGGATTGGGCTTATTTTAGAAACCACTTTAGAAAGAAGAGGTTAAAAGAAGAGAGGGAGGGAGCTGGGAGCTGTCTGTGTGCCATGCTGGCGTGCAGAGCCCGGGCTGGTGGAGGGGGTCACATCCTGCTCTGTCTGGAGCCCGTTCCGGCAGGGCCACCCCACCCAGGGCTGATGTAATGGCCCGGCTGTGTTTGTGGACATCACCAAGGCGTGCGTGTGTCTGTCCGGCCATCCCCAGCCAGGACAGCACAGCTCCTGCTCAGCAGAGAGGGAGGGGATGTTGGTTGTGCAGGGAAATTTAAAGCTCTGAGCTCCTGCTTGCACGCTGTGTATCCTTGGCATTCCCACCCAGTCCTTGCCTTCTGTGCTCTCTGTCCCTCTAGGGCCATCTCAATGCCAGCCTGTCCCCAGCTGGGGCTGGGGGGACTCATGGACCTTCAGCTGCTCTCACCTGGCTGCAGGTGAGAGCACATCCAAGCACAAGTAGGATGGGAGAGCTGGAAGGGAAATGGGGTCACTGCTGGAAAACTGGGAGGAGAACAGTGGTGTTAATTCTCCTGGGCAGGTGGTTTGTGCCTTCACTGATGGAAAGATGGGGGATGTGCCAGCACAGGCAGGCTGATCATGGTAATTATTCATTTTCTAACCATATGACTGTTCCAGACCTGAAGTATCCACTGGCTGAGGTGCTAGTGCTGATTCATCCCACACTCCTGACTCCTGTGTCTCACTGAAATACCTACAGCTCTGTGGGATGGCTCCATCCCAGGATGCCAGCAAACAAGGCAAGTTGGATTTACCTACACCTTTTATCTGCTTTTGATCAAGGCTGCTACATGCTGTTAAATAATACCTTTCTAATTCACAAGGGAAAGAATCAGAATTTAAAGGATTAAATTAAAAGGAATTGACCTGCTTTGCTTGTCCTGCCCCACAGTTTTATCTGACAGTCACCAACAGTGTGACATCCTCATGTGGCCAAGATTAGGGGGTCAGTGCCTTCTTTGTCTCTGGGGATTTTGTTGCCCATTTCCATGGGAATTCTGACTAGGGAAAAACCCACCTTCATCCACTGGCTTTGCCTCATGCCAAATGATGTTTCAAAGCTCTCTGTTAGTCCCAGACAGGAGCAATAAACACCCAAAATACTTCACAGGCTGACTTTGGCCTCTGTCTGGGTGTCCCCACCATGGGTGGAGCATCCCTCTCTCTTGTCCTGCAGTACTCATTGAGATCCCACACCACCTCCTTTTTCCTAAAACACAGGTACCACGAAGCCCTTGAAATTCTGGGGCTCCTGTTAAAGCAAAAATAAACGACCCATAAATCACCAATTCCCGACACCATATTATAAAATAGGGATAGCAGAACAGAAGACGCCCTCAAGCAGGGGCTGGATGGCAAAAGAAAGGGAATTTAGCCCTGAAGTGCCAAATCAATTAAAAAGACAAATAAAACTGCCACTCTCTAATGAGCAGCAAGACTGGCTCCCAGCTGGTCTTTGGATGAAGCCAGGTTGCCTCGGGAAATTCTGGTGGATCTTTTGTGCACAAAAACACCCATCTGACCCATCAGATGTCCAGACATGGTGGTGGCACAGGCCAGGCCTCCTTGGGGATGGCAGCATAGCTGCTTCTCAGCAGAGAAGTTATTTGGGATCCACATCTGGCAGCACGGGGTAGTCCAAGCCTAGGCTTCTCCTAAAATTAAGCTGAACTTGTTCCAGTAGCTCTACCCAGGAAAGGGTATCTCTAGTGAAAACCACTTTCTCACCTCTCCAGGTTAAACTAATAAAAATTGAAAATATCAGTTTAAAAGTTTCATTTCCATGTCCTGCCTTTGGCTGCTCCCATCATAGCAGTGCTGGCCCCAGAGACTGTGAGACTGTGACATCATCTTCCTAAACAGGAAGAGAAAAATGCACATATCCATATTCCTGAAATATACCTTTTCCTTTAAGAAATATCCCTGGTCTTGAAGATTCTGTGATATCTTTTCAATACAGGTCTTCACAGGATGTAAAATAAGGCACAAGCTGGCAAACAGTGGGAACATAATTATGATGAACTTTTCCCTAAAAATGTTTGTTTCTGGTTGTTTGTTTGTTTTGTTTTTTTCTTTTCTTCTTTCTTAATGTTAAAAAATCAGCATCTTTCCTTCAATTTTTTGTTGTGTCTTAGCAACTGAACAGTTTTGATCACACACAGCTTGGGTAAGGAGATAGGAAGTGATTTGGCAAATACCACATTCCAAAAAGGTGACCTTTTTCTGCTCTGGGTTTTCAGCTTGGGCAAATGTCTTGGGGAAAATTCCAGCCAACAGCAGCCCCAACTGCCCCATAATGCTTCAAACATACTGGCAACAGGCTCCCATTAGAAACCTCGTTGTATTTATTATTTCTCCTGCTCTTTTGGGGCTGCCCTCTGTGTGAGATGGAGCAGAGAGAGAGTCTCTCAGAGCTCCTAACACCTGCAGGAGGGTGGGCACAGGTGTGTTCCTGCTCCACACTTGTTCTGCTCCCTGGGGGACACAACAGGCAGAATTTGGCCCCACGGAATTTTGCAGGAGTGGGATGTTATGGTACCAGGACTGCAGGCTCATAGCCCTGCCAAGACACAATAAAAAAGAGCTGTTTCATGGTGGAGGAATATGAGGAGCACATGTTTGGTCAAGCTGGTGGGCAACGTTGTTCCTTCACCTCCCAAGGCTGGCTGGGCTCTGGAATGCCCATAAAAACACCCCCCACTTCCTCCCCTTGCTGCGGGGGCAACAGAAAACCTTGATTTCATCCCATGCAATTAAAACAAACGGTTGCCACATGTAAATATTTGTGTTGTTACCCATCTCTCTTCATCTGTGGGGCTCTGAAAAACAAACAGCAAAACACAGCCCTGGCCATTAGAGCAGGGCCTGGGATGTGCAGTAACCAGGCCAGCAAGGCCAGGAGGGCAAGGGGAGTCTAGGATGGGACTTTTGCTGGATTTTGGATCAACACAGTGCTCATGGAATGGTGCTGCTCCTGCCCTTGTAAGAACATCCTTTTCCCACAGCCTTCCCAGCTTCCCTGAGCGTGATGTCAAAGGGACTGTCACACATGTCCATGGAAAATTCATGCTCCAGAGGTGGAAAATCCATGTTTGGTCTCTGCAATGTCCTCCCTGGTGATGTATCCAGAGCCCTGCTCCTCAGCACGTGTCTGCCACCAGCAGTGGGAAATGATCCCTGTGGGTCCCTTCCAATTCAGAGGATTCTGTGATTCTGTATCCTCTCAGCCAAGGACAAATCCCTCACACAAATTATTTTAATGGAATTTGCACCCACAGGACTGGATGCAGAGAGGGGGAAACCAGAGCTAAAATCAGCCCTGTTTGCCTGTGCCTGTAACCCGTGTGACACCTTGTGCATTATCCAGGTTTGGTTCAGCTCAGCACAAATATCACAAAATCAGGCCTTTGCCATGTTTGTCTCCAGGGTCCTGCCTTTTGGCATTTTGGAGTGAGGTGGATAATTATGCAGGATTTTTCCTTCCCTTGAGAAAAGACATGAAACCTGGATCATTTCTGGCTTTCCTTGGTGTCTGTCCAAGCAGAAGTTAAATCTCTCACAGCAATTTCTAAAATCCCCTTTCAGATAACACAGCAGCTGGGTTTCAAGGTTATTCTCAAGGGTGTAATAGCAGTATTTCTTCTTTAGTGCAGTACCATGATCTTGTGCATAGTTTCAAGAAGCTTTAGGACAACTTTAAGACTGGAAAGTGTTTTGTTGGGAAAAAAAAAAAAGGAAAAAAAAATTCAAACCACCCTGTTAATTCCAGTCTGCCTTCTTTGTGCTGTTTTGAATAAGTTAAAAAGCAAACTGGGAAAATTTAATTTACACCAGGAAAAAAAAAAGAATACTGCATTCAAGAGAAAAAGAAAACCTACACTGATACTGTTCCACTTCAACAATTATTTGTAGCATATCCTATATATATGTATGGGGTATATATACACATATTTACACATATTTATATATATAAATGTTTTTCCCCTCAGGGTTTTCCTTTTAAAGATTTTTGCCTTTTCACATGTGAACTGTAAACAGACTGACAGATGGAATTCTTTTGTATAAACTGTTTCAGATACACTATTCTTCCATGCCTATGTCAGTTGTTTACAATATCAAAAAGCCACAGATACGCCTAAAAGTAAGGAAAGTTGGAATTTCTGCCAAACATTTGGATACCATCCATCCTCAGGGGCTGTACCCTCAGTGCACGGGGTGGTGCTGAGGAACCTCTCACTTAGAGGCTTCTCCTCAAGATGTGTGTCAGCAGGAGGTTGGGGATCTTCAAAGCAAGGACTGGGGAGGGAAGAGAGGGGCACCCAAATTTGCTGCTGCCAACGTCTACACTTGTTAATGAGTGTCTAATGGGCTGGTGGCTGCTGGGCTGGTGCTGGGAACATCTGGAGCTCTCCATGTGGGTGGTGCATGGTCCCCATGGCACTCTTTTATTCTTTTTTTTTTTTCTTTTTTTTTTTTTTTTTTAATGTGTTTTCCCTCTTTGTTTTCATGCCCTGAGTGCCAGGTGAAGAGTCTGACCAGTGTAACCAGCATGGAGTGGTACTCAGGGCTCTCCATGGCTCTCAGGGCTCTCCATGGCTCTGTGTGAGTTTTTGTCAGTCTAGCTTGGGTATTTGAAGTGTGAAAAAAGCCCAGAGGCTTTGAACAGTCATCCCAAGGAGTCTTCTTCCAGATTTAAGCTGCCCCAGCCAGCAAAATTCCCAATGCTTTCACAATTCTGGGTGATCCCCTGCCCCATGGAAAAGCCACGTAGACAAAACTTTTATTTCCTTTTAACTTCATCTCTGGCACTTACCCTCACCTGTGTGGTAATCATTGAAAACGTCTCCAAATCCTTTGTGTTGCATTTTTTTTTCTCCCCAAACCATGCCACGTGGAAGAAGAGAAATGGCCACACATCCCCATCACCACCAGAGCCTGAGCTGTCGTGCACCAGAGTTAAACACCCTGAAAAGTCCAGTCAGGATCCATCAGGAAGATCACTGTGCCTTCAGGTCTGAGGGATTGGGAGACCCTGAAAAGTCCTATCAGCTTTTAAATCCTCTCCCAACACTATTAAAAAAGAAAAAAAAAAAAAAAAAAAAAAAAGACCCCATGATACAGAGGAAGGTTCTGTGAGATTTTGAGTTCAGGGAAATTAGAGAAAAGGGCCTCTGGATGCCAGCATGAACAACTTGTCCCATAAGGCTCCCCAGGGATTGTCTCAGGGGCTGACCCCCTTCCTTCCCAGAAGATGTGGTTTGGCAAAGATTTGGAGTTTGTTCCCCAGGACATTTATTCATTCAAATTTGGAGCTTAAAAAGGTACCAGCACTAAATGCTTTGAGAAAATTCTTCACAAAAAAACCAACAACAAACAAACCAAAGAAAACAACTTCCAACACACTCCACTCCCATATTTGCCATCAGAAGTTGTTCTTCTTCAAGTCAACTCCCCAAAATCTCCACCGGATCGAGATCACTCAGGAGTTTGTGTGCACAAACACCAGTGATGCTCTGGCTGGGGAGTTTGGATAAAGCTCTGTCCTTTTCCTGGCTGGAATGCCCAAGCTTGTGGGCTCCAGCACAGGCTGTCAGCTCAGCAGCTGCCCAGGCATGGCTGGATGTGGAGCTTGGTCTGCCTGGACAACCAGGAAATCTGCCCTCAGCATTTATTTCACAGGCCCATGACCTTCTTCATGTCACCCTATCCTTACAGAGCCACGTTTCCACATCCCCAATGGGAATAACACATTGCAATGGTGGAGACATGGTGGCAGGCAATAAGGATGGGATCAAGAAATGCATGGAAAATTCTAGAACAGACCTAAGAAGTTGCTGTTTAGGCCTCCATCCTACAAGGAACCAGGTTTATCCAGGCTGCCTCTGCACCAAAAATGCTTCAGCTCTGGCTCATCCTTTGCAAAGCCTGGATCTACCCTCCTTGTCCATTCCTCAGCTGGGAGCCCACCTGACCTGTCTCAAAGACTCTCACCTGTGGACTGTAAGCAGGATTGTTGGATGCATCCTAAAGCACTCCTAGATCCCTCCTGTGCCATCTTGGTAAGAAAAACTGGGCAAGGCTGATTGCAAAAATGAGAACTTGGAGGATGGAAAGGGAGAAAGGGAAGTCTAATAAGCAGGTGGGGAAAATATATTAATGAATCTGTGTTTTGCTGGAATATGGAGGAGAGACATGACTGTGCCAAGAGCAAGCTGGACTCTGGAGCTGAGCAAGGACCCCATTTAAGGTTGTCCCTTAAAGCCCTGAACCCACGCTGGGTTGCTCAGAGAAGTTGTGGCTGCCCTTGGATCCCTGGAAGTGTCCAAGGCCATCTTGGACAGGGCCTGGAGGAACCTGGGATAGTGGAAGGTGTCCCTGCCCATGGCAGGGGATTGGAATGAGATGATCTTTAGGGTCCCTTCTGACACAAACCATCCATGGTGCACACCCTGTGTGATTGCAGCGCTCCTTTGCAATGCTGTGCTGAGTGTTTGAACCTTTGGCACCTGCCATTTGCAGGTGGCCACATCAGCAGCTCCTGTCCCTCCTCCTCTGCTCGCTGCTGGTGCTGCTGTGAAGCAGAGAGCTCAGAGAACATGCACAGGCCAGCATCCTCCAAGGATACAGCTGGGATGAGAGGGAGGGATCTGGGGGAAGGATGAAGCCACTGCAGAAACTCCAGTTGTACAAACAACCCCTTTGGAAGCTGTAGCTCTGGGATGGAGAACACCAACGTAAGGATGCATGACACTTCTCCAGCTCCCCCTGCAGCACTCAGCTCCTTTTCCAGGCTCCTCTGGCTCCAGGGGAGTTGGGCTGTTCTCCTCGGAGCCTCCTCTGAGCCTGGAGCTGCTCTGTGTAGCCATGGTGAGCTCTGTGCTCATATAAACATTGCACAACCACGAGCCCCCGCTGTCTGAGGGCAGCAGAGGCACCACCGGGCTCCTCCTCTTTGGATTGCTCTTCCTGGGGGAGGGCAGCACTTGGTGGAGTCATGGCAGCAACCCCCGGAGCTGCCGGTGAGCCCGCGGCACGCTCTGAATTACGCTCACATTGCTGAGAGCATGGGTCACATTTTTGGGAATCCGCCCTGACCTCCTCTGGTGATGCTCTGGCTTCCTGAGGATGGAGACATGGAACAAATTCGTGCCCGGACTTGAGGAACTTTACGACACTGGGTGATGAAAAAGCTCCTGGATCCTTGCAAACGGGGCCTTGCCTGGTGGACAGCCCGGCAGGAGGTGGGATGGGGACAAGGAGATGCTTGAGCAGCACATCCTGGGGGAAATGGGGCACAAAGCTGGAGGAGAAAGCACCCTGGATCTCCCCCATCACTTCGGAAGTTCTCTGCCTCATGGGGACAGCAGGACCATCTCCAGCACAGATCTTTGCTGTGCTCCTTGCCTTGGGGGCAAGGGGGTTTGCAGGTAAGACCACAGCCTAGTCTGTGATGGGGAGAAACCTGTGGACGTGTTTTCCACACAAACACACCTCCTCTGCTTGGAGAAAGGAATCCTGTCCTGTAGCTGAATTTAAGACAGACTGGCTGATGGCCCCTGGACTGTTTTGCCACCTGCAAGTACCGAGTTATTAATTTGCACACTGGACTGTTCTTTGGAATTTCAGATTTAGAAATGCAGGAAGAAAAGATTGCACGTGGGCAGCTTTAGCCCTTCCCAAGGACCTGCTGGCTGAGCTGGTGGGAAACTTCAGCTTCTCAAATGAGACAAAACAAGGTGAAAACCACTTGATTTGTCCATCTCCATCCCCAGCAGCCCCTGGGAGGAGAGGGGGAGCCACAGGAAAGGCTGGCTGGCTGGAGAAGGGCAGAGCATGGTGCTGATGGACAAATCCTTTCCACAAACTGGGCATTCCAGAGCTGGCACAGCTCTGGAGGTGGTGGAACAATGTGAGATGCCCTGGGAGGCTCTGCCAGTGCAGGGCTGGGAGTGCTCTGTGTGAAACAGGAGCGCGATGCACAGACCCTTCCACGCCTATTGGAAACAGATTTTTCCTTGACACACAAGCACAGAAGATTCCTCTGGAATGAGAGCCCTGACCAAGGCTGGGCGGCAGAGAAGGGTTTCCAGCTCCTTGCAGAGAGGAAGGAAATCCGCCCGTGGGACAGACGATATTTTCTTTTGTTTGACTCTGCAACGCTGATTAATGAATGCCTTTTTGATTTCACAAGAATTTCTGGGGTTTGTAAACTTTCTTCAGAGATTTTTCTGGGAAAAATGGAAACCATGTTCGGGGTTGTCCTTCTGCAAACAAACCACTCAACATTTTCATTCAAATCAAAATTTTCCACGGATAGTAATGAGGATTTCTCAACCAGTGTCATAAACACGGTAGGCACTGCATTATGATCTAGATAAAATTTGTGTTTCAGCAGCAACAACTCAGGTCAGAGGCTTCTTCTGATGGACCTTGTGTAGCAGGACACAACCTTGCTCTGGGGACTTCAGGACAGAAAAGACAAAGGTCAAAAGAAAAAAGAAAAATACTAAAAATACACTTGAACAGATGGGGCACGGAGGTGGCAAAAGATGAAGTGATTTGTTTGACGTCAGGATCATGGGAACATTAAGTCAAAAAGAGGAACTAAATCCATCCCTCTTGGAAGGCTCAGCACATATCTTTTACCACAGACCATCCTTTCCCTCTGGTTTTACTGATTTTTGGCCAAATCTTTACTCTTCACTTAGGGATGGCACTTGGTGCAGGATTATTTGCTGAGGATCAGGCCCCTTATTGGAGTGAGTTTTGGCTGATTCATCCAGTTCATCACCTGGCACATGGGCATAATGCATGATGCCTTCTTTTCCTATCAGTCCTTCCTGGAGAGACCCGGAGTCCTGATGAAATTTTTCTCTATGTCAGTGTAGGCAATGCTGGCAGAGATCTTAGTCTTGGCCACTGATACAGTAATAATAATAATATTAATGATATTAATGAGAAAAACAACAATGCCAAAATCAGACCTGAATCTCAGGGGCTTTCCTTGGATGCCTGGAACCTGCATCCAGGATTGGACAGATTCTGCAATGGATCAGAGCATCCCTGGCAGTGCCACCTCTGCAGAGACAGAAAGGGAACAAGGAGTTTATCCATCATCTGGCAGCTGGGGAAGACATTTGGGCTTGGTTTCCTCCCACCTGGAATGCTGGTGGAACACTGGCAGCACTCCTTGGCCCATAATGGAAAGCATGTCCAACACATGGCCAAAATCTGGAGATTTCACTCTGCTTCCTGTGGCAGCACAAATCACAGCATGGCCAAGGGAGCTGACCCTGCTCTTTGTCCTCCTGTGTTTCTCACAGCTGCTGGACAAGGTCAGAGGTCAAATGCACGGCCTGGTGACGGGGACAAGCCCCTTGCTGTGACCCCAGGAAGAAGGGACATTTGTGGGAGGGGTGGGTTTGGGAGGCAGGGTGGCAGTGGGGCACTTTGCCCGAGCCCTGCTGGGCCTGGCGTGCAGAGCAGGCTGGGATTAGGGCTGGAACTCGCAGCATTTGGGCCATTGTGCAATGCTGGGCAGCTGGAGGGTTTCACTTTTCAGAGGGGAAAAGAAAATGTGAAAAACTAGAACCAGAAAACTCTTTTCTTCCCTCCTTCATTTTTTTTGTTTTTTTGGACCTATCCAGAGCTTTCCACAATGCTGGTGATTTAAACCAGGCCTGGAATACGAATGCAACTCTAATATTTCTACCTTCCTGAGTTACATTGATGAGTCAAGGAGCTGGCTGAGGCTGAAATGCAGCAATGCATATGCACAGGCTATGGATAAAACCTCCTCTTGCATGGACACCTTGTCAGCCAGGGCAGGATCCAGGAGGTTAATAATGTTCTGTCCTTCTTGGGAAACAGAATATGAATTTAATTTAAAATCTAGACATGCCTTCAGCTCTGGAACAAAGAACACAAAGCTAATTTCATGAACAGGCAGAGGGAGATGGAAGCAGGGCACATCCTGAACTCTGCATCCAGGCTGAGTGTGGCCTTGGAGCTGATTTCCAGGGACACTTGAGCCCACAGGTGTAAGGAAGCAGGGCCATTTTGAGGGCAGGAATGAGGGCTGAGAAGGGGAGCAGGTGCCTGGGGTGCAGGTGAAGCAGTCAGTGCCAGCATCCCTCACTGTCTGGACTTGGAGGCAGCAGCAGGGAGAGCTGCAGGTGACTTCACAAGGACGAGGGGACAAAGGTGGCCTCAGTGTCAAACCAAAGCAGGGAGCAGAGGGGTCCCAAAGCCAAAACTGCCTGGTGCTGCGAGCAGGAACTGGGCTTTACTCTCTGTAGCCCAGCCAGAAACCCTTAAAATGGCCTCCTCTCCCTTTTCATCCCTCATCCACATCCTCAGCCTTCTCACAGCTCTCCCCCCTCCATCCCCCGTGCCAAATAAATCTCCTTAGAGTTTAAATAAATGCCATAGTGTCCTAAAAGTCTTGCAGCCTTGGAGAGGAAAAAAAAAAGGAAAAGAAAAGGTATTAAACCTGAAAGAGAAATAGTAGATGTGCATCTTCTTCCCTTTGGTCTCTCTGAAGGCTATTAAGTGATGCAGGGTGACTGTGGACAGGTACATGCAAATAATAGGATCAAGGCAGCAGTACAAAGGTTTGTCTCCCAATCTTAATGCAGGTGTGGGAGACACAAACCAGGTGGCTAAAAGGCTCCTTTGTTTGAAGCTGTCAGGAGGAGAAGCTGATAATCTCATGCCTCATCCCTAAACTCTCTTTCAGCCGTGTCAAGGCATCTCCTCACATCAGGAAGTCTGCAATGACATGGCTATGTGCTAAGCTCAGTTAATGTGGTCCGAGGTTTAAACACTTCAGGTTAAAAGTGGATAATTGGTGGTAGTGGATTTTAAAAGCTCACACAGGTGCCTTTGAAAAGAGGTCAGGAGTCAAGTGCATCTCTCCTATGAGAAATGGTGAGCCTTTCCTAAGGAGATCAAAATTCTTCCACGGAGAGCCCCAGGGCCTTGTAGGAACTGTTATTAATTTAGTCCTGTATGTTCCAAATAATGGAAAAACGATACCACATGTGTACAACGCCGAGGAACCGGGGCACGTTCCCTCTGGATAGATAAACTTTCACCTGGCACTCCTGCATTGTTAATTAAGTAATCCCCTCTCAGCCCAAGCAGGAGCAGCACGGGAGCTGCCATCCGTGGGGGTTCTTGCCAAGTGAGGGTGGGGACAGAGCCCGTCAAGCATCTCCCCGGGAGGGGGTTGTGATGTCTCCCACTCAGGTTTTCCAAGGAATTTGGGCTGCAGTTTTGCAAAACCACCCCCGCAAGTACCCAAGCAAAGCGCACCTTTAAAAGAGAAGAGCTCTCCCCTGGCGGGCTGCTGTTTTCTCAAATTGTGCTTAATGAAGGCAAAGCTGGAGGAAATTAACATCCAATTATTTCCTTAGGGTGGATTTCTTTGTGCCGGCCGCGGGACACGGACCTGCCCGAACACGCAGCACATGAAAGCGGCTCCTGCCCGCCGCAGGATCGGGTTGCAAAGGCACCGAGCCCTGCACCTGCCCGGAGCTCAGCAGGGATGGGAGCGCAGAAAACACCGCGGATCAGGGCCAGGAGAAGCTGGTTTTTACCCCCTCTTCACCATGTGTTCGAGTTTGCGGTCTGAGCGCCCAAGATGACAAGCGCCAATAAAGAAAACAGCATCGTTATCGCCCAAATTAGCATTAAAAGTGCGGTTTGGTCTCTGCTTGGGAGTGGTGGGAGTTACCAGCTCCTAATTCTGCTGCCTCAGGTGCCTCCAATTTCACAGTGCCAGCAGCTCCTTTCACTTTGAGACCTTATTCTTTGCTATTTTTTTGTGAGTGCAGCCCAAATACACCCAGAGGTGTCACATGAGAACAAGCTCATTCCCATTATGAGAGAGCACAAGGAATTTGCTCCTTGAAAATATTCAGATGAATTTGTTGATATATTCTGAATGGGTTGATAGAGCATTTTTAGTGATAAGGCACCCTCCAGTCCTGCTGGCTGGATTCTTTTTGAGCAGGTGCTCATTTTGCCAATTGTTCAAGTAAAATAGCTGTTTCTGTCCTCCTTACATTTTTTTTCCCTTCTGTTCGTGACTGGGAACAATTTGGGAAAGATTGCCACTGGTGAAAACATGTTATGTATTTATTGTTATTATTATTATTTGCTATAAATTTTTTTGTGTGGCAGTAGCAAGTCAGAGGCTCTGAACTGACACAAAGCAAAAATATGGTCCCTGCTCCACAGGCTTTAAATTATCCTAACTCCTCAAATGTTGAATAGTGGCTCAGAGTTCATCCATTTCATTTCAATTTTTTATGGCATAGAAACTGAACATTGTAGGGGGGAAAAAAACCCAAATGAAGCCTTGATTTTTGTAGCACAGTCCATGGTAATTATGGAAACACTAATTTTGGGTTTATTTTTTTTACCTGAGAAGCAATGAAACCAATGCTTAAATAGAATTTCAACACTCTGCCATGGGCAGGGACACCTTTCTCTATCCCAGGTTGCTCCTAGCTCCATCCATTCTAGCCCAGAATATTCCAGAGATGAGGCAGTCACAGCTTCTCTGGGCACTCTGTGCCAGGGCTTCACCACCCTCACAGCCAAGAATTTCTTCCCAACATCCCATCCATCCCTGCCTTTGGCAGTGGGAATCCATTCCCTGTGTCCTGTCACTCCAGGCCCTTGTCTAAAGTCCCTCTTCCAGCTCTCTTCTAAAAGGTTTCACTTTTGACAGAATTATCTTTCCTGAAAGGAACAAATATCTCATTCAAAGACATCTCCCAAGCTCTGGTTGTAAGGAAGTTAAGAACAGCACTTTCCCTTTTTTTATTAATATTGTTTGTTGGTGAAATGGCTTAATGGCTGCAGGGTCAGTTGACAGATAGGAGGTAACATTGTTCTTCTCCTCCAGCGAATGTGGTGTTTGGCATGACTTCAAAATAACCCTATTGTTTGTCATCTTCTCAAAATACATTATAAAACCCCTGTTAAAAGGGAAGATAACGTTTTCTAAGCATAAGTCAAGTGCCGGGTTGCCTTTTTTTTAAAGCTGCTTGATGAGAATTAATGGTGTTGGATCTCCTGTTTTAAACACATTTGGCCAGGTTTTCTGGAGGCACCTAATTTATCTTGAGGCTCTTTCATCTATTATCTAACTGTGAGCTTGTTCGTAGCTCATCAGCCATCCTGGTTTTGACAGGGGGCCTTGTGATGAGCAGCCAACAGCGCAGAGTGTCGGGGCCGGGCCTATCTCTGGCAGGAAGGTGATGGGAAAAGCCTAACCTTCTGCCACTCCTCCCAGCACTCACCAAACCCAAAAATAGTCTTGGGCCATCACACAAAGCCCCTCAGTGTGGTTCCTGCACCCCAGTGTTGAAGCAGATCCTCGCCGGATCCATTTGATGGGGAAATGGCGGTGTCAACTTCTTGGGAGAGATTGGGGTGGTGTTTTGGGACATCCCCCGTGTTGAGGGGACAGTTTGTGACAGAGAATTTCTTTGGCCAAGGCACAGTGTCAATGGGGCCATCAGGAAAGAGGAGAAAGCAGCAGAAATTTTGAAAAAAAAAAAAGAACCCAAAACCTTATCTAATCAGGGTGGGAAATAAAGAGCTTATATAAAACTGCAACATTTCCACAGTTCCCAAGCAGGAATTATCTGGTACATGATTCAGGACCATTGAGGATGTGTAGATTTTGGGCGTGAGCTCCCAAACCCATTCTGGAACCAGCCAGAGGAGATTTGCAAACACGAGGACGTCTCCTTTCCTTTTTTTGTGCTTTCAGCATCGATGTGCGCGAGCGCTCGGAGCGGCAGCCGCCGAGCTGCTGGAAAGTTTGTCACCATAACACTGCCTGTTTATGCTTTGTGGGGATGAAAGAACAGCTTTCTTCAATTAGGCTTTGTACTTCAGCTGGCAGGCGGGTGCCGATTGTCTCAAACTCCACCTCTCGGCCTGGCTGGGCCCGCGGAGCCGCGCCCGGCCCTGCTGCGGATCAGATCCGCTCAGGATGGGCAAAGTGGGACACATCCCACTGGGAACAGCAGCCACGTGCTCTCAGCTGGGCTGGATACTCCGACCTGCTGGAAATTTCAAACTGTAGGATCACAGAATGGGTTGGAAGGGACTTTAAAGGCCTTCTCACCCACAACGAGCAGAGAGTTCTTCCGCTAGGCCAAGCTCCTCACAGCCCCATCCAGGCTGACATTGAATGTTTAATTTCCAGCGATGGGGCATCCACCACCCCTATGTGCCAGGGCCTCACCACCCTCATGGCAAAAATTTTCTTCCTTATACCTTTCTAAATCTCCCCTCTTTCAGTTTAAAACCATTCCCCTTCATTCCATGCTTTCTCGATGCTTTTCCTCTTCAGTCCCTGCTCCATGCACCTGCAAGGAGCTGGCACAGCATGGAGAATCCTGCTGGTTCCTGACGAAGGGTTCAACCTCATTTTAAAGCCCATGGTGGTGCAGGGACAGCAGACTCTTTCCATGGACTCAGGCAAGTTTTGGATAGGTTGTCTGGATACCTGGCTATGGACCACAGCATGTGTGAGCAGCCAATGGAGATCTCTTTAATATGAAACAGGGCACGGGGAAGGAGCTGCCTCAGTACCAGTATGGATTTACAAGGCATTGACTGCTCTGTGTCAGGCAGATTTGCAGATTGGGGGGAATTTGGAGGGGGTTTATGGCTTGCTGGAAGCTGATAGCAAAGCCCTGGCAAAAAGTCAAAATGCACCACCCATGGCAGCCCTTCCCAGGGAAAACTGGCTTATAAAACAGGATCTAGAGAGTGCTGTGATTTTGCCTCAGAACTCCTGAAGGATGAAATGCATTTCCTGAGTTAACACATGACAGAGAAAAAAGTATGTGGAGATTCTGAGACGAACAAATGATGATTTATAACAATTAAAATCAAACATACATCTTGACATTCAAGCAAGGGCACGTAAGATGCCAACAGCTCTCTGCTATTTGTCATCTCTGTTATTTGTCATCTGTCCTTTTGTGCTTGCATCTTTTACTATAATCACCCTACAAAAGGAAGGACCATGGAGAATGTCCACCTGCCCTACCCCCTGCCAGGGGCCAGCCCTGCAGAGACACGGTGTGACCCTGGGCTGTCACACAGCTGAAATTCCCCTGCTGAAGCCAGAACTGATCCTGGTGGCTTTTTGCATGTGCCAAACAGAGATTCACCCATGGAGAAAGATGAATATGGGGGTTTTTTTGCACATGTTCTACGCTGGCCCTCTTAGGAGGATTCTGCCAAGGTCTGGGGTGGGTGAGTAGTGAGCAGTGTTGGGACATGAGGAGGCAGCAAAATCGTGACCCAGGAAAGGAGCTCTACTTCTTTATGGCACTTGGAGATTAATTGTAAATCCTTTCCCTGAGAATAAACACAAGCACCAATGCTGTGAGACCCTGCTCGGCCTCAGGAGCTCTTCAGGCTCTGAACTCAAGACTCTGTTATTTATTTATTTCCTTTTGGGCTCAAAATATTTCTCAACAATAATGGAGGGAGAAACAATGGCCCATTGATGGGGGCACTGAGCTCTCCCTTGTCCTTGGTCCAAGTGGGCATTGCTACTGAGAGCTGCACTGACCCTGGGCTTGGCAGACCCAGGTGCAGCATCCTTCTCTCCTGGGGATTTCCAGCCTAACCCTGAGCCAGGTAATTGGGCAGCTAAATCCCTTTAAAAGTCTGGGCCCTTTCCTCAGCTCCTTCACTGTAATTCCTCTTCTCACAGGTGGGTTGTGAGATTAAACACATGAAAGACTCGGAGGCACCAAATGCCGCGGTGATGAGACCCATCTGACAGAGAGATCAGCTAACCCAGGGCAGCCGAGCTGCAAAATGCCTTAGATTTTTCTCCCCGACAGCAGGATGGCCTTGTGGATAATTGATTTCCCCCCTCGGAAGGCTTGAAGTATATTTTTAGGGAATGCAAACATTTTTATTTTCACTGCCTATTTTTCTTTCCTCCTCAATAAACGACTTTTCTTCCGCACGGGCTGGCCAGCTGCTCTGAAAATTCAAGAGGAAAAAAAAAAAAAAAAAACAAAACCTCATTAACTTTCCCAAAGCCTTAATTGTCCCATTTATTTCAGGGCAGTGGGAAAGCCCATCTTTCAGTGGCTCCCTCGCCCTGCTAACAACTCACGGTAATCCTTTCCATAATCCCCAGGAATGCCGATCGCTCCGGCGGAGTTTGATTCTCCTTGCTGATGAATTGCAGGGTATTTTATATCCTCTTGTCACAACCCCCTTCTCCTGCCTTTGCTCTTTCAGCAAGGAAAGTCACTTTTATGTTACCCATCTGGGCTTCCCCCACCATCACCGGCTTTTTTTTTTTTTTTCCTCTTAGGTACACAAAAGCAAATGTTCTGGGAGCTTTTTAAAATACCTGAGCAACTGGTAGTAAATGAGTAATTTCCTGTTGTTCTAACCTCTTTTTTTTTTCAGCTGAGTAGTTATCTTAGCTTGGCATGGCAAGATAGTTGCATGATCTTCAGTGTTTGTGTGGATAAACATTATCTCAGCTCATTCCTGAGCTGATCAAACTGATTTTATAAACAGCTTTTCGTAGTGGAAAAAGGACTGTTTTTTAATTCTTCTTCTTCTTCTTTTTTTTTTCATTTATTCCAGTTGGAGTTTGGTGGATGCTGGCGTGCAGCAAAACTACTGTATGTGTATTTGCATTGCAGAAAGTGCAAATCTGTCCATTTGAATCTTTTTTGAGTGAGCACACTGGGCAAACTAGGTGGTTTTGGAATGATCTCATCCCAGGATCCCAGCAGAAAACAGCCCATGTACATAGCAGAGTCTGGAATGTGAGCAGGACCTCATTCATAAACTTCCTCACCGTTTCTTTACACTCAAAGGCAGGAATAAAAAGCAGCCAAAACAAGCAGAAATGGTGTTCCAGATTTAACCAAATGGGAAAATATATAGATGCACTTTTTAATTTTATTGTATTATTGAATTGAGATACTTTTCACCATCTGCAGGAGGCTTGCTGTGGTGATACATTCATTCTTTCTCTTGGATCAGACTGGAAACTTTATTATGCTTTTTTCTTTTCTTTGTTCTAAACATTTTTTTTTTTTGTGATAACACCTCTGTTTTCTACCACCTGCCCTGTTTCAGTGAAAATACAGAGCTTGGAAAATATGTTATAAGGGGGGCTCTGTAAAGACTGGAGCTCAGAGGCCTAAACTCAGTTACAGAGGATTTTTAATTAAAGCTGTTAAAGAACAAGGGGAGAAAAACAATTAATTTTTGTACTTTTTATGAACAAAATCACCTTAGGTCTCCATCCTCCTAAGCAGGGAGGCAGTGAGCAGCAGGTATGTACACATGAGGTCATCCTGCTGTGCTGGAGTGAGGATGGAATAAATTCAGGCTGCAAAATGTGGCTGGGAGGCTCCAGTTCTCTCCACCTGGCTCCCTGGTGGCATTGGCCAGAGGTCACCAAACAAGGTACAGGCAAATGTGGGCTCCTCAGGCATTTCCCTGGTGAAATACAGTATTTTTTGGGCACATTTGGAACTTCGGCCAGATGTGAGCTCCACCACGCTAAGCAACATTTTCACTGCTTTTATGTCCTTTTTGTCAGCTTGGCAGTAAAAATTGGGCTGGATGATTATTGCAGCCACTGGAAGAATTTTTCTGTGGTCTAATATAAGTGCAACCAAGGAACTCTGGCATGTGCCTCCAGCAACTTGAATTTCCAAGTGGTCTTACTTTTCAGTGCTGGACACTCCCAGGAGGAGCTGAGCTTCCAAGAGAAGATGACAGTGGGTGTATTCAGTCCAACACAGCTGTAGGTACGGTACAAACATGCAATTAGAGACAGTTCCTGCCCTGGAGAGCTTGGAGTCTAAATAGACAAACAGATCATCTCCAGATGGTAGGGGCTGAGGGTGAGCTGGTGGGAGAGCGAGCGAGCGAGTGCGTGGCACTTCTGCTGCTGGATGCACACAGATGGTCAAAAGGCAGGGGAGACAGAAGAGCCTCAGGCTCCGGGAGCAAAGATTCCCTGCAAAAACCCTGCAGGGCTGGGGCTGGTAGGGGGTGATGGCTGGGGAGTGCAAGGGATGGAGAGGGAAGGATTCCAGGAAGGAAGGAAGGATTCCAGGAAGGAAGGAAAGATTCCAGGAAGGATTCTAGGAAAGATTCCAGGAAGGAAGGAAGGAAGGAAATCCATTTGTATCAGCTTCCTCTGAAATGCAGGGGGGCTGCCCTTGCGTGTCCATGCCTGGTGGTGAAGAATGGATGTGATTTAACTTTATTGGACACTCGGGAATTTGCTGTGGAAAGGAAGATTGATGGAGAGGGCACAAATTTTGGCCAATCTGTAAATGAAGAGCACAATGGTGAAGAGCTTTTCCACCTCTCACCATTGCCAGCCTGCAGAGGGGGATTCCTGTCCCAAGACCAGGTTGCAGAGGGAGTGCTGGAGGATCACAGGAGCAGAATCCCTCCAAAGGGAGCTACAGGCAGCCATGTCTGGCTCAGAAAGTCCCTATATTGAGACTTTCTTTCCAAATTCTTGGGAGCTGAATAAGTTCAGCCTGATCTAGAGAGAAATGTCCCTGCCCATAGCAGGGAGGGATGATCTCTAAGTTCCCTTCCAACCCTTCATATTCTGTGATTCTTAGGGGAGGTTGTACAAATCTCATACTCTTCCCCAGGCCTGTAGAGGCTTTGGTCACTGCTAGAGGCAGGATATTTGATGGCATGACCCAAAGGATTGTTCCTGAAGTCCTGCTCCCTCTCATTTCCCTGCTTTGGTCACTTCAGCCTCCTTTTGGAGGGAATGCAGCTGAATTTACAGAAACCACCGGTTGCCCAGGAAAACATCAGAGGATTTATTTCATACCTCAAACACTGTAGGTGGCTGTAAGGTTTGGGAGGATGTAGATGAGAAGGATTTGTGGGAAAGTATTGAATGGTGGCCAGAACAATAAAGAATAAGAAGAGAGAGGCACCTCTCCAAGTAGGGCTTCACCAGAGTGGGACAAGGAGCAAAGCATCCACCAGCCATCAAATGCCACATGGCTCTGTGCTAATTCCAGGAGTTCACCACCAAACATGGGAAAACTCTCATATTTAACTTGGCAAGAGGTGAGCTGATTTAACTGGTATACCAGAGATGTAGTTGTGCAGAATAAATCAGTGGGCCACAAATTACACAGGAAATTTGGGTCTGGCGTTCAGGGTCGAGGAAGGTGGGAAGATGAAGGAATTAAAACCTGATACCTTTTAAAATATTGCTTCAGGGTAGAGATGACCTTGCTGTAGTTCTTTCAAATTCCCTATAAAAAGGGCAGGAATGCATGGCAATGCACCCTTTTCCAACAGATATCTGGTGACACAGAGAGCAAAACTGGAGCAGGCAGGATGAAAGACACAGCAGTAATCACAGTCCTTTGGATCAAAAGGAAATTATATTGAGGTAGGATGATCTGGATAGGATGAACTCATCTAGGCAATCACCTGCCCTTCACATGGGCTAAATTTCTAGGGGAAATATTAATTGGATGAGGGTTCTTACAAGCTGTAACTGGAGTGAGAGCATCAATAGTTTCATCTGACAAAGTGACTGGTGCTAGGAAAGCTGACCAGGAAAACTTTGGTCTTCTAAAAATAGAATCTTTACCTGTTTCACACTCACTGTCCTCAGATTTTTGTAAGTTAAACTTTTTAACCTAAAAAGAAATAATCATGATCATGAAGTACCATTGTGCAAAGCAGAGATTGTAAAGCCAGCAAGGACAGAATGCATGTGTAAAAGATCTTTGAAAGGAAATTACTCCTTTATTCAGTGTCAAATAAAAACTCTGTATAGCTGAAAATGTGTCACTTTAGGCCAATGGAAAAAATACACACCTGGTTTCTGGTCAGAAATTTGTTTAGTTGCATTTTCCAGTAAATGAATCTTCTTTTTTGTTTGTTTGTGTTTGCTTATTTTTATTCCAATGCATTTAGCTTTCCATCTAGCCCATAACCCTATTCCATCTAGTCTAGACTGAATTTCCAACTGCCTTGTGATTTGATTAAGTTGAGCTAATTCTCATCAGATGATTTGAAAACAACCCGATCCAGCTTCTTCAGATACCTTGGCAAGCTGATCTCTACCTACTTGCAACTGCCTGTGATCACTTCTGATAATTCAGATCATCTGTGATGCCTTTAGGGACCGATCCAAATTCTGCTAAACCAGCACAGAGGTTTGCCCTGGTCTAATGGGCTTTGGACCAGCCTCTCCAAAACAGCAGGTCATATATCTGACTGAAGGTAAAATGTTTGGCTAAGTGCCTACAAAATGCATTGTAATACAAGCTGGGGATAATCAGAAGACAAATTTTGTGTATGTGCAAAGTATTAGTGCCCTTAATGATAAAATGCTCGTGCTTGACATAATTTTTGGAAGAGGCTTGGAAACGGCAGGCTCGAGCTGCTTTCCACATGGGAATACCTTGCAGGCAGTAAAGAGCAGATGGAAAAGATCAGCATGGAGGGAATGAAGTGCTCTTCATGCTGCAAACCCCAGGATCCGTGGATGCGAGCTACTGACACTTTGTTATGAACTGTTTGCCCTAAGCAGGCATCCTCCCAACCCTGCAAAAGTTTTCCTGACAGGGACAGGCCATGCTCATTGTCAGCTGAACCATTTTAGGGAATGTCTCTGGGGAATCTGCTGGTTCTCCCTCAGGGGATTCTTCATTCCCTTTGCTCCCTGACAACCAGAGAGCTGTGTGGTCCCATCTCCTGCAGCAGGGACATCATTCTCTCACCACCTCTGGCAAGATCATGGGCAGGCACCTGAGCACAAAGGAACAAAAACGGTTTTTGTGTCCCCACAGTGTGCCCAGCTCTGTCACACCTTGGAAACTCACATCTGGTGATGCTGCAGTGCAGTCTGCACCTCCCTGAGCTGCAGGACTGGAGCCACCAAGTAATTCAATCAAGGGAGCTTTAGGACAGAAGGAAATCATGGTGGAATTCAGGAGAGGTCTGTCCACACCGAGGCACTCAGTTCATGGTTTTGGCAGAGCCCTTTGTATCAGCAGCAATGCCTAATCCCTAAACAGATGGGCTGAAAAATCACTTTGTGATATGGATGGGCTGCAAGGAGAAGCATATTCCTAAAGCAAGGCCCTGGATGTTCATTCAGAGTTTTTCCAGAGAGCTGCTTTGTCTGGGGCCCAGCTGAGCCAGCAAACAGGTCTGATCCCTGTTCCTGAAGTGCACATCCCTGAAAAGCTGCCACAAAATGCTCCAACCCTCTCCTGCACCCCAGGAGAAGGGGGCAGACAGTTGGTGACTGCCTTACCTGTGGTGCCATCCCATAGACATGGGGAGTTTTGGCAGTCACTGTGGTTCTACACCAGGGTTTTGCCCATTATTTGCTGTCCAGAGGTTTGGTTTCTTTTTTTCATGCACCCAACTGGCACAGACTTGTTAAAGTGACCTGTTCAATGCACCAGTTTACACTTGGTGGCACTGCAGTTTTCTGTCCTGTCTAATTTTATGGCACATTCCAGCAGCTCCTTCAATTATTCTAATTCAAGAATAAAAAAATCATTACCAATAGGAGCTTTTGCTACTGTCATTGCTTTTGATAGCAATGCCAATTTGAAAATCTTCACTCCAGTGAGTATCTCTAAGTGCCCAAACTCATGTTTGTTAAATTTACATTTCTTTCCCCCATGAGCTTCTTATTTTATTCTTTTATTTACTGTGTTCCCAGCTATAATCCAGCTCTTCACAGTGCAAAGTGCAGGGAAAAAAAAAATCCTTCAAAAACTTAGAGAAGTCAAAAATGTCTATCTCTGCTCTATCAAGGAAAGACAAGGTTCTGAAGGATGTGGTGCCTTACCTTGAGCTGCTCCAGGACTTGAGAGCAAAACATCTCTGAACTTCTGCATCCTTCATCTACAAAGTCCTTTCCCTGGGACCAGTCCTGGAGTGATCTCATCCCCAAGGAATGCAACATCCTTCTGAGAGGCACAGTAAGGATAAGTGGCTGGGAACAGATGCTTGGTAAAACAAGGAGACCAGGGAGTTCTCAGCAAAGCTGGAACAGATGTTGTTCCACAGTGACATTGTTCTCCCCTGGAGTCTATTTACTGATGTCTCAAAAAAAGAATTCTGATTTTTGTACAGATTTTTTGTATTTTCCTGCAGTTTTTCTTATCCAGCTTTGCAACTCTTTCTGATCATCCAGGCCTCTCCACACACTCCTGCAGGAGCAGCCACACCAGACTGTGCATTTCACCTGCACTGTCACATCTCTTGCTGGGATTTGCCATCGTGGTGGTCCCATGGAAAATATGACAGAACTCTTGAGGAATAACTGCTCTGTCTGGCAGGGTTTTGCCACTCCATGTCCCATTTAATGTTGTGCAGGTGCCTGAATGTCCAAATGCTCCTTGAGCTCCCTCCTGAGCTGTGGCCACATCCCTGGGGAACCTGTTCCAGCACCCAACCACTGTCTGGGGAAAAAGAGCCTTTTCCAAATATTTCATATTTTCCTAAAATCAAAGCTAATCCCCACCCCCAGCACAACTGTAGGCACCTCAGTTCAAGTGATTTTGGGTAGTTTGGGGCCAAAATGCCTTTTTTTTTTTCGTGCAAGGAATCAGGATGCTGAGGCTTTTTGTGTTTTCATCGTGGTCAGATTCCTTCACAACTCTGCCCATCCAGGGAAGGTGAGCTTCACATGCCAGCAAAAAGAAATATCCTGCTGGTAAAAGTCTGGCTAATTAGTCGATAATTAGTATATCCCAGCCCTCCCACATGTCTGGGAGTACAAGAGACCTGAGTGGAGTCTTCCCCCTGGAGAGAAAACAGGCAACACCCAATCACCTCCTCTGCAGGGACACACAGAGCAGGTGCTGCTGCCTTCAGAAGGGACAACAACAGATTTATGAGGTAGATCAGCAAAGCCTGAGCCCAGGGTGAGCTTGTTAATAATCAAACTCACTGCCTGCAGACTCTGATCCCCACCTCACCTTCTGCTGTGGTGTTTCACAGGCAAAGCTTGGGAATGCCCAGTGCTGGAAAGGACATTGGGAATACCCAAACCTTCCGGGGTGTGTAGGGATAAAATGAAGGGTAATGAATTCAAACTGCCAGAGGGCAGGGATGGATGGGATATTGGGAAGGAATCCTTCCCTGTGAGGGTGGGGAGGCCCTGGCACAGGGTGCCCAGAGAAGCTGTGGCTGCCCCTGGATCCCTGGAAGTGTCCAAGGCCAGGCTGGACAGGGCTTGGAGCAGCCTGGGACAGTGGGAGGTGTCCCTGCCATGGCAGAGGGTGGAACGAGATGGGCTTTAAAATCCCCTCCAACCCAACCCATTCTATGCATCTTCCATCAGTGGCTCGTGTTGCAGCTCTCCTTGGTGGCTGAAGATCTTTTGGAGGTCCCACCTGGACCCTCAGCTGGCTGGCAGCTTTCTCTTCCTGGCATCAGGCAAGCAATTTGAATTTTGCCTGATTTCAGATTTCTAGAACAAGAATCCTACAGTTTCAAGGAGCTGTTTCCCTACAGTTAAGGTGTGTCAGGATCCTGTTAGGATTGTGGGTCAGGAAAGCATCTTGACTCAGGGGAAGAGAAACATCCTCAGCTTTTGAAGTGTCACTGGTGTGAATACACACAGTAAAGCAAAGGGGCCAGCAAAACCCATGTGACAAACAACCAATAAATACTGGAGAGCAGCAGGTACTTGTGCAGAAGCAGAAACCAATCCAGAGGCAAGCAGACAGCTCAAATTCACGAGCAGAGATAAACCCAGCACAGAGCTTGACCTGCCTTGATCACAACCCAAGGAAGACTTTTATCAGATGTGTTTAAACAAATCCCTTCAGCGATTCCTGACTTGTGTCAAGGGAAAAATATATTTTGTCCCTGAAAGAAAACTCTTACAGTTCCTTCTAAACTCACCAGTAAATCAAGACAAGCCAGAGATCTCAACTTGGCAGCCACTGGTCTTCGTTCTGCTTGCTCAGCTGAGGGGGGGTCTCAGATTTTGGGGGGCCTGTGCTTGTGCAAAGCAGCAGGACCAGCTTGGCACAGGGCCCATGCAGTGCAGGGACGTTTTGAGGAGCAGGCTGGCACTGCCCAAGGTCCCAAAGTGGGTGGCATGGCCAGGAGCCTCTCTCCCCACGCTGCCTCTGGTCCCACTGACTCCAGCAGGGCAGCACCAGCACCCACCAGCCAGGGACTAACCTTGCTCAGCAGCAGATTTCAATGTATTTTAATATAAAATCAGTCCCTGGATAGACTGTGACACTCTGGCAGGAAGCCAGACCAGTCCCAGCTCAAGCTCCATGCCAGAACAGAAGTTCTCTCAACTCAAGGAGCCCAAAAGATCAGTCAAGACCCAAAACACAAACTCAAACTGTTACTCCTTGTCTTCCACAGTGGAGACTCATTCAGTGGAGTGCCAAGAATCTGGAAGGGAAAGGAATCATCTTTGCAGATGCAATGAATTTCTCCAGGCAGCAGAACTGGTGGCTGCAAAGAGATTTTCAGATATGGTCCCATGAATAATCTAAATCACCTCTGGCCTGGATCAGGAATAGTGTGGAAGCAGAAACAGGGCAGTGACTGTTCCCCTGTTCTGGCACTGATGAGGAACCTCAAATAATGGGGTCAGTTCTGGGGTCCTCACTGCAAGAAAGAAATTACAGAATTATAAAATGTTTTTTGAGGAGCTGGAGTGTGTCCAGAGAAGGGCATGGAGCTGGGAAGGGTCTGGAGCACCAGGAAAGGCTGAAGGAGCTGGGAAGGGGCTCAGCCTGGAGAAAAGGAGGCTCAGGGGGGCCCTTGTGGCTCTGCACAACTCCCTGACAGGAGGGGACAGCTGGGAGGGATCGGGCTCTGGGAACAGGGACAGGACAAGGAGAAATGGCCACAAGCTGTGCCAGGGGAAGGTCAGGTTGGAAATCAGGAAGAATTTCTTCACTGAAAAGGTGGTCAAGCACTGGAATGGGCTGTCCAGAGAGGTGATGGAGTCACCACCCGTGGAGGTTCCAAGGAATGACAAGGTGTGAATGGAATGACAAGGAATGACTGGAGGTGGCACTCAGTGCTCTGGGCTGGGTGACAAGGTGGACATTGTCCAGAAGTTCTACTCTGTGATCTTGAAGGCCTTTTTAAACCTCAGTGATCCTGTGATTCCAGGAAAATAATCCCCCCTGAAGCACAGAAGGGGAAGAGCAACAGCACAACCCTGCCTTGTGTCAGCACCAAGTCCCCACCACAGTCACAACCCTGTGCCCTGACCTCCTGCAGGGCCACATCCATCCCACCCCCTGCCCCTCAGTGACCACTGACACTGATACTCAACCCCTCAGGCAGGATTTCATCTTCCCAAGATCATCCCAGACTCTTGTTTGGCCACCCCATGGCTCCCATCCCCTGCTAGGTACGTTCAGCCTGTGTGATTTTCCAGGGGTCAGGTGCTGCACTCTGTCTGGAGTTCACAGCTATAAATAGGGGCTCTCACAAGGCAGTGCCTGCTCAAGTCCTGGCACAAACAGTGTGGAACACTCTGAATGAGCAGGGTTTGATGGGAAGAGCCTGCTGCCCGCCTGGCTTGGCAAAGCCCACAGCCCTGTTTGGGATTAAACACTCTGATATCCAGCAGAACGAGCTGTTAGCCTGGCTGAGGCCATTCCAGCTTATTTCATAAGTGACTTAGACAGATGTTTAAAGGATTTATGTAAGGTTGGCTGAAGTCAAACACAGGTGTAAGAGATGAAAGGGGAATGGGAAAAATGCACTGTGATGATCATTTTTCCATTTCTCTATTTTTTTTCCCCTGGCTGTTGATTCTAGTGCCCTTTCCATGCAATGTCTGCGCTGTGAGTCACCGAGAAAAAAAAAACAAAAAACAAAACTATTTTTATTTACTACCAGTAAGGAATGAGGTTTTACACAAAGCTGTGCTGTAGCTGTGCTCTCTTCTACTGTTTCAGCTCTCCAGTTTATTTTTGCTCCACTTCAGCTGCTTTCTGCTCACAAGATGTGCTGAGCAGACATTGCCACTCTGAGGAAGGGGAGAAAATTAAAGATGTGGAAATTCACTGCAGCCTGCTCATTATTTGCCTTTCCCAGCATGAGTCTCATGAGTCTCATGCCTGCCTGTGCCAGCCTGGCCTCTGGATATCTCCAGTGGTTGTGGAATAAGCCTTCACATCTTCTTGTGTGGTTCTGGAGCTCGCCAGGGTGGGTCAGCAACAAAGGACCTGCACTGTGGGTCTTTGAGACCCTGCACACATCACCTGCAGCCTTCCCCAGGGCACTGCACAAGGATTTTTTCCATGGGGTGAAAGTCTCACCTTGCATCAGGTTCTCTGTCCCAGCTCAACTTGGCACCCACCAAGAGAAGCTCCAGTGCAGAGGGATGGAGAGGAAAGAGCTTCTGTAGCCCTGGGGTGGCTGTCTTGGAGCATCCCTCTCCAAGGAAATCCCTACACCTGGCTGAGCAGGGATTGTGGGATAAACACAGCCCAGCCCACTGCTTTTCCAAACAATGTGGAGTATCTCATCCCATCCTAATGGGCTCTCTGTTGATTGTAAAAGTTGCTTGGGACCAGGCCTTGATATAGCACCCCAAAATCCCCACAGGCTTCTGTGATCCCATCCAGAAAACAATTACTCCCTCCCAGCTTTCCAGGTGCATGTCAGTGTTCCTTGGCATGCTCTGGACACGTCTGGGCACAGTTCAGGTCTGGAGGCCTGAAGTGGTGATGGGTCTTTCTAGAGGATAGTTTGATGTCTGATCTATCAAATGGCACCAGGGAAGAAAAGGCAAATCCTTGGGATACACCTGGGGGTGGATGAGCCATCAACCCGTGTTAGCTTGGAGCATCCAAAGGATGGATGGCCGAGGGACAGTGTCTGCCTTTTCCAACCCCCATTTATGTGTCTCCCTTTTGCATTTTGCATTCTCACCTTTCCAGAAAAACCCAAAAAGTAAAGCTCAAGGAGGCGCAAAGCCCGAGGAGGAAGACGGAGAAGGCTTTGGTCCCAGAAACACTTACAGGAGAAGCCAGGGGGAAGAGAGCCCAGCTCGTGGGCAAATCCACAAGAATCATTCCCCCTGGTTAATGATGGAGCCCACAGGTGAAGGCAGAGCATCCCCGTGGTGCACAGGGAGGGCTGGAGGCTCAGGCAGCCGGGGAAGGTCATCGGCGGAGGCGGCGGCAGCGCCAGGAGCTGAGCTCACATCTCCCGGCTCCCCAGCCAGTCCCCGACCCACAGGGCCATTTTTTCCTCTCCGTTCTGCCTCATTAGCACCAGTAAGCACTTCTGTCATCAGGGACACGCACACTCTGGTGGGGAGTGTAACAGAAATGCCTATTAATAAATGAAATAATACTTTCCAGTTTTCAAGGCTCTCGGTGGCGGCCGCTCAGCAGCCCTGGCTGAGTCAGGCTCTTTTATTTACACCCTCAGCCCTGCCAAACCTGTTGTTTGCCATGGCCTGGGCTTGTCCAGGGACATACCCAGCTGCTGAAGGATTGCCTGGAGCTGGCCACGCAGGCAGCCCCAGATGGGGAGCCGGGAGCCAGCGATGCCGGCGGTGCAGCAGGAATGGATGGAAGGGGCCCTGGGCTGGGCTGTTCCAGTGGGAGGACAGGGGCAGCTTCATAACAAATGTTTTGTGTTAGCCCTGAGAGCCTCCAGCCCCATGGTGGGGATCCATGTGCCGGCACGGAGCTGGGGCTGGGGCAGAGTTATTGCTCCATTCTCCTCACAACAATGTCACACCACGGGACGTGTTTTATGGGGACATTAATCCACACAGCAATGGCCTCACTGCGTCTCACCACCCGAGGTGTGTATTAGCTGCCTCTGTAACATAGACTCCAGTGGGTTTTATTGCTGTTCCAGCATAAATCCTGGGGTTTAGAGCCCTTTAAAACTCTCCTGTTAAGCTCTACTCTTCCAGGTCCCATTCCAGATAATGGTGGAAAAGCCCCAAACCTCCTCACCCTTATCCTGTCTCTCAGTTGATGCCCAAGTCAGCTCAGGCTTTGCAGACATCAGAGCTGTTCTCCTGTATTTCCTGGAAGAAAACAAGGATAACAAAGGGCTTTGGTATGTTCCTCCTTCTATTCATGCTATAGCTCTTGACACTCAGTGCAATGAATTTCTTGTTGGCCACTGCATCCAAGACCTCTCTGTCACCAGCACCTGAGTTCCCACCACCTTTTGTATCCCTGAGAGTCAGCTGGGAGCTGCTCCCCCTGTCCCTCTAGTTCTTGCTGAATCTATTACTACAAGAAGAAGGATTACCAGGAAAGGAAAGTGTTCTGCTCTGTGGAGATATTTATATTGTCAAGACAGAAAGGGGAAAAAAATAAAAAAGGAAAGGAAAAATCTCAAAGCAAATGTTATGGTTGGTGAAACAGAGCTGGAAATCATCAGGAACTCTCACCTGGCCTGTGTGCCATCTGTGAGGCACCTGTGGCATCACCGTGCCCCAGGGCCACCCTGCCACAACACAGGGGATTGATCCATCACTCTGCTTTTTAGCTACAACTGCAGAAGTCCTCTGGGGATCTGCCTCCTCAACCTGTTTCATCTCACCTTTCACCAAAGTCCCTCCATCCATTGCATGAGGATCAGGTTGATCCCCATGTTTTCCACCAATGTCCTTGTTCTTTCCCCCATTGTTGGATCCCAGAATCCTGGGAGTTTTGAGCTTTCTGTGCATTCTGGCACTGACCCCCTGCAGAACACTGCTTTGGAGCTGAGCCCTTGGAGAAGGCTCCAAATTTGGGGGATGGAGTTAAAATCACAGTTGTGTAGTTAAATAGAAGTGTGTGATTGCACATGGTGAAGGGTTGGGAATTTGGGGTTTTTATAATATAGTAATAGGTATGGGACAAGATGGAGGATTTGGGGTGGTGTCTCAGTCTTCATCTTCCTTCTTCTCCATGGTTTCAGGCAGCAGTTTCTGGTTGGTCAGTCAGTGTCACACTGAGGGTCATGGGAATTTAGTTTTTGGGTTAAAAGGATAAATAATATCGGTGTTAATTCTCTATTGGACTGATTAGCTTTAAGAGACCTTGCAGCAGCTGCATCTTCCTCCATTTTCCTTGCTTTTAACTGGTGGCTGGAAGTGCTGCTGAACTTTCTGTACTTTAGATAAGATTTAATAAATAACCAAGCCTGAACACAAGAAAATCCATTTCCTTCGTGTGTTTTTTAATCCTGGTTCTGAGTGAAAGCAGAAGAGACTGAGACAAAGCACTAAATAAGTGGTGCAAAACTCCCACCACTGTTACACCCCATGCCCAGCCATCTCCTTTGGGAAGGGGCACACTGTGGCCATAGGGGGTTGGTTTTCAGCTGCCTCACACTCTTCCCATGCTCGTCCCACCCTGCTGGATCCATCCTCCCCTTTCTGGAGGAACAACCCGAGCATTCCTCACACCAGAGACCTCCCTACAGGGAAGTGATTTCCTTGCATCAACTCATTAACGCTGCACATCTTGACCCAGCTGCCACTCTTGAAAAGGTCCCCACTTAGCATTTGACAGGAATGTCAGCAATTCAGATGCCTAATGAAAGCAGGGAAGGGTTTGTCACTCTAACCATGTCAACAGCTAAATTCCTTGTCCCTCTACACTCCAGGGAATGCCAGGCCATGGGATGCTGCCCTCTCCTGCAGTGGGGGGTGAAAATGGCACCAGCCATGGGATAAATTGTAGATAAGGAGAAAAAATTTGGTGTTCAGAAGGTGATTTTGGAGAATTTGTCGTTGCTTCATCCCTGGAAGTGTCCAAGGAAAAGTTGGATAGAGCTTGGAGCAATGTGGGATAGTGGAACTTGTCCCTGCCCATGGCAGGGAAAAAGATGGGATCTCAGGTCCCTTCCAATTCAACCATTCTGTGATTCTGTGATTTGACCATTCTGCCTTGGACTTTCCAGATGAGCAGGACAGACTTTTGGGACCCTGCCATCATCCCAACAACAGCAGTAACAGAGATGGTGACAGTTCCCCTTGAGTCATCTCTGACAAACACTGGCATTAATTCTTGGCAGTTCTCTGTCACGCTGGAGGAAACCTTGAAGGAACAAAATGGTCACCCATTAAACAAATATCCTGGGACCAGAATCACTCTTATCCCAATATTCACCTTTAGGCTGGTGGTCACTCAGCTCAGAGAGGCCAGATCAAATTGCCAGAAAACCATAAATTTTAGGATGATCTGTTTTTCATATTTATGAGAATAGCACAGCCCCAGACTAAATCTCTCCTGGGCAGTATCCACAGGGGCATTATAGTTTCCTTCCTAGGACTTTCCATCCTGGATGATGGATTCAGTGATCACAGGTGGGGTTTCCAGGACAGTGGCATTTGGGGAGGTGACCAGCCCTGGTGGGGGGTTAGATTTTGTGCCACAATACTGGTGACCTCTGCTAAAGTGGTGGCAAGAGATCCCAAAAAGGGACATTTTGGAGTAGGAGCAAGAGGCAAGTTCAAACTCACCAGTTCCAGCTTGCATGGCTGACCAAGAACAGAATTTCCACTGATATTTTATTTGAGATACCTCTTACATCAATGCAAACACTTTTCCTCTACACAAACACACTGGATTTCTAAAATTCAGTCCATGAGGAGCTTTCCTGAACATGGAAACGGGACTCAACCAAATCATGCCTCTCTGCTGTCCCCATCAGCTCTAAGAGATGCTGTTTGAGGATCCTGTGGCACAGAGGGAATGTGAAACACATCTGATGTCTGAAAGCTCTGTCAGGGTTTCCTCCAGAGGCCAATAAGCCTGGCTCTGTATTTAACTCTTATTTAACAATGCTCCTGTGGAGAGGAGCAGCACAGATCTTTTCCCATCCATTCTTGGAGGAGGTGGAACTGCCAGTATCATGGAGAGATGTCCCACCAGCTTATGAGCACAGGCTGCAGAGGGAACCTCAGCACAGTAGTATTCCAGGAATGGGAACATTTCTCCCACTGCTGCCCCTCGGGATGCAGAGGAGTCACCATACAAAATGCAATTCTGTTCTGGCTGGAAAAAAAAAAAAATCCTGAGGAACTGCAAGACAATAGCTGGGCCCCATTGTCTCCCCTCGCTTTCAGGAGACATGTGTGGGAGATGTGTGAGGCTTCTCTTGCTGCACACTGAACTGGCAGTGTCACACAGAGCTGGATTCTCCTCTGCTTTGTGTCCAGGGATGATTTTGGAAGCTGAAATCTCACTTTAGCCATGAACAATCTGTGAAGGTCAGCTTGCTGTACAGCTGGGTGCTTATCTGGTTTGGTTATCAGAGCGACAGAATTTTTCTCCTCATGGAAAAGTCATTGACAAAGGAGAAAGGAAATGAAGCTGCTGTTGATGATGAAGCTTTGCCTGCCTCGTGGTGGGTTTGGCAGCTCTGGGCTTGATGGACTCCATCTCAGAGGTCTTTTCCAACCTTAACAATTTTAAAATTCTGTCCTTCCCACCTTCTCCATCTCGGTCACTGGCCTTGCACAATGACCACAAGATGACACTGTCCTGGCATCCAGATAGTCCCAGATGAGCCATTCCAGCTGGTTGCATACTTGCATCCCTCTCCCAAATGGCCACACTATGCACATTGCCCTTCAGCTTTTTGCCAAGTTTGCTTCATACAGGCCAGAAAAACTGAAGAGAAAAATAGCTCCCAAGGGCTTCATCCTGCTCTGCAAGTGTGTCTCTGGTTTCTAAAGTAAAGAAAACCTCCAAGAAGCAGGATAAAATGAGGAGAGTTACTTCCCAATTCTGGACAAAAAGTAATTTTAGGCCTTGAGGTACAATAAAAGCTGCTCCAGGATGTTTAACAAGGAGCAGACTTGTAGAAGACCACCAGCACCAGGGATGTGGGACTGAGAGCTGGGTTATCCCTGCAGGAACCTCTCCCAGCTGATCTCTTCAGTGTTCAATGGGGAGGACATCACAGTTCTGTTGGTCTCCTTGGATAAAACCTTCTCCAGGCTTTGGACAGTGGAAGAAACACGGATGAACCTGAATTGAGCAGATTTCTAACATTCTGCTGCAGAGGAAGGGTCTCACCTTGACCCTCACAGAGCAAATGGTGTCACACCAGTGACCTCCTGATGCCAGAGGGTGGGGAAAGGAACGTCACCCAAGAGCTGAGTTCTTGGAGCACACTCAACTCTGGTAGTGGTGGGGTTTAATGAGACCCTGAACGTAGCAGAATCTTTGCCAGAGACAGAGGAAGACTCTCCTAAATCCCAGAGTTTACAGGGTTTTCCAGCACAGCCTAAACCCAAGGTAATCCCAACACATCATCAAAAATCTTTGGTGCAAGAAGGGATGGAATCACCCTTGCTCTATTATTGACCTCTTCTCAAACCCTGGCTTGGTATCAGGGAGTTGAGCCAGGGGATATTTAGCTTCAGGACTGGTTCTGACTGAAGTTCAAGCTCAAACCACTCTAATCAGGGTCCAGCATCATTTAAAGCCCAGGTTTGGCTGGGCTGTGGTTCAAAATAAAAAGTCCCCTCTCCATGTTGTGCTTCCTGTGGAATGTGGCTGCTCATGCAGAGCATGGGATCCATGGGATGTAGAGGTGGATTTGTGGGCCACTTGTCTGTGAAGGAAGGACTGTGCAGTTTTTGTTTAGTCTGGTTATAAATGTCATACGTTATATATCCTTCACCATTTCCTCGTAAGACCACTTCACTAATGGATATCTGCACCAGGAAACTTCTGTGGCTAGACAGCCAAAATTTTACCTTCTTCACTTTCAGCCCTTCCTTATAACACTGTAATTCCTCAGGATTTATGTCATTCCAATATTTGTTTCATTCTCCCCCAGTTGCTGCTCGCCAAGCCAGTGATATTTCATTTATTTTAATCTTTCTTCCAGAAATTCCATTTTTCCAAGCAGAACCTTGGTGCTGTTTTTTTTTATTCCCCTGATGTTCATCTCATTTGCCAAGGGAAGGCTAAGGCACTACTGCATTATATTCCAAGTGAAAATTATTTTATTAGTGCAGTGCACTGGGCTAAGAGAAGAACTTGTCTTAACCAGAGCTGAACCCCCTTTGCCTTTTAACTTTGGTAACTGTGACATAGGAACTGAAACTGCTGGATCTGGTTAGTTTCTTAAAAAAAAAAAAAAAAAAAAAAAAAGAATTAAATTGAGAAATTTGGGGTTTTTTGGTCTTGCTGGAACTACTCATATATAAGCACCAGCAGTGTCATGTAACACAGACAAATCTATTTTTTGTGGAATAACCAGAAGGTCTTTTTTTTCAGGAACACGTAGATCAGTTACATGCATTCTCTACTCGTTGCCATTTATAATTTTGTGTATAAAGAATTTAAACTCCGAGTTTGCTGCCCTGTGTGGAGGGGAACACTTGGCTGAATAAACCTGACAAAGTGTTACATCAGACCTGCAACAGGCAATTACTAATTATTGAGGGAAATTGCTTCATACATCAGTCGATACATCATGTTGTAATTATTTTAACATTAAAGGGGGAAAGATCAGTTTGGATAGGTGTGCAGCCATATTAATAAATTATTTTTGGGTGCTTCCTGCTCCATTTGCATTAGACTTTCCTCAGGGGATAAGATTTCTCTTTGAATTTTGCAGGAATATTGTCCAGCACACCTATGCTTGCAAAGTACTTGACTGGTGAAAGGGTAAGGGGGAAGTCAAGAACTGGTTATGCTTTTTAGCAGTTTTAAAAATCACTTATAGCATTTTAAAAAATTACAAACAGAATTTGAAGATATAAAGAGTTTGCAAATCTCTCCATAAAACTGTGATTTTCTTTGCATGGCTAATTTTGTTCGCTGGAAACTGAATTTTCTGTAAGACAAAATTTCTTTTCTGGAAGCAGAACATTGATTCTGTGACAGAGTTGGGGGAATAACAAAACAGATAAAACAACATCATGTAAGTGTCTTTTAAGACACAAAAAATATGTCTTCTAGCACTTCTTTGAAACAGACTTTGCTTTTTTTGAGCAACTCTACAATCCACTTTTTTTTGTCAGAAAGAGAGAACAGTCAGGAAAACTCATGTTGTGTTTTAAGAAGTTGGATCCAAATTCCTGGATGGATTCTCCTCAGAAAACTGTACTGACAAGAAAGGACATTAATGACCTTTACATAGTGATAAAATGAACTAAATGACTTTATCCTTTCTTCTGTAAATAGGATGTGACTTTGGGGCTCACGTTTGGAAATCGTGTAACTCCACCAAGATTAATATCCCTGCTAATGGGGATAGACCTGAAATTCCACAGCAGGATTCCTTGCCAGGGAGGTTCTTGGTTTTTGTGGCATCTTGGTGCAGCACAGCTGGGCTCCAGGTGTGACAAGGGACCTCAGAGTTTCCCCTGGGGGTGGCTCAGGGTGGGTGATGCCTGCCCAGCTCCCCAGCACTGCTTTCCACGTCTGCCCAGAGCCATGTGTCTGATTTTCCATCTCTTCCACCCTTGGGAATGCAGCCATTTATCCTCCTGCTGCAGGAGGCTCTGCAGCTCTTCCCTGCTGGGGAAGGAGCCCTACACACAGCCCTGGCCCCACGGGCTGCCCCTGGCCCCTCACCCCACACCACAAATTCTCCATCATCTTTCTGCCCCTCCCTTCAGCTCTGCTCCCCTTTCATCTCCCCTTTCTCCTCCCTCATGGGCTACCTTTGATTTTCAAACGCTCATATTCCAGTCCCTCCTTCTCTGGTGGAAACTTTAACAAATGCACCAACATCTGCTACAGTTAGTCATCACACTTAATGTACAGGATATTCCAGCTGGCTTCACTCTCCTTTTATTATGTATTGGAAAGAGGTTTCATCTGTGCTCCTCTGGCTTGGCCAGACACACACCCAGACTCACCTCCACGTGGTGTGGACACAGCTGGGGTACCATGGGGTGTCCCTTGGCCACCTGCCCATGGCTTCCCCCAGCCCAGCACCCCACCCACTCTCCTGTTGCCCACAGTGGGACGTGTTTGGGTTGGGAGCTCTTTCTTTGAGGAGATGTGATGTCCCACGGAGGCAGCCTGAGTTTGGGCAGTGGTAGAGAGAGGTACCCACTGTTCAAGCAATTCCTGATGGCTGGAGATGGCACCAGCCTGCATGGCAAGAGCTCCTGGCTTGGGGTTGGGTATGGAAGTTTGTGATGCCTACAGGCTTTCCAGGCAAATCATTAAATGCTGACATTAGCAGGAAATCAGTCTTTTTCCAAATCTGAGGGCAGAACAACCACCCTCCAACCATCATCCATCCTTCCCTAGGGAAGGTGTCTTCACAAAAGAGACCCAAAATGGAAGAAACCCCAGTCCAAAGGCCTCATTTCATGGAAAAAATGAGCCTCAGACACTGTCACAGGTACTTTACCCACAGCAGACTGAGAACACAAAAGCTGCACAACTGCATTGTTGGGAGATGGGGCTGTCTGGAGCATCAGGCAGGTGAGGGCAGCTGGGAAGAGAGAACAAATAAATATCTTCAATTAAAAAAGAAAAAAAAAAGAAAAAGAAAAAAGAATTTATGAAAAATCTGGTGTTTGGGGCAAAAAAGAAAACCATACCCTCCCCTTTTTCTTCCAGCAAGTGTTCATCAGTTTTCTTACAGCACCGTGGTTAAGCACTGGCAGCCGTGGAATGCTGCATGAATTCTGTTCAGAAAAACACATTACTGAAGAAAGTTGCCCCAAGATAAGAGCAGAAAGTATAAAATTAAAACACAAGAAAGCACTGAGGATTTAAAGACTTCAAGGTGCACATCCTGACGTGGGGGCCTAGCTGGAGAACAAAAAACTGCAGAGAGTTTGGATGACGTTGGTCCCATCAGGTGTGCACTGAAGAAAAACACAACAGCAACACACTGAGGCCATGAACACCCCAAAACGGGGCTTGCAGCTGACTTCACACACGATTCCTGTCCTTGGGATTTTCCAGCTAATTCCCTTTGCAAGACAAGTGGTTTATTTGCTTTCCTAGATAAATATGGACCCACGTCATGCACTTGTTCCCCCGACAACACTTTACAAAAGGAGCATTTTTCTCGAGTGTTTGATCGTCCTTAGAGCAGAAATAGCAGATGGTTAACACAGTTGTCAGCTTTCTCTAATTGTAGGTGAAATCCCTGGGTCGGGAGGATTTCCAGCTGCTAATGGATTTTCCTCATTTTGGTGTGAAATCAGTGAGCGTAGAAACTGTGCTTGCCAAACTTCGCTCTACGCCTCAGTTTGGGGTCTCTAAATGTTATCCCAGGTAAATAAATGCTGTGTTTTCCAGTAGATTTGATGGCAAATCTGTATATTCCCGCTAAAAATCATTTTTCAGTCATATTTCCTTTCATTGCCCATGAATTTCCCATCTCCTTCAGAGAGCAGCAGGTTACAAATTCTTCCCTGTGAGGGTGGTGAGGCCCTGGCACAGGGTGCCCAGAGAAGCTGTGGCTGTCCCTGGATCCCTGGAAGTGTCCAAGGCCAAGCTGGATGGGGGCTTGGAACAGCCTGGGATAGTGGAAGGTGTCCCTGCCCATGACAGGGATGGCACTGGATGAGATTTAAGGTCCTTTCCAACCCAAACCATTCTGGGATTCCATGATAAAATCAAAGACAAGGGTGATGTAAAAGCAGCATCTTTAATTACCAGACACAATTAAACCTGCTGAAAACGAGCAGACAAGAGACAGACTCATAGAATTGTTAAGGTTGGAAAAGACCTTCAGGATAATCAAGTCCAGCCATCAGTGCAGCACCACCCCATGTTCACAATTAAACCATGTCCTCAAGTGCCACATCCACATGTGTTTTGAACACTCCCAGGGATGGTGACTGCAACACTGCCCTGTCTGTTTTAGTGTTTTACAACCCTTTCCATGACAATTTTTTTTCCTAATAGCCAATCTAAACTTCCCCTGGCACAACTTGTGGCCATTTCCCCTTGTCCTGTCCCTGTTCCCTGGGAGCAGATCCCAAATCCCCAGAGCTGTCCCCTCCTGTCAGGGAGTTGTGCCCCCCTGAGCCTCCTTTTCTCCAGGCTAAAACATGTGGTGGGGTCCCTGTGAGGTGTGGGCTCACATCCTGGATCTGTGCTGGGATTTGGGGTGCAATGGAGGGGTACAAAGGAGGAATTTCTTGGCTGAGCTCAGGCTGACACGTGCAGAACGGAGCTGGAAGAAATTCCATTTCTTTATTCCAGAAGACTGGGACTATGGGACAACAAAATGATGGCACTTATCTATGTGATCGATGAGAAATGCAAGTGGAATCCATTTAAGGTTGAGCTTGGTACTTCCCATTTGAAATATTGACAATAAGTGGAGGAGTCATTCCATTTAGAGAGAGTGACATCATCACAAATGGAGCTTGGGATGCCCTCCATAAATTTCCCTGCTTGCTGCAGGTGACAGACATTGTCTTCTAGGAAATGGAGAATGTCCAGGGAAGCTGTAAATAACCCCTGTGCTGCTATAACCACAAAGTTTGACATGACAAAATATAAAAGAATCCAGAGAAAAGTCATTGGGAAATGGCTGATTTACCCATGAACATTCTAGATACTCCTTCAAAAGAGTAAAAAGTATTTGAAATATGTCGTGGCAAAGATGATCTTCCAACACATTGAAATTGAAAAGTGAGAATAATTTCCATGTGGCCAAAAAGATATGGGAAAATAATGAGAATTCCACCAGAAGAAAGATCTATCTGTTCCTGGACTCATCTGTACTATGAACATTGTCTGACACTTGAAATTTGGTACATGTTTGGCAATCATCCAATTTATTTTGGAAAATTCAGGATGTTATTAATTCAAGTGTGCTGTAGTAGTGCTTCAGGTGTCTTGATGTGCTTCACTTAATTTCCTGCTTTAATTTGGGTCTGGAATATGTGAATAAATGCAAGGAGAGTTTTATTTTTACTTTATAGCACACTTGAAAACAGGTTGCTGACTTAATGCTGTGTAGCCAAAATGGATCTATTTTTTAAAATAATCTTCATATGCTTAGTCTATATCACTGCTTACAGTCTGGTACATGGTAGAGCAAATCACAAGAATATGAAGATTTCCAATTTCTTCTAAAAAATAGGAAGCTGATAAAACACATGACAAGTGTGGATGTGAATCTGCCACTACACAGGTTGAATTTAGCCTTGCTCCCCTCTAAAAAGAAACATTAAATCTTATATAAAAGGAAACCGTGCTCATTTAAAAATAGAAAAAGGCTGCAAAACTTAGCACTGAATTTCTTCTTTTAGTAAAAACAACCCAGTGAGGCCTGGGAGAGTGGCAAACCCACGCAGGTTTGGACCAGATGACCTCTAAAAATGCCTCCCAACCCAAACCATTCTGTCCCAGATCCGGAGGGGCAGTGGCTGGAACATTTTCTGGTGTAAATCAGCTGCTGATCTGCACCAGCTCCTGCCTCCTCCCTGCACTGCCATTGTCTGCATGGACACGCTGTAATTTAAGCCAGCATGTTACTGTAATTAAAAAAATACACAAATGACAGAATTTGACTCGAACCCCACCATCCTTCATGGTTTACATTTCCTACAGAGGGAGTTAACTGGTAAGATGTACATGTTTATTGGTTTCCTTCTTTGTGCTTTTACAAGTATTTTTCTCTTTGATGATCTAAACCATATGTCGAGGTACTTTGGAGGATTATTTTATCAGTTTCTCTGCAGTATGAGAGAAATACCAGGGCAGAGCCCGTAGGTTTGCACACATCCAGGCCACTAAATCATCCCTTGTTCCCGAGCAGCCCAGCTGCCATATTGATAAATAGTCCATGTCACATTAATTTAATTCTGAATCACTCTGAGACATCGTTTTGTTACAAATATAAATTTTGTGGTGTAATGGAATGTGTTAAGCCTTTAACAAATGAACATTTAATGGCCGCTCGTGAAAAAACATAAATAATCAGGAATAAAATTAGTGGGGTTGGTAATGAGAGGATGGAGCAGCCTGGCCTGGCCCTGGGAGCTGGGATAGGTGGGAGCAGCATCCGTGTTTGCTCCTCCCCCTTGGAGGCTTTGGCAGGAATATAAATGCCTGAACTTGACATACAAAGTTCTTTTAACAAACTAAAATCTAAAAAAGAATCTGCTACACCATTTTTTGGTTATAACTGAAAATACCTGTCACTCCCTTGATTCCTCTCTACCTTTATTATACTGTACATATTATTCTATATTATGTTATTATGCATTATTATAATACTTTCCAATAGATTTCATTATGTTATTGCATTATTATTATTATATTATTGCTTTGGGATATGATTTAGTGGTGGGCTTGGCCATGCTGGGTTGATTGTTGGACTTAACAACCTTTGAGGGCTCCTACAACTTAGATGATTCTATGATTCTACAGTTCCATGTTGCCTTTCAATTATTCCCTTTCACTGAACCCCGCCAATATCCCATAGTCAGAAAGAAATTCATATTCTCATTTTATATATATAAATACATATATAGGTATTTACTCCCTTTTTCACTGAATAACCTATATCAATTCTTTTTTTTATTGAATAATTATTATTTTTTATTGAATTCTTGCAGCCAGTACCTGTTAGAGGCAATGGCCTTCCAGCTGCTCCAGCTTTACTGGACTTATCCACACATCATTTTTTGGGGAAGCCACAACCTCAGCGTGCAGGAATGGGGATCCATTGGTCCCTGGGTCAACTCGAGGGCAGGATGTTAAGCACAAAGGTGTTGCCTGATTAGTGGCAGTCACTGGAAAGAAGTTTTAGCATCTGTGACTGTAGGCAGTGTGTGGAATTCAGCCAAAAGGCTCTCTTTAAATATCAAAAAAGTATCCCTAAAATTGCAAGCCTTCAGAGACCACAGCACTGCACAAAATGCCAAGAAAAACAACACATAGTGCATAAATCTGGAACAATCACTTACTACAGCCAGGAAGGGACCCAACGACAAAACACTTACCTAAATGCTTTTTATTTGCATTAACATTTCTTCAGGAATGATCTGAAAGCCTTGGTCACTTTTCCTTTATGTGTCTGTGTGTGTCTGTGTGTGTGTGTGTGTGTGTGTGTGTGTGTGTGTGTGTGTGTTAAGGGTTCCTGCACAGCTCCTGGGTGGGAATTCCTGTCTGTAGGATGGTGAGTTGGTCAGACTCATCACTTCTGGGGACATGAAAAAGGGACAAAAAAGGGGACATTAAACCCCCTTTGTTTCTCTGCTACTTCTCTTCCCACCAGGGCTGTCAATTTGCATGTGGCTGAAGCCATTCCCTGGCCTTAAACCCAAACATCTGAACGCAGAGGGGAGACCCCTCCTGGTTTTTAATTTATAATGATTAAAATTCACATGTGTTGGAGTTGGAAATCACCCTAGTTTTAATACCAACCTCTGTTTGTTTGGTACCGTCCTCCACTGCACCAGCCTGGCCAGAAAGGTGGTCCTGGTCCGGGTCCTGGTCCTGGTCCTGGTCCTGGTTCTGGTCCTGGTGAATACCCCCAGCTCCTGCTCTGTGTTTTCCTCACAGGAAGCAGGGGATGGTGATATGTTCTCAAGCTCCACTGTAAATCAGCGAATCTCTCTCCCAAGGATTTGCTCACGATTTGAAAATCTGACTTGAAACAATCCCCTTTCCCCCAGGGCACCATATGCAACTTCAATATATTGGTGGCGAAGGAAAATATGCTGTGCTTGGCGTTTACAATTCCCACTCTAATTTAGCAGACAGGTGTTTTTGAGGAACAGCTCATCTGGCAAGGAGAAGGAGGGTCAATGGGTTGGGGATTATTTGTTCCTCCCTCGTATTTTCATTAAGGGGGCAGGCTTGCAAACAGTTGGTAGAAGGAATTGCTCTGGGAAATGCTGTCCCTCCACATGAATGAAGGCTCAGGAGAAGATGGCAGTGCTCGCTCAGAAAGGGCCCAGCCAAAATTCCTGATTTTGTATGAAACAGCTCCCTCATTATCAGAGGTGACCACTGACCCAGTCTGGCTCCAGTGAGCACCAGGATATTGCCCTTCCCCTGAGAAGCAGCCATTTCTTGAGACTTTCTCCAGGATGAGCAACAACTTTACTGGTCCTGAAACTTGTGACTTGCATTCCCTGTCAGCCAGCCAGCAATTTCTTCCTTAGAGAGAAGGAAAAAAAATAAAAAGAAGAAAAGAAGAAGAATAAAAAAAATCAGCTAAACTAAATGAATCCTGTTCTGAGAGCTAAATATGGTCAGAACATCTGTGACCTCCCCCGACTTCACCCTGGCTGAGCAAGGACAATAGCTGCCATGTGCCACCCTTTGTTGTTGAGCCTGGAAAAGATTCCTAATCCCAGAATAACACACGCGTGCACCCATGCACGTAGGCACACACACAAAAACACACACACACACACCAGCTCTGCTAGAACTTGGATTTCTCATCCAACAGGGAAGAGCTGGCAGCAGGGCAGCGCTGGAGGGATGAAAGAGCCCCCCCTTTGCTCCATAAAACCCGTGTGTACACCAGGGGTTTCCTTTCGTCTACAGATGTCCATTCCTAGTGTTACAAGGTGCAAATTCCGAGGTTGGGCAGGCGCTGGGAGCTGTGTTCTCGTGTTGAAATGCCGGTATGTGGTCCGCGTGCCTCTGATCTCCAGAGTTTCCTAGCATGACATCTTTCATCATCATCATCAAGCCGGAGGACTCGGATACATGTGGCCACCAGATTCCCTTCCAGCGGGAAGACGGGCCGCGTCCTTCACCTCCCTTCTTTCCCCCGGCCTTTCAAGCTGCTCTTTCCCAGCTTTGCGGGATACCTGGGCTCACAGCACCGAGCCAAAAACTCTTCTATTAAGAGCTGGAAGGAGGTGGTTGGGGCCAGCACAGCTCTAACCTCTCCCTGCTCCTTTGAAGGGGACGGGCGAGGGTCTCCCCGCCATCCCCTGCTGCTCGGCTGGGCTGGCCTTGCCCCATGTCAGGAAACGGTGGCCTTTTCCTTGGTTTTTTTTGGAAGGAAGTGGTTAACTCTTCCTTCACAGCCCCACGATGGGATTCATTTGCAAATGCCCTCTTCAATGAAGAGCAAGGCGACCACAGAGATGGTTTGTGTGGGAGGGAAGCAGGCTCGCCGGGAAGCCTGCGGAGAGCGGCTGTGACCGCCCGCAGCGAGGGCCCCCTACCATGGGCACTCCCTGTTAAAGCCATCCCGGCCACCCCACTGCTCCTGGTCCCACAGGTGCAGGGTTCCCTGTGTGGGAGATCTCCCTCCAGGGCTATCACTTGCGTTCAAGGGATGTTTCTGATTCACATCAAAGTGAAAGCTGCAGCAAGAGTGCGTCAAGTCAGCTTTGGCAGGACTCGTGGCCCTCCCTTTATTTTTTTTTTTTTCCCCCCTTCCTTTTTCTTGTTGCTGCTCAGCCCTGCAGAATGTAATTAGAAAATGAGCCATTTATAAAACAAATGTTTCCGGGAGAAACTCCCCTGAACACCCATGTCATAAAATTATTGAACACAGCGTCTGAGAGCGCTCAGGATCCAAAATTTCCTCGGGGCTCACCCTTATCCATTATTCTGTCACTGCTTCAGCTGGGCGGTGACATTTTACTGGCGGCACCCTGTTCCTCTCCAAAAGAATTCTGTCTTTTGGCTGTTCTGCTCAACCCTTGGTGTCCTCCTCCATCTGCTAAAACCATGGTGGGGATGCAGTGAGCTTGGGACCGCCTGGTTTATCTCTCACTCCCCTTCCCACCACATCCAAAGGGACAGAGGGGGATGATGTTCCCTCTCTGCCCACATAATGGTGGCATTTCAAGGGCTGAGCAAAGCAGAGTGACTTTCCCAGCTGGGATGTCCTCTCCTTTTAAAAATGCTCATAACTTTTGCTCAAGGTAAACACTCTGGGCTGGAACATCCCGTATTTCACTCTCCACCAGGACTGGTTTTTCCCAACGCCTCAGCTCCCACCGGAGCACCATATAACTCGCCAGAATTTCCAACACATTCTACAGAGTGCTTTGAGATCCCTGCCAGCTCCCTCTCTGGTCCTCTGGCGCAGTCCAAGAGGCAGATATTAATCTTAACAGCTATATGCTGGCCGGGCCCTGGTTGCCTAAGAGATTCTCCCTGAATTTATTTATTTGGATTTATTCAAAAGAGCATAAAAAGGAACACTCCTCCCAGACTCCAGGCTCACCAGCCATAAATTACAAAAACAACTACAATGAAACCACCCACAGCACCTCCCGCCCCTGACACGTCTGTTTTCCTCCAACACCCGGCTCTGCAGCGGCTGCATCCAGCTTCCCTGCAAGCCTCAGCATTCCTGCCTGGAGATGTTGACTGCAGGTGGCCCAAGGGCTGGTGCTTTGGCAAGGCTCTGTCCTCACTCCTTCTTCAGAGCTGCTGGGGTAGCACTTATTTGAGAAGTGGAAGAAGCTGTTGATGTTGATTTCCAGAGGATTCGATGATTCCCCGGCACTTTTGGAGGTCCCCATGGACAAAGCAAGTGGGAATTCACGTGGGACAGGTTTGGCCAGAGAGGCTTCAAGAGGTCCAATCCCTGCACGTCTTCTCATCCACCAGTCTGTCCAGACACATCATTAAATAACTTGTTCTTGAAAACCTCCAGTGATGGAGTTTCCACCTCCTCCCACACCAGGAATCCTGGTTCTCACTCTTGGAAAATGTTTCCCAAAGTCTGACCTTGGTCACCCTTGCCCTTAGCCTAATCACTTTATCTACTGGCCCCGGCAGACAGAGGAACTGCTTCCTATCTCCCATCCAGCGGGGAAATCCAAAATATTTGAAGGCTGTTATCATATTTTCCCTCAGTTTTCTCCCCTCTAGACTAAACAACCCCAAATTTCTCAGTGTCTCCTCGCAGGTCATGTTTTCTAGAGCTCTGTTCCCCTTTGTTCTTCCCCTCTGGATCCTCTCCAAGGACTCCGCATCTTTTCTCAAGTGTGGTGCCAAAAGCTGGATTCAATATCCAGCCGAGGTCTTCCTGGAGCTGTGTGGAGCAGATGGATAACTCTGCAAGTCTTCCTGCGAGCCTGATGTGTGCTTTGCTCACAAAAAGGCAGAGCACTGCTGGCTCCTCCTCAGCCCAGGATACCCTACGCCCTCCTCCAGTGTACCCCAGCCCCAGACAGGGGCTGTTCTCATCAGCAGGGTCCTCTCTGACTGAAGGGGTTTTGGCTCTTTTTGCTGCTCGTGCTGAGCTTTGGCACTTTCAGCAATTTGGGACCAATCCCTGGAGGTTTGAGTGTCCCAGAGCCATGCTCCTGCTGAGGGAGGGAACTCAGCCTTTAGGGATAATGTCATGGATTCCCATCAAAAATTCCTTGCAGCAAGCTGGTTTAGTGGAAGGTGTCCCTGCACTTGGCAAGGGATTGGAACAAGATGGTCTTAAGGTCCCTTCCAACTCAAACCAGTTTTTTGCTTCAAAACACTAAAAGATTGGTCCCAAAAGGGTAAGAATTCTCCCAGGCCTCGTTTCCTACCCAAATCCCAGAGAGATGCTATCAAGCTATGCTGGCTTGATTTTTGAGGCCATGCTCCTCCAGTCCATATTTTCCATGCCATGCCAACACATCTTAAGGACTACCTTCAGCCCTGGGACGTGGAGACTCCTCAGATTCTGTCTGTTCTTCCCTTCAGGCCTGTGAATGAGGAGTGATGGGATGGCCACCATTGGGGGGAACCCTGATCTCTAGCCCCAGATGCCCAGGGAAGTTCCCAGCTGGGACCAGGACACAAGATGAAGTTCATGCACTTGCTGTGCTGGACTCCACCACATTTAGGGACCAAGCTGAAGGTGTCACAGGGCACATCAACTGTAGGTGGCCACGTGGTCTGGAAAATAAGAGAACCACAAAATCTTTTAGGTTGGATGAACCTGAAGATCATCAAGTCCAACCCATTATCTGATGAAAACAAGTCCACTTGGGCTGAAAGAAGCACCAGGAGGTCCCTAATCTGACCTCTGTGCTCAACCCACACCTTCATCCAGTCAGTCTCAAAAACTTCCAAGGATGGAGACTGCACAACCTCCTTAGGTACTGGCTCCAATGGCTAACACTCCTCATCATGAGAAACGTTATTCTGTGTACCTAAAAATTATATTTTTGGATCACAATGTATTCTCTGTGTGATTTATTCAGTCCTCAAATCTAGACACAGGCTTAAACTCATCCTAAAACCTCAGTTTTAGTTCTGCTGACCCTCTGCTGCCACTTTTATCCAGAGCAGAGGCACAAAGTGGGATTTAGAGACGGGTGGGGATGTGCATGGTGCAGTGGGACCCAAGTCACCAGGACAGCAGAAGGATGAAGCAAAGAGAGGGCACTGAAAGGAGCAGGCTGCTCGTCCACAGTGGGGTCTGGTCCTGGAGGGGGTCTTTGGATTTTAGGGCCCTGAGCAAATTTGATCAAGTCCACCCTTGGCACCCTTGACCACAGTAGGGGGAATGTAACAAGATGACCTTTATGGTCCCTTCCAAACCAAACCATTCTGTGATTCCATAATTTTGTTGCAATTTTGAAAAATAAGCAGTGTTAAACAGAGATCCAGGCTGAAGTGGGAGCTGCAGGTGGAGTAACACCATTACAGAGATGTTGGACTCATCCCAAGCCCCAGGAGCTAGGGTCAGAAAAATCAGAATTAAATTGCAATGGGAAAGAAATCCAAACCAGTCCAGGGTGTGTTCATTCAGGATATTCTTTCTTTAACTCTGCCCTACAGTCAAGAAATAATGACGCAATTATAATTTGAGCATGGTTGTGTTTGTAGCCCTTGATTAGATTCAACTAATTAGATTCAACAAAGGTTTTTCTTTCTCTCTTCTGTTTTCCTTTATGCTCTTCTAAGTTACAGTGTCATTTTGGGCAGATGAAGGCTGCCAAACAGTTAATAAACCAACCAGCAAGTTCTCATAAAGATCATCTTATTCTACCATGTGCTGTTCCCAGAGCTCTGGGGAGGTGGAGCAGGGCAGGAACAACCTCCACCTTGCTGACAGCATTGTCTAAATCCCCTGGATTTGTGTCTGGGTTTAATGATGGACCCAGGAAGTAGGAAGTGAATTGCTTTTTTTTCTTTTTTTTTTTTTTTTTTTTTACTGCTCTGTGATGTTATGATCCATTTTTGGTACCAGAGTCCAAGAAGCTTAGGGCTGGAAATCCCAGCCCCACTGGATCTAAATGCAGAAATCACCTGACCTGTCTGACCAAGGTCTCACTTTGGTGAAATTAAAAGGCAAAACATGGTCCATAGGATAGAAAGGAGGATGGTACTGTCTCAAGAAAGCCTCTTAAGCAAGCGTGGCTGCATTTTTTATTTAAGAGAAAAGCAAAGTTCAGGAGAAAATAAAAAGTGTTTTGCATGGCTGATCAAAGACATCTGGAAGATTTAGAAGAAAACCCAGCAAGCTGCTGCAATTGATAAAAAAAGATTAGTGCAGAGCAATTTTCTTGAAGATAGCCAGGAAACAGCAGAATACCAGAGAGCAGAGAAAGGGATCCACCCTGAGGTGTCCTGTCCATATCCATGACTGACTCCAACAAATCCGAGAATATCCTGAGCTGGAAGGGACTCACAAGGATCATGATTCTGACTCATGGCCCTGCACAGGACATCCCACCATATGTCTGAGAGCCTTATCCAAAAACTCCTTGAATTCCATCAGCCTTGGGGCTGTGACCATTCCCTGGGGAGTCTGTTCCAGTGTCCAACATCCCCTGGTCCAAATCTGATGAAAACTGCACCAGAACAGAGTCCAAACCCAAACACTAAGGAAAGTCAGGAGACCCCTTGGGGATCAGAGTGTAGCTTAAAGCACTGAATGTCACAGCAATAGATCCATGATTCAGAATGGGCAGTCATCGATGCAAAATAAACTAATTATGGGGGTCAGAAATAAGTTGAAGTGATATAAACTGAGGTTTTTGGTCTCTCTGAAAGGTGCAGTGGCCACAAGGTTTCAACTAAGGACTTCCAGGAAGAAATGTTAGGTTTCCTAAAAGGCCAGTTGAGATTTTGGAGTATAGAGTCCACCAAGACCTCCAGAAGTAGGAGAAGGTGAAAGAATGAAGCCAGCAGGGACAGAAATGGGGAAAAAGCCGTACTTGCCAATGAAGTTCCAGGAGAGGTGATGGCAACACCAGCACTGGCTCCAGCTTCCTCAGCTACTTCTTTAAGGTGGAAAAGGTAGAAAACAGAGGGAGGATGTCCTCAGAAGAGGGGAAGGCTTGGCACTGATGGGACTGTGGATTCGTCACCTGAAACTCCCTGAAACTGTGACACTCACTCAAACCACAGCGTTTTTTAAAAGCCAGTTTTCTGGTCTTGATAGCAAAATGTTGAGTCTTGAAAGTGATCTCAGGCTTCACACCTTATTTGAAAAAAATCTTTAAACAAACATTGAAATTCTCAGTCACATGACTCCAAGAATGAGATATAAGGGTAGGCATTGAGAACTCCTTGATTCACCTGGATCACAATGCATCTTATGATCAGACTAATAAAGGAGGAATGGATTTAGGTGCTGGCTCAAGGCAAATATGCATTAATATATGTGGATGTGGATGTTGTGGCTGCCCCATCCCTGGAAATATTCAATACCGTGCTGGATGGGCTTGGAGCAACCTGGGATGGTGGAAAGTGTCCCTGCCCATGGCAGGGGGTGGGAACGGATGAGCTTTAAGGTCCCTTCCAACCTGAACCATTCTGGGATTCTGGGATTCCATGAACACGTCCAAACCCAGCCTTACCCCAAACGTGTCAAGTAGGGACCAGGGGATGGCAGTCCCCAAACAACAGCGGGCAGGAAGAGATGAAGCTGGCACAGATTAACTGAGCTGCTTTTCCCAGAAAGGGCAGCAAGGGGGGTTCTCAGCCAGGAGCAGCCACAGAGGGATGCAGGGATGAGAGGGTGAATGCAAACAAGAGGCGTCACACATTCCTCTGCGCATCCCTCACCTACAGCTGGGCCCGAGGAGGTGGCCAGCTCTCCGCCGAAGGGAAGGGTGTGTTTGTGCAGCATCCCAGCTTCCATGTGGGCCATCCCAGAGCCAAACTACTGTTTGATTAATCAGCCCTTCCATCCAGCTCCCTGCCTCCCTCGGCGTGCAAGGAGCACGATCCGAACAGCACGCACTGCTGGCCTTCGAGGGCTGGCTGAGGCAGCTCCTGATAGCGCTGTTTATACAGCTCCCCGATGGAAACAATGTGGATTTTATTAAACCATCCCATTAGCGTTTCTCCATGCTGTCACTGCAGACTTCAAACGATGATTTATGTTGGCTCGTAGGTCTTTGTCCTCACATCCAAGGACAAAGTGTTCCGGGACAGGGCGGTGGGAGTCCTGCTGCTCCGGCTGCGCGGCCGTGCCGGGGTCTGAGCCCCCTGTGCCACACTCCAGGCAACAAAGGGGACCCGCTGGCCAGCCAAGGACAGTGACACAGGGCACCTGGGACCGTCCTTCGTGGTGTCACACGGATGGCTTAAAGGGAGAGAGGCACAGCCCATGGAGACCCAACCACAGGCAAGTTTTTTACGCTGTTTGAAGTGGGATAGGTCTTTTTATCCCAGAAAAATTGCACCTGTTTGGCACCTGCTGGTTCTTAGAATTACATTTATACTGCCAGGATGGTTTTCTGCCTAATTTTACCTTTTTCTCACCCTGGCTGATTCTGTCTCCCAAACCAATTTTGCCCGCTTTGTGTGCATGCCAGTTTTCAGGAGTGAAATAATCCACTCAGTGAGGAAAACACAGCTATGGAGTGGAGGACTGTCCCCTTTGGGACATAAAAGCCACAGACATCCACACTTGGACAAAGCAAGCTGTGGCAATGCCAGGAGTGACTGTGCAGTCAGTATGGATGGAGCCAGGAGTACATTCCCCAGGGAATCCTTTACATGAGCTTTGAGAGATGTCAAAAATGCAAAGCCCGTTCTTTTCAGAGTACTCCCGTGTTGCTCTGGTGTGTGCTGAGTTTGTGCTGAGGTTGTGGGAATGAGGCAATCCTGAGATGTATCTCCCCATATTAAAAAGTCCAAGGGTTTTGCTGGCAGGCACCACTTTTGTGTGTGTGTGCGTTGCTCTCAAAGCTCACCCTGAAGATCCACCAGATAATTTGGGCACTTGCTCTCTCTGCCAACTGGGCAGAGGGCTCAATGCCCTCATGCTCATCCCTTCTGGGTGGGGGGATCACAAAAACACATCCAGCCACTCCATGGCCCCATGAGCTGCTGAAAAATCAGGAAGGTCTGAAGCTGCTTTTCATGCACATGGGATGAGCCTGCTCCTCACCCTCCTGTTTAAACACAACCTCTGCCCTCAGCTGCAGCGAGAGTATTTCACCCTGTGGGAGTCTCCCACGGAAGATCTTCCTCTTTAGGAAACTGCAGTTGGAGTGGATATTGTGAAGAGGTTCAAACTTCCTCTCACCCATATAAGGTCACTGTAACCAGTGTAAAACAGAGCTTTCAAGTTTTTGGAGCCTAAACTTGTGACTTTCCCACTGTTTTTGTCAACACCTGCACACACCAAACGTTTCTGTGCCTGAAACAACACTACTGAAAGCTGCAGAGTGATGTTGTAGAGAGGATTTGGGGAGAGCCTGCTCAGGATAGCAAAAGTGCAGCTCAGTTTCCAGCATATTTTTGGTTTAAAAATCATCCCATGCTGAAAGCAAAAGTCAGAATTAAACCAAACAAAAATGCATGTTATCATCCACAGGTAAGTCTAAGATCTGGCAGCATCAAGAAGCTTTCCATGCCCAGCTTTGGAAAGATCCCATCTCTGGGCTAAAACCCTTCTTGTGCTTCTTGTTTCTTCTTTATTTCTTCATTTCTATTTTTTAAATTCTTCTCAGGTCTTCAGTTTATCAAGCCATCATCTAACCAGGGTGGATTTGACATGCAAAGCACTGCAAAAAACCTTGGACCAAACCCCAGGAGCTTGTGGCAATGCCCAGAGCAGCTCTCCAGGGACTGGCTGGACAGGACTGGGGCAGGGCTGTCACCCTGCACAGGGCATCACCTTGCAGAGGACAGGAACCAGCACACAGCTGCTCTGCTTCCCTCTGTGCTGGCCACTCAGCTGGGTGATGTGTTTCTTCTTCTGGCTGCAGAGAGTGAGAGTCCAAAATTTGGCAGCAGTAACAAGAAAGCAGTCTTGCCTTTCTTCAGGATGAGGGCTGCTGCGTCTGGATTTCAGCAGCACTTAAAAGACCACCAAGCCAGCACATTTCCTGCCACTCCAGTGGGAAATGGTGGAATGAAAGCCCAGATCTCAGGTGTCCACATGGACACGCCTGAGCAGGGATAAATCACAAAATCCCAGAATGGTTTGGGTGGGAAGGGACCTTAAAGATCATCTCATTCCACCCCTGCCATGGACAGGGACACCTTCCACTATCCCAGGTTGCTCCAACTCCTTCCAACCTCCCTTGGACACTTCAGGGATCCAGGGCAGCCACAGCTTCTCTGGGCACCCTCTTCCAAGAGCTGTATCCTAAGAGGTCACAGAGGAGTCCACATGCACTTTGCAGGTGAATCCCTCACTTGGGCGAGGAGATGAGCTCTTCCCCGGCGGCTTTTGCAAGGAAATATTTCCCCGAGGACAGCATAAATCCCGCCTATGTTACTACAGGCTAGAGAAACCCCTAAAACAGTGAAACACAGCTGACGGGAAGAATATATTGGGAAGGGAATCATCTGGCTGGCTGGGAAGCGCAGGGCTTTGAAAGGGGATGGGGCGGGACAGGAAGAACATTCCTTTGTCACTACAAACGCCTCGAGCCGCTCGGGAAGCATCCGCCGGGGCCGCCCGCTCGCAGCCCGTGGCCGGCAGCGCTGCTGCTGCTGCCGCCGGCGGATGCTGCGCTGAGCGGCCGCAGGAGCATCCCACACCCCCGCCGGGGATGGAGAGGGATGAGGTGCCCGGAAAGAGGCAAACCTGAGCCCCAGATGCTCCGGCTGCAGATCGCCACGTGTGTGTCGGGTGCAGGCGGCTGCGGGCAGCAGGGTCGCCCTTGCCCTGTGGCCACCGCTGGGCTGTGCGCGTGGAGAAGGAGGGAGAGGGGAGTGTGCTGTTGTAGGGGGGTGTTTTGCCATTCCGTGCGGTGCTCGCTTCCCTCTTCCCTCGGAAGATGGGGAGAGCTGCGGTCGCTTCGTGCTTTCGGCTCAAACGGGGCTTTATAGCCCCCTCCCCACCTTGCCGAGGGGCACAGAGGACTGGACCAGCCTCAGAGCAGGGCTCCTTTCCACCACCCTGTTGCTCATCTCCTTGTCTGTCCCTGCATCTGCTTTGCCACACTGTTTAATTAATTTGTCTGTTCTTCCCCAATTTCTTAATAACTGTCAAAACCAGGGTTTGTGGATATATGGAAGTGAAGAGTTAAACCCCTCTTCTGCATTTCAGGCTGACAAAGCCATTACTTGGGATGTCAAGGCCAACCCAAATGACCAAATGGGAAGAGGAACTGCTGAGCCAGCCCCTGGCTCCCTCTTAAGCAACACAACTCCCTACACTGACTTCTGCAGACACCCAAAAGAGGGGACGAGCCCTGCTCCCCCATTGCTGCATGTAATGCCACCAAAATGGGCTTTTGGATAGATCCCCATCCTGCAGTGGATTGTTTTTTCTTATTATTTACAAAGAGCTGGCTCTTCCTTTTGATAATTATCAGCCACCCTTTGAAGTCATTTGTCTCCACAGATGTTTGCTGCTGCCTGGAGACACATTACTGTCCCAAATTGCTGAGGACATCCTTGAAGAGTCACGGTAGGGAAACAAGCCCACTGCCTCCTCCCTGGCACTAAACCACATGGGAAAGGTCTCTGCTCCTTCCTAAATTGGGACAAAACTCCCAAGAGCCAACAGAGTTTGTGTCCTGCAGGAGCAATACCGAGTGAGTTCTCCTTGTTGAGAAAACATTAATGTCCTGAGCCCCAGGAGACCCTGAGGGTGAAAACGAGCCTGATTGCAGCAGGGTTGGGAGCAGGGTTTCATGGTTCAACACCACCTGGGGCTGAGCTGGGTCCAGCATCCCCAGAGCTCAGTCTTTCCCACATCTGGAAAAAGGCACTGCAGAAGATACAACAGCCACCAGTGGGGATGCAGGCAGAGCACATCTCACCCTTGGCAGGCAACAGGTAGGGAACAGAATTTCTCCTTTTATTTTCTGATCCTGACCAGAAAGGAAGATTTTTGGAGCTGGTGGGAGAAGCATGATAGTTTAAATCAACAGTTTGCTGTTAGCTCTGCAGAAGCCTGCTCTGCACGTTACCTGGTAAACAAACCATGCTCTGAGAAAGAAAGGCCTGTTTATAAAAGCTCCTCTTGACATTTGCCTCCTCAAACATAGCAAAACATGTGCTAGGAATAGATGCATGAATGATCGAGTCTGTTTTGAGTCTCCTCTCTTCAACAACCAAGGAAATCCCTATGTACAAACATTTAAACTGGAACATCTGGAGAACAGTAATTTTATCTTGAAGATCCACATCAAACAAACCTGCAGCTCAGCCCGAGAAGATCTACAAATACTTCCCCAAGGAGACCCCAGTCTTACAACTCGGGTACCAGGAGACCTCAGATTTGAAAGAAAGATAATTCAGCATCTCTTTATCCACACCTGACAAGTATTCCTTAAGAGAGCATTAGCATGAAATTATCGCTCTTAGTCAAACCCAAAGTGAAAGAGATTTGTTCCAATTATCTAACGCAGGTCTTGAAATACCTGCTTTTAAATTTACAACCCAGAAAAGCCCATGCATCATTTGCAGGCAGAACTTTACCCCAGAAATCTCACTTTGGTTGCACTTTTTCTGTGCAGCTGAACTGCTAAAATAAGCACCCAGCCATATATAGCACAGTACGTTGGCACTCACAGCGGTGGGGAACGACTGGATTCAATTTTCCATGGAAGATGACAATTAAAATTGCTTTCTTTGGTATATCCCATCCTTTCTGTTGTTTTTTCTGTTCCCTCCAAGCGCAGAGTAAATTTAGGACTCCGAGCTCTTTTTCCTTCGAAATCTCACTTCCAGTTTCCATCTTATTAAAGACATGACTTAACTTTAATGTGTGTAACATAAACGGTATCGTAAAGAGGAAGAATTAAAACAGCATGGGAACATTGGTGGTTTCAAGAGGGGGGGAAATGGCACAGCTTCTTTCCTTTTGGGTTGTTGTTTATCCAGTGGATAAACCTCGGCGTTCTCGCTCCTACCGAATACTTCGCCTTGCCTTGCAATAATTGGGAATTCCACGTTTTGCAAAGTTGTTACATTATATCCACAAATAATCCATCTTGTCAAGTCCATCTCGTCCATCGAAGATAAAGTTGGAGCTGAGTCACTGCAGACATCTGGAGAAGGTTCATTACTTGTAATTGCGAGCCCCTCTGTTAATGCACCCCATGAGAAAGGAGCTGACAGGCTGCATATTTCTGCAAACTGTTCCCAGAAAGAACCAATTTCCTGACTTCCATGTGGTGTCAATAATATAGGCATGAGATGGAGCAGTGCTTATGAAATATTAAATCTGCTTACAGGACCCAGCTATAAGCAAATTCAGACCACCTGGGAGATGGAGGTTTGCACTGGGTATGTGGAGTTTGGCACTCACCTGGTACATGAGATGGGTTCTAATCTACACATTTTGGCTTTTTTACCACAAAACTTCCTGACAGTAGTGTAGGGGGAAGGGAGAAAAAAAGGTAGAGGGTGGAGGGGGTAAAACACATTTCTTCACGTTTAGGACTCAAACCTTTCAAATCACTGACATTATTAAATTTACTATCACATGCAGCCAGAGATCTTATTATTCATCAGCAAAAAAAAAAGGCTGATATTTCATGGCTTTTGAGTTAGATCATTTTGGTTCATGCCAATGAAAACAAAGCATTAGTGTTTTGATGTTTTAATATAATGATTTAATTCTCTCATTGATATTAGAATCCAGAAACACAACAAACACGAAGACCCCTTCAAAATCCTTGAGTCAGAGCAAAGGCTCTTAAATCACTTCAGCACTCTGACCTCCTGTTTCACAGAGTGTATTTTATGCCAGGGACTTGGAGAAGAAGGGGTCCTTCCCAAACGTGCAGCATGACAGTGCTAACCTGCCTTCAGCGAGCTCGCCTGTGTAAATTGAAAAACATCTGGGCTCTTTTTGCTGGCAAAAGCAGCAGGTCCTTGACCTCAGAGCAGAGCAGTCAACTTGAGCTGCGAACTGAGCTTTTTCAACGATTCACCCCCAATTTTCCACCCTCTGGGAACTGCTACCCAGGAGAAAACCCAGCACCCCTGGGCTGGGAGCAGGCATGGAGATGTGGGCATAGGGACAAAGAAATTTTAATGGCATTAGTCCACCACCTATGTTTCACTCCCCAGTGTTCAGGGCTGGGGATGAAAAGTGGTCTCCGTTTTTTCCAGCAGGAAATAAAAGGCAGTTTTCCTCCAAGGAAGATGAAGGGAAGAAGCAGAACAGGAACAGGCTGTCAGCAGAGCAACGGGAAGATGCCAGCAAGCCTAATGGGGACATTTTGCTCTGTGCTACAATAGAAAATCATAAAATCTTAAGATCATAATCGTGGAAATATTTGGGTTGGAAAGATCAGCTTGTTCCAAGCCCTTACCATGGGCAGGGACACCTTCCACTATCCCAGATTGCTCCGAGCCTCATCCAACCTGGCCTGGAACACTTCCAGAAATGGGGCAGCCACAGCTTCTCTGGGCAACCTGTGCCAGGGCCTCACCACCCTCACAGGGAAGAATTTCTTCCTAAAATCTAATCTAACCCTGCCCTCTGTCAGTGTGAAGCCAAAAATATGGGTAGAACATCACACGGAACTTTGTAGAAACACCTTCCAGGAGAAGAAGCTCTCTGAGATGATGGGGACAGACAGGCCCCAGAGGTGGTGGAAGATGGGAGATGCATGTGGTGCTGCAGGACAAGAGCTGGGACATAGAATAGATGCAATAGGACCAGGCCAGGTTGGCATCTTTGCACCAGCCTTGCCACATCCACCCCATTCCTGGGAGACCACAGGGAGCACCCCTTTCCTGGCACTGAGCTCCTCAGCTGGGGCACAGCACAGGATCAGAGGTGTGGAGGCACGTAGGCTTTCCCATCTATTCATTTCATGTGTGAGGGGAAGGGGCTATTTTTGGGTTGCAGCCTCTTTGCTGCAGCCAGGATCTGTCAGCGGGACGTGACGTACGGTGCCGTGGGACAGCTCTGCTCCCTGTGCTCCCCTCACACAGCAGGAATGTCTCTTGTTTTCTCTCCTCCAGACCATGTCGGAGCTGAGAGCATCCAGCCGGGACGGCTCAAGGCACAGGGAATTCAGGCAGCTGCCCAAAGCAGCCAGGGCCTCCCTGCCTGTGCTGGAGAGCTGGAACACTGCTGGTCTCCCACCACTGAGGGAGGGCTGGGGATGAGCATCCATCACCTCCTGCACCAGCAGCCACCAGGGCAGCCCACCAAGATCTTCTCCCACTCCCCTTCCTCACCCTGAACACCAACAGGCACAGATTGAGAAGTTCTGAGCTGGATTTGTCCCTTGCCACATTGCTTAGACCTAAAGGGCTGGTGCTGCATGGTGGATTTTGGGGGTTTTCTCCCATGTCCGTGTCCTCCATCCTCCATCCATAGGCCATTTCTGGATAGAGTGTGTTTGTGATGATCAAGACTAAAATCTCCCCCACACCACATAGGTTGAGCCTGGGGTTGGACCCTATTCTTGGCCGGGTACAGCTGGGTTAGACAGAGCTGGGCTGAGCTGGTGCAGGACCTTGTCCAGCCCCTGCCTCTGGCTGGGCACAGGAGCAGGCACAGGTGAGGCTTTGCTGGGGCATTCTGGTCCTCTGGGCTTGAGGTGATACTGGAGTGAGCACCTGCAGCTTTGTAGTCACTGGGATGCTCTTCTTGCTTGCCTCATCCCTGGGTTTCCACAGAAATTCCACTGACCTCATCTAAGACCTGCCGAGTATGGCACTTGCTGGGGTTAATCCACTGAAGTCTCTAATTTTTCTATATTGACCATCTCAATCCAAATGACAAAAGTGTTCCCCAAAACTGGATTTGTTTCCATACTTGCCTTCACCCTCTTGCCACCACATTTTCCCAGCAGGACACAGGTGATTCTCCCAGCCCTGCCTCCAGCCCTTGGCTGCCCAGCAGGGCTTACTCTGCCCAGGCCTCAAAACCAAACACTTCTGCTCCAAATTCCATCCAAGGTGGTGATGCCTCCTACAAAGCAGAGTTTTATCTGCTGATGACCAGTTCCTGAAGTCTGGAATGGGTGCAACACACTCATGGAAACAGTCTGTCCCAGCCTGTATCAAGGCAAAGGTAGAAAACACAGGAGCATGGCTGTGCATCAATTTGTGGTTTTAAAATCAAAACATGTACAAGCAGAGTTGCTTTTATCCCACAGGGAAGCTCTGGCCATGACCTCTCTCACCTTCTGTGTCTGTGCAATGCCTGTCTCCCATCTCCTGCTGGTCACGAAAGAACCTGAGCCTGTGACTCCCACATGTCCAAAAGGAGATTCAGCATTTACATCTCATGGCAGGTGCCATACTCTGGTAACATCTAATGTTTCACGCTTCTCATGCAATGAGTGTCCTGCACTACCCAAACAAAATGATTTAAAAATACTAGTAAAATAAACAAGAAAGGTCCTTTATGTCCCTCAAAATAATAATAATAATAATAATAATAATAATAATAATAATAATAATAATAATAATAATTTTTAAAAAATCTGGTTTAATTAGCAGTGGAATCTGTTGGTCCTGAGAGCAAAGATTCATAGCTGGAATAACGAGTGTTCAGCCCAGCTGTTTCTACTATGAGGCCATATTTCATCTCCCTCTGAAGGTCCTTCATGTTTCCACAGACAACTATCCTTGTACAGCCCAATAAATTCCATCACCTCAGCTGGCCAAACAACCACTGTGGTCTGGTGGGGTCTGACCAGCTTCCAGGATACCAACCAGCTTTGGGAGCTTCATTTTACACCTCCTCTTCTCCCAGTGAGTACCCAACACCACCCTAACTATGGATCATTGGCCTGGCCAGCACAGGGCTAATTTTTTGCATCAGCCAGGAGGAGCTGCTCTGCCTGGCTGTCCCTCTCAGTCTCAGCACTGTGACCCCAAATCCCTCCCTTCTGGCCCAATCCTTCCTAGTGCTGAGCATAAAAATTGTGCAGACAAAAAAAACAGGGAGGGAATCTCGCCAGCCATTTATCACCTCAGCAACAAGAACTTGAGAACAGGCTGTTATCTTTAGCAGAAAGCAGCAACAGAAAGGAGACACCAGATCAGCAGCCCCAGGTCACACCCCTGACGGGTGTCCTTAGCAGTTATCAGTGTCTGCAGCTCTCCAGGAGCTCAGGGAACAGGGATGCTCTTCAGCACCTGCAGATCATCTTACCCATCCACCCCAAACCACAGCCAGCTGTGTGCTCCTGCCCACCAGCACGTGCCAAGGCACAGGGTGGGATCCTTGGGGTGTCCTCTGCAAGGCCAGGAGATGGACTTGATAATCCTTGTGGGTCATTTCCAGCACAGGATATTTTGTGATAGCCTTTGGCAGCCCAGGTTTGAGCCAGCTCCCTGATCCATGCTGATTTACCCCAAAATAGGCCTTCCCTCTGTCCACCCTCCCAGTGCAAGGAATGTGTTGCATCAACCCCAGCCCCCCTGCTTGTGTCTGATGGATCATGGTGACCTTTTCAACATATTTCTTGGAGTATTATAAAACATTATCTGACAAAAAAAAAAAAAACAAAACAACAAACCAGCCCAAACCAAAGCAATGTGGGTAATGATGGCTTTTTGTTCCAGTTTATCCTGTACCAAACTCCATAGATGGCAACTCTGAACATTTCCCAGACCTTCACAGTAGAGCTTGGAACTGTCTCTCTGATTTATCGGTTGTTTCATGACACATGCATTTCTCCTATATAATCCCAGTGTTTTGCTTATAAGCCATATTGTAACTGTGAATCAATCTTCTTTATTTGAACATCTAGGACAGATTCACACATCATTTCACCATTAACTAGGATAGACTCAGCCTTGCAGATCTTTCAGGTTTCGAGCCTGGCTGTGTTGTTTCAGTTCTTTGCTGCTGCTCATGTTTTGGGGGAAAAAAAAAATTTAAAAAGCCAGACTTTGGGACTTTCTGTTGCGGCTTGAAGAAGAACACAGGTTGTTTCATCAGTGCTTGTGAGACATGTGTTACCCGGCTCATTAATTCACAACAGTTCTTGTTTTCTCTGCCTTTTTCATGCTGATGTGATACATTTGTGAAGTCCAGGGTTGTACTGCAAGTGATTAATGCTGCAGTAAAGTCTAATAAACTGAGATTCCAACAAAAAAGTGTGAAAAATGTAATCTCTAAAGTTCTGAAAGCTCACATATGACAAAACCCATAAATCACCCCAGAAGCAGTCATTATGGTGAGTTACTAACTAGATTATACAGCTGCATTTGTCATAATTTCCCATTACGTAGAGAATAAACCTATCAGGCTGATTTATGGCAGAGGGCTCCACAATATGGGAACTGGGACCTGTGCTGTTCTATGGAAAACGATGAGAAATGTTGTGTCTACTCAAGTGCTGAATGGAAAAGGAAGGAGGAGAGATAAATGTCATTTGAAGGCATTGGTTCAGGGACAAAGATTTCAGAGAGGAGTCAGGCTTATACCCATGGGATGGCAGGAAGAGTATCCACCAACCTGTCCCAACACCACCAGCAGCACCAGAATGTACTCTCCACAGGTGGGGGAAATCATAGAATCCTAGAATGGTTTGGGTTGGAAGCAATCTTAAAAACCATCTTATTCCACCCCCTGACATGGGCCAGGACAAACTGAACAGCAGAATGCCTGGATACTCAGAGGATACTCGAGGTTTTGGATTCCTTGTCTCTGTATCTACCTTGGAGCAACTGGGCCTGTTGGGAGCAGATGGAATCCACCTGACCTTAGACCACAGGCAAAAAGATGGGCAGATATGGGACTCAGCAAGGCAAAGGACATCCCTGCACAGCAGCCCTCTGACAAGAGCAGCAGTGGCCTCTTAATGGCCTCCATGGTGCAGCAGCCACTGAAGACCATGGTGGCTACACAGATACTTTTTGATCTTCAATCCCTTTGCACTCAAAGGCCATGCTGGGCATTGGCTGGCAGGGAACAGGCAAGAGGCACTGCTGTTGTGACCTCCGTATGTTTACTGGGGACACAATGAAGATTCTGTTTGTCCCAGACACTGCCCAGGGCCTTGGCACTGCAAACCTGAACTTGTTGGACATGCAGCAGACTCTCTGTTGGCAGTGGGAGTTGCCCACAGGGAGATTGCCACCTGCAGCTGCTCATCACCCCTAGGAAATATCTCTTTGGAATCAATGTCCTCTTGCAGTGGGACAGCAGAAACAGAAGCACTGCACTGGTGTCCCCAGAGCAGAGACACCTGGGCTCCTGCAGCTCTGCATCCCTCACGGCTGATGCCGAGGTTACATCAGCCCACACTGTGCATCCAAACTGCTCCATGGAGGAGAAACTTGCAGAGAGGCTTACAGCTGGTCTGTGAGCCAGAGAGGGTTAATGAATAAGGGTTATTTCTGAAAAGTATTCTATCAAGGCCGTTGGCCCGGAGACCAAGAAGAGAAGAAGAAAAAGAAGATAAGCAAGAAGAAACCTGAGCTGGGAAAAGTATTTTTAGAAAAGTTTTGTGGAAAATAGAGGTGTAGATGGCTTTACACCAATCAACATTATGTTGATCTATTGTAACCAATGGATAAAGTTTAACTTTGTAGAGTGTATAAAAGACAGCCAGTTGTTGTAATAAAGAGAATATTAGCCTTCTGAAATGTAGTGTGGTTATTTGTATGCCCGCCTGCCTCTACAGTGACAAAAACCTGACAAAAGCCTGCGTGAAGAAAAGCTTCCTGCTGGAGATGCTCTTTGGGCTGGCCAAGGCGAGCCGCACATCTCTGTGAGCAGCCAGCACACAGAGCTGAGCTGGGGCAGAGGCTCAGGGCTCCTGCCAGACCCTGCCCCTCCTCACTGCATCTCTTAACTCGATCTGCATTAACTGCATCTAGCAATGCTTTTCCATGCAGAGGCCTGCACTTCCTTGATGACGGAGCCATTTGAAGGAGGATCGGGCTGGATAGCCAGACATTGATTTAACTTCTTGATTAGTTTAGAAATATTTTAAATATTTAAAATATTTCATCTAAAAATCACTTTAATGTATAGTAATACTATTGTACAATATAATAATAATTATAATACCAACAAATAGTAATTTCATTAGAACAGTTAAACATTCTATTATATATAATCGTTCTTAGTAATAATTACTATGAATTGTATTAATAATCCACAATTGAAACGTGTTACATTTTTATCATAACCAAGGAATTTTATGTATTCTTCAGTGTTAAATTAAACTTCTTATTTGTGTTAATTAATAGATAATATGTAACAGATGAGAAAAGAATTATAATAGATGAATGATTTTAATTATTATTTGTTACTGAAAAGTTTGAAATACGTGATTGTTTCTTCAAAATAACATTGACTACCCTCCCGTCTTGGGAGTGTGTGTTCCCTCTGGGAGCTGCAGTCAGTGCAAAGTTCCAATAAAGGCGATGCTTGAACAAATGCTGTGTCTGTGAGTGTCCAGAGTGACCTCCAAGGCCATCCAGTTCCACACCTGTGCCATGGGCTGGGACACCTCATGAGAACTCAAGCAGACACAGGGGGAAGTATGAAAGAGAGGTGGGAGGAATTCTGCTAAATAATAACTTACTAGACAGGGTGTACATGTGGGGGTACAGGCCAGAAATTAGGAAGAAAGCAGCAAACTTTATGCAAATGATCAAGAAAAAGGCCACAAAGAAGAAAACTGCCTTTCCTGCTCTTTCTATAACATGTGCTCTTCTAGAATCTAGATTTTGCAAGTTCTTCTTGAACTCAACCAGACCTACAGTTCTGAAATGGTTCTGATTTGAAATTAAGCCAATTTGCATCCAGCACTTCTGCTCCCAAAAGAGCAGAAAAACAATTGGGCAAAGGGATGTGGAAGTGAGACTATGGTGCCACTCTTCTGAAAACTAGAAGAAGATCTTTCAAATACAATCCCTGAAGTGATCTGTGCTCACTCTGGTGACAGCAAGACCAGCAACAAGCAAGTGTAACCTGAGCAAGCAATTTTACTTCTGTGACACCTGGAAGGCGACTTGTGAGACGTTATCACTGAGCAATACTTTGATCTACCAGGTGGGAGCCAAATGAAGTGATGCCACTCATTTTTCAGGAGACTTCTTCACTCCAACTCTCCTGGCCCAGCCGAGCCCACCTGTGACATCCAGCTCTGTCTCAGATTCCCATCCCAGCTAAGCAGCTGTGGAGTTGAAATCTACCTTGAAAAACAACTGAAATAAACTCAGGCTGAAGAAGAAAGTTTCTTTTGTGGCAGACAGAGAGGTTTGGCCAGACAGCAGAGCCCTCTTCAGTCCAGTGAGGGGTAGTGAAGAGCTGGTTGAACCAACGTGACCTTGCAGGCACTGGCAAGCTCCCAGCTGGGCCAAACTCGGGTTTATCTGGTATAAATTTGGTACAGGAGGCACCAGGGTCTTCCAGACAAATGCACCCACTCATTGCAGCTCTCACTGTAGGTAGAAGACAAGGATCAGTCAAAGCCACAGGGTGGGAAATGCAGAAATGCATCATATAATTACAGATAGCAATTCTTGGAACAAGGATTTTTGCATGGAGAAATTTGGGGTGGAGAGGAAAAAGAGGGAGGAAAGGGAGGGAACTCACACTCTAAAGCTAATAAATAAAATTTTTTAAAGTGATTTGGCAAAACATGTCATCATGTGGCAAGGTAGTTTCTCTTGCAAACAGGTGCACCACAGTTTTAGAAATGTTAAATCTTAAGAGGTTTGCATTGCACAATAGATGGCAGCCAGAAAGCATGTTGATGTTTTTTGGCAGTGTTTCAGATGTCATGGTATTTTTTTTCTTTAAAGCTTCCATCAGCAGGAGGCAAAGCCGTGCCAAGGAAAAGGAATCAAATCTGGATGCAGCAAGTCTCACATTCAGACAGAGGCTCCCTGCCAGATGCTACGGGGCCAAATCGGAAACAACCACACTGAGTTCATTATGAAAACTGCATAATCAAAAGCCTGCAAAAAGGCAAAAAGAAAAAAAAAATTAATCTGTTTAATACTTAGCTAAATTCTCAACTGTTGAAGTAGATTTGAAGAAAAATTCATCATAATCCCCTCTTCCTTTTGAGGAATTCCTCCGTGTTCATGAGGTGTCCATGAGATGGCAGGAGTGCACTGTCCTCCGGAGGTCGAAGGACTGTCACAATGGTGACATTTCCACACAGAGAATCTCACTCTGGCTGTGGGCACCGCAGACAAAACACTGATTTATCTTTCTGTTTACTGCTCGTGGAAAGAGATAAGGAAGTGGCATCAATGGGCACATCTTCAGAGAAGGAATTGACTGGTGCAGTTTCAGCAGCCTCTTGCTTTGGTTGACAGAACCCTGCTCAGTGCAGACCCTGGATCTACAAACTCATCCCATGCCGTGCACAGGAATTTGTGACCAGGCACTGCAAAACTGAAAGAGTGCAATGAGAAAAGGATCCAGACATCTGCTAGAAAGAAATCTGGAGGATGGGATTTAGAAATCACAGCCTTCATATTTATGTCTGGGGATGACTGTGGAAACAAACCCTCAGGGGTGTCCCGGTTTTCAGCTCTTTTTATGATCCCGAGTTCTCCACACAACTGGGGCACAGCTGTGAGCCTGCCCCTGGCCAGACAGGATCCATGGCAGCCCAAGTTCTGCGAGCTGGGCCAAGGGATGGGCTGGCAAAGTTGTGCAAGTGCTTCCCTGAGCCAGGCTGCAGAAGCAACATCCCAACAAAAGATGGATGCTCGTGACTGAAGAGATCTCAGCTGCCTCAAGAGAGCAGGTTGAATGATGGAGCTACTCTTTTCATGCTCCTGGTCTTAAGCCAGGACATCTTCCAAGTTTTTGTCCACACTACCCGGACAGGAAAGCAAAAAGAATCAAAATGATTTGGGTCAGAAGAGATGTTAAAGATCACCTAGTTCCAATTCCATTTCCATGAAGCACTCCATCAGTCTCACACTGGATCTTATCTAGCAGAGAGTATAATTGGGATGTTCCAGCCCACAGCTCTTCCCACTGATCCTCTCATTGCATCTGCCCTGGGGGAGCAGAACTGGAGCAGTTTTGCTGTGCTGGGAGCTCCCTGTGCACCTGTGAGCTCTCACCTCCAGCACTGCTGTGATGGAACAGGTCTGCCTCATACTGAGCAGGGAAGGGAGGCTTAGGAGCCGCTGAGGAAGACCCCAAAGTGTCACTTGATCTGTATGTTTTAGCACTGCAAAGGCTCATTCCCTTTCCAGTGTCCCATCCCACAGCAAGCCAGGCATTCCCAGTGACATCACTGGAGCCTGCAAACAGCTCTGCTGCAGGGAGACACTACCCTCTACAATGACCAAGAGATGACATTGGTTAACTTTTCTCATTGAATCCTTTCAATTTCTTGTAGATGTGGCACTTGGGGACATGGGTTAGTGGTGGCCTTGGCAGTGCTGGAGGACTCGATCTTAGAGGGCTTTTCAAACTTAAATAATTCTATGATTCCTTACTTTCAAATTTTCAAAGATTTCCAGGCTTTCAAATTCTGCAGTTCATGATCCCTGATGTGATCTATAAGATTGCTTTCCTGCTTTTACTTCCCTGCTTCTCCTGATGGGATATCAAGTGGTATCCCAGTTCCTGGTTGCAAAACCAGTCTCACATAAAGACCCACAGACCCAATGCATTCTGCTGCAAAGGTGAACCATCTCCAGAAGCTGAAATTTATCTGCATCCATGGGCAGTTGATGGCTATGGACAATGCTCTGAAAGCAGTGGGATGGTAACAGTATGAATCCATCAGTGTGAGACCTGATTAGGAAGAAATTCTTCTCTGTAAGGGTGGGTTTTCCACCTGTCACAGGGTGCCCAGAGAAGCTGTGGCTACCCCATCCCTGGAAATGCTCGATGCCAGGCTGGAGCAACCTGGGCTAGTGGGAGGTGTCCCTGCCCATGGCAGAGGGCTGGAATGAAATGGTCTTTAATGTCCCTTCCTACTCAAACCATCCCATGATTCCATGATCTGGCTCCTGAGAGCCCATAGAGCCCCAGGGACAGCAAGGGGATGTCATTGGGATACAAAAGCTTTGAAGATGGGGGGAGAATGGAGTGGGAATTGTCCCTTCCTCCTGAGGACTGTACCATTCCCAAGGTTAGTGCCCCATTTCCAAAGTACTTGCCAATCCACAGGTCTTGGCACTCTTCTTGAGTGCTAATCTTGAACCCTCGGCCTGACTTGAATCACTGCTTCTCTCTCCAGTGTTTAAATAAATTATTAGAAAACCTCTCCCAAATGCATAAATCCCATCTTAATGCCCTCTGATGTCAGAGGGAAGGTGCCTGGTGATGTTGCAGGTCCTTGGATCAGGCTTCAGAAAAGCAGCTGCAAAATATAAACCTGCAGGCTCTGAAATTCATCTTTGCTTTAACTTGGTCTAAACCTTTGTAAATGACTCACAATGGGTTAGGGAAAAGAGAATTGAACAGCTCTGATCTGGCTGTGTTCCCCTGTCCTATAAAATCAGCTCACGCCCTTTGCAAAGAGGAAAGCTCACTAAAATTCACCCACAGCAGTGGCAGCTCCCATCCCACAAACCAAACTGTTGGAGAAGTGCAGAAATCATTGTGATGTTTCTTCACCTTTTTCCAGGGCCCTTAACAATTTCTTCCTTGTTCTGTTCAGCATTCCCCCTGCAATTCCTTCCTACCACCTCCCAATTGCCAAGAAATCCCTCCTGCTGCTGTGAGAAACATGAGAGTTCCTGGGGAATATCTCCTCATGGCATGTGAAAGCAAGGGGGGAGAGGAGCTGGGACGTTTTCTTCTAGAAGGAGATATCATGGGCATCTTGTGGGGTACCAGGCTTTAGGGGTTGGGTCTGTCCTAGCTTGGGATGTGTGTAAATCATTCCATCTTCTCCTAGCTCCAGTTGTGCCAACCAGCACAAGAACAGGCGTTACAAACTGAATGCCATTTTCCTTTGTTCTTTAAGGTGGTTCTGAAGTGGCAGGTGCTGTTACCTGGCTCAGCTGAGAAATTACTCGGTTTTTGTCATAATTATCAACTCCCCAGCTGGGAGAACAACAGCTCAACAGGGAATTACGAAGCTGGAAGGCAGTAAAGATGGGCAGTGATGGCTGAACACCATGTGAAATCTCCCACAGGCAGAAATACGGAAATTTTAGCATGTTTTCCATTATGCAAAGGGCAGAATTCCCGTGCAGCATTGGCATATGCAGAACAGCTGGGGAAGGTGGGGATGGAGTGTACCAAGCTGTCACTTCTGGGGAAAACAGCCAAGTGCATTGACACTTCTCATGTAGGCTGGCTCCAAACCAAACGGCTTCACAGCAGGATTTCCAAATTACTACCTTGACCACTCCAGGTGCTTCTTCCACAGTCTTAAAATCCACCTATGTAAGTGATCATTGCTTCCTTCCTCCAGGATAATTAATTTCTGCCCTAAAGCACCATTTTCCAGTTCACATTTCTGTAGTCCCTGTGAGGACCTTAACAAGGCTGAGAAACCTCAGGCCTCACACTGCCTCCATCGAGGTGTTGTTCATCTGCCTGTGAATCCTCTCTCAAATCTTGGTAGGGCATCTCCACCAAAGCTTTGCAGAGCCCAACCCCAAGCAAATTGCATTGCAGGGATGAAGGGCATCAATGCTTAAACTGCTGCTGAAATGTGGTCACACAAAATCAGCCATTTAAAGCTCAGCTCCAGCAGAAATTGCAGGCAGGAGTGGTGGTGGCACAAGGTGGGCAGAGCATCTGGCTCTGTTGAATTAGGTGTCAGAGCAGACTGGCTCCTAACAGCAGTGTCAGACCAGATGTGCTGCTGTTTTCATATCAGCAGGGATTACATTGCTTAAAACCATTTATTTGATACTGACTAATCGAGGAAGGCTCAGAGGAGCAGGGAAATGAAAGGGGTAATCAGATATTCCAGAGCTCAGAGCACACACACACAAAATGTTCAAGCCAGCACGGTGCAGGTGCTTATTCCCAAATGTGGGCTGGGTTGGCAAATGACCCGGTTTTCCATAGGAGCTACTGTGTCTGCAAAGGACTTCCCAGGCTCCAGCTGCCATCTCGTGGCCATACAAGAAATCTGCCTTTATTTTTTTTTTTCCCCCTCTGATTACCACCATTCATGGCTCAAGCAGTACTTTTCCAAGATTGGTAACGTTAAAAAATTCTGGGAAATGTTTTCCCCAGGAAAGCCCTGGTCGGAAGCATTATATTCCCAAATAGCAGTGGGTTTGACCTTTTCACCACGCATTAGAGAGGATACTTTATTTTCCATTGTGTGGAGAATAGTGACGTTTGGAAAAGGGAGAGGGGGTGTTTAACATCCCACATCATCCTTGAGATCTCCAGGGAATTTCAAGCAGTGTTCAGCAACACTCTCAGGTTTGAATTTTGCTGCTTCCTGATGGATTCCCTCTTGCCCAGCCCCCAGGCTGGGATGCTCTGGAGGGATGTAGGATCTGCAAAGCCACAGCAGCCCCTCTGAGCTGGAGTTGCTGTTTGTTGGCTCCTTCCTCTGAGCACTTGCTCCAGCAGCAGATCCCAGAGCCATCTGCAGCCCCAGGAAAACCAGCAGAGCTTTGAAGAAGATCAGAGCTGCATCTGCAAGGAACAGCTTGAGGTGTGGAGAGTCCCAGGGTAACATCCTGGCTCTGGGGAAGATGATGGGAGTTTGGCTGGGTTTACAGCAGGACCAAGATTTTTTAAATTTTTTTTTTTTCCAGCCTTGTTCAGTGTGACTCAGAGTGTCAGCAGGACCTGCAGCTGCTCTGGGCATAAAGCAAGGCACGTTCCAAAAACCTGCTCTGGTCTAGAAATTACCTAGTGTGAGTAAACACCACGTGGTACTCTGCTCCCTTGTCATGGAATCACAGAATGGCTTGGATTGCAAGGAACCTTTAAAACCCATCCCATTCCACCCCCTGCCAAGGACAGGGACACCTTCCACCAGCCCAGGTTGCTCCAAGCCCAATCCAACCTGGCCTGGAACACTTCCAGGGGCAGCCACAGCTTCTCTGGGCAATCTGTACCAGGGCTTCAGAGCCAAGAATTCCTTCTCAAAAGCCAAGCCAGGATCATGTCCTGGCAGGACCCCTGGACCAGCTGTTGTTACAAAATGTTCATGGCTTGTTGTGCAAGGTCCTCGGATCAGAAAAAGCCATTTTCTTTTTATACAGTGCTCTTGCTTAGAGTAGATCTTGGGTCAAACCTTCACAGCATATGATAATAATAAAATCCAAACATTTTCCCCTTGTAAAAACTGGGATCTGAAAACAATAAAATTAATGGGACCTACTGACTGAAATAGGGCAGTAAATGTGTAAGGAGAGAAGAGGCCACTTAAACTGGCTTCTAATGCCCAAGAGAGCTGGACTGGGTTACATGTTTTCAGAATTGGGTCAAATTTCTTCACACAGAGGGTGGTTGGGCACTGAACAGGCTCCCCAGGGAGGTGGTCATGGCCCCAAGGCTGCCAGAGCTCCGGGAGAACACTCTCAGCACTCTCATGGTGTGGCACTTGGTGTGCCCTGTGCAGGGCCAGGAGTTGGACTCAATGATCCTTGTGTGTCCCTTCCAAATCAGAACATTCTGTGATTCTAGGAAATTTCATTGTCCAGCTCATGGGGGCTGGAGTAGGGCAGATAATGGGGTATTTTGTGTTGATTTTATTTTGATATTTTGTGTGTAATCAAAACATACACACACAGACCAAAAAAAAGCACAAAAAAATTATAAAAATATAAATAAATTTTTTAAAATAATTTAAATAAATAAATAAATAAACCACCAGAAATTCTGGGGTGAGCCCTCAGCATTGCTTCTCACAGGCTTCATAAGCCACCTTGTTTGTGTAGGAGTGATGCAAAGTTCCTGTAATCTCCTTTACATCTCACACTGGCCAACCAGTTCCTTCTTATCTCTTCTTATCCTTCTTACCTGCTTCCCAAGCAGATGAAATCATATTTCATGTGCTTTGCTCAACTCAGAGATAAGAATCACTGGTAAGAAAGGAGGTCAGATGCCAGGTAAGCAAGATTTGCTGCAGGAATGACTAAAAAAACCCTCATGACAACACCAGTGAATTTGGCTTCAGGAAAATACCTGCAGGGATGAGCTTCAAAACACAAAATATCAGCAAAAATATTTCGCAGGGCATTTCTATCCTTTGGCTTTTTTATTTGCCATTGCTCCTGGCCATGAGACCTCATCCTCTCCTGCTCATTTCCAGCCACTACAACAGCTCCAGCAATTTCTGAGCTCTGCTCCTGCAGAGCTGAGGGGCTGGTGAGCTGTGAGGAACCTCCTGAAAGACAGAATCATGGAATCATTAGGGTTGGAAAAGCCCTCGGAGATCATGGAGTCCAACAATTCCCCCAGCACTGGCAAGGCCACCACTGACCCATGTCCCCAAGGGCCACATCCACATGGCTTTGAAATCCCTGCAGGGATGGGGACTCCACCACTGCTCTGGGCAGCTGTGCCAGGGCTGGACAAACCCTTCCATGAAGAAATTTTTCCTAATATTGAATCTAAACTTCCCCTGGTGCAATTTGGGGTCATTTCCCCTTGTCCTGTCCCTGTTCCCTGGGAGCACAGCCCGACCCCCCCGGCTGTCCCCTCCTGTCAGGAGTTGTGCAGAGCCACAAGGGCCCCCCTGAGCCTCCTTTTCTCCAGGCTGAGCCCCTTCCCAGCTCCCTCAGGAATTCTCCATTCCCTTCCCAGCTCCCTCAGCCTCTCCCAGTGCTCCAAACCCTTCCCAGCTCCATTCCTTTCCCTGGACACTCTCCAGCCCCCTCAATGTCCTGTCATGAGGGACCCAAAACTGTCCCCAGGACTGGCAGTACCTCAGCACAGTGGGAATATGTGGGTGAATGTCTTATTAGCATGTTTGGCTTTGTGCATCTTGACTTTGGAACTTAAACAGGTGGCAGAGGGAAAATCTGCCTTTTTCCATTCACTGTCTGAACTCGGTGTGAAGGTTTAACCAAGTTCAGCTCTCTCCAAATCAATACCAAGTCTGGGCACTGCCTCAGCAGTTGCTGGGAGCCTCGGTCCATTTCCCAGCAGGGTTGTGCAAAGGCACTGATGTTTTCCAGCACCAGTGGTGGGGAATCTCCTCCTGTCTCCAGGCAAAATAGACTTTCCTGTGACATGACATGAAATTTTATTGTAAACCATGGAAGAGCAAAGCCATGTGATCAGGGCTGTATGAATGAAATTCCAGCCTGGAAAAGCTCAGGCTGCACACTCCCCACACTGCTTTATGAGCTTCCCTACACTGTGATCCTGGTGCTGGCTGAGGCCACAGCCAGTTTACTGCACCAGGCCCTGGGATGCAATTCCCTTCCTTTCCAAAGAGGTTTTTTTTACAGCAAGCTGGGGCTTGCCAGGTGCCACACACCCCCAGTTCCCATGAATTTCAGAGGCAGCTCTTGGCAGCCTGCAGGGCTTGGCTCATGCCAAGGAATGTTTCAGCATCTCTGGCACTCGGATTAACGGGCTCTGTGCTGCCAAGCAGAGCCAAAGCCGACTGCTCACACCTTTGATTAGACCAGCCTCAGTCTCATTAGCATTGCCTAATAAAATAATTTCTATCTGTGCTCATTGACCTTCAAGAAATTCCAATTTCTGCACTGAAATACGTCTACCTGCACTTTGCAGAGCAAGGATTCAGGTGCAATTCCAATTCCTCAGGACAACCATGTATTTCTCATTGTTTTATGCTGTACACTATGTCATTAGGATGGAGTCTTTTAGGAAAAAGCCTCTACAAAAAGAAGGTTTCTAATTGCTTTTATATTTCTTTTCTTTCATTTAAAGAGTCAGACTCCTGCAGAGACAAAAGGCACATCTAAAAAGTTCAGATTTGTATGTGAGGCTCAGAAAAGTGACCATTTTTTATAATTAGCCTTATTACTACATTTTCTATATGGATTTCTAAAGACTGTCATATTTCCTGTTTCATAGAAGCTGCATGGCATGAAAAAAATCAGCATTTTACCAACAATGATGCAGGACTGTCTTTCCATGAACAGATCTTTCTTCCAGAGGGCAGATCTGGAAATGAAAATGTGGGGATTGGATGGGAAAAAAACTTGTGTCTCATCATCACAGGATAAGTTTGAAAAGCCTACTTTTAATGACTCTTGTAAAGAGCCACAGGGGATAGGAAGTTTAAGTCTCTGATTCCTCCATCACATCTTTTTGGACAATGTTGGATGTGTAGTTGCTGCAGATGGGATCCAAATGCTTGAGATGGTCTTGCTGCAGAAAAAATAGCAAACTCCAAAGCAAATAAACAAAAAAAAAACCAAAAAAAAAAACAACAAAAAAAACCAAACAAACAAAAAAAAAAAAAAATGGACTCCTGTGGCAGTCATTTGAACAGTTGGCAGCTTTTTATCAATCACTATTTATCTACCATGGAAGTGCAGCCAGCTCAGCTGTATTGACACAGGTCTGAGCTTGCTTTTCGTGGAGCATGGACACAGTTCCAACCAAAAGCAGCCAAACCTCGAGCCTGAGCTGGTTGGAAGGTCTGTGCATCCATCTCTGCCTCCCCAGCATCAATGTTCTCCTCCTGAGAGAGGAGACAGGAGAGGACAGGGCAGGAGCAGGGCTGCAGGAGACACCAGCCCTTTCCCTCAGCCCTTTCTTGCAGCCGTGTTTTCACCACGGTGATTTTTCCCTAATTCTTCTCTAAGAGGGGCTCTGAAGACAGATGTGGGAGAGGGGGCAGCTGTTATTTGGCTTGGGGATGCTTTCTGATCGGGATTTACATCTAGACTCTGTCAGAGCCCCATGTGCCCTCCCACAGACCATTTGATCATTCAGTGTTTCACTTTACCCTCTGCCAATATGTTTAAACACTTCCTTTCTCTTGATTTTTTTTCAATTTCTCCTTGGAGTTTGCACATTTTTGGGAAGCAAACATGGTTGCACTTCTCTGTTTGGGACCACACCCAGGCCAGTGATTTTCTGTCTTGGTTAAGGCCTTTAAATCATACATAATCATATTATTAAGAGTTATTAAAGCCTTCTGAACATTCCAGATATGTTATAATTTGAGCAGGTATATCTGGATCACCAGCTATGTTGTTGCCAAAAAAAGGAGGAAAGAACAATCTGCAATAAATAAACATCACCTGTACAAATCAAATTTGACAGGAAATCTATTTCAGATCTTAAAGAAGAGTTAATCCAGGCTGAAATCAAGCCAGAAGGAAGCTGAATTTCCAAAATTTACTGCCTTGAGACATCCCTGTAGTTGTGGTGGGTTGCTGTGGGGTTAAGGAGGAGGGGGCTGTATGGAGATGGTTTTGGTGATCTGTGCTGCTCTGCAGCATCAAGGGCTTTGTTTTCAGGGTGGCTGTGTTTGCTCTCTGCACTTCCCTGTCCTGCTGGTCCCTGGCTCCAAGGATCAGCTTGGTGGGCAGCAGTGCAGGGGCTTTGCACCACCTAATTAGTGGTTTGTCAATCAGTCTTGTCTGTCTTTTTCTCAGAGGTAGGATTAACAAAAACACAATTGAAACGGGGTTTTTTGTGTTCAGGCTTGGATGTTTATTATATCTTATCAGAAAGTACATAGAGTATGAGAGCACTTCCAGCTCCTTGCTAAAAGTGAGGAAAAATTGCTACAGAGGCAACTGCTACAAGGTCTTTTAAGGCTAAACAGTTCAATAGAGAATTAACACCTACATTATTTACATTTTTTACCCAATAACTACGTTGCCATGACCTTTAGAGTGACACCAACTGACTGACCAGAAACTGCTGCCTGAAAACCATGAACAAAGAAAGAGACAATGTCCAAAATTCGCTATCTTGTCCTATACTTACATATTACTATACTGTAAAAACCTCCGATTTAAAACCCATCACCCTGTGAAATCACACACTTCTATTTCACTCCACACCCGTGATTTTAACTCCATCACTCAAATTTGGAGCCTTCTCCAAGGTCCAAAGCAGTGTTCTCCAGGGGGTCAGTGCCTGACAGCACTGAAAGCTCAAAATCCCCAGGTTTCTGGGATCCAACAGGTTTCTGCCAGCTCCAGTGGAGCCCTCTCTCCTCCAGGAGCAGGGGCAGGAGAGGGCTGGGTATCTGTGGGGCAATCCTTCCTGCACCAGGGAGAGGGCTGGGTGTCTGTGGGGCAATCCTTCCTCCACCAGTTTCGTGCCTCCAGGGCACTGGATGGATGATGGCTGCAAAGGGCCAGCTCTGACTTTTGCAGTGAGGGTGGAGGGAAACCCACAGCAAGCTCGGATGAAAGCAAAAGAAAAGACCCCCACCATGTCATCTTCCCATCCCTGGAAGTGTTCCAGACCAGGCTGGAGCAGCCTGGGCTAGTGGAAGGTGTCCCTGCCCATGGCAGGGGGTGGAATGAGATGGTTTTTAAGGTCCCTTCCAGCTCAAACCATTCTGTGATTCTGTGGTTTATGATTCTGTAATTCTAGAATTCTGTGGCTGTCTCTTCAGGGTGCCAGAGGCACCTTAGCTGAGTAAAGTAAAATAAAGCAAGAGCACATAGAAGCTCCTGGAGAGGCTCCTGGTTCCTTGACTGAATCAAGTCCTCAGAGAAGCTCACTAATGGATCCACCTCAAGCCATTCCAGCACTATCCACTGATTCATACCAGGCACAGGTGGTAACAAAGAGCTTCTCCTGTTTGCTGTGAGCAAAATATTTTCAAACTGAGCTGAGGGAGTGATCCCAGAGGGGATGAGTTTCTTGTCAGAGGATGAGGCCACCCCCAAATCCAGGAGCAGCAGAGCTGTGGGGGGAGTGTTTTGTTGATGACAAGGAGACACAGAGTTGGTTTTTGTTCCCCAGTGCATCCATGAGCTGAAGCATCCACAGGCCACATAGAGAGGAAAAGCTGGATGTGAGGGAAAAGGAGGCAGCACGGCCCTAGGAAAAATTCCCAAGGCACAGGGATGTTTTCCCTAAGCATAGTGCTCAGTTTGAATGGAATAAATGAGCTTAGCAGACCAAGAAAATGAGGAAAAATTAATTGTCAAAGACCTTTTGCACCAGTGTTTGCCATGAAGTGACCAAAAAAGGAGGAGAGATAATGTGTTTGCTGTTTCCCTGTGTAACTGACAGGGAATCCATGGAAAAAAGCCCAGATCCCTGCCTTTCCCCAGGCAGTGCTTGCAATAGGCTCTTACTTTCTTCAAAAATATCTGGTGAAAGCACAGTAAAGAGAAAATATGAATAAAAATAGAAATCACTGCTTGATTTCAACTGTCATTTATGATTTGGCTGCCAGTGAAACAGATCCTTTCCCCATCTTATCAGCAGCCCTGAAACCTGACACATTTGTGCTAGCTTTGGCCTCTTTCCTGGGGTATTGCTTTCCCAGCATCCAAAACAATCACAAAAGTTACAGCAGTTGCAAAATGTGGATTCTTGGCTGGCTTTGCCTAGGCCTTGAGAAAGGAGAGAAGGGAAGCATATGGAATTGATGGAGAATTCAAAAAAAAATTCACAAGGCCAGTAGCAATCCTAGAATTTGAGAGTGGTGGGGCTTAGAAGGGACCTTAAAGCCCATCCAGTCCCATCCCCTGCCATGGGCATGGACACCTTCCCCTATCCCAGGGTGCTCCAAGCCCCATCCAGCCTGGCCTTGGACACTTCCAGGGATCCAGGGGCAGCCACAGCTTCTCTGGGCACCCTGTGCCAGGGCCTCCCCACCCTCACAGCCAGGAATTCCTTCCCAATCTCCCATCTAACCCTGTCCTCTGGCAGTGGAAGCCATTCCCTGTGTCCTGTCACAGCAGGCTCTTGTCCAAAGTTCCATCTCCAGCTCTGTTGGAGCTGCTTTAGGCACTGGAAGAGGCTCTAAGATCTCCCCTGGAGCCTTCTCTTCTCTTCTCTTCTCTTCTCTTCTCTTCTCTTCTCTTCTCTTCTCTTCTCTTCTCTTCTCTTCTCTTCTCTTCTCTTCTCTTCTCTTCTCTTCTCTTCTCTTCTCTTCTCTTCTCTTCTCTTCTCTTCTCTTCTCTTCTCTTCTCTTCTCTTCTCTTCTCTTCTCTTCTCTTCTCTTCTCTTCTCTTCTCTTCTCTTCTCTCCAGGCTGAACAATCCCAATTCTCTCAGCCTTTCCTTGTGAAAGAGCTGCTCCATCCCTTTGGTCCTCCTTGGTGGACTCACTCCAAGATCTCCATGTGCTTCCTGTGCTGGGGACCCCAGAGCTGGGCACAGCCCTGCCCCTGAGGAGGAGAGGGGCTCTCCTCGAGCAAGAGGAGTTGTGCTTCTCATTTTGAGCCTTGTTCAGGTCATAGAAAAAGCAGCAGAAAGAGCAGAACGTTTTGCTGGGTGACTCTTACTGGGGTCTGGCTCAGGTAGTGAAAGGTCCAATCTTCTCTCCATTTTCTTGAGGACCTGAACAGAAAGTGATGGACAAATATGTAACACTGGAGGTGTTTTGCATCACTTGATCAGTGGTTTATCTGGAGTCTCTTCTGTCTTCACTCAGAGCCAGGATTAAAAAACACATGAAGGAAATGGATTTTCTTGTGTTTGGGCTTGGTTGTTTATTAAATCTTATCAAAAGTACAGAAAGTTCATCAACACTTGTAGCTACCAGCTAGAAGCAAGCAAAATGGAGATGAATCCAGATAGTTACAAAGTCTTTTAAAGCTAAACAGTCCAATAGAGAATTAACACCGATATTATTTATCCTTTTGACCCAATAACTAAATTCCCATGACCCTCAGTGTGACACTGACTGACCAACCAGAAACTGCTGCCTGAAACCATGGAGAAGAAGAAGATGAGCACAGAAAGAGACACCACCCCAAATCTCCCATCTTGTCCCATACCCATTCCTATATTATAAAAACCCCAAATCCCAAACCCTTCCCCGTGTGCAATCACACACTTCTATTTCACTGCACACCCGTGATTTTAACTCCATCCCCCAAATTTGGAGCCTTGTCCAAGGGCTCAGCTCCAAAGCAGTGTTCTGCAGGGGGTCAGTGCCTGACAGCACAGAAAGCTCAAAATCCCCAGGATTCTGGAATCCAACAAAACAGATCCTCTGCTCAGGGTTTTCTCTGCCCACAGAGCTCTAACTGCACCATATCCACCTTGTCTGACTCTGCTTTATCTCCCCAGGCCACATCCAGTGATTTTGGCTGCCCACTCAGGCCAGGAGGGCTGGGAATACACAATTTAATGTTGGTTTAATTCTCTCCCCTTCAGGAACTGCTGATTTAAAATCAATGTGAAAAAAAGAGTGAGGCACAGTACAGCATGGCCTGGATAAGGATGTTCACTTCACTAAACCTGTCATTGCTGCTCACAGGCTGATGGCAGTGCTGACACCAGCTCTGCATGTGGCACTGTGCTACCAGAACCTCCCTGGTGAAACACAAATCCCAGGTAACAACCCAGAGATAAAAGTCCTGTGGCACAAACAAACCCTGAGATCAGGGTGTGAAATCAGCTGCAGTGAGAGTGACACCAAACACGTGCTCCTCCCTCACCCACCCAAAATTCCACTCCTGTTCTGAGCCAATCTGACAGGACAGGTGCCTGTTTTCCAGAGCAAGCACCTCATTGGGGAGCAGATAAATGATCATTAATGACAACACTGGTTTGCAGATCCACCCTGCTGTACAAACATGATGGACAGGACTGAAAGCTTCTAACTCACATATTGCCCTGCAGGGAGAGGGCTACTGTGACCTGGGGTTTAAATAAACAACCAGCCTTTCCTTGGAAGTCTTTGGGATCTTTTGGGTATGATTTAACCCACTAAAGAAGGGGAAATACTCAGAATGGTTTTGGTTACTGCATTTCTGCTAGGCTAGGGACAGATCCACGAGGCAGAAGCAGGAGGAACTCAGTCCTCTGAGTGGCCACACATGTCCCCATCCCTGGCAATCAGACAGGAGGTGTTGGAAATACTCTTGTATGTCACTATTAATTATATAAATGAGAAATTCTGGGACTGCACATGGATGGAAGTGAATGCAAGTTGATGGGAAGCCAAAGGTTTGTTTCATGGTGAGATGATTGCCTGCCTCTGCAAAGAAACAGAGAGGAAATCTCCTCAAGTGGCCTTTTCCATAATCTCAGTCCTTGGAAGTTTTCCACCACAGTCAGGTTTCCTACCAGAGTCACACTTTCTACTACAGGAGGATTTTCCACATCATATGTTTGTTCTTTCTCTCTTTAATTTTTTTTTTCCTTTTTGATCCTTCCATACCATATGAGCACAGACTGCCTCAATTCAGCCCATAAGATCTTGGAAAATGTGAAAGTTAAATAAGTTTAACTGGAAGGAGCTCGCCTCTCCTGACTTTCCTTGCCAGGCACTACTTGCTAAAATAGAACTTCCACTATAAATAGAAAGGAGCTCTCCTGCCTGACCCACTGGCCTGGCTGAAGGAACAGTTGGCCTTCATTCCCCTTCAAAACTACAGCTCAGTTCATCTTCCAGCTATGACTTAAAAGAGGGGACCTTTACCAGTGGAAGAGAAGTGAATAAATTGGCACTGGAGGCAGAACAAAGCAGCTGGAATATTCATCAAAGAGCAAAACTGGAGCGTCCTGTAGGAGTTGGAGGCTTTTGATGGAAGCACTTCCATGTAACAGATCTAATATTTATAGCTGGAATGTGCTCCCAGCCACCACCTGACCGTCCAGCAGCTCAGCACAGATGACAGCACGGTGGCTTTGGCTGCACAGTGACAAACTGCAGCCACAGGCAGCAAAGGTCCCACTGTACCTCCAAAACCAGGAGTCACGGGGCCATTCCCTGGGGGAATGGCAGTGCCAGATGATCCAGGGTCACTCAGCTGCTGTCAGGTGACACCTCACAGACACTGCAACGTCTTCAGCTCTGCAGATTCGTGCAGCCTTAAAGGTCTTCCCAATCAGGGGCTATTTCAGTCGGTATTTAAGTCATACCTGGATTTATGTGAGTATTTCCAGTGCTGGTCTCATGCTGGGAGATATTTCCCTCGGTGCTCCCATGGAGGATGGGATGATGAGCATTGCTATCGTGCTTTCCTAGAACAGAGTGTACCACGAGGGCTGGGTGATGCATTTAATATCTCTTATGATTCATTGTGCATTACAGTCGTGGGAGATTTGAGCCAGAAATACATCCCAAGTGCATTGGGATCAATTGACAATAATAAACATTTGGGAAGGGAAAGGATGACCCCCAGAGAGCAGGTGAATTTTTAACGCTGCTGAAATCAATGGAAATTCTTACAGCAGGGGCAGCAAAGCCAGGATTTCACACATGACCACGGTGACAGTGACCTCAAAGTCACTTTTACTGCCAAGTGTTCCCAGGGTCCTGCAACTCCAGCACCGCTTTTGGGGGTTACTGTGACACAAACCATTTGTGTGTAACCTTCCAGGCCTTGTGACTCTGGCCCCGAGGGCATTAAAATGTCATTTTTCCTCATCTGACCCCGCTCTGAAGAGCCTCAGCTGTGAACTCTGGCACAGCCCCACACCCCTACAAAACCTTCCTCACCCTGGCCATGTGTATTCCAACCCTGTTCCAAGGGAATGAGGGTATAATTTTCATTTGTTTCATTTTTAATCTCTATGTGCAGGAGCTTTTCACAACTTGTAACCATGCCTTGCTCTTGGCTTCTCAGCCACTCATCACACAGAGGGTTTTGTGCAGAATAAAAGGGGTTTTATTTTTCCTTGTGGTGCTCCCAGCTCTTGTTCTGTGTGTTGTGTCCTTTCAGACACCCAACAAGCAACGTGACAGTGACCTCTCACTCTTTACTTCAGCATCCACAGAAAGGAGCCAGCTTCCCATTTTCCCAAAGTTCTGGGATGGTTTCCTCTGGAGGATCTCAGTGCTTTGTCTCCTGGCTTAGTTGTTGGCACCTGTGAAAATTCAGAGCCTTTGTTTCCAGCCTTGATCCATTCAAGTCCACAGGCAACACTGACTGGAATGTTACACAACACTTCTCCCTTTGTCCTTAAAAAGTATCTGTGTCACCTTCATTTATTGTTCTTGGACCTACAGAACTAATTATTTGCCCTCTTTGAGCCCAAACTCTCGCTATCTCCTCAGGAAATAACAATAACAAAAAGAAAAACAAAAATGCCAAGAAATAAGTTTACTCTCAGATTATGTTTTAAGGGTTTTGGTTAAATGAAAGACCTGAAGAAAGTGAAGCTTTGAGGAATTTCTGCATCCTGTTTCAACTGGTTGAAAACACCAGAACCACCTTTTCTTCATTATTTATACTTTTCACATCCTTGTCCCATTCTTTCCAGTGGGACAGTGCAGGACCATTTTTTTTTTTTAGAAAAAAGGGAGCAATAATTCACATCCCACATCTCTCTGACAAGATAATTTTCCAGGCTCACGGTCAGAAACTCTTCCTTTATCCCATCAAGTTTGTCATGTTGCCCAGGTTCCCTTAGTCCAAGGACAAAATGCAGAATCCTGGAGATGCAGGATGAGGTGAGGAGGAGCCTGGAGTGGTGGCTGAGCCCACAGCAGCAGCACATCTCCAGTCCAGCCCTTCCTTTGCCAGGAATCTCTCTGTGCCTGGCTTTCCACCAGCCTCACCTGCACAAAGGTGAACTCTTAACACCGGGATTTCAGCAGATCAAAGCCTGAAAGAGTAAATATTTTTTTTGTCAGGGATCATTGATTCCTTCTTTTGTTTGCCCTGGAACAATGAGGGTGGGGAAAAGAAGGAAGAAAAAGCCTGTGCAGTTTAACAAAGCTGCATTGACAGAGACAAGATTTGATATCCCAGGAATGACCTCCTTGCCCCCTAATCCTTGTCTTTAAAGCAAGGGGGATATTCTGCTGCTGCTTGGAGCAGGAGTAAAGGAATGTGGAGCTGTGGCTTTGGATGAACATTTCAGATCCAGCAAAAGGCACTTTGACCTTGGCCTAAGAGCAGTGCCAGTAGTGCTGGTGTTCAAGGAGAAGAAAAAAGTAAACAAACAGACAAACCTCACATGTCTGGCAGCAGAGAAAAGACTCACAAAAGGAATTTTAAATCAGTTGACCAACATCCTTTCTAAACCAGCAACACAGTTAATGTTCCCTGTGCAGAAATTATCACATTGTATGCAAAGATTTTTTGGAACTCTGCTTAATTTGATGAACAATATTTTAGCAGAGTCCAATTACCAATACTCTCTGTGTATCCAAATATATTTGGATAGCTGTGAAACAAACAAAACAAAACAAAAGTCTGATAAATATTTCCTGCCTGTATTTGGGACAAAGTTGAATGCCATTTCCACGTTATATAATGATGATGAAATTCTTCCTACCCAAGCAACTTAAAAAAAGAACATCAAAAGCACAACTAACATTTCAAAGCCAGTGAGTCTAAAGGACATGTGTGTCATCATTTGCAGAGCTGGCTCTTGTTCTCACACCAGGTGGGAATGTGAGAGTTTATGAACAGCCCAGGAGACCTTTTCCAAGAAGAAAAACAGCACTGAGTCAATGTTTGAAGAGCGTGACTCAGGGACTCAGGTAAGTCCACAAAGTTTCAGGCTGGCTCATCCAGCATTGCTCCTGACCCTGGCATGATGAAATGTTTATACCAGCTAAGGAGGAAATGGAGAGTGGGGATGGAATGGAACAGCAAGCAGAAGTTTTCACGGCAAATGGTTCCTGTCACAGAACAAACTTCAGCTCGTTCTTTAATAAAATCACAAGCACAGTTGTTATCAGGAATGGTGTTGACTCAGTGCTGTGCAATACCCTGATTTGAGGGGGAAAAAAATAGACAAAATCAATGTGAGTGCATAACAAATGGTTTAGAAACAGCTAATGGAAAGATCTGAAAGTGGCCTGGAAATAAAGGATTCATCAATGAATAAAGGCTGCTTCTAATGGACTCTTGCAAGCACTTTCACTCATGCTGTTCATTGTGCTTTACTGCAGGAAAATCAAAGATGATCACATCATGAGAGATTTTCCAAACTATAAATAGTTTCACTACTTAAAATTGCAGATTGCAACTGATCAGAGCAGTTTATTTGTAAACAAAGGGCTGCAATGAGGAAAAGGAGAGGAATGTGGTAAAATGAGTTCAGAGTCATGGAATCATTAAGTTTGGAAAAGCCCTCTGGGATCAGAGTCCAACCCTTCCCCCAGCACTGCCAAGGCCACCACTGACCCCTGTCCTCAAGTGCCACATCCACATGGACTTTAAATCCCTCCAGGGAGGAGTCCATTGCTTGTACATACTTTTTTTTTAAAGTAGCATTAAAAATCGGTGGATATTCAAGAATGATGTGCAGTGCATTATTTTTTCAGTTACACACATTCTCACTACTTTTCCTTTTCCACTTGGATAAAGGGAGGTCCTGAGGAGCTTCTCATGGACCTCCTTACCTCTTTCCCAGCAAATTCCCAGCTGTATTAACTCTGCAGAGAGAAAACATGGAAAAATAGAAATAAAAATAAAAATAAATATAAATATAAATATAAATATAAATATAAATATAAATATAAATATAAATATAAATATAAATATAAATATAAATATTATATATATATAGCTATGGAAATCTTCTATGAAAGTCTCATTACAGAAGGATCCCAGTATCCACCACTCTTAATCATAGGATAGAGTATTCTGAGCTGGAAGGGACATGTATGGAAATTCACAGTGCTCTATAAATGACTTTTCAAACTAAAGGTAACTTGGCTTTAAGACTTCCACATTTATTCTACTCAAAGGAAAATTTCCTCCTCTGATGGTAAATGAAATTTATACTTTTGGTCTTATTTTTCATTTTGTGTAACTCTGTGCTGATGGAACCTGAGTCCCATGTCATGCCAGAAAGTTTCAAGCTCCTCCACATCTGTGAGCTTAGAGCTGCCAGAAGCTCTGAAAAATGGGGAAATTGTCCATTTTTGGGTTCAGATGAGAGAAGTCTGGGCTTCCAACATCATTCATACCAGCCCACTCCAGTAAGACCTCCCAAAATCAAAGTGAAATCCATCAGAAATCCTTCAGGAGAGGCTCCAGGCTCTGTAGTTCCTTTAATTTTGCCTTTAATAAACTGTTTTTGAGGCCATGTGTCCCCATAGGTCTCCAAGGAAGAACAGCCACATCACAACTCTCCGTGCCGTGGTTCAGCTTGATGATGATGATGAGGAGGAGGAGGATTGTGATGAATATCTGGTGCTCAGTTAAGTCTAAGGTTCTTCATCCTGGAGAAGAAAAGGCTCCAGGGAGAGCTCAGAGCCCCTTCCAAGCCTAAAGAGGCTCCAGGAGAGCTGGAGAGGGACTGGGGACAAGGGATGGAGGGACAGGACACAGGGAATGGCTCCCACTGCCAGAGGGCAGGGATGGATGGGATATTGGGAATTGGGAATTCCTGGCTGGGAGGGTGGGCAGGCCCTGGCACAGGGTGCCCAGAGAAGCTGTGGCTGCCCCTGGATCCCTGGAAGTGTCCAAGGCCAGGCTGGATGGGATTGGAGCAGCCTGGGACAGTGGAAGGTGTCCCTGCCATGGCAGAGGGTGGGATGAGATGAGCTTTAAGGTTCTTCCAACCCAAACCATTCCAAGATTTGAAAGAATTTATAAGACAGGTAAAGAACATTTGGAGTGCCCCTTGTTCATTTGGAAAATCTTGCCTTGATCTCAGGCAAGGAGAAAAAGGAAGGGAAATTTGAGTAGGATGACATGAAAGGTGAAACACTTCTCAGAGGAGAAAAGATGTTGAAATCACACTGGCATTGATGGAAATGTGGATTAAAAGTGAGAATCCTACAATCTGTGTCTAAAAAATCAATCTACAGCATAGGGAACATTCCCTTCTTCTTCCCCACTGTTGAGAAAAATCTGGGACGAGGCTTCAGGGTGAGGTTACCTTGTGCAGCTCATTAGAAATGCAAAAGATAAATTAAACAAACAGATCATGTCCCTGTTGCTAAAACAATGGGGCCAAACACCGCAGCCTCCTCCCCTGGCTTCTTGCTTGTTCCTTGTTTGTCTCCTCTCTTTTCCCTCTTTCTCCATTTCAAAAGGTAGAAGAATCATGCTCAGAGCTCCTCGGGTTGGATTCCCAACGTTCTTGGAGTTTTCGGGGTTGGAAAGCGCTGCTGATGCATCCAAGGATCCACGTGCAGCGTTTCAGCAGGATTTTAATGACTCAGGGAAACACCACGCCAGCAGTGAACATTTTTAAAAGCTTCACCTCCCCTTGCAGCCTGAACTCAGTCTGGCCTCTCTCTGGGTTTTAACACACTCCATTAACAGGATTCCCCGGCTGAAAGCAAACGTAGGAGGTGGAGCACAAGCCTATTTTTGGATATCCAACACCATGCGATGCACAGAAGTCCCCTGGTCACTGCAGGCTGGAGAACGGGGACAAGCAGGATGTGTGGGAGAAGGGGGAATTAGGAAACACATGCTCTGTACCCTGGGGATTTTTCCCCACAGTGGGGCTGTGAGAGGGGGTTTGCTGAAAATTCCGAAGGAGAATCACACACACACAGACTTTTAGGGGTGCACAAGAATATACATGACACTCACACTCACATTTGCTGTTTTTTTAAGTGGGGTAAAGCCCCTCATCCACCAGCACAGGGTAATTCAGAGGCAGAGGTGACATCCAGTCATCCCCTTTGCCCTGTTTTTACCCTGGGAAAGGTGTGCAGGTGTGTGCAGGAGGGGCTGGGGTACAATCAGGGCACAGCTACAGCCCCTGTCAGGCTGTTGGTCACAACAACCCCATGGACTGCTCCAGGGTGGAAAACTGGAAAAGGAAGGGAATGGAGCTGGGGAAGGGTCTGGAGCCCCAGGAATGGCTGAGGGAGCTGGGAAGGGGCTCAGCCTGGAGAAAAGGAGGCTCAGGGGGGACCTTGTGGCTCTGCACAACTCCCTGACAGGAGGGGACTGCCAGGGGGCTCCCAGGGAACAGGGACAGGACAAGGAAAAACGGCCTCAAGTTGTGCCAGAGAGGGTTTCGGTTGGATATGAGGAAGAATTTCTTCACAGAAAGGCTTGTCAGGCTCCGGAATGGGCTGTCCAGGGAGATGTTGGAGTCCCCATCCCTGGAGATGTCCAGGGAAGGACTGGAGGTGGCACTCAGCACTCTGGACTCGATGGTCTTGGAGGTCTTTTCCAACCTCAATAATTCCATGATTCTGTAGGGTGAATCTGGCTCGTGGGCACAGAGCAGCGTCCTGTCCCAGCTGTGATGTGTGTGTGGGGACACTGCACACACAGAGGGGACACTGCACACACAGGGGTGACATTGCACACATACAGGTGACACTGCACACACAGGGGGACAGAGGTGCAGGTATCAGCTCCCTGCCCATCCAGCTGTCCCCAGGACAGCAGTTTCACTCTCCCTCCTCCCTCGTGGGCATGTTGCAAAAAGGTGGGGGGATGTCTCATAAACAGGTGACCCCACCCCAGTAAGCCAGGGTGTGTTTCTGGGAGTCTCTCCTTCCCACACCAACCCTCAGCCCATGGGAAAGGGGGGAAGTGGCACCCTGGAGGTGATCCATGGCTGCCCCTCGTAGGCTGTGAGGTGTGGTTTGGGACGGGGAGTTGTCCCACACAGGTGTAAATCCTGGGAACCCTCCGTCCTCTCGGGCTGCCAGATGTTTTATCACACAAATAAGCATTTCAACACCCCCTCCTGCTGATTATCAGGTGCGGATTGGGGGTTGAAGCAACTTTCTCTCTCACACACATACAAACAAGCACAGGTGAACCCCACCTTTTTCAGTTTTGGGGGACACAGCAAGAATTCGGAGGAGTGGGGTTTCTCTCACACAAAGGTGTGTTCCTGTGTTCCTGTGCAGAGTGACAGCAGGAGGAGTGCTGGGGTGTCTGAACTCCCCTTGGCATCAGGAGGAGTGCTGGGGGTGTTTCGGATCCCCCAAAAGGCAGCAGGATGAGTTTTGGGGGTATCAGGTACCCCCACAAGGCAGCAGGATGAGTTTTGGGGGTGTCTCACCCCCCTCTTCAATCCCCCATGGGGCTGTAGGATGTGATCCCTTACACAAAGGGTACAAAATGTGCTTTAAGAGCATCTGTCACCCTCATGGGGACATTCCCGCGTCTTGGGGTCGTTGGTCACGTCACAGAGGGTTGTGCGAGGAGCCACGAGCACTCGGGGTGTGGGGTGTGTTTCAGGGCACACACGGGGCTGTCACCAGTGTCACACACGGCCCTGGGGGCTGTTCACCCTGACTGGGGCTGTCACACACACACAGGGACACGCGGAGTGTCACAGTTTTACACTGAGCACGTTACGCTGTGATGAGCATCACAGGGTTTTACACTCTTTAGCACGTCACACTCAGTGTCACACGCTGTGCGTCTGAAGATGTCACACTCAGTGTTACACCGTGTCACACGGTGTCACATGCTGTGTCACACACTCACCATGTCACACTCTGTCACAGAGTGCCACGTGGGGTCTCTGTCATGCACGTCTCACACTGTCACACGCTGTCACACTCAGTCACACTGTGTTACACACTGTCACACACCCATTGTCACTGTGTGTGACACTGTGTGACACACTCAGACACAGCGTGTGACACTGTTTCTGTCACACTGTTTCAAATGCTATCTCACACACACTCAATGTCACCCGCTGTCTGTGCCACTCTTGGTGTCACACACCCTTGGTGTCACATGCTCTGTCACACACTCGGTGTCACACTCCACGTCACACTCTCAGTGTCACACACTAACATCCCACACTCTCAGTGTCACACGCTGTACCACACTCGCAGTGTCACATGCTATGTCACACTATGTCACACGCTCACTGTCACGTACACTGTCACCCTCACATTGTCACACACTGTCTCACATACTCTCAGTGTCACACAGTGTCACAGTGTCACACAGTCACAGTCACACACGCAGTGTCACACATTCTGTATCACACACTCTGCCCCGTACTCTGTGACAAACACACTCTTGTGTCACAGGCAGTGTCACTCTCAGTGTCCCACACTCTGCCACGCACTCTCAGTGTCACTCCCATGTCCCCGTGCCGTGTGTCCATGTCCGTGCCGTGTGTCAATGTCCCCGTGCCGTGTCCCCGTGTCCCCCCCGCCGTGTGCCCACTGTACCGTGTGCCCCGTCCCTGCCGTATGTGTCCGTGTCCCCCGTGCCGTGTGTGTCCGTGTCCCCCGTGCCGTCCGTGTGTCCCCAGTGCCGTGTGCCCGTGTCCCCCGTGCCGTGTGTCCATGTCCCTGCCGTGTGTCCGTGTCCCCCGTGCCGTCTCTCCGTGTCCCCCTGCCGTTCCCTCCCCGCCGCTCCGCTCCGCTCCGCCCCCTCCCCGTCGCGCCGCCCGTGACGAAGCGGCGGCTCCGCCCCCGCCCGCTCGGAGCCGGCGGCGGCTGCGGCAGCGCGGCCGGGCCGGGGCAGCGGCGCGGGGCGGGCGCGGGGCGGGGGCGGGCGGGGCGAGGCCGGGCGGCCCCGCCGGGCAGGGCGCGCTGCGGCATGGATTACCCCGAGCCCGGCTCGCCGCAGGGCGCTCGGCACCTGCCCGGCCAAGCCGGCGGCTACGGCAGCGGCGGCTACGAGCGGCCGAGCCGCGGCGAGGAGGAGGAAGCGGCGGAGGA